>NC_045593.1:55555215-56885215 GCF_009819795.1 Aythya fuligula | reverse complement strand
CTGAGGGACTTTACTGGATTAATACAACAGAGAGGTAGAGATCTTAGAGAAAACTCTGGATTCAGGCTGAAAAGGCTGTTAATATGCTTTGGATTTAAATACTTCCCACACCATCTAGGTGTATAGAATCTTTTGTAGATCCAGCCCTCATCACATTTGTAATCAGTAAAAACTACACATTTCCTATATATAAAGGGCAGTTCTACTGATATGGTGTAGGGGAAAAAAAAAAAAAAAAAAGGAAATCAAACTTTAAAACTACAATAATCATGAAAATAATTCTTACAAATAAAACCACTGACAATCCACATGTGGTAGAAGTCTTTTTTGAAGCTAGTTATCAGGTCTGAAGATTACCCCTGCATGTACCCAAAGTCTCTAATCAATCTTATTGGTCATAGTTGATTTACTAATCAGCAGCTTTTAATTCAATGAAGTCTGATTTACAAACATTTAGCCAGATTAAAAGAATTCTGAACCAGATCAGATACAATTGCTTTCCATCAACATCACAAATTTACCTGCACACCTGTACTTGATCTGTGGCTATGCTGCTCTCCAAAACAAGCTAATTAATCAGAATGATAAAATCTAATGAACAACACTGGCCCACACAATTTTCAGTTGTTTGGAATATGGATGAAAAGAACTAACAGCATGACACAGAAGGAAGTTTAGCTTGTAAACAACAACATAGAACACTTTTCAAAAAAGAAAAAAAAGTCATTACTAGTCACGTCTAGGCTTTTTATATGTAGCAGTCTTTAATAGCTGTAGAATAGGGAATAGACAGAATAGGGAAAGACAGAAAGGGATACACTTTGTATCAGTCAAGACACATACAGGAATTAAAAGAACTCAAAGCATGAACGCTTCACTGTAAAACTTCAGCTATACTTACATGAAGAATAAAACGAATGCTAGATTTCAAACTGTGCTATGAGTCTCACAAGAGAGGAAAGCCACTAGCCATTTGTTTGTTTTCTTAAATATGTCCCCTAATAAAACACTCATGAGGTGGGGCAAAGCTTGCAACATTGCTTGCTTCAGTGAGGGTATATGTAAGCAAATAGCCACTCCACATCCTCAAAATCCGTAAAACAAACACATGGTATCCATAGCACTAAGGTAACAGACTGTAAATAGCTGGGGACCTATTTTCTGGCAAAACAGCAGCAATTTCAAAGAAACTGTACTGATCTGCTTGCATATCGGAGGGCCTAACTCAGCTGAAAGGCAGATTGCTCTCAGACATTGCATGAGGTCGTGTCCCACTTATTAGGTGCTCAGTGCAGACTGTTCTTCCAACCAGGTTTTCCAGGATGTGAAAAGTGAGAGAATTTTTGGTTTGACAGTCAGTTGAGTGTACCATTCCCTTTTGTAAGGCGAGGCTTCCTTCAGAAACCATATGTACATACAAAATGAAAGATTAAGCACCCAGTACTCTGCTCAGTTCTGTGATGGGCTTCCTAGGGAAGTCATCAGTCCCAACTACAGAGAACTATCCTCAGCTGCTGTTAAGAGCTCTGCTAGCACAGGATTAGGAAATACTTTGGTTTAAAATGTTCTAGAAGAGACTCAAAATAATCTTTTAAGTAAGCCACTGACATCTAAATCACCAGCTACCTTTTTAAAGACAAAGAAAGCTTCAACAATAGCTTACTAGTTGTTGTATTAAATTACTGATAATAAAGCTATGTTGCCTTCTGCAGAGCTAGTTGTGGTAAATGACATTTGAAAATAAGCTCTTACAGATATGAAGGCCTTCTCTCATGTACACTGAACATAACTACACTGAACTTCGCTTCCTACAGCCATTGTTTCCACAAAGCATTTCAAAGACCTATCTACCTCCTACCCCTCAAATTCTAACTGTAACAGAAGCCTAGCAAAACAATATTCATTGTGTTTATTCTTAGTGCCTGATATAACTTTGTAAGCTTTGGTGCTTTCAGTTTTCCATCAAACTGTGTGATTAGCCTCGCAGCTGAAATATTACAGCTCCCATGTATCAAATCATCTCGTTACACAAAGTTATCTAGTATTATGGACTCTTCCGTACCTTTAATTCTTTTGACGCCTGTTTCCTCTTCAGTTTCACAGCAGATAATTTTCTCTTCCAAGGTTATTCTGATATGAGAGCTCTCCAGCAACTTTTAAAGCAGATTTTTGTAAGACCCATCAAGATGAACACAGTATCAGGACCACCGTGTTAAAAGCTCTCCTACGTACCTCTGCAAACACTGCAAAGGAAGTGTACAAGCAGGATCCTGAAGTGATGGTTCCTGCTGTTGGCTTCCCACACAGTGTCTTCAATAAACTGGCGTGGATTGCAGTGGCTGGTCACAGATTTCACTATGCAGCTTATCTAACAGAGTGGCAGCAGGCATCTGCCAGGCAGTATGGCAATGGTACTCACCACATTCCTATGCAACAAAGGATGGCTAGGAAACAAATCAGGGCTTTGCTTACAGATTGCCTGCCCAGTGGGTTAACCCATATCCCCAGTTTCCCTGCACCCCACCAGGGGTCACTAACACCACATCACAGGCATTCCTCAGCAGGGCAGGCAACTTTATTCTTCTACCATAATAATTTAAAGTATTTACACACTGCACAGTCACTCTTTCACACTAACATATATTTACTGGTACATTTATGAACCGTATCTAAAAGACTCTATAAGGACTGACACAATTTGGGGTTTCCAGGCATGAAAATAAAAACTGCAGCCTTCTAAAAGACAGCCATTTGGAGCATATGCGAAAAAAACAATGTTCCCTGTAAGCCTAAGTTCTCTCCAGAGAACATTCACTAGCTTCAAGATATCCACGTTTGGCATTAACTAAAGTTCTCTTGGCGATGGCAGACGTCAAGAACGAACATGTGCAAATAACATTTTCTCAAGAAATCCCCACAGTGGGAGGAAGAAAACTGAAAACTCTTTAGGGGAAGTACTACATTTCTGAAATACTATTTACCTGAGAGGCTCACAGATCAATGCTCATATACATATATACTATATATGTATATACACAAAGCATCTAGGGAAAGGCATTATTCAGTTTATAGTGTCTGCCCCGAAAGTACATGCATCACCGCAGCAACGCTAGGCTTGTCCATCAGCTTTCAGCCATGTGACCTTTAAATTCAGAGCAGTGATGAGGAAGTTCAGCCACCCAAAACAGGGAGAAGCCTGTCACCATCAGGTGCAACTCTGGGAACCACAAAATCAGACACAGCATAATTCCCCAAGTCTAACTCAGCTCAAGCAGCACCATCACACAGTTAGACCGACAAAACAAGCTGCCAATGGATCTAGCCTAGAACAAATTTTCACATTCTGCCTTAACTCAGTTCTGACTATTTTCATCTCATGTGTTCCCAGAGTAACACCTGCATGCAGTTACACATCCAAAAAAGGAATTAATTAGTTCATTTGAGAAGACTACTGCTGTCCATATCACACAATAATCCCTAACGCTGCCAGAACTTCATAAACCCTGCCAGTCTTCATAAAAAACATGAGCTTTCGCTGTACGAATGAAGTCCATCTCCCTCCACCAAAGCAAACACAAGCTCAGTTTTTTTTTGTTTTTTTTTGTTTGTTTGTTTGTTTTTTAGCAAAGGCAAATGCTACTTAGGTCTTTTGTCCAGAACAGGGCTAATGCATCAGTCCAACAATGAACCTCAGATGAATAGTTTCAAGAGGGAAACAAGCCTGTCTTGGAGCTGGAGTTACTGTAGCATGCACAAACACTGCAGTTTCTTGCAGCAGATTAAGGCACTATGTAAAACCAGCCTTTAAGCCACCAACTTGTTCTTCTCCTAGTTCCTCAGTAACAGCAGTCAGGTGCCTCATTTCCCTCCCCACTTTTTAATATACTGATATAATTAACACGTAAGTGCAGAATGACTTAACCTTCCAGGGCAGAACCATCTGCAGCAGCTACTTTGAAGAGGAAATGTTACACACTTACAGAAGTACACCATTAGTGTCTTTCAAAATCATCTCTCCAATGGCTCTACAAAGCTCCGTAAGTCTCACTCAAACACATTCACTTAGCTTATTTTCAAACTCATGCCATGGAAGTATGAAATGTCAGAATTACATAGCAGGTTCTGTACATCACGTTATCTGAGATAGCCTTCTGAGCTAATGGGAAGCACTTCACTCTCTCCCTCCAAAGAAGGGAGGACCATTAGGACAGAATATGATTCCTTTTTAAATTGTTTTAACTAGGGAACCCAGTAAAATACAGACATCGTTACAGGACAAGAGAGGTGCTGTCTCTACAGTAAGAGAAAGTGTAGAAAATATCCCCATGAATTAATACAGTAAAAAAATCTGTTAAACCAAGCAGTAGCTAGGCAGAGCACTGAGTACTGTATGTACATGTGTATATGTATAATATAGTTACTCAGATACACACATAAATATTTAATATATAAAAAATAAAGTGCTTTCTATCAGGTCCCAATGTAGGGACATTATAAAACATTTCACCAACTGCAAAACAAATAGATACAAAGAATACTACATCCAACGTACATGAGAACAGTTAACACAGTATGTACAATCTGGTGGGTGTCCCAAGACAAAACATCCCTTCATATACATTGTATATACATATATACTCATCTTTACTCAATATATTATGACAATATATATTTCAAAACTTTGTTATAGACAAAGAAAAAAACAACAACACCTACAAAAACACAACAAGGATCAAGCACACAAGTCCAAGACTGACAAAGAATTGGCTACCCTTGCCCACAGCACCACCTCTGCTGCTGGGAAAGATATGCCAGCGCTCCTTTCTGGGGTGCAACGCCTCCACATCCTGCAAGGCACTGTGAGCAGCAGCCGTGAAGTTAGCATCACCAGTGGTAAGCAGGTCAAACACACATGAGTAAAAATAGATGTCCTTCACCAGCATCTTCTCGTTGCATTTGGTGGTTGCAGATTCCAGTGTGTACACAGACCGGGGATGAGCAGTGCCTACCTGAGGGAGCAACTGGCCCCTCACGGGTAAAGGCAAGTGGCCACTATCATCTATACGTTCACTTGAAGGGCAACCATTCACACACAGCTGCAGATCCTGACTCTCCTCGTAGGCCATGGCCAGCTCTTGAGGCATGCGAATGGCCAGCGTTAAGTAGCGCCCAAGCTGACGTATGTACACCATGGTCCCAATATGCCTGGCATGCATTTCTATGTATTTGCCACTGACTTTATCCACGATTTGCAAGCTCTTGGTGTTCCCATCGCCTCCACCTGTTGTACCATCAACAAAAGCTGCAGGCAAGTCATCAGTCACTGCTTGGTATACCTTCTGATCCGTACAGTCCTGGTATGATTTAAAGATAATAGTTATCTGGAGGGGAGAGATAAGAAAAAAAAAACAAAACAACAAAGGTTAGTGATCATGGGGAAAAAAAAAAAAAAGAGTCATTTGAATCTTTTTTCCATTTTGCAGCTGAGATTTTCTGGGACTACCCGCTAGTCCAGACTTTGACACTTGCCTGCATTCATGCCTAAGCAGAAAACAGCCTGTACACATGCTTAAAGCAATATTTTCCCAGGTGGCAATTGTTAAATTTGTTCTTAACTTGGCCTGGAAGCAACAGTATTAGCATGTGGTAACTGCAACAAGGTCAGGAAAGGAAAAGGCTTATATTTAATTAAGCATCACAACTCCCTGTTGCCTGATGGTTTCTTAACACTTTGGAATGCATCCTGCAATCACAGTGGAATGATGTGCCAAATAATTCCTGCACTACTAGCCACCAGAGCAGAACTGGATTGAACTGTGTGAAAGCACAGAAAGGACCACAAGAATTCAGCTTCCCTCACCCACAATATTCTCACCACCTCTCTCACAGTGACTGTGTGACTGACCTTTGTCGGGTACTTGTTACTTCCTGGAGGTGTTGCCAGGATTAGCAGGGTGAGACTGCTGTAAAGGCACAGATGTATTTGGTGCTGTTATCAGCCACCAACACAACATGCACCAAAATGAGATGTACGAGCACGAAGAACAGCTAGTCATGTAAGTGCTTATGGCTCCTGGATTCATCTGGCCCAGGAGCTCGGGGATTTGACACTTCAGTCTGCTGCTGCTCAGTAATGTGCTGATGGAGAACCAAAGCAACACTGAAAGATACTCCAAGTCATGCCTTTGAAGGGTGAGCTCCAGCACAAAAACCACAAGTACAAAGCAATTACTCAGTCTTTTAAGATTATGACTGGCCTTTTAAACCTTAGCACTTATTTGAATACGCCACAAAGGGAAGAGTAGGTCCTCCAGTCTTACTTGAAGGGAATAATCAGGCTATTTGGCACACCAAACTCAGAGTGCCTAGTGGCTTTTTCAAAAAATAAAATTACGAGGAATCACGTATAAATGTTACAAACAGAGATACTTCTTCCTTTACAGTTTTGAAGCAGAGTAAATAATGATTTCTTGAAAAGGTCAAAGGATATTTTGTACCAAAAATAAATATTTTTCATTATTTTCATCCTTGACTGGTTGATTACATCAAAATTAATTAGTCTGTCATTTAAGCACTCTGCTACAAGATTCAGAGTACTCCAAAACACATTAGAGGGTATTTCAAATTAATGTTACAATTTTCCTTAAGATCTACTTTATGGCAACCTCACATTATAATTTCACTTAGCCTGCACACTTCTGCTCAACAGCTTTTGTTTCGTACCACTCTGCTTTGAAGTCAGAGCTAGAGGTTAAGTAAACAGCTGCACTACAGACAATCTGAATAAAACCTCTAATCTCTTTAGCCTCACCTCTCCATGCCAGTCATAAAAGACAAAAGTCTACCCTTTTCCCTCCTTCCTCTGCAATAATTCCTCCTCTGGAGTATGCAGACATACTCTAAACAGTACTGCATTGTTCTTCAGTATTTGGCACGTCCTGGTTAGTTGACACACTCAGTCTGTGTCTGTCTCTCACCCACACTGACAGCACTCGCTATTTTCATTCCATATGTTCTTGCTAGTTGCTGTCTGGAATTTTCAAACGTTTTTCCTTTGCTTTAATCAGTTACGCAGCTAGTTCGAGACCATCATCAGTCAAGTGATCTGGTAAGCATATCTGTGAGCCACAGCTAAGCAAGGCTTGAATGCTTGTGATGAAGATTCAGAAAACATTCAAGCACACTTCTTGTTGTAAAGACCACCTCACATCTTTGTGCTTGTTGAAGTAAACTCACCAACCTAGAGAAGAGATACTTGAGATTTGGAAAGCGATTAGTGCTTCTGCACATAATCCAGAGCCTCGTGAAGTAAATCAGGTGTTGTATTTTATATAACAGTTTCAATTAAACAGATTTCTATCTCAGCCTGCTCAGGTGAAGAAGCTACTTCCTGGGACGCTTTTGTGTTGCTTTGCAAAGAAAGAATGATTTACATTTCAGCAGAAGTAAAGCTCTGCATCCACTCAGCAACAGAGCGAATCTGGAGATAACAAGAGGCAATGGTTTTAATGACAGACAGAACTGGCTGCTTCACAGAACAGCTAAGCAAGGGACCTAGCAAAGTTTACCAGGAAGCATCTAAGTCTTCTCTTCAAAACTCCTACCTCTGAAAGAATGAAATGCAAACAACTTCAGAGACAGAGAGGGAGAACAGAAGCCTTCACCCTAAGGCAAAATCAGCAGTCACAGCTTCACGCTGAATGAGGGATGAACACCTAAGTGAACAAAGGCCCCCAAATACTTTGCAAGGATACCTCCTGAAGAGGATCAACAAAGAGACCATTAAGACTTGCCAAGGACAACCATATTTAAACATTGTGACTCTAGACATGAAGTTTGGATGTTGCATTTTCTGTCCTATCATATTGCTCTAATCTAGATCAATACAACCAGAGATCTGTAAGGACATCAAATCACAGAATGGTTTGGGTTAAAAGGGACCTTAAAGATCATCTAATTCCACCACGGGCTGGGATATCTCCCACCAGACCAGGTTGCTTGAAGCCCCATCCAACCTGGCCTTGAACACCTCCAGGGATGGGGCAACCACAGCTTCCCAGGGCAACTTGTTCTAGGTGTGCAGAATTTATTCCTTGTATCTAATCTAAACCTACCCTCTCTCAGTTTAAAACTATTACTCCTTGTCCTATCACTACAATCCCTGACAAAAAGTCCCTCTCCAGCTTTCTGATAGGTACTGGAAGGCCTGCCCAGAGCCTTCTCTTCTCCAGGCTGAACAACCCCAACTCCCTCAGCCTGTCTTCATTGGAGAGGTGCTCCAGCCCCTTGATCATCTTCATGGCTCTCCTCTGGACTTGTTCTAACAGGTCCACGACCTTCTTGTGCATGATCTTCCAGAGCTGAATGCAGTGTTCCCATGGGAGCAGGGAGAATCACCTCCTTCACCCTGCTGGCCACATTTCTTCGGATGCAGCCCAGGACACAGTTGGCTTTCTGGGCTGTAGATGCACATTGACAGCTCATGTTGAGCACCTCATAAACAAACAGCCCCAGCTGCTTCTCATCAAGGCTGCTCTGAACCCATTCTCTCTCAGCCCAGCCTAAGGTCCTTCCCTTCTCACCAGTTCCTACCTCAACCTCGTAACTTGGTCCTGAGGGATACTGAAGACCTTGTTGCAAAGGGAGATGAAGCAAGTTTAATTGCAAAGCTTTTCCTGTTTAAGTTTTCAAGGTGACATTTTTGACTACGTCATACTTTTGCCTTTCTCAAACAAGTTTAGCATGTGCACACTTGTATGCCTACTGCAGGAAAATTCCTCAGGAAAGAGGCTGACAAAAAAAAAAAAAAAAAAAAAAAAAGAGAGTTCATCCAGATGTTAGAAAACACACATGAAGTATCACATGCAAGAAGGTGACACTACCTACTGAGCAAGCAGTGACTTTGGAAAAATCTGAAGGAAACTCAAGAAAAATACAGCCCTGATGGCTTAGTAGTAATTTAATTAAGCACTGGAGAATAGGTAGATGTTTCAGCAGAAAGTTTTATGGTATTAGATCGGTGGTCTTCAAATATCCCTGGGAAGGCAGCGAAGGACTTTATGTGGTATGTGTAAGGTAGCTTTTAAGAGTTCATAGGTAGACAACTCCCTAGTGTACATGACGGCCTTAAATGACATCCAAAAGCTTTCAGAGTTCAAATATACATATAATTAAAAGGATATATTTTTTTAAAACCCAGTGCATTAAATAACTTTCAATCTATAACAGATATTTCCACAGCTTTTCTTTCCTGAGGGCCGCAACAGGTGTGAATCATGCACTGATCTAAGAAACCAAGTACCACCCAAAGAAAACCACCTGAGTAATGGCCCATGCAGAAAGGTAGAGCTAGAGAGACTTTATTAAGTAGAACCAAAAGGATTCATTGTAAAATTTGGATTCAATATCCTAATTTCAAGTTACATCACATGCTACTGCATTTTAAGATGCACTGCATGCCCTTCTGGATGAAACAAAACCAAAAGGTGCTTCACAAATGCTAACGACTGCTCAGCCCATCAGACAGCACTAGGCAGCAGAATCTCTCTCTCCACATCCCCATGTTTTGTGGTGTGCCATGACTGAAGTAGCTGTAGCTCAAGGACACCAGCAAGTCCTATGAAGGCAAGAGGTCTTGGGGCAGGGCAGGAAAGATTTAAGGACTACTTCAGGGATGCTGCTGGGGCCAAATTCTTGGAATCAGTGAGGGTTGAGGATATTACAAAGCAAAATATTGCAATCCCTCTTCAGCCTGCTGGTCACCTACAGCAGCACTGTGTAACATTTTATCCTGACACGTTAATTACTTCAGAGGAGAAGGTGTATGGATTGCATGCACAGCAGAAATAAAAAGGAGGTCGATCTGAATACAAGATGGAGTTCAGCACTGAATTTCCAAAAGGAAAGACAAGATCACTCAGGAAAGCTTCTCTCAAAGTTACTGTTCATAAATCACTCAAGAACCATTTCACACCTAGCGTTAATTGATTTAAAAATTACCTACAACTTTACTTCCTAAAGCAACGTGAATAGTAGCTAAAATATTCTACCTCTTTTTTTCAAGCAGACCTCTCCCTCCGCAGCAGTGAGGGAGTAGCAAGCAGCGAGAGCAAACAAGCAAGGAAGTAAAGCCTAAAAGACCCCCAAGGCTTTAAAGGCATTCATACAGATGCTGCTGGGTGAGTCCTCCTGCGTACTCTGTTTTCCTCTCCCTAAAGGAAGGAGTTCAAGCCAGTGAAGTCCCTGTAGCAGTTGTCCAGCAGTTCCACAGATGTAACACACAAAGAAACAGTTTAGTGCCTGACAAACTGCCACAGCTTGTCCTACAAAAACCCTTTAGTACGTCCAGGTTGTTCTGAACACCAGGAAACAGCACAGTTTATCTTCACACTCATGAAGCTGGCAAATCACCAAACTCAACAGATCGCCTGTGCCCAGGAAAGCTGTGGCTGTTTTTCTGTGTTATTCTTCTGAGACTGTCCCAAACCATGCTGCACATCAAAGTAACCCTAGGAAAGCTTTGCACATAGGGAAAGTGTCCATGACAGAATTAAATGAGCTTTCCTGATGGACAGGATCATGAGGAATGTGCTGAATGCACAAGCACAGAGCTGAGGCTTGAGATAGATGCAAGAAATTGTGTCAGAAATGAAGCTTTGCATTCCCCTGACAAGTCTGAGTTCCAAGAGCAAATACAAGACCAAAGAGCTTATCTGCATCTTCTGTAGAGCACAGAGGAAATTCCTCAAACCAAAAAACACAGCACCCAGCAGACAGTATCTTCTGCTGCAGCCTCTGCCTAAGAAGCTAACCTCAAAACTACATTCACTGCCTGTCTTGCTGCCAGGATGGTGCCAACATCCCTTTCTCCTGAGCTTCTCTATCACCCATTGCTATTCATAACAAAAAAAAACTACTTATTTTCACATGCTGTGAACTAACCATCATTTGGTTATGGTCAAAAGGTTACTAGGCACCAAAGCACCAATTTGCCCTAACCACAGTTGCACAGTAGAAGTTTATTATTTCTTCTACCTTGTCTTCTATGAAGCTGACTATTCATGGAAAAAAACAGGTATAGAAAAGTAAAGCACACCAACAGGTGTAAATTTATAGTTGTAATGCATGAAAAGGATTCTAAATTAGAACCTGTCACACTGTTTAAACCCGAGAGGAGGTTTCAGTCTGCCCTAACTGCAGTGCAAACACAGTTCAGGGGACATTCAGCAGCTAGCTGTTTGGAAAGTCTAGTCAAGGCACAGGCAAGAGGCTCTTGCTGTGAGAAAGACGGCTTGTCTTAAAGGCACTGGCAGGCATTTGCCTTTCAGAAATATCCCAAATCCACTGCAGGTGCTCCTGCACCTGCAATTTTCAAGCTGTCCACAGCTACCTGCTGAATCATTTGATTGGCTTATGCCCAACTACATGCCCAAGCACGGCACTACCTTGCATGGAGTGCAAAACCCCAGGCCCTTAACTTTACCCTTCTGCTTGCAGTCCTCTCTACTCTTCAATCACTGAAATGAAACACTCTAAGGTAATAGGAAGAGGAATCAGCTTTTCTTCATGGACAATGCAGCTTTTAACTGATGTCCTCCGACAAAACTGAAGCATGTACTTCTGAGAAATAAAGCCAAATTCAACTTGAGCTTAGGAAGAATGTCTATAAAGATGAAAAAAATAATCACACGTGGTTGGTTATCTGATGTTCCCACTTAAGAACAACTGAAGGGTAACGGGAAGACAAGTTCTTTAATATTGCTTGAAGAGTAAGTACATAGTATTCAGTCTGCACTGATCTCCTGAAAAACAACAGAAACCATGGTGCAAAAGAACTATTTAAGAGTTTTGACTCTGAGAAAAGGAACACTTCCCTGCTAACACAGCCAATAGTCAGTTTAAAATCCGTATGCTCAGTAAAACAACTTCAGTAAGAGCTCTTTGTTTTCCACAGCCAATTTGTTTTTCTTTCTCTGTCCTGCCATTCACTCTTTCACTCTCAGGCTGTCCACTACAAAGCACCTAAATAAGGAAAACTAGCTAATTTCCAATTACTGCAAGCAAGGAAGGTTTTGGGTAGGGAAGCCCAAGCGCCCCTGCTCCATTTGCTATTTGGGACAACTGCACTAGTGATACAGAGGACAGCTGTCATCCTGATGGAAGCCTTGTAACCCTTAAATGAAGCACACAATAATGCCTTCTATTTAATGCATTCTCCAACATACTTCCTACCTGCTCCCTCTACAGCCCCCTACATCCATTCTCAGAAAGCCCCTCAAAGTCTGCAGTGTTCTGTGTCTAAAGCTGGAGGAAATCAGATATAAAGACGCCAGTAACCTACACAAAACTCATACAGAAGTCTGCCAGAAAGAAAAAGAAATTGACCTAAGTCCAGTTACTTGGTGACAATCCCTTATTATCGATCTGAAAGGCCTTGCAATCCTATGCCAAGAGGCATAAACAGAACAGACCAGCTAAAACAACAACAAAACAAACAAACAAAAAAAAAGTTGCAAGTTTCAGCTGGACCACAGAATATACAATAGCTTTGTTCACTCTGGATACACAGATGTCCTCACTATGGGCAACAGAAAAATGCAAAACACCTACCAAAAAATTGCCCAGAGCATTTTGTGAATATATACACAACTCCCACTGGAGGACATACCTTTCCAATTAAGGAATGAAAGGAGGAGTCTTACAGCTTTCCACGCTTACCAGCCAGATGCACAGAGTAAGTTGGGGGGAAACAGATTTTTATTCTGCATTCTTTGTTTAAAATGTCCTCCTGGCTTTCTCTTCTCCATTATGAACTTACTGGATGGCCCTCAGATTGCTGGGGTCACTTGAGTCTCGTAGGTTTTGGAGTGACAGAACAACTCTACAAACAATAATCACTTTGCTGACGATTCCTTAAAACATGGTACACCAGAATGCTATGATAAATCTGAATGCAATAACCACCCATACGGCGAAATGATAGTTAAGCCATTTTCACAAGCATACTGTATATAGGATGAAGGTGCAACATTTCATTCCTATGGCTCCTTAAATTACTTTCCCTAATAAATAGGCATTCAGGATAAACTAAAACCTCTATTCTTCTCATCTCTGTTTTCATTATGTCTGCTTTAGGGTGGTTGAGGTAGTCTAGTTAGCAGTTTAGTATTTGCTTTGGCTTCTGCACAATTTAAGATCAGCATAAACCTTTGTTATTATTTCCCATTAAAGACATATCCAAATAATGGCAATGACGAAACCAAGACTAATGATGCATAGCATTCTGGAAGCTTTTCTTACGGAGAAGGCAAACAATGGATCTGCATGCTCTCAGCTAGGAGGAAATACTCTGTAAGTAAAATTCACTGAAATTATCTTGGTAGCTCTTTAAGGGTACCTTAAGCTACACACCCATGGCCAAAATAAGGGAAGTACATCCAGCAGACATTCCACCATCACAGAGTGGAACACTTGCAGTGAAAATGTTACAGGCATCAGTGCAATAGTGGTAGTGCAATTTTAACAAGCCTTTTCTGTATCTGTTATAATAGTCTGCTTCATAAAGACATCAGGGAGTTAAGGTGACGATGCACTGGAGGTATTGAAATTTATCTTGCTAAATTACTCGTGCATTCAAAAACCTTCATTTTCTACAAACAGGTGCACTGATACAATTTTGATTACCTGCCAAAGAAAGAAAATGCTCAAGGACTGTATACCAGGTAACAGAGACTACTATTAGACACAATTCTAATATCCTAAG
This sequence comes from Aythya fuligula, assembly GCF_009819795.1. NCBI lineage: Eukaryota > Metazoa > Chordata > Aves > Anseriformes > Anatidae > Aythya > Aythya fuligula. Next base: position 56,871,453 of record NC_045593.1, on the reverse strand, counting down.
TCATACATCTTATTTCATTTAATTGTTTCTGTGGTCAACTGTATCTGTACAAATGCAGGAGTACCGAACCATGATTATAAAAGAAAAAAATACATTATCACCTTTTCCAGAATGCCAGGACAAAAACAAAACAAAAAACTTTGAGAGTAGAAACAAAGACAGAAGGTACATTCTTTGATACATACACTTTTCCTCAGTATGTACAGATATTTATCTCCTTAAATTCTCCTCTTAGTTATCTGCATGAGAATACATATACCAGCATAGTATGCTACTGTAGTCAATCACATCTAGAATGTGGCCAGTTAAATGTTAAGATATCATCTATCTACTACCATCCCATTCTGGCCAGCCACAGTATCTGTGGACAGAAAGACTCTAGTTTTATCTCTATGAGTAAGGAAATAAAGAGCTTCCTGCAAAACTTAACAAAACTGAGGGAAGAAGCTTACTGGAGATATGAAATCGTACTTCCTTGTACTTCAGCATCTTGCAAGAAACCCACAGAATAGATTTCAAGGGACGTAAGTCTAAATCTCTTTTGCAAAGCATATTCAGCTTAGCCTCATGCCTTCATCTTACAGTCTTTAAGAACTGACAATACAGACTGTTTGCTGAACAATAACAAGTTAGGAAAAGGTGATTTTGAATTTCCGTAGTGTATCGGTCCAACCTTTGGCCTCTCTCAAATGCCAAAATTTGCTTCACTGATATAAGCATTACGTAAGTTGGCATCTCAGAACCCAACAGAAATGCATGTGACATGACTGATTTTCACTTATTAACAATACTGCACAGTCATCTCCTTGGAAAATGTGCTCCCTCCAACCTACCTCTGAACTTAACAATACAGTGAAAACTCTCCAGTACAGATAATCTTGAAATAATCTTGTACATGCAGGATCAAGGTATATTAGTCTCTAAGAGCTACACTACCACGGCAAAAACAAAGGCTATTTCACTTCAAAAAGCAAACAAGGCAGGTGGCAGTATCAGCTTCAAACATACATTCAAGTCATTCTGCTTACTAATGAAAAGCTACCTTCAAAAGTTCAGAGCATTTTTTTAACCCCAGACTCAAGGTACACGTAAATCACAGGACATCTCAGCAAGGCTCATGCTTTGTATCTCATTTTCTTTCTGTAGGTATACCTGCTACCTGCCTTTGGCAGAGAGAGTTAAATATTTTTCTTAAAAGAAGGAAATGACATATGCCATCAATACACATTTTCCTTCTCTAGCCACTTGAAGTGGTTCAGCTGATAGCCATTTTAAGCCTCGCCTGTCTGAAAAGGTATATATACACACTTGGCAGGATTTTCAGGCTGCTGGTTCTTTCTAGAGCACTAAAACCTTTTAACAACCATTTGGCATTAATGTCATTTTTTGCTACCTCCTCTCAGTTCTCTGCAGTTCCTCTCCTTCTCTCTGCTCTGAATCCTCAACATCTTGGTAAATCACAGGTTTGCCACTTTGTCAATGGATTTTTGTTCTCTACTGTTACGGCTATACAACTTAGAGAGTTTAAGAAAAGCAAAGACGGTCTTTTCCTTCTCCTTGCCTAGAATTTCTATTTAGTGCAGGGAAACAGATGCTGCAATTTGATACCTGTTTTGACAATCAAATTTATTATTCTTAAATGTTTATATTGTGAGATGTATGGTGAATTTGGGGGGGAGGGGGGGAGAGAGGAAAGGAGGGAGGAGCCTGGGGAAGAAAAGGAGCTGTTTTATTTTTGAGAAAATAATCAGTTTTTCCAGAAGAGGAGCCTAGCACTTTTAATTTCTCAGACAACTTAATTGAAGATTCTCAAGCTGCAATGCTCCTTTAACCATTACAGGCCGAGCCACTTACTCTACTGTCCTGGCCTTCTACTTCTGTATGCATACACAGTGTTTAAGAACAATCCATACCTTATTTGTAGCAGTAGCACTGGATCCTGGGACCACAGGCACATTCGTCACTTGCACTGATAAGTAGTTATTGTCTATGAGAGGCCAAGCACCTTCTACTTTGCATGTCTGGAAGTGATCCTTAAAAGTCCTCAGATGAGGATCACCAAACAAGCCACAAAATAGGTACGTGGGGGTAGTTTTCTCCCCTCCGGGATGTTCGCCGGCTCCTGTGTGGCCACTGTAATTGCAGGGATCGTGGGTTACTTCGGGGTTGGTGGAGGACGTGGGTCCGTCCTTGGAGCAGTTTCTCTGGCTCATGAGGTCGCTGATCCCGAGGACTGCAGAATGGTAGACCAGGTTTCCACGGCATACTTTGGAGTTGCGGTAAGTGCAGGCAGAGTACGCTCGCAGGGCCTTGCAGAACTCCAAGTCAAAGCCATCGAGGGCTGAGTTCAGTTGTGAAGTCAGGGACACAAAATCGGTGGTGCACTTCTGAATCCGACAAGGCGTTTGCAGCTGGCAGTCACCTAAGCACAAAAAACAGAAGGTGGAAAGCAATCAAGCGAACCTCTGGCACAGCAAAATCCTGTTCTACACCCACACCTGCGGGAGAAAACATCCTGAAGACAGATTACGGTGCTCGCCTGCTGTATTAGAGAAAAAAAAAAAAAAGGGGGTTATGAGGCAGAAAGGCAGCAATAAAAAGAGGTCTGCAGGGCTGAGATGACCCAAGCATGACTTCATTTCCACCTAGACAATGGCAAGCAGCAGATTAAAAGCATTAACCCCAGCAAAGCACGAGCCCGGCATTTCTCTCCCGATGCTATCAAGGCGATGATGCAACCCCGTGCCTCAGCTAATCACTTGGTCAACAGGCGAGCCTCCATTTCAGCCCTTTACACGGCTACCCAGCCTTCCCTTCCCTTCCCTTCCCTTCCCTTCCCTTCCCTTCCCTTCCCTTCCCTTCCCTTCCCTTCCCTTCCCTTCCCTTCCCTTCCCTTCCCTTCCCTTCCCTTCCCTTCCCTTCCCCTCCTCTCCCCTCCCGCTGGTACCCGCACGCAGCAGCACCCCCAGCCCCAGCAGCAGCCCCAGCAGCGGCTGAGCCCCGGCGGCGCGGGCGGGCGCGGCGCTCCCCATCCCATGCCCGTCCATGCATGGCGGCGCGCCGGGACCCGCACAAAGGGAGGAGCCCCTCCCTCCCCTCCGCCCTCCGCCCTCTGCCCGTCGCCATGGCGACCCGCGCCCGCCCCTCCCCGCGTCGCCCCACCCCATTGGCTGCCCGCGCTGTCCCTCAAGGAACAACGCTCCCCCCCCCCCCACGCGCGGCACCGCCCCTGCGGGGAAGCCCCGCCCCGCCCCGCCCCGCCCTCCCCGCGCGCGCGCGCGCGCGTGGCGCTGGCGTTGGTGCCCGCGCCCCGTCCCCGCTGCGAACGTGACGCGCGCGCCCGCGCTGCCACGCGCCGCCGTCAGGGGTCGCGTGTCCGCCGCGGCGCGGCCCCGCCCCCTGCCGCCCAACCGCCGTAACGGCTGCGGGCTGCAGACACAGCGCCCCCCGGTGGGGTGCGGAGCCCTGGGGGGGGCTTTCGCCCTGGCACCGTCCCCTTGGGCTCGGCTCTGGGGAGGGCGCACCTCCAGTGCTGTGCTCAGCTTTGGGCCCCTCACTACCAGAAGGACATCGAGGCCCTGGAGCGTGTCCAGAGCAGGGCTATGGAGCTGGTGAAGGGCCTGGAGCACAAGTCCTGTGAGGAGCGGCTGAGGGAGCTGGGGGTGTTTAGTCTGGGGAAGAGGAAGCTCAGGGGAGACCTCATTGCTCTCTGCAGCTGCCTGAAAGGAAGGTGTGGGGAGCTGGGGGTCGGCCTCTTCTCACACATAACCAGTGATAGGACCAGAGGGAATGGCTTCAAGTTGTGCCAGGGGAGGTTCAGGCTGGAAATGAGGAGACATTTCTGCTCAGGCACTGGGACGGGTTGCCCAGGGAGGTGGTGGAGTCACCGTCCCTGGGGGTGTGCAAGGAGAGGTTGGACATTGTGCTTAGAGACAGAGTTTAGTGGGTGACATTGGTGGTATGGAAATGGTTGGACCAGATGATTGTGAAGGTCCTTTCCGACCTTCATGATTTGATGATTCTATAATTCTTTTCTCTCTGTGCTTGCTGAGGGTCTTAGGTTTACGTCTGGCAGCCAGCGCAGAGGCTGTCCCTGTAGCAGTAACAGTGACAGACCAGTATGCAACATCTGGCTGGAGATGATCTAAACTCACAAAGGTGGAGGCGACATGTAGCATCAGGGCAGAAAGGGGAGCAGAGAGGGGGAAAAAATTGCAGATTTGGCCTTGTGGTCAGTAAAGTTTTGGCTCAGTTACTGGTAGAGCTACACATCCAACCTTCTGCTCTTTCTGCACTTCATCAAAATTTCACCCTGAGTTTGCTACCCACAATTTCAGAGCAGGTGTGCCTCTGATGTTTTGGGAGGCTGCAGCCATGTTGTGTGTAGGGACATACTGAGATGACCAGCCCTTCACCTCTTCAGCTGCATCAGTCACAAATTGCTCTGTTACTTGGTCCAGCGGTAGATGAATCTGAAGAAAGCCTGCTGAGAAGTCTGTAAATGCTACAGGCACTTTGGTTGAGGAGGGAGGCCTCAGTCCATGCACAAGTCTGTATCCACAGCCTGTGGTGCCTTGTCACCATGCACCATGCAGCGCCGTGGGAGCCCAGAAGCCCTGAAACTTACTGCGCTTTCTTGACAGTGGGAGCAGGCTCTTCTTGTTAAAGAGTGCTTCAGACAGTTCTGTTCACAGCCCACAGAATCATGGGATTTGAATTTACCAAAGTGCTTTGGAGCTTGAAAATCCACTGTCGCAATCAGGAAAGTTGCAGCTTTGATTAAAAGCCCTAAAGGCAAGATTCATGTGCATTTCTTCCCTTCCTTCTATAAGCACAAAGGAGATTGGATGCATAAAATAGCGATGAGTGAGAGTTCAAAGCGATCCCAGAGAGCTGGCCTTAGATATTGTTCTCTGATGCAATTGCAGCCCTTTACCATTCTTCTTTGTTGAGTAAGTGCCAACACAACAAACATAATTTAGCCAGACACGGCTCTTTTCTTTCCAAATATGTTAGTCAATGTGTTGTAGAAGCCAGCTTGTCCGATGTTGAAGAAATGCAGTAATTAAATAAACACTTTGAATGGGGGCTGAAACAGACCTTTCCTCTGTTATCAAGACAAGGGGCCTGGCAGGGAAAACATCTCTTCACCTCTGACATTTGTCAGATTCCCGAGCCGTTTGACACCAAGAAGCATTATTATCTCCAGGGCAGGTTTTTTCAGGTGCTAGAGAACAAGGGAAAAATAAATATCAAGAGTAGACAGCTGTTTGGTTTCATTACATTTCAGAGGTGACTGTATTGTATCATTTACCTAGCAGTCCAGCGTCTCTGTAGTTTCACCCTGAGGCTCATTATTAGCAGGTTGAGAAGTACCTCTGACTGTGACTCTGGTGACAGGGGAAGTGATACTTCACCTCCATATCACAGATATTTAAAGTGTTTCCCAAGGAGGAACAGACTTCTGGAATATCTCTCTGAGACATGGCTCCTACACATTTTATCTGTAGAGAAACACTGCTGTGCCAACACTGTCCCAACACGCAGAAAGTGATAACTGTCCTCTCTTTTAAGAGGCAAAACTGGAGGAGGGAAGTAAAATAAAGAGAGGTGTTCAAATTTTCTGATGAAACTTTATATTTTGATGTAAAAACACCATGTTAAAATATATATATATATTTATATTTATAAATATATATATTTATATATATATATATATTTATATATATATATTATATATATATATATATTATATATATAATATAATATAATATAATATAATATATTATATATATATAATATAATATAATATAATATATTATATATAATATATATATATATTATATATATATATATATATATATATATATTATATATATATATATATATATATATATATATATATATATATATGTATTTTAAGGCCTCTCAAAATTTCAAGTGAAATATCCCATCTGCTCTGAACCTCATTTCTTTGCTGTGACAGAAACACTGCAGATGGGAGAACACAAAATAGTCTGAAGATTCTGTGGAAGAAACCATCAAACAAACCAAACAAACAAACAAACAAACAAAAAAAAGCAACAAACACACACACACACACACAAACAAAACAAACCACAACACACAAAAACCAAACAAACAAACATTTTTCCCCTCCATTTTTTTGAAACTTAGAAAATTATTGTAATGATGCAAACTCCTTTTATATTATGCAGAAGAGCATTTAAGAGGAAGGATTTTTGCCAATAACATGTGCCATCAGTTTCACACAGCCTCCTTCCTCTCAAGCTGCTGTCTTTAAACAAGCGTCAATTGTTGGGACAGCAAGAGCAGAACCTCAGCGTACCATGACATACATGCTGTCAGCAAAGGGGATAAGAAAGGGAAGCAGAGCATACCTCAAAATATCAGTGTTTTTAGAAAAGATTCCAGCAAAGTGTAATTTTAATGCATTCCTAAATGCCACTGAAATAAGGAAGAAATGAGAAGAAATGCAAAAGAAAATGTGGTATTCTTGTAGGCAAAGGTGGAAGGTGGGCATCCTTCATTGCCATATTGCTAATGTAGCCACTGTCCTGAATAATGTCACTGTTTAGTCCACGCTGTTCTCTACAGAATTCCCACTGCTCCATGACTGTAGTGGCAGCTGCTAAGGGTGCACTGGTTTTCAAGTTATGGACGTTATTATTTGACATAGATCTATGCAAAGCACATTTTTCCTTGAACAGCTTGGTCCTTGGTTACATTGATACACTTGTGCTAGAGTTATGCCCAGTCCCCTCGGGTAATAAATGAAAAGAGAAAGATTAAAGGAAGGCTTAAAACTAAGGAGTTTCCTGGCATTAGGTGGAGGTCTCTGAAATGGTCTAGCTCTGTGCCTGGCAGCCGATGCATTTGAAGACAGGCAATTTGTCAGAGTCTTCTGATGCGTAAAGCTGGAGGGTGAGAGCTAGTGGCAGCTGGGCCAGCTTGATAGCCAGAAGCAGTGTAGCCACCTCCTGTGGAGGACAAGCCCAAGAAAATTGATCCAGATGAGGGTGGCTAATTATTGTCACTGAAGAAACAGTCCATACGGGGCTGGCATCTGCAGAGTCTTATCCTGAGCATCCCTCTGCTAGTGGGCATGACAGACATATACATGTATAATGCTGATCAAGGTCCTGTTGCCACCAGAGAATTCAGGGCTGACACCTGAACACAGACACACAGACTAAATGGAGGTGGGCAAGGCATTTCTGACCATCAGCTACCATCAGATAATACAAAGTTACTTCTTTGAGTGCATCTACTTCCATCGTTTATTTTTTGAGATGTGTGATTGGAGTCAAACAGCAGCACAATCCTGCCAAAAGAAGAACCAAATAATGGCCTGCCAGCAGCTAGTACAAAGGCCTTGGTGGCTCTTGGAGGGAAATCTGCTATGTCTGGCAGAGGACTGACACCTGCAGGTCAAAGCTAGACTGTTCAAGGCATAACACCAAGATCCAGTGAGCTCAGAACAAGTTCTAAAATACCACCCCTCGTTTGTAAGGAATATGGTTGATTCACTCCTTCCGGAGATTGTAGTGAGAAGGGTTTTGGTTTCTTGGTGTTAAATGTTAGCGTCCTGCAACATCCAAGGCTTGCAGTGTTCATCATATGGGCATGATAAACACGTTTGATTGGTGTTTAATTTAGATGTAAGCTTGCAGTTACTTCAGATAGGGATGTGACCTATGCATACCTTAGGCTGTGACCTAAAAGGTGGTGACGTGACACATAACTCTGCTGCCACTGGCGTTTGTGGCTATCTTTGTGGATATATGCCATTCTGGGTATTTGTCTTCCATCCTTCCTTCCTTCCTTCCTTCCTTCCTTCCTTCCTTCCTTCCTTCCTTCCTTCCTTCCTTCCTTCCTTCCTTCCTTCCTTCCTTCCTTCCCTCCTTCCCTCCTTCCCTCCTTCCCTCCTTCCCTCCTTCCCTCCCTCCTTCTTCTTTCTTTCTTTTTCTTTCTTTCTCTCATTCTTTCTTTCATTCTTTCCAAAAGCAGAAAAGGTTTTATATATGGGGTTCAAGTGGAGACCCAGGAATATATCCAGTGATATTTTGCAAGGTTTGTTCTTGCAGTACAGGAAGAAACATGAAGAAAGCCTTTTTGCAATTAAGAGACTGTAGATGGCAAAATACTGAATGACTTCCAGTAGAAGGGCCAGGTGCAGAAAAGGATAATCAGATAGAGATTGGCAGGGGAAAAAAAAAGAAAAAAAAAAAAAAGGATTTTTAAGGGTTTAGAAATCCAATATGATAGATATCTGAGATATCAAGATAGAACTAGTGTCCAAACTTCTAAATTGTTTTCTATTGGCAGAATGTAAATACTTAATTTTTTCTAGATTTCTTTCCAACATCAAATACAATGATCTGGATGACAGAGAAACGTTATTTCTATAGGGACAACATAACAAGTATGAAGGAAGCTAGGTTAAAGTTATAAAATAATCTTTTTTTCTTGGGATACTGAGTCTGTCGTCAAAAAAGCAGATCCTGGAATATGAAAGTCTGAGAGCTTCAATGCCAGAATCAATATTGTCAGCTTACAGAGGCACTATAGGACATGTGAAAATGTGACTGTGTAGTGTTCTGTGGGTCACAGTTCCCAAGAGTCGTCTTTGAGATGTGATAGATGACTTCTCAGATTGTTACCTAGAGTATTCTCAGAGCTTGATGATGAATTATTATAAGAGATATTCTGAAAGAATAAATTCTGTGGCCAGAAACCCTCTGGGAATGGAAGGATGATTACTTTCCACTATTCAATGTAATAATTTTAATGTTCATAAAGCAAAGAGCAAGTTCTTGAGGGAATGGTAGGGGTGTGATGAACCAACACAGAACTTCTGCAGCCACATCTGGAAACTCCACAATTTGGGTGCTCTATTTGTCCTAGGTGCAGAGACTCAGAATGGGAGGGCATTAGGAAAGTTCTCCTTGCCACAGTTGACTAATGTCTTTCCACGAGTAGAGAAATCAGCAGTCATGTCAATATTGTGTCTACAGGCCAGTTCTGCATGCTGTGTAAATATAGTCTAGTGAATGATGTATATGATGTGTGATGGAAGCGGTGAAGGCCACGTCTGAGTAATCTTAAACAAATCCTACAGTACTTGTTTGTAGCAGTCAAGCAATGTATGCTTGGAGTAGAATGATAAGTTTGGGCATCATTTCGAACAACTCCTGTGGCAACGTGAGAGCTGAAGATCTATGTGAGAGAAGTCTGATCTTATACAAAAACTTCTTATTTTTACTTCATAAACATCATATGAGAGCTTGTTGTCAGCATAGTACAGGGAGCCAAGAGAACATTAAGAAATTCCTCATTAAAAAAAATGTGACTGTAAATAGAAGTGTGACAAAAGGATTGAGGAGATAGTCTATTGTTGGCAAAACAGTGTAGGAAGCTATTTCAAACTTCAGGTCACTCTTTTCTCAGCTGTTAATCCTGGAAAGCACTTTTGGGATCAAACCTACACCACATACCTATTTATTGCACATTACTAATGCATTTTGTTGTGTAGCTACACTTATACACTTCTGAAGTGCATCTGTTTTTCAAAGAACTTCCAGCAAAAATGTAATATAAGAAGGTGATTGAAAGTTACACCTCAATTCTCTTTGGATTATGACAGTGCAAGATCTTAATTCCCTTAGTTTTTTTAAAGTATCTCTTAAGAAATGCTGTGTGGTGAAATAAATGGTAGGTAAACCTTCCTTAATGATAGGTAAACAGCAAAAATCGTACACTCCTTTTGAACAATTGTGTTATGAATCCTTCCTGTCCTTAGGCCTACGTGGAAGAATACAGTCTTTCAAGCTAAATATTAAGGGGGAGCCCATTGATCTGAGGTTATAAACCAGGGGTTATATTAGGAGGCTTTTTCTGCACCTTACTGTGCATAGGTGGAAACACCGCTGGACCTCCAAGAGTTGCATTTCAGGATATGGCAGAGGCTGTGTGATTTCTGTTTACCTGAGGAAAACTTGCTTTTCGTGCTGTTGAAGCTACCTTGCCCTAATGCTATGCTTGCAATTGGATGGAAAGCATACACTTGATCCTTCAGTGTGCTGATCCTGACAGAAATTCTGTCATTCCTGCCATTGAGATTAAATGGGGGAACAGCAAAGTGACCCTTTGTTTAGCAGTAGTTAATTATGTGGAAACTGTTCCCAAAGGCTGAGGTAGCATCAGCTGCAGCTCCCTGACTGTGGGTGGGAGAGCAAACCAGAGAGCAACAAGAAGATCAGAAGAGAGAAAGAGAACAACTAGTGTGGCCCTGACAGAAAGACAAAAAAAAAAAAAAAGCAAACTGTCAGGAGGCCTCTGAATTGGAATGAGAGCTTCCAGATTCTCCCATTGTTTGAGCCTACCATGGTTAGAGAAGCAGGTATTGTGTACTTTCCTCGTAAGTTCAGGAGACCACATCAAAGAAGCAACTGACCCCACCTCCTTATCAGAGAAACAACCTGTGAGGAACCATATTTCGTCTAACCTGGCAGGCAAAAATGAGTAACAATGGTTTAGATCATTGCCTAAGGGGCAGGAAAATATAAAATGGACTAGAAGGAGACAGAAATAGTTACATTCAAAACACCCTTCCGTGTTGCTGCTGCCACTTGTTTTTCTGTACTGGTTTGTTTAAATGAGGTATTTCAGCAAAGCTTGAAATATTTTTCCATTGTAGGTGACAAGATCAGTCTTGTATTGAAAGCTACTTGATGACAGATGACCTAAAAATACATGACATATTGTTTAACCCCCATTTAGAATTTGCCATTTTTAGTTTCTACTCTGCACTACACTGAAACCACTCTTTCTACTCCAGACACCTGGACAGATTGATAAACTTAAGAAAACAGTAGTTTGTGAATGTCAGATAAACAACGAATACTAATATTTTCTATGCAACAAAGTAAATGTGTTATTCATTCAGTGGAAGCAATACATAAAGTCTTTATAGGAAGCAGACCTGGAGTGGTCATCCAGTCCTCCCCTCTGTACAGCAGTGTGTTTGACTACTGTGTTCTTTAAACTATTTTAGTTGATAGGTGCCGTGCATCACCTTGAATATGTGCAGAGACAACAATTTTGCAGCCTCTATTGGTAAGTTGCTCCATTGCATAACTCTTATTTTCATAGTCTTAACTAAATAGTGTAACCTAAATCTCATTACTTCTATGGTCATTGACAGAACGTATCCCAATCCCAAACACACGCTAACATCTTTGTATGGCTATAAAAGAGATTAATGTATTTCCATTCCACCTTGGTTTTAGACTACTTGGATTCTGTTGTCTAGAATAACTTCTCTTTTTAACTGTCCAAAGCTCCGATTCTTTTGTTATTCTCTAAAATGTCTCCAGTTTGCTATTGACTTTAAAAGAAAGCTATAAAAATATAAATCAATCAGATATTGTCTGAACAGAGGAACTACCAAAGAGTTACACAAACCACTCGTCAAATTTACATGTAGTATTGCACTTTGTTGCTTTCTCTTCTGACCATGTACAATGTTGACTTGAAGTTACTTGCTCCCAATATTCAGTTCTTTCTTCCACGCAGCACAGCCAGCTTGCTTATTTTATCTGTTTCTTTCTACATGCTTTGAGTGACAGCAGATGATGGTTCTGGATTCAGCCCTAGATCTCGAACTCAAGGTTAAGTTCTCAGTGACCACTGAGACTTGGACTTTCCTCTTTATTTTGCAGGAATAATGAACTGCCAAAACCCAGGTGCTCATACTATGTGCTGTTACTATTAAAAATGTAGCCAGGACAAGCACTGGATTATATTTAAGCAGAAAGCAGTAATGGTAGCACAAATAAAGAATAACTTTTGATTGAATACATAATAGGCTCCACAAACAGGTTTGAGACAGGTCGGGCATTATGGCTAAGATTCTCCTTGCAGTTATGCCAGTCCTATACTGAAGCTGTTGAACCAGTTCTTCTGGAGCTACACCAGTTTGAGGAGGGAAGCAAAATCTGGATATGTTTATCGTTGCTGTTCAGTAGAACTATTGAAACAATTATGCTGTTACAAATTTTTCCTGCCTGCGCTGCTTTGTCTCTAAAAGATCCAGTTTCAGGCATAGCCCCATTTTACAGAAAAGGTTATTAAAGCATGAAGAAAGGAGAAAGAGAGAATAGATTGGACTGGAGAAATAAAGTAGAAAAAAATACAGACAGAGAGAGAAAGAGAGATAGAGCACAAAGAATATCACTCTCTAGGAAGAAATGATATAGATGATCCTTGATAGGTGAGATTAATTGACTAAGGTCTGGTATATGGTAGAAATTTCCATTTGGAAAATTGATCATGGAAGCCTCTTGTCTTGCCTTGAGCTCAGATGACCAGCATCTTGGGCAGGGAGTTCTGTATTGGACTGTGCTGCCGTTCAACTTCAGGTTGAATGGAATCATTTGTTTTTATTTCATCATAACTTCCTCTCTGTCTTTCTCTCTCTTTTTATTGCAAATTGTCCTGGTTTCAGTTAGCACAGAATTAATTTTCTTCCTAGTAGCTGGTGGAATGCTGTGTTTTGGCTTAGAATGAGAAGAGTGCTGATAACACCCCGATGCTTTAATTGTTGCAGAGCAGTGCTTATACTAAGCCAAGGACATCTCAGCCTTTTGCTCTGTCCTGCCAACGGGCAGGCTGGGGGTGCAGTAAGAGCTGGGAGGGGACAGACCCAGGACAGGTGACCCAAACTAGCCAAAGGGGTATTCCATACCATCTGACGTCATGCTAAACAATATATAGGGGTGGCTAGCCGGGGGGAGGGGGCCGGACTGCTCGGGGTTAGGCTGGGCATCAGTCAGCGGGTGGTGAGCAATTGCATTGTGCATCACTTGTTTGTACATACTATTATTACTTTCGTATTATCACCATTGTATCATCATTATTATTATTGTTATTATTATTTTGTTTTTTTTTTTTTTCCTGTCTTATTAAACTGTCTTTATCTCAACTCACGGGCTTCACTTTCCATTTCTCTCCCCCGTCCCAGAGAGGGAGGGGGGAGGGTGAGCGAACGGCTGCGTGGTGTTTAGCTGCCGGTCGGGTTAAACCACGACACAAATGTATTGAAAAATCTAAGGACCTGTTACAAGGCAGTTTCAAGAAGAACTATAGGTTCTGCTATACTATATTTTCTACAGTTATTAGAGAACTGTGTATCTACTACTGCTGCTTGTGTTTCTCTTCAGCCTGTACCCTGGCAACTGCTACTATGGGTTCTGCTTCAAATCGGTTTTGCTTAGACACAAGAGCTTGCATGGACAGATCACTGCATCAGAAACAGTAGCTTAACCAGACTGCAGTTCCTAGTCTACACTCAGGCTCAGATGGAAATCTAAACATCTCAATTCCTCCTGCTGTCCCTTCTCCTGACAAATCATTGATCAGTAAATACTGACAAATCATTGATCAGTAAATACTGACTTGTCTGAAGATTTCATACTGTGAAAACTATGAGGTTAAACTTTCAATCTGAACTCCAAATTGGCACAGCCTACAAAATACTTTTTCACCTTTTACGATATTTGAAAGCACCTACTGCCCCTGAAGATCACATCATTAATAGGAAGAACAAGGTCCTGTTGAGGAGGTGTGACATAGTGACACATAGCAAACAAATGACATGTTTGCACTTCAAAATAAGTCTCTTTCACCCTTCCTCTTTGGCTCCAGTGACTGCATCTCACTTTGTTTGATCATGGTTGCTGGCAGGCCTGAATCTTCTTCTGTTGGACACAAATGTAGGGGCACTGGTGTCCTGTCCCACATGCAGTTTCTAAACTTGATCTTTTTCCTAGCATTACTAAAGGACTTTTTTTTTTTTTTTTTTCCATTCTGCTGAGGCTGATCTGTAGAGTATATGCAAACTACATAAGAGCCATCATCTTGCAGGTGCTGGAGTATTGATTTTGTAAGGCAGAGGTGATATTGGGTGTATTTCAGGCTGGGAGCCCTCAGTTTCAGCTCAGTGCTGGTACACTCTTCTCTGTTTTCAGACTGCCATTTCCAAGAAAATGGGTCATGCTGGCAAAGGCATTTCAGAGATCCAGCTAGTAGGGAACATGTGCTTCACACATCACTGGTGTTATCACTGCACGTCCACTAGCATGGATGGACCTTGCTTCCTCAAGGGACATGGATGGCCAGGCTTTTCACAAAGCCTTATAACCAGCCATAAATGACTGCACTGAAACCAGAAAATGGTGCTTGAGTTTATTTTCCACAGGAAAAGAGGAGTGTTGGGGCAAAACAATACTTCATAGAGTCATAGGATGGCTGGGTTTGAAGGGGTCTTAAAGATACACTGTTTCTAACCCCCTGCCATGGACAGGGACACCTGCACTAGACCAGGTTGCCCAAAGCCCCATCCAGCCTGGCCTTGAACACCTCCAGGGATGGGGCATCCACAGCTTCTCTGGGCAACCTGTGCCAGTGCCTCACCGCCCTTGGATTAAAGAATTTTCTCCTAATATCTAATCTAAATCTCCCCTCTCTTTGTTTAAAACTTTTTTTTTTTTTTTTTTTTTTTTCCTTGTGCTAATACTATCTGCACATTTTAAAAGTTGCTCTCCATCTCTTTTTATAAGCCACCTATAAGTACTGGAAGGCTGCAGCTGATACTTCCTGGATCTCATTCTAGCAGGAACTGGCAGGACAGTGCTGGTGTGTTTGAGCTGGTCAATGCTTTCTGCTCCCAGCACACACCACAGTCTAGTAGTGCTGTATTTCTGTAGGCTCACCCGCTAATTGACTCTACACTAATTCACACACCAAACTGACAGACATGATCTAATACACTTCTACTAGTGCACTGTGAATCTATAATACTTGCTCCTGCCTGACATTAAGATTCTGAGTGGTTAATTTAGGTGTTGGATGCTTTTCTGATCCATGAGATAGAAAGGGCATCATCAGAGGGCGGTGCAAGACCCAAAGTCCATGCTAGGAGTGTCAGAGAAGATGGAAAGAGATCAATCAATTTTTCATTTTGTAAGCATTCATATGGAAGCCCTACTTTGCCCTGCCAGCAAACCACTCCTGACTCAAGACACACTCTTAAACCCTCAGGAAAAATTATTTTTTTTCCTGCTAGTAATGAAATGACTCAGCTGAACAGGACAGAAACCACTGCCTTTTATGTCGAAATTACCATGCTAAGGTCTCTGGATTTCCTGTTGAATTTATGCTTACAAAAAATATTTGCTTTTTAACTTTGATCAGTTTACGGACATCTTAAGAAACCAGTGACACTTCTGAAGAAAATGAAGAACTGTAACAATTTGATAGCCTGGTACTGAATGTGATAAAGGTTTGCCATTTAACATCCTCAAGATTCTGCTCCTTCCTAGTAGGAAACTGGATCTATAAGAAGCCATACTTCGATACATATGTATAAAAAAAATCCCTTGTATGTTTAATGTTTTCATTCTGTACTTGTTATCTGAGTGTGTTAAGTGATTTATGTTGTAAGCTCAGTGCCAGAAACTAAGAAAATTGTGCTTGTTTGGTAGGTTGTTTGGTTTGGGATTGTTTATTTGAGAAAGAAAGAGATTTCTCAGGGCATATGTAGAGGAGACGTATCTAACTACCACCAGATTACAGAAAGAGCAGCTCTCTATCACTGTCTTGGAAATGGCTAAATGAGCCCTCTGTGTATGAGGAAATAAAAGTGTCGGATGGTCTCACCTAGCATAGTTTTCTGATGAAGAAAGGCTTATACAACCATAGCTGGTGTGAGGAATATGTGTGTGTCTGCCCGTCTTCCAAACCAACTTGGGAACTCTCTTGGTATTTCCAGGCCAATTTGACAGAGAGGAAATAGTGCAAAAATCTGAACTTGCAAGTTTCATGGAAAGAGACCCAGATAGACAAGGAGCCATTGTCTGTGCAGCTGCAGAGAGACGGATGCAGGCCTGGACCCACTCTTATTAGACATCAGAGAATCCCTATAGGGCAGAAGAGCTGTTTGGGGAGGGGTAGAGGGCACAGTTTGAATACCCAGACATTGTGAAAGCTTCTGTCAGTGTTTTCTGTGTAGTCACTGTAGAATCCTTTTCACTGTCATAGTTTCTCTTTTATGTTGATGCTTTTTAAAGCATCATTGCATTTACAGTAAGTTTGAATGGTTTCTTCCAAGCATAACGTTGCTGGCTGCCTTTCACCTTACTAACAGGGTGCACAGCCCAATCTTGTTGAGTTTGTGGCAAGAGATCTTTTTAATCACTCTCACCATCTCTACTTTTATTAGCAATCACTCAGGGAAAGATGCTGTGGATATCGTCTGAGCGGGTACATTATGTTCACAGACCCTCCTCTGTGCAGCAGATGATGTGAAACAAGCAGAACTCCAGGCCTGCCCACAACACCCCTCTAATGCCTGCACGACTGTTAAGACACTGTGACAAACAGCCCAGGCTTTACTTGTCTTTTCAGCAGTGCTTTGCAGTGCTCAGGGAATTTAGCTGTCTTCGGATGGAGAAACAAAACTGGAACTCTCACCTCTGGAATTGCTTTCAAGATTGGGTAACAACAACAAAAATGTTTAATAAAAGATGCTGGCCTTTCTATTTCTTTTCTTCCAGGCTTACTTTCATGTGTGCACTTTAAAGGGGACAACACAAGGAGGCATGATGTATCCCCCATATTAAGGGGCTCTTTTTTTTTTTTCCTCACCTCACTAGCATATCTACCAGCCTTATGAATCTGTAAATTCTGAGCACAAAATCCAGAAACCGATATGCAAACTTCTCTAGATTGTATAAAGAGAGAAAGTTGAAATCTATTTTACACATACAGGAAGTATGCAACCTGCTTTTCCCTTTAGCTCCACCAGTGCCATGGGACTTGCCTAGGATACTGCTTAGTTGCATCATTACAAAAATTCACACCCCTTCTGGTGCTTCTCTGTACTCTCTGCCTACAGTACAAGTCAGTGGAAGGGGGTAATGTGTAAGGGATTCGGATCCAGTGGACACTGAAACCGTGGTAAAGTCACATTATGGGCTCCTATTGCACATGTCGATGTGACTGGAGGCTGCACTGTGATCTTATTTTATCCACAACCTTCATGAATTGCAATATCTTTGGTGTCATTAAGGCTTGTCAGTCTGAGGATCTGGAAAGGATATTTTTCCCCACTGCAAATTAGTTTATTCCCCAACCATCTGGGAAAGGATAGATCATTCTGAAGATTAGACTACACTTGTCACAATTTTGGCATAAGTTTCAGTATTCGGACCTGGAAAGGTACCAATAAATTGAAGGTCCTTGTGTTCTTGTGAAGTACAAGGGCATTAAGGCTAGGCTGATGAATATGTAATGGGAACAAGACCTTGCCTTGTGCAGTTTTCCTTCTATCTCCTGTGCAGTTTTCAGCCTGAAGGGTCAGGTTGTAGCTTCCCATTGCGGTTACTGGTGCAATCCTGGATTAAGGATTAAGGGCCAAAACTTCCTTGTGCCTGACAGGCTTTTGTTGGCACTGGAACCAAGAACCACCCTGCAAAATTTGTCCGAATCTTTGGAGGTCACCACTTGGTTGGTACATTTGGAGCCCCTGTCTGCAACTTTCTTATTGTCTCATTGTTCCTATATTTCTATCTTTCTATTGATGTGGCTTGTCAGGGAAAGTATGGGGATAGTACAGTTCTTGTACATAATAAGGCTGTAAGGATCACCTTGTCCACCCAGCATCTTTTGGTAGAAAAAATAAACCTCTTGAGGAATTTTTTTTGGTTCTCTTTTTAGCAAAGAATATTGAAAGAGTGATTTTTAATCAAATACTTCTACAAATTGTTTCAAGGTTCCATTTACTTGTTTATTATTATTTTCCTCTCAAATCCTCTTTCACCTTCAAGGATTCCCCTTTCCATCTACATTTAACCTCACATTTGTTTCTTAGTTTTACCACTGTACCCTTAACTCCCTTTTGTTCTTCTCATTTCCATTTTGCATCATTTATTTTCTGCTCTTTGGAGGCTTTATTTTTTTCTGGTTCCCTGTTTTGCAATCTCTATTGCTTTCTCAGTTAAAGTCCCACTCCCTTCCTGCCATTCTTGTCTTGTGGCTTTCTTTCAGACCTGCTCTTGGGTACATTTATTTTCACATTCCCAGTTGTGCTATCCCGTATGAAACCCAGATGGACGCAATCACAGTGCAGCAGCTGAACTGGCTACAGACTTCAGAGGCTTGGTGGTGTGATCTCAGAGTAGCACTGGTTTATTGGAGGCATATCCATTTCAAATTACTACGGAAGTGGTGCTCTGGGGGGGACCTGGGGGTGATTGGGGGTGGGGAGTGCCAGGTGCAGCACGTGAAGTATGTGCAGCTGTCACACTGCACTGCATCCCATTTAGCTTGCTGTCAGGCATCCTAATATTACCCAGGAGTATTAAGTTAGTGTCTTGGTGCACTGAGGATTAAGGTTTTCCCATACATTGCCATCTAGAGTGCTAGAAACCCCCAATTCTCTGTTAGGCTTCAGAGTTGCTGATTGTTCTAAAATATCTTTATTTTAACGTTTCGTGTTTCCTAAGGAAAATGTTTGTGTGATTACCCCTGTATGCATAGTTTTATCTGCCCCTCCTCCCACTTAATTCCTAACCCTCCCGGACAGTTTCAATCTACTTAACAGAAGGGAACAGGTCACAAAGATACAAATTCCTATAACTGCAATGAACAAAGCAGATGTTTAGAAAGGAAGAAAGCAACCAAGAAATCACTGGGTGATTAGTTTTACTATTATTAGGTACAGGAGAATATTTACAGATGAAATAGGAGAAGAAGAGATGGAGACATGTTACTAAGAGTGGGAAAATCTTCATTTATTAGACAAGATCTATTAAAGATATCAGCAGGAAACTCAAATCTGTTGGAAACTAGCCTGTGATAATTTTACTGCTTGTAAAGCTTCTGGTTCTAAGTGTGGAGTGCCCCTTGCATTTCTTCACTTATGAGCAAAGTTAATTCACAATCTTTAGTGTTCAATGACATAGAAAGGTGGTAGGAAAGGATTCAAGGATTCATCTTGTCATTACAGAGCTATGTTACATTCATGACTGTGGGACCCCAGTTGTAATACTAAAGGGCTGTGTACTACAGAAGGCCAAAGAAGATACAGCCAAGGCAGGCAAAGGGTGGAAAGAAAAGCTGTGGGATGGGAAGCAAACAAACTAAGCATGGAAAAGGTGTCTTTCATCATTGCTGTACATTCCCTGCACTTACAACTTAGTATAAACCCATGCAAGATTTGCATAATTCATGTGCAAGTCTTGTGGTTTTGTTATTGTGATTCCCTTGGAAATAATCACCATGGATACCTGCCACAGGAAAATGGGCATACAGGAATAGGATTGTGGTGTTGGAAATGCTGCTTAATGGCTTCAGGTTGGAAACTAACTTTTGTCTTTATGCTTGCTTACGCATTAAAGAAAATGAAATCACCTTCTGCAGCTCTCAAAGCTCTGAATAACTGTGACAAGCTGATTAATTAGGTATCAAAACATCTGATTCCACTGGAAAATGAGCTAGCTCCTAAGAGAATTAGATCACCACAATCTAGTGATAGTCTCTGACATTTACTTCAGGAAATGTTCCATGGTTATCAATATTTTTGCAGATTGAGGATCTGGACCAAAGATAACCTTCTTTTTATTCATTTCATTTGTGAGAGCATTTTGTTTGGGTTAATACTCGTTGTTTTTCAGATCTCATGTGAAGATTTAGTATTGTAGTAGTATTGTTGTACAGTATTTAGTATTGTAGTAGTATTGTAACAACCACAGTGACTCTGTGCATGATCAAATAACCTTGTTTTCCAATGTTTTCTTTCTATTTCGTATTGGTATCAAAGGCAGTGAATGACAAAATAAAAGAGAACAAAGCATGGTAGGTTTTGTTACCAGAGGTACAAATATATGCCATAACGGGTTGTTGTCCTCACTCACTGTTTTGTTTATATTGATAAATGACACTGATATTCAAAGCATTTCCTTTGTGATAATATACAGCTGTCATTAAATCAGTCCTTTACATTTCCGTTTTCCTGCAACTTCAGTTGCCAACCTCACATTGGTTTAATAGTTTAGCAAATTATATCTCTGGATTTTGATGTTATCTTCTTTCCATATCTACCAAGTAAATATTGTCCAGCAAAGGTGATTTAATTACCGATAGCATGTATATAGGTATAAAACCAATTTCTATCTCAAAATTCCAGTCACATACAACCACCTCAATTACTGCATTGCTGTAATGTAACAACATTTGAAAGGGTGGGAAACTCTTCTCATTTTAAATCACCTAATCTATCCACATAGTTTTGATTACACTGCTATGGGCAAGTTCAGAAGAATCTCACCACTTCCTAGCTAAAGAAAATTAAAAGGTTGAAGCAGTATTTCAGTGCATTTAAATCAATGCACAACATGCCCTCAGAGCCTCTTTTTCATTTAGATTCAAGTACTAACCATCTGACAAACTCCAGTAATCATTAAACACAGCATAGAAAGATTTGGAATTGCTGGTATTCCATGGTTTTAAATCTCACCATAAGATTGAAAATCAGTCAAATAGCAATCTAAATAGCAATCTAAATCTAAATTTAGGACTCTCAATTTGATCTCTGAAACTCTTTCTATAGTCAAGTCAAACAGCAGATATTGCAGGATCATTTGTTCTTTCTGTCTTTAGATAGCTGTTTCAGAAGGTTCGTGCCACCCTCTGGAGAGGCCAATCTCTCTCCACTGGAGCTGAAAAACATATTTGGATTAAACACCTATCTTTTTGATGTATAAACTTAAGTGAGGTGAATGCACCCAAAAACATTGAACTAGACTGGGAATAGACTGATGAGTTGAAATACTAAGGACAGCAATACCTGCCACTTACTGGAATTAATAGAGTTCTCTATATAAAGGAGAAAATGGGGCATCTGAAAATGGGTTTCACAAAACTGAGGAGCACACAGCATTAGCAATCATACTCAAAATATGTTAAACACATGATTTTGATATGGAGTTTAAGTGTTCATTACTCTGCTTAGATTTTGTAGTCTTGAACCCTTCCATAATCCTCACTCACTGGAAACAAAGTGGATCTAGCCTCTTGTGTCATTGCAATGCTGAGCCAAACTAATATAACCTAGCTCCCAGCATGAGTGTCTGCAGGGTACATCACAGCTCCAACATGGCTACAATCACCTGGGCAGAGGTGGCTCACGTCTATCTAGTTTGTAGTGTCGGTGAAGTTAGAAGGTGTTATTGGTACCTGCATATACGGCCAGCTTCATGTAACCAGTTATGAATATTTCTTGCATTTTATGGTCCATGTTAAAATATATATTTTTTATTTTTCTGTTGCAATTTTTTCAGGTTTCAGAAACGCTTCAGTGATTTAAAGTTAGCCTGTCATGACTGTATCTATAGCACCAGATAAGACCTGCTTCCTTTATGAAAGGAATCTAGAATGTCTTTCAGGTTTTCTGATATTTTACAAGACTTATTTCTGGATGTTGAAACTTATCTGAGGTACACAACAAGAAAATACATTACGCATCCAAGGAAAAATAATTTGCATTTTAAAGATAGGTCATTAGAATTGTATAGTACATTTATATGCGAATCTTGATGGGCGTCTTCGATGGAACATGTTGAGATCCTATCTCTTCTTTTGTAGAATGAAACCAGTAATTAATGCTTCTCTAATTTTGAAACAGTCAAAATGAAGCCAGTAATTCATGCTTCTTTAATTTTGAAATGGTCTAATCCAATCAATTAACTGTAACTGTACCACTTAGTGTAGTAGTGCGGTGAAGGTTATCTAGAAATTTGAAATGTTTCTCTTTGAATAAGTTGTTTATGCATTTGAACATCTGTTATATCTTTTTTGCAATGTGCTTGCAGAAATATATCCACCTTTATTCCCTCTTCTCATACACTTCTGAAATTCTCTTTATCAAGAATACCTCATTCTTTGAAAATCTATTTTGAATAGCTTAAAGCATCCATTTTGTGATGGATATTGTATGACCTGGAAAAAAAAAAAAAAAAAAGTGAATCCTTTGTAACAATGATTATGTTTAGATTATCCCTGAAAGAGAAAAATTAGGAAGAATATCTGCAAGAAAAGATCAGTTATGTCATGTCAGGGAATTGCTTAGCCTCCACAGGTAAACTTCTCTTTGTATTTGCTTTTGATTAAGAAGACAAAAGAAGGAATACATAGATGACCTCAGCCAAAAGTTAAAATACTGCTTTCTGGCAATATTTCTTTTTCCAATCTATTACTCCTTTCTAAAAAGTATGTTTCGTCAGGCCTGATCTTATCAAACATCATGAAAATTTGTGGTACATTCCTGTCATTGTGCAAAACATTTTATTAGTGTTTCAGGTGCCCTCTTTATAAACTAAACTAATTTTCAAAGATATCAAAATCTTAGCACACATTATTTGTATTCTGATGATGGTCCTGATGAATTTCATTCTTCACTGGTAATTTCATCTCCAAGACCTGATTAACATCATGTTCATTACCAAATGCTTGGGAAGAGGGTATATGTGTATATGGGTGTGAAAGTGGTTGTCCTTTGACATGGGAGTTGCAGAAGGAATTAATATGGTGAGACAATTTCATGACATGAAAGTGTATTATTGTGCCTGCCTTGTATTCTGGCACAGTGTGCCAGACTTTAAGACTAAAGTGTTCTTTATTATCAATTACCAACCTTTTGCAAAGGCAGAATTGTCTTTGACTGAGTGCTTGTGTGTACAAAAGTGGTTTTGATGGAGGGGACATTGACAGCTGCTCCAGCAAGCCTTAATGAAGGGTAAAAATATCTTTGATATAGGCATGGTATGCTTTGCTGCCTTTCTGGGAGAAAAAACACCAGCAAACATACTTTATGTTCCTGGGATCAGACAGGATGTGTGTGTTTGGAAGGTTGCCCAGCCTTCTTTGCTCATCACAATGAACTTCCAGGTATTACAGACATATCTATATGTCTCACTGTCAGTCCATGTTATGACAATGTTTAATGAATTATATGAAATTGACTAAAACGTATATATTCCTGTAAAAATATATACCTGTTTAATGATTAAAGTCCTACAAATAAAGTAGTGAAAAAAAGAAAGGGAAGGGAAGGGAAGGGAAGGGAAGGGAAGGGAAGGGAAGGGAAGGGAAGGGAAGGGAAGGGAAGGGAAGGGAAGGGAAGGGAAGGGAAGGGAAGGGAAGGGAAGGGAAGGGAAGGGAAGGGAAGGGAAGGGAAGGGAAGGGAAGGGAAGGGAAGGGAAGGGAAGGGAAGGGAAGGGAAGGGAAGGGAAGGGAAGGGAAGGGAAGGGAAGGGAAGGGAAGGGAAGGGAAGGGAAGGGAAGGGAAGGGAAGGGAAGGGAAGGGAAGGGAAGGGAAGGGATGGTCACACTTTTAAGGGAGGGATTGGATGTGGGGGTGGGGGCTAATCTCTTCACAGATCGGAGCAGAAGGAGAATTTTCTCATGCTTAATAATATAGTTCTGGGAAGTTCTGTGGTCTCAAGTGTCAGTGATGCTATTTTCACCAGTGAACTCCATAAATAGCTTACCTGATAAGGCACTTCACTAGATGTTACACAACATCTTTCCTTTTTATTTGGGTATAATATTACCATTTTGATCTGGACTTTTCCCACTAAAATAAAAAAACACAGAGATATCTGAACAGCATGATTTAGGAAATTGTGTTTCCCTCCCTACTGCTGAGTAATAATTCATTCTAAATGGTTGGGCATTGATTTCTAGAACCAGATTATGTCATTCTTTCTCATGGTGGCTGATGCAAATCAAGGCTAAAAACAAGCAGTTACAGCTGTAGTAGTATACTTTTCTTGTGTCCTCTAATACTTCCCTGGTATCACTTTTTTCCAACAAAGCATTATGAGATAGATTCACAAAA
The DNA here is from genome assembly GCF_009819795.1 of Aythya fuligula. NCBI lineage: Eukaryota > Metazoa > Chordata > Aves > Anseriformes > Anatidae > Aythya > Aythya fuligula. Next base: position 56,847,474 of record NC_045593.1, on the reverse strand, counting down.
TCTGATACTTGGAACAGTTAACACTTGAGAGTTTAGAGAAAAGTGAGAGCACCCTTCCCCTGAAGGTGTTTGTCAGTTCTGTAATGCTTTGGGGCATGAGAAAGTACCTCATTTTATACAAAGTAAAGCTTGGTCCTGGATGGATTAAAGTCAATGGAAGGATTCCAACTCACTCTATGGTATTTTGAATTAGGATTTTAGTGTCTAGAAAACATTAAAAAAAAAAAAGAAATTATATTTGACCTGTTAAAAATGCTTTGAATAGAACTTGTAGGGAGACCTGTATGTTTTGTTTATTGTATAGCGTTTTAGTCTTAATAAGTTGATTCTCCCAAAGTGTAGAAGAGAAATTGAAGTTAAAAATAAGCCCTCTTAGTATGACTTTCCTGTTATGTCTTGAGTTACCACAGTGAATGCAAACTTAAACTTGTTTCAAAAACTGTTTGTTGTGATGTCTTTTTTTTTTTTTCCCCCTGAGGTAATATCATTGAGAGTAACTTGCCAGGTATTCACAACACAAACAGGAGGCCTCTGCATTGCACTGCACTTTTCCCAGTATGTAAATAGGATGTAGTATTTCCTGTGAGAAGTTGGTTCTTACTGTGTTTCACCCTCCTCATGGCTTCTGATTTTTCCAGCCATTTAGCAGTTTATCACTCGTCTTTGATAACTGTCCCTTAGAGGAGCATTGTGTTCAGAAAACAGGACTGTGAAAAAGCTCTGATAAATATAACAAAAGTTCAGATAAATCTGTAACTGGAGAGATCTTTTTGAAACAGCAGATGCTCCCTGGCCCTCTGACAGCAGCAGCTGTGCAGACTTCTTGGAAGAGCTCCTTAAGCCACAGCTTGAGAAATTAAACTGTACAAAGCCTTATTAGTCATCAAAAGATGTAGAAACCTCAGAGTGAAATTCCTGAAGTTCGATTAGTAAGAGAAAAAGAGAAATGCTCACCCCCACACATACACACAGATGACAAATCTGCCACTGCTTTTTTTCCTATTTCCTTGACTCCTTGAGGCTAGCACAATGATAGCTGTGAACCCTGCTTTTTACCCAGGACTGGTGGACCAATTTTTTTCAGTCCAAACTGTGAAAGGATACAGACATACAGATATTTTGTTAGTATCTTGGAAGGAACTTAGGGAGAATTTCTAAGGCTATTTGAAGAAAAGATCAGTTCAGTAAAGCTGTCCCAAGGAGCACAGGTATGTCATAATACTAAAATCATTTAAGCAAGTTAACATGTATTTAATGTCACTTGCAACTGGCTATGAGGTCTTTATGTTTGGGATTCTAGACACGGGACTTGTAATCAAAAGCCATTGCTGAAGCAGTCTGCAAAGCAGTGGGTGGAAAAGCTGACAGAAACCAAAACAATTTCATGCATCTGTTCAAGGCATGCATTTCCACTGATTTTTTTACTTATCTTCAAAATTACTAGAGAATCTCCCTACTGAAAATTAGTTAGTTCCTCTGATGAAAAAATTTTAAGGACAAGGAAGAAAAATCAGATAAATGTGGAGTAACTTGGTCAAGGTGGAAAAGGATACAGGTGAAGATGTTAAACTCAGAGAGTATTTTTTTTTGCCTCTGTGGATATCTTTCCTCTGTGAAACAAGTGTAATAATGTGAAGACCGACTGATAGAAACAGACAGAGGATTAAGAAGGGTAATGAGAAGACCTAGGCAAAGCAAGGGAAATTAGGAGAGGGAGGACTCGGAAAGAAATGCCAATGATCAGACTTCTAATGCAAAGGGCATATTACATTTAGAAAAGGAAAAAAAGTTTGGATGTGAATATGAAGTAACTGGATACACCCACGCAACGTGTTCTATGCAGATGTGAACTTGTTCTTCCTGTTCTCCTAACTGAAAAATGGCCATGTGATAACATTTACATCATGCTAATAAACTCTGTTCAGAGGTAGCTCTGAGATAGGGTACATTAACCTGAGTTCAGCACTGTGATAAATCCTTCTCCTCCTGAAAGCAGCCGATGCAGTGTTTGGGAGCCTCTTTCTCATCTTAAAATGTGGTCATACGGCTTTTTTCCATCTCCAAGCAAGGAGAGAATTAGCTATTGTTTGCTGGGAGGATCATGTGTAAGCATATCCTAACTTGAATTTAGGAGTTAATGAGTTTTGTAAATGTCTGGCTGGGAAAACTTAGCCTAAAGATTAGCTTTAGTTTAGGAATGGGTTGGCAACATCAAGTATTTTGGATCCGAAAATGAATGTTGGAAGAAGAGACTAGTCCTGTGAAACTGAATTTTGCAACCTGCAAAATTCAGCTTCCAACTCTGAAGGCCACACAGGTCAGCCAGCTTCACTGTCTGAAGGAAACCATCAGGTTTTGATAGGAATATATTTGTCAGGATCAAAGAGAAAGGAAATCTGCAGGCCGTTTATAAAACAAGCTGGTAAGAATGCTTTTTAAATGCACACAAACTGCGGGAGCAGCTAGTATCAGTGATATTTCTGCATGGCTAAATCCTTTTGATTCTTTTTGTAGTACCAGAAACAAAGTGTAAGACCGTATGAAATTCATTTAGAGGTTTATTTTTAATGGCTGTGCTTCACTACAGAGCCCCATTGAAGCAATTGTATTACATTTCTTTTCTTTCAACTTTACAATGTTAGAAACAAGACCATCAGTCAGGGACTGAGTACCACATCCTCACAGTAAGAAAGACTGGAAACAATAATTTGTTTCTTAGGTGGAATTAATTCTTCATGCAGTGAAACATTGACCCTAATTTGCATCTGTATATTTTTTCAGTGTTAAATGCACATGCGTTATTTGCACAGCATTATCTGCTTGCACACATAACTCCCCCAAAACTAGTCCTCTTTTTAAGCTGAAAAGCAGTAAGAACTGAAATTGTTTGGTTGGTTGGTTGGTTGTTTTTTTTTTCTTCTCCTGCATTTGCTGGAGGTGGTAGCCTCTATCCACACTTTATATTCAAATAATAACTAAATGGTTTAATTGCAGACCAGTTGTTTTCAGACAGAAGCAAAGGATAGTTCCTTCCTCTCCATACTTATAATGAAAGGTAAGAGGTAAACATAGATTTGCCAAGGAATACCAGAACAGCTGTCAGTGTAAGCACAGCAGCTGTCAACTCAAAAAAATCACTCAAGATAATGATTAAAGAATACAAGAGAAACTCATCACATTCTTTATGCTGTGTCTGTTCTATGGAACAGAAAGAAAAAAAAAAAAAAAAAAAAAAACAAACAAACAAACAAAAAAAAAAAAAAAAAAAAAAAACCTTTCCAAGCAAATTAAAATACTCACTTTAACAAAACCTGATATCACTTAAACCAAACTAATAATTTTGTGGATCTGTTTATGTCAAAATGACATAAGTTATTGATGACTTAAAAAAAAAAAAAAAGTTTTATTTTATATAAATTATATTTGTATCTTTTATTCATAAATAATAATAAACTTATCTCTTTGTTAGAGGGATGACCAAGTCCTGATATTGAAAATCTGTTATGTACTGTCATTGTATCTATGAATAGATAACACTTGAAATGAAAATAATTAATAATCTATTAATCATTATGCAGTCATTTCTGCATAAAAAGTATGTCAAGAAGTCTTTCTGTGAGCTTTACAAAAATGATAGTGAAACATCCAGAAAAGGAGCTGAAACCAGAAATGTCCAGTTACCTGTGACATTCCTGTTAATTGCCCTAAAGTTATATGAAGGTCAATGTCTGAGAAATATCTCTTAGCTTCAAAACAACAGAAAAGCCTTCATTCTTTTTCATTTCTTCTCACAGGATGTTGGTGGCTTTCCTTAGGGGTCAGTTTCAGGATCAGCCCTACTTAACACCTTTGTCAGTGGCATGGACAGTGGGATCAAGTGCACCCTCAGCAAGTTTTCAGATGATGCCAAGCTGTGTGGTACAGTTGGCATGTTGGAGAAAAGGTATGCCATCCAGAAGGACCATGATGGGCTTGAGAGGTGGGCCTGTGTGAACTTCATTTGTTTCAAACAGGCCAAGTGCAAGGTCCTGCAGTGGGGTAGGGGCAATCCTAAGCACAAATACAGGCTGGGTGAAGAATGAATTGAGAGCAGCCCTGAGAAGGACCTGGGGGTGCTGGTTGATGAGAAGCTCAAAATGAGCTGGCTCTGGTCTCATGAGACCCCACCTGGAGCATTGCATTCAGCTCTGGGACCCCCAGCACAATAAGGACATGGATGTATTAGAATAAGTCCAGAGGAGGGCCACAAAGATGATCAGAGCACCTCTCCTATGAGAACAGGCTAAGGTCATTGGGGTTGTTCACCCTGGAGAAGTCTCTGGGGACACCTCAGAGTAGCCTTCCAGTACCTAAAGGGGAGTCTACAAGAAAGCAGGAGAGGTTTTTTTTGTCAGGCAGTGTAGTGATAGGACAAGGACTAACAGTTTTAAACTAAAAAAGGATAGCTTTAGGTTAGATATTGGGAAGAAATTTTTCAGTTTGAGGGTGGTGAGGCACTGGAACTGGTTGTCAAGAGAAGCTGTGGATGCTCCAACCGTGGAAGTGTTCAAGGCCAGGCTGGATGGGGCTTTGGGCAACCTGGTCATGGGAGGTGTCCCTGCCCATGGCAGGGAGGTGGAATTAGATGATTTTTTAGGTCCCTTCCAATGCAAAGCATTCTATGATTCTGTGGTTCTATGTTGAAAATATATATACATATATACATATATTTTCAAAGACAACCCTAATGAAAAAAAGGTTTTAATCATGTACTGCAAGATATTCTGTTAGTTAAGCATTTTCACATCTTCACACGCCTGTGGTGAAATACAGTCAGGATTCTTTGTTTAGTGTAACAAATAAACATGCAGATGATAGACACTGAGACACCTGTTACATAAATTGCTGTTATATTTAGAAATAAAGAATAATGTGGTAATTTTTATGTCCCTCTTTTAGAGCAGTTCTAACAAGTTAATGTTTTTCTTGTACTGGGAAATCCAGAGCTTGTTATACTCCAGGTGGGGTCCTGTAAGGGTGAAACAGAGGTAGAATTACCTCTCTTGACTTGCTAGTTACACTTCTTTTGATGGAACCCAGGATACACATGGTTTTCTGGACTGCAAGTGCACAATGTCAGCTCATATCCAATTTTTTATTCACCAATACCTCCAAGTCCTTGTCTGAAAGACTGTTCTCAATCAGTTAATCATACAGTCTGAACTGACAAAGGTGATTGCCTTGACTTATGTGGAGGACCTTGCACTTGGTCTTGCTGAACTGCATGATGTTCACATGCAGCCAATCCTCAAGACTCTCAATGCCATCCCTTCTGTCTTGCATATTAACTGCACAACTCAGCTTGGTGCCATCTACAAACTTGCTGAGAGTGTATTCAAACCCATTATCTATGTCAAAGATAAAGATATCAAATAGTATTGGTCCTAATATGGACCCCTGTGATACATCACATATTACAGGTTTCCATTTGGTCATTGATCCATTGATTAAAGCTCTTTGTATGCAACCATCCAGTCAATTCCTTATCCACCTAATAGTCCATCCATTAAATCTACATCCTTCCAATTTAATGGCAAGAATGTCATAGGAGACCATATCAAAGGCCTTACTAAAATCCAGGTAGATGACATCAGTTGCTCTTCCCTTGTCTACTGATGCAGTCAGTCCATCGTAGAAGGACACTAGACTAGTCAGGAATGATTTACCCTTGGTGAAGACTCATTGGCTGTCACTAATCATCTCCCTGTTACCATATGTTTCAACAGGTCTTCCAGGAGGATCTGTTCCATAATTCTGTCAAGCACTGGCTGGCTGGTAGTTGCCAGGTTTTTAAAAATGAGCATGATATTACCCTTTCTCCAGTAAGGATTACCCTTTCTCCAGTAAGGATTTACCTGACTGCCACAACTACTGTGTGTTATTTTATTGCAAGAAAAAAAAAAGGTAACAAAACTTTGGTGAAGATCAGATGTTTTACTACCAATAAAATTAATCAACATGCTGTGTTCTCTTCTGGACAGAAGTGAGCTGATAAAATCAACAATTAAACTGTCATTCGAATGGGTCAAGGTGCTTGTTTTTTTTTTTTTTTGTTGTTGTTGTTGTTTTGTTTTTGCTTTTATTTTTATTTTTTTTTTGCTTTTTTTTTTCCCCCTCCCTCTACACATTCCTTTGGCTGCTTATTCTATATTTAAGATGGCTCAAAATCTCCCTTGGTGCATCATTCGTTGCCTTACCGATCTGCTGTAGGCAATTTTCAAGTGGAGAAATGTGTCTGCTCTGCAAGTGAAGAGGAAGAGTGAACAATTGCTAGACTCCCTCAAAACTGCTTTCCCCTGAGACACGACCTACAATGTGACAAAAAGATATTTCATACTTTGCCATCCAGCTCCTTTCCATAAATGCAACCACTGAGTTACTTATAACAACTTCTTTGAGCAACATGCTCAAGTGCCTCACTACCTTTACAGTGAAGTATTTCCTCTTAATGTCTAATCTAAGTCTATCCTCTTTTAGTATAAGACCATTCTCTCTTGTCCAATCGTTATCTACCTGAATAAAGAGTCCTTCTCCATCCTTTTTGTTAGACCCCTTTAAGTATTGAAAGGATGCAATGAGGTCTCCCTGGAACCTTCTCTTCTCCAGGCTGAACATCCTCAGCTGTTGCAGATTTTTTTTCATAGGAGAGGTGTTCCAGCCCTCTGATCATCTTTGTAGCTGTTCTCTGGACTTGCTCTAACAGTCCCACATCCTTGTTTTTCTCAGGACCTCAAACCTGTACACAGTACTCCAAGTGAGGCTTCACAAGGACAGAGCAGAGGGGGACAATCACGTCCCTCAACCTGCTGGTATACCTCGTTTGATGCAGCCCAGGATGTAGCTGGCCTTCTGGGCCACAAGTGCTCAATGCGGCTCATGTTCAGCTTTTCATCCACTTTTCATCCTTCTCTGCAGGGCTGCTCTCAGTGAGTTCTCCCAGTCTGTACTCATGCCTGGAATTGCCCCGAGTCAGATGCAGCACCTTGCTTTTGTTGAACCTCATTAGGTTCATATGGTTCCACTTCTCCAGCATGTCTAGGTCCTTTGAATGGCATCTCTTCCTTCTTTGCTATCAACCACACCACTCAGCTTGGTGTCATCTGCAGACTTGCTGAGGGTGCACTCAATCTCATTGTCTATGTTGTTAATTAAGCTATTGAAAATCATCAGTCCCAAGACAGACACCTGAGGGACACCACTAGTCAGTGGCCTCTCATGTTGACACAATAAAGCTTTAAAAATCATCCCTTCTAATTGGCCTAGCTGTATACATGTAAAGCTGATATAAAGTTTGAGGCCCTGCTGACTGACTCCATCCGTTCCATCAGAACTGGATATGTGAGTGAGATGGGAAATAGGACATTAATGCAAAGAAATTCATTATGGTTAGACAGGCAATTTCTACGTTCCCAAAATGTGGGGAACACAATGCAGTTTAATACTGTTTTCTCCTTCTGCCTGCTTTATTTATACTCTAAATTCAAGGAAATACGGATTAAGAATCAAAAGTCCTTTTTCTACCTGCAGGATTCTTCCTTAACCTTACCTAAATCAATCAATAATGTATGATTATGATATTTGGATCCCATGAGGGTGGGATGCTGAGCAGTCAGGGCAAGTATTCTTCACATAATTTCCAAGAGATCAAAGGTAGCATAATATTCTGAGGTTATAATACATATGAAATATGGATTACACTGATATGTTCTCATGAAATATTTCTGTATTTACTTACTGTCCGTAAATATGTACACATGGATACGTTCACACCTATCCATTTGGTGTGTGGTGCTGCTTTTTGTTTGTGTGTTTGTTTGTTTGTTTTTTAGTATTGCCTGGTCTTCCAGAGCACAATGCTATGAAAACGTGATTCTTGATGTATGAAGGTTTAGTTTTTGACAGTATTCTATATTTCCCAGTGATACTTCTGAATATTCAGAAGTTCACGGTTGTTTCAGGTCACCCAGCAAAAAGAACAAAAATAGGAACTGAGTCTGGTTCTCCTGCATTTTAGACGAGTCACCCACTAGACCACATTAAGCCGAGGCAATAATTAACCCCCATATAATAAAATAATTATAGCCACATATTGAGCTGAGAGAGGTTTTGTTAAAGAAAAACAAAACAATAACAAATGCGACACAAGTTCCAGCTGTGAGTTGGAGCTGCAAGGATAAAAAGGTGAGAATAAATTGTTCCAAATTCTTGTCTCATCTCTCAGTCCCTCCTGTCTGACTGGAGGGTGCCGAGATACAGCAGAGAAAACTGAGGTATCCGCAGCACCATTGCTAGCCAGAGCACAGCAAACTTTCCCAAATTTGTCACTAGTAACAGCAAGTCATGACTTCCACTCTGCTAAAAATATCTAATAATGGTTTTGTCCTGCTTCCCATTTTCCTGTCAGCATGTGCTACATTCTGCTGCCCAGTGACATCTTACATGGCTTCAAGTCTGACGAGGTTCTTCCTTAACCCACAAGGGATTATTTGGCTTTGTAAACCTAAATGGGTTTACTGTAATAGTGCTGTTCATTCATAAGGGCACTTCTCAAAATACTTCACAATCAGGACCTGCCTCAAAAAAAACTTTGGGGTTTGGGGATTTTATTTTAATTTTAATTTCAAGAGTTCTCTATCATACAAATTATCTTCTATGTAATACAGCTGTCTCATACCTCTATGTGGTGAGCAGCAGTGACTAATAACTTTCTTTCCAGTAAAGAAATAGTTTGACAGTCACTATTAGTTTTATTCATATTTGCAATAGTGTAATTATATACAGAAATACTGTAGAATCATGTGTTTCTAAATGATAAATTCATGTAAAATGTAATTGTAAAATGTTAGTATCAATATTTACTATTTCAGAGTCAGAATTAAACAATATATGTGTGTGCATATATATATATATATATATATATATATATATGCAGTTATCTCTCCTCTGGCTCAGCATAAAAAAAAAGGAAACACCTTTAAATTTTGTTGGAAGCAGGAAGCAGTGAGCCATACCTGAACACCTATTTTTCTTGGCAGGTAAAACTTCAGTGTAGGGAGTTTTATTTTAATGACTTTTCAGGTTCTTTCATTTAAACAAACAAACAAACAAACAAAAAACTTATTTTGTTCTTAATAAACATGCATTTAAGCAGTCCTGATCTTTGTTGTTAGTGCTTATATGTAGTTTTGTTTTATTTAGGATTTAGAAAAATTATCTTTTTAAAATCCTCCACTACCTGAATGATTCACTTTTAAAAAGAAAACCTTCAGATCTCTGCTATAAATAACTAAATTCTCTTAAATGAAGAAAGTACATAGGAACTATAATTCTTGATGAGAAATTATTTTATGATTAGAATTAAGTTAGATATTTGGTGTCATAAACTTTATGCATTTTTCTGTATGTTTTGCTTTCATGAGTCAGAAATTTCCTAACTTCACTCATTTGCTTTTATTTTCTGTCTAGAAATAAAAATTCCACATCACAAGAAAAATTTCCATCCAAGTATGGAAGGCAGGAACTACTCTGAACTAAGCAACACTGCCCAGGGTGTGTCAGAAGGAAAGCCACTCGACACTGCAAAACATTCTCTTCTGAGGATGCTGAGTGTTTTCTGCTTTCATGTGTGGTTTAACATAGCATATTAGCAATATATAGGTTTCTAAAGGAGTTAAGCATATATGTGTCTGTTTTGCTGTGGGACAGCTTGACACTATTTCCAGTCCATGTGAGGCTTCAGAAACGGCAGTAGGCACAAAGATGTCTGAGGAGAGGTGACATTTCTCTCTTCTCTCCTCATCAGTTAATGTGTCTGTGTTCATCTTCAGTGTAAAGAACTGGAAAAGTAGATGCTTTCTCCTTGGATTGTATACCTTTGTGGTTTTGGTGCATTTATGTATGATATATGTTTATACAAAATTTTGTTATTAAATTGCCATTCCTTGTTTACATTGGAAATATAAAACATTATAATATCAAATCTTTGTTTCTTCTATATTTGAGTGTATGCCTATCAATATTTCCATTAAAGTGCAAAAATTCTTCAGGCGACCTGACTGATTTACAAATTGTCATTATTATTTTGCTCAAGTATGGTAATAACAGATCTCTTTGTGTTTTGCTTTATATAATGGTGTGCGGACCAGAACCAAAACAGAGCGGTTGGGTAAGGCTGTACAATGGCCATAGCTATCCTTCTATTTCCTTCTCAAAGACATCTTTTGTACAGAAAGGCAAATATTTTCTTCCCTGAGTTTATACAGATTAACAAGGATCTTAGCTGACACAGGAGTTGTGACTATGAGCAGTGTTTCTTTCAGCATCTTATACCAGTATCTTTCCAAGTAGTAGGATGGCTCTGTGTTTCGTCACCTTTTAATTAGACCAATCTTCTAAACGGATTTCCATCCAAATAATTTCCCCTCTTTTGTACCTTCAAGCAAGAGATCAGAGAACTCTGTTCTTAGTTCCTCAAGCTGTTCAGCTGGAAACAGACCAGGTGTCCACCACCTGGTTCTACTGACTAGGTAAAGGAGTAGACAAAGGCATAAAGGACACATGTCAATCCTGGCTCACAGGGATGGGTGTGAAAACCTGTATGGCAGATGAGGTCTTTTTCTGCATCTTAACAGTAGGTTACCAACAGCACTGGGCAGGCTGCTGTTCTGCCAGATCTGATGTGTGGAACTGAGGCCTTTGATTATCACCAGTGAAATTTTTTTATTTTTTTTTTTATTTTTTTTTCCTGGGGAAATGTACTCACACTGCTTTCAAGGAGATTTTCTTCATTCAGATCCTTTTCACTTTTGAGTTGTATGACTGCTGTAGTTCAGATTTGTGTGATGTTTTAAGAGTATATGGTGTCACAGAGGCATAGGGTCTTATTATTCTTAATCAAAATGATTCATAAAGAGGCAAAAAGTATTGCATTCTAAAGGTGCTATGTTCAGTTTTACAGAGCTGAATTTTCAAATATTGGGCTGATCTCACATGGCTGGGAGCTGGAGATATTACACTTCACTTTTACTATTGATACTGGTATAGTTTCTTCCAGAAAGTCATCTCAGAATAATGCAAATGAGTTGCCTTACCACAATAGGCAGTTCAATATTAGCCAGCTACTCAGCTGACAGTGCTGTGACCTTTCATAGTAGCTTTATCTGTTGAATGATGAAGACTAATATGAAATGTGTGTGACTGGAAACTGATAATGGCACCCTGCAACATCCTTTGCATTGCCACTGAGTCATTTTATATATATATATATAAAATACATATATCATTCATTATATAATTATTTTAATTATATAATTATTATTTTATTTTAAATTATATAATTATTATTTTAATAATAATTACTTATTATATTATATATTCATTATATATATACATGTATATATATATATATATATATATATATATATATATATATATATATATATATGTTTTTCCTGTGAGGTAAATTGGTCATTTGGCCTGTCACTTGTTTCATTTTTTTTAATGTGTTCAGTTCCTTTACCAAGATCTGAAAAGTTTCATAATAACTAACAAGAAATTATTGATGAATCACAGAAAGTTAGGGATTGGAAGGGACCTTGAAAGATCATCTAGTCCAATGAACAGTAAAGATAGACAAGTATATAGAAATAGTGATGTCAAGGGGAATCACAAGGATAAAATAACTTGTTTAATCTTTAATTGTATTTTTCTGTTATAAATGGATTATCCAAAATTTATATATATATTTTTTTTTAATCTCTCCTCTACTCCAAAATTTCCCTGAATTCTCTAAATGACCTGGAGTAGTCTTGCATATTTTTGTTCATCTCCTTAAAATCATAATAGCTTTGACAGTGACAAAACTTTATGACTGCAGACTATATATTTAAATTGATAAATTAGCTCTTATATTTGTGATACTGTAGGTTAAGAATATGAAACACAGAAACAAGCTTTAAAAGTCTAATCAATATCTCTTGGACAATGGGATTCACCGACCATTTTTGTGTCAGCAGCTTTGATGGTGAAATCTGGGCCTTTAGGTGATTACATGGCTGTGCTGCTGACACTGTCTTAAGACCCAGAGCAGAAGAAAGTACATGCATGGGCATGCACACACTGCAGTCATGGCATTAGACTACATTCCAGAAAACTGAATTCAAAGGTCATATGACAGGTGGGCTTTATTGCCCATATAAAAAAATAAATGTCTTTAAGGCAAACATACTTTCTTCACAATTTTTTGCTGATTGCCCTGGCAAGCTGTGACATCCTTCTTATCAAAATCAGTACAAACTGAAAAGGAAAAAAATATATATCAAAAATAACAGGAATAGCAACATAACAAGATCCAGCTGCTCTTCTCCTTCTCTCTAGTAAAACTCAACAGCTTATCCTTGATGTGTTACGGTAACTTTGCCTGCATAAAGTAACAGAAGCTATAGGGAGATATTTGCCACCTCCCTCCCCCCCCAAAAGCATCTTCTAAAATTTTTTTCTATGCTATAACCAGTGTAGTTTAGTTTATGGATTAGGAGACTGTTGTAGATCTTACTGGAGAGGTATTTTTATTTGTTATTATTTATTTTGTCTCTACAATATTCTGATAAAATATGTGGTAATTTGGAGAAACCTTGTCAATTTTTTCTCTGTGAAGATGACTCAAACTTCATGACTTTTTGTTGTTTATTTTCAGCTTTGTAAATGTCTATCTGCAATGATATTATATAGCTAAAATAATAAACTAAAGCTAGATGCATTAAAGTTAAATGAAAAAAATCCAAGGAAGAAGCAATACCTGAGTTTCTTTTCAAGTCATTCATCTACATCTCCTGCAGCATTAATTTTTGAGCAAAGCATTAATAGAAGAGACCATCTCACAGAAGTAGCCTACTTGTAAAATCCATGATTCCCAACACTTTGCAAATCAGCACAGCAGAAACCTCTTTGCTTATCTTGTCCTGAGATTAGTGACTCCAGAACATTGCGTTGCAAGGCAAAAAGTCCTTCGTAGACCATTAATGACAAGTATTCCTCCCTCCTTTCTGACTCCTCTCTCTCATTTCCTCACCCCTTATAAAGAAAAGCGGAAATCTGGCATTTCAAGCAGTGAGATATAAAAAGTTTCATGCATTTCTGGGTGTTCCATGATTCCTTTGGATGCTATGAATATCTTTCAAAAAACACTGAATGTAATTTTACCACAGGATGCTAAGGCTGTGATAATGAAACTAATAATGCTGTTCAGGTCTGAGCTGTGACATCAGATGATGGCACTAATTTTTATTGACTAGCTCTTCACAAGCAACTTGTGAAGCATCATTTAATCACCAAAGAACAGCAATTCAGAGTAAAGGTCACCTACTGATTCAGAGAACAGAAAGATTTATTCTCATAAAAGGTCACAAACTATAGCAGAGTACTGGGATGACCACATTGTGGTTTTTCACAAAACAAACCTGTGAACCTCATTTAAGTTTTATAATACATTATTTTTTTTCATACATATTGGACAAAAAAAAAAAAAAAAAAAAAAAAAAAAGTGTCGTGGTTTAACCCGGCTGGCAGCTAAACACCACGCAGCCGTTCGCTCACCCTCCCCCCTCCCTCTCTGGGACGGGGGAGAGAAATGGAAAGTGAAGCCCATGAGCTGAGATAAAGACAGTTTAATAAGACAGGAAAATAATAATAATAATAATAATAATAATAATACAATGATGATAATAGTACTACTAATAATAATATGTACAAACAAGTGATGCACAATGCAATTGCTCACCACCCGCTGACCGATGCCCAGCTTAACCCCGAGCAGTCCGGCCCCCTCCCCCCGGCTAGCCACCCCTATATATTGTTTAGCATGACGTCAGATGGTATGGAATACCCCTTTGGCTAGTTCGGGTCACCTGTCCTGGGTCTGTCCCCTCCCAGCTCTTACTGCACCCCCAGCCTGCCTGTTGGCAGGACAGAGCAAAAGTCTGAGGTGTCCTTGGCTTGGTATAAGCACTGCTCTGCAACAATTAAAACATCGGGGTGTTATCAGCACTCTTCTCATCCTAAGCCAAAACACAGCATTCCACCAGCTACTAGAAAGAAAATTAATTCTGTTCTAACTGAAACCAGGACATCTATCCACCCCTTATTCCATACCATTTATGTCATGCTCAGGTTACACTCTTTTCCATACATTCTAATTAGTCACCTATAGTAGTCATGGTAGTGGTAACATACAGTATTATATAGCAATTAACATGGTACAATTCAGTTCATGGGCTATTCTCACCCAGTATTAAATCTCCTTGAAGTACACACCGGACCTCTCCATTCTTTTGCATCACCCACCAAGTGTATCCAGGTCCCTGAGCGAAAACAATTCCACGAATGGGTTTGCCTTTTCCTGAGGCAGGAGTAGCCCAGACTGTTTTACCCAGCATATTTTTTACATGCACTACAGGAACTTTATCCCCATCTACAGTACGTAACAGGTTTGATTGGGCAGGTCCAGCTCGGTTGGCAGATCCCCTAGTATTGACTAGCCAGGTGGCCTTTGCCAAATGCGTATCCCAGTTTTTGAATGTCCCAGCGCCCATTGCTTTCAATGTAGTCTTTAACAGTCCATTGTATCGTTCAACTTTCCCGGAGGCTGGTGCATGATAGGGGATGTGATACACCCACTCAATACCATGTTCTTTGGCCCAAGTGTCTATAAGGTTGTTTCGGAAATTAGTTCCATTGTCTGACTCTATTCTTTCTGGGGTACCATGTTGCCATAGGACTTGCTTTTCAAGGCCCAGGATAGTGTTCCGGGCGGTGGCATGAGGCACAGGGTATGTTTCCAGCCATCCGGTGGTTGCTTCCACCATTGTAAGTACGTGGCACTTGCCATTGTGAGTTTGAGGGAGTGTGATGTAATCAATCTGCCAGGCCTCTCCATATTTATATTTCAGCCATCGTCCTCCATACCAAAGAGGCTTTGACCGTTTGGCTTGCTTGATTGCAGCACATGTTTCACAGTCATGAATAACCTGTGCTATAGTGTCCATGGTCAGGTCCACCCCTCGATCACGAGCCCATCTGTATGTTGCATCTCTACCTTGATGGCCTGAGGTGTCATGGGCCCATCGGGCTATAAATAATTCACCTTTATGCTGCCAATCCAGATCCACCTGAGCTACTTCAATCTTAGCAGCCTGATCCACCTGCTGGTTGTTCTGATGTTCTTCAGTAGCCCGATTCTTGGGCACATGAGCATCTACGTGACGTACTTTCACAGCCAGGTTCTCTACCCGAGCAGCAATATCTTGCCACAATGCAGCAGCCCAGATGGGTTTGCCCCTACGCTGCCAGTTGTTTTGCTTCCATTGCTGTAACCATCCCCACAGGGCATTTGCTACCATCCATGAATCGGTGTAGAGATAGAGAACTGGCCATTTTTCTCGTTCAGCAATGTCTAAAGCCAGCTGAATGGCCTTCACTTCTGCAAACTGACTCGATTCACCTTCTCCCTCAGCAGCTTCTGCAACTCGTCGTGTAGGACTCCATACAGCAGCCTTCCATCTTCAATGCTTCCCCACAATACGACAGGACCCATCAGTGAACAGGGCATATTTCTTTTCATTTTCTGGTAACTGGTTGTACAGTGGGGCTTCTTCAGCACGACCCACCTCCTCCTCTGATGATATCCCAAAGTATTTACCTTCTGGCCAGTCCATAATCACTTCCAATATTCCTGGGCGACTGGGGTTTCCTATTCGAGCCCGCTGAGTAATCAGTGCAATCCACTTGCTCCATGTAGCATCAGTTGCATGATGCGTAGAAGAGACCCTTCCCTTGAACATCCAGCCTAGTACCGGCAATCGGGGTGCTAGGAGGAGCTGCGCTTCAGTACCGACCACCTCTGAAGCAGATCGAACTCCTTCATATGCTGCCAGTATCTCCTTTTCAGTTGGAGTATAGCGGGCCTCAGACCCTCTGTATCCCCGGCTCCAAAACCCCAGGGGCCGACCTCGAGTTTCCCCAGGTTCTTTCTGCCAGAGGCTCCAGGTGGGGCCGTTCTCCCCGGCTGCAGTGTAGAGCACATTCTTTACATCTGGTCCTGTTCGAACTGGCCCAAGGGCTACTGCATGGACTATTTCCTGCTTAATTTGTTCAAAGGCTTGTCGTTGTTCAGGGCCCCATTCAAATTCATTCTTCTTATGGGTTACTTGGTAGAGCGGGTTTACAATCAGACTGTAATTTGGGATGTGCATTCTCCAAAACCCCACAACACCTAGGAAAGTCTGTGTTTCTTTTTTGTTAGTTGGTGGAGACATAGCTGCTATTTTGTTGATCACATCCATTGGGATTTGACGACGTCCATCTTGCCATTTTATTCCTAAAAACTGGATCTCTCGTGCAGGTCCTTTGACTTTATTTTGTTTTATGGCAAAACCAGCTTTCAGAAGGATTTGGACTATTTTCTTCCCTTTCTCGAAAACTTCCTCTGCTGTGTCACCCCACACAATAATGTCATCGATGTACTGCAGGTGTTCAGGAGCTTCCCCCTGCTCCAGTGCAGACTGGATCAGCCCATGGCAAATGGTAGGGCTGTGTTTCCACCCCTGGGGCAGTCGATTCCAAGTATATTGGACTCCCCTCCAAGTGAAAGCAAACTGTGGCCTGCACTCTGCTGCTAGAGGGATGGAGAAAAATGCATTAGCGATATCAATTGTGGCGTACCACTTGGCTGCCTTCGATTCAAGTTCGTACTGAAGTTCCAGCATGTCCGGCACTGCAGCACTCAGTGGTGGCGTCACTTCGTTCAGGCCACGATAGTCCACTGTTAGTCTCCACTCGCCATTAGACTTTCGCACTGGCCATATGGGACTATTGAAAGGTGAATGAGTCTTGCTGATCACTCCTTGGCTCTCCAATTGACGAATTAGCTTATGGATGGGAATCAGGGAGTCCCGGTTAGTGCGATATTGCCGCCGGTGCACAGTTGTGGTAGCGATTGGCACTTGCTGTTCTTCGACCCTCAGCAACCCCACAACAGAGGGGTCCTCTGAGAGACCAGGCAAGGTAGATAATTGTTTAATGCCCTCTGTCTCTAAGGCAGCTATACCAAAAGCCCACCGGAACCCTTTTGGGTCCTTGCAATATCCTCTTCTGAGATAGTCTATGCCAAGGATACATGGAGCATCTGGGCCAGTCACAATACGGTGCTTTTCCCACTCATTCCCAGTCAGACTCACTTCAGCCTCCAATACAGTCAACTGCTGAGATCCCCCTGTCACTCCACAAATATAGATGGGCTCTGGTCCTTTATAGCTCGATGGCATTATAGTGCATTGTGCACCGGTGTCTACTAAAGCCTTATACTTCTGTGCGTCTGATGTGCCAGGCCATCGAATCCACACAGTCCAATAAACTCGATTATCCCTTTCCTCCCCCTGGCTGGAGGCAGGGCCTCCCTAATCCTGGTCGGAATCTTCTTCGTTTCTGTGTTTGAAGGACTGTCTGCTGGAAGTTGGAGCAGCAAACTTTTCAGAGAATCCCTTCTTCCTGATTGTTTTCTTTTGCAACTCACGTACCCGTGCCTCTAGGGTCGCGGTAGATTTTCCATCCCATTTTCTCATGTCCTCTCCATGGTCTCGTAAGTAAAACCACAGGGTAGCACGGGGTGAGTACCCACCATATCGTCTTCCTTGTGTGGATGAACGACTACCCCTGATAGTTGAGACACTGCTCTGTACAGGTACGGAGGAGAATAATCTCTCTTCAAGTTGGTGAACCTTTTCAGAAAGTTTCTCCACAGTGTTCTCTTTTGGTCGGTGGACACTGGTTGGTTCAGGTGGGGATGAAGATAGATTCTCTTTAAGTTGGTGGAACTCTTCAGAAAGTTTCTCCACAGCTGAGACGCAGGCCTGTAAGGAAGAGGAGAGACTTTCTTCGTACTGCCAGAGTTGTTTAGCCACTTCATCCACTGTGGGTTCCTCATCCTCTTTCCAGGCCATTATTGCCAATGAGCTGGCATATGATGATGGTGCACTCCGTACAAACTTCCGCCACATGGGTCGCGTACACCTGACTTCATCTGGATCTTTGGATGTTTGTCTGAGGTCTGGATCCTCATAAATCACTTCCCGTACGGCTAATTCCCTCAGATACTGGATTCCCTTCTCCATAGTGGTCCACTTGCCTGGTAGACATAAAAGTTCTTCCTTGAAGGGATACCTTTCCCTCACAGCTGAGAGGAGACGCCTCCAGAGGCTGTGAGATTGTGCTCCATCTGCAATTGCTTTGTCAATGCCTGCATCTCTAGCAAGGGATCCCAGTCGCTTGGCTTCCCTGCCATCTAATTCCACACAATTAGCTCCAGTGTCCCAGCATCGGAGCAGCCAGGTGACAAGCTGCTCACCTATACAGCGACCAAAATCTTTTCGCACATCTCGTAACTCACGCTCGTTTAGGCTTCGGGTAGTTACTGTTGATTTTTCGGCATCCTCATCTTCCTCCTCCTGAACCCTTGATGGCCCAGCGTCGTCGTCATCTCCGTTGTCTCTATACCTAGATTTGGCAGAAGATTCTCTGCGTTCTAAACGACCTGAATCTCTATACCATTTTTTCACCTTCTCTACAGGGGCAGCTTGCACTGCTACTGCTCGTTTCTCTGACCTTGTTACAGGGTCTGCCACAGAGGTTGGAATACCCTCCGCAGGGTCAACTTGCACTGCTACAGCTCGTTTCTCTGACCTTGTTATAGGGTCTGCCACAGAGGTTGGAATACCCTCTGCAGGGTCAACTTGCACTGCTACAGCTCGTTTCTCTGACCCAGCTACAGGAGCTGGAGCGGCTGCAGGAGCTGAAGCAGCTGCAGGAACCGGAGCTGGAGCGGCTGCAGGAGCTGGAACTGGAGCGGCTGCAGGAGCTTGAACTGGAGCAGCTGCAGGAACTGGAGCTGGAGTGGCTGCAGGAGCTGGAACTGGAGCAGCTGCAGGAACTGGAGCTGGAGCGGCTGCAGGAGCTGGGACTGGAGCAGCTTCAGGAGCTGGGACTGGAGCGGCTGCAGGAACTGGAGCTGGAGCGGCTGCAGGAACTGGGACTGGGGCGGCTTCAGGAGCTGGGACTGGGGCGGCTTCAGGAGCTGGGACTGGAGCGGCTGCAGGAGCTGGGACTGGAGCAGCTTCAGGAGCTGGGACTGGAGCGGCTGCAGGAACTGGGACTGGAGTGGCTGCAGGAACTGGGACTGGAGCGGCTGCAGGAACTGGGACTGGAGCGGCTGCAGGAGTTGGGACTGGAGCGGCTGCAGGAGCTGGGACTGGAGCAGCTTCAGGAGCTGGGACTGGAGCAGCTGCAGGAACTGGGACTGGAGCGGCTGCAGGAACTGGGACTGGAGCGGCTGCAGGAGCTGGGATTGGAGCATCTGCAGAAGCTGGGACTGGAGCGGCTGCATAGTCCACCGTAGGGGTCACAGTGGCCGTTGGATCTGTCACGGGACTTGGAGTGGCCGCAGGGTCTGTCACTAAGTTGATAGCAGTATCCATGGCAGCTCGATAGGCATGAGCCAGGCCCCAGCATGTTACAATGATTTGTGTTACTTTGGAACTTCCCGAATCGCGACACCTTTTATTCAAGAGTTCTGCCAGTTTTTGAGGATTTTGCACTTGTTCAGGGGTGAATTTCCAAAACACTGGGGGTGCCAGCTGCTCTAGATGCCTGCCCATATCCTCCCATACTCCCTGCCACCCACAACTATACTGCCTCCGGGCAGATCTCTGGATGAGCTTCCTAAGTAGTTGTTTAACTTTAAGCAGAACCTGAAGCGCATTCAGGAGGCAGAACAACAGGACTATGCTGGTCTGAGTATCCCAAGGATATTCAATATCTTGGAGAGCTATTGTAATAAACTCGGAGGATAAGAGGGTGGTGAAGGAGGAAGGGAGAGTGATCAAGGAGGGTACAGGGGTGGTGAAGGAGAAAGGGAGAGTGATCAAGTAAGAAAAATTATCTTCCCCTTTCCCCTCCACAGATTGACTCCCTAATGAAAAAAGGCAACAGATATAATTGCTAATAGTTTCCAAAATACAGTTTCCAAAGTATAGAATCGAAGATGTTACTGAGTACAAATACCAGGTTAGAGTCATGGCCAGATATTTCATCATCTCATAAGCCACTGATACAACACACAGTACCATAATGGTCTGAAACCAGGGCCCGGAGAGGATAAACAACATGACAGAGAGCACATACGGAAAATAACGTGCTATAATACTCAATTTGGAAAACAGGCGCAGCACAGTTGAGATTAAAGCAATCAGCATTATGACAAGTGACTATTAAGCAGGTCTAATACTTATACCAATTTTAGTTTAACACACTCTGGTCAGATCTGCCGTTATCTCAACCTTTCGTGCCCCACGTTGGGCGCCAAAAAGACTGTCGTGGTTTAACCCGGCTGGCAGCTAAACACCACGCAGCCGTTCGCTCACCCTCCCCCCTCCCTCTCTGGGACGGGGGAGAGAAATGGAAAGTGAAGCCCGTGAGTTGAGATAAAGACAGTTTAATAAGACAGGAAAATAATAATAATAATAATACAATGATGATAATAGTACTACTAATAATAATATGTACAAACAAGTGATGCACAATGCAATTGCTCACCACCCGCTGACCGATGCCCAGCTTAACCCCGAGCAGTCCGGCCCCCTCCCCCCGGCTAGCCACCCCTATATATTGTTTAGCATGACGTCAGATGGTATGGAATACCCCTTTGGCTAGTTCGGGTCACCTGTCCTGGGTCTGTCCCCTCCCAGCTCTTACTGCACCCCCAGCCTGCCTGTTGGCAGGACAGAGCAAAAGTCTGAGGTGTCCTTGGCTTGGTATAAGCACTGCTCTGCAACAATTAAAACATCGGGGTGTTATCAGCACTCTTCTCATCCTAAGCCAAAACACAGCATTCCACCAGCTACTAGAAAGAAAATTAATTCTGTTCTAACTGAAACCAAGACAAAAAGTCACCAGAACAATTAGTTAGGCACAGAATCTAATGAAAAATGTTGATTGGCTGTGGCTTTCACAGTTTGCCTCGATGTCTAAGTAAGTGAAAAAGAATCTATTGGAAAATAGACAGTGTAGTAAACCAGAAAAAATACACTCATTTCACTGCTTACGTACACCACTACTGACATAGGGACTAACTCAACAGTGTACTTAGCCAGTGTACTTAGCAACATGTCATGCACCTAGCTGAATTCAGACTTACTTAAGTCTTCATGCAAAACCACAGTGTTCACTCCCAAAATACCATTCCTCTACCTGATGTCTCTATTCATTCATCTATACTCCTTCTCCTTTGATTAATGTTTTCAAAGTGGAAATGTTAAACTCATTGTCTGGTAAATTAGATGAATATTACTGATGATTAATATAGAACATGGATTTTTTTTTTTTTTTAAAGATTCAGACTAAATTGTGAAACCATCAGGCATGTTTCATTCCTTAATAATTCAGAAGAGTTCATTGCAATTGACCTTGAAAATAAAAAGTAAGCATGCTACTTCCATTTTGCAAGTTCCTAAACAGTCACCTCCAGAAACAATTCTAACACTTTCCAGTTACCACATTAAAATACACAGCAAAATATAACTCTCCTCTCCAGTTTCACTACTGTGTAATGAATCAAACCTGCTTACAATAGGCTCATTTTTCATGTCAATAAAGAGTCTAATCATAGAATCATAGAATGGTTTGGATTGGAAAGAACCTTCAAAATCAGCTAATTCCAACCTCCTTGGTTAAATAATGATCCCACCTTTGAACACAAATGGTTTCATATAGTTTTATTGTGGAGGGATCTTTTTTGAGGTGGTTATAGAGTGACTAACCCAGTTTTGCTCTGATTTTGTCATTCAGAAAATTTTACAGAGTAAATATATGGTGATGACTATGATAACTGAATCAGTCAATGTCAGTGACTGAACAAGTCACCTTCAGAACTTGAAGAATAAAATTACAGAATCACAGAATCACAGAATCACAGAATTTCTAGGTTGGAAGAGACCTCAAGATCATCGAGTCCAACCTCTGACCTAACGCTAGCAGTCCCCACTAAACCATATCCCTAAGCTCTACATCTAAACGTCTTTTGAAGACTTCCAGGGATGGTGACTCCACCACTTCCCTGGGCAGCCTGTTCCAATGCCTCACAACCCTTTCAGTAAAGAAGTTCTTCCTAACATCTAACCTAAAACTCCCCTGGTTCAACTTAAGCCCATTCCCCCTCGTCCTGTCACCAGGCACGTGGGAGAACAAACCAACCCCCACCTCGCTACAGCCTCCCTTGAGGTACCCATAGAGAGCGATAAGGTCGCCCCTGAGCCTCCTCTTCTCCAGGCTGAACAAGCCCAGCTCCCTCAGCCGCTCCTCGTAGGACTTGTTCTCCAGGCCCCTCACCGGCTTCGTCACCCTTCTCTGCACCCGCTCAAGCACCTCGATGTCCTTCTTGTAGCGAGGGGCCCAAAACTGAACACAGTACTCAAGGTGCGGCCTCACCAGAGCTGAGTACAGGGGGACGATCACTTCCCTAGCCCTGCTGGTCACACTGTTCCTGATACAAGCCAGGATGCCGTTGGCCTTCTTGGCCACCTGAGCACACTGCTGGCTCATATTCAGCCGACTATCCACCATCACTCCCAGGTCCTTCTCTGCCTGGCACCTCTCCAACCATTCCTCTCCCAGCCTGTAGCTCTGCTTGGGGTTATTGCGCCCCAGGTGCAGGACCCGGCACTTGGCCTTGTTAAACTTCATGCAGTTGACCTCAGCCCATCGGTGCAGCCTATCCAGATCCTCCTGCAGAGCCTTCCTACCCTCAAGCAGATCGACACACGCACCTAACTTGGTGTCATCTGCAAACTTACTGAGGGTGCACTCAATGCCCTCGTCCAGATCATCAATGAAGATATTAAAGAGGATTCTATTAGAATGAGATATTTTTTTTTTGGTAGAAACTGCTATGGCACCAACGTCGGTCAAGTTTTGCTGATTTAATACATTCAGATAGACTTATAGGACTAACTCCTACATGTTTTAAAGTCTGAATAAATTTAACAGTCAGAGAAAGGCATCTTTCAATCTGAATGAAATTCATTCTTTCATACACACGACTTTGGAAAATAAGTACACTGGAGTGAAAAAAAAATCACCAAAGGAAACTGGCTGATGATTTTATCATCTTGAATATTTTGTTGTTGCTGTTGTTTATTAAATTTTATTTATTTTTAAAGGAGCAGCTGAAGCAATATCAACTAATGATGGAGATTAACAGCATTGGAATAATTGGCAGCTTGTAGTTGTAGGGACCAAAGACATTTACCTGAATAATTTATGGACAAAAACGGACAGGAATTTCATAAGAGCAAATAAGTCAGGTCTGGGGGGTGTTGTTTACCTGATGCAAATACATCTGACTGACTGGGGAACTCATCTGCAGCTGATGCCTTAAAAGCCCTGGAGAAGGGTTTATTTCATGCCAGCCACACATTCTTTATTGTACTTCATCACAGTTTAATTATTCATTCATCATCTGGGTGTCACTCATCACAGAAAGTGTCCTGAAAGAAAAACTACTCAGGGCACGCTTTTTAAAAATAATTCCTCCCTCTGTGTGTGTGTGCGCGCATGTGGTGTCACATTAGTAGAGGAAATTATGCCCCTTTCTTTTGGACAAAAGGCTTTTATTGTCTCCTTCTCCCATTTCTCACTCAAGGGAACATCCACAAGACTGAGGTTCCTTTTTTATTTTTCCTAAATCCAGTCCAAAACACAAGAAGTAGATAGCCTAGCAGATCATTTATTTCACATCAACAGCTGCACACTCACTAGAGAGTCAGAAAAGAGATGAAGGAAATAAGTATGCAAAATGCATCTTAATGAATATGTAGTAATAACCTATTATTGTCTGTTGATCATCTTGGGTCTTGGAAATAGAAGGTGTGGTTTCTTGTCATAGCTCCCTGGGCTTCAGTCTGCAGTGCCAAACCACCCGTGGCATTGATGGTTTTGTGCCTCAGAAAGAAACCCACAAAAGCCAGAGTCCAAACTGCTTTCTCAAGTCTAATGGCATTTTCTTACTTGGGCTCAAAATGCATTGGGCAAAACTGTGGGAAAGCTTACATT
Source organism: Aythya fuligula (assembly GCF_009819795.1). Classification (NCBI taxonomy): domain Eukaryota; kingdom Metazoa; phylum Chordata; class Aves; order Anseriformes; family Anatidae; genus Aythya; species Aythya fuligula. Next base: position 56,823,282 of record NC_045593.1, on the reverse strand, counting down.
ACTACTGTACAGGATCTTATCACTCTCTGGGCTCTTATCCCTGATGGGGATAACACTAACAGTTCTTAAAGTTCACCAAATGCTGAATTTATGATGAAAGGATTCATTGGAAAATCACTTTTTGAGAAAATACAATTAAAATTTCTCAAGTGAAACTATTGAGACCTTTCCATTTCTCTTTCATTTCATCACAATCTCTGGTGTAATTGGCCAAGTGCTCACTGTAAGTGAGCTATAGATATGTGGTTCAAGTTGTATATCAATACGTCAGTTGCATGACAGTATTTTCTCTGTCACTGAAATCACACTACTCAGTGACATATATTTTCCTGTTTAACACAGGTTTTATCATTTATCTTAGAAAGTACTGCTAGCTCTGTTTTGCTGCCAAAGCTAAGGGGACTGTGTCCCAAGAGCTCACCCCACCCTGGTGCAACTGGAAAAATCCTTGTTGTGCTCTGGAAAACCCAGCGGCACAGAGGAGGTTTGGCCAATCTAGATAAATTGTACTAAGGGTCTGCAAAAGCATGGGAAAGACATCTGTACAAGGTTATGAGTTTATGGCTGCACTGAAACAGGGCTAATTACCCTAGTTACTAAGCAGGCTCTCAGGGACACACAGACACAAATCAAATTGACAGCAAGCTGCATCTGCAGCTGTGTACAAATGGGTTTAACTCCCAGAGAGCTTAAAAGAGCTCTGTTCTATTCCCCTGAAATCAACACAAACTTGTCCATTATCTTTTAGAGTAGCTGATATAAGAAAGCAATAATAAAACTGTGGAAAGTGAGTTACAAGTCTGTTGATTTCCTGTAAAAATTGGGCGTTACGGAAATTCAGTCTGCAGATACCGATAGCCTTTAGCAGCTTTATAAACCATCAGGCTGCTTGGACAGATGTCTAAGTATTGGAATTATTATGAACATTTATATAAGAAAGTGCTAGTTTTATTTATCTTCTCTTTATATGCTTTGTTCACTTTGCTGTACGGAACTATGATTATACACACAACCTTGTATAGGTTAGATGAATGGCTGCTACTCGTTGAAGAAATTATTAATGTATATTTTTTAAATTTTCATTAAAATATTGACTCTTCGAGCATTTATTCCACCTTAAACTCATATATTTTTTAAATGTATTACATAGTTTCAGTGCAAAACAACACTTAGAAGTATACAGCGAATAATTTTAAAGAAAAGTAATGACTACATATAGTGATTAATGAACAGAATGTTTCAATTTTGGAGACCTGAATGAACAAATTTCTCACTGTCTCAGTCTTTGTCCTCTGTGTGGAAACTATTTGCCCAGTTCTCCAGTTTCATGGATTGTAAGGTCAGATGTATGTACAGACATACTTCTTGCTTAATGATAATAATGTGCAGACCTTTTCAGCATTAACTACAGATTGAAATTCAACAGTGGTAGGTGAGAAAGAGCATGACTTGTTTAGAAAAGCAACCATCCTGGATTAAAGACTTTCCAGTGAGAAGGCAGTCATAATTTTTAAGATATTCACATGATTAGTTACAGGTAAGGATGTTACTTTACTTTTCTACTTTGCATTTTTCTAGAAAATCTTGGATATTCTAAAATCTTTACTCCTTAGTTACTTGGTCCTTCTGATAGCAGGTATTAAGTGGGTATCTGAGAAGATCCTGATCAGGTACTTACTGTCCCTTCAAGTCTGAAGCTAATGGTACTCTACTATTGTCCTAGAGGAGGAGGGTGTAGCTGAGCTGAAACCATTGATGGCATGCTTTTACAGGTTTCTGGATGTGCACTGATGTGGTGAGTTTACTGACATTAACAGACTGTTAGATAACCTTATCATTACTCCTTATATTAAAGAAAAGTGTGTTTATTGCCAGAGTCTAATCCAATTGACCAACATACACGTTAAGTCATTGAAATCAAACTTGCACATGGAATAGATTTCATGACTATAAACTCATATAGACACAAAACAACATCCACTTTTCTAATCTGATTTTTCCCCCTCATTCTTTATTCAAAGGTTTAATAAGCCTTTTTGCCTGCAGCATTTCAGTGGAGCTTAAGTTCAGCAGTTCATCCAACATAGTACACCTACACCTGATATTTTTTAGCAATGGCTTTTCACTTTCTTTAGTCTCCATTCTTTTTCTGTAGCATACAGTTTATTTTTTTTTCTTGGGTTATTGAGGTGCCTGAGAACATATTCAGATTTTACTCATTTTTAGAAGGCAAGTACACACTAGAAATGTTTCATTGTCTAATACAGAGTATATAAAGCATTGAAAAGTCTTGACGTTTTAAAATTAATTTTTAATGCCATCAACATCCAAGATTAGTTTGTTGGTTAATTTTCTCATCACAGCTATGCAAAGTTGCCTTATGCCACCTCATCATCAGCATACAGACTTTCTGAACCACAGCCCCTCCTAAGATTTGTAATTAACATTGAAAGACCTATTCATCAACATTGTTTCCAAAAAAGTGTCAGCTGATCCAGTAACTAATAAGATATTTGAGGAAGATTAGTGAGACTTTTGGAACACAAGCATGGTTGTTTGTCAACTCAAGAAGTTGATTTCTTTTACCAATCTTAGGTATTTATCCTACTTTGTCTTATACCTCATATCATATGAGATAGTTTATTTTAAGGAATTGCCTCTCTGCCTTCTCTATAAAGAGAGTTAGGTGACTACATTAGATAAATAGCTATCAACTAGGAAAATCTAAGTGATGTGATTCTCAGCCATTGAATTATTGTGGCTGGATACATTCTGGAGTCTCAAAACTAAAAAGACAACCAGACAGAAAGTCTCAAACAGTATGTAAATCTACATCAGCTACACATAACAGGGTAACTTAAAGTCAACTTGCATCTTACTGATTTTGCAGACAGAAACGAACACATATATATAAAACATAAATCTTAGAATAATACTGCAACTCTTGAAATGCTGATCAGAAGAGAAAAAAAATGGTTAAAGAAATATGTTACTTTTTGTAGATGGCACTATGCAGATTCTTCTAATCTAGACTTATTATATCTACTTTTTTTCAAGATCTGCTCTCCAGCTGAGTTCTCTGCTTTAATTGTGGGATAGTGTTGAATAGCTTGGAGTTCCTGCTGGAGTTAAAGACTGTTATTCTGGTAATATAGACCCCAAACGGTCTTGTAGTAATTACTCGTATAAGATACTGTTTTTCACTAGATTTTTTTTCAGTTGCATCATTGCAACATTCACACCAACCCTGGTAAGACAGCTTGTATTTAGGAAATACATAGGATATGCAAATATGAAAATGCAGACTCTGTTCTTATCACTAAATCTGAAAAATGGTAAAAAGAAAAAAAGTAACGTAGGAAAAATTGAGAAATGGGTAAGAAAAGTAAATTCCTCCCTTTTTTAAGCAAAAGTGGAGTTTATCCTCACATACTTTCCTGTCTTCTAACTATTTTTCCTCTTATTCTTGATGTCATGCCCTGAGATTAATGAGCTCCAGATGTTGCCATTTACCCCTTTCTAATTTATTTCTCAAGTGCTATAGATGTGCTGGTAAAACTAATTTAAAATGTTTGGCATAAAGAAGCATCCAGAGGCCTTCCAGGTGTATGGAAAGGCAGAATATTTCTTCAGTCACATTTATTGTTGTTAATTTCATTTTATGTCAAATACCAAGGGACAAGAGGGCAAGCTATGTCAAAATGAAGATTAACTGGACTATAAGAACTATGTATTTCTGTTTCAACAAGAGGACATAAGATTTCTGAGCTGACTCAATGATGTGATATGCTGGAGAGAACAACAAATGAAAACAACCTAAGTATTCAGAAAGGTAATTGAACGTGTGTATTTAAAGTATTAGAACACAGAAAATAGTAAGGTTCCTGGGAATTAAGGGTTTTGTTTGTTTGTTTGTTTGTTTGTTTTTAATTTATTATTAAAATTATTTCATATCTCAAACGCAGGAATTTTTTCTGATCTTTTTTTTTTTTTTTTTTTTTTCAGTGTCAGTTAATTAATGAAAGATAAATTTCAGATGTGGGTTTGTGCAGCTAGTGAAATCAATAATAATATTATGAGTGATGAAAATAGTGCAGAATTTTTTTCTAATACTATAGGGGTGTGAAGATACAGATCAGTTACCACCATGATACCAATTGCATTTGGAGAAAGTGGTAATTCAGCCAATGAACCAAATTTTTTGAATCCCAGTCATATCAGCATTCATTTTTGGAAAATAATATAATGTGGGTTACTCAATTATTGTAACTTTTTGACATTAAAGGAACTGTGAGACGGTCTTACAGTTTGCTAAAGTACAGAACTAAGAAAAGACAAAAAAAAAATCTTTTTATCAGAAGTTGACACTTTGGTTTTATTTGTCAACATGCAGCCAAATGAAAGATCAAAATGACATGTTTTTACCATTGAATGGTACGTAGAAACAGAAAATACTTGACTATTATGAAATACATTCTTTTTAAATACTTTCATTGAGACACAGAAGTTTGCTCAGCAATTGGAGCAGAAGGGTGCAAAGAAGGAGGTGAAAAAGTGGGCCCTAGCTGAATTATAACAATTGCTGTTACTGGCTTAGATATGGCAAAGACACATTTTTTGCCAGCAGGTTTTGGAGCAGCTATCCCTGCTAGGGTGGAGGCTTTGTAGAGCTACTAGTTCCAGGCTGCAGGGAGAGCCTGGGGCCTCTAATGTCAGGAGAGAAGGCCTCCTGTCTTGCAGGAGATGTGCTGTTCCAGAAAAGCTGTGCCCTGAAGTTGAAGATTTTTGGAGAGGAAGTGAGCAGGCTGTGTCAGGGAAGACAAAAGGGAGATGGACAGGATCTTCTGAGGTGCAACAGCTTAAAGCTAATGGTGTCCTGCAACTGGGCAAAGCATTACTGACAGGTTGAGGGAAGTGAAACTGAAACAAAGGAGGTTCTCCCTGGACACCATGAAACACTTTTGTTTGTTTGTTTGCTTGTTTGTTTGTTTTGTGCAGATGACTGAGCACTGGCAAAGGTTGCCCAGAGAGGTTGTAGAGTCTGCCTGCCTGGAGTGAGTCAAAACCCATCTGGACATGGCCCCAGGTGACCCTGCTTAAGCAGTGTGTTTTACCAGATGACCTCCAGAGGTCCTTGTCTGCCTCAACCATTCCGCAATTCTGTAATATTTTACAATAAATCCTGCAATGTCACCGTGTAAATAAAACAGAAATACTGAGTATTGAATCAGTGCAGTAGGGAATTCTTCTCTAGTGGCACAAAATTTATTGGGGCCACTGAGTAAGATACTGACTTCTTTCCTTGAAGCAGCTTTTTGGCCAGAGTAGATCCTTTCTGAAATATTCTATACCTTGTGGCCTTTCTATTTAGAAGGAAATATCCCCATTCCCTCGCAGGCAATATAATTAAGACAGGCAACCAGGTTTGTAATAGATAGAGAGGATATCAGGCATTCTCAACTGCCTTTGCGTTACAGAAGGAAATACGTGCTTTTCTGAATTGACTTGATGTGTTCTTAAGCTATTCAACAAACCAATTTTTTTTTCAGGTGAAGTTTCATTGTCAAAAAGGATTTATTTTAGACAAACATATATGTGTTGTCCTACAGAATGAGTGCATATATGTGAATCAATACTCAATATACCTATATTTTAAATGTAAATTTCTTTACGCAGTATGTAGTCTTCGTAGCTCAAGAGAGTTAATCATATTTTAGCTACAAGCAAAGGTAATATCCCTGTTTGCATTACATTATCTTATTTATTTAAGTTGAAATCAGTTAGTCAAACTCATAAAGCTTCCTCCAAGAGAAAGCATCCAAGCTAAGTTTACAGGAATAAATAAATAATAATAATAATAATAAAGAAAAGTAAGATGAAGATAATATAGAAATGGATTATAAATTCTTTGTTAATTATCTTATAATTCTTTAGGTTTCTGAAATGCTGAAATGTATTTCTTAATCTTTTTGTATTTGGGGTAGCTGGGTCATATATAGTATCCTAGAATACAGAGTCCTGTCATGGACTCAATAATGTAATGTAAGTTGGCAGAGTTATTTTGTTTACCAAATTCAAAGTTGGGTTTTAAAATTCTGCAAAGTGTACCACTGCAGTCAACTGATGTTGAATGAATTAATCTTGATAGTTCATTGTGGATTAAAACAAACAAACAAACAAACAAACCTGGAACCACCCTGGGTGATGGTAATTAGGTTTTGAGAAAGAATAATATGTTTAACGGGACCTCAGACAGTAAGAAAGTTTGCAGATGAAATTGCAGTTTGCTTTTGTATAATTGAGTTTCCAGGAGAGTTAAGCATAAGAACAGATATTAATTTAATTTCCATATCCATATGGCCTTCTTGAAGCAGCTTCATTTGCCTGTAGATGCTACTGAAATTCTAGTTTCCACAGGACAGTCTCACATATCCAAGGCATTTAATGTCATAAGTGATGTTACAGAATTATAAAGTAATTTTATTCATTCATTAAGGTACATGTCAACAATCCAGTTACTGTATAAAAAAAAATACATCATCATAATAATGGCTCTTACAGACAGAAATAGATAAAAGTGACTTAACACTATGTGGCAGAAATCTTAAAAAATAATAATAACAATAATAAAATGATCTTTATTGTGCAAAGTTCAAAATGTATTTATATTCTACACTACATCACACAAATGATTTTTTTTTCTGTAGAAAATGTTATAAACTTAAAACTATAGAAGTTGTTTCTGTACTATCAATGCCCTTGGGAAATGACGTACACTTGAGCAACCACAGTTCAGGGAATTGCAATTCAATTCTGTTCACTAAAATATATTCTCACACTAGTCTGAACAAATATATTATTAACAAACACATGGTGAGCTGGTTTTAAAGATCAGTTTATCTTCTAGTCTCTTTTGAAGCTCCTGTAGAAGCAGAAATCCAGATTTAGATTTAAATTACTCAGTTTGGATTTAGTTTTAGATTTAGATCACTCAGTTACTTTAGTAATTACTCAATTACTTAGATTACTCAGTTATAGGCTTCGTTTATGTATACTTGGTGTTATGAGTGGTCTCTTTTCTTTTTTGAACATTTTCTTTTTTTGCACAACTTTAGATCTCCAGTTGTAATGAGCTTAAAGATTCAAATTACAAGTGGCTTCAAGCTTGTTAAGCACTCCTGATTTGCTTGGGTGGCAGTTTGAACAGGCCTGCTGATTTGCTTGTTTTTAGCTTGTCTAAAGGTTTCTTCTCCTTCCTTCCAAATGCTTATTGGCAATTTCTTACAAATAGTTGGTGGATGAAAGTATCAAAGGTAATGGAAGTCTAGTCATAGGCTATGATAGGACTGAAGTTTTAATGTGTTTTTCTGTTTATCCTGTCTTAAAGATGGAACTGGAAAAAAAAAAGTTCTTACATAAAAAAATCACTTATTATATTTCACATATCATTAGGTGTGCACCGAATTTATTTCCTGCTTTTGCTTGTTCTCTATATATAACATGGCTTTGTAAAAACCCTTTTTACTTCCTTAGCACCCTGGAAAGGATTAACTAAATATGCTTCTTGTTGCCTTTCAGTTTCCCTTGTCAACGTTGTTGGCTTCTTGTACAGTTCATTCCTCCAGTTTCAGTATGCATTGCTGCCCCACCCCAATGGTTGCAGGTGAGAAGTGACTATCTTAAAATATTATACTTCACTCCTTTTCACACTGACAACTATTCTTACAAGGGGTGATTTTTCTTTATGTGCTTAAGAAGGTGTTATAGTTTTGGAGATGCTCAGATATTTTTACGATAATTTTTTGTAGTAATTTCAGGAAGCCTCCAATACCTCTTCTCAGACCGAGCTTCCACTGTGCCATACATTGTATGTACTTGAAGCAAAGTGGGCTGCCAAATATTGTTTGAATCTCTAGTGTGTTGACAGTAGATAATGGTTTCCTTCACCAGCTCTGTCAGTTTGTGTTTTGTACCCTTTTAGTGATGTTTACTTCTTTTTATATGTGAGAAGCAAATTTGGCATAACGTCTGACACTGAAGCATTACAACTCGTTATTTGGGATACAGAAGACATGCATCTATTACAATAAGCTTTTAGCTTGTTACTTAACATTGTGGGTTACATAAGCTCTCTTCAGTGATGCCTGACATTCTTTGACTTTCATTAGTTATTTTATATGTTACCTACAAAAAGTTTTTGTTATTGTTTCTTTCCTTCAACCCCCTCTTTTAATGTCATAGACAACTACAACAAACTGTTGGGTTGTATGTTTTTTATGTATGTGCATGACTTAGAATATTTATTTTTGTGGTGAACTCTTTATTTCCTTGTTGACTTGTGCTTCTTTAGTAGTAATAAATCAGAAAAGCAGGCATCATGCCTTAGTGTTGACATGGTAAGGGAGAACAGACCATCCAGTGAAAGCAAGTGATAACTATTCTTTCCTAGTGAAACTAATCCGTATCAATCATAACTCAGGTTTCACACCCTGAAGCAGCTCAAAACTTAATTTTGAAGAAATATGACAGTTCTGGGATGAAGTTAGTATTTGTTGGCTTTGACTTTATCCAACACTTAGTAGTTTCAGAAATCAATTTTAACACCTGTGTTAGGATGGAAATAGTTCAGAGGCTCAACAACATTCTCTTATTCTTACTCTTTGAAATGGAAATGTTGGAAGTTTTAATGCTGATAATTTTAATGTATGATCAGTATCTATAAATAATGCATTAAGGAGGCAATAGCTGTGTTTGATGGAGAAAAATATTACAAAGCACGAATCTGTTTCCTGATGATAGCTATGATTCACACAGGAATAAATTAAAAGAAATTGTGGATCAGAATTATGAGAGGGATCCATAAAAGTTACGGCTCAGATACAAAGATAAATAGTGAAGGAATGAGAGTATTAAGAAAGGTAGACATTTCAGGCTCTAGAAAAATCAATTCTCTCCATCAGAGAAAATAAATTAACACTCTTCTGCCTCTCACTTTCCCCAACTCAGTAAAAGCACTATTTGATGATGTATCTTCAAATTAGAGAGAAGTTTTACATTTAAAACAATTAGTTACAAACATATTAAATAATTTAAATTCTGAAGAGTTAAGATGTTACAAAATAGGAATTACTACAATAAAATTTTGCATATACAATTTTTTGGAGCCCCGTTTGTATATGAATTATTTAACTGGTTCTTCACCTCACAATGAACAGCAGTTTAGTATTTTGGTTCATCCTCATTACTGAATTTATGGTTAAGAACTCATCCATTGACTACTCTCTGAGACTTGCAGTGAGAACTAAATCACTCATATCTTTCTGAGTAGTCCATGGGCTGATCAGTAGAAGTCCTTCACCAATGTTGTTCAAGATAATGTCTACGTGAAATAAAATCTCTCATCACAGTGTAAAGACAATGTTTTTCAGCAAAGGAAGACGTCTTAGTCCTAACTCCATGGTTAAACAGCTTGCCCAGTTCTTTCTACTGATGTTTTAAGATATGTATTATTTTCTTTTAAAACCAGGCTTCAAGTGGTGGAAAACACAAGATCTTTCATTAGGTTAGAGTTTCCAAGAAAGCAGAAAAGCTGGGGTTAGCTTTTTGGAAGCCTCAATTCACATTTCAAATCGATATTTTCAAGTCCATACATCTTATCTTCAACAAAAAATGTTTATTCATAGTATACAGGTTGTGTTGGGTCAGTTTTTTCCTCCATCCCAAATGCTAAAAATCATGTAATTCCATATAGAGTAGTTCAAACTTGGCGTAAAGATGTTCATTGAGTTCAGGTACTTAATGATTAGGTTGCTTGCGGAGGTGAAACACAAGTCACGAGAAAAAAGGTAATTAAACAGAAAGGTTTATAACAGCATGAGTTCAGATGAATTTTCTGAGGGCTAACAAAAAACTTGTAAATTAATAAAATGTCTTCTTCCCTTCTTTTAACTTGAAACACCTGCCCCAAAATGTCACCCATATCCTAGATCTGTTAAAATGACTAAAGGGAAACATCAGAATATCCAGCGGGGACAAAACATCACTGTTCTAGACCTCAATCTGACAAAATCCTGAATTTGGAATTCCAGTTTGAGTTTTGCTTCTCCCCTCAAAAAAAAAAAAAAAATGGGGGGGGGGAATTATAGTTGGAATTTTTGCTTTTTTTTTTCTTTGCCTTTTTTTTTTCCCCCCCCAAAAAAAAATTTCAGCATATCTCAACAGAGAGCTACTATATTAAACTTCACCTCATAGTTAAGGTTTGGTAAAAGGTAAGCAAGGGTAACCTACATCTTGTAGTGGGAGATGCTATTATTTCTTTCTGTCCATTGGCAGAGTTTGGTAGATATGAAGCAGTAGTTGGAATAAAGATGAAGTCAAAGCTATTTACAAGGTACCTACAATGTGAGTATTGAACTTCACATGGGAAAAGATATTGGAAGAAATTTTATTGAATTTATTTACCACTTTATCACTAAAACCAAATATTTGAAAGAACTGTGATGACTTATAACACCTCTTCTTCCATAACCAGTTTTAACAGCTCAGAAAATATGCAATTCAAATTGTCACTCCTAATAATATTATGATTGTTTCTGTGTAAAGCTTCTATCAGCTAATATCACAAAATTGTTTGCTATTTAAACACAACTTTGACTTCCCCTCTTTAGGACTGCCAAAACAAATCTTTCTGCAAGAAGCAGAACAAGTTAAGGGAAGAAGATATTTTTAGTGTCTGTGGATCTTTGCACTGAAACTTGTGGCAAAGTACTCCAGACTCTGTATTAACAGAGGGCTGTATTACCTGGTAATATTACTAAAATTGTAACCAAATTATTGCTAAGAAACACTAACAAATCCATTAGTTGAATCCAAAATCTGTCAGTATTTTATTTAAATAGATAAATAAATAAATAAAAGAATTTAGGCAAAGAAAAGGGTTAACATTATAATAACCTTGTAAATTCAGGACACACAAACATTTGAGCTATTTTTAAATGTCCCTTGAGAGTATAAGCAGCAAGACAGAACACAGAGTCACTTGTTCTCTGGAACTCTAAAATCAAAGGGAAGCACTGAGTGATGTTCTGGGGTTTAACAAAGACCTTAATTCCATTCTGTTGTATCCAGAACCCTACAAATTGTATTACTTAGTAACCTTATGAAACTGTATTAGACATTTAAGAAAGATGTAATTCATATAAGATACAATACATAACGTACAAAACAAAACAAAAATAATAAGAACAAAACTGTGTCAGCAATTAGATGAAAAAGTACTTTCTTGTAATACCTGGATGCTTCTTCTTTTTCAGTACTGTCATTTAACTCTAAAGTGACTGAGTTGTCAGGGCCTGACACAGCTTTTCCTACTCCACTCAGTTTCTGTGCTTTTGGCCAACTCCAATACAAGAGAAGCCTCAGACTGCTTTTATGGAGATAAAAAGAGAGGAAGCCTGAAGGACTCCCTCAAAGCATTAATGCTTTGTAGATTTAAAGGCAAAAAGAACAGTGCAGGAAGGAACCTGCTGCTCCAGGGAGTTCTATGACATTGAACGTTGCATCCCACTTGTCATGAAAACTAGATTCTCTGAAGCTATACGAAGACTTTTTTATCGCAATGGGGCTATGGCTGAAATGTTGTATTAGCTAGGTAAAACAGTTTAGCCTGTGAGATCTTATCCCTTCTCTTTTGTATTTCAGGTGCAGGTTGCCCCTGCAGTTCTACCCATATAAAATCTAGGGTATAATTCTTCAGCAACACAAAGTGGTGTTTTTGCCACAGTCAATATTACCTGCAGAGTTCTTTATGTACAAATCCCTGCAGTGCTCTTTTGATGTAGGAGAGCATTTGGCTTTTGGTAAGAACAACATTCCCTGGACCCATAAAAGACACAACAGAAATAGAAAAAGTTTTTTTAATTTCAAATAATTTTGAAACAAAAAGCCTTGAAGATTAGGCTAGAAACCAGTTTTACAAACCATTTGATATAATTGGAAGAACAGTAGAGTAAACCTTTTGGAGACTTTGGACCTCTGGGAGTGAAAGGTACTCTTTTTATTAGTATCAGGATTTCTTCTTAAAGCTGTGAACAAGTAATAACACCAATGGTGCATTTTGCTACTTGCCAGCTGGGGTGTAGACCACCACTTTAGCTCCTCGTATATTAGCTATAGTACAACTAGAAAGTTTTTTTTTCATTTACATTTATTCTCCACCATTGTGTAGTTCCTAAAATTGGTCCTGGTATGGTAATGTTCTGGTGCCATTACTGGTATTCTGAGTTACCTAGAAAGTCTTTATGTAACAATACAGGTTCGATTATTTCAGAGCTGACCCATATCATCTTATATAACTGAAAAATGGCAAGCAATTGATAGCTTACATCCAGTGTTTCCATGAGGAAATTCTGGTCACATGCATAAAATTTTGTGAAAATCATTTCCACTTGTTCACCCCAAAAAAAGCAAAACTGAAAGAAGATAAATAAATGTTAATTCTTCTGTATACAGTATTCCAGGATAGAAAGGGAAATAGAGATAGACTGAATCAGTCTTGGTACTTCTTTGGAAATGTGTGAACAGCAGTTCACAGTCCATAGCACCTTCTTAGTATTCTCATAGGATCATAGAATATCCCGAGTTGAAAGGGGCCCACGAGGATCATCAAGTCCAACTCCTGGCTCCATACAGGTCTACTCAAAAATCAGAATTCAAACCACATGACTGAGATCATAGACCAAACACTTCTTACACTCTAACAGACATGGTGCCCTGACTATATCTGTGGGGATCCTGTTCCAGTGCATGACCAAAGTGAAGAACTTTTCCCTGATACCCAACCTGAACCTCCCCTGTCACAGCTTGACTCCATTCCCTCAAGTCCTCTCACTGGTCACCAGAGAGAAAGATCAGCACCTGCCCCTCCACTCTCCCTCATGAGGAAGCTGCAGGGCACCATGACTCCTCCCGTCAACCTCCTCTTTTCCAGGATGAACAAACCAAGTGACCTCAGCCACTCCTTGTATGTCTTTCTCTCTAGGCCGTTCACCATCTTTTTAGCCCTTTTCTGGACAATCCAATAATTTCATGTTCTTTTTGTATTGTGGTGACTCAAACTGCACACACTACTTGAGGTGAGGCCTCACCAGTGCAGAGTAGAGCAGGACAATAACTTCTCCAGATCTCAGGCCTTTCATCTTGTCCTGATCATTCTGAAATCATAGAAGAGTCTACGTGAATACTCAGCTACTCTTTCTTGCATAGGTGGCATACTCAGGGTAATCACCTTGAATGTATGATTTAATTTATGTGTGATTCATGATTTGGGCAGTGCAGTTGGCAACTTGTTTACTGTCTCAGAAAATCAGATCTTTCTGAAGCAGGACACTCAGCAAACAGTCATCCCAAATCAATTGTTATTTTTGAAAATGTTCTGTTTCAGAACTAACACATTTATTCAATGCATGGGTTGCTGGAAACTCCTCTCTGACTGCTGTCTTGACAGTAACCTCATTCCCTCATAACCCTCAGTCCTTAATGTGGTTCATTGACCCACAACATGAATTGTTCCTTTCTTCCAGTTCTTTCTGCACCTCACTGATAGTTCACCACAGGCCAGACTTTGTCTTTCTATTAAATCTTTGTGTATGACTGATTTATGTTTTTGCTCAGGTCATTGTTGTCAGATTTGATAAGACAGTGCTCTCCTTAGCTGTGTGACACCTTTCCAGCCTGAGCTGAAAAGATATACACCAGAATGTGTAAAGACACGCTTTTATCTCATGAACATCACTACCCCAACATCCCTGATGTTTTGTAGGGGAGACACTAAAACACAATCTCTAAATTAGCCTACCAACTGGCTCCTGGCATCATTTACTCTATTTCAGCCTTTCATTTGCTTTATCCACATATCACATTGTGGTAGTAGCAGAAAAGCAGGTAGGGTTTTCATTTCTATACCTCTGTGGAAATTTTCATAAAAAGGGCTTTCAGCTTAGAGAGTCTTCAGGTATTTTCACTGTGTGCCTGTTAAGTGATAACAGCAGCTGGAATTATAGTAACTGATGTATCAGGTGACAATTCTTTGAAAGATTCTGGCAGCAATTATTTTGTTGTCACCTATCCAGAACACGGTTAATAAGGAGGTCAACAAATCCTGAAGGATATCTGCCAGAAGAGCACGTTTTGAAAATATAAGAAATTATTTGTAGGGTGCTTGGCTGCTTAACACAAACTACCTCAAGCCCTCTGCAACTTGAAAAATGTGTCACCCAAACTGGAAGATGGTAGCTATTTCCATTAAGAAAAATAAATAAATAAAGGGAAAAAAAAAAGACTAGTGAAATACATATTAAAGAGGAAAAAAAGAAAAATCCACAAAACAATAACTTAGAAATATTTTGGCTATTGTTGAATGCCTTCAGTTGAGCTTATAGAAATTTTATTTGAATGATTCTTGACACTGAGACAGGTGGCCACATTACTTAATGTTGTCTGACTTGGAGGTCTGTATTCCAGTGGAGTAAAAGAATACACTAATGTTAGGATTAGGTGAATACCAATATGTGTCCAAGTAGGATGACAGTAAACAATAGTATATAGTAACTATTCCATTCATGCATTAGTTCTGGAACTCTCTTTAATTAATTAATGTTAAGACAATTCAAAAATTATTCTTTGAGTATACCAAGTTAACACTATTTTTAATCACACCTTTCAGACAACTTGAACTGAAGGTATATCCCACAAGTTCTATCTATATACTTGAAACTGGTATGGAAACCTAAGATAGACAAAGAGTGACTGTGGGTTTTTTAGGCAGTCAGAATCAAGAAATGACTACAAATGTAGTTAAACAGTTAAATACCAGTATACATTCCTATAAAGTCAGTAATCAAACAGGGCTACTGCTTTTTCTAATGTACTTCTGTATCTACTCTTGAATGCTTTAAACCTTACCTATACGTGTGCTGAGAGAAACCTGCCATTTCAGACTGACAGTTAGCAGTAATATAAACTGCTCAAAACCACCCCAGAATAGCTAAGAAATGCATATGTATTTGCAAAAGAAGCAGTTTAAGTTGTATGTTCATCTGTAGCTCTATTCATCCTTTAATTTAGAATCTATTTTTATACTCTATGCTTTTTGACTTTTTTTTTTTTTTTTGGGGGGGGGGGGGGGGGGGGGAGGAGGAGGGGAAGAATACTATTCTCAACATATTTTTCTGTTTTCCAAAGTTTTTGTAAGGTAATCTTCCGTTTTGTGAAAGTAATTTATTACCATACATGATCACATTTTTCATTGCCACTACATGTTTTTTAAAAGTTAATATGGAATATATGCACCTTAGCAAAACATATTGCTAGGGAATTTGGCATCACAGTTGAATTTTGAAAATAATTTCTTGCTAGTCTTTGCTTTTCCTAAATTGGGTTTTGATTAATACCATGAAGTGTTTCCAAAATATTTGCTCGAATTTAGTTCACTTGGCTTTGTAATTCATGAGGGAATTTGCTTTAGCTCTCATTGGAAATTCCAAGGCTTGAGAGTGAAAATTTTGAAAAACATATCTGAACCTTGCAGTGTTGATTAATTACCTCTGAAAACAGGATAAACCAGACTTTGTTTCTATGCTGAAATTATGCCACCATTGAATCCTGGCATGGACAAGACAAGGACAAGGTAATATTATCTGCAACTAGAATATAAACATCTTCACTGTGTGTAGGACAGAAAGTTATACTGAAGCAAAAAATATGCAAAAAAAAAAACATTCTAAATGGAACCTTGTCATTACTGTAATGATGCTGACATTAATCTGATGCCAAATTACTCTGTATAGTAATTTATTCATGTGTCATTCAAAAAACTTGGAAAGGAACTTTTCCTACTTCTATTTTCCCCCAATTAGGAAAGGGATTCTAGCATTTCGACAAGCAGAATGAGACCAGGTATACCACTATAATATCACTAATAAGAGAGAGAAGTAAGGAAGAGATAAGTTTAACACTAAAAACTATTTAATAATGAATTAATTTATTTATATTTAATCAGTTTATTCATAATGATTACGATATACTTTTATGTTATTCATTATAAGTACAATTTATAAATTCATAAATATTTGTAGTCTGTAACTAATTATTAAATTATTGCATTATTAAAACAATTTGTGCTTTTGAATAACTTATGTCTTATCACCATAGTTTATAGGAGTATAAATCCATATGTTTTAAAATAAAATTTTAAAATATAGCTGTGCAATATAAGCCTCCTTAATTACTATGTATGTTTTCCATGGCTACTTTTGTAAGTCACAAAAATCAATATTGAAGAACTTAAATAGATTCCTTTCCAGAATTAACATAAATGGGTAACTTTTTTTTTTTTTTTTTTTTTTTTTAATTTCGTAATGCATAGTGTTCGTTCTCTATTTCTGCTGCCTTCTAGAATAAAGACTCAAAGGTCTTCTAGATGAGTAGAAAATTCAGAAAGGGGAAAAATGCTAACTCTGTGACAATAAAAAAAAAATAAATTTGAAACTTCCTATCCCAGTGACACTCATTTAATTTTTTTGGTCTACTCATTACAAAACAGCTAATAAGCTGGCATAACAGGCATTCAGATGACATATACATCCTTTCTGGTAACTACTTACTTATCTGGACTTGTCCTCTTCTAAATATGATAAAAGAACATACAATAACAGTCAAACACCACTCATAACTGAGTTAATAATTATATCAAACCTGTGGCAAATCATCACCCATTTTACTCAACATCTTCTCAAAAAAAGTAGTTTTATTTGATTAACGGAGATAAAACTGGAAAAGCTGGAAGTCAGTTCACACCTACAAATAATTGCCTTGAAAATATAATGGAAAGAACCATAATTAAATAATTTCCCTAGCATTTAATTATGGTTTTTGTTTTTGTTTTTATTTTGTTTTGTTTTGTCTTTCTGTTCCTGTTAATGACTCATTTTATTAAGTAACATGTAAATTAGAGACAGTATCTCATTAATTTGAAAACAGCATCTGAGCACACAACTCTGTTCTTTTGCTGCCTATCCCACTTCATCTCTGTGAAACCTGTATTTCTATGATATTTACGCTAATTTTGAATTATTGCTCAAATTACAAAGTGAGCATTTGACAGCCTGAGAGAACGAAATGTAAAAGTACAATGCATAATTGTGTTGACAAATACGATATCTCTTCACTGTTGAAATATCTTTTTTTGAAACTGTGATATGTGTAGACAAGAATTTCTTGATACTGCTTTCAAACCTCATGAAAGATCGAAAACTTTTGGAGGGCACAAAGAGAATACAGTCTAACCAAAGGAAGCAAAGATGATCTGGGTGTTTTTTGTGTGATAGGATAAATTATAGTAAATAATAATAATGGTAAATGGAGTGAGTGACCACTGCTCTTGATCAAGAGTACTGTTTCACAGTACTCTTACAAATATATCTTTCATATAGGTGGTTAATGAGCCCATGTATCCAACCTTTGATCTTAAAGTCAGATTTTTTCATCTGCATAGTCTAGTAGATATCAATGGTTTTCTCATGAGACGGACATTAGTTCATGTCAGCAACAGGTTGTGAGATTGGATCATGTGCACCCACAGTGAATTATTCTATATTGAAATGTGACAAGACATGGGAAACTAAGATGAGGAAGCCAAGGGTTTTAAGTTAAGTTAACTAACTACCTACCTACCTACCTAACTAACTAACTAAGATTCCATCTGTTAGAATAAATTACTAAAACTTCTGTATCCAAGCTTACTTTCCAGAGATCACTGCTTATGAACTATTATAGCTGACAGTCAGACATATAGTCTTTAATGACTATAGCAATAGTGCTTTCTCTCAAAATCCCAGCGAAAAGTCACAGCTGGTTATGCTAAGCAAAATTTATTTATTTTTTAAGGGTCAGAGACATCCAATTCTATATCCAAATTTTGAAGACTGAGCTTATCATAAGGTTGACACCAAATGGTTAATATTTGAGAGTAATCTATATCTTTAAAGCTACAAAGTAGGTACACACAGTATGGGCTTACAGCAAATCATTATAGATAAGCCATTCACATACAGTTTATACAATACTTAAACTGTGTTGTATTGTTTGTCTCATGCTTATTAAGATAAGCAATTACTGTGGAAACATGCTTAACTACTCTAACTTTATGGAATATTTACTGCCCAACGTATATGCAGTAAATTTAATGTCTTGGAAATGACTATGTTATCAACAAATTAAACACCTTCACAAGACTGTGGATTTACAATAAGGGCCATATCAGAAATCCCAGATTATTAAAGCAACCTCTAGTTTCATCTGATTAAGCTTGAAAAAGAAATCCTTTATATTACTCTTAAAGTGACTTTTCCAAACCCTTTATCCAAAAGGAACATTTCACCTCTTCCAAACAATTTGTGAGTGCAAATGCTACTCCAACATTTGACTTTACTATTTTCTGAGGTGTTGGCAGAACTGCTGCTTTTGTAAGGTTGTATTGTTGTATTTTTGTTGTTCTTTACTTCCAAATCTGAAGGAGGTTACTGTAGAACTAAACGTATTTTGTAACGTAAAACTAACAGAAACAATTGAGGACTTCAGGTTTTATAGCTTCTCTCTCTCTCTCTCTCTCTCTCTCTCTCTTTTTTTTTTTTTTTTTTTTTTTTTTTTTTTTTGCCTGATTGTGAATTTTTGTACAAAATGGCCAAGCTGACATTTGTAGGCTATGGCAATATGGCAGCTGAGCTGCACGTAGCTACTTACTTGATGAATTGGATGTCACATGTACCCATTATTATCAACATCGATTGTGGTCAGACACACAGATGGATAAGGCAGAAAATTACTCATTAAGCTGCAGGAAGAGGAAAAAGAATACACAGAGACCAACTGTATTGCTTTTATTGAGCCTATCACTCATGGGACCATAGGAAAGATTATTACATGTGTTCAAAGACTTTAATAAAAATTGCTGGTAATCTAGTAAGGGGAAAAAAAAAAAAAAAAGTCTATCTAATAAAAAATACATTGCCTTCATATGGTCGTCTTGGGACGTGCATGGGGTCAACAATTCAGAAGCCAGAATCTGGATATAAAGAAAATATTATATGTATAACAAAGAAAAATTCTTCTCACATATGAGTGCTCTTTATATGTAAAAGTAAGGTAGCAGTCCTCCTTTGCAGCTTCCAATTTACATCCTGTGTCATGTTAGTGAATCAAAACTGACAATTTCCTTAGATGGTGTAGATAGGTTCAGCCTCATATGCAAAAATGTTGGTTTTGATTAAAATGAGTTGTGGATTTGTCCTGTCCATTTGCAAACTCAGATTCACCTTTGAAGCCTGTCCTTGTTCAGGTGCAGAAGGGCTGTTCTTCTGCCTTTAACCTGCACTCTTTCCTACCTAGGGAGGGACATTCATTGCTCTTTTTTCTCCAAGTAAAATATTTTTTGTGAGTGTTTGATGAATACCGAGTATTTGTCTAGATCATTAGTATTTCCTAAAAAATTTCCTTTTCCCATTTCCTCAGATAAGAATATTTTTTCACCTTCTTTCATCATACTGAAAGACTCACTGAACTTCAGATAAAAAATGTTTATTTAATATATTGGCTCAGAAGAGTAAGTCAAGAGAACACACAAAGTATCAGGGTTTTTATGACCTCCACGTCGTTTAGAGAGACACCTGGCAAAAGGGGACTCTCAGTCAGTGACTCTGTATAGCGTCTCAGTGTTAATGGCCCTTCTTCATGGATGGTTAGCTTCTAAAATTGATAATAAACCTACGGTCTCTAAATACACAAATCATCAGTATCCTAAAATGCTTCACCACTATAAAGCCACTAACATTTTGGCTGGGGAAGTGAATGAACTTAGTTACATATTTTGATTAATATTCTAGACTACAGGATTGTCCAAATAAGAGTAACTCGAAACCTCGGTGTTCCCACCAAAGACAGGGGATTTGAGCGTGTATTTTCAACCATAAGATGAAACTCCAGAAATTTTTATATCAGCACAAAAAAAAGGTGATATTTTTCCATTTGGGAAGGTATGCCTCTGTTTTTGAGAGAACAGTCTTAAAGCTCATTTGTTAAAAACAGAATAAATAAGTATTGAAAGAGATTTTACTACCGTGTTGTTGAATATTTTGAGGAATTTGGAACGAAGTTTAATTTTTTACTATCAGCTTTTGGGCTTAATGCAGAAAAAAAAACAACTGCATGAGGTACTAATAGTCAGTATGCAAAAGTCTTCACAGTTTCATGACGTCTGAAGTTAATCTCTGAATTTCTGTTTCCACTGGATCATAAGTGCCTCTACATAAACAATTTCTGCCCTCTAAGGCAAATGTAAAACTCGATGGAAATTGATGGGCCAGAGACCTTAGCTGCAGGCAGTAGTGATGAGCAGAAGAGAATAGTAGTTATTGCATGACTACCAGGCTTCCTGTAGTCATACATATGTATCCAGAAACATCTTTTCAAGTAGGTGCTTCTACAGCATGCTTGTTTGAAATGCCCTTTAGGTGGTCACTTCATTCAATGTGGATACACTATTGGAAATTATAGATGTATGTGTCACTAAGAATTACAGTTGGAGGTATCACAGACACTTTGCCAGGAGTGGGCAGGGTTCCACAGATTGATTTACAGAGTGCTTGAAAGGTCAGAGACAGAAGACCAATATAGAAAAGAAAAAGAGTTCAGCAGTGAGTGATTAATAAGGTAGATAGATTGATGAGAACATAGATATTCACTTTTAATGTCACCAGTATTAATGACTAGTGGATTTTTTCTAAGCTTTTATTATTTGATGGAATTGGAAGTACAAGCTAAGAATATATATATATATATATATATATATGTTTAAAATACATGTTAAAATATCAAAGTTGATAAGTATGAGCATTCATGTTGATAAAGGATGAGCATTCATGTTTATGAATTCAAAATTTACTTTCCATAAGAGTCCTCCAGTATTTCATAGGATTTCCACTTCTTTAGGTAGCAATTTTAACAAAGCAGTAATTGGTTGAATTTGCATTTTAAAAAGATGTAGCAATCAAAAGAGATTCATTAAACAATAGGGAAGAAATAAGGAGGTTGTTGCACTATTGTCCCATTCTTAATCTAAAACAAAACATCACTGTGACTTGAAGGCACGTATTTGGTATTTCTGTATTTAATATTAGCACCATATAGCATTCATCTAAGTTCTCTCAAACCATGCAAATCCTAAATTTATCTGTATTTTCCTATGCATTTACTTCATAGAAATGAAAGTTAATTATCTCTACTTGAAACTGTATTTTAACTGTTTTCAGAAGCACTTGTTATAGCAAGGAGGTTTTTATTTTCTTCAGAATTGTTAGAGACAAGACAGTTGAACAAATACTTCAATTTGAAAGCATTCTGCTTATTGTTAAAACACAGTTATCTACTTGATTTTATTGTGTCTTTATGTCAAGTCTTTGGTGCTGGAGGTGGACTGTAGGGGTGGCCTCTGTGAAAAGGGAGCAGTGCTGTGCTTATCCAGGCAGAGCCTGTTCGACGTAGATCCAAACAGAATGAGAAAAAGGGAAAGGAGGAAGAGAGAAATAGTTCTGCAGATACCGAGATCAGTGTGGAAGGAGGGACAGGAGGTGTTCCCAGATGCTGGAGCAGAAATTTCCCTGCAGACCATGCCGAAGCCATGGAGTTGGTGAAGGATCACACTGGAGCAGATATCCACACATCAGGAGGGTCACAATCTGAAACAGGTGAATGTGCCTTGAAGAAAGCTGTGCCCAAATGAATGCCCATCCTGGAGCAATCTGTTCTTTACGGACTGCAGCCCATGAAGAGAACCCACACTGGAGCAGTTCTTGAAACACTGTAGCATGTGGGAGGGACCCCAAGCTGGAATGGGAGAAACGTGGGAGGGTGAAGGAGCAGCAGAGATAAAATCTCTTGGACTAGCTGCAACCCCCATTTCTGCACTGCTTGGGTTAGAAAGGGAGTGAAGCTGAGCCTGGGAAGAAGGAAGAGGTGTGGGGAAGGTGTTTTTATTTGCGTATTTGTTTATCACCCTCCTACTCTGTTTTTAGTCAACAATAAATTAAGTTAATTTTCCCCAAGTCAAGTCTGTTTTGCCCATAACTGTAGCTTAGTGAGTGATCTCCCTGTCTTTATCATGACCCACAAACATTTCCATCATATTTTCTCACCTATACTTGTGGGGCTGAGGGAATGAGAGAGTGACTGGCTCTGATAGACAGACAAAGTCAGCCTGCCACAGAACACAAGACCAGATAATTTAGTAGCTGACTAGTCTGCCTTTTTGAGAGAACCTGAGAAACAAAGTTTTTTTCTTTTCTGACAATTTCTCTTGTCCAGTGGGAACAAACTGGCCTTTGAACCTGTGTCTCACTGCTTCATACACTTCTGCCACAGCTATTTGGGGTGTCACCAAATTAAATGCTTCCCCTGCAATCCCCCTCACCTACTGCCCACAGTGCAGCTGTGGATACTGGAGCAAAGTGCCTCACTCAGGACCACACAAAGAGCTGACTACCATGCTGCATCTGGGACAACCAGCAATTCTCTGAGTACAGTCTGTGTCACACATTTCATAGTACAAGAATGGATGTGTTTGAACTGAGCTAGAGTAGAAAATAGGTATCGTTACTTTAATTTGATCTGAGCTCAGATATATTAGGGTTTCAAATGTTCGGTCTGAACTAAAATGTAGGTTAGCAACAGTTTTTAGCAGAGGCTTATTTCACCTTTGCAATTAGTTGCATATGAAAAACTATGGGGACATTACAGACACACAGCTAGGAATGTTCTGTATTTTTAAAACTCTATTTTCACTTAAAGTACTATTGCTTCTGTAGTACTGTGGGAAAACTGGTACTTGAGCTATAGTGATTAATATTTAGAATGGAACTAAATCTTTTCCTGCCATTGACCATTATTTTACCCAATCTTTATAAAATCCTCCAGAGAAAGACAAGTCCTGCTAGCAATTCTGGGTTTTACTGTGACTGATAGTCCTAGGAGTCTGTGAAACACATTGGCATATGGGATCATCTCCAGAATATTAGCTCCCCTCTTTGTACTGCTGAGTCCAAGTATACCAAATCCATATTTCAATGCAACATTTTTTCCTTTTATAATACTCCACAAAATGAAAACCAAATGTCTGAGAATGGCAAAGAGCCTACTGGAAGCTTGGAGTTTTCTCTCCTTTTATAACAACATCCCAGAAAGTCCTTAATATTTCAAAGAAGTAAGGCCAAGAGAGGAAATACCAAGTTCTGTTTTAAACTAATCTGGTAGATGAAAATGACAAAATACTCTGTCTCAGAGTGACCAATGGTTGAAACTACAAAGGAAAATTTACTTCTAAAACATAGGTAGGAGCAAGAATATTTATGGTGACATTATACAAATAAGCAAACGTTCATTCTGGGCTGAACTAGTCTGGGCTGGTTTCTAATTCTAATTAAGCCCACTCTTCAGAATGGTTGTTAAGTTGTGTGATATCCAATAGACTCTATTTCAGGTCTTCAGAAGTCTTGTGCTGGTTCAAAAACAAACTTAAGATAATGCCAAGTATAGCCTGCAAGCTTGTTAATCTACTTCCTGTGGTACTTTCTGTGGATTAGGACACCATTGGTTTTATGATTATTTCCAATATTACACTGATTTTGTGCCAAAATTCCTATTAAGACAGAACAATAAACAAGCCCAATGCAGACTGACAAGAAAAAAAAATTAATCAGATGAATAAAATGGCTGTACAAAGACCTCAAAAATGACATGACAATCTAAAAGAAACATGGAAACTGAAATCTGCCGCTGTAAAGGAATACCAAAGAACATTGCGAACATGTAAAAGCTAAATTAAAAAAGTTAACATGAGTTGAAATGAACTTCTTAAGGAACATATAAATTAAAAGATACTGTAGCTACAGTAAAAGTCAGAGATCAGCTGATTGGAATACCCAGGCATTGGGTTGTAACATTCCGGAGTTTTGCTTTTCTGTTTTAGAACTAGGTTGAAATGCAGCAGACCTTGTGCAAGTACTTTCAGCAAACCTTTATGGTCTTCAAGTATGCATGACTGGCCATTTCTTTTGCTTTACCCTTACTGTCTCACATGAGACAACATACACACATTACTGCTTGATAGGATAAGAAGGTGACTAAAGAAGTGTTTGAAATAACATTAAGAATTGACTATTACATCCCACATCTTATGTTATGCTACTATAGTCTAAGACATTTCCTGCAGCAGTCTACTCTTAGCGTCTGTAGGCAAAAGTGCTTTAAATTGCTGAAGAATAAAAGAAAGAATAACAGCCTAGTATTTCCATTTGCTTGAGTGATATTTAGATAATATCAAGAGAAATGTGAGTTGTATCCCTAACATGTCAAACAATTATGATGGATAGCAAAATCTTAAAGGGATTCTTTTACTTTGAGAAAAGGGACAAACAGTTATTTCTAAAGAAAACTGTACTGTAAACCTTCTCTCTATGACAAACTCATAGTATTATCTTAAAACAACTGAGAAGAACCTGAAGACAAAAACTGTTCTTGTTTTTGCTTTGTTCAAAATGACAGAAAATACATTTACTGACAGGACTGGTGTTGTGTGCTCAAATACTCTCAGTCCTACAGTCAGATGCTGGAGATCCTCTTCTTGTGACATGCTGTCAATTACGATGATTTATAGCATGTTCTATTCCCAAGAAATTTTAAGAAGAAATGGAGGAATTTCCAGAAGCTCTTGGGATTCTTATAGCCCCAAAAATAGATATGTGCAAGGAAACTGAATAGAGAAAATTATTTATTATGGGAGACAACCACAACCCAGTATAGTTATTATTCGAATAATATGTATCTTGCAAATCTTTGAAGTTAAGACTACAAATAAATATTATGATTGAAATCAATTAATGGTTATATGAACTTATCACAGTGTAAGTTTACAGTTGATATAAAATCCAAAACAGCTTTAGACTTTTAGAGGGGAAAAAAAATAATCAATACTTACCCAAGCACATAAATGAATGCATACATACATTTGCATTCACACACATTTTCACTTTTTGAAATGAACTGCTGTTGGAATTATACCCTTATACTAAAGATCCTTTTACTTTGAAGAACTGGGAGATAGAGCGAGAAAAATGAAGTAAAGGAAGCACCATGTGAACAAACAATTAGCCTGTATTTTTTGGTTCATTAAAACCTGGTCACATTAATGTCTTTCTACTCTGCACAGGGATTTCTAGCTGACTGGCAGACATACTTTGAGTTCCCATCTCATAACAATAGCAATAAAGACGTGCTGACTGCACAACAGGGTCAGGCCTGTGGCATGGATGTGTGACTCTGTGAAGTGTTCTCCTATGAAAACCTGAAGCAAGAAAGTTATCTAAGGAAAAGAAGGTCCTAGGTTTCTTGAGGCTTTCTCAATAAAAATATCTCTTGTGTCACTGACGGAGAGCTCTGCATTCCCAGCACAGTAGGTAAGCACATATGCTTTCCAACCCCTCAAAAGAAACTTCCTACTAGTCAGATGCTCATCCTGCAAAGAGCCTAGAAACCTATATTGAGGCTGACAGAATGTAGTGCTGCTCAGGGCAACAGAAAGATACTAACAATTAAGAAGGTGAATTGAAAGTGCAAAAGTTTGTAATTAGCTACAGTTCACACAAAATCTGAGTGTCATTTGGTAATTTGATTTAGTAGGAAAAAGCCCAGGCTGCTGCTAAGCGCTTGATTGCTATGCAGCATACCATATCTGATGCAACCCATTTTCAGAGAAGTCAACACATCGTCAGAGAAGTCAGAATAAGTTCCTATAATTTCAGTTATCTGTAACTTAAATCACTTCTATCTTGACATAAGCATAGATAGAGAAGGGTTTCATTGTAGAACCACACTGCACTTTCTTCCAAATCCATGTAAACAAATATATGAGGAGAAATCTGTGAGTTCTCTGTATTCACTCCATACAGTTGATTAAAAAGTATTTGCATGGAAAACAAAACAAAACAAAACAAGAAACAAAATAACAGGTAAACTGTATGTTAGTCTGTTGACAATCCTCAGGGGAATAACAAAGGGAATCTTTTAATGGGAAATGCCCAACAGTGGACTATTCACAGGTTAATCAGATTTTTTTCCACAAGTTCCAAAATAATTTTCTTCATCTGACAATAAAGAAAGGAAGCAGTAGCAAAATATGGGTCTGTATGTGGGATGTTTTTACAGGGATTGGTAACATACTGCTACTATCTCAGATCAGCTCAGGTACCTTTGCATCACACTCCTTTTTGAGATAAGCCAGGAGAGAAGACTTTTGCAGGCGATGAGTAAAGGTCTCCAGGCAAGGAAAAAAAAAAATCAAGGAAATAATTAACTTTTGGTGAGTGATAAATCAGATCAGTTCTATTCTTAGTGTCTGTTTACTCTATAATTGTGACTAAACAAACTACATGTATGTTTTCAAGAAACAGACTTTTAATCATTTCAACTGTCACAGCCTCTTTAGGTTGGGGGGGATGTAGAGGGAGCTTGAATCATCACACAGATCATGGTGGTTGCTCAACATCTGATGGGCAACTACGTACTTCCATGTTGTTTTGTGTAAAATACAGATTGGGTTGACTGTTTACACGTCTGAAACACAGAAATTTGTGGAGTGAGAGTGGGTGATTTCACATCAAGTTATGAAAAAAAGGATGAGTTATCCTTAGATAAACCTGAAGTTGCTCCAGAACTGGACACAAAGGTACGTACACTAAGAACACTAAAATGGTGAACTTTTGGCATAACTTTTAAAATAAGAGACATGAAGTGTCTTAACAGCATTATTAATGCCTGAATAAGAAGCAAATAATTAACAATAACTGTTTTAAACTGCATTCATGGTAGCTGAAAGAGAAACAGGATTGAGCTGCATTGAGTATTATCCTTATTCTTCTTCAAAATACGGAAATAAGAAATGATGGATAATGGTGTCTCCAATGTAACAAACTCAAATCCAGTCTTGATTCCCAATATGTACTCTGAAATTATTTATAATATATTTAAAAAAAAATAAGAAAAAGAAAAAGTTAACATTCACAGGGATATATGCAGCCTATGAACACAGTGAGGGCTGGATTCCATCAAAGAACTGGGGAGCTGAGGATGACAACCTGGCTGAAAGGGCAGGGTCCTCACCTGTCTGTCGCACTACCCTCATCAAGAGAAGTCGTGATGTCAGGCAAGTCTGTGGTGATAAGGCAGATGCAAGGTCAAGCCACAAACATGAGTCATGATCAAGCCAGGGTAGGATATCCCGAATAAGACCACCAGTCTCCAAAGCTCTTCTTCTATGTCCAAGTCACCCACTGGACAATTTTTACATGGTCAGAGAAACTGTTAAGTTGTGTAAAACTAACTGCATCTAATGATTTTGAATCACACACCACATATAGCCTGCAGATAAGAGAAAGCTGCTAACTTCTGAATGCTATACTTTAGCACTGCTGAGTTTTATTGTGGTTTTTGATTTTTTGTTGTTGTTGTTGTTGTTTTTTTTTTGGTAGGTCTTTTTTAGAAGATCATTGGCTATAATATTTGTTGTATTAGCTGAAATATCTATTATCTGTCCATGAAATCCCTGTCCTTTGATAGTTTCAATGAGATGGGCTGATCCTGCAGAGTTCTAAGCTCCCTTAGGTGTGAAAGCTATCAACAGGGAACTGGAGGTAGGTGTTCAGTGTTGCACTGACAGGTGTTCATGCAGGAGGAAGTCAATTCTAGGCATATTTGTAGGATAATATGAGAAGGAGGAGAGCTTGGAAAGAGCTGCTGCTGTATAGCCATATCTTTGATAGTTTTGGTGATACACATAACAAGAGATTTGCCCTTGAGAAAATTAAAAAAAAAAAAAAAAAAAAAAAGCTTGCAATTTAATCACACCTGGAGGCATTTACCAAAGGATTGCATGCTGCTAATTAGGGCATCATGACTGCACCTGGGGAAGTTTTCAGTCATTATACAGCTGTGTAGCATAAGGGAAAATTTCAATTTGTGAAGTGCAAGAAGGGGTCTTTCCTAAGCTGTGCTGTCCAGCATGTTATATAGCTGTGTCGTAGAGCTCATTCTAATATCTTAGGTGCCCAAATCAGACTTAGCTGCCTGCAGCCATGAAAAAGGTTACCTTATCCTCAGTAAGGACTATTGGAGCTTTATGTTGTGGCTGTAAAGTATTTCTGAAAGTATAATCAAAATATTTAGCTAGAAGAACATAATTTCATTATAAATTGAATCATTCATTGATGGAAGGCCCATTTTATACCAACATCAAAATGAGTTTGCTTTAGTCATTTTATGATGGCATCCACTCACTACTTCGTGAATCACAGTACTGACCGTCCTTAACAGTTCCCAAATGTTGCACATCAACAAACTACCTCATCAATTTTTCTCTTTGGATCTTTGTCCTGGCAAAAGAAACTAGCATTAAGGATGGATTCAGAGTGAGGAAATTTGGAAAGTCCTGGCCTGGCAACAAAACTCAGTCCCTTTCTCACATGAGCAAGCTCCCAGTCAATGTCTTGCATAGCTCTATCAACTTGGTAAATCTGAGACAATAAACAATGAAGTCTTGGCAGGAAAATGCCAGAGTGGCAATAAGAGTCTAAAAAAAATTGTAGAGTGATTGTTATATTACAGTTACTTTCAAAAAAATCTAAAATTATCAGAAGTTTTGTCTGTCAGTGTCACTCCCATGTCAGCTCTTCTTGTCAAAAAACACTTTCAGGGGAAAATCTATTTTCTCAAGCTATTCATGTCAATGTCAGGCTGGTAATTCATATATTTGTTTTTCTATTTAAAACCACCACTACAGAAATATTCAAGGAGTAGAAGTGTAGAATAATAAAGTTCCAACATCTCATAGTTTACAATCTTATAGTAGCAACTTGTAGATAATGGAATTTTTATCTGGGAAATTGTCTTTTTAGCATTTTTTACTAGAAATAAGACTGCAGACTCAGGCAACAACAACAACAACAAACCAAACAACAACAACAACAAAACAACAGACTAAAACAAACAAAAGGGATAATGGCTTCATATTCTGGTGGCGAAGGACAAAGGAATTGTTGAGATAATTCTACAGCAGGGAGTTGTGTCAAGATAACACAGGATAATATCATCTTACAGGAGATACAAAATTCTTCAGCTGCTAATATGACCACATTTCTTCTAGGCATCAGCTCCTCAGACCTGGCGTGCAAGAGAACTTCTTCTATAAAAATAAAATAAAATAAAATAAAATAAAATAAAATAAAATAAAATAAAATAAAATAAAATAGTCCAAATACTACAGTAAGCTTGACATTTGAAAAAGTAGAAGGGGTTCTCAGAAGAGCTTTGAGACTGATAGGGAGATAGAAAACATGGCTAAATCTGAAAGGCCCAAAGAGGTGAAAAGACTGAAATTATCAAAGGGAAGTTTAAATTGAAACACTTTGATAATGAAAGAAATTTGAAGTATTCTATGTTTATTTTATATGGTTTGTAGTGGACTCCTATCCCTGGGAAATTATAGTTAAAGCTGAATTTCCTTCCTTTGTTTTCTAAGGCAAACAAGACCTAAATCACAGAATTATCTGTCACAGACAGTGTGTCATAGAAAAGTTAGTTACAGTAGAATTTTCTAACTTTTTACATGATGAAAATTGATGAGTAAGTGGAAAATAAAATAAATAAATAAATAAATAAATAAATAAATAAAAACACCCTGTAAAGTCTCTTGAGATCCTGCTGTAAGTATGTGCAGCTGACCTTTTGAGGAGGTGTGCTTGAAAGAAGAGAGGTGGGAGAGCAGGAGCTGCAAACACTGTAGCCTCCACAGATTGATAAAAGAGGATTTGCCTGCTGTCTAAAATACCTTGAATGTCTCAGATAATTCTCTATTCCAAACTGAGAATTTTAAACTGCAACAGATGTGGAATAGTGATTAATAAAATAGTTATTTACGCTTCTGGAAAGCAACTGAAATTCAAATAACCAAAGTGACAGAATTTAATTAAATTCTGAGAATTTTTCAAAGTATCATCTAATAAATATTCACAAAAAGATTAGTCAATACATTTTAGGTAAATGCATTCTCTGTAGCTTGTCTCACTATAAATTCCGAAAGTTACCATTAAGATGCACATAGTGGTATGTGTGGCTTTGCTGTATCTGCTACAAAGAGAAAAAGAGAAAAAAAGAGAAAGAGTCTTTCCAAAGAGAAAGGTAGTCCTGGCTTATGTGTGGAGTAAAGAACAGCCCGTAAAACCTTTACTGTATTTTACAGAAAGAACAGGGATGTGTTTGCAAGAAGGGTGAAATTGGAAGCCTCTGCTCTTCAGTTTACATTTCATGAAATACCTATGTGCTATTATAAAGCATGGGAGAGTTGAGTGCTGTCATTTACACAGCTGTATGTAAAATGCTGCTTAACAAATATTCTTAAGCCATCAAGTTCTTTGGGATGCTAACACTAACTCTGATATCAGCACCAAATAGCAGTGTGATTTTATTCCCCTAGCAAAAAAAAACTTCCTGATATACTGTTTTAGTTGGATGTGGTATTCCTTCCCACCTAAAGCAAATGGTTTTGCTTGTGCATTTTGCTCTGCTTCTCTGTACAGAAGCAGCTGCACTTCCTTGGTAGATGGAGTACTTTCAAATTGTAATGCCTGAAGCACATTTATCTCCATATAGAGGAATGATGTTAACATACAAATAGCAGTGGAGAGCAATATCACACTGTATACATTGTGACCAAGGGTAAGACTAGTTGATGGGATTAATCCAAAGAAAAATAACACACCGGAAATGGCAAATCACACTCAGCATAGTTTTTCTTGTTTCTCCCCTTTCCCCCAGTTGTTTTTACTGGACTTGAAAATGATCTTTTTTTTTTTTTTTTTTTTTTTTTTATACATTTACCTCTGATAGAGGCTTGTACTCTATGGCTTTTTCAGTCATTGGTCTTATACCATAAATAGTATCATTATAGGAAAGACCAGCATGGAAGCTTTACAGAACGAAGGAAGTAAAGGAAAAGGAATAAATCCTCAATTGAATCACTGATATACTGCAATTTTTGTGGTTGTAACAGTACTTATTGTACACTATGAGAAGATATATTAATCTTTATAGTATTTTGAATACAATAAAAGGTGTTTTTTTTTCATGTAACACCTCTTTCAGTGAGGTTTCCCTTCCCTTCCCTTCCCTTCCCTTCCCTTCCCTTCCCTTCCCTTCCCTTCCCTTCCCTTCCCTTCCCTTCCCTTCCCTTCCCTTCCCTTCCCTTCCCTTCCCTGCCCTGCCCTGCCCTGCCCTGCCCTGCCCTGCCCTGCCCTGCCCTGCCCTTCTTTCTGTCCCTGTTTATCAAAATTTTTTTCTCTTTCTCCAACAAAATTCTTCAGCTTGGACTGTTCTTCTTTGTTCTTCCTTATATCATTTTTTTCTCTTCTAAACTTCTTTCTTTTCCTAACCCATTCTTTTGACACTCACTTTATTATGTCTGATATTTGTCTTTTAGCTTTTCTTTCAACAGTCCTTTCTCCCAGTCTGCCCAAAACATTGTTTTAATTGTAGCTTTCTTCCCTGTCTTCCCAAAACAGTAAGCACGATAGTGACAAGTGCTAAGAACAAAAGCAAAGAACAAAACTGCAATGTGACTGCAAAGTGGCAGTAAGTGAGATATGCAAAACATGCCATTATTATATCTTTTTTTTTTTTTTTTTTTTTTTTTTTTAAGAGAAAGAGAGAGAGAGAAAGAGAGAGGTAATAGGTAGTGTAATAGTGTTGAGGTAATAGCTTCCCTGGGACTTGGCAGTTAAAGCACACTGGGGCCTTGTAGAATACAATTTACCTCAATCTGTCCATGCTGATCATTTTCAGCCTACTTCCAACATTTCATGTGACCGTGCATTTAGAAAACTACATGCTTATATCACATCTATATCTGCAACAGAACCCAACAGATTGAGAAGTCCTCCTTCAGTCCTCATAGTGCCAGAACTTCCCGATTTTGCATAAACTTTTAAGAGATTTTAAGAACTGTTAGAGCCCTGGGCTTATTTGCCTTTTAATCATAAAAGGGTGCTGCAACCTTTTTGACCCCGTATGTCACTGCCAGAGAGTCCTATGGTCAGTGCCACCATAACATGGTATAAATCAGGTAGCAAACTTTTTACTATGAGAGACATTACCAAGAGTGGTTGTTCTTTATGCCACCAAAATTGTATAGTTTGCTAGAGTACAACCTTATACATTGAACTTTAATTACACAGTCTTTCCAACCTTTTTTTTTCTTTTTCCTTTTTTCTTTTTCTCTTTTTCTTTTCTTTTTTCTTTCTTTTTCTTTTTCTTTTTCTTTTTCTTTTTCTTTTTCTTTTTCTTTTTTTTTTCTTTCTCTTTTTTCTTTTTTCTTTTTTCTTTTTCTCTTTTTCTTTTTCTTTTTCTTTTTCTTTTTCTTTTTCTTTTTCTTTTTCTTTTTCTTTTTCTTTTTCTTTTTCTTTTTCTCTTTCTTTTTCTTTTTTTCTCTTTTTCTTTTTCTCTTTCTCTTTCTCTTTCTCTTTCTCTTTCTCTTTCTCTTTCTCTTTCTCTTTCTCTTTCTTTTTCTTTTTCTTTTTTTTCTTCTAATTTTTCTTGCAAATTATCAATGTAAAATATTATAGCAATGCTTCAGAGATAAAGCTCAATGGTTAGAGACAATCTCCTTACTCCAATAAATGGGCTGGAACCAATTTTAACTGAGACGTCCAAAATACATGTAAGATTAAAAAGTGAATGTTAACAGTTATTTATTAACAAATGCTAGTGAAAAGATCCAGAGCACAAACATGTTGCCAGCTGTCTATGTAACTTTAATGGAACATTCTTAGCAGTTTTGTATATCTCACAGAAACATAGGTGCTTTGAAATGTTTGTCATAATGATGTCTTTTTGTAAACTATATTAAAGAACATTCTAAAAGACCAGTAAAAGTTGTAGTGATCCACAAGCTCCAAGATCATGATACTCCTGCACTTGATCTTTTGTTTAAAGTGTTTCAGACTTTAGATCCCATTCTATATGCCTTGTACATGCAAAACTAATTGCTTTCTGTGATGGTTTTGGTGCCTAAGAAAACAAAGCTTAGTTCTGCGAAGATATGGAGATACATCCATTTTCCAGTGTGCAACACAGTATTTTTTGAATAGAAAAGCTGAAGATTGTTAATATAACAATTTATTTTTCATCTATGCCTAGTGCAAATTATATTTGCAAAATTAAATCTTTATTTCATTCTTCTTACATCTCAGGAATGTAATGTCAAAATCAGCCTATGGGATTTTAGATATCCAATTACTACTCAAAATTATGTCAACCAGGAATCCCTATTTGCTTGGTAGAGTTTTGGACAATGATTAATTTCACTGGCAGAGGTTCCCAAAACTTTAATTACAATAGTCATTGGTTATTTACAGGATATAGAAGATGTTATTGATGTTGTGCAGCCACTTTTGTATACCTGGAATATTGAGAGAGATTAGTCAAAACATATTTTTGATGATAAATCTGTGCCATATCTGTTATTTCTATAATGTGTATTTTTATCATAGTAGTTAGGTCCTAAATTTAGTAAACAAAAGTAAAGTACTACAAAAGTAATTAGTTTCATACAATAGAATGTGTTAGTTTTACGGAAAAGAGGTTAAGTAATCAGTACATTAGTCTTCCAAGCAGAAGTTCCCCTGAAGCCCATGGAGAGAGAAGCCCATGGTGGTGCAGGATTTCCCCCTGCAGACCCCATAGCCCATGCATGGTATACAACATTCACCGAGTTCATCAATATGTTTGCAGCATTATTAGTCTAATTCCATCAGCATGACGACTGATAGCAGGAGCAGTGTAAAACCCATTAGGGAATGAAAGAAAAACATTTTGGAAAGATGACATATTCTCAAGGAAGATTTTAAGAAGAAAATCACTGTGCCAATGCTATAAGAGCTGTAAAAGCTTGGCCCCATGTTGTTTTTTTCATTATGTTGAAAGGGTATTCTCAGAGGGAAATACAATTTTGATTTTTAACCACAGAATTGCTTTCTTCATTAGCAAAATGCAAAAAATGAAAGTGGAAAGGAGCCAAACGTGTTCTGGGTGTGAAAAAGTTTACAGTTTTAAATACCTAGCATGATGTTATTTTCTGCAAGAACAAAATATGGTGTTACATTGACATTTTACTGAATTTACTGTAATAAGCTATAGACAAAACAACCTAGATTTTTCCTGTGTGCAAAGCAAAAAAAAAAATAAAAAAAAAAATAAAGGAAATTTCAGACAAACAACACAAAAGGAAAATATACACTAGGTAAGACGAGATAATAAATATTGGCACTGTTTGCACTGTTTGTCAAAATCTATGGATTACTTTGACAGAAGTTTTCAAGGACGATCAAGAAAAATATTGATTTTAATCCTTAGTATATTCACAGAAACAAACAAGCAACTAACCAACAACAACAAAACCAACACAACAAAAAAATGTAGGTAACTCAAAACTATAGTATTTTATTCATATTTCTTAAAATGTAGTTAGGTGAAAGAACATTTTTCACTACAGTTCATGCATTACTGCAAGTTTTCAACTACTTTTTACTATCATTCTGTAACAGCATAGAACCAACATAACCTAAAAGTTACCAGATCCAAAGTACAAAGTAGTTTATCCACATTAACACATGAAATTCCTTTTCAAGTGTTTGAACTGCAGTCTATCTTTCTCAGACATTCAATATATTAATATTTCTTTGTTCCAATTAACACAAAATTTTACAAATATTCTGGCATTATCATTTTCCTATTTAGCCATAAGAAAAAAAAAATGTATCTGAAAGACAACAAACTGGGAAAAGGGCTATCCACTCAGAATGATGTAGAGGACAAATATTGACCAATACTTTTAATATTGCTTGGTATCCTGAATATTTAGTCCTATGTTTGGTACACTGTTTCATTACTCCACACACATCCACAGTCAACAGCATTATTGTATTGGGTTTATGTGGCAAGGCTTTGGTACCAGGGGGACTTCAGGGATGACCTCTGCAAGCAGAGTCCAGCAGCTGGCCCATGTCAGCACAGAGCCAGCTCCAGCTGGCTCCAAAAGGGACCCAATGCTAGCCAGAGCAAAGCCAGGGGGCAATGCTGGTTGGGCCTTTGTGAGAATAGATTTAAAGAAGGGGAAATAAATAAAAAATAAAATAAAATAAAATAAAATAAAATAAAATAAAATAAAATAAAATAAAATAAAATAAAATAAAATAAAATAAAATAAAATAAAATAAAATAAAATAAAATAAAATAAAATAAAATAAAATAAAATAAAATAAAATAAAATAAAATAAAATAAAATAATGTGCAACAGCAGCTGAGAGAGAGGGTTGTGGAAGTGTGAGAATAGCCCTGCAGGCCCCCAGGTGAGTACAGCAGGAGGGCAGGAGGCGCTCCAGGCAGGCAGCAGCAGTTCCCCTGCAGCCTGTGCAGGGAGAGGCCCCTGGTGGAGCAGGCTGTCCCCCTGCAGTCCATGGGTCCCATATGGAGCAGATCTCCACGCTGCAGCCCCCCCATGGGTGGAGGAGCCCCCAGTGAAGCAGGTGGATGTGGCCTGGAGGAGGCTGCGGCCCATGGAGAGCCCCCGCAGGAGCAGGCCCCGGGCCGGAGCTGCAGCCCGTGGAGAGGAGCCCACACAGGAGCAGGGGGTCTGGGGGGAGCTGCCTCCCACCCATGGGGGATGCGTGCTGGAGCAGTTTGCTCCTGGGGAATGGATGAATGGACCCCATGGGATGGAGCTGTGTGGGAGCAGTTCCTGAAGCTGCCTGTGGGAATCACAGAATTGCTGGGGTTGGAAGGGACCTCAGAAGATCATCGGGTCCAACCCCCCTGCCATGGGAAGCACATGCAGGATCAATTCAGGAAGGATGGCATCCTATGGGTGGGAACCCACATGGAGCAGGGGCAGAGAGTGACCGTGAA
Organism: Aythya fuligula; assembly: GCF_009819795.1. Classification (NCBI taxonomy): domain Eukaryota; kingdom Metazoa; phylum Chordata; class Aves; order Anseriformes; family Anatidae; genus Aythya; species Aythya fuligula. The sequence goes on along the minus strand of NC_045593.1, from coordinate 56,787,171 downwards.
GGAGTGGCAGAGACAAAGCATTAGGGACTGACCACAGCCCCCTTTCCTTACTCCATTGCACCACTTGAGGGAAGAAAAGAGAAAAGGATGGATGGGAGGAGGTAGGTATTTTTAGTTTGCTTTTAGTTTCTCACTGCTCTAGCCTGTTAGTTATAGGCAATAAATTATATTAATCTCCCTATGTTAATTTTGTGTTTTGCCTGTGATGAAGATTCTTGAGCAATCTCCCTGTCCTTATCTTAAGCCTTGAGCTCTTTCCATCATATTTTCTCCCCTTTTTTCTTTGAGGATGTTGCATTGGAGTTCAGCTGCTCAGCGTGGTAGAACCACCATGATTACTCTTTTCTAGTATTAAAATAAAGACATTTTCTTTTGCGGTTCCACCATGAGCTTTGTTAGCCCCTAACCACTGATCCCACAATTTGAAACTCCAGTGAATGTGTTTCTTGCCAATTTTTGTGAAGTCTGTAGCTTTATGAGGAGAATGGTGGCTCTGGTGTTCTTATGCTATTACTACCTTCCAACAGATCACAAAACAAAAAACAAAACAAAACAAAACAAAAAATATTGTTCACATTATTTTGTAAATTTTTAGTCTATTTGAACAGAATGCTTTTGTTCCTTTGAATATATAGCTACATATTTCAACATTATTTGTGATAAATAAATTAGATCCAAATTCTTTTTGTCTTCAGATGTTTAAGCCTTGTACATATAAAGTCCAATCTGCTAGATTTATGGATGTTAACATAATGGACACATTACAAGGAATGCAAGCAATGCCAGGAACCACTGTTGCTAGGACACATTTTCCTTTCTTTTTTGAATATGTAATAAAAGTAAGTTAAAACAGGTAAGGACATTGCTCAAGAATTCTTGTCAGTATATTAAATTAATCCTTTAGGTTGCTGTCCCATTTCACATTGTCCTTTTCTGTGAGAGTTATTGAAGAGTTAGTCACCTCTAGGAGAAGTCAAGAAAGATAGATTCCTCTGTCTTTTGTAGTCTTTTCTCATCAGTCTATAGTCCTCGGCATAGAACAGAGGCTATGATTTCTTGTCTGAAGTAACATGTTTGTGACGAGATTACTATACGTTTGACAATCTGATACATCTCTTTTTAATTTTCTATGATTTTTTTTCTGTAGTGCTTCCACTACGCTGACCAGTTTAGTGCTTTGAAGGAAGCTACATGGATAAAGTTAATTTTTAAAACATGAGTAAAATGCTATGAAATAAAGTGCTTTGCATAGTGATTTTCTATACTACATGTGACTTCCCTTGTTAGTATGCCCTTCCATTTCCATTACTACTACATTAACTGGTTCCCCATTCTCTCCCACTCTGAAAATTCAAATTAAAACAAGCAAACAAACAAACAAACAGTAAACCTATGAACTGTAAACATCATTCCTTTCTGATCACAGAGTATGTTTAAACAAGCATCTAACTCCCTCCAAATATGTGAGCATTTGACAGTCTTACTGTCATTCCCAAAAGCAATTCTGACCATGCTTGTGTCAGGAAGCATAGCAAACTCTGTAAAATCCTGGTCCATGTGAATGATCACTTCCCTCTCGAAGCAATATAATAATTGGATTACTGTAATGGTTTAATTTTTCATGTGTAAGACTCTCCTGATATTCAAACCATGAGATTGCCTCTAGCTTTAGCTAATTCCAAGGATGTCTGCTCCTACAGTCAGAACAATGGCAAACCTAGGAAGCAAGAGAACTATTAAACCATGAAAGACCCATATAAGCATGGGAAGCAGGATGGGGGATAAAGAGTCAAATCAAAATTTCAAGAGAAAAACTGAATCGTATCACTTTTAAGAATGCTAAGAAAAAGTGTGTTTTTCAAATAAAATTATTAGGCAATTCATTTACATATAGCAATTTAAATGAAGACCAAAAGCAGAACTTTGATTTAGAGGTGACAACTTCAACAAATGACCATTGGTGGAAAGAGTCTGTTTTTTCATCTGGCTCTGTTGCTGGAGTTCAAAGAAATAGTTATATGTCTCTGTCTTAGGCATCTGGCAGATGTTGAGCTGCTTCAGTGTTCACCAGTTCATTAAATACTTCCATATGCCTGCCATACTCTAGAGCATCTGCTGGTTATCTTATTCAGGGTGTTTCCCCTCATTGTGCAGGGATCAGGGATTTATTTATTTATTGCCATGTCCTTTGTTTCCTTGTTACTTTGCAAGAATTTTTGTCTGTTTTAAGGCAAGAAAATTGACTATATGCAATGGAGCATAACCCTGCAACAGAGCAAACAAAACTTCCAAATAGTTATGAAAATCAGGGAAGCTGAAAAGAGCCTTCCATGTTTAAAGCTGAAGTTGAAAGGTTGAGTTGAACCACACCTGTAATGTAATCATGGACAAAAAGTGGCCATTGTTCCGACAGCTTTTCCAAGAGGATTTTTTCTGAACAGTCATTGCTCTTGTGGTACTGGCTAAAATACTTTATTCATTTCTGTCCTACTTAAGACTTCTGCTTCAGCTAGTACTGAGACTGTACTACTGAAATTTTACTTACTGCAGCTGACACATCTTAATTTTGCATTAGCTGCAATTTTACACAAAAGCCATCTCATACACTAACTAGAAGCGCACCTCACAAAGGAAGGCCATCTGGTTTTGCAGTAATAGTGTCTGCCGACATTTTAAGCAACAGTTATCAACCCTTTTGATTCATAATTTGTTCTAACAGAAAAGAGGCAAATTGAATGCTGAGGTATTGAAGACACAATAAAAATGTGAAGAAACAAGATCTACCCTTGGATGCATACTGTACCCCATTAGGTAGATGGGAAGAACAGTCCAGACTGAGATGAATGAAGGAAAAGACAGCTGTGCTTTCTAAAGTTTTTTCACCTCTCGGCAATATGTTCTGTGAGGTATGAGCTAATTTTTAGGGTAGATTTATTTCCTGTGAAAATGTTGAATGCCCAATACACTAACATGTTTTATTAGGGTATTTTCTCTTCTTTAGCTTTCTTGCTGTAGCCATCAGAAAAAGGGGTTTGCAGGTACAGTTTAAGGAAAATAATGAAAACCTATGACAATGGCTTGGGGTGGGGTGGGATTAAATGATCTTTAGGGTCCCTTCCAACCCAAACCATTCTATGATTCTAATGAAGAAAAGATTTTACCTTATAACTAGTCAAAACCTCTTGTGTTTCAGTTTATGCCCTTCCATTTTTATCCTCCCTCTATGAATTGCAGTGAGTATGTTCATTCTTTCTTCTCAGTAACCTACTGCTAGTTATTGTCCTGAGTGAGGATAAGGAGCTATTATTAGATCCCCAGAGGCTTTCTCTTCTGGGGGAAGTGAACAAGTCTGAAGGACAGGATCTTCACCCTCAAACTGGGATTTATTTTTATTTTTATTTTTATTTTTATTTTATTTTTATTTTTTATTTTTATTTTTATTTTTATTTTATTTTTATTTTTATTTTTTATTTTTATTTTTTATTTTTATTTTTATTTTTATTTTATATTTATTTTTAATACGAAGCTACATTCAAAAGGATGGAAATTTCTGGCTTCTCATGCTTTAGCAAAATGTTATCTCTTGTTGTGAAGGAAAGAGGGAGACTGGTACTTGAGTATTTTCTGGTATTTGTTCAATATTTTCCCCATGCAGTTTATACATGTACATTTATTGGAAGAACCTCTGATGCAAAATTACAGTACATATCAGTGGGAGGTTAAAGGGAAACTAACCATGATAGTATGAAACACTTCACTATTAAAATTCATGTTTTTCAAATAAAGTGAGGTTCTGCTTCCTTCTAAGGTTTAAATACTTCCTTTCTTTATAGTATGCATTATATTTCTGGGATTAGCCAAGAAATCTAATTTGGAAGGTTGACTACTGTCTTAGGATTTAAAAAGTATTAAATTCTTTTCTTCAAGCATTTTGATATTTTTTAGTTGCTTTTTCTACATCTACATTAATAACTTATAATATTTTACTCAAATGTGGGTGCAGGATACATCCTATGCTACGCTATTTCTGCGTATAACCCTAACTTCTCTGCTATATGTAAGCAACCTATTGCAGCCTCTAGTTTTTCCATTAAAAGGTCAGAGCAAAAATAAAACCCAAGTGCCTTTGCACAAATGAGTTTATAAATAACTAATAAATGCCAAGGTAATAGCACATAAATGTGAAACCCTGGCTCCATGAGCTATTGCCATTCAGCAGCTATTTTGACCTTTTCTCTCATCTTGGCACCAGATGGAGCAGAGGTGTACTACATAATTGGCACAAGATAAAATAGTATCAGAGTTCCAAATCATCTCGGATTTAAAAATAAATAAATAAATAAATAGCACACCAACATAAGTGATAAAGAAATATATTTTCCTAGAGAGGTCTATTTTTTTTTTAAATATCGCAATTAAGGCAGCTTTAAGGTAGTGAATAACATGGTGATATAACTTATATTCCCCCCTCCTTCTCTAGTTTTTCTTACTTTTTCTCCCACCTGGAGTGAAAAGAGCAGTATGGAGCTTCTCCCCAGACACCCTCCACCTCACGCTACCATATGGGTTTAATGTATAATGCATGAGAAACAGCATGAGTTGCAGCTGGTGTAAAAGAAGAGTCACAGAGGTTGGTCTTAGGAAGCACTCTTCAATAATAATTTAAAAACCAAATGGTATTTCACTGTTGTTCTAGTCATTTCAATTGCTGTTTAATAACCCAGCCTCAAACACTTCCATGAAATAACATATATTTGATTTTGTAACCTTCATGGTAAAATGGACATGGACAAGCACATTTATCCTTTGCTGTTGGCTAGACTAAATGTTCGTTTTCCTCACATTCCTCAAATTCACCTTGCTTTCTTATTTTCAGAATAGATTTTGTCTTACATGTTTTGTGACAAAATTGTACCTGTGCAGACTTCAGTATACTGTAGCTCAACCAAAGGTAAACCTGCAGGTTTTCAGACAATAAAAAATGTCAGAGGGTTCAGTTTTGATCCTGGCTATGTTTTGAAAACTGAGTATATTCTCCCACAACCTAAGACTCTCAAGTCTTGCTAAGTTTATAAATTTAGTAGGCTGGGTTCCATATGTGATATAGAACTGTTTAAGGCAAATTTACCTATCTGCACATACCAGAACAAGGTTTGAAGAAGTCTAAACTAAATGATTCATAACAGAAATGGCAATTTGTATCTTAGTTTTGTAGCTGTTTAGAACAGAAGAAATCCTTTCTTACAGGGATGTAAGGTGCCAAGAAAAAACAGAGCCCCAACATGGTTTGAGCAACCTAGGAGACTCCTGGAAAACAAATGATAAAGGATAACATCAGTAAGATATTCCTACTGTTAAATTAGAAATAAATAAAAATTCCAATAACCTATCAGTATTGTCTTAGATCAATTTCATATATACAGGCAATAAATAAATCAATCAATTTAGACCTGACAATGAGCATTTTCTGACATGGTTAGATCTTCTTGTTCTGTGCAACACCTAAGTGGATCTCATGAACTCTGTCCATCAGCTCTCACTCAAATTTTTGGCAATTTTGGTAGAAATTCTCTCAGTAGTTCTATGATAGTTTTCTCAGGAACTCTAAGTTTATATGCTGATGATGCTCTACTTCTTAAACCTCTGCTGTCCCTTATTTTTGCTGCTTGAAGGCTTAACTTGATGAGGAAATGCATACAATTGAGAATTAAATATTATGAATTACTACTGCAGTGAATCAAAAGCAGGGAATCATCAGGGAGGAGAATACAGAGAAAAAGAAAATGCTTCATAAAGCAAAAGGAAGAATTCATGTCAGTGTTGTCCCTTTTCCCAGAGTCCTGAAGGCTCTAGAATATGCATTGTCATGCATACTTTTTTTCTTGGTTATCTCATTAGATTATTCTTTTAAATATATTTTTAGGTTTACTGTGTCCTTGTACAACTACATTAAGATCCTGGCTTATTTACAATGGCAGTATTAGCCAACACATATAACTGAAAGAAAATAAGCAAGGAACTACTACTTTCATATAATGACAGGATAAATGTTATAACAGTGAGCTGGCTGCTTCTTAGAAGTGTAAATCTCAACCCAAAGATCAACACTTAATTTCAGTATATGACAAATGACTTCACTTGTGTGAAGTCTTTCCTACTCATGGGCACTGTTCTAGACATAATTAATAGAAGCAACTCCTTCAGAAACATCTCTAACATGCTTAAAAAAGCTGTAAAAATGTAAATGTGGAATGTGAATGAGTGTTACACAGTTGGTTCTTAAGAAATGCACTTTGCCAAAAATCAGACTAAGACCATGCAAAGGTTTTTCAGGTATGTATACAAAATGAAAACAAACAATGAAGAAATGAGATACTAAATAAAGCATGTGCGGTAAAATCAAAATGTAAAGTAAGCAAGACTTCTTTCTTTCAGATATTAAAACAAGGTGCTGAATCTTAGCTCAGAACAAAGATTGGTGAAGGTCTGTATGGAATCTGAACCTAATAGTAACAATACTAAATAGCCAAAGCTAGCCTGACACTAGTTGCTTCTATACAGACCCAAAGGCAGGGCTGTGATCAGGCAGATTTGTCTGGAAGCTAGGAGACAGAGCAATGAACTGATGATTGGGTACATTTCATCCTGACATGGGTGATCGGTATGACTACCTATATCCAGAGCTGTGGATGCAGTCCTTTAGCTGAGTCAAATCTTATTAGATAGAACATTAGGACATTTCTTGTCCTCTTTGTGTGACTTCCAGTCTGAGGGGAGGAAGGCCAAAATGTGGAAAAGAATATACAGATGTAAGATAGGTAAAAAGTTTTAACATAATCACATAGGCACACTAAGGCAGAAAGGCAAAAATTAGTAGAGAAGGATTAGGTAAAATTAAGACTATTTCCATTGCAGAATTCCTAAGAATTTCAAATCTAGCAGTGGACATTTTCAACATAAATATAAAATCAGAAGTAGACTATGTAACCAAAGATAACCCAGGTTTATTAGTTTGACTGCAGTAATAAGAAGGACTGTAGAAAAAATTTAAACATTTTAAACAATTTTCCATTCAAACATGAAAAAAAATAATTAAAAATGAGAGAAAACATCATTGTTTAATAAAAAAGTGTATTGCGTCAAAAAAAAATCTTTATGTTTTTATGATGAGGTAGATAACTTTCTAGATAAAGATTTTTACAGGTTTCATCCAGGTGTACTTCAGTGTAGTACTTGCAGAGCAGCATGTGAGAAATGAATCACAGAATCACAGAATCACAGAATTTCTAGGTTGGAAGAGACCTCAAGATCATCAAGTCCAACCTCTGACCTAATACTAACAGTCCTCCACTAAAACATATCCTTAAGCTCTACATCTAAACGTCTTTTAAAGACCTCCAGGAATGGTGACTCAACCACTCCCCTGGGCAGCCCATTCCAATGCCTCACAACCCTCTCAGTAAAGAAGTTCTTCCTAATATCCAACCTAAAACTCCCCTGGTGCAACTTTAGCCCATTCCCCTCATCCTGTCACCAGGTACGTGGGAGAACAGACCAACCCCCACCTCACTACAGCCTCCTTTAAGCTACCTGTAGAGAGCAATAAGAGCCTCCTCTTGTCCAGGCTGAACAAGCCCAGCTCTCTCAGCCGCTCCTCGTAGGACTTGTTCTCCAGACCCCTCACCAGCTTTGTCACCCTTCTCTGGACTCTCTCGAGCACCTCGATGTCCTTCTGGTAGCGAGGGACCCAAAACTGAACACAGTACTCGAGGTGTGGCCTCACCAGAGCTGAGTACAGGGGGACAATCACTTCTCTAGCCCTGCTGGCCACACTGCTTCTTATACGTTGGCCTTCTTAAAACAAAAGCATACCAATTTAGTTAAAAAAAAATTAAAAAAAATGTAACAGAATAAGAAGCAGAGCATAGAAAAGATAAACGTTTGACGGTTACTTGAAGAGTTTCTTGAAGATCATATTCCAGATAATATCTTGAAGATAAGATAGATAATATATGTGGACTTTGAGAAAGGAGCAAAACAGAAAGAAAAGTAGGAGAAGAAGTAACTACAGTGTTTATTGTCTTGTTAGCAGAAAGCAATTTCATGCAATTCTTCATCATGGCTGAAGATTCATCAAGTTCCTTTAATGATTTAGGAACAATAGACAAGAGCAAGAAGGATGGTGACAGGGTAGACTTCTTCTCAGAACAATAAAGAGCTGCCATGGAAACACTCTTTGGGAAGAAGAGACAGAAAAAGCAGTTCTAAGCTGCCTGGGGAGAGAGTTGATAGACTAAAGATGAAACAAGCAAGGTCTGTACAGAAAGACAATACCTATTACTAAGCCAGTTCTCAGGGCTGAAAAAATCAAACTTTTGTAAAGAGAGAGTATCTGAAGTTGTAACAGAAAAAAAAAAAAATAAATAAAATAAAATAAAATAAAATAAAATAAAATAAAATAAAATAAAATAAAATAAAATAAAATAAATGAAAAGCAACAGAAACAGCTAATTTCTCTTGGGTGGGAGTAAGGAAGGAAAGAGGTGACACTTAAAGGTTAAAGTAGGTAAGAAGAGTTTGTCTCCTGAAATCATACTAATGATGTAGTAAAAAATAAAGGAAAAAAATATATATATTTGATTCCCAATTATGTATCCAAGCCAGTCCAGTGACTAAACAGTTCTCAAAGTATGTAATAATTTCAAAGAGAGATGCTTCATTGTCAGTGAAATCAATGAATTCCATCCCAAAGCAATTTCATTCACTTCTCACTGTACTCTTGGAAATATATCAGTAGTGTGCTAACACACATTCTCCATCTATTTGCACTTTCTATAGCAACAGCTGCTTCTCTAGATTAACCATCAAAGCTGCTGAAATGCAAGCTGCGTGTCTGCAGCATGAAATTACAGCTAGCAGGCTGGAAAATCTAAAGTTTCCAACACATTCATACTGAACGGGCTTTCATCCCTCTCTTAAGGGTCTTGAATCAAACTCTTTTCAGAGATGTTCCATCTCTGAAAGTGCTCAGTGTCAGGTTGGACAGGGTCCTGGGCAACCCAGTCCTAGTGGGTGGCATACCTGCCCATGACAGTGGGGTTGGAACAAATTATATTGTCTTGTATAAACATTTCCTATTAATAATCATGTTTCCAAAGCCTACATGGAACTGAGAAACAATATAATAGTGTATCTAGGTTGTGAGAGGTTGTGAGATGGAACAGATTTCACAAGCAGCACACAAAGAATAAAGTTTATGCCTTCTGTTTTGTTTAACAGAAGTCCAAAAGTGTCTAATGTAGTTCCTGTAACAAGGCACAGGCCCAATCATACAAACACTTATAAGTAAAAATGCTCACTCTACTCACTCACATGAGCAGCAAATTGAATCAAATTATTATTTGGTCATGAAGCTGGCTCGCTTATCAGCTGGTCTATTTTGAAATACACTCTTTGCAGGCTTCTGTGTAAAAATACATTCTCTCTCACTCTCTCTCTATTTTTCCTAGTATTTACCATGTAGATATATTTCTGTTTCCCACAATAAACTTAATGGACTCTAAAGTTTCTGTTTCCCGCAATATGCTTAATGGACTGTAATGCAACCTTTTATTTTTTTTTTTTCCCTTTAACAAAAGGATGGGCACTTGGATTACTTTGATTTATGTACCTCTGGAACATCTGTTTGCTATATGCATGTAGTATATGGTAAAGGCATGCATATATGTATACAGAAGAACTTAAAGTGTATTCTGTGCATGCCAAACTCAGATATTGCAGTCAGTTATCACCACGACTTTGAAATCCCTAATTTTCATGTTTGTGGAATTTTTAGAGAGATACCTATTCGTATCTGTTCTGCAATAAAGTCAAGATTCTTGGTTTAGTTACTGTTCAAAATCAGTGTTTTTTTTCTTCTCTTCTTACACTTTTGTGTGTGTGTGTATGTGGAAATATAAGATTATTTTAAGGTTTAAGTGTTATAACACTTATGTTAAATCTAAGTCTACTACAAAATCTACTTCAGTGTAAGAAATAAAATGTGGATAGAATCATGACTATGTTTCTCATATTGAAATACACGTGGGAAAACAAAAAACAAACAAACAAACAAAAATTTAAAAACTGAGCTGCTTGTCATATTCCTTTTCTGTGCAGTTAATCCAGAAATACAGCCAGAAAAGAAGAAAAAAAAAAAAAAAAGAATCTGTCAAGAAGACCTCCCTGAATACTTTACTACCACCCCCATGAGAAAAACATTTTTCACTCTATTGCAGTCACTAGAACATTCATTGATTTGATTTTATCTTTCATTATGTTGTCTCATAAGGAAAACAAAAGGGATTAACCAAAAAGAAAAATACAGAGGGAATGACAATTGGTTTGTGCTGTGGCTAGTCAAGACAACTCAGCAGCCCATCCCTTATTTTGTATTCTGGGCAACAAATGAGCAAGTTCTCCACTTGCATCTTTTCATTTGCAACCTCCTTTGACACAGCATATTGCTGATAACATCTGGCCTGCTACAAAACATGTTCTAGATTATATAAAACAAATGAGCTAAGAAATTGGTTTGCCTGTAATTCCTTTATATTTTGAAAGAGAGAAAAAGAGAGAAAGAGAGGAAGAAAGAGAGAAAGAGAGAAGGAAAGAGAGGAAGAGAGGAAGAGAGGAAGAGAGGAAGAGAGGAAGAGAGGAAGAGAGGAAGGAAGGAAGGAAGGAAGGAAGGAAGGAAGGAAGGAAGGAAGGAAGGAAGGAAGGAAGGAAGGAAGGAAGGAAGGAAGGAAGGAAGGAAGGAAGGAAGGAAGGAAGGAAGGAAGGAAGGAAGGAAAAGAAAAAGAAAGGAGGCTAATAGAAATGCACTTGAGGTCAACATTGTTTTCAATTAACCAAGTAAAATATTTAAATTTTAAATATTATATTAATATTAAAATATTACTTGATTAGTGAGTTCCAATAACTGCAATTATTGTAGATATTTACATACACTTGCAAAGGCAGCTGTTGTATAAGCTCTCTCACAGAATCCTGTAATTGCTTTCTTACCCTAAAACAATTCATCAGTCCTAAACCTCAATATTTCTAAAACCATGATAGTCAACTGTAGCAATGTATCAGATGATATGCAATGAAAAAATTAGATAGAGACTAAAATAAGTCTCATTTTTTAAGATATAAAGTCACCCCCCTTGTTAGTCTTAAATATAATTTATCTGAAGATGGAATAGTCTTTCCTTTGTGCACACTGAATTTTGTGGCTCATATTTACAGATAATGTAATCTCTGTCTGCAAGCAAAATGAACACAACCAATCTTATCTGGTAAGCAGTGCCTAGTAAGCACTTCAATGAGAAACTTGTTAGGAATCTGAGGTACTACGGAATTTGAAGGACTTTATTAGGCCTGATATTAGTGCTGAGTTGTGAGGAAGTAAAAACCATTTTTGCTGAATAGATATGAATAATATATAGGCATGTGCTCCTTTGGAAGGATAGCAGGTGTTTTTATTATTTATTTAATTTAATTTAATTTTTATTTTATTTTATTTTATTTTATTTTATTTTATTTTATTTTAGTGCAACATAATTCCTCATTGATTTGTCATTTTGTCATCCAGATAACCTGTAATCACAGAAATTTTGGCCAAAACAATTGAGCATAAGTGCAAACACAAGATCAGTGCTTCCTACACTGATGAAACACTTGACAGTGAGGCACCCTAAATCTTTTCACCAATTACTCAGGTTTCCTAGTTCTATTATTAGCTTTTAATCCAGCTTCCACTTAAAAAATCACCATAGCCTCATTAAAGTTCTTAACACTTAAGTTATGAGATTCTAGTGCTGTCTTCCATCTGGATTGCACACTTTTATTCACTTGTAGATCTACTTTTATTTTGTAAAGCATATTTCTCTGAATAGGCTCTAACTTTGTTGACAAAATACTATGGATTACAGCCCACTGTAAAGAATGGAGTTATACATACAGTCATAAATATACATAGACTAAAATAAAACATTACTAAAACTCCAAGTTTTCAAAAGACATTTCTGCATGTGTTATTTAACAAAGGAAGACCTGTTAGAAAAAGCTGCAAAGCAACATGGCTGAAAACATCACCACAGATGATGATGATGATGATGATGATGATGATGATTAATTCATAAAATGTGCTATTTTATCTGTAATAAAATGACTCGGATATCAAATGACTTGGTATCCAGATAGGGTAACTATCTTATCTGTCTGCTTATTCGTCAGTTTATTATCCAACAAAAACTGAACGGAGTATCACCATTTTCCTCCACAAAGTAATAAGTTTCTATAGAGCTATAATGAGAAGCTGTTTTCACTGAAAGGCCGCAAAAACTTCAGAACATCCCACCTGGTATGTGATATGCTTGTCATGCATACAGAAACCTCCAGCTAATTTTTTTTTTTTTTTTTTTTAAGTTTAGTTGTGCCATCAGGGAGGCAGAAACTATTAGGGAACACCAATAAAATCTTCACCAAAGGCAACAATCATTCATTTTGCCATAGCAGCCGGGGATCAATAACTACAGGTGTTTGGAAAGATAAGAGAAGACAAGATCAAAATATATGATCACTGAAAATCTGTGTCCATTGAAATCCAAAGGAATTTTGTCTTTGGCAGCGCTAGAATCAGAATACAAGTTATATAAGCATGAGAAAACATTTTTGGTGAACTGAGTATAAACTAAATGTCTTGTTAGAAAAACGAACTAACAATGATAGGTTGATGGATTTAGACGTCTAGGCTGTATTTTTAAAATTCTGGTGTGTTTGTTGATCATGCATACAGATTAACTATGGAAACTCAGAGATCTGACTCTGTTTTTACCTAGAACCTTCAGGTTTCTATGTTGAAATTGGCCTCTATGTAAAGAAATAATATAGCAATAGTAGAAAAAACAAAACAAAACAAAACAAAACAAAAAAACAAACAAACAAAAAAAACAAAAACAAAAAAAAACCAAACAAACAAACAAACAAAAAAAAAAAAAAAAAACAGAACAAGAAAAAGTTAGAGGCAAAATGAAGGGTTTTAAAAAGTGTAAGAAGAGTAATTAACAGGTAACAGGCTGGGAAAGAGGTTAAAATATAACATCTGTGAGACTAAGAATTGCTGCAATAAAAATATTTCCAGAAAATGATAAACATATAGTCCCTTTGATTTAGGTGCAACTAGCAGATATCAGTGTCAGTCAAGGGAGGCAGTTGGCCAGAGGCAGGACTTAACAAGAGATACTACTTGTCTTTGTTTCCAGCCTTTTCTTGGAATAGAGTCCTAAATACAAAGAGCTGGGACAAGAAGTGAATAAGCTACATTTTCTCAGATGTATTCAATGTTGCTTGCTGCCACCAGATCCTCATTTAATTAGATATGCATTGATGAATGACAGGCAGGAGTAATTTATTTTTTTTTCTAGTTAAATCTAAAACAAAAGAACAGTAGTTCTGCAGTTTGCTTGTATAGTGTTGTTTCTAACCCGACTTCTAAATATATTATCATCTAAGACTCTAATCCTGCAGAGATCAAATCAACATTTGAGGAGTTTCCTCTCCTGGCTTCCTGGCTGCTTCTCAGAGGGAAATGATGAAATTCAAAAAGCACTCTGTAAGCTAACTAGATTGAAGATATCTATGTAGCAATGATCTTTCCCAGCTTTCATGCAGAGGTCTTTTGCTAGATGACAGAGTCATTGACTCATTGTGCATTATAGATCTGCCCCATCATGTTTGTTTAGTTTTGTTTTGTTTTGTTTTGTTTTTTCCATCCTGACTGTTCTCAGGCAACCATTCCTCTATGACCTGAGCCAATTCAACCAAGTCAACAGTGACAAACTCTCCAGAAGAACCAAAAGAGCAACTTAGTTATCTCTCACCATTCCTTGGACTAATTTTACTTCAGGGTCTGCTCCCAGTGGCCACCTTTGGGTCAAGCTTTTCCCCTTAAAGTGCAAAGGAATTGACATTCTTGTAGGGTCTGGAAACTTCAGGAGATGGTTGTGTTTTTTTGTTTTGTTTTGTTTTTAATTTGCAAATCCATGTACTTTTACACAGCTCCGAGCCATATGGTTTCCGCTCTCATGAAAGAGTTTAGATGAATACGCATCTTCAGATGCTTATTTTCTTTAGATGAATACACATCTTCGTGTGCTCTCTGACAACCAAGGTACCAGATTAGATTTTGGAACCAAAGTACCTACAAGGCTCTTTTCAACAGCCATAACAATAATAATAATAATAATAATAATAATAATAATAATAATAATAATAATAATAATAATAATAATAAAGTAGAAAGTTTTGTCCTTGTCTAGATTATGATTTTTAGAATCATAGAACCATGGAATACCCTGAGTTGGAAGCGACCTACAAAGATCATTAAGTCCAACTCCTGGCTCCACGCAGGACCCCTCACAAAACAAACCATCAAACCGTATGTCTGAAAGCATATTCCAAATTCTTCTTGAACTCCTGCAGGCTTGATGATGTGACTGCTTGCCTGGGGAGCCTGTTCCAGTGTCCAACCACCCTCTCAATGAAGAACAATGGACTAACATCTAACTTGAAATACGCCTGAAACATCTTCATGTTGTTAAAAGGGAAAACATGAAACATCATTAGATAATGCAGTGAAATTTTGTCTCAAAACTTTCTAGATAGCTTTTCAATATTAGCTCATTATGTATATTTTCATTTTCTCTTGATTTGCTCTGACATACAGCATGCTCTTATAAGATTTATAAGTATGTCCTCCTTATTCTCCAGCTTCCTAGCTCTTAGGAGAAAATCCTCAGCTGATGTATGTTGTTCAGCATAAAATGCTTTCCATTGAGCTAAGACACGAAGCATGATTTGCTCTCTAGACTTCATTTTCATTTCCTCTTAAAGGGTGGTCATACAGAAATGCATCTAAGTGACAACAGCATGTGTGGACATACTCAGGATGAGCTTTAAATTTCAAAGCACTGATATCAATAGCAATGGGGATGTTGCACAAATCTCCTAGGCATCCTGGTCTATTAGGCAGTACTCTTTTCATTTATTCAATCCAGTGTACTGTATTCATATAGCAGAGGCTGAAGCCAGTGCAGGTGCATGACAATTACATTTGTTCTTTTTAAATGGGAACATAATCTTATCTACATTTCATTATTTCCTCTAATTCTTTGTCCCTTTATAAGTCAAATTTAATTTTTTTCTTGTTTTCCAGCCTCCAGAAAAAAATACTCCATCTCTGCCTTTTGATCATATATGTCCCAAGCTTTTTCTTGTAAACAGTCTTAAGATGAATTCTCAGCTCATGGCTCTTGTTAACCATCCATAGAGCATGTGTTAAATGAAGGGAGACTCAGTCTCTGAAGATCTTTGCAACAAGCAGCAACACAGTTCTTGCTGCATTGTCCAATCACCCCATAGTCTTTCACAGTGGCATTTCTGTGGAGGTTAAGACATCATTTTTTCAAAACCATTTGCAGATTGCAAGAGCTCCCTTGATTTAACATACAAAGTGATTTCATTTCTCTTTTATTCATACCTTTTCAAAACAAAACAAACAAACAAAAAACAACAACAACAAAACAACTTGATACAGCTGTGCAATTTTCTACTCTGTGTTTCTACATTTGATTGAATATATAAATATCCATCTACATGTGTGTGCACTTGGCTAAATCATAATGTCTTTATTTGTCTTGACTGGTGTGCAGATGTACTGGTTTGCTTTGCTACAGATGAAAGAGGCTTCAGATACTTGAAATTTCTATGGATAAAATCAGTGATTGCCACAGGGGTGGTACAATAAGAAATGGAAGTAACACACATTAGAAAAAGCACCCTCATTGCAGTCAGCACCTATATTTTTCCAGAATAATTCTTGTCTTTTTTAAAGCTTTTAAAATGAGATTATTAGTCATACACAAATGCGAATGGCCAGAAGTTAGTTTTATTTTTCTCATTAACACCCTGAACAATGCATTGCACTATACAAATACCTAAGCATATACATCGGACCCACAAGAAGAAACAGAAATACTTATAATGATAAATCAAGCAGATGAATTAATGCAGCAACAACAGGAATATGCCATTCTGTTACTTAGATATTTTACCTTCACAATAGCTTGTTTGTTTTCAAGGTAGAAGCCAACAGATACTTTTACATTTCATTATGTTTATTCTACCAATAATCACTTGCCATCTATACAGGACAAAATCTATTTATTTGGTCTCATTATGTACATGTGATTTCTCTTGAATTTCCAATAACCATCTTTAACAGACTTTTAATAAACTAAAATATCAAAAGTAAATATACAGGTTTATTAATTCTATTTCATGAAGCTAAGTTCACTTGTAGATAAGAATTCCATGCTGAAATCACAGATACATACTTACATTAACATGTTTTTTTTTCACAACCTGTTCTTGAGAAAAAGCAAAATCACCAAAACAGATTTACATTCAAGAATATATTATACTATAGCATTTAAACCACCACTCACCATCCACTCTTTTCCCCTGAGTGTTAATGTGTTTTAAAAAATATTTCAGCATCGTTCAATGTATTTTAACAATGAGGAAACTGAGAAACAGAGAGCTGGTGAATGGACAAGATGAAAGATATAGAGAAGAAAACAGTAACAGGAATAGAACAACTGAACTCTGACTGTCAAATAGAGTTTCAGCCACTGGACTGGACTCCATCATCATCAAATAGTCCAATACAATCATTTCATATAGATATTTACAAAAGAGATAATGACAAAAACATGGAAAATCAGTATAATGCTATCAGTTATATGATTACATGCAGACAAACTGCACAAATAAACTGACTCTTAGTAAGATGATTTCCTGCTCAAGTGATTGATCCTAGTACAAAAACACAAGAGCATGTTGATCTAAAAAAAAGTAAGATTATAAAAATTCACAACCTTCATTTAAGAGTTGCCAAACTTTTTTCTTAGTTCAGGTAAAAAATAACATGTAGATGATAATCTGTCTTCTACTTTGGGATCGCCTTCTGTGTCAATAATAATTATTTGTCAAATAAGAAGCATTTATAACTTTGCAGTATTTTTGACAGTTTTTACTTTTGAAAACAAGGGGTGACAAATTAGCTAAGCTATTAGTGCTATTCATGTCTGAGTCCTAAAACTATATGTCCTTTTTATTTTTTATAAGCATCAGAATTTTCACCTGAAAATGCTCATCTCTGGAGAGGGGCAGTTCTATATTAATTACAGTGAGAAGGCATTGAAAGTCTGGAGTAGGTGTGCAGTTTTATTTCCAATAGTTTTACAGTTAGAGCAATTTGGAGAATCTGGGAACATATGCTATTGATATTGTGCAGTCATATTCAATGCTTCATCTGTATGATGGAACAAACAGAATAATTTCAATTATTTAATAGTGTTGCCTATTAATTATTATTATTATTTTATATTACTATTATTTTTAGTCCTAATAAGACTAAAAGGTTGAAAGTTGAACACTAAAAAGTTTACAATTCTCTGTGTGAAAGGTTTGCAGGTGTTCTCTTTTGCTGGTATGTGCAAGCATACTCAAGTATTTTGGATTGAGTACTCTAAGGTACTCAATCCAACTTTCGTATAGTTTCCTTGCACTAAGTGAGACACATTATAGTTTTCTCACATTCTCATATCTAGTTTTCTCGCTTTCTCACATCTTCCAAATGCAAGATGCTGCACTTGGGTTGGAGAAATCCCAGACAGGAGTACAGACTGGGAAAAGAACTTGTAGAGAGCAGCCCTGAGAAGAAGGACTTGGGGGTTCAGGTACACAAAAGGCTCAGCATGAACCAGCAGTGCATGTCTGCAGTCCAGAAGGCCAACTGCATCCTGGGCTGCATCAACCCACAGGCCAGCAGGTGGAGGGAGGTGACTGTCCCCCTCTGCTCTGCCCTCATGAGACCCCACCAGGAGTGTTGCATCCAGGTTTAGGTTCCCCAGCACAAGTAAGATGTGGACCTGTTAGAGCGACTCCAGAGGAGCGCTACACAGATGTAGCACCTCTCTTATGAAGAAAGGCTGAGAGAGCTAGGAACACAGCCTGGAGAAGAGAAGGCTCCAGGGACACCTTGTTACACCCTTTCTGTACTTAAAAGGTAATATTTATAAAATACTTACAAATGTAATACATATAAAAAAGATGGAGAAGGACTCTTTATTCGGGTAGATAATGATAGGACAAGAGGGGATAGTCTTAAACTAGAAAATGATAGATTTAGACTAGACATTAGGACGAAATTCTTCATTCAGAGGGTGGTGAGGCACTGGAACAAGTTTCCAAAAGAAGTTGTGGATGCCCCACCCCTGTAGGTGTTCAAGGCCAGGCTGGATGGGGCCTTGGCCAACCTGATCTAGTGGGCAGCATTCCTTTCTTCCATGAAGAATAAAATGGATGTGCATGTGTGTCTAACAGTAACTAAGGTTTGTCTTCTCTTTGAGGACAAATATCCAGTTTGAAATTATGCTGGTGGATGTGTCCTCAATGATTCCCTTTGCATGCAGAGAAATAGGACTTTGTAAATTCTTGCCATCTGTGAAGTTTGTCCTGCACAAACGACCAAGTCAAGCATGCATCCTGTGTTCAAGGATATATTTTTTGGGTTGTCTTCTAAATAAAGAAGTGACAGCTGTCTAGTAAACTGGTGCAGATGCTACTAACATTTGAAGGCCTTCTAAATACATCAGAACTTGGATTTTCTTGTTATCTTTCTGTTCAAAGGTAGCAGCAGAACTTACAGGTAGACAAAATCTTCATCTACTTAGAAGTAGACAAAATTGGAACTGTCTTTTTCTGAGGAACAACAACGTTTGGCATTTTCAAGTTTTTCTTAAATTGAGAGACATATAAATAATTTTCTGTTTAATCATAATTTAAAATTCTTCAGAGTCTTTCATTTGTTACAGCTTGGCATTTTTCTCAGCTTGTTAGCCGGTGATACTGAAAACTAGCTGTTTTGGAAGCAGAAGAGAAAAGCATGGTGAAAAGGTAACTTGACCAACCCAAGAAGATCTAGAAACACTCCTGTCCCCGAAAACAAACAAATTCTTCTGCAGTGCAAGGAATTAGACTGGTCTAAGAAGCTACCCACACCACTCTGCAGAAACTGAACTGCTTGTTTTTCTTTGACACAGTTACATTAATTTTCAAATCAAATCTTCTTAAAATGCAGAACAGTGTTTTCCTATGCTACCTACAATACCCCTTTTCTCATAACTGAGTTCCATAACCAGAGAGAACATATCAGTGTGACTATTGCCCATAACAAGTCAAAAAGAGCTGCATTAATGTTAAATAATAAATAAAATAAAATAAAATAAAATAAAATAAAATAAAATAAAATAAAATAAAATAAAATAATAAAATAAAATAAAATAAAATAAAATAAAATAAAATAAATAAAATAAAATAAAATAATAAATAAAATAAAATAAAATAAAATAAAATAAAATAAAATAAATAAAATAAAATAAAATAAAATAAAATAAAATAAAATAAAATAAAATAAATAAAGAAAAACTCAAAGCAAGAGCCAGAGGATTAATACCCAGATGGTTCTTGCCATACTAGCACAGAAGAAGAAGTATTTCTTTCACATAAGAGAGGTCAAAACAGTGTCTTCTGCATTCTTCTGAAGTCTCCATACAAAGAAAGAAATGTTTGTTTAATGATGAGTATAAATGGGTAGGCACTTCAAAACATTTCCAGATCAAATTACATAGATTGTTGTGCATCTGGTTTCAATGGCCTACTTTATTAGCTATCCTAGTCAGGGCAGGAATAATATAAGAACACATTATTAAAATCTTTCTCTACATAATTTAATTAGCAGTCAACACATACACATCAAATTCCAAATTCCTTTTTATTTTTCCTGAGACCATACAGAACAGTGTATTGTTCAAGCAGTGGATAATTCATGTGTATAACACTTTTGCCTTCTGATCAGTACTCAGCTGTGGTGGGCAGTAATAGCTACAGAAATATAAACATGTTTTGGAAATTTATTCTAATGGATGAGGTGGGAAATCAGTTCTCAGTAAAAGTTCCTGAACTGAGGCAAGAAATGGCCATTCTCAACCCATTATATTGTTTCTCAAATTACATTGTTGTACAGAAAGCCCTGCAATAACAAACACGAACTGCTTCAGAATGTTCTTTTTGCATTACCACATGAACCACAAAATCAAATTTACCTGCTCTATTCGGTCTTCAGATAGGAGGTGGAGTGGAAATTATTTTAAGCAGTAATGGTTAGGTGGATATATTTCACTATAATTGCAAAGCATACTGGCACTGAAATCTTTGAAGCTGAGACAAATACTATCATAAAGAACAACAATGTCAAAGATAAAAGAAAAAAAATACCGTTATTTATTTTTCTGCTACATACCAGAGAGGATGAGCATGTATCTTCTCTGTTGTGTGAAAAAACTTCGTGAGTATTTTGCTGTAAGATTCTTACTTGGAAAAAAAATAAGAGTTTGTCACTTCATTTACTCAGTGAAGCAAGACATCTTATCTCCTCTGTACACAGTATTGCTGAAGAACTCCTAACCACAGCTTTACAACTCTTAGTGAGGTATACCGATTAGCACATTCAAAAAGAGCAATAATAATCATTTCCAAGACTAACTGTATTTATTTTAATGAAACATTGAAAATTAGATGCCTGTTAGGTGGCCAGATACTGGAAGTGGTGGTGGAGTGTATTTTAACTCATCTATTAAGAACATGTAGTAAGAAAGGGGAAAAATATGGAAAGAACATAAAGGTAAACAAATGTAACATGAAATAAGAGAATGAAATGGAACAACAACAAGAACAAGAAAAAAAAGTTGAGATAAACCATGCTTAATAGTGTTCTCTGTTACACTTTTAAACAGGGGAAAGTGGAAAAAGCAACATTACATAAATCACTACAATAAGGTACTTAAGACTTTACTGTGAGTACTGACAAGGAAAACTAAAGGGTGAGGGAAGACATATTTTGTTAGTAGCAAGTCCAAACGTAATGATTGGAGGAATAATCATTGTAAAATATATAATTTTTGAATCACAGAATCACAGAATTGTCTAGGTTGGAAGAGACCTCAAGATCATCGAGTCCAACTCTGACCTAACACTAACAAGTCCTCCACTAAACCATATCACTAAACTCATCTAAATCAATAAAATCATTAAAAGCATCTAAATGTCTTTTAGAGACCTCCAGGGATGGTGACTCCACCACTTCCCTGGGAAGCCCATTCCATTGCCTAACAAGCCTCTCAGTAAAGAAGTTCTTCCTAATATCCAACCTAAACCTCCCCTGGTGCAACTTCAGCCCATTCTCCCTCATCCTGTCACTAGGCACATGAGAGAACAGACCAACCCCCACCTCGCTACAGCCTCCTTTAAGGTACCTGTAGAGTGCGATAAGGTCGCCCCTGAGCTTTCTCTTGTCCAGGCTGAACAAGCCCAGCTCCCTCAGCCACTCCTCGTAGGACTTGTTCTCCAGGCCCCTCACCAGCTTCGTCGCCCTTCTCTGGACTCTCTCAAGCACCTCGATGTCCTTCTTGTACTGAGGGACCCAAAACTGAACACAGTACTCGAGGTGTGGCCTCACCAGAGCCAAGTACAGGGGGACAATCACTGGGACAATCACTTCCCTAGCCCTGCTGGCCACACTGCTTCTTATACAGGCCAGGATGCTGTTGGCCTTCTTGGCCACCTGAGCACACTGCTGGCTCATATTCAGCCGACTATCCACCAATACTCCCAGGTCCTTCTCTGCCTGGCAGCTCTCCAACCATTCCTCTCCCAGCCTGTAGCTCTGCTTGGGGTTATTGCACCCCAGGTGCAGGGCCCGGCACTTGGCCTTGTTGAACTTCATATAGTTGACCTCAGTCCATCAGTCCAGCCTTTCCAGATCCTCCTGCAGAGCCTTCCTACCCTCAAGCAGATCGACACACACGCAGAGCTTGGTGTCATCTGCGAACTTCCTGAGGGTGCACTCGATCCCCTCATCCAGATCATTGATAAAGATATTAAAGAGGACTGGCCCCAGTACCGAGCCCTGGGGAACACCACTAGTGACTGGCCTCCAGCTGGATTTGACTCCATTCACCACAACTCTTTGGGCCCGGCTACCCAGCCAGTTTCTAACCCAACAAAGCGTATGCCAGTCCAAGCCAAGAGCAGCCAGTTTCTTGAGGAGAATGCTGTGGGAAACGGTGTCAAAAACCTTGCTGAAGTCAAGGTAGACCACATCCACAGCCTTTCCCTCATCCATCAAGTGTGTCACTTTGTCATAGTAGGAGATCAGGTTCATCCAGCAGGACCTGCCTTTCATAAACCCATGCTGACTGGACCTGATTGCTTGGTTGCCCTGCAAGTGCCACAGGATGACACTGAAGATAATCTGCTCCATGAGTTTCCCTGGCACTGAGGTCGAATTGACAGATCTGAAAAGACCTGAAAGATCTGAAAAATTTAAGAATAGGAATAGGAAAGAGATACAGAAAAATTCAATATCAAATGAAAGACTTGATGGGAAAAAATAGTGTTTGCGAGATTAGGAAGAAAAAAAAATCTTCATAACTTTGCCGACTTTTGTGCCTCCTAGAGAATCTTAATTTAAATCTGAGGTTGAGAAATAGCAAATAGATCTGAAAAACGGACACAATCCAAAATACTTCTGCTAATGCAAGGAAAATAATAAAGTTAGAATTGCATCGATTTTAACCCCTTCTGTTTTATTTCATTTTTCAAGAGATTAATAGCTAACAAGATTTAAATCTTGTTACTATCAACCATACACTTAATGTCTGTTTCCTGAAGATTTTAAACTTTTTGTTTCCAATCAGCAACTGCTTTGGAAATTACTAAACTATATAAAATGTTATGATAATCAAACTAAAATGAGGTTCATCCCCCCAAAAATCATGTTCTTTCTTGTATGTTTAAAAGGTGCCCACACCATGCCTGCAACTTCCCAATATTGACAAACTCGTACAATGGAAGTAAAATGTAAAATACTGATATGAGTTGTTTCATTCCAAGAAAGTTGACACAAGCTCCTACTTACCACAAATCAAAAAGTTGCCATGGAAGCTAATATTGTGTTATCAGATACACATTTAGTGTTAGTATGTGATTATCTTAACAAAATTTACAAGTAGATCCTATGGTCACTTACATCTAGTATTTCCAATAAGCTTATTTATCTATAGGTAGTTTATAATAGGTTCTTTTTTCCTCTTCTTACACTTTTGTAGTGCATAAATTTAATCCTAAATTGAAATGCAATGTGCACCACATTTTGTTTTCCAGTTTTAATCCTGGCTTACATTTGCTGTGATGTTTGCTTATAGAAAAGTGCATTCTGGGATCCAAATATGATTTTCCTGGCATAAGAACATTTCAGACTTTCCAGAAACCAAACTACCTTACCAGATCTTCAGAACTGAACCTCAAGAGCTGAAGAGATTAGAGATACCAAAAGATCTGTTGGCTCTCTAAAGAATTTGTGCAGCATCTATTAAACCTTAAACCAGGTTGGTTTAATGTCCATTAAATGGACCAATGATTATGCCAGCAGACAGACAGAGCTGAAGGCATTGAAGAAAGAAATTTTATTAACTTAGTCCAGAGGTGTTAAACAATAGATTTTAGAGGTAATTTTTTTTCATGAGTTTCTTTTGTCTGACCTTCTTCTCCTCTTTTTCTCTCATTTTTTTTTTTCTTATAAACTTCAGAAATTTAGATGATATTAATGTTTTATTAATGTTTTATTTTTATTCTCATAATGTATTGGTTTTGAGATATCTTAAGGTCATCTTAAGAATAGATTGGATGAAATGTCTCAGACAATTTGCAGGCAAATTTAATTGTATGTCTCTTTTTTTTTTTTTTTCTTTTTTCTTTTTTCATTTTGTTTTGTTTTAACCATCAAAGAGCTCCACTCTCAGTGCTGTTGGGAAAAAACCTGTATGACCTTATTTTCAAATAGTAAACAACCTTTAAAGAAGATTGAGAGTGAGCCAAAACACACAAAAATAATGTGCATGCTATGTTTCATCAGCAGAAACACTTGAAAATTAAATTAAGATAAATTGATCCAACTGGCAAAAGCAAACACACAAAACCTTGAGTGAGCTCAGGGAGTTAACAGCATCATCTTTCTGAGATAAACTGTATGAAACATACTTAATTAAATCTATACATCTGTAAAAGGAATATGTGTGTGTTTAGTATACATTGCTTTTTTTAAATTTCAAAAATTAGTCATTGATCTGAAAATGTACAGGAGTGCATCTTTTTTTTTTTTTTTTTTTTTTTTTTTAATTGCACAAAATAACACAGAAACACAGATCACAACTCAATACAACAGCTTGAACCCTTTGAACAGTATTCTAACTGTAGAAGTGAGAACTCCTGAAAACATAGCAGCCTATTTAATAAATGAGAAACTTTTATATCCAGACAAGTTTGCAAATGTAACTGCTGTCATTTGTGTTTAGGATTTATACAACAACAACGAAAAATGCTGTCTCATGCTACTAGAACCTTTCTATTCCCACATTCAATATTTTCATTCCTCATTTTATTTCAGAGATGTCTGGGCCAATGCATATCCACAACACCATAGTTTGGGGAGTTGGTAGTACATCCTGCCTCCTTTCCTAATGCTTTGTTTCTTATAAACAAGCCATTTGCATAACTTTGCAGGCCATTTTTGAAATTTTCTATATGGTCAGACCAGTTGTCATGAATAGTGTGCCAAGAAAATAGCCATGGCATATTCCACTGTCTAAAGACAGAGCTGATGAGCCAAAAAAGCAAAGCAAAAGCAAGTTGTATATTGACATTTCTTTTACTACAAATATGGACATTTCTTTTACTACAACCTGGGACTGTCCCTCAGGTTCATCTCTTTAGGTATCCATGCATGCTTACCAGCACTGCCAAGCTTGTGTGACTGTAGTCAGAATAACAGCTGCTACTTTCCTTTTTGGAGGAAATCCCTTCTTTTTTGTCTAAACGGTTCATCTGCCTCCAGTGTTGAATGTTCTCATCTTCCTTTTAATGTCAAAGGAAGCACTCAGCACCTTAACAGGCCTGATCCTTCTCCTCACAACAGTTTTGGTTTCTTTTTTTTAATTATTTTTTCCTTTTTTTTTTTTTTTTTAGATTTGTAAACATATATTTACTGCCACTAACATTCTTTCTTATACAAAAACTTTGGTCATCAGTAAATTGGTATGGCATTCAAAAGAACTATGAATGCCAACTCCTTATAATTAGTAATGTTATTTCCACAGGACCCTGAGTTAGGTACGAGTTTTAAATGCAAGTGAAGACCAAAGCCTTGGCTATCATAAAAAAGTATAATTCAAACAAGCTAGAAACAAACAGACCCAAATGCCTGATTTTTGCTAAAAATATGTTACCATTCCAGTTATAATAGTGTGGTATATTCTGGAGGAAGAACCTCCAAATCACAGCCTGTACTAATGTATGGAATAAGGAAAAGCATATTTTTCTTTTACAACCCACCTATACTTGGACTTTATATGGTTTTAAAATAAGATGAAAATGTTATCCTCCTGCCTGATGTAGCAATTCTGATAACAACTTTTACTACAGATTTGGCCATGAGAAAACAAGCAACAGGATTATGAAAAACATGTTCTGAAAATCTCACTCAGGCTAGTCAGATTCTCAGTGAACCATCAGGGTTTTACGATGGCAATCTAAAGACACAAAAACAAAAACAAAAATAAAAATAAAAGCCTTAATGAAAGGTTGTTTTATGGCCACAGCCATGGCTTCTCCTTAGCCTCCCCTTTGTCCCTGCTTGGGTAGCTGTTGTCTTCTGTACCCTGTTTGGGCACTGTTTCTCTTCCTCCTCCTTCTCTGACATTTCTGTCCATTTGTCATGATGCTTACAGCAACACTTTAATACGTTTCTCAGAGGTACCCGAGACTCTGACTAACTCAGTCTGGTGCCTCATGCATCCATTTTGTCCATCATAACAAGCTGGAACCATCTCCATTCTGCAAGAAGCAGACCCAGCCACATCCCTCAGGGTCCCCTGAAGACCCCACTGCCCAAACCTTACCCATTTTACCTGGCACACATTACACAAAATAATAAAATACATTTAGAAAATGTTATATAAGTTACATGTTGGTTCCTGCTGCTACCTAAAGCTAGAAATTAAACATTATTACACAGTAATGCCTAGTACACAGTAGATGGTTTCTTCACTATTTTGTTGAGTCTCTTCAATAAGACAAGACTGAATGATTTTCTGTCTCAATTCACTATCCTTTTTCTTTCAGTTCATCAAAAATATTTTCATTTCAAAATTGGTAAAGGATACAAAGAACACATCCTTTACCTTACTCTATTTTTATTTAGAAAAAACAGACCACAGAACTTTTCAAATTTTGAAATGATGATCTATTTATTTCATAGGTGTTGAAGAAAGGAGGAGTTTCCTCTTCCATGGATATGGGAGGAGAAGTTAGTTCTACAGAACATTCATACCAGCAAAAGACTGACATTTCCCATCTCCTGACAAAGGTCCTGCCATTTTGCCACTCCTGCTTTTTTCAAAGTGTGGTGGTGGTGGTGGAGGAAGTTGTACAACTACATCTTTTTTTTTTTTCTAGCAATAGACACATGATTTTTTTAAATTTCCTTGAAAAAAAAAATAAAAAAATCCAAGTACCTCCCTGTGAATATTTTTAATCCAATCTGAAGTAAAAACATTACTTTTAATTAAATATTTTGATTCAGAATTGCAAATGTTAAAATAAATAAATAAATAAATCTGTGTGTAAATTTCTCCAGTCCTTTGGTAAAATAAGTAAAATCAAAACTACCACATTCTGCAAAATCCTACATACTCAATGTCGTATTTCAGGACTTGTGAATAGTGGCTGCATGTTACTCTGCTCTTTTTCGTCTTTCTGCATTGTGGGAAACTTTTCTGCTTTACTGACACTGCCTTTAGACACTTCTTGCTAGAGAGCAATTTTGAGCAATCACAATTTTTTAAATGTGAGTGTTCATCAGCTCTGAACATCCAATCACATATGCAGACATTAGCCTATAGATTTCAAAGACTTCATTAAGACTTCATCCAGATTTGAACATTACAGTTCTCATTAATTTCATTTAGAGTTTTACCTGAATAGGTGTCATGCAATCCTGTCTCCTCACAATAATTAGATAATTTGATTTCTGTTTGTTTTTAATGTTTATTAAAACATTAAAAACATAAATAAACATTAATAAACATAAATTATTAATAAACATAAATGGTATGAACCAAGGCATTTGTATTCTCCCTGATAGAGAGAGAGAGAGAGAGAGGGAAAGAGTATCAGGTTTTATACCAGAAATAAAGGTCACCCTGTTTTGCTATGGAATGTTTTTAAACTTCAGCATCCCGTATATATTTCTTTCCATTCTGTCCACTCCTGGATCAGACAAAGCTCAGTTTCACTATTCAACAGCTGTTCTGCAGCTGTTCTGCAGGGTAGAGGACACGTTTAACTTTGTCAATCAAAGTTTAACATATCTGAAATGTCATCTGCTGCATCTGTAAAATCGCTCCAGAGGCAATGTTACTCTAAACCTTATTTGTCTGGCTATTGGGTTCTGTGCCAACACAATTTACAATGTGTTTCTGTTTAATTTTGATAGAAATTGCTAATACCTCCTTAGGACACTCCTGTTCAATAAGGAGTAGCTTGAGTGAAGTGGTTTTCTTTGTAATATAGTTATAAGAAGTTCATTTTTTAACCTCACAACTTCTTTTTTGTTTGTTTGTTTGTTTGTTTGTTTGTTTTTGTTTCAGTGTAAATCATTTAAAAGAAATACATTTTCAGATGTGAGAGAAGTGCATTTTTTCAGTTTTAATTCAACAGTTTTTACTGAATGTTTAGTTCAGACTTTGGTTTGCTGTTTCACTAGCAGATGAATGTTTTAACTTCAGTGGCCATTAACTACAATCCTACAGCTCTGAAGACAAGTACATGAACACTACTGGTAGTCATTTTACCCTTCCTGTTGCATTTATTTCATACGATGCCCAATAAAAGTAAATCAAGCCTCACTTAAAAAAGATGTTTCAGTATTTTCTTTATTCAAAAGCCAATAAGTGTAATACCTGATTGATTTTCTTCTAATAGAGCTATATATTGACAATATATATAGTTTATAGATCAGTATAAATATATATGTACATGACAATATTCAGTGACTTCTATACCTGACCTACCTTTTTAAATTTATGAGACTTTAAGTATCCAGTCTTCTAGACTTTCAAAAGAAGTAGAATTTGTGAACAAAACTGATACCAGTTAAATGTAGGACTGGATGATCTTATAGATCTTTTCCAATCTGAATGATTCTATGATTCTATATCTTGGACTGGCTATCCAATACCCTCACTTTTCTTTTTTCTGTGCAGCAGGCAAACTATGACCTAGCTGCCATCACTGAAATATGGTGGGACCACTCCCATGACTGGAGTGCTGCAATGGATGGCTACAAGCTCTTCAGAAGGGACAGGCAACTAAGGAGGGGTGGTGGTGTGGCTCTCTATTTTAGAGACAGTTTCAGTGCTGTTGAGATTAGGGTTGGGAATGATAGAGTCCCTGTGGATAAGGATCAGGGTCTGACCAACATGGTGGACATCCTGGTGAAGGTTCTGTTATAGACCTCCAAACCAGGATGAAGAGAAGGACAAGGTGTTCTATAAGCAGCTGGTAGAAGTTTTTCAATCACCAGCACTTCTTCTCATGGGGGACTTTAACTTCCCGGACAAATGTTTGAAATACAATACAGCCCTGAGGAAGCAGTTTAGGAGGTTCCTGGAATGAGTGGAAGACAATTTCCTGACTCAGTTGGTTAGTTTGCCTACCAGAGAGGGTGCCTGTATCCCAGTCCCCAACTTCCAGTATGAAACTATAGCTTAAAAAATGTTTGCTTAGAGGCTATGCATAGGTCAGGAATTTAAAAGCAATGAAAATTTAATGTCTTTAATGTCATTAAATTATTTAATGAAATGTATGTATCTCCACACAGAAATATTGAAATAATTATTTCTCATAACATTTATAACATTTCCAAATTAAAATGAAGTATATGTTAACTGTTAGTGTGAACAAACAATAAAAGGTACTTCCCAAAGACCATTTTTATTTAAAAATATGAGAAAAATAACATTTTTATTAATTCATGTGATATTATATTTGAATTTTATGAGTGAGGATGAAATAAAGAAATAATTTTCCATGGGAAGGAAAATGAAATTTAGTTCTGAATATAAATTAACATCCTTCACACATGGAGAGTTACTTTACTGACCTATGTAATATATGTTAAACTACTTAAATATAAAGCATTAAAAGTCTAACATGGAATCAGTTTCTATCTGAAAACTTGAGATAAATTTGTATTACAGAAAAAAAAATGCAGATATCAAAACAAAACAAAAAAAAAAAAAAACAGCCACAATGAGAGAATGCTAGTATCTTCATTTTTTTACAGTATCATTGGAGAAATAAATCACCTTTCCAATCATTATATTTTTCAGCCCAGATGATAAAGAAATAAAGGGCTTTTGAGAACAGTCCTGAGGACCCACAGCATTGGGAATATCATAGTGGTGTGGATAGAACATAATTACAATACATCTCTATCATCACCTAATATCTGAAGTTACATATACAACTATGTCATCACCTAAAGGTGTGCATGAGGGGAGAAATACACTAGCTACAGCCAAAATAAATTAAGGCCAAAATTTTTAGGAAGTCTATTTCAGTATGAACTAAAATCACACACAAAGATTTAGTAAGTATAGTGAAAGATAGACCTTTAAAAAAAGAGTTTGTAGACAATTTCTAAATGCAAAAATTATTGAGACATTGAAGG
Organism: Aythya fuligula; assembly: GCF_009819795.1. Taxonomy (NCBI): domain Eukaryota; kingdom Metazoa; phylum Chordata; class Aves; order Anseriformes; family Anatidae; genus Aythya; species Aythya fuligula. The sequence continues at coordinate 56,757,173 of NC_045593.1, read as the reverse complement.
TTTATTGTTTGATTATGTATTTCATCCACAAAAACTATGCACATGCATGTGTGCAGACAGATAGAAAGAGGTGCATAGACATGAGCAGAGACTGCTGTAGATAAATTATTTGGGCCATGAAAAGAGAAGTTCCATCAATGAGGTTTTACAAAAATAAACTACATAAAATTACACTATTGATAGCTCATGAAATATAAAATCTGGATGTCATTTAACACAAAAAGCATATATTATGCTTAGTTTTCCTACTACATTGTCACTGCCTCTTCGACTGTCTCCTAAGAAAACTTAACATGAGGTTAACATTGTGCTCACTCGTATAGGACATTGTATAAAGTTTTAAAGAAGAATAAATAAATAAATAAATACATAAATACATAAATAAATAAATAAAAGAGGAATTCACATCACTACCTGACATATATATAAGAAATTATGTACTTAAGAAAGTTTTATTGCTTATTTGTCTGTTTCATTGGAATATTTACAAAACAAACAAACAAAAATTCAAAGCGTCTTTATCCCAAGTCACTTGTGCACATACTGATTTGGAGGGAATTTGGGTGAATATACATGACTTCTGGTACAGACAGTGGTGAAATTTGTAGGAGTCTTCAGTACCCATTCTTACGTTAATTTACCTCCTTTCTTGTATCAGTGATCCTGTAGCTGTATGAATTTGTCATTTTCATATCTCCTATGTATGAGCTATTGAAAACAGAACACAGAATGACACATCACAAAGCAAAGACTTGCACAGCCAGAACCTGTACATGCCTGTCCTTCTCATTAGAGCTGCATGCATTCTGCGTCATATCCAATACGTGATCGGTTTAACAACATAGGTCTGTGCCAAAAGAAAGACTAATCACAACAGCTGGGTTTTGCCATCAAAATGACATCACTTGTTTCAAACGACAGAACAAACACAAATAAAAACTCTAAGAACTACTATTTAGAAACAAACTAAAAATAGCTTACAACATTTTTTCACATCAACTTCACCACAGTTTGCCTCAATGTAAAATGAATCCAGGATTGTCTTCTGCTATATCCTTTGTAGAGTCTTATCTGGGATACTTGAAAGGGAATGAAGATATTCTCTAGAACCCAACAGTAGGTGGAAGCTAACATGACGGTAAAACATTTAGCCTGTACTAAAACCTTATGTAAGCCCTGTAAGGAATATATTAAACCAGTTTGTGACTGAGAACCTTTTCATTCAAAAATCATTAAAAAGTAGCCCAGGGGCTAGATCTAATGCTGGATGAATGTTCCTTCCTCACTCTGCTATGGTAAGTTAGCTCTTTCCCCTTACACCTTCTATGAAAGGGAAAATAAGTGCACCACCTTCTGTTTCATTGAATTTCAAAAACAATAGTGACTAACAGGAACAGATACCCAAAAGAGATTCTACCATTGCATTCAAGGTACCTCAAACTTGCTTTCATCTTTCAGAACTCATAAGTGGTTAGAAAGTCCAAGAAATCTTCTACTGATATTATCACTACTTGTATCTAAGTAAAAACAAATAACCCATTCATCAGGGAAGGGTGGGAAGGGGCCTGTGTGGATGAGCAAGGTGCTTATTGGTAAACTCAAAGGCAAGAGAAGGTGTATGAATTGTAGAAAAAGAGTCTGGCTACTTGGGATGTGTACAGGAATGCTGTCAGGGCCTGCAGGAATGTGACGGAGAAGGCTAAGGCCTGTTTGGAATTAAATATGTTAAAGGAGTTCAAGGATAACAAGAAAGGCTTTTTAAAGTATGTCATTAGTAAAAGGAGGACTAGAGAAAATGTGGGTCCACTACTGAATGAAATGGATGCCTTTGTAACAGGGAATGCTGAGAAGGCAGAGATACTGCACGACTTCTTCTCTTCAGTCTTTACTAGTAAAGCTGCCCCTCAGGAATCGAAGGCCCTGAAGGCAAGAGAGAGAGTCTGGGGGAAGGAAGATTTCCCCTTGGTTGAGGAGGGTCTGATCGGAGAGTGTCTCACCGATCTCACTGAGCACTTGGTGGATGAGGGAAAGGCTGTGGATGTGGTCTACCTTGACTTCAGCAAGGCTTTTGACACCATTTCCCACAGCATTCTCCTCAAGAAACTGACTGCTCATGGCTTGGACTGGCGTACACTTTTTTGGGTTAGAAACTGGCTGGATAGCTGAGCCCAAAGAGTTGTGGTGAATGGAGTCAAATCCAGCTGGAGGTCGGTCACTAGTGTACCTTATCTGCAGCAAGGCTTTCAGCACTGTCTCTCACAACATCCTTGTAATGAAGCTTAGAAAGTGTGGGATAGATGAGTAGACAGTGAGGTGTACTGAGAACTGGCTGACTGGCACAAGTTGGAGAGTTGTGATCAGTGGTGCAGAGTCTAGCTGGAGGGCTGTAACTAGCTGTGTTCCCCATGGTCAGTACTGGGTCTGGTTGTGTACAACATCTTCATCAATGACTGGGTGAAGGGATAGAGTCCACCCTCAGCAAGCTTGGTAATGATGCAGAGTCAGGAGGAGTCTCTGACACACCAAAAGGCTGTGCTGCCATTCAGCAAGACCTGGACAGGCTAGAGAGCTGGAGTAGAGTCTTGCAGCTGGGTAGGAATAACCACACATATCAGTACAGGTTAGGGGCTGACCTTCTGAAGAGGAGCTCTGCAGAGAAGGACCTAGGGGTTCTGGTGGACAGCAGGTTGGCCATGAGCCAGCAGAGTGCCCTTGTGGCCAAGAAGGCCAATGGAGTATTGGGGTGCATTAAAAAGAGTATGGCCAGCAGGTCAAGGGAGGTGATCCCCCTCTACTCTGCCCCAGTGAGGCCACATCTGGAATGCTGTGTGCAGTTCTGGGCTTCCCAGTTCAAGAAATATAGGGGCCACAGAGAGGGGCCACAAAGATGATTAAGGGCCTGGAGCGTCTATCATACAAAGAAGGGCTGAGAGGCGTGGGCCTGTTCAGCCTAGAGAAGACTGAGAGGTGATCTGATTAATGTTTATAAATATCTGAAGTGTGGGAGACAAATGGACGGGGCCAAGCTCTTTTCTTTGGTGTGTGATAGGACGAGGGTAAATGGCCCAAAACTGCAGCACAGGAAGTTCCACAAACATGCATAAGAGCTTCTTTACAGTGAGGCTGAGAGAGCACTGGCACAGGCTGTTCAGAGAGGTTGTGGAGTCTCCTTCTCTAGAGATAGTCAAGACCTGCCTGGATGCTTTCCTGCTCAACGTACTGTAGGGAACCAGCTTTAAGCAGGGGAGTTGGTCCTTCCAAACCCTATGATTCTGTAATTCTGTGATTTTCTAGTGTAAGCTATTACAGCTATTTGCAGTCCCAGACATAACAGAAAACAGAAAGGCATTTGAAAACTTTAAATTATAACTCAATATAAGCAATAATCAGATTATTATTATTTTTTTTTATGTTGGACTTTCAGTGAATTTTGGTCAAATATTTGCATTAATTATTTTTTTTATCCACTTGCAATAAAAAATAAGTAAATAAATTGTCTACTTATTCACCTAGAATACCTAACTTGCATCTTTATAATGGAAGAAGAGGACAAAAACACACATTGCATATAGTGAACATTAGAGCTGATCAATATTTTATGGCATAAAGTTTTTATAACAATAATAGCAGTAATAAATATCCAGTCATATCTTCATGCCATATACTTGTTGTTATGTGACTAATCTCTAGAATATTTCTCTGATCAAACACTAAATTTATTAAGATGGTAAAACGCTGCTGTGTATGTTGCTCTGGAATAATGTCTTTCATCAAAAGCTAGCCAAAATGGTTTTGCATTAGTCCCCAATATGTTTTTAGTACTTCCATCTGCAGGTGCCTTCAAAATATAAATGACAACTGATTTTAAAACCTTCTTGAATAAGTCTCTTTCTTTCCTACCAGAGAAACACCTGCATAGCCCTTAGCCAAAAGCTGTGTATATTTTGGCTTCCACCACTCTGCTTTTGTGTTGCCTTTTTTTTTTTTTTTAATATGCCTTCATTCATCTCAGCAAACAGAGAAGGTTTATAAAACTCTAAGCACGGCAAAATGTGTTTTGCTGAGTTTCTCAAGGTACCTGCTATGTGTGAGTCAGAGATAGCCAGAGTTAAATCAAGTTATCTAAAAAATATTTGTAATGGGCGAAAGTGGAGAACTACATGTATATTAGGAGGATGAACCTTATTACATAAAGGAAAAATTATTATTAATATTAATGTTAATAATAATAATAATAATAATAATAATAATAATAATAATAATAATAATAATAATAATAATAATAATAATAATAATGTGCTCCAGAAATTAGCAGGAAACATTAAGAAAATAGCAACTCATCAAATGTTATATTTTAAGATTATGACATCAAAGTCATTTTTTGAGAATACATATATATATATATACATATATATATGCTCGAGGGTAGAAAGTCTCTGCAGGAGGATTTGGATAGGCTAGACCGATGGGCTGAGGCCAACTGCATGAAGTTCAACAAGGCCAAGTGCTGGGGCCTGCACCTGGGGCGCAACAACCCGAAGCAGAGCTACAGGCTAGGAGATGAGTGGTTGGAGAGCTGCCTGGCAGAGAAGGACCTGGGAGTACTGATGGATAGTCGGCTGAATATGAGCCAGCAGTGTGCTCGGGTGGCCAACAGCATCCTGGCTTGTATCAGAAGCAGTGTGGCCAGCAGGGCTAGGGAAGTGATTGTCCCAGTGATTGTCCCCCTGTACTTGGCTCTGGTGAGGCCACACCTCGAGTACTGTGTTCAGTTTTGGGTCCCTCAGTACAAGAAGGACATCGAGGTGCTTGAGAGAGTCCAGAGAAGGGCGACGTAGCTGGTGAGGGACCTGGAGAACAAGTCCTACGAGGAGCGGCTGAGGGAGCTGGGCTTGTTCAGCCTGGACAAGAGAAAGCTCAGGGGCGACCTTATCGCACTCTACAGGTACCTTAAAGGAGGCTGTAGCGAGGTGGGGGTTGGTCTGTTCTCTCATGTGCCTAGTGACAGGATGAGGGAGAATGGGCTTAAGTGCGCCAGGAGAGGTTTAGGTTGGATATTAGGAAGAACTTTACTGAGAGGCTTGTTAGGCAATGGAATGGGCTTCCCAGGGAAGTGGTGGAGTCACCATCCCTGGAGGTCTCTAAAAGACATTTAGATGCAGAGTTTAATGATATGGTTTAGTGGAGGACTTGTTAGTGTTAGGTCAGAGGTTGGACTAGGTGGTCTTGGAGGTCTCTTCCAACCTAGACAATTCTGTGATTCTGTGATATATATTTCCAATCTGGATGCATTTTTGTATTAAACCTAAATACAAAACATGGATTCACTGTTATTACATCTAACAGAATATTTTTCTCACTAAACCAAAGGAAAAAAATAAATAATATTAATTGATTTTTTCCTTCTGGAGGAAGATGTTGATTCTTGAAAATATCCCAGCTGTTTTTTATTATTTTATTTTGTTGTGATTAGAATGTTTATATTAACACTAGGATATACGTGATAATATGTGTAATCAGTATGCTTTGAGTAAACAGAAAAAATTCAACCAAATTTAGAAAGAATAGAGCTGAATACTCCTGGTGCTAGTTAGAGGGAAATAAATAATATATATATATATATATATATATATATATAACAAAAATAAAAACAAATAAAAATAAAACAACCAATCAAACACCTACCAAAAATCGAGCTGTACCAGATAAAAGTTGAAAACTGGAAAGAGAGAATAACACGTACATCTGTCTGCAGGTTATGTATAGCAAAAGACATTTCTGTAATAATGGGCATAGTAGTAAAATGCCTGTTATACACAGTATGTGTATAACACATACTGTAGTAAAATACTTGTTATACAATGTAGTAAAATGCTTTTTATACACAGCTGATACCACTTGGCCTTGAGAAAAGTGTGAAATTCAGGAGTCTGTGATCCCACCTGCCTTTTGTTCCAGTTCCTGGGGAGGCAGATGAACCTAGTTAGGCTTCTATTTCTCAGGATTATGAGCTTAGGTACCATTTCAATTTGCTGTATACCCTATTATGTGAACAGCTAACTGTATCTCCCACTTAACTCTGCAGCCTTTGACATGGAGCTCTGTTTCTTCATACAGAGTGAGTGAGGCTGAGTGAGTGGGGGATAAAAGGCAGGGAATCATTTGGCTGAAGTAGAGAGAAGCTGGTGAACTGATTTTTGGCTGTAGCAAAGACTGAAGAGAAGTAGCTTTCCTCTATTTTTCTCTTCATGTTATTTTAGGCCAGTTTAAATACAGATATCTGTATTGTGAATACAGTTTTGGAGTCTCCTTGTCTGAAGACATTCAAAAACCACCTGGATGCATTCCTGGGTGACATCATTTAGGTGTTCCTGCTCCAGCAGGGGGATGATCTTTCAGTGTCCTTTCCAATCCCTAACATTCTGTGATTCTGTGATTTCCTATACCATGTGAGGTCATGCTTAGCAATAAAATCTTTAGAAGAAAAGTAGAAGGGGAAAGTAGAAAGTAGAGGATGGGGACATCCATGGTTATGGCATTCGGCTTTTGAAGTTCATGTTATCTTTCCAAGTAAATAATATGTGTGCTGCTACCCTGTTTGGGAAATGGTTAAACATCTGCCCCCTGATGGGAAGTAGTGAGTAAAGTTTATTTTGTTTAGGTTGACCATTCAGCTTTGCTTCATTTATTAAACTGACTATATCTCAACCCATGTGTTTTCTCAGTTTTCCCTTCTGCTTCTCTTCCCTATCCAGCAGGAGGGCATTGAGCAAACCACTTAGCTTCTGGCTAGGCTTAACCCACTACAGTATTGGGTCATAAAGCAAATAAACAAAAGAAAAACAAAAAACTTGCATTTTAGACTTTCCTACTTTAATTCAGATTTCTTTTACATTGATGAGGAAAATCTTGCCTTGGGCATTGTTTTTTGTTGTTGTCGTTTGTTTTTAAAAATGATGTGATTTAAGAAAGACTAACAGGGCCATTTGCTTTGAGTAGTTACATCCTCTTTGACATTCTCTTAGAACTTGTATGCCTGTATTACTGAAATATATTATGTTTAGGCTACTTTATGTCAATAAGAGTCCCAAATGCCCAGAACAATCTTATATTGCACATACCTACATATCTTTATATATACACATACCTTGTTTGATATTCTTTTCCTGTCACAAAACTTCTTTCTGACAGAAAGATTCTATGGAATTTTCACTGGGAAGTTTCTTCAGGACTATGGTGATACTTCTTGTCAAAAATAGCTTCAAAATCTCTCTACAGACTTTATAAACTATGATGGCAGCAACACAAAATCTAGGAGAGCATCATTAATTCTCTTCTACTTGGAAATATTTTAGCCAACATTACCATAATTTAAAGCTCCAGTTGTCTGGCAGACTTTTTGAATATGCTTGGGCTTTTCTTAGTATCAAATTAGATTTATCTATGGGGGGTACAGTGATTTTTAAAAGCTCTACCTTTCCTCTCGTGTTCTGACAAATCACAGTAGTTCATATTATTTAGGAATTTTCAAAGAAAATTCCTAAATATGGAAGAAGCCCTCTAATGCATTAAATATAAACCTGCAACTGTCTGTTTTTTACAGCTAGAATTAATAACAGCCTGTCTTATCCTTAGATTTTTTTTTTTTTCCCATTAATGTTTTCTATTTCTTGGATAAGTTTGTTTTTTAATGAATTGATATCCCAACTAAATCAATCCTTAGTGTTAATGCTACCATCATAAGAATAAAGACCAATCAGTTGAATCACTTCCACACCTACTTCTTCACAGAAGCAAGATTTAATATACTTATACTTTTTAAATATCCACAGTAATTTTTCTCAATAATGCCAATAGATTAACATAAAAGGGCTATTACAAGTTCACAGGTTGGACTTAGACTCAATTTCCCATTACAGCTCTTAATGTTCTTTTGTATGAACAACAGTATGCATAAACCCATGATCAGAGGCATAGAAAAGGGAAATGTTAGACACTTTACCTGAGTTTAGATAAAACTTAAGGACTAAGTTCATATGTAGAACAATGTTCTTTTTTGTTTTTATTTTTTTTATTATTATTTTGCACTTTACATTCATCAAAATATAGTAAGACTGTATGCCTTTTTTTTTTTTTTTGCTAGATGTAGGAAAAGTAAATGGATTATATATTTTTGATCAAAATAGACAAAAAAAGAAAGAAAGAAAGAAGAAAGAAAGAGAGAGAGATCAAATAAGTAGATTAACAAGTTGATTTTCTGAAATAAATATTTCTTGCTGAAGTGGCGACTTCAAACACAGCTTCATTTAGGAAATGCTATTTATAAACATTAAAAAAGCATTTCAGAAGCTTTAGCATTCCCCCATATGACTTTGAAATTTGAATATATTTGAAGTGATGCCATCTGCCTTGATTTGTGCAAAGCCTTTGATACAGTCTCACACATCGTTATTATCTCTAAATCAGAGGGACATGGGCCTGATGGATGGATGGTTCTGTACATAAGGAATTGGCTGGATGGTCACATCCGAAGGGTTGAAGTCAATAACTCAATGTGCAGGTGGAAACTAATGATGAGCAATGTCCCACAGGGGTCCATACTGGGACTAGTACTAGGTAATATCTTTATTGGTAATCTAGACAGTGGAATTGACTGCACCCTCAGAGCTTTGCAGATGTCACCAAGCTGAATGGTGCAGTTCATACTTTAGAGGGAGAGGAAGGACCTTGACAGGATTGAGAGGTAGACCCATGAAAATGTCATGAAGATCAGCAAGGCCAAGTGCAAGATCCTGCATCTGGGTTGGGGCAAGTCTATGGGGCCTGATGAAATGCATGCCCCGGACCTGAGGGAGTTGGCTGATGTAGTCAACAAGCCACTCTCCATCATATGAAAAATCATGGCAGTCAGGTGAAGTCCCTAGTGACTGGAGAAAGGGAAACATCACTCTCATTTTTAAAAAGTGTAGAAAGGAGGACCCAGGGAACTACAGACTGGTGAGCCTCAGCTCTGTGCTCGGCAAGATGATGGAACAAATCCTCCTGGAAGCAATGTTAAGGCACTTGCAGAACATGGAGGTGATTGAGGACAGCCAGCATGGTTTAATCAAGGGCATATCATGCCTGACCAGTCTGGTGGTCTTCTATGATGGAGTGACTGCATCAGTTGACAAGGGAAGACTGACTGTTGTCATCTACTTGGACTTCTGTAAGGCTTTTGACCTGACATCCTAATCTCTAAACTGGAAAGATATGGATTTGAATGGTGGACCATCAGGTGGGCAAGGAATTGGCTCAATGGCCACAGCCAGAAAGTAATCAATGGTCCTATGTCCAGGTGGAGGCTGGTGATGAGTGTTGTCCCTCTGGGGTCTGTCTTGAGACTGGTGATTTTCAATATCTTCATCAACAACATAGACAATGGGATTGAGTGCATCCTCAGCAAATTTGCAGATAACATCAAGCTGAGTGGTGCAGTTGATACAAAAGAAGGAAGAGATGCCATTCAAAGGGACCTGGACAGGCTGGAGAAGTGGGCCCATGTGAACCTATTGAGGTTCAACAAGTCCAAGTGTAAGGTGCTGCACTTGGGTCAGGGTGATCTTGGAGAGGAGTACAGACTAGGAGAAGAATTCATGGAGAGCATGAGGAGAGAAACTTGGGGATTCTGGTGGACAAAAAAAACTCGACATGAGCCAACAGTGCATGCTTGCAGCCCAGAAGACCAACTGTGTCCTGGCTGCATCAAAACAGACGTGACCAGCAGGTTGAGGAAGGTGATTGTTCCCCTCTTCTCTGCCCTTGTGAGGCCCCACTTGGAGCACTGTGTCCAGGTCTGGATCCTCCAGCAAAAGAAAGATGCGAACCTGTTATAGCGACTCCAGAGGAGGACCACAGAAATGATAAGAGGCCTGGAGCGCCTTTGCTAGGAAGAAAGGCTGAGAGAGCTGGGGATGTTCAGCCTGAAGAAGAGAAGGCTCTAGGGAGACCTTGTTGTGGCCTTTAAATACTTAAAGGAGTCTTATAAAAAGGATGGAAAAGGACTATTTACTCAGGTGGATAGTGATAGGACAAGGGTGAATGATCTTAAACTAAAAGAGGATAGATTTAGATTAGACTTTAGGAAGAAATTCTTCACTATCAGGGTAGTAAGGCTCTGGAACAGGTTTCCAAGGGATGTTGTGGATAACCCATCTCTGTAGGTGTTCAAGGCCAGGCTGGATGGGGCCTTGACCAACCTGATCTAGTGGATGGCAGCCCTGCCTATGCAGGAGGGTTGGAGTTAGATGATCTGATGATCTTTAAACCCTTCCAAGCCAAGCCATTCTATGATTTTATAATTCTGTGATTCTGTGATCTCTACAGACTGGGTGACAAATGAGTTGAGAGCCGCCTACAGAGAAGGAGCTGGGGGTATCAGTGGATCAAAAATTAGATATAAGCCAGCAATATGCACTGCAGTCCAGACAGCCAAGTATAGTCTGGGCTACATCAAAACAAGTGTGGCTAAAATATCAGGTGAGTTGATTTTCCCCCTCTACTCTGCTTTCTTAAGGCCCCTCTTGGAGTACTGCATCCAGCCCTGAGGCCCCTAACGCAAGAGAGTCATGAACCTGTTAAAGTGAGTCCAGAGGAGGGCCACAAAAATGAAAAGTGTGCTGGAACATCTCTTCTATGAAAACAGGTTGAGAGAGTTGGAATTGTTCAGACTGAAGAAGAGAAGATTTTGGGGAGACATTACAGTGGCCTTCCAGTACCTAAATGGACCTACAAGAGAGAATGAGGAGGGACATTTTACCAGGGAATGTAGGGCAAGAGTTAACATCTTGAAACCAAAAGAGGGTAGGTTTAGATTTGATATAAGGAAGAAATTCTTTACTAAGAGAATTGTGAGGCACTGGAACAGGTTGAAAGGGAGTAGCAGAGGTGTTGGAACTAGACGATCTTTAAAGTTCCCTTCCAACACAAGCCATTCAACAAGTCTATGTTTTTATACTTCTGTTTGCCCAGCTTTGTCAGTGAGTGCTTGACACACACGATTATGACATTTTTTTGAGAGATTACTAAACATATGGCTTTCATGGGTGGTAGTATTTTCCTCATGCTACCAAAGTGCAATGATAGGCAGAACTGTTTGGCCTCTGCTTTGACAGCAGAAATATTCATTAACCAATACCTTGAGCAAAGATAAAAGTAACATGAAACTATTTCATATATTACCTTCACTAGCTATCATTTAACTTAGTATTCAAGACAGCAATGATATTAAAAGGTTTTTTATCAATTTCACAGTGTAAAACTACAACATACAACACAAAATTAAGTTTATCCATGACTTTTACTTTTTTAATTATTTTTTTTCAAGTAAAGTGAAATGTAATGTCTGTGCTATATAAATGTTGTAGATCTATGCAGGGATATGCAGATCTGTTTTTGTTTTGTTTTTAAACATGTGTCCAGAAGAACATTTGTTCAATGTTCCAGTGCATGCTACACTAATTTTAAAAGCACTGCAAAAAAAACATCGTGTTTTTTAAGGTCATTGCCTGTAACAAAATATAAAGTACTACTTTCCCAATACCCCAAAATTCATGCTGTAGGACGCCCAGCAGCCTGATATAGTGGAAGGTGACGATGTCAGGGGGATTGGAATAAGATGATCTTTAAGATGCCTTCCAACCCAAGCCATTTTATGAGATTCTATGATTGAAATAAATATTTCAATTTCACAACAACTTCTCAAGTCAAAGGGTATTATATAAATCCCATAAAAATCCTTGCTTTGCTTTTAACACAAAATACTACAATCCCATAATAATAATAGTAATAATAGTAATAATAATAATAATAATAATAATGATAATAATAATAATAATAATAATAATAATAATAATAATAATAATAATAATAATAATCCAAATTCTCCTATGCTTATGTTTCCTTATATTTTCTTAGAATTGATGAAATTCAATTCTGAGTTATTTGTCCTATGAGCTCACAGGAAAATTCATATACCTTGAGCTAAATAAGGAATTAAGATTTTTCTGATCATGTGTCTTTACAGGTGACTTCACATATATTCTTTTATAGGCTGGTTTAACATCAAATGGAACAGCTTTTTAATGATCCACTTTTCCAACTACCCTTATAGCACATCTTTAGAGCTGCTTTGTAGCTGACAAATACAATAGGCAGAGCTACTGAACACTTAGGCCAGCAATATTCTCATCTTCAATCCATCACAGACATCAAATAATAATAAGATGTCTTGAAACTGTGCCAGAAGTGAGCTCATGCAATACTGAAATGATGAATTAACCACTTATAAGGCAGGAGGCAGCATATTGAAATATGCAGGTAATGTCATCATATTTGGTAGCCTTGCAGAGAAAATGTTGAAAATCAAGCACCTGGCCTGATTAGCACTGGTAACTAAATACATTTCCAATTAAAAACAAAACCAAACAAACAAAACCAGTTACAATCCCTCTGTATTTTATTTCTCCATGTGCATACATATATCCTACATCATCATATATACAAGCCTTCATCACACACTGGGAGAACTGGAAAGATGTATAAAAAATCTAGGTGCATTAGAGAAATTCTGATCACATAGTCTGTTAGAAAATTATTAAACTCAACATCCTTGAAGAAAGAAGGACTTCAGTAATTTTTTTTTTATTTTATTTTTTTGAGCTGCTTTGATTGCATTATAACTTCAAAATATGTCATCTCATTGAAAAGGTTCTAACTCTAATGAGGGAACTGAAGAATGAAATGCATAGGTGAAGGAGGATAAATAAAACAATGGATTTCCAGAAATCATACTGCTTTTCAAGCATTTTAAATTTTAATCCTTGTCATACAGTCCTGAGAAATATCTGTTTATCAAAAGTTACACAGAATACAAACAGAACAATGTGCAGGGAAAACATGTTGTCTAATTATTATTTTAATTTCCATTTCATACAAATAACTAGAAGCTGGGGGAAAATGTTTTTCAATCTAGATCTATTTGTTGTTACTCATCATGTGACTCTGTAAAAATAAATCTGGGGTTGAAGATTGAAGAGAGAATTGCTAAAAAGGCAGGAAAATAATGCTTTAAACATCTGGCTCCTTGCTTAATCTTACATACCTTTTTATTTCAGAGGAAGAGTATGCAGTACGAATCCTGGTACAAGGAGGCTATTTCTTCCTGTAACAACTATTTTCTGATATCTTTCAGAATATTTTTTCCTGTATTTTATATCATTGACACAAGAGAGAATATCTGGCATTACAGCTGGACTATGCTTTTACCCATGAAGAATCTTAAAATCTAAGAGTGTTTCCCACAGTAATTTGAGCCTTTTAATCAAATGACCAGTAATTGTTATTCAACAGCAGTTAAAGACTACAGATGTTTTTTTAGGATATTATTCCCAAATTCAGAATTAGGGAGATAATTACAGAAGTCATCTGACAGCATGAAGTAATTATGAATACAGTAATTGGATATACAATTCATAGCAAACATGGATGGAACATTTTATTCATACTCCAGTTTCAGTTGATTTTACAGAGGGTTGTTTTTGTTGAAGCATTCTATAATGAAAAAATAGGTTCAAAACCAGACTGAAAAAAAGAGCGATCAGAATAAGTTTTTAAAACACGAAAAAATACACTTCTTATCTGAAAAGCTTTCCTGGGATTAACACATCATTTTGAGATTAAAATCTCACATTTTCTTTCTTGAAGTCTTATTTTCTTAAGGAAGTATAAGGAAATAAAACTCACAAGGAAATTCTAGAATGATTGCTGTTGCCTCCCTTGTACTATATTTGCAGCTGATTAGCCACAAGTCATTTATTGCGATTCTCCAAAAGTCCTCATAATTTTCCAGCATTGATCACTGAAATACTCCGGGCAATTAGAAATTTTTCCAACCATCCCTGCCCATGAGTCAAGGTGGCTGATGCAACGCATGTTGCATAAAATTGTTGGGAGCACACAGAGCTATCAAACAGCAAAAGAATGCTCAGGAAGCAGGGCCAAGTATCTATGTGTGCCTGCACTGCTTCCCTCAGCAATTTTCTATGGATGTTGTTAGGCTAGTAGGGTTATCTTCCTTCAACAGAGAATTAATTACAAGGACAGGCTTTGAATCTCTTTGAATCTTCAAAGTAGAACTACTTCATCTGAAGCCAGGGAGTCATATTTCATGTTCAGAATCCATCTGATTTTAAACATAAGCAGAATTTTATTGCATAAATCCTAGGACAGGGAAGAAACATTAGGAAATTTCAGACATTCCCAGATACAGCTCAGATCATTTGGAGATGACCACTCAGCAGTCGTTGATGCTAAAGCTGTGTAAGAGGATGCAGTTTAAAAATGTACAACAGAAAGCTGTACTATCATTTAGAGGACTGCAATCAAATTTCCCAAGTAAATTCACAGGAAGGAAACAAATAAACAATCAAACAAACCAAAAAAAAAAAAAAAAAAAAAAAAAAATTTTATTTCACTGGCATTACCAATAAGATTTATTAAACGTTAAACAGACTTCAGTTAAAGAGGATAGGAGAAAGCAGCTGCTGCTGTAGTGAGGCAAGAATTAAATACATTTACACATTTACAAACCTACAATTACAGAATGAAATTAAAAATGAAGGGAAAGGGAAAAAGGGCAAAGGGAAAAAGGGAAAAGGGAAAAAGGAAAGGGGAAAGAGATAAGGGGAAGGAAACTGGATACCTACAGTCCTTAACTGCTGTATAACTTGGTCAGTTTGCCAGGAAAACAGCATGCTTTGCACAAACTAGAATAAAGACCAAATGTTTTCAATGCATACAAATGGATTTGTGATTCCCACTTTCTTCATCCAACATAAACCATAGCCCAAGACAACCTACCAGAGACCCAACTAGTTTTTTGTTTGTTTTTTACTTTTGTTGTTGTTGTTCCTGTTTTCCTTTTGTGTACAAAAATAAATTTTAAAAAAAAAAAGTCTATGGGAAGTTTAACAGAAAAAAAAAAGTTTCTACTACTCAGAATAATGCACTTTGGAATGTGTGATGCTATGCTTCATAAAAATAATATTTCAAGTGTTTCTGGTCTCTGTTCTCCTTGTAAATCTGTTCGAATCTGAAACTCCTGAATTACAGTATCCAAAATTAGTACTGTGTGCTATGAGAGATATACTACTATGTGCAGGAGTATAGAAGTAAAAGATCAAGTGGAAATAAACTCTTAAATTAACATCAACTTTCAGGACTAAAACAGAAACTTTTCCAAACTAAAATATATAAATAAATTCTTGCCACAGTTGAGACAATTTTCATGGTAAAATTATAAATATTAATACATATTAATAAGAAAATTATATGAAAAGAAATAATAAGAAAATATAGTAAAAAAATCTTAACTTTGTCCTGCATTGCCATATTGATATTTCACCATTATTACATCTACATCATAAACAGTAGATCCTAACAACAGCTCCACTGTTGAATCACAGTGACATAAACTGGTAAATGCTTTTTAATGCCTGCTTGCCACAACAAGTAAAGCAATTAAAATTTTCTTGGACTCTCTTTCTGATCCACATTAATTTGACCTTCTTTTACATAGTTTGCTACAATAAGGTTTCACTGGTTTCACTCTTCTTCCTACTTCATTTACTTCTCACTCTGAGGTGCCTCTATGGTTAGGGCAAAACAAACCAAACAAACGAAAAGAATCAGCAAAACAGTACCATTTGCATTTCTTTCAGCAAAGGTACTGCAAAAACAGGTCCAAACCATTAGCATTTTCAAAACTAGAAGCTAGAGTATTTATTATATTTTATTAATATTAATCCATATTCTAGATATTTAGAATTTTCACATATTCGTATTTGGATGTACGGGCAGTGACTACAACTCTTCAAAGCTGCTAGGAATTTTTACTTCATTATCAACTATGGGTCAGGCCCCAGGCATTAATGAATTTAAAGCTTTCAGCAAGTACATCAGGAAATGTAAACCAGCAGCGCACAACAGAGCAGCATATTCAACAGAGCAATGCCCTCTGGTGTTAGACACCTGGCCTTGGAATCACATGAATTATTAACAAAATATGGAAGAATAACCATTTTTTTTTTAATTCAGTCTGTCACTTTTTACTTGTTTCCATGCTGATTTTACTATTGAAATGCATGTATTTATAAAATAATGTCATGGGTTTCATTTAGTTATTTATCTTGTGCAAGTGATCAGGTATTTAAAGAGTTTACTAAATGCTTTCAATGATTTCTTCTAATTTTATTTTTTTAAATAAATGTGCAATTTCATGCTGAATTGTAGCATGAAGAGAACAGATGGTTCTCACCTTTAGCAATCTGTTTCTAAATGATAATACAATTGATCCAAAGAGCATGTAAGAAATATACAACTGACTTCTATTTTTATAGCACTTTGAATTAACTTCCTGGAACAATTTATGTGCAGTATTTCAGAAGACTTGAAAGTGTACTTTTACATAGCTGTTTCGTTTTTAAAAGCTGAAAGGCAGTAATTTCAGGAAACAATTTACATTTTGTTCCTTTAAATGTATCTGGAATTTTTGTGTTCTTATACGCATATTTTTATTTTCTGCATTCATCTATGAAAAGGAAGGAAAATATTCTGCAATGAAACGTACAATGTACTTAAGACACTTACTGGACAGGGAGTTCATACAGATCCACCAGTCATATAGCTTTCCATATTCATATGTGTATTCATTAATAATCAGTTGCTTTTTAAATGTTTCAATATTTTGTTGATCTAACTTGTTTGCATCATATTTTGAGCTGAATGTAAGAAAAGGGGTAAAGATAAGCAAAAACTTCATGGAATGTCAAAAATCGGGATGTAAGAGTGTGTTCTGTGCAGATTACTGAAAGAAGAATGCCTCTACTGAATATATTATGTGATAAAGCAGATGTTTTCATATGGCATATTTAAGCTGTCCATATTAATGGCACAAAATCATGCCTTCTAATTACAGTTTGCATCATCTATCCTTTTAAAGAATACATGAATCTTAGCTTTCAGAACTCACTTTCCATCAGAGTCCAACAAAGCCAATTTAATGAAACATATTTAAGTCAGACAAATTCCTTGGAGTTCACTAGCCTTTCCAAAACAGATAGAAATACAGCAGGGTTAGTACATCTCAACTCACTGATATAAGAATTTCTCATCAGCTTGGCAAAACTGAGTAAGATAAGAATACATCAGGTCATAAGAGTCAGAACAGCTGGACAGTCTGGGAAGCAAAGTTCAGAGGTCAATTTTATAAAGTCAGATAACATAGCAATCTTTTTGCTGTCATTCCAGCAGACAAACAACTTCTGCATGTCACTAAGAACAGTAATGCAACCTTCTGGGAACAGAGTTAGTGCAGTAAAATAAAAATAAGCAATCCCTTTTCTTGTGTCACAGAAGCTACAGACAGGATAGAAAAGAGATTTACTGCTTAACAGGAAGGCTATAGTTAGCTATGGGTGTGTACATGGAGCTCCCTAGTTTAACTGATATAATTGAATTGACATAATGCAACTAGATACTAGATCTATAAGTTCATACAGTTTTACAGGTCAGGTGTGCTTAAATTATTCAGAGAAAGTGGAGACTTGGATATAAAACTTCAACAGTGCACAGATAAAAACACACCAGTGGATGTCAAACTCACTTTGTATATGACTCCCCCCAGACACCCTGCTCCTGCATGGGCTCCTCTCAATGGGCTGCAGCATTTTCTCAAAAGATAGGACTGAAGAAGGTCACAGTCCAGTAAAGAAATCTTGCTGCAGTGAATGATGCTTCCAGGATGAAAGCAAAGGCAAATTTTCTTTCCAATATATTAAAAACACACTTCCAAAAGAAACATCTTCCTTTTTGTCTACCTATGGGTGAATTCCTACTAATAGTGTTGTAGTGTGTTCATTCTGCAAACTGTATTAACAGCTAGAGACAATGACAAGTGTTCATAAACACGGGAACGCGATTTAACAATCCATGCTTTTGTATTATGTTTTTGTGCATGGAAAGGTAAACGGATTTGTAGGCTCCTATTGCATATGACCCCCTCCCCCCAACCCCCACCCCCCTTTTTTTTTTTACCTGCAAAAAACAATGATTATGCAATAAAGGCAGTAGAAAGGCAATCCGTAAACTGAGTCACGCTCTCAGAAAGGGTCATCTTAGAAATTCCCACACTTATCAGGAACCTTCTACAAAAAACAAGTGTACTTTCCTAACAGCCATTGAATTCCCCAAACATCATATAATTTCTCATATCCATATTTTCCAGTGTTATTAATGCACATTCAATGAGCTTTGTTTGGGTTTTAAAACAGCCTACTGCAAATATCCCAGGGATTCTGAGCAGCTGAATTTACTTGAAAGCAAATTCACAGATGTTTATATTCTTATTCAAAACTAAGTACATACAGATCATGCCGTATGGCCAGACAGCCACACAGAGGTACAGAATCTTTTGGTCTGATAGAGATTTTCATATGTAATTTGTCCATGCTGAGTTTCAACGTTGAAGGGACATGTAAAGTTGTGGTGCCCTTCCCCCCCCCTTCCATCGCTCCCCCTTCCTCCCAGCCTCCCCTCCACTAGTACCAGGAACAGAAAGCCAGGCATTAACAAAAGTCTTAGAAAATGAAGTAGAAGATTCTGAGATCGATAAGCAATTAATTGAAGGTGTAAAAGGAAAGTGTTAGCTACAGGTTTAACACAAAGAACTGATGGGAGAATTGTGATACCATAGGATATTGGACAGCAATTGGAGAACATAAGAAAGCATGCTGGGGAGCTGAAATATTATTACAGGTTTTAAGTAGAAAATGGATAGGGCCTAATTTGTATACCGTTGTTAGACAGGCCTAACATACTTGGCTCTTCACATCATTGGAAGAACCAAGTGTTCTTCCAATATTCACAGCTTCTAAGCAAGTGGAAATGAGGCTGTGGAAGAACCAAACAAACTGCTGATCTAGAAGCAGCCTAAAGACTGTCTTTAACCAGGGCCTTGCATTCTTCATCTTTATACCATTACTTGCCTTCAAGGGCATGATCATCATCTTATTGGCTTCCTACCACTACAGAAATGCACCTGATTCTTGCACAAAACTTACGGGTGGGAATTGGAAATATTCACCAGCATTCTGTATTTCACTCCTCATCTCAATTCTCTTTTGGCCTGAGAAGCTTTTCAGATCAGAGATGAAGATCAGCTGTAATATGGAGTTTGGGATACTTAAAAGGAAAAGAAGAATCATACTGAGAACTCTTTTCAACCGCACTTGCAATTGCCAATGAAAAGAATACCAAAGGAACGCCGCATTGTCATGGTAAGCATAAATTTGAGCACAGGTCTCCTCTAACTGAAGTGAGGTTAAACAGGTTCCAAACAAGGTTAAGAAGCACACCCACAATCATTCCATAAAACTGTGTTTTCAAACAAATGGTTTAAAGATTTAGATTTTCTTACAAAAAAAAAAAAAAGATTTAAAGATTTAGATTTTCTTTCTTTTCTTTCCAGCGAAGAATGAAAAATAAATAAATAAAAGAAAATTACCGGGACATACAGTTTTTCTCTAGCTTGCTTTGCTTTGTTCAGAATCTGAGTCTTGGGTCATAATCAGGGAGCAGCATTGTGCAGAAATGCCAAAGCTCCCCAAACTTGTTATATCTTCATCAAAAAGGGCTTTGATACTGCTGCCTCCTCAGCAACATCAGCAATTTACTAGGAAAGTTGGTGTCCACCAGGTCAAATTAGGACTATGAAATCCCTCTTGCCACAACTGCACACTCGCACCAGAGTTGGCTGGACAGACCGATGGACAGAGAAGTATCTAGAAGAGTGTTAGAAAACAGACTTTAGAACAGATTTCCATCAACCCAGGAACAATTACTTGCTCATCCCTTGGTGATCCCAAGCTGCATTCGTGACATCTATGCTGCAAAGTCATCAAATGTGACATGTTACTATACCAGCCTGCTATGAACCTAAACAAGAGTTTGAGTTTAGGATGTTGGTTTAGAATTAAACTCAAAGTGTTAGTCCTTTGATATGTTTTTGTCTGCAAGTGTTTTCACTGTTTCCCAGACAACGTCTCCAGCAAGGTAGCTGCTTGTTTCATTTGTTCTCTCCTCTCCTCTCCTCTCCTCTCCTCTCCTCTCCTCTCCTCTCCTCTCCTCTCCTCTCCTCTCCTCTCCTCTCCTCTCCTCTCCTCTCCTCTCCTCTCCTCTCCTCTCCTCTCCTCTCCTCTCCTCTCCTCTCCTCTCCTCTCCTCTCCTCGTTTTGTTTTCTCAGTAAGGTTTCTTAGAGAAATAAGATTTAAGTGATTATATTGTATGTCCATCCATCTCTCCCTTTTGCTTGTCCAGAGCTTTTACCTTGTCCACCAGGATGCATGAACTTGGTCATAGGCACACTCTCCCTCCTTAAAGAGAACAGGCGAGAAAATACGATGGAAAGGGCTCAAGGGTTGAGATAAGGAAGGGGACATCGCTCAGCAAGGATCGTGACCATCAAAGCAGACTCAGCATAGGGAGACAGTAAGATTTACTGCCTATTACTAACAGGCTAGACATGTGAGTACCAAAGAAAAGAAACCAAAAATGCCTTGCCCCCATCTGATCTCTTCCACCTCCTCCCACCGAGCAGTGCAGGGGAACAGGGGAATGGGGGTTGTGGTCAGTCTATAGCACTTCATCTCCACCACTCCTTCTCGGTCCCTCTCTGACCCTGCTCCACGTGGGCTCCTCTCCACGGGCTGCAGCTCCGGCCCGGGGCCTGCTCCTGCGGGGGCTCTCCATGGGCCGCAGCCTCCTCCAGGCCACATCCACCTGCTCCACCGGGGGCTCCTCCACCCATGGGGGGGCTGCAGCGTGGAGATCTGCTCCATGTGGGACCCATGGGCTGCAGGGGGACAGCCTGCTCCACCAGGGGCCTCTCCCTGCACAGCCCACGGGGGAACTGCTGCTGCCTGCCTGCAGCACCTTCTGCCCTCCTCCTGAACTCCCCTGGGGGCTTCAGGGCTGCTTCTCTTACACTTTCTCAGTCCTCCCTCTCAGCTACTGTTGCACAGCAGTGTTTTTTTCCCCCCCTTCCTGAAATCTGCTCTCACAAAGGCCCAACGAGCATTGCTCCCTGGCTCAGCTCTGGCCAGCAGCAGGTCCCTTTGGAGCCATCTGGAGCTGGCTCTGCTCTGACATGGGGCAGCTGCTGGGCTCTGCTCACAGAAACCACCCCTGCAGCCTCTCCACTATCAAATCTTTTTCATGTGAACCCAATTACCTGACTTTCCACAGAACACTGAGAAGAGCTTAGAATCAAAAAGTCCTTTACAGCCAAACGTTTACCACAAAGCAGTTCAACCATGATCAAATGTCTTTCAAGGATATTTCATTGCATGTTAGCTTCTAAGTCACAAAAGAGTTTCAGAAACTGACAAATCAGTTTGCTATGGATACCAGGGGCAAATAGAAGTAATGTGTCTTTATTGAACACTGAAAAAATACATATATGTTGGTACATATTTATAAGCAGCAGTGCACTTTTCTATTCCGTTATCTAGCATACAAGATGGATGTAGAAAACGAATGCCAGGACACAAATGAGGGTTGCCATGATGAGACTCACGCTAAGTCAGTTTCTCTCCACCTGTAAAGACACATCACAAAGCATTGCATTGCATTATCTCACTCTCTTTCTTTAAATTGCATAAAAACTATCCCTCCTACTAGATTCAGAATATTCCAGGCCAGAATTTTTTCTGAATCTTTTTCTCTGAGCTGAGAGAAAATGACAACTTCAGCCAGTACTGCAGAGTTATAGAGATAGTCATTTATATCAGCTGGAAATCTTCTACAAGACTTTTTATTGATGACTTTGTGCTCTTGCTACAGTTGGAGCAAGTTTGATCTGGGATTTCTGGACATTTTGTCTGAGCAGCATGGTCCGTTACTTACTTACATGGTCTGTTACTTTCTTACAGGTACCAGAGAAGGAATGTTTTGATTTTGTTTTCCTTATATCTAGACTTTTGTGACACTCCACTGGACTCTTTCCAGGAGATCCCTGTCTTTTCTGTAGTGGGGAACCCAGACCTGGACACAGTACTCCAGGTGAGGCCTGACCAGGGAAGAGTAGAGGGGGAGGATCACCTCCTTTGACCTGATGGCCACAGTCCTTTTAATGCACACATTAAAAACTTCCTATAGTCAGCAGGTTAAAGATATTCAGAGAGCAAACACAGATCACATTGATGCATGGAAAGATCAACATCATCCAATTTTTGTAGTGGTGGAGAGTCTTAGAAAGATACTGATATTATGCAAAATGCTGTCAAAGTGAGAAAAACACATGAGACTTGGTTTTGAAAGTTCTAATAAAAAAGTGAAATATTGTTTATTTGTAAATGGCACACTGGCCTAGTTATCAGTGAAGCATCTCAGATCCATGCTTTAAAATGAGATTCTGCATGCTGAGTCATTAATATTTTTATTCTTTATACCTTTACTTTTTCTCATGAAGTACACATTGCATTTTGACTGTACTTTCTTCTGGATCACTAACATCAGAAATGCAGTGTACCAATAACAAAACTAAAAGGAATTTTGGGTAACACTGACAAATTCAAATTAAAAGTAGAAAGAGGAAAAAAAAAAAAGCTTTTTATATACTAATCACCTACATATAATAGTTAAAAATATTGCAAAATCTCACAAACATTTCCCTCTGTTACTCCTTTCAGTGCAGTATCAGAGAAACAGGACAGTAATAATGAAATTGACAGAGCATCATAAATTAAACTCTAATATGTTTTTGGTTTTGTTTATGTTTTTGTTTTTTGTGGTGTAGTAAATTTTCATAATGAAATGGGACACCCATTCATAAGTTATATTTCTTTCTCAAAAAGTACTTAAAGCAGCTTTTAAATATATGGTTAAAATAACTCAAATTCATAAGCAAAGATCAGAAAATGAGTTTTAAAAATGAGGTATTCATACTATAAAAGCCTGGCAGCTTTCTAAGACAAAGAATGTCACCTCCCTGAACGTGGATAATGGCTGAAAGAAAATAATTTTACCTCTAATGGCTTTGATTTTGCTAGCAATATCTCATAACAGGGTGCCTGAAAAACAGCTTCCAGACACAGCCTCCATAGTAAAGCAGGAATGAATGTGATAAAGGGAGCACTCTGTCAATACCACTTTACAATAAAAGGCCAAAGCAAATTACTCTCAACAATGAATGCAAACAAAATGAAGATTCAAACAGGATTTTTTTTAAGTAGGGGACATGGAGAGAATTTCTATATAAGCAACCCATAAATTTTGCACCCTCATTTTAAATTCCAAGAGATGGGGAGAAAAAGAACATGATAGCCCTTCAATACACAGGACAGAAAACTGCAGGGATTTTTTTTTTCTTTCTCTTCTTTATATCCCATGTAGACAATCTAAAAGAAGCTTGGTGTTTAAACTCTAAAATAATTTTTGGCTGATTTTTTTGCCATTGCGTATATTGCTTTGTGCTTTCTCTGGGTCATTTTTTCCTTCCTGAATGTTGTGCAAATCTAATTTGCCATTCTGCTCTATTATCACTAAATGAGCTTGATCTAACAGTGTAGACGTACAGAGTTGCAAATCTAACTATAATGTAAATCTAATGAGAAAGGAAAGGAAACAAGAATACAGAATTAAATACAGCCTTCACCATGTTACTTTCATGAAATAGAGTGAGATACCAGATGTGTAAGTACCTTTTGCTATGCTTGCTATACTGAGAGCTGCAGTGAGTGCAATTGGTCCTCTCTGGACTTTTTCACATATTGGTCCTCTTACCTTTTGTATGCCTTATGTAGAATAAACTACAGAGGAAGTTATAGAGAATTTCAGAATTTTCAGCCAGGGAGCAGAGTAATGTAAGCACTAACAACCCCTCTCTCTCTTCCACTTATGATCCAAATAATACCCTACATTTGTAAATATAATTGGAATCAAAGCTGGCTATAAAATTTGAAGAGTGGTAAGGGAGTATGAATGAAAGGAAAGCAAGAGAAAAGATATAAAAAACTGCATGCAGAAAAGCATGATAAAAAGTGAACTTTGTGTCACATGAGTTCTGTGTATCAATTCTCCTCTTGTTTGTAAAAATGTTCACAAAGATCAAGGGATAGTTACACAGAAATGTTTGTGTTATTCAGAGTCCTGTCTTTGCAGATGACATGAGAAAAAAATCTTAATTACTTACTTAATTAAAAGCTATTAAGAAGAAGCTACTTAGACTTCTATGCCAAGCACAAAAAGTAGGAATAGTTAAACATATGTTTCAGTGAAGCTAATCATACCTTGTTGGTGTATACACATCATAGTACAGATTTCATGAATTAAACAGCTTGCAAGATCATTTAGTTATTTTTGTGAAGGTCTGCTGGGCAGTTTTATAGAGATACGCTCAGCCCATCTGCTGATCTTTGTAAGGTAATTTGTGGGTCTGTGTGGTGGTTTATTACTGAAACACTGTGAAATACAAGACAGCATGTAAGACATAGGGGATCTCTTAAAGAAATGTCCTAAACCCTGTTGGATACCAAGAAAAAATTCCTCATGATCCAGAGTCACTAGAATTAGGTATATGAACTGAGACTTCCTAACACAACAGAAAAAATACATAAGATACAGTCACACAAATTTCTTCTCAGATCTCTACAAGTTTCATTGCCTAGACAGTATCAGATTAAATAAAAAATTATCAACAAAAAATAAATTAAAAAAAAAAACAAACGAACAAACACATTAAAAGTAAAATATTAAATAACGTATAGGTACTAATACAGCAAGAATAATTCAAATACTTTAAAATCAACAATTAAATTGTGCAAAACTTCCACCATGTGCATATAAACACATACAAACTATCAGGAATAAGCAGACTGATAGCGTCTTAATTAAGCAATTATTGCAAGCATTATAAAATGCAAAGAAGTACCTAATGTGTCTCAGCAAATATATTAGATTTCAAATAGATTCAGTCTTTTAGCTCACCAAGCTCTCCTGGAGTTTGCATTTCTTCTATTCTTGATTATAGCCCTCCTGTAGGTAATTTTTTTTTTTGTTATCTTGGGTAAAAAATGGTCTTGCATATGAAAACTCACAGATGTCAGGCTGTATTTATAGCTTACATACTAGCCCTTACAATGGCAATGCATATATTTAATGTGACAAATAAATTTTCCAGTTCCTTTCTCAATTTGCTTCTTTTTAATTGAGTAAGCAATCACTTTGTCTGTGTCCTGGTTACATTTGGGATAATTTTCTTTCTAGTAGCTCATATAGCTCATATAATTTAGTAGCTCATATAATATAGTAGCTCATATAATTTTCTTTCTAGTAGCTCATATCTTTCTAGTAGCTCAAAAAGGGTTTTTTTAGATATGTAAATGGAAAAAGGAGAACTAAAGAATACATAGGGCCGCTCCTTGATAGGGAAGGTCTCCTCACAGACGATGACATAGGCAAAGCAGAGACGCTTAACGCCTTCTTTGCCTCTGTCTTCAATGCCGATGATGGGCTTCGGGACCCAGGGTGCCCTGAGCTGGAGGACCGGGACGGTGGGGATGACAAACTCCCAGCTGACCCTGAACATGTGCGGGATTTGCTACTCCACCTGGATCCCTACAAGTCCATGGGTCCGGATGGGATTCATCCCTGGGTGCTGAAAGAGCTGGCGGACGTCATCGCAGAACCTCTTTCAATTATTTTTCAACGATCCTGGGAATTTGGAGAGGTCCCGGTAGACTGGAAGCTGGCAAATGTTGTGCCGATTTTCAAGAAGGGTCAGAAAGAAGACCCTAGCAATTACAGGCCTGTCAGTCTCACGTCAGTGCCTGGTAAAACCATGGAGAAGTTGGTTCTCGAACTTATTGAGGCGCACCTGGGGGACAAAGCAGTCATTGGTCCCAGCCAGCATGGGTTTGTGAAGGGTAGGTCCTGCCTAACTAACCTGATTTCCTTTTATGATAAGATCACCCGTATGGTGGACCAAGGGAAACCAGCTGATCTGATTTTTTTGGACTTCAGCAAGGCTTTTGACACGGTTTCCCATAGGATCCTACTGGACAAAATGTCCACCATACAGCTAAATAAAAACATCATACGATGGGTGAGCAATTGGCTAACGGGCAGGGCCCAAAGGGTTATGGTAAATGGGGCTGTGTCAGGCTGGCGGGCGGTCACCAGTGGGGTCCCTCAAGGCTCCATTTTAGGGCCGGTACTTTTCAATATTTTTATAAACGATCTGGATGTAGGAATAGAGGGTATTTTGAGCAAGTTTGCTGATGACACCAAACTTGGAGGAGTTGTGGACTCAAATGAGGGCGTAAAGGCCTTACAGAGGGATCTGGACAGGTTGGAGAGCTGGGCGATCACCAACCGCATGAAGTTCAATAAGAGCAAGTGCCGGGTCCTGCACCTGGGACGGGGAAACCCTGGCTGCATGTACAGACTGGGCGATGAGACGCTGGAGAGCAGCCTAGAAGAGAGGGATCTGGGGGTCGTGGTAGACAGCAAGTTGAATATGAGCCAGCAGTGTGCCCTGGCAGCCAGGAGGGCCAACCGTGTCCTGGGGTGCATCAAGCACGGCATCGCTAGTAGGTCAAGGGAGGTGATTGTCCCGCTCTACTCTGCGCTGGTGCGGCCTCACCTCGAGTAGTGTGTGCAGTTCTGGGCATGGGCACCACAGTATAAAAAGGACATGAAACTGTTGGAAAGTGTCCAGAGGAGGGCTACAAAGATGGTGAAAGGCCTTGAGGGGAAGACGTACGAGGAACGGCTGAGGTCACTGGGCCTGTTCAGCCTGGAGAAGAGGAGGCTGAGGGGAGACCTCATCACAGTCTACAACTTCCTCGTAAGGCGGTGTCGAGAGGCAGGAGACCTTTTCTCCATTAACACTAGTGACAGGACCCGCGGGAACAGGGTTAAGCTGAGGCAGGGGAAATTTAGGCTGGACGTCAGGAGGGGGTTCTTCACAGAGAGGGTGGTTGAACACTGGAACAGGCTCCCCAGGGAAGTGGTCACTACACCGAGCCTGTCTGAATTTAAGAAGAGATTGGACTGTGCACTTAGGCACATGGTCTGAACTTTTGGGTAGACCTGTGCGGTGTCAAGAGTTGGACTTGATGATCCTTAAGGGTCCCTTCCAACTCAGGATATTCTATGATTCTATGATTCTATGATTCTATGATATGGTAGCTGTGCTTTGGATTTAGGTTGAAAATAATGGTCATAACATACCAATGATTTAGTTACTGCAGAGCAGTGCTTACACAGAGCCAAGGACTTTTCAGCTTCTGCTGAGGAGTGCACCAGGAGCTGAGAGGGAACAGAACCAGGACAGCTGGACAAGACTGGTGAAAGGGATGTTCCATACCCTGTGGTGTCATGTTGAACAATAAAAATGGGGGAGTTGTCTCAAGTGCAGTGGAGGGCTGCTGTTTGGGGTCTGGCTGAGCATGACCAGCAAGTAGTGAGCACTTGCATTGTGCATCACTTGCTTTGCTTATATTCTGTTGTTGTTGTTATTGTTTCCCTTCCTTTTCTGTCTTATTAAACTGACTTTATCTCAACCCACAAGTCTTTTTACTTTTTTTTTTTTTCATTTATTTATTCCCTCTCCCATCGCAATGGGGTCAGAGGCAAGGGGGTAGTGAACAAGCGGCTGTGTGGTACACTCAGCTGCTTGCCAGGTTAAACCACAGCAATCTCAAATACAGTTACGTGAAGTTAAGACAACCAATGAAGTTATACTGGTAGAACAAGTGGAAATTCCTTGAAGCTATGCTATACATTGGACACAAGCAACAATACAACGTCACAAGAAGTTTCAGGCATTTGGGCAAATTAACTTTTTCAACACAAGGTCCCTAACACCATATTCAGAACCTGGGAATTTCACATGTATGAATAAGAAGTTCATAGTGCTAACTACTCTGAAAATCATACCCCTTTTAACATGGATAAGTTTGGCTGTCAAGATCTAACTTGAGGGAAAGACATAGTGATATGTGAATGTCCTGTTGTGTACTATTCAACTACACAGTCCTGATATCTATAATGTATTTAACTACCAAAAGTATCAGGTGAACACTAAAAATTCATGGTACTTCTCTAAGCTAAACCTGGAAATTTATTAAGAATTGCTTTTCACTGGTAGAAAAGTCAAAATGTTAACTGTATTAAATTTAACAGTTAAATTTCAAAGCTTTTGCCATTAAAAAAGACACCAAATGCTACTCTACAATTTCTGTGAATAACAAGGTATATTTTTTCACCAATTATCCATTTGCAATTATTTTAAGGAAAATGGCAAAAGTTGTGAAGAGAGTTTAAGGCATCACATAGCTCTGATAGAAGATTTAGTACAAGATATTAATTGAATAGTAAGCAAAATAATGAGAATATTGAGAGACATTGATCATCCCTTCTGTGTAAAACAGCCCCCCCCCAAAAAAATATATTAAAAAAAAAAAAAAATCTAAGCATTTAGAGTTCTCAGAGAAAAATGGGATGAAAAACAGCACTAACATTGCAAATCTATGCTATCTGGGAGGCATGATTTTTCGTCAGGAGCTAGGACTAATAGAAATGCTCTAAGGTATGAAATGAAATCATTAAATATTTAGACACAATATAAAGACTTTTTAAGTTCAGATTAATTAGTACTTATGTTATTTATTAGTTGGATTTGTTTTTACAACAGGAAAGATCTGTCAGGGCTTTGAGGGCACCAAAAGGTTTTTATGTCCCTGACCAGCCTCTCCTCAGGACCATACCCACACTTCCATAGACTTAATTTAAGTTCAGGCCTGGGCTTTCTGTCCTTGTCTGAATTATATTGTAGGTGTGCCTGTCTACAGTTCTGTCTCTTAACCTGGACAGTTTTTGGACCCATGTTTCAGGCAGCTTTTCTTCTTGGATGGTACCCTTTGATGTATTCTATAGATTGCCCGTAGTCTCACCTTTGGCTCTGTCTCCTTTCATTCTTGACTGGATTCCTTATTTACCACTGGATCTGGCTTATTGCTTGCTGTGTCTGGGGGTATTGATGTTACTGAGGCAGTTACCGGCACCTATCTCCTGACTTACCTGGCCTTAGGGAGCAGCTAGCTTTCATTGCTTTCTGACAGGATTCTTTCTTTTATGAGATGAGCCCACTCAAAATAGAGACAGATAAGGCCTAAGAAGGAGTCCTTGCTTGGCTGCAACACTTAATACAAGAATGCAGATGTTATACATCTACATGTAGATAACTGATATATGAAGGCATTCAGAGGGACATTTGTTGTTGTTGTTCCCTGGTCCTAGTCTTTTAATGTTGATTTGGGGAGAAGTTTTCAATATCTTTCAGAATTTTTGTTGTTGTGATATTATTATTATTACTATTTTTTTTAATGATGAACTTTATCTTTCACCTCCCTGTCAGGTAATTCCTTACTTGGGGTACCACTGAAGTAGGGTTGGTATATGTTCAGATAGCTAGACAGTTCAGCAATGTCAGTGTGTGGGTGCCACACAGGTGTATATGGAGGCCACACACAGTTTTCAGCTAGTAGCCATATTAGTCAATAGCCAACAGCTTCCTAAATTCACTCATTGTTAACTGTTTATAGTTTAAATGAAAATTGAAACCATGAGTTAAAGCCCCACAGGGTGTCTTGTTTAATGCTACCTCAGGTATCTACTCACAATTCAGTCCAGTGCCTTACAGACATGCTGCCAAAGTGGTGAAACATGAGATCACTGGTGAGCTTCAAATATTCGGCACTCATCGGATGCTAAGGTAGAAACTAAGGTAGAAACTCTGGAAAGTGTGAGGATTCTCACAAGCTTCCTTTTTCTTTTTTCTTTTTTTTTTTTTTTTTTTTCTATGTGAACTTTATAGATGTTACATATAGGGATCATAAATTTATTTCATTTTATATCTGCTGAGACAAGACATTTTATATCTGCAAGACAGTTTGTATTAATCTCATAGTCTATTATTATTATTATTTGTGTGTGACTGTAAACTGGTGTTGATTTGCTCTCCTCACCTCCCTCATATATTTAAGAGAAAACTTTGCAAAACAAGGGTTATTTGTGTTAATGTGTCAAGCTCATAAACACTTACCAGCTTATGAGTTCAGCCTAAATAAGAGTATTTATGTGTGGGGGGTGAACCATGAACCTAAGGCTTATTTCCTAAGAAAGAAAAATAAAAAATGTGCTAATTTATTACATCACCTAACCTCCTCTAATTCTGAGCTCTTAAAAAAAAAATAAATAAAAAATAAATTAAAAAAAATAATAATTACTCAATACAAAATTTCCCAGAGTTTACTGTTGGATTCACACTTGCAAACTTTATGAAGCAGGCATTATTCATAGAAGTAGTAGACAATATTAAAAGTAAATACTAATTTTGAAAAATAATTATCCCATTTGGTATCTACTAATGAAAGAACTCTTTTCAGATGATGCAGTCTTTATGCTTTTCCATACAGACAACCTTCTTCTTCAGAACAAAGTCACATGGCTACCACAGCACAGATGTGAGAGAGTAGAAAAACTAGCCACCTGTGTAGATTAGAAAACATTTTGCTTTACACTTTAGATCACATGGTGTTTGAACAGTCTTTGTTGAGCTTATTAGCAGGCCATAAAATAACAAAAACTGAAAATTAAGTTGATTGTACAGAAACAAATTGCAGTTGCATTGTGATACAAGCACCATCTTGTGCTACAAGTTCACCGTCTAGATGCCCTCCAGCAGAAGCAATATGGAGCACTACAACATACATATTTCTAGATATCAAAGAATCACAGAATTGAAGGGGATGGAAGGGACCTCTAAAGATCATTGAGTCCAACCCCCCTGCCAAAGCAGGTTCCTTAGAGCAGGCTGCCCAGGTAGGCATCCAGATGGGCCTTGAATATCTCCAGAGAAGGAGACTCCACAATTTCCCTGGGCAGCCTGTTCCAGTGCTCTGTCACCCTCACTGTGAAGAAGTTCTTTTGCATGTTGGTGCAGAACTTCCTGCACTTCATCTTGTGGCCATTACCCCTTGTCCTGTCCCCACAAACCACTGAAAAGAGGTTGGCCAAGTCCCTCTATCTCCCACACCTCAGGTATTTATTTACGTTGATGAGATCCCCTCTCAGCCATCTTTTCTCTAGGCTGAGCAGACCCAGGTCTCTCAGCCTTTCTTCAGAGGGAAGATGCTCCAGGCCCCGTACTATCTTTGTGGCCCTCCACTGGACTCTTTCCAGGAGATCCCTGTCTTTTTTGTACCAGGGAACCCAGAACTGGACACAGTACTCCAGGTGAGGTCTGACCAGGGCAGAGTAGAGGGGGAGGATCTTGACCTGCTGGCCAAGCTCCTTTTAATGCACGCCAGGATCCCATTAGCCCTCTTGGCCACAAGGGCACAGAGCTTGCTCATGGTCAACCTGTCATCCACTATGACCCCCAGGTCCTCCTCCGCAGAGCTCCTCTCCAGCAGGTTATCCCCCAGCCTGTACTGATATATGCAGTTGTTCCTTCCCATGTGCAGGACTCTACACTTGCTCTTATTAAACCTCATTTGGTTTCTTCTTGCCCATCTTTCCAGCCGGTCCAGATCTCGCTGAATGGCAGCACAGCCTTCTGGCGTGTCAGCCACTCCTCCCAGCTTTGTGTCATTGGCATACTTGCTGAGGGCAGACACGATTCCCTCATCAAGGTCATCGATGAAGATGTTGAACAAGATCGGACCCAGCACTGACCCCTGGGGAACAGGTCTCCAGCCAGACTCTGTGCCACTGATCACCACCTTCTGAGCTCGACCAGTCAGCCAGTTCTCAGCCCACCTTACTGTCCACTCATCTATCCCACACTTTCTCAGCTTTGCTATTAGGATGTCATGGGAGACAGTATCAAAAGCCTTGCTAAAGTCAATGTAGATGACATCCACTGCTCTCCCCCCATCTACCCAGCTGGTGATGCCATAATAGAAGGCAATGAGGTTGGTTGAGCACAAATTCCCCTTGGTCTTCAAAGGAAGAGCCTTCTGCCTTTAAATATTTCCCCTTTGTTGATGGTACTTCCTCTGAACAGTTTTCTGTTAGTTTAAGGCCACTCCGCAGACCAGAAAACCCAGTCAATAATTTTCTTGCATAACCTACTTACTGACTATTCATGATTATAAATTAATATGGTAGTATATGGAATGTTTCAGGTGAGTGAACACTGGATAAAATAAAATGAATTTGAAGAAATCCAGGACTTGTAAGAAGATGAGTCAGATTCATTCCATCATGAAACAAATGTGTCTTATTGGTGGAATCACTAAGAAGACCTGTGGAACTAAAGATTGCCTTATAATTTTCTATTGGTCCTGACCTGTTAAGTCGAGTTTGAAGGTAGAGAATATGGCACAGATAACCACCTCTTGCGGTATTTGCCATAGTTGATTCCTTTGATAGGAAACTACTAGTCAAGTAAGATCAGAGAGAGCTTTCCTGGACATCCTAAATTTGGAACAGGCCATTGTCACCTGGAACAGTGATAGTAAGCTACTGTGCCCTCCATTTTGTAGACTAAGGGTTTTAATGTTAGTGAGGGTGCCATAGCTGGCCCCTCTCTCGCGTGAACATCTTTGTGGACTAGTAGGTGTACTGTAGTTTCTTTGATTTGGAAATTCTTCAGACACAAAGCAATCCTTTGTGTGTGAAAAAGATAGTAAAAGTCTGATAAATTTGTATTTATATTGCTCCTTTCTTCTTGCTAAGATCTACCTTAAATTATTGATTCTTGCTCTTCTTAATCAAACTTTTACCAACAGCCTAGATCTCCTCCTGTAAGGGAAGAATATTGATCTCTTCAGTTTCTGTTTTGACCCTGTAATCTTGACCTTCTTCCCCACCCTCTTTCCGTTCTTGTGAGAACAACACTAATGTTCACTTTGATTGCAGTTGCTTTAAACTGTACATCTGGAATATAATCTTGAGTTACCATAGTCCCAACCCTTCTTAATACCAGATGTTGCTCGTCTGCCAAATGCTCAAGCAGCAATTGTTCAGACCATTTGCAGTTCTGTGCTTCAGCCCACATCTGAAGTCAGTCTATGCACTGCAGAAAATCAATATTTCAGGAAGGTTTGCCTGTATTAAAGTCCTCGGATCTTCTCTGTTAGCAGCTCCATGAAGCTTCTGGCCTTTCTCTGAGATGTCATTAACAGCTGTCCCATGCCTTATGCACACATCCAGAATAAGATCAATTCCATGAAGAGATTTTAATAAGGCTACTAGAAAGCAACCAATACTTAGCCCCTCAGCTATACCATAAAACTGCCTGCCCTGCCTTTGCTCAGACCCCCCATAGGCAGTTGCAGCTAACAGTATGGTTCACCCTGCTCTCATCTTACAGGAGAGACATGTGGCACAGATGCACCTGCCTCTGGCCTCTAGCGTGGAACTTGTTTAGGGGTCTTTCTGCTCTTTTTGAACGCCATCACTATTCATGGTATATAAGTTGGAGATAAGTTATTCCATTCTTGATTAGAAAGTATACTGACTTGCACATTAGAGCATCTTTCTTCACAATTTATCGTCTTCCACTGAACCCTCTACTTAGTCAAAATTGTACAATATGGATCAATTCAGATGGCATCAGTTCTGTATCTTAAAACTGAGGCTTGCGAAGATTTTTCTCTCTCTTTGAATGTCCCATGACCTTGTCTGCCATTTTTAATGCAGCTAAACATTGTCCAGATGGTTTTAGTGCTAATGATCTTCCCAATGATACCACATAATGACCTGCTATTTGCAATATGTGAGAAACATGCTGGCTATCTCATCTGATTAAATTACTAATTTGCTAAATTATTAGCTTCCTAAGTATCACATTTTCCTATACCTAAATAACCTTCATAAATGTAGTCACAAAATAAATTAACTTTGAGGCCAAAGTTATACAATAAATTCAGAGAAAGGGGAATAAAAAATCATTTTCTTGGCAAATTTCTAATTTCAAAATATGTAAATGCAAAAAGTGCCAAAAAAAAAAAAAAAAAAAAAAAAAAAGGAGTCAATGAATAATTTCAAAAATATTTGACTGTTTATCATCTGACAGGCACATTTTTTTTCAGTTAATTTGGTCAGGGAAACTTTACAGATGGAGTCTTTGTTTTTTTGCTTCGCCTCTTCATTTGCACACACTACACATTTTTTACATGACTGCATTCTTTTCTTCTGAACATGAACATGCAAATAAAACTAACTCTTTACCCCCAGAGAAGTTTTGCAGAACCATAGTTACAGTTCAGACTGAATTATAACAACTAAATGGTTTTAAATGATACCCCATGTTCCAAACTAACAATAATCTCGGTGATGGCAAATTAGAGTTTCTATTGCTCAAAGCACTATTTAATTAAAGTAACTGCTCAAACTAAATCACCATAATTCAAATAGATAAATAAATAGATATATAAATTGTTTAGACTTTCTGGTGATTAAAAATTGGAACCACAAGTTGGAATTTTATTTTTTGCCTAAAATAACTCTACTTATCTTTTTCCAAAGCACAGGAAACTAGGAATTGGTTTAAAGCTTTACTGCTAAAATAGTACATGGTTGTGGACATTAGGAAAAAATAATAGAAAAAAAAAAATGAAAAATCTAGAGAAAGTATCTTGGAAAGCAAGGAACAAACACCTTATTAAATCTACCTCTCTCTGTATATATACATATAAACTGTTTGCACTTTCTCTCTTTCTTCCACCCCCACCTCCCAATATATTTTCTTAGAAATACCAGCATCGATTAATTTTTTGCTGTTATTGCATACTAGCATTATATTCAATCTTCTTATTCACATTAAGTTTTTCTCTACTTATGGGCATCTGCTTAATTCTATTATGGGGTGATTGCCTATGGCTAAGGCATCTGGATGCTGATGAGCATTTATTTCACAAGAAAGCATCAAGCAGCCCTTGCCACTCAAGATAACACTCAAAAACATATTTTCAGGATTATTAGGGTGAAGTAATAAAGTTTAAGATAGACAAACTTGCTGCAGAGAGGCGGTTCTACTTTCAAAGTTTAAGTAAGGGACCTTTAGCAAACAAAACATGATTTGAAGGTTTTCCTTTTATATATCTCCCACGTAGTTATAAGATGCTTCTTTAAGTATGCTTGTCTGTGCTCTTGAATAACCATGGAGATACCGAACCACCACATAGGTTTGATTGCATCTGTTATCAACATAAGCATATGAAAATTAAGTCTGTTTAAGTTAACACTTCCCACCTCCCCCCCAAATCATGTTGGGTTTTAAAGAAAATACTTCTAGTATTCAGCAAGTACAAGATAAAGTCCCAGTTCAACGATAGACTTACAGAGTAGGGAATTTCCTTTTTTAAAACAAACAAACAAACTATTGTGTTGTCAGCTATGAGTTGAATACACATACACACAAAAGCTACAGTTTGTTGGGTGTTTCTAAAGCAAGTAAAAATGTTGAAAAGCTCAGTTTTTGTGGAACTAGAATGACTTTCTATCTGGGAAATTTCTGAAGTCATTTAATAGCAGTCATTTAATAGTATATATAATAGTCATTATATATATATTATATTTATATTATATATATATTTATATATATTATATTTACATTATATATATATTATATATATATATATATATATATATATATATATATATATATATATATATATATGGTATTGATGCAGAGGTAGTGCTTATCTGGTATTCTGTTCTTCCACCTTGGCAGTTACAAATTGGCACCTATTCCCCGAGTCACCCCAAGCTCTCCAAATATAAGTGAATAAATGTACAATGTTCTTTATTTGTGGACATGTATATCTATCAGATCACCTATCACATTAGAAAACATGCTTCCCTTCTGAAAACACATATGTGGGAAAAGACTGGCTTCTGTTCCTACACAAACTTCTATGAACATCAGAGGAGCACTTCTGGACTAAGAATAAAATCTGCTCTCCCATATGGTCTTGCAAAGTAGGTGGCAGATGAGGAAGAAACAGAAAGAGCCATG
This sequence comes from Aythya fuligula, assembly GCF_009819795.1. Classification (NCBI taxonomy): domain Eukaryota; kingdom Metazoa; phylum Chordata; class Aves; order Anseriformes; family Anatidae; genus Aythya; species Aythya fuligula. The sequence continues at coordinate 56,721,046 of NC_045593.1, read as the reverse complement.
TTCTGTCATGTTTAATTACCACCAAAAAGCTGGTGCCCAAATGCCCTCAGCTTCAATTCAAATGTTTTCTTTACTACTTCTTATTGGAACAGTGACCCAGAAGCTGGGATTTGACTAAGACAAAGGGTAGAAAGCCAGAGAATGAAGAAGGTTATAGAAAAACCCTTGTTTTCTATAACCCTGTTATAGAAAAAACCTTTTACCAACCGTAGATTCTGCCAAATGTAAAATCAATAAAATTATTCTATCTGCATTCCTACAGAACTTTATTCTTAATCAAAGGTCACCACTGTGAGAGTGGTGAACAGAGAATAAACTATTATAAACTAAATAAGTTTCAGGGGAACCAAAATAATGACATGTCAAAAGCGTATTGACTACACTACCCTTCTGCTGATTCTGTCTTTAATGATAGGAAGCAACAGCTAATTATGCTGTTAGCATATTGCTTTTTACTATGTAAGGTTTTCAACGAATTTATGCATAGAAAAGGTCAAAGCATTTTCTCAAAAGATAGGACTGAAGAAGGTCACAGTCCAGTAAAGAAATCTTGCTGCAGTGAATGATGCTTCCAGGATGAAAGCAAAGGCAAATTTTCTTTCCAATATATTAAAAACACACTTCCAAAAGAAACATCTTCCTTTTTGTCTACCTATGGGTGAATTCCTACTAATAGTGTTGTAGTGTGTTCATTCTGCAAACTGTATTAACAGCTAGAGACAATGACAAGTGTTCATAAACACGGGAACGCGATTTAACAATCCATGCTTTTGTATTATGTTTTTGTGCATGGAAAGGTAAACGGATTTGTAGGCTCCTATTGCATATGACCCCCTCCCCCCAACCCCCACCTCCCTTTTTTTTTTACCTGCAAAAAACAATGATTATGCAATAAAGGCAGTAGAAAGGCAATCCGTAAACTGAGTCACGCTCTCAGAAAGGGTCATCTTAGAAATTCCCACACTTATCAGGAACCTTCTACAAAAAACAAATGTACTTTCCTAACAGCCACTGAATCCCCCAAACATCATATAATTTCTCATATCCATATTTTCCAGTGTTATTAATGCACATTCAATGAGCTTTGTTTGGGTTTTAAAACAGCCTACTGCAAATATCCCAGGGATTCTGAGCAGCTGAATTTACTTGAAAGCAAATTCACAGATGTTTATATTCTTATTCAAAACTAAGTACATACAGATCATGCCGTATGGCCAGACAGCCACACAGAGGTACAGAATCTTTTGGTCTGATAGAGATTTTCATATGTAATTTGTCCATGCTGAGTTTCAACGTTGAAGGGACATGTAAAGTTGTGGTGCCCTTCCCCCCCCCCTTCCATCGCTCCCCCTTCCTCCCAGCCTCCCCTCCACTAGTACCAGGAACAGAAAGCCAGGCATTAACAAAAGTCTTAGAAAATGAAGTAGAAGATTCTGAGATCGATAAGCAATTAATTGAAGGTGTAAAAGGAAAGTGTTAGCTACAGGTTTAACACAAAGAACTGATGGGAGAATTGTGATACTATAGGATATTGGACAGCAATTGGAGAACATAAGAAAGCATGCTGGGGAGCTGAAATATTATTACAGGTTTTAAGTAGAAAATGGATAGGGCCTAATTTGTATACCGTTGTTAGACAGGCCTAAAAGTAAACCTCAGACAGGGATCAAACCCCAAACAGGAACAATAGGGAAGGGAAATGTTCCTGGGAAACAGTGGCAAATTGATTTTTTCAAACTCTCAAGAAAAGGAGGCTTTAGATGCCTATTGGTGCTAACAGACACCTTTTCCAGATGGCCAGGAGCATTCCCACATAGAACTAACAAAGCCAGAGAAGTGTCCAAAGTATTGTTGAATGAAATTATATCGAGATTTGGTGTACCCTCAGTAAGGTCTACTGACAGGGGACCACATTTCACTGCAGAACTGACCCAACAAGTCAGCAAAGTGCTGGGGATTGATTGGCAACAACACACTCCATATAGGCCGCAGGCATGTGGCCATGGGAAAAAACATGAACCCTTTGATAAAACAACAGATTGGTAAAATATGTCAAGAGACCAATATGTACTGGTAAAGATAAGCCCCTGTTGAGATATTGTATGGAAGGCCTTACCAAATGCCATACAAAGGAGAAGATCTAATGCAAGGAGGAAACCAATCTTTGCAATGACATCTTATAGTTTGGGGCAAGCAACTAGAACAAATAAAAAAAAAAAAAATGTTTAGGCACTAGACCTTTTAGTTGCCTCCCAAGGGGAAGTATGCACTTTAATAGAGATTAGTTGCTGTATGTATGCAAATGAGTCAGGACGAATTGAGACTGATCTCTCTCTATATATATGTATTTGGAAAAGACCAAGATTCTATGTAAGGTAGCTCAAGATGACACCTCATAGGGTTTTGGAGAATAAACTTACCTGCTTTATAACCATCCCAAGGTTATAGACAGTCTGGTTTCCGCAAGTCAGTAGCTGACCAACACTGTAGAACTCAGAACAGGTGTCATCAACAGACTTCAAGTGACTGATCGGCTAATTTGGTGAGCTAATATGACTAATTATCTATAGCTACCAGGACTAACAATTGGGTCTTTGTGGAGAATATCATGGAGATGAAGGAGTGTTCAAATGATGATGTACTAGTTTTGAAGTCTACGAGGATATTCCACCAAGCTTTTGAAGGATAAATTCCATGCTAGGCCAATTGTAATGAAAATTTTCTATTATTTCTACAAAGCTGTCTCAGTTTGAAAACGTGAGACAGTTCAGTGTTGGGTAGTCATCTGTCTTAAAATGCTGAGAAGATGGGGCTGCTTTCATTTCCAAACTGGCTGTCATAAAGGCCTTAAACTTTGCATTACATTGAGGCAGTGGTGATCTCAGCCTTATTATATTTCCCTGCGTAATGTAGCTCCCAAAAGAGATCCCAAGGTCCAGAACAGACATGGAAATAATTGTTGGGTTGTAAGGAAAAATCATATTCCATTCTACAGCAACACCAGAGCTGTCTGAAGAGTTTAGGAGTCATCTGAAGTTATTTATGTTTGATTTGGACTGAGTAAGATCTTACTGAGTAAGTATTTATTAATAATTAATTATTTAATATTGCAGAACTTACTAGCACAGGTATTATGGTTGAGTTTGGGCCAGTGATCTTAATGTTGCCATGAAGATTTAAAAGGCAGTCCAGGGAAATGTCTTCCAAATATAGAATCATAGAATCATTAAGGTTGGGCCTTCAGAATCATCTGGTCCAACCATCTACCAACGTCACCCACTAAACCATGTCCATAAGCAACACATCCAACTTTTCCTTAAACACCCCCAGGGATGGTGACTACACCACTTCCCTGGGCAAACTGTTCCAAAGCCTGACTACTCTTTCTGAGGAGAAATGTCTCCTAATTTTCAATTTAAACCTCCCCTGGCAAAACTTGAGGTCATTCTCTCTAGTCCTATCACCTGTGAGAAAAGGCCGACCCCCCTAGATCCCCATAGATTCCTTTCAGGTAGTTGTATATGCATTACTACTATCTGTTTAAAACATCTGTTACTTTCACTCGTTACCAAGATGCAAGAGAGATTTCAGACAATGCAACTCTTCCACATCTGATTTTCTCCATAATTTTCATTTTTCATCTGAGACATCTCCAAAGAAGGCAGAAGTTCATAAGAACTTTCTTCATTCTGCTATAGAAAGAGTCTACTTACTGGAGATGATTATGCTATTAACATAGCAGCAATTTAAATTACCAGAAATATGTGCACCAACACTGGGGAAAAGGCCACAGTATTAATGTAATTAATAATAATAATAATAATCATCATCATCTAGGTAGGAAATTAGTATTTGCCTAAACTGTCTGAGAGTTGTATGAGTCAGCTGAATTTCTGCTGATATTCAACTTACTGTTACACCAGCCAGGATGGACTATTTTATAACCAGACTTAAGTAAACTCCATAGTGCAGTGATTACAAAAGTATAAAAGCCTTATTAAAAACACAGATTAAATACATTGTTATTTAAATCTATTTCTGGAAGATGATGCTAATGTTCCCTTTTTAAGTACCAAACGTAACATTCACATTATTACAGAGCGGTCTTGGTCAGCCTTTGTAATTTTAATGAATCAACAACTGCAATAGTCTGAGTGCACGTGTATAAAAGGGGTTTGTAAGTATAAGTAAGCTCATGTTTCTTTTTCAGACTATGTTTTGCATGATTTCACACAAAACTGTGTTGCCATTGCCCATCAGACAGAATCCTGCCACAGAAAACAAAACAGGATTTAACTCTGCAAGGTATTGGATGACCAAGAAAATTATGTTTGAAATCATAAATGATTAAATTTTACTCAAAACATATTTTTTACTGATTCCACTACTAACACAGGAAGTCTCTGGAGCCAACATGAAGAACATGAAACACATGGATTTCACAATGGAGGAAATAATGTGGTGCCATGTTTGTATTTGACTATCTTATTGCACTAAGGCACATATTTTCCTGACAGTGCAATGGAACGATTACAATGTAGTTATATACACTCCCAAAGTAATTACACAGCCCAGCATGACTGCATCTGTTCCCTCAACAGGCCTTTCTTGTTTTACTATGATGTTATCCTCTATAAACAGTTTTGGGTGAGACATTGAGCTAAATGAGGCTCATGAAATTGAAAAAACTTTGTACATAAGGAAAGAGGCTGGCCTTGAAGAAAAAAAAAATCTGCTTAAAAATAATAATAAAAAAAAAAAAAAAATTAAAATAAAATTAAAATAAAATAAAATAAAATAAAATAAAATAAAATAAAAGAGTAAATTCTATCACTGTGATTTCCTCATCTGGATGGGAGAATGGAAGCCAGACTTTGTTGTAGACACAATGGCTCCCACTGGGATAGATATAAAGTCCTCCAGCCACAAATGTGTCTCCAAAAGAGATGAAATTATTGCTTCTCCAGAGAAGAATCCTTCCTATTTGCCTGCAAGTAAGAAATATGCGTGTTTTGTGCCATCCCTTTGGATATCTGCAGCCTTCTGTCCAAGATGAATTCTGAGGCCCTTAGAAGAGAGAACAGGACAACATTTTGCATCCCTAGTTTTCTATAAGCCCTTAAATTATTCACATTCCCCACTAGCATTAGGAAGAACCCATTTCTGTTCCATAATTTCAGGGCTTTCCTCTACAGTTTTAGTAAGTCTTCAAAGTGCTCATTTCTTTCACTTCCTCTAACCCATTGTTTCTCAATGGACAAGACCAAATAAAGGGCAGGTAAAATAACTGGTGTGATGTTGCTCATGTGCTGCCTATGGTAATTCCATAATAAAAGTACAAGAAGAAAAGAAAGTTCAGATCAATTTCCAGAGCATAAATATTTGGTGTTAACATCCCTCCTTTCACTTTTATTCTTAAACTCCTACTTTAGCCCCTACTTAAAACGGCTTTCACTTGCTTGACAAAAGTCCTGTGAATTCTCCAGTGAAATTAGTTTATTCTTTCTTCAAACTGAACTGAAGTTTCTGGAAAACCTGAAGTGATACTAAAGCCAAGAACTCCCTACAAAATGCCTTTGCATTTAGCTGGAATCAGTGATTCTCTAGCATAAAGTGACACCTTCTTCTAAGAGCTAAATATTCAAAACTGAGATGTTTTGCATTTTTAACTTCCTTCCATAATAAGTGTTACCATATTGATATTTATATTCATATATTTTTTCACTCTATTTGTTCCATGTCTGATGAGTTGAAGCAAACATCAGTCTCCATTCCATACTTGCCTACACTAGCTGTATATGTAGAAATATTCACTTGCTCCACACTTTGAAAAATCTTGAGAATGTAAGTCAGTTAATCCTCTTGATCAATTTGGTGTTTAAAATCTGTTCAAAGTCATATATGCAAAAGCTAGCACTTGAGCTCACAGAGCCACATTAATGGTTAATGAATCTACCAGGGGAGGTGCCCCGCTGGACATGCTGTTCACAAACAGAGAAGGACTGGTGGGAGATGTGGTGGTCGGGAGCTATCCTGGGCAGAGTGATCATGAAATGGTGGAGTTCTCTATTCTTGGCGAAGTAAGGTGGGGGACCAGTAAAACTGCTGTCTTGGACTTCCGGAGGGCAGACTTTGAGCTGTTCAGGACACTAGTTGGTAGAGTCCCTTGCAAGGCAGTTCTGAGGGGCAGAGGAGTCCAGGAAGGCTGGGCACTCCTCAAGAAGGAAACCTTAATGGCTCAGGAGCGGTCTGTCCCCATGTGCCCAAAGATGAGCCAGTGTGGAAGAAGACTGGCCTGGCTGAACAGAGTTGTGGCTAGAGCTTAGGAAAAAAAAAAGAGAGTTTTTGACCTTTGGAAAAGAGGGCAGGTCACTCAGAAGTATTATAAGGATTTTGTAAGGATGTGTAGGGACTGTGTAAGGATGTGTAAGGAGGACTAAGGAGAATCTTCATCCTTTACTGGATGCAGGGGGAAACTTAGTGAGGAGAGATGGGGAAAAGGCTAAGGTGCTTAATGCCTTCTTTGCCTCAGTCTTTAGCGGCAAGACCAGTTGTTCTCTAGATACCCAGTACCCTGAGCTGGTGGAAAGGCATGGGGAACAGAATGTGGCCCTCATAATCCACGAAGAAATGGTTGGTGACCTGCTACAGCACTTAGATGTACGCAAGTTGATGGGGCCAGATGGGATCCATCCAAAGGTACTGAGAGAACTGGCAGAGGAGCTGGCCAAGCCACCTTCCATCATTTATCGGCAGTCCTGGCTATCAGGGGAGGTCCCAGTTGACTGGCAGCTAGCAAACATGATGCCCATCTACAAGAAGGGCAGGAGGGCAGACCCGGGGAACTATAGGCCTGTCAGTTTGACCTCAGTGCCAGGGAAGCTCATGGAGCAGATTATCTTCAGTGTCATCACGCGGCGCTTGTAGGGCAACCAGGTGATCAGGCCCAGTCAGCATGGGTTTATGAAAGGCAGGTTCTGCTTGATGAACCTGATCTCCTTCTATGATAAAGTGACATGCTGTGTGGATGAAGGAAAGGCTGTTGATGTGGTCTACCTTGACTTCAGTGAGGCTTTTGACACAGTTCCCCACAGTATTCTCCTCAAGACACTGGCTGCTCTTGGCTTGGACTGGCATACGCTTCATTGGGTTAAGAACTGGCTGGACAGCCAGGCCCAAAGAGTTGTGGTGAATGGAGTCAAATCCAGCTGGAGGCCGGTCACTAGTGGCATTCCCCAGGGCTCAGTACTGGGGCCGGTCCTCTTTAATATCTTTACCGATGATCTGGACGAGGGCATTGAGTGCACCCTCAGTAAGTTTGCAGATGACACCAAGTTAGGTGCGTGTGTCGATCTGCTTGAGGGTAGGAAGGCTCTGCAGGAGGATCTGGAAAGGCTGCACCGATGGGCTGAGGTCAACTATGTGAAGTTCAACAAGGCCAAGTGCCGGGCCCTGCACCTGGGGCACAACAACCCCAAGCAGAGCTACAGGCTGGGAGAGGAATGGTTGGAGAGCTGCCAGGCAGAGAAGGACTTGGGGGTGATGGTGGATAGTCGTCTGAATATGAGCCAGCAGTGTGCTCAGGTGGCCAAGAAGGCCAACGGCATCCTGGCTTGTATCAGAAGCAGTGTGGCCAGCAGGGCTAGGGAGGTGATCGTCCCCCTGTACTCAGCTCTGGTGAGGCCGCATCTTAAGTACTGTGTTCAGCTTTGGGCCCCTCACTACAAGAAGGACATCGAGGTGCTCGAGAGAGTCCAGAGAAGGGTGACGAAGCTCGTGAGGGGTCTGGAAAACAAGTTTTATGAGGAGCGGCTGAGAGAGCTGGGTTTGTTCAGCCTGGAGAAAAGGAGGCTCAGAGGCAACCTTATCACACTCTACAGGTACCTTAAAGGAGGCTGTAGCGAGGTGGGGGTTGGTCTGTTCTCCCATGTGCCTGGCAACAGGACAAGGGGGAACGGGCTAAAGTTGCACCAGGGGAGGTTTAGGTTGGATGTTAGGAAGAACTTCTTTACCGAAAGGGTTGTGAGGCATTGGAACAGGCTGCCTAGGGAAGTGGTGGAGTCACCATCCCTGGAGGTCTTTAAAAGTTGTTTAGATGTTGAACCTAGCGATATAGTTTAGAGGAGGACTTGTTAGTGTTAGGTCAGAGGTTGGACTCGATGATCCTGAGGTCTCTTCCAACCCAGACGATTCTGTGATTCTGTAAAATACTTGTAATAGAAGATAATATTAAGTCCTCAGATTACAAAGGACATATGAGAAACTGGTCTATTTAAACTTGCCATGTATTTAATATTTCTTTTGTGATGTACCGTCCTCAGCTGTAACCAGTGAATAATTAACCTATCATATTTCCCCCCCAGACATGCATTAAGGAGGATGGGGTCTTTGAAAGTTCAACATTTAGTGAATATTGAAATTTTTCACAAACTTGATGTACTACAATCTAAGTATAAAACAACAGTAACATGAAAGCAATATTCTTTTATCTTAATTTGCTTGCTGATTTTATTCATAAAATAAAATGTCTTTTTATAAGACTTTAATTATGATTTGGGAAGAATTGATTTTAGAGTTCAAGAAGAATTATGACATTTCACACTGTCTAACAATGACAATGATCCTTAAGAGAGTTAATACCCTGACAATGATCCTTTAACGGGTTAGGCTTTTTTAGCTGACTTTATTATAAGACATTGCACCTTTGAAACTGATGGCTTTAGTATTGTATTGCTACAAGGTGTTTCTCTGCCAACATTGGCCAGTAATATCATATAAGCTTGATAGTTAAGATTTTATAAGGCCACTTATGAGTTTCTGTAGCATGAAGTTCTAGTCCCAGGAGAAGTGGAACAGCTCTTACTCATATGGCAAATTCAGAGGACCACCAAGCAAGCCAGACTGCTAATGTGGATGTGCTTAGGCAATAATGAATATCTTGTCAGGTATTGATGTATCAGGCATCATAATTTTGCAGACCCCTATTATTTGACACTCTTATAGAAGATCACTATTTTAGTTTTGAATACTGCTCGTAACACTTATGTGACACTAACCAAGAGCATGGAAGTGCATTTTGATGTTTGCCATTGAGCAGTATACAAAACAACACTTATGTAGTAATACCTTATATCACTGTATTGCACGACAGATCACAAACAGAATCAGCTTATCTAATAGAGAGGCACAACAAATATAAAATCTTTTTGATTTAAAGATTCAGTGGCTCACTGCCTGGATGACAAGAAGGATAAAGATCTCTTGATGTGACACGTATGTGACATGTGACAAGCAACTTTTTACAGGGAAAAAAGGAAAAAAAAAAAAAAAAAAAAAAAAAAAAGCTAATCAACCAAAGATGGAAAACTTGAAAAATGACTATACCTTTATGGAAAACAACTAGCTGCCATTAATACAAATAGCAGATGTATTGTGTGTACTTGGTGCTCAATTCAAAGACACTCTGTGATGTCACTGGGCTTTAAAAGGAAAATCAAGACCAGTTACTGTTTGCATATTTCGTATGTAATCCAAGGTTGAATACAATCCAGAGATTCACATTCGCTGATATCTCTACTCAGACGAATGCTACTTGGTGATTGGCTGCAGTTGGCCTTCAAAAATTTAGTAAAATGATGTGTTTTTGAATGTACCAAACACAAAGCAAGTAGTCAGTGATGACTATACACTAAACAATTTTGCAACTATAAGCCTGCAGTTATAAGTGTGTTACTCATTTCTTGCTTTCAATAGGCTGTTTCATAGTATGTACCTATCTGTCTCAAATATTTGTCATGTATGTTTAAGAACCTGGGTTAAATAATGCTAGTTTTCAAAACACTGCATGCACACAAAGTTATCCCGAGCAAGGGGTATGAAGAGGTAACAAAAGGAGTGAAGACTCCAAGCACGGATTTTGGACTGGGCAAGAAATAGATGAAACAGAAGAAATTTATGACTGAAACAGGACAAAAACTGTTCCTTTTAGGAGTGGCATTATTATAGAGCAGTTTGTGTCATGTATAAGTAGTTTATATTTTTAAAACATAATACCCTTGCACTTCTGAAACAGGCCCCAAGCCAATCTTATTTGGTTTCAGATAACCATTATTAATCATTTCCTCTAATTCCAATGTTTCAGGAAAGAATAGGGGTCCATTATAATAGGTTTTATACAAATGGCTACTACAAAAATTCTCCAACTGTAAATAGTTCACACACGGAAATGGTGGGGAAAGAAAAATAATATTCTTTGTTTATGCATAACCATCCTCAACAGAATTAGTTTAGTAATTTAAAGAAAACCTTGAGCTGGAAGAATTAATAACTTCATGGTTATTCAAGTCATATGGCATGTGATATATTTCTTGATTACGGCAGGACTTGCTCCTAATATCTAAAACTTATTATGCCTCTGTGGCAATTAGGTATAAAACAGCTTCTGAGAAGTGTTTCATAAGCTACTCTACCTGTCATTAGTTCTTTAATTTTATGGTCTACACAACTCAAATATGTGCATCATGATCATTGGCAAGAAAAATTCATAGACAGTACAAAGTCAAAGAACTGCATGTGAACAGTAGAGAATGAGCAACTGTCACACTGTCTTGGAAAAGATAAAAGTTATTGGGATCCATTAACTCAGCTTTTGTATTTTTTTTTTTTTGCTGTTATTTATTATTATTATTATTATTATTATTACTATTATAAAGATAGCTTGAGGCATTACTATAATTATATGAACAGCAAATGAAAATCTTTGTAATCTCTTAGGACAACTACAAATACAATTTTATAAAGAGATTAATAGAACTTGCCAAATTTAATTTGTATAGACACCAAACAAGCAGCTGCTGCAAACAGCTTTCTGTCTGTTCATTTTCCATTTGCCATTTTCATTTAAAATGTTGTATGTCACATACTTTCTAGACAAATAACAGGTGCTTCTACAAAACAAATGTATAGAGCACCTGAGTAATTGCATACGCTATGGAACTACACACAGCACAAAAAAAAAAAAATGAAATAAATAAATAAACAAAGGCCCCTCAGTGTGATCATTTTAAATTCTACCTGAGTAACTAGGTCCTTTTGTTCATATTTATTTACAGGAATTTGTATTTATTAAATTTGAGAAGTTACCTTATTATCCTAGATCACATTTAAAAAGACACTCTCTGTCTGTCTCTACATTACTGACTGTGACAATAAATAACAAAAGAATTAAAAATTCATCTTTCAATTTAAAACTGTACATATTCACTCTCAAAGCCTAAATTTACCAGCCCAGTTTTACTGATAGCTTCACTGTAAGAGAAAAAAAAAAAAAAAAAAAAAAAAAAAGAAAAAAGAAAAAAAAAAATAGGGGGTGGAGAGAGCGAAGCAGTACTAAAATGGTCTAAAACAAATCTCACTAAACCTCTGACGTTACTGAAGAGAAACAATAAAATACTAACTATTTTCTGTTCACAGAAACTCACAACAAAACCCTGAAGAGATACCTAAGGATCAGGGAATTGGCCCACAAGGCAGACGTCCAGGTGGGTGTCTGTTGTAGACAGCCAAACCAGGATGAAGAGATGGATGTGGTGTTCTATAAGCAGCTGGCAGAAGTCACTCAATCAACAGCACTTGTTCATGGAGGACTTTAAATTCCTGGAAAAATGCTAGAAATACTATACAGCTCAAAGGAAGCAGGCTAGGGGATTCCTAAAGTGCATGAAGACAGCTTCCCAACTCAGCTGGTTAGTCAGCCTACCAGAGGGGGTGCCCTGCTAGACCTGCTGTTCACAAACAGAGAAGGACTGGTGGGAAATGTGGTGGCAGGGAGTTGTCTTGGGCAGAGTGACCATGAAATGGTAGAGTTCTCTATTTTTGGTGAAGTCATGAGGGGGGACAGCAAAACTGCTATCTTGGACTTTGGCAGGCTTTTAATTGTTCAGGGCACTGGTAGGGAGGATCCCTTAGGAGTCAGTCTTGAAGGGCAGAGGGGTCCAGGAAGTCTGGACATTCCTCAAGAAGGAACTCTTAAAGGTGCAGGAGCAGGCTGTCCCTGCATGCCATAAGATGGACTGGCAGGGAAGAAGAACAGCATGGCTGAACAGGGAACTTTTGCTGAGTGTCGGTGAGAAAAAAGAGTTTATGTCCAGTGGAAGAAGGGGCAGGCAACATGGGGAGAGTACAGGGAAGTTGCCAACATATACAGAGAAAAAATCAGGAAGGTCAAAGCCCAGCACAAGCTCAACCTGGCCACTATGGTTAAGGATAACAAAAAATGTTTTTACAAATACAATTACAGCAAGAGGAGGAACAAGGAGAATTGTCATTATTTACTGGATGCAGGGGGGAACTGAAGATAAGGAAAAGGCTGAGGTTCTTAATCCCTTCTTTGCATCTGTCTTTACAGACAGATGTCTTTACTAGCCAGACCACTTATCCTTGGCATACTCAGCCTCCCAACCTGGAAGTCTGGGATGAGGAATAGAAGAAACCCCCCACAGTTCAGGTGGAAACAGAAACCTGCTGCTCCACCTGGACCGTCACAAGTCCATGGGGCCAGATGGGATCCACCCGAGGTTGCTGAGGGATTTAGTGGGTGTGATTGTTGGGCCACTTTCCATCATCTATCAGCAGTCATGGTCAACCTGAGAGGTGGACCATGATGACTGAGATGACTGGAGACTTGCAAATGTGATGCCCATACATAAGAAAGGTCGTAAGGGACACCCAGGGAACCACAGACCTGTCAGTTGGACCTTGGTGCCAGGAAAGGTGATGAAACCAGTGATCTTGAATGTAATCACACAGTATATGCTAGACAACCAAGGGATCAAGCCCAGTCAACGTGGGTTCATGAAAGGTAAGTCCTGCCTGACCAACCTTGTCTTCTTCTACGACCAGGTGACCCATGTGGTGGATGAGGTGTTGATGTAGTTTACTTAGACTTCAGCAAGGCCTTTGACATGGTCTCTCATGGTATTCTCCTGGAGAAGCTGGCAGCCCATTGCTTGGACAGACACACTCTTTGCTGGGTTAAACACTGGCTAGATGGCCAAGCCCAGTGAGTGGTGGTGAATGGAGTGACACCCAGCTGACTACTGGTCACCAGTGGTGTTTTTCCACTAGGGCTGGGGCCCATCTTCTTTAATATCTTTATTGATGATTTGGATGAGGGAATTGAGTGCACCCTCAGTAAGTTTGCAGGTGACACCATGTTAGGGGAAAGTGCCAATTTGCTGGAAGTTAGGAAGGCCCTGCAGAGGGACCTGGACAGGATGGGACAATGGGCAGAGGCCAGTGGGATGAGATTCAACATGGCTAAGTGCCGGGTCCTGCACTTTGGCCACAACAACCTCATGCAGTGCTACAGCCTTGGGGCAGAGTGGCTGGAAACCTGTGCAGAGGAAGAGGATCTGGGGGTGCCAACAGCATCCTGGCTTGTATCAGAAGCAGTGTAGCCAGCAGGACCAGGGAGGTGATCATTCCCCTGCACTCTGCTCTGGTTAGGCAGCACTTTGAGTACTGTTGTCAGTTTTGTGCTCCTCACTACAAGAAGGACATCAAGGCCCTAGGATGCCAGAGAAAGCGTTACAAAGCTGATGAAGTGCCTGGAGCACATGTCCTATGGGGAGCAGCTGAGGGAACTGGGGTTGTTTAGTCTGGAGAAGAGGAGGCTCAGGGGAGACTGTATTGTTCCCTACAACTACCTGAAAGGAAGGTTTGGGGAGCTGGGGATCAAACTTTTCTCGCAGGTAGGACTAGAGGGAATGGCCTCAAGTTGCACCAAGGGAGGTTTAGGTTAGAAATTAGAAGACATTTCTTCTCAGAAATAGTCATCAGACATTGGGATGGGTTGCCCAGGGAAGTGGTGGAGTCACCGTCCCTGGGGGAGTTTACAGAAAAGTTGGACCTGGTGCTTAGGGACATGGCTTAGTGGGTAATATTTGTAGTAGGGTGATGGTTGAGCCAGATGATCTCAAAGGTCTTTTCCAACTGTAATGATTCTATGATTCTAGAAAAAAAAAAAAGGAAGTTTAAATAGAAAGGGAGGCCTGGTCAAAAATGAAGAGAAAATAATGAGGGAATAATCAAAGATCAAGATTTATGAAAATAATGTCAGTATTTTATGCTTATAAATTGAATTTTTAAAATGAGCAATTTGGCTAGTGTAGCTGTGCACTGCATCAACAAGGTTCAAGTAATTCAGGTCAGTCCCTTTCTGCTTTTACTCACCATGTTTGGCTTGCAGGATCTTTTATCTGTCTTACAATATGCACTAACTTGCATAAAATAAACTTCATCTTTCTCTGAAGTGTATTTTTGGAATCTTTTTATATTAAAGACTTTAAAAATTAAAATATAAATAATTTTCCATTTTTTTTGCTTCTTCCTCTTCCATACTCTATTAGTACTCATTTTACAAGAGAATAATCTCAAGAAATCAGTCTCTGAAAACACAAAAAGCTGCAAGTTTCAGATCTATGTTTGATCTGTGAGAGTGTGTGGGTAAGATAGTTACACTTCTCACTTGTCAAAAGGAGAAAAATTTTAACCTCTCCCTATTTTTCCTAGTACTTGAACCTAGTAGAATGATTATCACAACTAGAATGATTATCACAACTTTAACCCAGATTCATGAAGCTTTGTACTCCCTTACACTTTTCAATGGAAAAACTTTGCTGATTTAAATGAGCCTTCAGTGAGCTAAAGTCTCACTCTTTCAAACTTCAAAACTTCAAAAGCAAAGAACAATCAAGGAAAGAAATTGGCACTCCTCTACAATTTTGCATCTGTTGTATTGAATAGTCTTCACATTAATCTGAATAATAATTGCTGATAAAGTGACATTAAAGGCAGTGACACATTCAGCTTGGCCCCAGAATTAATTTTTTGGCACTTTAGAGTTAATGCATCATCTCTGCAGAGCCTCTTCCAATAAAGTTTTTGCTGGCAGCAGTGTCTGTCCTTGTGAGGCATTAAGATGGTGAGAGGAGACTCATGATGTAAAGGACAGCAGTGAAATTGCTAGACTGTCAACCTGATGAGATCTTTCTGAAAAGAGCAAACAGTTCTGATTTAAATCCAGCTGGAATGTCATAGTGTTTATCTCACAACACATTGTTTATCTCACTCACAACACATTATGTTAATTAGATGGTGACAGCATCAGAAAAAAAATCAAAACAAATAAACAAAATCTTTTCTACAGGGGATGGTTTAGGATAGGATAAGACAACGACACATGAAAACCTCTGAACAAAAGTACATCTGTTATTTGGCAGATTAAAATATTAAGGGTTTGTCCGTATTTTTGTTGTTGTTGCTTGTTTGTTTAGTTTGTTTTTATCTCATATACATACTGTCTGCATAACCATTTATTGCTGACAAGTTTTCACAAAACAAAAGCCAGCATAGACAGTACCGAGCAAGGAAGAGCAAAACTTTCCTGTCTTCTTCTGTGCCTAATGGCAAACAAAGAACTGTCTCACTGAGTCAACAGAGTCACACTGGTGTGAAATTAGGGAAAGCAAAGGGAAATATAGGCTTTGTGAACTATAAAATCTGGAGTCTAAAAGCTGTCCATTTGGCTCAGTGAACTAATATTGCAATCTCTCTGACTGCTAGTGAATACTCACCAAGTCAATGAAGAGCTCACATTGTCACCTGTGAATCAGCTAACAGCTCTTGATGTATGCTATGGAGAAATCATCAGATGTTACTGGAAAGAGTACTTGAGCACTTTACAATAATATTTAATTGTTTTTTAAATAATTTAAGATGTAGAGACAATAATTTAAGATGTAGAGACAACTACAGAATGCTGTAGAAGCCAGCAGGGGATGGGAAGGACTGAATTTGCTGGTGACCATGCAGAACATAAAACAAATGGAAATGTATCATGTTAACAGGGAAGTAGGTGAAGTAGAGAATGCCTCTTAAGGATTACAAGCCACATGCCAGTAAGGGAACACAGTCAAAAGCAAGAAGGAAATGTACTGTTTTTTGAATCTGAAATGTCTCACTGCATAGTAGCCTGTTTGTTCAGCATCACCAACAGGCATCAGCTGCTTTGTCAGATTCTGTTTTCCATCTTCCTGAGCATGTGGTGTGCTCCCTATGAATATTTTCAACATGTTGATTCTAGACCAGCTGGCACAGTACTTGCTGCGTATTGAATGTGGCAGACATACAAAATTGTTTCCAACATAGTGAAAGGGCCCTCAGTAAAAAAAGTGGATGCTTTAAAAGAGGGTTGTTTTGTCCTTCAGTCCTTTTTGATAGTCAAGCAAGCTGTAAGTAGGAGCTCTATGGTTACCAATGGTTACTCAATGAATAGTGCACTGGCTCTAGAAAGTTTGCTGAGATTCTCCAAATGCTCTACCAGAGCATGTGCACCAATTTATCACCCAGTTTCAATAAATAACTTATCTCATGAAGCGTAAAGAATAAAGTAAACTTAGGAAAATCTGATATATATACATGTATATATGGAATAAATACAAAATTTTAAAAACACATACAAGCTCATTGTAATTTGTGCCATACACACATTAAGCACAGACTCTCTCAAGAGAGGTTTGCTGCCTGCCTGTGGCCTATATTCTTGACATCACAAGGAGGCTACTGAGACTGGTCAAGCCAGGTGGTTACGACTGAGGCCATGACAAGGAGACTCAGAAACATCAAAAGGGACTTTATGTCCTTTGGAATGATGCTGAAGAGATCAGGAACACAAGCAGTGTTCTCATCAATCCTTCCAGTTGGAGACTGGGATCAGAAGAGGAGGCAATGTATGGATCGGGTGAATGATTGGCTGCATAGCTCATGCCACAATCAAGGTTTCAGGTTCTATGATCTTGGCATGCTTTTGAGAGACTGAGCATTCTGACACAGGAGGGGCACACCTGACCACATGAGGCAAGAGCAGTTCGGGCAGCATGCTGGCTGGATTCACTAGCAGGGCTTTAAACTAGATTCAGAGGGGAGCAAGTAATATTTGGGGAATTCACATCAAATTGTAATTATGAATACTGTAATTCTGGATATGGCCATACTACTTGTTTGCAGAAGACAGGAAAGAGTCAGGACAGTTTTATAGAAACATGTTCTGTTGTATTTAGGAAATTTACTGATTTTGTAAACACAAACCACTAAAAAATCTTAGTTAAATGGCTTATAAATGTGAAAGTAACTGTCAAAATTAATTGATTTTGTGTCTAAGGATAAACCTTATGCCCTCCTGCACAGCAATGAAATTAGATTAGTTTCTGCAGAAGTACAGGAGTAACATTCTCTGAAAAAACTGTCCTCTATGCAGAGTTGATTTAGTGGGACAGTTTCTACCTTTTCTGACTACTTTATTGTCTATTCTTCTGTACAGTAAGACAGAAACCAAATATCGGGGTGCAAAGACGATCCATACTCTAATGAACAAAAATTCCTTTCCATTTCCTCATATAGTCAAAATTTCAGTGACAGAACTGTAGAGCTGCAGAGAACATTAACCTTCCAGGAATGACCCTGTCAGACATACAACCACTAGGTCAGGTAGGACCTGATTCCCAGCACCTTTATGTGGCAGCATTAGACTGCAGTCATGAGGTCATGCAGAACCAAATTCTCCATTATTTGTGTTTTCCTGCATTCTAAATCCTGTCTTTCCTCATGTTTTTCCTTATAATGAATAAAGACAACAGGAATAGACAGAGAATTTGGAAATTTTCTCTTGCTCAGCCAAGACTTCAGCACTTCTGTGAGAAAGAAGAGAAAATGAGAGGCAGATAGTAAACAGGCTGGGGAAGCCGCAGTGGAACACATTCAGAAGAAAGAATGATGGATTAAGTCTTAGCATGGTACTCTACAAGTCATTCTTATAGTGTCACAAGTCTATCTGTTGATAGTTACATAGCAGATCCTAACAGGATTTATAATATGTGGAAATTCCAAATTCAAATACATCATTTGTCCAAGAAATTGAATTATAGTCTATTGGTGCTGCAGAATGTTAGCTAGCAGAACAACTCATGCTTTTTTAAGCTTCTTAATGCAAGGGCAGAATGTTTGCCTACCCAGATTTTTAATATTTTCTGTATATGTTAAAAAAAATGGAAAAAAAAAAAAAAAAAAAAAAAAGATTTATGTGTACCTTGGTTCCTTTTATTTACTGCCTCAATTTTCAGCTCCTTAACTGGGTTTTTGCTGTCACTGTCGCTCTACAGGTTTAAATCAACTGTCCCAGGTATGTGTAGTGGCAAGGCTTTTGTAGTGGGGGGCATAGGGGTGGCTTCTGTGAGAAGAATCCTGAAGCTGCCCCATGTTAGATAAGGGGCCCACCGCTGGCCAGAGGCAAGCCAATAAGCGATGTCATTTGCATTTCTGTGAGAACAGATTTAAGAAAGGAAAAAAAAAAGAGGTGATGAAAAACAAAAAGAGGTGATGGGTACATCACCAGAAAAAGAGGTAATGGGCACAAATGGGAACACAGGAACACAGGGGATTCTCTCTGAGCATCAGGAAGCACTTCTCTACTGTGAGGGTGATAAAGCACTGGCATAGGTTCTCCGGAGAGGTTGGGGGGTCTCTTTCCTTGGAGATCTTCAAAAGCTTTCTGGACATGGTCCTAAGCAACCATCTTGAGCAGGGGATGGACCAGATCACCTCTAGAGGTCCCTTCCAACCTCAACCATTCAGTGATTTTGTGAGATAAAAATGAGACACTTTGCCCAGTGATTTTGTGCCTTCATTGGTGAAAACATGTAATTTTGAGAGAAATATAAGTTCTGTTCCAGTCTCTGGGAAGAATACAATTAGAATCTAATTAGAGACAAGAATCTAATTAGAAAAATAAAATGGAAATAAATGGAAATTTAAAATATTATTCTATATTGTTTTTCAACATTAATTAATCTTTTTATTGAGATGAGCCACACATGACAAAGAACTTGTCACAATTAGTGGCTTAAAACTCATCTGATTTGACTTAAGTTGTTCTGCATCACTCACACTAGCTCAGAACCTAAGCAGAAGAAATTTATGAATCTGAAGCTTTCCTGTTGTAAGACACTTTCTTACAGTTGAGATGCAACAACTAACAGTATGATGCTCTTGCTTCCTTTGTATCAGACCACAGCCTCAGTTCACACCCAGCACAGTTGGGTAGTCAGTTAAAGAAGTGATTTCTGGTTCTTTATTGGACTACATTACTGTGTTACCTGATATACAGATGAATTTGAATTAACCCTGTGCTATATTGTATAGGACAGTTTAAAATCTTTAGTGTCTCTAGGCAATGGAGTAAGACAAAAATGAGAAAACCCCTCACAGTTCTGATTCAGGTTTCCAGTAAAAGTTCCAGTCCCCTTTTCTGAAACCCCTCTTTGAATGTCACCACATTTCAATTCAATTTTTAATATTATCCCGGTGTCATGAGTGCACTTGGTTTCCTGCTGACCTTGTATCTGACTCCTAGTCTTACTGTAAGTTTATATTTCAGGAGTACATTTTTTTTTCTTTAGAACTTTTTTTAAATCCTTTACTATTTTCACTGAAATACTTCAGATCTCCAAGTCAGATCTACGGCATGAAAGACTTTAGTCTAAAAAAGATAAAAGCTCCTGTCACAAATAGGATTTTATTGCAGAAACTCTTGGGCAACTTAAATAGACAATACAACAAGACCAGGATGCAATATTGTATTTATTGTAAAGTATTGTAGATGCATTTAGAAAGAGTAACCTTTTATTTTTTTAAGGTGAAAGCAGTTTCTCCTCTGAGGGCTAAATGTTTCTTTGACATCTTAAAGCATTACACTTTCTAAAAATATTTTTTAATTAGTCCTCTTGCCTACTGTCTGTAGGATCTCAGAGAATAGAATGTATATATATTAGAAGAAGGAAAATAAATCATTGTCTCCTGTGATTTTGATATCACTTTTATTAACGTGTAGTCTTAATCTCTCTCTCACGAAAGTCTTTGAATCACAGTTTGTAATGATGGCCTGATGACTCTTGTGATGAATGATTCTCACTGAGTTCCTCTATTCTAACAATCATGTAGTGTGTTTCAAGACATGTTCTTTGTTTTAATATACTTCCTAAATGTACTTGATTTCATAGAGCTATCTAGAATAAGTGCTTGGTTTAAAACAAACCACCCAGTACATCATGAAGTACAGACAAAAATCAAAACAGTCACACACATGATAAGAGACCTTCAGCCATCATGAGGTTTTGGTTTGCAGTGTGTTCCATGAGTGGTAGCACATTTTCAACGAAGCACTGTGGCTTTTCTCCAGTTCCCTAAAATGTGAATATACTGACTAGTAGAGAACTTCCGTGTGGAACTAAAAAATCTGCATGATATCACCAGCAGTAAAAGGTAAGGAGTTATGAGAAGATTAAAATATCTTTATGAGTTTATGGTATTTAACCTCTGTCAGTGTTTTATGGGTATCCAACCTTTTTGGTTTTTGCTTTTATCTGAGGTATTTGGCTCAGAAATTGCAGAGTCCAAGAAATAGTTTAGCAATAAATAAATCCTGTTAAAATTCTTAGACCTCATTTACTTCATTAACTGACAACCATTCTTTATTTCCTCTTCATCCAAAGCAGCCTGAATGCAATAAAATTCCATGCATTCTACAACTAAAAACAAATTTAAAGATAACAAAAACAAAACAAAACCAAACAAACAAAAAAATGAAACCAAACCACCACCAACAACAAAAAACACAAACAAAAGACAATGAAAAAACAGCCCCCATTTTTCCCATTTTTCAGAGATTTTTGAAGAGGATAAGGAACTTTCATGAAAGAACAGAAAACCCTGAAAAGACTCTCTGGGAGTCCTTTCAATTATTGTCTTTTTTTCGTTGATGATTTCATTAATGGAAGAATTAGCTGTGTTTGAAGGTATGCAACATTTGTTCTTTTTTTTTTCCTTTTTTTTTCCAGATCTGTAGAGAATGGTTTACCAAGCTCTGCTGCAAGTGACAAGTTGATTGAGCTAGGAAAAAGAACATTTCATCAAGTCTTGGCAAAATAATTTTACAGTCATTTCTACAGTACTAAATTTCTTCCAGTATAAGAGAACAACAAAGTTTTCCCTGCACTGAGGTAACTTATGTTTGTGTATGAGTTTCAGCATTGGTTCATTTTGATTTATACAATAATTTAATTTCCCTGTTATGAGAATAAACAAGGAAAAATATTAGATCACGGCAACGGACTTTTTGGTAGGAATGAATATAATAGTTATATAGAACAAAATCACTTTTTACAAGTTCTCAAAAGAGAACTGTTTTTGTGGTTGGTTTTCTGCTTGGGTCTTTTTCCTTAGGCAAGTATCAAAAAATCAGTTAGTCTGATTATATAGAAGTCAGAATGTGTGCTTCTGAGGAATGGAAGGAATACTTTTAATTACAGCACCCCAGTTACAGAAAAGTACCATCATGGTAGAAAAATCTGCTTACTTCATCAGTGTGCAAATTCTGCTGACAGCTATGTTGACAGCTTTTTAAGTTGTTAACATACTTCCCAGAAGTGCATCCTGTGGTCCCAAACTGAAAGGAACTGGTCTTGAAAAAGAACATAATGAAACTGCTTGATTGTTTCAAATATTACACTTAAAGTCATTTTTCCTTCTTTCCTTCATCTTTTTTCTTTCGTCTCAGATTCAGTCTGTTGACCTCAGAGTCCCTCAAATCACAGCTATTCTACTCATACTGACATGAAAGAATTTGAAGAAACAGAAAGGTAAGAAAAACAGTCACTTGGGCATATCTTTTTGCTGAAATCCTGGGGATGTACCAAACTAAGTGACATCAAGCACCAACATTTCTGAGAGGTGAAACTAAAGGTGAATGACCTGTTGATAAACTCAATCACGAGCAGTTGACAGATTTAATTATCTTGTCACCAGTTCAAGTGCTGCCTTATTGTACGTTTCACTGAAGCACAGGCTGACAGTAGCCAGAGGAATTGTGTCCCCACTTCTCCCATTCATCCATCATTAGTATTCATTCTGAGTTAAAAAAAAAAAAAAGTTTCTGGAACATTTGTCCAAGTTATCAGCAGAATTCCTAACATCTCTGTTACCTTCCAGGTGTCATGACTGCTCATTTCAAGTCAAGAAGCACTCATCTCCCTCAGTCATTTTTAAAAACAGTGCAGATCACATGCCCTGACTTCAATTTTTTCCCTCATGGCACACAAAGTAATTTCTCTTAGGCTCACAGAGGTTCTTCTTGTCTTCAATACTTATTACTAAGAGATCAGACTAAGAAGAGGAGAAAAAGAGTGTTTCTGACAGAGGCTTTGATACAAAGCCCTAAATTCTTAGATGTTCCCAGCTTCTCAAGATAAAGTACAATATCAGCACTTACTTGCTAAGCAGTAGTAGATGCACATGCCCAGACATCAGAGATAACAAAAGCATCTAGAAGAGCTGTGAAAACAAACACCAATACAAAAACAAGCCGTATTTGTTGTTGGTTCATAAAAACAGGTGGATGTTCTGTGTTGGCCAATAACGAAAAGTCCAATTACATTAAGTATCTAGGTGTAAGCAAGAACTGGAATTTGACAAACCTTCCCCTGAACCTGTTCTTTCCCACAGAAGGACATGCCACTGTGCACTAACTACACCTTCTTTAAGGTTCACATGGTATATGATATGCATCCATAATGATGCATCAGCAATATTCTGTTATGACTAAGTAAAGAAGAAGCTATTGTTTCAAACTAAGTTACAAAAACAGAAGATAGAGCAAGAGTAGCTTGGAAACAGAGAGAAGGCTAGTTTGAAGAACTGAAATTTTTAAGTAAAACAGAGAAAAGCTGGTCAAAAAGAGAACAATTAATCCAAGGGAGGAAAAGTCTGCCACTTTCATAATTTTTATCAGTGTAATAATTGTGAAGGCTTAAAATTCCATTTATTCCGTATGAAATGAGCCTATTTTCTACACATACTTAATGTTAGTTTGTAGAATTTGGCTGGTGTAGCCAGAAATCTACTCAAGATTATGAAAACTATTTTTAAGATTTCAACTGCTTATGTATTAAAGAAATTAATCCGAAGCAGAATATCCTGAGCTTCATCCTTTTGAACTAGTTTTCAGAGCCAAATGAACAGGTCTTGGAAAACACTATAGAAGCTGCTTGTGCCCATTAAGTTTTACATGGACAATGCTGCATATTCCTGAGCACAATCTACTGTTACTTTATCTATGGAGATGTTCCTCCAGAAGAGTATTCCTGTATTCTCATGTCTGAATAGAAACATGAGGACAGTATTGTGGTGCTTTCAGGGGCTGTATGAGAGAAGGATAGCTGTTCTTCAACTCTACATGCTGTATCTCTGGAGCTGCAAAATCCATTCTGAATACTTTTTTTTTTTTTTTTTTTTTTTTTAATAGAGTTTGTCCCATTTGAAATACATTTTTTAAAATAGTGTTTGCTTAGTCTTCATTCTTAAAATCTTGTGTTACCATTTTGTATATGTATACTAGCTATACCCAGTAACCTCATGAAACCCGTATGTATGTCATAGAAATTAAATCAAACAGAATACCTGGGCTTAAATTTCATTATTACCACAATGAAATAGAACATTGCCAGAGTTAACCCTCTGCTTAGAATACTTAGAGACATGACACAGCTCTAAAGAAAGGGAGACAGTGGTTAGGATACTTTGGAAGCCAGTCAGAGACAGTTGATGATAATCCAACCACAAAACAATCTGTTGGGTCCGACATTAACTACCCCAACATCTAATAAATCCCAGTACCATTAAAGCTATCTTTTCCCAACAGAAATCATGCAATAAGGCTACATTTATGCTACATCTCCAGGGAGGGAACCAATGTCTGAGTGGTAGGGTGATATATAGGCCCAATTTCATTTCTCTGTATGGAGACTTGCCATTTTTTCTAGAGTGGTTTGCTTGTGGTTTGGGTTTGATACCTACTCTGTAGTCTCTATGTGGACATTCCCATGTAGTTCTTAGTTTCACAATCTGTAAGTCCACACTGGCCTGTTCACAAGTTTATCTGATACCCAAAGTAAGCTGCAATGATCTGCTTCAGTAACTTGCCCAGTATGTTTTCTATGTAGGTATCTCATCACTCTTCTTCCATAAATACAACAACAGTAATATGTGACCATAGAGTCTTGATACAGCAAAGAAAGAAGCAAATAATTATTACTGTTGCCAAAGTCTTTGGTAATGGTGTTTTTTTGTTTGTTTGTTTGTTTGTTTTAATAATTATAAGAAAAAATTCAAGTGTTGAGGCAGTTTCGAATGTAATCTCTCTCTTTTTATTAGAGACCACAGTGATAACTAGCCCTAATGATTGAGATCACATGTCAAAAAATTTTGCCATTTGACCCATTTTAGAAAAACTTCCTATTGATATCCATTACATCATTTTATGCAAAAGCAGCATTTAATAAACAAATAACATTACTAGAATGGTCTTTTTTTTTTTTTTTTTTCTTCTAAAACAACGGTATTTAAGCTAGTTCAGTATTGATAAGCTTACATCATGCCATATCACAAGTGAAAGCAGATACACATGTGTAGCTTCTCTTCTCTGACACCCAATATAAAGTGGCATTACATTGAGAAAAGCAAATGCAACATTAAAACTGTGAAGCACAGGAAGCTTATGTGGAGGCTTAACTCTCAGTGCTAAATACCTAAATTTTTATCTCCGCATATGCAAACTTAGGTGGCAAAAGGGGGAGTTTTGGTTAGGAGAGTCCTGATTTTTCAAAGGTTTTGTTTGTGTGCTCCCAAATGTTAGAGCAGTTAAGTCTTAAACATCCTAATTTAGTTGATTCTTTATCTGATATAGGCTGCTTCCACAAAGAAATGTAGCTTCACTCAAGCAGATACAACAATTTCCTATAGTTTAAATGTTATTCTGGTGGTAGTGGGAATATTCCCTAGGTAGGTTTCAGCTCACTGTTATTACCATAACACCAGCAGTCAGCAAGATGTTTGCTCTCCATAGTTAGATCTCTGAGTGTATGCTTTTCTGCATTTCAACTGGTGCTCTCATGCAAGTCAACATACCAGAAATAAGGAGAAAACAAATTAGTCAGAATATGTGTATACATATATATGTATATTGTCTAGGTTGAAGTGTATGAAAGATTATATTTTAGAACAAAATCTTTTCTTTGTCAAGGATTCTGGAGGATTTCAGGTAAAGTAATATGATTTTCTTGATTCTCAGGTGACAACTGGGGATATGAAAGAAGACAGACCTTAGTCATGCAGTAAAGATGAACAGAATTACACTAACAAAGGTGAGTTCTAATGCTGCCCACTAGTAGAAATGAATGGATTTCTATTTCACTTGACTATATTTTTATACTTCCCTGTACTGTAAAGTAGCTTATTGTCAAGAAGCATGTTCACTGAAAACTATCCAGGGAAAGCACAAATAATACTAAAAGCAAACAACAAAGCAAAAACAACCCTAACAATAAAAATGAGCTCTGTCCTGTTACATCTCCAGCTTAGTTCTCTTGAAAAGCAAAATTCTCATTCTTTTAGTGAAAACTACACCCTGGTTTCTGAAAGGTTGATTGCAGTCTAACTGCTTTCTGGTACATATGGTCAGCATCTGCCTTAGTAAACAATGACTGAAGAACTTTTTTTTCTGTTAATCTTTAAATAAGTCTGTCCTCTTAATCTCAGTTAGCCAAATGGAGAATAACCTTACCTAACCTTAAGGATATGAAAACAGTTATAGTGCCAGGTGTTACTCTGTAAACTTCAAATGTAATCACTCTTTGAACAAAACTACAAAAATTTCAACTATGGTCTCAAAAAAAAAAAAAAAAAAGTTGTTATACATGCCCTAGCATACCAAAAAGATGGTCTGTAATGGAATTAATACAATATTGATTCCTCAATAAATTGCAGAGTTACACTGTAGGAAGCTTTTAAATAAATAAATAAATAGTTTTCAATATGCCAACTCATTAAGCTTAATTTGAACAAATCTCTTTGTGTCATAGCAGTGCATCAGTGATACAGCAGCACTTATCAATGAAATGACTTCTCATGAAATTTTTAAAAAGAAATGAAAACACAAGAGTTAAAAACTTCAGTACACCTAAATAACTAAACTTAATAGATACAACTTTAAGACAGTACATAATTTATATATATATATATAGGGAGAAAAACAACAGGAGAAGACCTCCCATTTTTAATCAAATGGTATGGAAAGAGGAGGTGAGGCTGGGTATATCCATGACAGATGAGGGGAGAGGAGGCAGATCCTCCTTTGGCAATGTACCTGAAAACAGTTTCTGCTCTAGTTTAGTTTCTAGACAGCCCTCTGTCTCCACTGACCACACAAGGATCCTGGGGAGAATTGAAGTGCTGTATAACCTTTATGGCGTTGTCCCATTATCAGACCATGGACAATCATAGGTGAATTTCTGATTACAGGAAAGGGAAATTCTACGTTCCCCTAAGTGGTATCAAGTGCTCAGTACTGAAGCCCAAACCCATAAAGTCCATTCTTCTTCCAGATGATAACAACATCATTTGTTTTTTATAAGCAGGTTCTTGCTGATATTTGATTTAAACAAAGAATAGAAAAGCACAGGATAAAAGTGCGTCACTTCCTTGCGAACCTAATTCTATTACTCTGCTTTCTCACTGTTGTTTTGACCAACATGTTTATTATTTCATAGAAGAGGAGTACTTATAGTAAAAATCTGAAGGAAAATGACATTTTTTCATTGTTTTTGTAATTGAAGTTATTGTTTTGCTACAAACTTGCAGTCTTCCTTATTCTTATTTTTTCTCCTTGTGTGTTTACATCCCTCAGGTTTGGGGTGGAATAAATCATCAAGTGGAACAGCAGGTGAGGAGGAGAATATTGGCAGACAGATGATAGTGCTGCTTAGCTTTCTGCACAGGAGATGCTTTTCTGGGCAGCACATTGCCACCTACCAGCAGCTTGGCTGAGCAGCAGATTCCCGTGTATGGCTGAAGCATTTCCAACTGCACTGAAATGCAAAGGGAATGGTAGAAATAACATGCAACACTGCAAGCTGCACTCAGCAAGTGCAGATGGAGATCTCCCTGGGCTCATGCAAAATAAGAAACTAAGGGCATGAGACTACCACATGAACTAGAGAAAGCACAAATTTCAGCATCAACACTAAAAGGAAATTCAGTCTACCTTCATGGTGGTTTCGTAGCTTTACTTTTAACACCTTTCCATGCACAATCACTGAGTGCATTTGAGAGACCAGTAGCATTAGGGTTTTTAAGTAGTTGACCATGTTGCAAGGAGTAGTCTGATGCTTAGCAATTATTTAGAAATTCAGACATAATTAGGCAGTTCCTCCAAATATACTGTTGTGCAGCAAATTGTTTAGGAGAATGCAGTTACAACAAAAAAGCTTCCAGAAAAATCTGAAAAATCTACCTGGCCATGTGATGAGAAATTCTAAACTGCATGAGTCTTTAAAATGCGACCAACTTTTATTCCTTCCTTGCAGGGAAATAAGAAACTTTCTCAGTGTGCTCAGTGACCAAGGTGTATCTAGTTAAGCACATGGTTTCATAAATCCAAGCTCTTGAGGTGCTAGCTATTCTGAGAAAATAAGTCTTTGGAAATTTCTTTATGAAGTCTTCAATCTGAAAATATTTTATCTAAAAAATGTTACTTTTTGAAGTCTTCTGTGCATGAGCAGATTGACTATGAATCTCTTTTGTCACACTTGTGGAACTCTATTTACCATATATAAGCTAACAGTGACAAGCACTCCTTTGCTTTGCTCTGGGCTAACAGCCAACTGAAGTCAGCTGCAAGCAGCTGGCTTGGCTCCAGTGCACCTTACACTCTTTCCCACCATTGAATTATTACCAAATTCATCTTCTTAACAAGTCATCAATCCTTCATCAATCCTTCATTGTACTGGCCTGTGCTGCCCTGAGAAGCTGTCATCAGCCCAAGCTTTTCCTGTTGGTCTCTGCACATTCCCAAGTCTTTCCATTTTTTTTCCCAGCTGTGGATAACATATTGAAGAAGGATCCTGTAAACATCTGTGTCAGGATTATCATTCATTTTAAATGAAGATACTGTTTTAGTATAATATCCAAGCTGGTAAACTCCTGACAGACTCTCTGAGCTGCAGTTTCAGCACTAAAGCAAATAGGGAAACCAGAAGCTTCCTCATCAATTGCATTCTACAACAAAGAGAGAGACAAGAAAAAAAAAAATGTTTTAACAGAGGGGAGCTTGCAGAATGACAGGCAAGTGGAAGAGAATCTACTAGGAAATGCTACTATGGGAGTGTCTAAAAATAAGAATTTCTATTTTAAGATTGAAAGAAAGTACAAAGTACTGCACGACTACGTCCTTTTGTGCAACAAACGTGCCAAAGATCTATTTTTTGATGTGTTTGTTTTTTAAAGCAAATATTTATACAAATAAGAAAAATTGAAATATTGAAGTGAAATCTGCAGCTTAGGGGTTGAACAAGAGCAATTCAGTCCCTTATCCATAAGGACTGATTCACTGTCCTGGAACCTCCTCAAAATCCCAGTACATCCTACACCTTCTTCCTCTTAATTGAGTAGCAGCAATAGTTCAGACCCATGGGCCATCTAGGTTGCAGCCAGAGAAAGGGATATCCAGTGCTATCCAACAGTCATTTGCAATATTCCGCAAGGAATTTGGCAGCCAGCCAACAGACAGTAGCCTGGATATGGTCTGTAATTCACACTGATTAAGGGTACAACAATGATAACCTCTATCTGATATCGTCTACAGAACACTGACATCACTGTTCTATGCCTTAGCTTTCAGTTTGAGATGGCTAGACAATAGCTGTTGAGAAATACTATCAGCTAAGATTAACATACAAGATAACTTTAACTAAGAAGCAGAAAATTTCTTGAATTTTGGCAGTCCTGGCTACCAACTTGAAAGGAAATTGTAAATATAACAAACACTCAGGATAAGACCTGAGTTTTGTAAGAGGACTGTAGATTCCAGCCAGATATTTGATTGAAACAAAGAGCATCCTTCTATCACTAAGTTTTGTTAGCTAATAAATTTTCAAACTACTGTCAAGCTGATGAAAGTCACACACAAAACACTGTTTTTGGTGGCCTTCCTTAAGCACAAGGGCAGTTTCCCAGGTAATATTCCTCACAGCCTCCTCATCATCTAGCACTTACCTTTTGTTTGACTTTGACTATGCTATTATAATAAAATGCATTGCAGAGCACTTTACCATTAAGCTTTAAGTCTGTGAAGCGTATTGCAATGATCTTTTTTGCTTGTGTTAAAGGACCATGCCAGATTTAAGAACATGACATCTCATGGCATACAACTTGTCATTTGGAACACAAATGCATGTCGCAGTATGTCTGGTCCAGAAGACAGAAGTTTCACATGGTGAAACTAGTAAATTACCGATATTGCAAGATGACCTCAGACAACTTCACTGCAAAACACTCCCTTTCAGTAGACTGATTTAAGTAGTCAGAAACAACTTTCAGAGAATGAACCACCAAAATAAATAAAAGCCTTTCGTGTCCCATATAACTTTAAAGAACCAAGAGCCATATCAAACAGGTTGCACATTTTTCATCTCAGGTGTTCCTTGGTAAAGAAAATATACCAAGTTTATATTATTTCCATAAAAGGTCAGCTTCAGTGGAATTTCATTTCTCCAAGGCTAAAGAAAAGAAAAAAAAAAAAAGAAAAAGAAAAATTAATCCAGGCAAAGTTTAGCTACAGTTGCATATTGTACACAAAAACAACTCTCCGCCTCCCACCCCTACACCCACCTTTTAAAAATCAGCTTGCCAGTTGCTATCTCCAACACATTCCTTGACAGTTGAGGCATATCTTCTAATTTTTGCTACTTTCTGAAGCACCGGACATGTGCCATTTGCAATTACCTTTTAAAATAGAGTTCTCCAAGGACAGCTCATACAGCATGCATCCAAAGTTTTAATAGAAGTAAAGGCAAAGACAGCTATTTGAGAACAAGATATGGGTATTGATCCATTAATAGAGTTTTAATCTTCACATAGATTATGATTAGACATTTTTCCTATTTTAATAATATATTACATAAAGGATGGAATAACATTATACTGAAAAAGTACATTTGCTTCCAATTTGATTAAACGTAGTCTGTCAAAAATACTATACCTCCTCCAGTATTCTTCCCCTTAAATTTTTCTTTCTTTTGTTCTTAATAAGCACAAAGCCAAATGTTAGTGCCCTGAAATCCTTTAAGAAATGGAAATTCAATCCTCAGCACAGATGCTTTTGTCACACATTTCTGGTTTTATTTTATTACAAGCCACAGCACCAACACAAAGCTTGAGTACAAGCACAATATTTCATATCTGCTGCAAAGTAAGCAACAAAATATGAAAATCTGTTTAGTAAAAACCTCGAGCAGTGTCTGTCTAGCTATAGTGGTGCTTCAAATATCTTTGGATTAGTGCCAAAGTAGTGCAGTATATGATTTAACAAGCATTTCAAACGAAGTGTTTATTTCATTGGTTATTTTATTTCATACACCATTCCCCCTAGATCTGCTAAAACATTTGAGAAACAGTAAAATGTAGTGGCACACACACTAAGCAGTACAACAATCTACTGAGGACTTTCTCAGACAGAAAGCTACACAAGGAACAATAATGAATAGCAAAGAAAAAAAAAAAAAAAGAATATTGTAGTATGTTCAAGGAGCCAAGGATGTAGGCAGAAGAGAAGTGATCTTTTGGCATAAGGAATAAATTTAAAAAGCAACAGCTTTAGCTTTTAGATCCTGCCTCATCTAAACCAAGGCTTGTTGGACACTGTAGAAAAAATTCTTTTGATGTCCACAGGTTAGCAGTACTTTGCCTGAAGCCTTCCAGGGGTGAAGCCTGATTTTTTCTTTGCTCAGACTGCCAGCACATAAACCTGAACAGAAAAGGTGAGGGCCATCAAATTAGAGCAACAAAATTACTGATTCCCGGAACACAAAAGACAAAATACCAGGAATCTTCAGCAGAGATGTATCCCAAAGCAAAGAAGTGGGAGGAACATATACTGTAGAAGTGCTTATTTCACCCTCTCTTTTTCCTCCAAACCTTGTAGATTTACACCACACATAAAATAAGAACAATGATGCCTCTCTAAGCATCATTACATCACAGAGGCATACATCAGACTTACACCTATATCTACACATACATCAATTACATCTACACATACATCATACATCCCACCTACAGTAGGACTTATATGAATATACGTTTAAAAACTTCAGTTAGAAGAGGTCAGCCCTCTGTCAAAAGCTGATACTCCTGCATCTGTTTGTCCACATCAGACTCATACTGAAATCCACCACAACTGCAGCAACGTACAGCTTCTGTCACAAGTACCATTGTTGTTCCTCAGAGAGATTACACCCTTCTGGGATTTGTTCACCCTCAGGAGCATTTATGGCACGCAGCACCTAGAACACCCAATATATGCAGAGCACAGTGGTTTCCTTGTCCCAGAGCTTGCTTTTGGCAAGTGTCGATGGGCTCCTGATGGAAGATGACTTCCCTTCTTTCCAAGGGAAGCTGAACAGCTATTTCTCCAGTGAACACTTCACTTGCATGTAGAACAGAAGCAGAGGAACAAACAAGCTTATGGACTCCTTTTTTCTTCATTCGGGTCACACCAATTTGGTCAGTGTGACAGGCGGCGTGGGAAGAGGGAAGGCTGCTAGGCACAACAGTCAGGAATGTGATTCCAAAGCCAAACATAAACACCTATAAGTTTGTGACAGATCATCTAACCAGACTGCTTCTGAGGAGTGGAAACAATAGAGGCTATCTTATAGAGATGCTTTGTAGTTAGTATTGATAATTCTCCAGGCTCTTATTTTTTCTTCATAACAAACTGCATTTTTTAATGCTTCTGCATTTGCTCTGTTCTAAATTCTCTAACTACTTGCATCTTTTCCTCATGTAGGGTTCACTTTGAGGGTTCACTTTCTTTCTTTCTTTCACATACACACACATTTTTAAAAAAATGCAAACCACAATGAGCTGAACATTGGACTCTAACTACAACTCTACTAAGCTAGTAGAGTTTTCTGTGACTACCAGCAATTGACATCCATGCCTTTCTAGAAGTACATAATCTACAAATTTCATAGGCATGAGTAAGAAAGATGTCAGTTGTCCAGTTGCCTGCCTGTATGAATGGCTCTTCCCCTTTGTATTCTTTTCTCTGAGAATGTGTTGAGAACAGCCCTGAGCAGGTAAAGAACCTGGGGGAGCTGGTTGATGAGAAGCACAGCATAAGCTGGCACTGTGCGCTTGCAGCCCAGAAAGCCAACCGTATCCTGGCCGCACCAAAAGCAGCGTGGCCAGCAGGGCTGGGGAGGTGATTCTCCCCCTCTACTCTGCTCTCATGAGACCCCACCTGGAGCCCTGCGTTCAGCTCTGGTGCCCCCAGCACAAGAAGGACATGGACATATTAAAGAATCTAGAGGGCCATGAAGATGATCAGAGGGCTGAAGCACCTCTCCTATGAAGACAGGCTGAGGGAGTTGGGGTTGTTGAGCCTAAAGAAGAGAAGGGTCTGGGGGGACCTTACAGTGGCCTTCCAGTACCTAAATGGGGCCTACAGAAAAGCTGGGAAGCGACTCTTTATCAGGCAGTGCAGTGAAGGGGACACAGGGTAATGGTTTCAAATTTAAAAAAAAGGTACATTTAGATTAGGTACTAGGAAGAAAATATTTATTCTAATGGTGGTGAGGCACTGGAACAAGTTGCTCTAAGAAGCTGTGGATGGGATGCCCCTGGAAGTGCCCAAGACCAGGTTGGATGGGGCTTTGAGCAACCTAGTCCAGCAGAGGGTATCCCAGCCCATGGTAGGGGATCAAACATTATGATCTTTAAGGTCCCTTCCAATACAAACCATTCTATGTTGATAAGACAGGTGGAAAATTTAACCCCTTAACTAATACTCTTAAGCGTTGAGTTTGGCTCCTAAATTCACTAGGAGAATATAGGAATAAACAGACAGACAGAGAAACAAACAAAAAGCAAAAACAAACAAACAAAAAAAACCCTTTGAACAGTCTTTCTTGCCATTTCACCTTAGCTGCAATGACTCTGAATCTAAGCATAGTCCTGTAAGAGTTAGGAGGAGGTGGGAAGGAATAAATAAAGGAGCAATAAACAAGATAGCACTTTACCCTGAAATTAATTCAGCTTCTATGAAAGAACAACCTTCATGTGACAGAATTCTGGGTGCCATAAGAAGGTGGTTGTTAGAATATTACAACAAATTTCCATAAGACTAGAAGCTTTGTGCTATCTCATTAACATGGCTAAAAAAAGTAAATATCACTCCTGCAGAGGTTTTAGAAAATATTAAACAACAATAACAACGAAGCTATGTTTCAAAAGAAAAAGCCAACCATTTTTTTTTTTTTTTTTTTCTGTGAAACGGATGCTAAGCTTTCCAACAAAATTTACTCAAACAACCTTTTTGTTTTGAAAATTAATTTATTAAATGCTCTTTTAAGGTTTTAGAAAATAAATACTTAGTGATCAACAACATATTTCCAACATATGGCTTAATTAAATCAAATTGATTTGTAATCTTACAAAGATACTAAGGAATAAAACTAGCTCCTTAGCATTTAGAAAGGTCGTTCTTTTTTCCCCTGATTAAAATTCATAATTAAATTACAGCAGCTATGTTTTTCATCAAGGAAGTAGTTAAATTACTAATTTTATATAAATACATTACATGCTAGCTCAATAAATTAGAAGGAACAAGGATAATCTGGTTAGAATCCAATTCAGAGGAAACTGTGGGCGGATGGCCATTTACATGAGAAAGCACAGGATAAATAAGGTTCATAAATTATTCACAGCTCACCAACAAAATTTAGGGCATCAAATCTTTTTAGAAATTAAATGAGAACTGCTGGCAGAGTGATTCAATTTATTCCCCCTGAAGGGAGAGAAAAAAAATAATTTCCAATCTCCTAATAATTCTGATTTCTTTATTTTGTCAAAATTACCCTAAAAAGGAACCAGTGACACATCACACTGTCACCGGTACTGGTATTAACCGTCTTGCTACAGTTCTGATGTTTCAAGGCAGATAACATAAGATTTTTTTGATTAAGTCTTTCATTTAATTAATGAATAAAAATGGCTGGTATTCCATTTTCTGTGTGAGTTACTCACATTAAATGGAATTTGGCCAATTCAAAAGCCAAATTTTTTTTGCAGCTTTAGAAAACTGCTGGTAGTGAAGTAACAGTCTGCAACCCTGTCAGAAAAGCAGTCTGTGGTGTGCATCAGAACATTCTAACAAGCTGTTTATTAAGCTGTTCCTAAATCTTCCTCTGTTCAGGATCTGAATCAGCCACTATTATACTAGTGAAATGTTCCAAATTTAGGTGTTATCTTAAAGCAGAGTAGGGCTTTTCACCTCCAGAATCTTTTTTTTTTCTTCTTTCAAAAGAAGAAGAGCAAGACTTTGCTCTCCCTCCTTCCAACTAAGCTAAGGTTCTTGCTTCTTGTGCCACAATAAAAGTTATGATGTAATCCTTATTTTTCCACATATACTATCAAGGCTTTATTAAATTAAATCTTATGATTAATATAGCAGTTACGGAAAGGAAGCTGCTGTCATCATACAAGGAAGCATTTCCAGAACCATTACTCTCTTCCTCCCTGCCCTGCCTTCTTTAAGCTCTTTCCTTCTTCATGCCCACACTGTTTACAGAATCTGTCTTCAATAGCTAGTTAAAGCCAAGAAATATCTAAAAGGGAACGAATTGTACCTGCTTCTTCAATGCCTGAAGAAGGTGCAAAGTTCTGCGAAATATGTGAAGTATAGGAAGGTATTTGAAGCACAAAATCTGTCATGAAAATGAAACAGGCTGAAAAGGCTTTGCTATTTTGAGGCACCTCACAGGACTAGTCAGATTAGTGAGTTAGTCCTGCACAGAAGCCGTTTGATTTGTTTAGAATGTAGTAATTTCTTACCGTATTTACAGTACCCCCAAACCATGTATTTCTTCTCTTTCTTTTAGGAGGTAAATAATGGACAGAGAAAAATGGCTTCTCCTTTCCCGTACAAACTAAGCCTGGGCCATAAAAACAAAAACAACCACAGATTTTACAAGTTTCTGAAGCTGTGTATGAAAATATGTTTTAATGTATTTGTTGTATCTGCACATACGGATTCAGTATTTATGTACTTGCAGACTGTTATGGTTTAATTTGACAATTCTCATCTTTCAAGTGGAAAATTTTTAATGATGTGTAAAAGTCAAACATAAAATTGTGAACAGGATGGGTTTTTTGTTGTTTGCTTTTTGTTGTTGTTTTATCTTTGTTTTTGCAATCATTTTTAAGCAGGTTTCTTGAAAGAATCTTCCCTTAGTCCTACCCATACTTAAAAAGGTTTTTCTATTTGTCAGTGTTTGCTTCATTTAAACAAGCTGGTACCTAGATTTTCTAGTGCACTTCAGCACACTGAAGTCATTCTGACTTCAAAAATTAATCTACCTGCCTGTCTATTTCATGAGTGATTAGTTAACAACTACTTTTATTAAGAAGCAAAACAAAACAAAACAAAATGTAATGTGTGCAATGAAGTGACCTGGAGTGTTTTCTGATAGATAATCTATGCAAGTAGATTGAGGACAGTATCTACCCTAGACCTCCACTGTAGAAGAGCAAACTTGGCAAAGATACAGGCCTATGGCACCAGGTTTCATATTGGTCTATGCAGATGATGAGGTATTTTATCCTACAGAAATAAATTACTGTTCTAAATCTTCAGAGTACAGAAGAACAGATTGGAGTGCAGTTTTGTTACATTCAACAATAAGCAGCCCCATATCATTTTAGAGCATCTAACGAGTTTTTCCACCCTCAGCCTTTGACAAAGATTTCATTTTACAGACTTTTTACCTGTTGAAATCTTTTGGATACAGAACCAATGACTTGATTGATTCTTCTACTGATTTCTTGTATAAGTTCATCCTTTGTATAACAGGAATAAGAAAAGATGAAGCACATAAGAATTCAGCCTCACCTTCACAAACAACATAGATTGTTTGCTGACTCTCAATGTCCAATATGGACTGTGTGGATATTTGCCAGGCTAGACTTAAACAGCAGAATATGAAACATGTCATAAACTCATATTCTGTTTCAAATTTTCCTCTTCTCAAAAGACTGACAGCAGAAGGTGGTCACAATAATGGTATTTAACATGATCAAATGAATTGCATCTGAACTTCCCAGCTAACCTTCTAAAGGGGCTAGTGCAATCTTTGGTTTGGGGCAGAATACAGAAAAAAAAAAAAATCTATTGAAAATTATCAGTGCACTTATACTGCAGTCACTAACCTTTCAGATAACTGAAAACCCTTTCCAAATTGTGTAAACTATGTTAAAATACTTGAAGTCTTCATGGATTCTTGCCTGCTAGATGTCTTAATCTCTGCTAATACAACTGTATACTTCTAGACTACTAGCCCTGCTATGGAATGTGACAAATTATTATTTTAATTTGGGACAGTCACAATTGCAGCTTCCACTGGCTATATGTATATTTGGTAATCATCATTTTCAACTCAGATAACAAGAACTGGAAAAAGAGTCAACCGCTCTGAGCAACCATATATTCATGATATGTCCATCCCTGGAGATATTAAAACTTGACTGGACAATTCACTTAACAAGCCAATCTAAGCTGATCTGGCTTTGAATATGACAGTTAACAAGATGTCTTTCAAAGACCAAATTATATAATTCTGATTTCCGTTTTGTACAAGTCCAAGCAAACATGCCCAGCAAAGACATAATTTTTTCCACTTACAGGTTTGGTACTATGGAAATGGAATGTAGGAGCACACATATTGATGTGATAGAAATATAGAAGTTCCTGCATTGTGCCTTGAATTGGTGTTACAGCAAGACCACAGGGACAGACTCTGAAGAGCTGAAGACTTCTAACAATATATAAAGGCAGTTCTCAGTGCTTTTATATTCGAACATATGATGTTTGGGTAGATATTATTTCCTCTTTTCATTTTCAAAATGCATCATTTTTCTCTACTCCTGCACAGAATTCGATACAACATGGATTTTAAGATATTTTATCTGCTGTATCCCAAACAAAAATTAATTTATTCTTTTCCATGGGTAGAGAAGGAAGGAGATGACACTGGCCTAAAGCACTTGACTTTGCCCTGCACCATGTACTATTTCAAAATGATGCAATAGGAATTTTCTTCAGATGGAATCATTCTGTCATCAATGGTCTTAGCCTCAAATGTATCATAGCATCTATCTTCAGTTCTCAAAAATGTCCATGTAATCTCAATAGAACAATGATCCTTGAATCACAGAATAGCAGGTGAGACTGGATACAAAAGAGCCTTTCAGCTTGTGCTCACCAAAAGGGTTATGACTATATTTCACAAAGCCATCTTCATCACTTCTTTCCTATTATGTCCATCTCTAGCCTCTACCACGCCCACAACTCTTCCTCTTACTACCCCAAACTCCGTTTTGAAGCCAGCATATTCTATCTGATCACAACTGATAAGCACTGTCTGTTGATACTTGTCTCAGCTCAGCACAATGAGAAGCCAATTAAAAGATAAAAACAGTTCTGTTTGAGAAGCAACTCAGATGATCTTCCAGTGGTACAAACTACAACTAAATATACACTCTTCCTTCAGTTGGAAAGACAAAATATATGAGCCAACCCTTGACAATCATAAACACGAGCTTTGAACTTGGCAACCAACACTACCCTATTAGCTTGCATATCAAACACGTTTCCAGGGGTTCATAGACTGAGATCAAAAAGCCAGTCTAATAAATACAGTTCTTGCCTTTGAAGTTGGAAGTGTTGAGGCATACTTTGATTTATTTTTGCTAACAGAAACTACACACATTGTTGAAAGAAAATAGTTTAAAAAAAAAATCAAAACAACAGCAAAAAAAACAACTGCTGAACTGCTGCTGGAAAGAAAACAGAAGATTACATCACAGAATCACAGAATCACAGAATTTCTAGGTTGGAAGAGACCTCAAGATCATCGAGTTCAACCTCTACCTAACGCTAACAATCCCCACTAAACCATATCCCTAAGCTCTACGTCTAAACGTCTTTTAAAGACTTCCAGGGATGGTGACTCCACCACTTCCCTGGGCAGCCTGTTCCAATGCCTCACAACCCTTTCAGTAAAGAAGTTCTTCCTAACATCTAACCTAAAACTCCCCTGGCGCAACTTAAGCGCATTCCCCCTCGTCCTGTCACCAGGCACGTGGGAGAACAGACCAACCCCCACCTCACTACAGCCTCCTTTAATGTACTTATCAAGAGCGATAAGGTCACCCCTGAGCCTCCTTTTCTCCAGGCTGAACAAGCCCAGCTCTCTCAGCCGCTCCTCGTAGGACTTGTTCTCCAGGCCCCTCACCAGCTTCGTCGCCCTTCTCTGGACCCGCTCAAGCACCTCGATGTCCTTCTTGTAGCGAGGACCGCAAAACTGAACACAGTACTCGAGGTGCAGCCTCACCAGAGTCGAGTACAGGGGGACAATCACTTCCCTAGCCCTGCTGGTCACACTGTTACAAGCCAGGATGCCGTTGGCTTTCTTGGCCACCTGAGCACACTGCTGGCTCATATTCAGCCAACTATCCACCATCACTCCCAGGTCCTTCTCTGCCAGGCAGCTCTCCAACCATTCCTCTCCCAGCCTGTAGCTCTGCTTGGGGTTATTGCGCCCCAGGTGCAGGACCCGGCACTTGGCCTTGTTAAACTTCATGCAGTTGACCTCAGCCCATTGGTGCAGCCTATCCAGATCCTCCTGCAGAGCCTTCCTACCCTCGAGCAGATCGACACATGCGCATAGCTTGGTGTCATCTGCAAACTTACTGAGGGTGCACTCGATGCCCTCGTCCAGATCATCGATGAAGATATTAAAGAGGACCGGCCCCAGCACCGAGCCCTTGGGGACGCCACTAGTGACTGGCCTCCAACTGGACTTGGCTCCATTCACCACGACTCTTTGGGCCCGGCTATCCAGCCAGTTTCTAACCCAATGAACCGTGCGCCAGTCCAAGCCAAGAGCAGCCAGTTTCTTGAAGAGAATGCTGTGGGAAACAGTGTCAAAAGCCTTGCTGGTAGACCACATCCACAGCCTTTCCCTCATCCACCCAGTGCGTCACTTTGTCATAGAAGGAGATCAGGTTCGTCAAGCAGGACCTGCCTTTCATAAACCCATGCTGACTGGGCCTGATCGCCTGCTTGCCCTGCAAGTGCCGCGTGATGACTCTCAGGATAATCTGCTCCATGAGCTTCCCTGGCACTGAGGTCAAACTGAC
Source organism: Aythya fuligula (assembly GCF_009819795.1). Classification (NCBI taxonomy): domain Eukaryota; kingdom Metazoa; phylum Chordata; class Aves; order Anseriformes; family Anatidae; genus Aythya; species Aythya fuligula. The sequence continues at coordinate 56,681,623 of NC_045593.1, read as the reverse complement.
AGGCCTGTAGTTCCCCGGGTCTGCCCTCCGGCCCTTCTTGTAGATAGGTGTCACGTTTGCTAGCCGCCAGTCAACTGGGACCTCCCCCGATAGCCAGGACTGCTGATAAATGATGGATAGTGGCTTGGCCAGCTCCTCTGCCAGTTCTCTCAGTACCCTTGGGTGGATCCCATCTGGCCCCATCGACTTGTGCACATCCAAGTGCCGTGGCAGGTCACCAACCAGTTCTTCGTGGATAGTGAGGGCCACATCCTGCTCCCCATCCCCTTCCACCAGCTCAGGGTACTGGGTATCCAGAGAACAACCGGTATTGCCGCTAAAGTCTGAGGCAAAGAAGGCATTGAGCACCTCCGCCTTTTCCTCATCTCTTGTAACTAAGTTTCCCCCCGCATCCAGTAAAGGATGGAGATTCTCCTTAGTCCTCCTTTTTGTGTTGATGTATTTATAGAAACGTTTTTTGTTATCTTTAATGGCAGTAGCCAGATTGAGCTCCAGATGAGCTTTGGCCTTCCTAATTTTGTCCCTGCACAGCCTCGCTACATCCTTATAGTCCTCCCTAGTGGCCTGCCTACTTTTCCAAAGATTATAAACCCTCTTTTTTCTCCTAAGATCAAGCCACAATTCTCTGTTGAGCCAGGCTGGTCTTCTTCCCCGCCAGCTCGTCTTTGGGCACGTGGGAACAGACCATTCCTGCCATACATGTATATGATTGATTACTAGCCAGCTACAGTACATTGCAGAGCAGCCATAACAATCGTAAAACAAAATAAAATCAAGTGCTACACATGCATAAAAAAAAAGAACAGACACTGTCAGAAAATAAAAGTGATGGGCATCAAGGGTTCACTTATTCCTTGATGTTATAAGTGATACTGATGCACAGCATCTGGAGCATGCGCTGCCAAGTTCCTGCTATAGTTTGAGTAGAGAAGATGAAGGTTCCCCTCAGCTGCATTCACTTCCAAAAAAGTATTTATATATATCTCAAAACACTACGGAAAAAAAGAGCCAATTATTCTGAAACAGAAAGGCCATGTACCTCTACAAACATAATGGATTATCCAGCTGATTTTAAAAGGGCTTTAAAATTTATACCACTGTTCTCCCTCTATTTTCTACAAAATTTTCTCTGCAAAGGTTTGCACTCAGCTTCAGGGTGGATATAAAATTCACACCACCTTATCTCCTTCCCTCAGCTACATCTGAAGCTGTGCTTAAAACCATAAATAATCCCATCAAGATGACTATTTTACTGCAGGCTTTCAAACCTTCATACACATTTTAGAAAACACTGACAACCTGTGTATAGATTACTGTTTTGAGGTTCCATTTTGTATGGCCCTAGCCAATTTTTTGGAAGGGTCCTCAAACCAGCTGCCCAGGTATACAGAAAAAAATCTGCATGGAAAAAGAAAGAATTCTTTATACACTGTCCACCCAGTTTCCTGCATTATCTGCTCCCTTGTGACACTGACATAAACCTACATGCTGTTGCTTCTTTACTTTCTGTTCAGCATCACGTGTTCTCTATCTACTGACTGTCACTGTAAATGAAGCAAGTTATATATTTTTGAATGACACTAATTTTCAGAGCAAAACAGTCAAACTTAGGGACAAGGCTGGTGCAGGCCAAAAGTAATATTCCCCCTCTGCTGTACCGGTGACAGAGCACTGGCACAGGTTGTCCTGAGAGGTTGTGGGGTCTCCTTCCTTGGAGATCTTCAAAAGCTGACTGGACATGATGGTCCTGGGCAGCCTGCTATGGGTGGCTCTGCCTGAACAGCGGGTTGGACAAGACGACTGCTAGAGGTCGCTTCCAAACTAAAATAGTCTGCGATTCTATGAGATGTGAGATAAAGTAAGAAGAGAAGAAAAAAATAAGTCCAATTTGGCAGGAATTTTGGATAATCTTCTATTTGTCAGAGAGATCAAAGTAACTGTTTACTATAAGTGATCAACTCTGCACTAAGGCAACAGACAATAGCTTGTAGGTGTTGGCTTTGTAGGTGTTTTTGTGGCTTTCTCCCACCACTGTCTATGACCAGAATAAGCATTTGCATGACTATATGAAAGAGGATTTTTTTGGTTTTCATCTTCATCATTAAGAAAGAAACCACTAACAATTTACAGAGATCACAGACAAAGGAACTAAATGACAGATGGTTCTGATTTTTAAGCAGCACAAAGTACCCCAAAACACTGGAAAGTAGAATTTACAAAAGGCCTAGTTGCTCAAACTAATGCTGAAATTGGTAAATTTCAGTCCCATAACTGATCATTCACCTGTGATACTACACATAGCTTTACAAGCAGCACCTGCTTCAGGTACAGTTTCAAAGAAGCACATTTCAAAAGTTTAAAATCCTTTACTCAGGATTCATTTTGCACTGTTATAATTAATTGTGTGTGACCTGTACATAAGCTTAAAAGGTTCTAAGACATATTATCCACAGCTACGGCAGGCACAGAAGATTTTGAATTTTTCCACATTAGAAACTATTTTCTCCTTAAGTTTACACCTAAATTTAGCAGATTTGTTTTATAGAAAAAGTTTAAGTACGTGCCTGTTTGTTGAGAAGCCTAGATTACAATTTTTTTCTTTTCCAATCTTCTGTTGCAGAGGTGGAACTAAGCGGTTGGTTGCTTTCAATCTTACTGAACTGATTCCATCTGTTTACAAAGAAAACAGCTTGACTTTTTTCCTCCTGGATGAAAAACAAGATTCTGTTTATAGCAGAATGGCATAAACCATCTGCAAGGCTCCTTCAGATCAGTGGGAGTGATTTAACTTCCGTTCAGTACAGCTGTAGATCTTGTACAAACTTAAAGCTGCTTTCATTTATAATTCATAAAGGATTGACCCCAGTTTTCCAGATGGATGTATTTGCTGAAAAAATGTGTCACAGTCTTCAAAGGCTGTGATTTTGCCATAGCACACACTCGTTCAAGTTATGGCCTATTTTATGCTACTAACAGTTCAAAATAATTTAAATAGCTCTGACTAATTTAAACAAAGCAACAATAACATAAAAAAAGCAAAAAAAAAAAAAAAAAAAAAAAAAAAAAAAAAAAGCCCTCTCAGATGCCATTAGTATTTATGTAAGGTATCCTTCAGCTAGCGTATGTATTTTGATAAATAGATTCTTCATTTAGTTAAAAGAAATATTAGGGTACCCCAGTAAAACAAACCAAAAGTGAAACCATGAATTTGCAAAGTTGCTTTATAATTTGTCATTTCTGCTATTGGATTTCAAAACATATGTGGTATTTGACAACAATAAAACAAAATTAAAAGACCTTATAGTATACTGGGAATTATGCACTTATGATTGTATATATTCTAGAAAACAGCTTTATTTGTTGTTTTCATAACTACACACATTTATAAAACAACAGCAGAAAATCAGGAGGTAAGTACTGATATAAATATTTAGGTGTATCTCTTTAAATAAAAGCAATTAGCCTTGATAATAATTTTGTTCTTCTGTCATATGTGAAATGTTGACTAAGATAATGGATGTCATTCCCATATGAATCATTATACTTACATACATACAGAGGAGAAAGTTTCTTTGTTTTAGAGATAACAACACTAAATTGTGATCCTACTTGCTTAGTCTTTGCAGACCATTGAATTTAATCAGAAAATTTTGTCTGACAATTCCAGATATTTAATACACATGCAGCTGAGGAGCAAAAAAGTAAATAAACAAACAAACAAAAATGTGTAAGATCACTAGGACTACTAGTATAATATACAAAACAGAAGGTATAAATATACTTTTAGGATGAACAAGTAGATGTTTTAAATGAGTACATTTGGATGTCGGCATTCACACTGATCAGTTTAAAATGGCTTCTGTCGGAGAGGTAGAGATAAATGAGCTTTCTTTAGTTGGCAATCTTGAATCTGAGTATTAGTCACTTTTTCATTTCCAAGGTCATTCTTAGGGAGAAAAAAAAAAAAAAAAAAAAGTTTTGTTTATTAATATATTCAGCTGTTTGAGACATTTATGCATTAATATAGAAATTTATGCGTTAATATGGAAAAAGCATTATGTTTCAAACTGAATATGTGTATGGAGAAAAAGCAATAGGAAGTTTTTATGATTAGAATAATCAGCTAAAATGAAAATAAAATCTGTAAGTAAAAGAAACCAGCAGAAATCTTTGAAAATTGCTACGTAAACTGGTCTGGATGGTTAAGTCTGTATGCACAATTAGCAAGAGGGCAAAGTTCTGATATGGACATTTACTGACTTGCTTAATGGAAACGCTTCTTTTTCAGCTAGCATACTCTCTTGTGTTAGTAAGGGCCAACTGCAATGTGCTGTTTGACACCTATAGCAGTAACACTTTGGTATAAACATAAGCCATCAAGCCAACAGCAACAAAAAAAGTTAAATAAAAATTCACAGGAGATAGTACATGCAACCAGTGCTTTGATGTGAATTTTTAGTTTTAAGGCCACAGTAGCTGATAAAATGTTAACAACAGAGCTATATGATACAGCTTGTAGAGTGACCCGGATAAGAATAATCATTTTTTATGACACCTCTCCATCCCCACTACCTCTGGAATATAGGGTAATCCAGAAAGTATTAAGAGACCCATTTGAATTTCCTCTCTGTCACAGTGAAAATCACAAGGTACTAATAAATACTATATCACAGCCACCCACTATAAGTGTTACTATAACCCAAGGCACTGTATGTCCTTCTCTACTAACACCATAAATAACTGATTATGACACTCTAGGGAAGATGGGTGGTTATTTTCAGTTATAAGCAGGATCCATGTTCAAAGAACAGATTAGAGATAATTATGTGTGCATTTATCTCTATTAATTATTCATTAATAATTATGCATGTTTATGTCTCCTGTCAGCTCAGCCAAAAAGTTTTGAAGACAGTCTCATCATAAGATAGCTGGAAGCAAAATGAAGGCTTACACTCCATCTTTCAACAAACAGACACTATGCATTTTGTAGAACCTAGATATCTTCTAAATCAAAGTGTGTTCTACCTTACTAAAGTTTCACCTTCACCTTGTAAAATGCAAAAAGCTGAAACAGGAATATGACCAAAAACTTACATGCTTTCCTGATATTTAAAAAATAAAACATCAACATACATGCATATGCAAAATAATAACTACCAAACAAACAAACAAAAACACTTATTATGAATATTTGAAAGGGTCAAGCCAAAGAATTACTAGAACTTGACAAAACAGTAACAGCCCACAGTCACTTTACTGCAGAGAACTGAATTTCTTTTTAGATATCACTGAAAAGGAATGAAAAGGAATGAAGGGTACATCTGTCTTTTTTCTTGTTGGAAAGAACAGATTTTTTTTTGAGCCATGATTACTAGAGCAACAAAAAGGGAACAGGTCCTTCATATCACTCCCACAGTCATCTATGCCACAGAACCACAAGTTCCAAGTCTGCGCTTACCAGCAGTAGCTGTAATGATAATCAGCCTCAGAATATTGCTGTGTCAGGACAGAACTGAAAAATACGATGATTCAGCAAATCATGAAAAAGTTCACTGCTCTGTCAAGAGAATGTGACAAGATTTCACTGTTACATACTTACCCATCTACTTCAATGATAATGTACATTTTAAAAATAATCTAGTTTATATTAATTAATACTACTTAAATATAAACACTTTACCAAATCAGAGCTATTGCTAGATAAATTTATTACATAAAACAAAGTGTAGGCACTTTGTAGGTACTGAAATCTCTAAATCTTGTTAACAGTATGCACTGAGCATGTATGGTGAATGTGTAACAGGAAACTCTGTACCACAGCATGCCAGAAGATGAAGCATCTTATCTGCACAGTCCCTTCTCAGGACACTTCCCCAGCTGGCTCCAAAGGCAGAGTTGCTCATGGAACTGCCACCTAGGCTGGCCATAACAAGGTGCATGTGGAAAGATAATTAGAAAGTCCCAGCATGCTAGTCTTGTGATTTCACTACTGAATTAGGCAGTGAGAATCTGCTCTACAATTGTGCACTTCAAGCTTTATCTTTTAAAACTAATCTGAATGAGGTAGGCTTTTGTTTTTATATTACCCCATCAGCTGAAAAGAGTTTGATCAATCATTCTATCATGCTGTCCTAACTTGGAAAACCTTACCTCTGCAGTCATTTACACAGAATAAGCAGATTCACTTTGCACAGACATCAACTGACATGATAGTTCAATCTCATTTCTCAACTTTTTTACTGGAAACAGTCTCTTTGTACTGCTGAAGAAAATTCCCCTGGAATGTACTACTCAATTTTATTCAAACGTACTGTTACTTTTCAAGCATTTCCAGATAAACATACCTTCATTTTAAAAACAGCAACATAGTAACACAGAACACACAAAAGAGGAAGTTGGTGCGTAAAGGACATATGCCTTCAGTTATAAACCGAAATGATAAAGTTTTGGGAAAAAAAAAAAAAAAATCCAACTTGCAATGCTCTCTTCTTTACTCCACGCCAATACATGTATAACTTATTAAAAGGGAAATTTATTATTTCTGTATCTTCATTTCTTCTACTCTGTTAGCACAGAATTTTGTTTTACTTCTGTTATTAACAAAAATGCTTAAGAATAGCAGTATTTATTATACAAATACTGTTGCTTAGTGCATTTTCTAATACATTTACATTAATTAGAAGGAATTTATGCTTGCACAGAAAATTCAATATATCTTTCCCTGTTGCATTTTGTGTCTCTTAATATCTCTTAGTTTTCCTCTTCCTTTTTCTTCATTTCCAGGAAGATTCTTGATCTTTCATTTAAAGTCAAAATCTTAAAAGTTTTGGCTCTCCTCATCAAATCATCATTGTCATCTAGAAGGAACTGAGAACCATAGCTTGCTTTAGTTTTTTGAAAACATTTTGGGGAAGGAATGGAATAACAATCATTAAATATTTGTAGTCATCAATATAAAAATAAGCTTTGTTTCTACTTCATTTCTCTCATTCATTCTTCACGAATCCCATCACCACCACAACTAATACTTCATACTTGTCTCCCTAACAGCATCTGCTTAGCATATTCTTTTCTATAAACTTCTTGTGGAAAGCTTTACCTGAACCTTTTTATGTAACTTAACGTCAACTTTTCCTCACAAGTCCATTTAATGACATTATTACTTGCAGTCTTGGAAGCAGAAGGCAATCTAATCCTTGTCTTTCAGTTCTACTCGGTATTTTCCCCAGTGAACAATTAGTCTGAGTACAACGATTTACAAATACTGAGCTAGTGTCTTCCTACACCTCCCAGTTTGTCTCAGAAACTATCCTTTCTGAAGGTCTTATTGAACTTCTGCCTGGCATAGGACGCTGGTGCAATTGCTAGGCCGTCCCTTGTGCAAGCAGTAACTAACGCTCTTAAGAAACACAGCATTCCTCTGAGTTAATAAATACAACTTACCTTGCCTGAAATTCCCTTCTTTTAACCATTCTTGCCATCTTCTCCCAAGTCTGTAAAGCAACAGAGGCCATAAGTGAAGGAAGAAGAGGATAAAGCATGGATGGAAACACAAATGGCAGTCACACACTGTACAAGCAGAGATGCAGTTTTCACACTATGGGAGGCCTCAGTAGCTGTTCAAACAGCAGGGTCTGAGTAAATCTCAGCTAGTCTGCCATGAAGAGAGTTATTACTCCCATTTCCAGGGAATTATAGGCTACCTGGTATAAGAGACTAAGAAGCAAAAGAGGATGATGTCTCGAACTCTCAGCAGAAAAGGTTGTAGCCACATTTTAAATTGGCTTAGAAAAGAGCATCCTGCAAAAGGCCAGCCTCCTGGAAACCATCTGAGACATCTCTGCAGCTGTGGTCCTGGCAGTGGGCAGAAGGGAAGGCCTTAGCAACACCTTTCTCTAAACACCTTTCTAGAAGATTCTGCACATGCAAAGTAATGGCTACTGGCTTATAAATGTCAAAGCTCTGAGGGGCCGTGTGTGCACCCACCACCATCACAGACAGACCAGAGACATCGCTGGAACCCCGGGCAGTGATCCGAACCTTTCCCTCTAAGTCTATCACCCTCTCTTACACTCTCTCTCCCTCATATCTTGTGGGCCATTCAGCCCTTTGAAAAATAACAAGGTGTAAATAGCTCCTGTTATAAACAACAACGTTCAATCAGTTTCAGCCAGAATAGCTTCTGCTGTCATTAAAACTTTTCAATCAAACGTTTGGTGTAACATCACCTTACTGTCGCCCAAGGGTACTTTGAACATCAGCACTCACCGAGAGGATCATCCAGGACGTCCCCTCTGGGCCTCCACACCTGGGCTGCACCTGCCAGACAAGAGCTGAAACCCAAAGGGAAAAACATCAAGATGGCCAGCTTGCAGCCCAGTCATGCTGAAGTGGATATTAAAGTTGTGTCCTGTGTCTGACAAGACCCAAAGTTTCTTAAACAACAGCATACCTGCGGGAAGAGTCCCCAGTTAAGCGTCCTGCTGCACAATGTCAATTCTTTGCCAAATATAATGAGAAAAACAATATAGAAATATAGAAAAACAAGCAGTGTGTCATTAAATAACCCTAATTCAGAAATCGAAAACCAATTTTAAAGTAGCAAGTCTAAAGAAATTTCTGGGTTTTTTTGAAACAAGACCTACAAGAAGGGTTTCCACTCAAGATAGCAAAGCAAACTAAAACCTTAATTAAACAGCAGACCTAAGAGAAGGAAATAAAACCAGCCTAAAGACAGGAAACTTGTGTAGGTTAGGATCTTACCTGAAAGGTTAGAGGAAAGGAGGTAAGGAATCACATGGACTCACTGGAGATGTTAAAAATAAATGGATCCAGGGTATTTTGACAACTTAGCGTATTTTTTAATGTGGTTACAGCTTGTTTTGTGATTACCTGAAATACACGAATAGGGATATGCATGAGATTTTATGCCAGACCTCCACGAATCCACAAAGGAGTTCACTGTGAACTTCTACAGAAGAATTTTTTTTTTCTTCTAAAAGAGAAAATAGTTTACTAAAAATAAATTTAACTGGAAAATACATTACACTTCTGAAGATCTAGCATGTTGGAACTTTGAATTTCCTGGCAAATGTCATTGAAGCATGAAACAGTAAGATTTGAATCCTGTTTTAATTGAAAATATTGCTACAATTTCAACCAGGAAGCTGCTAACAAAGCTTTCATAATAAAGATTTTAAAACAAAATTGTTTGTTTCTAAATTCTACACATGCACTCAGTTTTATTTTGACTGAAAATGTAATTATATTCTTAAAGTCAAGAATTATATTCTCTTAAAACTGAGACTACTGCTGAATTATGCCAGTTATACAGCCATTTCAAATTCATATTGAGCTTTTTTTTTTTTTTAAGAGAAAGTAAATACTTCCAACAATCCTTTGCTTCAGAAAATATAAGTACCCTTTCATGATAAATTTATGTGTGTGTGCATGTACAAACACGTATATGCATGAAAAAAATAATTCTTCCCACAGTACTTGTCTTCAAGAATCTCACTGATCAATTTCTTATTCTATCATGGCAGCAACTAGGAATTAGTTTTATGCCTTGCAGTAGATGACACTTTTTGTGTTAATCATGCTACAAAGCTCAAATTTCATAGCTAATAACTAAAATTCAACAATGTGAGGGATATGCTAAAGGCCACTTCAAACTTCAGAACAGCAAATCTATTTTCTGCTCATGGTTAAGTATATTTACATTTCTGGAGGCCTGAATAAAGAGGTCCTATTTACACAAAGGGTCAGCCATTCTTGAACTCTGCATATTGAATGGCATATTTTCTTTAGTCACTCATGGTATGGGTACAGGACAAACAACTCAAGTTCAGGATTTCTGCAGATATTCTTTACTTATTGCAATGTGGAGGTGTGTCATTTCTCTGTTGTTAATGTTTTTAATTCAACAACCTTCTAAGCAGAGAGGGAGTTGTTACATAAAATACAAGGACAGCAGTAACATGAAACTACTTAAACTTACAACTGAATTATGTTGTGATATTATTGTACACAGACAAGCGAGAAAATGACACATCTAATAAAGCAAGATGAATAAAAATAAAAATAACAAATCAAACAACGAACAAACAATTCATAAGAATCACCTCACTTAGTTTGCTACACTGTCCTGGGTTCAAATGATATGACTGAGGTTGGGGAATTACACATCCAATATTGGTATACTACAATTTGAACTTTTGAGTTTTTTGAATTTTTGATTTTTTTTCGTTTTTGTTTTATTATTATTATTATTATTATTATTATTATTATTATTATTACTATGGCTTCACAAAGATGGAAACAATTTTGTTTCAAGGAAAAAAAAAGTTTTTCTAGTTAGAAAACATTCTGGTTTAGGCCACTTATTTATTCACATTACACTAAAAGGGACCTCAGCATTTCACATGCTTCATTTCTCAGCACTATGACAGGAAAAGCTATATCTTTAGATAGTCCTGACAATGATATTTCTCGAATTCTAGTAGGAAAAACTCTAAAAACTCATGGACACATGTAGCCCATTCCTTTATGATTCCATTACTTTTTTATATATTTTTTTTTTCCCCTAAAGTGTTGTCTGAATTTCTTTCTTTCAGTTTATGCCTGTTACATATCTTAAAATACATTGCCCAAATCTGAAATGGACACCTTTCTCTGTGTAGCAGACTTTTTTATGGTCAAATATCTATGTTTCTAAATATTCAGAGCTTTTCTAAACTTCTTTGACTAAGCAGCTGCAATTCATTCACTTGTACCTAGCAGATCAAGATTTCTAGATCTCTGATCATGTTCATTTGTAGCTGTTGAGACACTGGGGATCAACTATCTGGGGGCTTGGCCAGAGTAATTCAGTTAAAATTCAAAGCTGAACTTTGAAAAAAAGCAATGCTGAGCACTTCCATTACCAGGGCTATAGACCTGTTCATTCATCAGAGAAACAAATTTGCTAAACATTCCTTCTCTCAGTTAGTTTTTTTCTCTAGTTAGTTTGTTATTAAGCAGATAAATAAACAAATCTAATTCTTTTATATTATTCTAGCACTGGCAATTAAATAATTTCTTTCACATTTTTGTGTTTTGTTTTGTTTTGTTGCTGTTCTCAAAATCATGTTATTTTAAGTACATTCCATTTGTTCTATTTTTTCCTATTTTTGTTACTTTGTTGACTTCTTGATTGGACAAGTCTGTCACTAAAAATGAAGTTTCCAAGCCATACACCTTTCTTGTTCTTGCTGTATAAAAGTTGACCTACAGTCTGCAGTATCTAAATGTTTTATTTTCCACTTTCTAGTTAGGGATTAAATTCTAGACCTCCTGCTCTTAAATTTTCTCTGAACAGAATGATCCCTCTGGCGTTATTCTCATACAGCACATTTCTGAGTTCCTTGAAATCACCTGTAACCCCTGACGACTCTCATGGAAAAGCATGTTTATGTGTTAAAATATGTATGCTCAGAGACAGCTAGATAAAGAAGCCCACTTTACCATGCAACCTTAAATCTGTGTGTGTGTGGTGGTTCTACCGTGCTAGGCAGCCAAACACCACAACCGCTCTCTCACCCCTCCCCCCCAATACAGTGTGCAACAGTGTTATCCACCTTTTCTAGGATGCATAACTTACAAGCATAACCCACTATTAACAAGTAAGCAAACATTTTCAAGCTTGACATTTCTTACAAATTGCTCTAATTGTCTCATACGCAGAAACAGAGAGAAACCTGACTCAGTTGTTCTGTTCATGCTCTCTAATACAACAAAACAAAACTAACCAAGCATTTAATTTTACCATTTAACAAATACACTACTTACAAACACAGAGACCACAATACTGGCTTGTGAAATCAAACCTGATCTCCTGCTTGATTATTTCTGTTTCAAAATCTGTCTTGCCTACTGAGACTCTACTGAGAGAGGTTCAAGTCATTGCATGTTCTAGTGGAGACAATTGCCTATTCATTTGAAACCACATAAGCATATTTCATCTATACAGCTAAAAAAAACACCCATGAGATGGTAAGGTCTTGCTGTTTTATTACAGGGCTGCCTATGAATCAGTCACTATACAGACAAAAAAGTTTCAAAAGTCTTTTATTAGCTCTGAATCAGAAGTGATCCAAGAATCAGCATTTTCTCATTCATCTTCCTTCACTGAACATTATCAGGAATCCTCACTGATCAACAGAATTATTTTGCGTAGGTTGGCACATCTGGAAAAAATGGATTGCATCACTCTTCATGCTGATAAATATTTTAAATTACAAACAAACTTTGGTTAACATACTTATTCAAAGCACAGAGAAGCATAACTAGAAACATGGGAAACAGATATGCATGAAAGCAACAGACAAATGCAGCGAGCATAATTTAGGTGATTTAAAATGTAAGGATTTGGACCTAAGAAATGTTCTGCCAAAAGTCTGTAAAATTCGGTTTTATTATTCACTGAACTATAAAATACAAAGTTTAGAAATGTATATTTTGCACAGTGCAGATGGCACACGATGTGAAAGTAAGCAAGTCACTATCACATTCCTTCAGAGACTGATGACGTCTAGTTGCGTGATGAATGTGCCTTAGGGAGGCTGTGGTAAGCTCTCATAGGACTAACATGAAGATCAGTGTTTGCCTTGTGGCAAGCAGGTGTTGGAATAATTTGTTAAGTTTTCCTTTAAGGGCACCCTGTAAAAGCAATAAGGCTATGCAAAGGAATAGTTAATGTGGTGAAATAAAAGGAAGCTGATTATGCTAGGTGAAAGGCGACAATCTCCTTTAAGCACCTGCAAGAACAACTGCAAAAATGCTGATGTTTATAAAGTAGCCTCCTGGGACTATAATGAAGATGTCAAAACTTCAGGCGGGCAGCCTTTCTTTAGTCCCCTTAAACCATCTGTGGATAATGTGTGGAGGGGGGGATGATCTCACAAACCACATAATCACAAATTTCGTGTCTTTTAGTCTCTTAAAACAAATATAAAAACAAAGATCAAAGCCACCATCTAGGCTGTGCTGATTGACTTTCTGAGGAACAGCCCAAAGCTAGCATAAGCAAGCATTCAGAGTTCTAAACAATCAGTATCAAAAAAGACTAAACAAGAACATGTTTATCTACCAAATATCTTCTTGTATCCTTTTTCTGTTTAAATCTTCAGCCAGCTGGACATTCAATTTATTGAAAGCATGCCTTCATTTACTAAGAACATGAGTGTATTCTTATGGATATGGAAATATATGTTTATAGACAAAGTAGAGAGAAAATACATATTAAGCTGTACATAAAATGAGGAAAACAGCTGAGAAAATACGTACTCAGGCAGCGCATCAGCTGGTTATCTTTTTTTTTTTTCTTTCTTTCTTTTTTTTTTTAACAGGAAGTTTTTATTACAACTTATTACATAGTTTGTAAAGTCCTGTAAAATCTCTGATGTAAAGTCTTATATTTCATATTGAAATGCAAAGAACCTGGATTTAAAATTACCACTTAAAGATGATATTTTTATGGAAACTTGAATCCTATCACTGTTTTTGATTCAAAGTGTTCCAAATCATTATTTCTCATAATTACATGCAAATTGACATCTCATATGAACACATGGATTTCTATTTTATGTCATTAAGAGACTGAAAACAGCAATCACAAACAAAAAGTAACTGAACTCTTTCCAAAGTCTGAAAGTCTACAGACAAAATTTGCTTCGGTCTTTCAGTAAACCAAGCACTTGCCCAAATTTTTAATCTTTCTGGATCCTGCTTCTCTAAAAGTCTTCCAATGTTTTTGCTAGACACAGCCTGATTTCATATGGCAATAAATATTTAAAACAAGAACAGACCCAAAAGCACAGGTTTCCTGCAACAGACACCGAGATTTAACTCTTAGTTTTTCACTAATCCAGGAGCTCCAAATGTCAAAAATAATTTACAGCCTTTTTTGTCTTGGTCCCTCATTAGCTGTGCTAAATGTCCTTGGCATCAAGAAATGAACTAGCCATTTACACCCTGTAGTATCCTTTGAACGGTTGTAAACCAATAACACATCAGGAAAGCTACTGCTTTGCATCATTAGATTTATTGAACTAGCAGGGAACCATTCTGTTGCATGACTGAAGTCACTATTTGACTAAATAAACATTTAATGTATTTTAACTCATGTTTCATGCCTACATCACGGCTTACAACTATTGCAACTATACATTTCAGCCATTTTCCATTTTTTTTTCCATAACTGCTTCTGATTTTCTTCAGTCTAAACAAGACAAACTATAAAAAGGTCTTGCTCTGCCAAACTGCCAACCTGCATTGGTAATTTACATATTAATAATTACATACATAAAATAGTAAAGCATTACTTAGCACAATTCATTAACAAAAAACAGTTTACATGTTGCCAGAGTTGAACATCACACAAGAATTGCAAGACCTGTCGCCTTTACATTAATATGCAATGCAGGACTTCAGCAGGTGCTCAACCTCATGAAATCATTTTCATGAACAATTCGTCATGAAAAGTACTCTGACTGAAATACAATTTGCAATAGAGACCAGTGAAAAAATCACATGTTGTCTCTGGCAACTGTACCAAAAGTTCCAGTCATTTGTATGGGGCCAAAAAAAAATCAAATCCAGTTCCATACCCTCACGTCATATAAAAAGATAAACTTATTAAGTACTGTCCATAAGGCTATGAGTGTTTTTATCTGCTTTTCATGAAAAACAAAGAAAGAAAATCACACGCACCCTATCCCAAAGTATCACCTCTCCTAAGGCTTGAAATTTGCTTTTAATTGAAGCTTTAACACATCTGTGCTCCATTCCTACCTCATCTCTGTGTGCCAATGGTGTCCATACAGAAATACATACTTCATAAGAGAAAAAGAAAGATGATGACAGTTCCCTTGATCAATTTTTAGCAGGCTCCTCTAGGCAGCTGTAGCTTTTATTGTTAGACACTGGAACAGGCTGCCCAGGGAAGTGGTGGAGTCACCATCCCTGGAAGTCTTTAAAAGATGTTTAGATGTAGAGCTTAGGGATATGGTTTAGTGGGGACTGCTAGTGTTAGGTCAGAGGTTGGACTCGATGATCTTGAGGTCTCTTCCAACCTAGAAATTCTGTGATTCTGTGATTCTGTGATTTTATCCCTTCTTGGAAAGGAATTGACTACTTGCTAAGTAACAAATGAAAATGATCTGAGCACTGGGGTGTTGCTTTGACCTTTGTTCCTAATATGCTGGAGAATAGGGAATTTTTTGAAAGAAGAGTTTTCCAGGCCTGTGGAGGGGCAGAGTCAGAAACTAAGACTAAATCTGTGAAGAAGTGCATTAAACAAATTTCATCCACTATGAGGGTGGTGAGGCCCTGACACAGGCTGCCCAGAGAAGCTGTGGATGCCCCATCCCTGGCAGTGCCCAAGGCCAGGCTGGATGGGGCTTTGAGCAACCTGGTCTGGTGGGAGGTGTCCCTGCCCATGGCAGGGGGTGGAACTTGATGGTTTTAAGGGCCCTTCCAATCCAAACCATTCTGTGATTCTACGAATTGTTGGAACTGTACTGTAGCATTCCAGCCAAGCTTTGTGTACTGGGTACACATGGTAAGGGTTTGGCTGCAGGGGTGAGCAGAGCCCAGCAGCTGCCTCATGTCAGAGCAGAGCTAGCTCCGGCCGGCTCCAAAAGGTTCTGGCTGCTGGCCAGAGCTGAGCCAGAAAGTTTAAATCACGAATTTAAACTTTCCACTTACCACAGCAAACTTCTATGCATGTCACCTGTTGGTTGCTTAGATCTCTTCCTGATGCACTGTAGCGCAAGGCTCCATTTTAAAAAGTCCCTTATTAGGAAACCAGGATGAATGTGACAAGAAGGGAACACTTTATCACTTCATTCTTTCTCTAACTATCTCCCATTCTTCACTTCTAGGGCAGGAGGCTCAATTCACTAAACAATATATTTTTAGAACTCAAAGGGAGGAGCTCACACTATAAGCAGTAAAAAAAAAAAAAAAAAGGCAACAGGCTGTAGCCACCAGGAAAAAAACAGCTATGATGGAAAGCCTTCAATGTAAATCATTAGCTCCAGACCTTTTTAAGTCATAATCTCATCATAAAATGAAGATGAAGATCTCATCATAAAATGAAGATGAAAGACATGGTCAATACAAATTCAGAAAATGGTGGAACAATCTGTTTCTTCAGACACAGAACGTTTGCATCCAGCTACAGTTTGCAAGTAATCAGATGTGCACACGAGGATCAGGTGGAGCAGTCAGTTTACTGCAGTACTACTTTTCTCAACTTATAACTTTTTAAGTGCCTTGTTTTCTCTCTGCTTGTCAAGCCTATTATACCAGGTATGTCTTTGTACCGTGCCTTCTGCCTATTCAGGAGAAAGCAGAATGATAAGGACAATATGCTTGCTTGTCTACTGCATGCTACAGTAGACAAATCACGGAAACCTTAAACCTGGAAGTTAAAATTTTCATGAACGTCTTAAAAACAATAATAGGAAACTTTTTTAATAGTTGCTATGATCAATCTAAGAACAACTTTTAATTTCCAGACCACTTGTTTTCAATTTTTCATTTCTAGACTATGTCTTTTTAACTGTGGGTGGGAAGTGGACAATAAAATTAAAAAGAATCATGGATGGATTGAAGATAAATTAAT
This sequence comes from Aythya fuligula, assembly GCF_009819795.1. NCBI lineage: Eukaryota > Metazoa > Chordata > Aves > Anseriformes > Anatidae > Aythya > Aythya fuligula. Next base: position 56,664,954 of record NC_045593.1, on the reverse strand, counting down.
ACTGATGAAGATATATTTGTATTAACAGGCTGTGAACTGTGTCTATTTTCAGATTAAAGTTTGCTATAAAGAAACGAAGCCGGTATAAGTTTAAAGCCTTCAAATATATTTTGGGTATTTGCATAATTACACTTTAAAATTAAAACTCCACTATTAAATACATATATATACAAGCACACCTTTTTATTACTTTTTTATTTTTTTTTATGGATTGGCACTGGACATTTTCTGTAACAAATCTTTAAATGATGTTTAGATGTAGAGCTTAGTGATATGCTTTAGTGGAGGACTTGTTAGTGTTAGGTCAGAGGTTGGACTAGGTGATATTGGAGTCCTCTTCCAACCTAGATGATTCTGTGATTTTGTAAAATATGATTGACCGTGATTTTACCACACTTATTACAAACAATTAAATATCATGCCAAGTTTATTACATCAAGGCACATATCTTTGTTGAAGAAGATAACCACAATGCAATTTTAACATTTAAATGATAGTACCCAGCACCTCAATTAACCTAGTGCTCATGGCACTGAAAGGACAAAAAAAAAAAAAAAGACAAAGGAACACCATATGCATCTGCACATTTCTTAGCAAACAGCAAATTAATTCTGAGTGAGCAGTTTTGAAGTTAGATACATCATGCATTTGTGTCTCTTGGTAAGAAGTCAGTTTCTCTCATATGCACAGCTGAGCTACAAAATAAGGAATTACCAAGCACCTGACCTGTTGTATGTCCACACAGATATGGAAATCAAGCTGAACTGTTTGCAGTTTCTATCTTTTCTAGAAACCCTAAGAGAACACAATGAGGATAACACAGGTTTAATTCCTGTTTTCCAGACAAATGGCAGTGCTCCCTCTAACATAGTCTATACATAAGGGTTTAGCTTTAGATAAGTGTACTTCAGAGAACTGAAAGGATTGGCCATCTTAATGGTAACAAAGGAATTTCTCAGAATTACTGACCACAGAGATTCATAGGAGCAAAGAGTAAGAAAAGATTTTGTAATGGTTTGTGTACTCTAGGAGACCACAATCTCTTTGCCCCCTCCGCTCGCCCCCCCACCCCCCGCCGCTACAGCCAGAATTGCAAATAGCTCTGTAAATGTTAGGGAGAGCTTTTTTGAAATCAATTCTAATAGCTTTGAATATAACTATAATCAGATTTTGTTTAAAGCTCTTGATATGTTCTTTGCACTGGATGGCTATCGGGCACATATAATTGAACATTATATAATAAAGAAAAAACACATTGGCTTTTTGTTCTAGGCACTAGTTTCCATGGACTACTTCTCATTGTATACTACCATTTTCATAAAAGCAGCTCCAAACAGTTGCAAAGACTTATATATGTAGTCATTTTTTTGCAAAGCCCACAAGCTTTAACATTTCAGCTGTTCAGAATGTTACTGGCCTATGCCCCTTTCCCCAACAAAGGAAATAAGGGCACAAAAATAATTTCTCTTCTTGTTTTCTAAGGTCTTAGAACAACATATATTCTACCTACACCTGAAGAGGCAACAAGTCACCAAATTTCAGGAAGCATAAAGCATTTAAGCAGGGAAGTCATGCATACACTATTTGGCATGTGTGAAAACCAATCCATTTCAAACATTCTTATTTGTATGGAGAATGTAGGCACTTCAGCAATTCCATGCAAATGGTCCAATACTGCTTTCACCATGTTCTCTCTTAAATAATGTGAACTAAAATATATGCTAACCTCATTCATCTCCAGAATCACAAAATTGGTGCAGTTTACTGAAATTTTGAATGAATTCTCCACCTATTTCCAACATTTGCTTGGAAACAGAGCTGAGAGTGACACCTTACCACATATGTTTCATTTAGAAAAGATTAGAAGACAAAACATAAGTTTACTGCAAGGAAGTACATAAATTTTAAATTAGTTAGAAATATTAGTACACACAAAAAGTACTATACTATTTTGAATAAATTCCTGGAACATTACTAAGTAACTTTAGGTAAAATAATGTTTATCTAAGAGAAACACATACTTGCTTGTCAGACAAGGAGTAACCTAAAGAGGGGAGGCTTAGATTAGATATAAAGAAGAAATTCTTTGCTCTGAGGGTGGGGAGGCACAGCAACAGGTTGTCCAGAGAAGCTGTGGATGCACTTACCCACAGAGAAGATGTGGAACACTTCCCCACCCATGGAAGTGCTCAAGGCCAGGCTGGATGGGTCCTTGGGCAACCTGGTCCTTGGGCACCAGGGAGGTGTCCCTGCCCTTGTCAGGGGGCTTGGAACTCAATGATCTTTAAGGTACTTTCCAAACCAAACCATTCTATGATTCTGGGATTCTCACATCCTCTTTCCTTACTACCCTTTTGGAAGTCAGTACTCTTCCAGACAGCTGCAGGCCCTCTTTCAACTTACATTTCTGGGAACAAAAACAAATTTTCATGTTGAATTTATGTCTCACTTTTGAGTATTTGGGCTCCTCAGTGTTGTATTTGTAAATATTTCATTTCTCTAAGTTTGCCCTTTAAAAACCAAGGGCATTAAAGATCTCTTCCTGTTTACCCATTTAAGTTAAAGCAAATCAATGAAGAATCATAGGATGTAAAGTTATTTTGTTTTTTCCTAAAATTTTTCTTAATCATCAATATCGGGTTTGTCATGGCAAAGAAATCAATGAAGATACTGGTTGAATGAACCTAGGCTCTTGGATTATTACTACCATTTTTTTCCCCATAATCCATATTTAGAAAGCTAAAATGTCGTATATTACTAGAGTGAACACTCCTATCTACTTTTTTCCCTTTAATATTGTTAGAGAGATCTACAGTTTCCAAAAACTACCTCATCAGAACTTCCTTAGTATCTCTTCCAGACTTCACTGACTCAAGAAACAATGTTACTGACCATACATCTTAGCTTCCTTTCTATTTTCTCTGAACATCATCTTAATTTTTGTAATTACTTTCGTTAGTTAACCTATAGAGCTGGGGTTCAAGCAGCTCAAGTTCCCATGTCTAGACATATGTTCCTATGTCTATTATACTTCCCCCATTCCACACGAACACCTCTATAATGGCATGCTGACCACAACTAATTAATAATCAAATCCATTCTTCAATGGAGTTACATATCTGGTTATCCCTATTATCAGTATTTATATCTTCCTTTTTCCCTTGCCATTTCTCCTATTACTCTTTTGCTATTTTTACTACATATGCCATTTTCTTTTTTTTAAATTCTTCTTAAGTACTAAGTTAGTTTAAAAGAATTCATGACTTCTTCCAAAGTCTCATTTTTGACACTTTCTTTTACTATTTTTCCACTCTCAATTTGAAGATTACACTATTTCAGTGGAATCTATCCATCATGAAGAGCTTGATTTCGTTCAATGTTACCTTGTAGTCAGGTATTCTAAATGAATCTTGAAGTGCTTTTTGTTTCTTTTTTAACTTTTATTTATTTATTTATTTATTAAGGGGATTAAAATAATTTCACCCATATAACCCCAGTACCTTTCCTAATCTTGGGCAATTACTCATTAGAGCAAATAATTGTCATTTGTTCCAAGTACCAGTCTTTGCTAGTAGTGACATTGTTACCAGCTTACCATCCCCCTCCATACTAGACAACCAAAATTTTCTTTTTAAGTGAAAGAACATCCTTCTAGAGAATGGAAGTTTTTACCCTGACATCTTTTAAGGCACTGATCCTTTATTTCTGTCTTACTATTCTAATCTTACTAATTACTATTTAACACCCAAACTACTCTTTCCCATTATGTTTTTGTTTGTTTGTTTTTTAACATAATTTGCAAATTGCTTTCAGCAAAGCATTAAGGATAATGTTATTTCATTAATTTAAAATTAGTCAAGGTGATTCTCATGATATTTTCTATTGTTCTTATGCACAAATTGCAAAACACAACTTTTATTAGCTTCACACTGAATTACTTAATTACAGGATGAAATCATATTTAGTAATAACAACTAAAGCACTTAGCCCTGTTCAAGAATGAAGTGAAAATCATTTAGATTCTTGCAAGTGGGTTCTCAGAGTTCCAATACATTTTTAAAGATACTTTTATATCATATAAAACGCATTGTTTTATATGATAGGACAATCCATAACAGAAGAAAATCAATATCTTCATCCACTACAGCACTCTTTACTCTGAAAGAGAACGTCATGCTATAACCATTACAAAGAATTTCATTATTCTCTCAACCACAGCAGCCACCCAGTGGCTACTCTTTGTAATACTCAGACATGTATAAAACCAGGAATTTAGGAGACGGTCAGAACCTGCAATTTTCAGTGATACCCCCTTGCATTAAATATTCCTTTTATGTGAAAGAGGAAATAAAGCCATCAACATTTTTTCTTTGGAAGCAGACTCTACACAAACATTTGGAAGAAGAGGAAGAAGAAAAAAGCAAAGATATGGATGTAAATGTTGTGAGGCTCTTTTGTCATTACTGCTTATATATATATATAAGCAGTAATATATATATATATATATAATATATATAATAATATATATATATATATTATATATATATATATAAGCAGTAATGTATATATATATAGTATATATATGTGTATATATGTATATATATATATATATAGTGTCTGCTTGCTTTTCGTTAAATAAGAGACTGTTAATAAGAAGATATATTGTTAATAAATTTTTAATAGGAAAATATTTCTGTGTGATAGGCTATTTTTTTCTTTAAACTATAAATCTAGAGAGGAAAAAAAAAGTTATTAAATGGAAAAAAATATATTAATGGATGTTAAAAGTATCAAGGAATTTAGACAAACAGCACTGACAGATGTTTCTGAACTACATTATAAGTAATTATGAAAGTTTTGCAGCAGTTCTCAATCTTGCAGGAACGTAAGAGAATTTATTTCATGCCTTATTTAAGTGTCTTTTTGCGTAGGTGCCAGAAAATGGCTTCATATCCAAAAGCTTGCCTGTTTTTTTAACTGTATTGGTCTAGCTAAAAATGTTACTCTCCCTGCCATTTTTGCCTTGAAAATATTCGTAAACCTTCAGAGTTTCAATATTCGTGATTTTTAGACACTTTAATATTTATAAAGCGATTATATACAGCCAAAGAGGAACTTAAATAATAAAATTCATTTAAGATGACAAGAAGCATGAAGTTCTTCATCCACATTCTTATGATCTTCCAAATACTCTACTTGAAACCACTTCTTTCCATTTTCTAAGTTCCAAGTTTAACAAAATCTGTGTACACAATGTTCCAATAATGAGGAAAACCTCTATAAAATTCAAAAAGTATAACAAATATAAATTATTATCAATGAATAATGCATGTTACTACCAGACAAGAAGTGACAAACGATTACAAAGCAAAGAACCAATACACTTTGTTGTAAATGGCATCAGTTTCTGCTGTGCATGCCTAAGTATGTTGGAAGATATACACTTATTATTACAGGAGTTCCCTTCAGCAATCTTAATATTTGGAAACCACTATAGTGCACTCTTATTTCAATTGAATGAATGCCATTCTTTGATATTCCTGTTTAAGAAACAGAATCAGGAATGATTCTTTGAAATATAAACTTGTGTAATAATTTTGCATTCTTTCACGTTATTACTAGCCTCTACAACTGTATTACTTGTGCTTTCAGTAAACTGATAAAAATTTTTGCCGTTTCATCTATAATGATAATGATCTCTAGGAAACAAAATACATAATTAAAAAATCATGGGCTGACCTTCCCATGTATGTTGGGCCAAAGTTTGGAATTTCTCTTTTAACTGAATCTGATAATTGTGTTCTGTGCTAAAGACGATCACGTACAGTCAGGACTATGCTACAGCTTCCTTGACACAAAGCTACACAGTCAGTGTCACCAGTCTTCCATACATGTATAAGACAAGCTCACTTTCTGCATCAAGCTGAGTGAAGGTCTACATGAAGTCTTTTAGCAGCACCTACAGATTCCTGTTTTTTTTTGTTTGTTTTGTTTTTCTCTCAGAGATAGCCACTTCTTTTTGTCACATTTTCTGCTTACTTAAATTTCTTTTTCTTCTCCATCATTATTTGCCCCCACCTTCAAGTTGACCCATTTATTTCTGCCCATTTTTCTTTGTAGAGGATTCAGAACACGGGAATCAAACATTTTGACACATCTACTTGTTGGTAAACAAGTTTGACACCTGGAATTTACTATATAAATATAAATTCAGGTTGAGGAACTGGTATGTTCTCCAAAGCAGACTGCAGGCAACACACAAAAAGTTAATGGAAATATGTAATTTCTTCATACATCATCCCTTCTGATAGAGGAAAGTAGTTACTAACTTGTTTTATCTTTGTTCAACTCCTTAACCTGAAACTATTTGCTCTCAATAATTTATATTTGACCTTAATCACATTTCAGTTCTAACTTGCAATGAATTCTGATAGACCATATTACTGAAAACATTTGCTTAGTGTTTGCATCATTTAACCAAGGCTAGGGTCAATAAATATAAGCTAGCAGTAGGCCTACAGTCCTAATTTTTATTTTTGTTTAAATTCCTTCTGCTGGACTACTGTGCTACCTGAAGCTACGACTTCAGCTTTTCCACTGCAACATGCTTAGCCACTGACAGACTAGGCTGTTGTATGGATAATACCCTTGCCAGAATTTTAAACCCTGCCCAGTGAGATTCAATTTTTATTGGACATTGGAATTATTAATGAAATCAGTTCTTAACTGAATTTAGCAAATCCCAAAGACCTTAAATTCTCTAATACTTGATTTTTTATTTTCCACTTGGAGTTTCTGAAACAAAATGAGAAGAATATTAATTAAGTAGTGGAAGTAAACAAAACCAAGCATTAATATTGGATTAATATTAATGATCCAATTAATGGAGCAGTTTGTCATTCACTGATGGATCATCATATTAGCCATAAAACATGCAACATGCTACAAAGCAGGGTTCAACATATCCACTATTTAGAATAAACAACTGATGTAGTGTATGCCTCTGTAACTGATGTATGCAGTGTATGATAAGTGAATAAGAAATTTGGAAGAAGCAATAAAGTAGAGTGAGCCAGAGCACAAGACGGTATGAGAGATGAAGAGGGACAAGGTGACTGTGTAAGAAAAAGACTTGGGCAAGCACACAAGACTAAGCATGAAGAAGCACGTGGGAGAAAGACAGAGCAAGAGAGCACGTGCCCATGACTGAACACAAAGGAGCATACAGAAGACTGACGGACAGCAAGTGAAAGGGCAAGAGCCAAGACAATGAAAGACAGCAAGTGAGCCAGAGGTAAAATGAAGAGAGTGCATGACAGAGAGGCACACGGGGGAAGGGGTGCACACCCAATGATGGCATGAGAGCACGACAGAGATACAGAGCACAAGGTCTCTTCTCTGGTATCTCTTTTAAAAACCAGCACATTATAGCATCCAGATATTTTCTCATATTAGGAAAAATCAGGCAATCCAGTAAGCCTGAATGTTCCCCACATGAGTGATCACCACTCAAACACTGTAACTTCACACAGCATTTGGCATGAAAGGCAAATTACTGGTTTGGTAGGTGAGGGGGTTAAATCTGACAGGGAGCTAACACACACACAAGTGAAAGAGGAACTCTTCACACGCTACTTTCGTGTACAAACAAAAATTTCATCACAGTGGAGCAAAAACATATAGTAGCAATAGCACAGGTGTCTTATGATCAGCAATATCAACAATAAAACCACAATCTTACCAAAGACAGGAGAGAATATTTAAGGTTTTAAAAACAGAGTCAGAAGTTAGTAATTATTTTTAAAAAACTGACTCACCCACTCACCTAGTGCACTTTAAATTGGAGAGCAAAGTTAGGAGAAAGCAGCTGTCTCTTTCACCAATTACCTGCCAGTGCTAAAGATCTTAGACAGGGTATCTGGGGTTAGTTAGGACAAGCAGCTTAGGGGAAAGTTGTCTGGTTTCAGTGTATATGCATCCTGCTCTCTTTGACAGAGAAGACTGACCTGATTTATTTATGTTTGCTTGCAAGTGGGAAGAACTGCCCACTGAAACACAAAGAAAGGAATACAGTCTCCATATTTTCAGATATGAGATGCTGTTTAAGGTAATTTAGACCACAGGACAGAGGAGTAACACATAAAAAGAGTAAACAGAATAATACAAAGATACATTACCATTATGATAAATTTAGGCAGAACAAAGAAATCAGAACCTAAAAACTTAGAAGTTAATAGCACAGTAAGATTCAACATTTTGGGGGTGGACTTCCTAAGAAATAAGTTTGGATTAAGATTCTGCTTTGCACATTTGGAATGATAAAAAACAAAAAGGTAGATAAAAATACTATTAGTTAAATATTTTAATTCACACAGTACACAATTCAGCATTTGGATGAAAAGTACTATCCAAAAATACACCCAACATCCAACAATATTAATTGGATTAAAAATTGACTGTAACATTAAAAATAAATAAATAAATAAATAAACACTTAGTAAATAGCCTTTTAACAATGGAGCCACAATTTTAGTCACTGTGAGATTTATTTATGGGTAGTCTGTCAGTGTCAGGTCAGCTTGTTCTTTAAACAAAGGGCCTTATTAAAGGATACCCTAATTAGGGCTTAATGTCCTTGAAGGGAGGAACATTCTGAAAGACCGTCAGCTCTGCCAAGGATGTTAGCATAACTTTAAAATTGCCAGCAAATTTAGAGATTAGATTGTCTTCAGAAGAACTGGCATCATTATAACACTAAAAATCACACCTCTAGTGCAAAGACCCTGGCCCAACTATAGACTCCATGTCTTTGAGCATGTTCAGTGTGTATATTTAACTATGCAAATTACAAATCAATCTAGGGTTATGGTCAGATTAACAGGGAAGTGCTAACAGAATTGGGTTGTATAAATAACATTGGCACCTTTTGTTAGGCATGCCGGCTTTGTGGGGTAGCACCCAAATTTGCGCAACTTCAAAATAAATGGTATCTCTGCTTTTGTGTGTCAGAGTGGCATATTGCATTCCAGGTAGACAAACCGCCATTCGTGGGACAACACGGTTAGCAAAGTTCCTAGATAAACTCTTCTCTATGTAGCAACTTATTTATTAGAAACTATGATCCATAAAAAAAAAAAAAAAAAAAAAAAAAAAAAGTACAAAATCAATACCAGGAAGAGGTGCAGAAAACTAAAAAGTAGAGTAAGATTAAGAAAAATATAGGAATAAATCAGCTATACATCATCAGAAAGAACAAGGGTAAGGAGTGAAATTTACACGTATCAGGCAAATTTTAAATATGCATATGGGGCACACAATTGCTCAACAGTAAACGCAAGGCATCCCTTTTCTTTGAAGTTACCATGAAATACTTAGTAGTCACAATGCAGTAATACACACAAGACCATTATTGTGCAGCACATTATGTTTAACAGCATGGTTTACAAACACTCAAACAGCTGCTCTTTTAACAATACTATCATTACTGCCTAATTCTGATTTATACATACAGGAAGAAGGAACACAGCCAAAATGCAATGAAATACTGTTTAAACACAAACCAAATGTAACATATTTAAAAGAGTTAAAAAGCTTTAGAGGCCAGAGCAATCAAGTGTCAGTAAAGTTCCAATGCTATGTGTATGAGCTTGGGATAGTTAGGTATAATACAAATTCATAGTAATTGTTAGAATGCATCAGGCCTAAAGACCCAAGACTGGTTTTACAGTCATTCCACGAGACCACCAACTTACTGAAATGACTATTTCCATTCAAAACCTGTCTTAATGGCACAACAGAGAGCTGAAGATGCAATACACACGTAGTCCCAAAAATGGGAAAAAATTAGAAAACCCTGAAGAAAACTGGGAGGCCTGTAGCTTGTGTAGTTTTTCTATAGCTTGTGTAGTCATTTAGCTGAAAATAAGAGACAGGTGGCCTAGAGCTAGCAGAAGCAAGGTAGATAAGGGATAAAAGGTGAAAAACAAGGAGAAAAACAGCTTCAGGCTGACCTATAGTACCGTCTTGCTCATTAAGGATCATTAACATATTAAAAATCACATCCATCAACATACTAATGTATGCTAATGTGGGATTTCACACACACACACACTTGCTGTTCCTTTGTAATGCACAAACTCAGTAGAGATATGTTAGGTGAGCTGTAATAGCCAATCAAAAGTAGCCAAAGAGAGAATTTTCACAAGTTTGCTGTATACGGGAATGGGCTTAAGTTGCACCAGGGGAGTTTTAGGTTGGACCTTAGGAAGAACTTCTTTACCGAAAGGGTTGTTAGACATTGGAACGGGCTGCCCAGGGAAGTGGTGGAGTCACCATCCCTGGAAGTCTTTAACAGACGTTTAGATGTAGAGCTTAGGGATATGGTTTAGTGGGGACTGTTAGCGTTAGGTCAGAGGTTGGACTCGATGATCTTGAGGTCTATTCCAACCTAGAAATTCTGTGATTTTGTATAAATTACTGTGATTCGAGTCAGAGATGTGCTCACTTTGCAAAAGACCGCCAAGCAACTGACTCTACAGAGTTATATAATTAATTATTTATTTAAAGACTTTTGTGTAGATTCCAACTCTGTTTATTGGCACGGCACACCAGGCATGAACCTACAGACAACGCACACACATGATCTATTTCAGCCTTAGATTAGACTCTTGTGATATAGTATTTGTTTATGATAAAGACAGAGTTCTCAACTACCTTGAGATCCATGGAAGAAAAGAAATTTCTAATAGCCAAACTAAAGTACTACTGTTTGAAACAGCCATAGAATCATAGAATCACTCAGGTTGGAAAAGACCTTCAAGATCACCTGGTCCAACAATCCCCCTACCACCAAGGTCACCCACTAAACCAAGACTCTAAGCACCACCTCCAACCTTTCCTTGAACACCCCCACGGACGGTGATTTCACCACTTCCCTGGGCAACTCGCTCCAATGCCTGACAGCTCTTTCTGAGAAGAAATGTCTTCTAGCCTCCAACCTAAACCTTCCCTGGTGGGAACTTGAAGCCATTCCCTCTAGTCCTATCACTAGTTACCCAAGAGAAGAGACTGACCCTCAGCTCCCCACAAACAATCCCCAGACTCTTCTGCAGAGCATTTGAATTTTAAAACTAAGATTTTCTTATTTTCCTAATTCACCATAGAAGCTAATAGCATGTTATCTTACACCAGTTTTTAGAAAAGATCACGTACGTGCACAAAAAAAGGTGACAAAAATGTAATGTCAATCTATCATAAAGATTTTTAAGATTTCATCTAACTTGACAATTGGTAGATTGCTCACCTCCTGAGAAAAATACCTGATGTCAAACATGTCAGTTCTCTTAGCAATAATTTTCAACATGCGCACATCTCTACTTATTTTAAAAATAGTTTATTTGATGGAAAAACATTTTAATATTTTTTCCCCATTATGCTAGAAGAAAAGTTTATTCTCCGTGGACTTTTAGTCATTAACAGAAACAACCACTCTCTAACAAAATTTTATAATAGCAATTTGAAACTATTATCCAATTTGTTTTGTATGTCATGAAGTGTGGATCATCTCCTCCACAGGGTATGTGGCAACAATGAAAACAAAAAGTTCCCCAAAGTTTTCTAAGTACTGATCCAACTTAGTCACATTATGATTTTGTGTAAGTGGAACATATTAACCAGGCTTTGAATGCAGAATTTAAAGAAAGTACTACATTTGCATCCACAAAATGCAATGCAAAACTAAATTTTACTGCATTAAGAGAACTGCTTAGTCTATCACTTCACAGTTCAGAGAAAACATAGAAGACCCAGAACAGAATCTTGATGCACTTCTGTTTTAAAATGCAAGTCCCGACAACCTGACAATGTTTCATGTAGCCACTTCAACTCAAAAAATATATAATAATAATAAAAAATAAAATTAAAAATCTCTCTCTCATATGAAACTTGAGCTATCCCAGAATGTATTGTTTCATTTCTAGCACACATGAAATATAACAAGATATTGCACTTTGGTTGCCTTTTAAAAACAGAAGCACAGCAGAACTCAACATTATCCACAATCCTTTCATTCACATTTTTCCTCTCACCTCTTTCATTTTTTAATCATAAAATTGAATTATTATTGGCCTTAAAAGGCTGATACTTTACCACATCTTGCAAAGTACAAAAGCAACTTTACCTTTTCCCTGCTGCAGTCTGCCTTTTGCTCTTCTTAATCTTTAGACTAGTCATTTTTAAAATCTTCTCCACTGTGAAATCAAATAAATACAATTAGATAACATTTCATTTACTGGGGCTAGCATACTTTATAATATTAAAATCATGCTCAAATTTTTATTCTAAAGTTTATTTTAAAAGATCCATTATTTCTAATGATAAAAGAACATATAATGAAGACATCCAGCATCTACCACACTGTGTTGGGTTTATGAGGCAAGGTTTTGGCAGAGATTGCCCTCCAGACTGTGGAGAAGACCACAGTGAAGCAGTCCTCCTGCAGACCACGGAGGCCCCTGCAGCAGTTGGTTGTGCTCTGAAGAATGCTGCTGCCCATGGAGAGCCCACACAGGTGTTTTTTGGCAGAACTGTGGCCCAAGATGGGCCCATGCCTGAGCAGTCTGCTGCTGGAGGACTGCACCCCATGGAAATGAAGCTTGCTGGAGCGTTCTTGAAGAATGGCAGCCAGGAAGAAAGGGGAACTTGTTAGGAGGAAGGAGTGACAGAGACTACCTGTTATGAAGAAGCCACAACCTCCACTGCCGGCCTCTCGCACCACTCAGGGCTCAGGGTGCTGAGGTGGAAGAATTGGGAGTGAAGTTGAGCCTGGGAAGAAGGAGCGGGTGAGGGGAAGCTGTTTTTGTTTTGTTTCTCACCATCCTCCTCTATTTTTACTTGACAATAAACTATAATAAATTTCCCCTAGTCAAGGGTTTTTTGGCCATGATGGTAACTGGTGATTTCCATGTTCTTATCACAGGTTAGGAGCTTTTCCACCCTGCCCTGTCAAGGACAGGGTGTGGGAGGCTGGAGGAGGCTAGGTGGGCACCTGGCAGTTGCCACAGTCAAGCTGTTTTACTGGTAAATAATATTCATGGTGTATTTGGGTGACCCCTGAAGAGCCACTCCAGAATACAGACCCAGGTCTGTATTTCCATCAAAAATACATGCCAAAACAAGCTCATTTTAAAAATCTTACCCCCTTTGCAGAAACATAGCTGTCTCTAAAGGGAAGGAGGAAAAAAAGAAAGAATTAAATGAAGCATTTGCCCTGCCAATAACCATTATTTATTAATGGCAACACCTCACACATATTCTGAATTAATCATATTGCTTACAGAGTTTGCATTTACTGCAAGGTAAGTTTTAAATTTTTATAGATGGTTAAAATAAAAATGCATCCTAAATTCTCAGAAAATTGCAAGCACAGAGGAGTAATGACTCTAAATTTCTTTATGAGCATTGCGTGGGCAAAAATATATGCTGGGTTTTGACTGCGGATTGGATTCTCGTTAGAGAGAATACTTTTTTTTTTTTTTTTTGAGCAGAATAATCAGGGTGTATTCTTATAGCTCCCTTTCTACCTCTACAATTACTTTAAAATGTTGTGAAGACTCAGCTTCTCAGCACAAGCTAAATAGGCAGTTCTTTGCCAAGATCCCTGTCCATTGTGCATTCATGAAAGCAAACATGAATGCCATTGATCCCAGCAGGAAGGCTTGCAGGCTTGACACACTCAGTGCCAAAGCAAGGGCTCTAATTAGTGATCCTTCCAGCTGGACAGTAAAGGCCTTACCCTTCCTTAGGGAATAATAAGACAGGCAATGTCTGAAGCCCCCAAGTAAGCTTTATAGAATAGGGAGCATGCAGAGAACTGCATTAAAGGCACTAAACCAGCCGACACAGGTGACCGAACAGTGAACTGTGCACTTGGCAATGAACAGAAAAATGCCTGCTACACAAGCATCGTCTGGTCTTTGGTTCCTCCTGTTTGCCTGAATTACTGTCAGAATTCAAAGGACTGTAATGGATGGCCCAACTATTTAAAAGAAAGCAATAGATGTGTTGCAACAGTGATAGTTTTGAATATCTTCAAACCTTTTCTTCAAAAACAATGCTTGTTGACAATATAACATACCAATTCATAACATCACCATTCTTTGCAGAATAATGATAAAAAACTCATTAGCAGTAACAGGCTTTGAAAAATAGGCAGTATGTGTAATTTCAGTATTTCAAAACTGTTAGCAATAAAGTCACTTTTAATTATATTTCTTTATAAAGAAAAATTATCTAAAGGATTAAAAATAGAAAGTCCTTTCATAGTAAAGATTACTAGCACTAGACTGCAAACACTGGAAACAGAGAAAAGCACTTGTACATATATGCAAAGTGTACATCTAGGTTTCTGTATATAAAAGATCTTATACAACTTCTTTTATTGCATTGCTACTTCAGAATTCTGACAACCACAATATTCAAAATGAGAGTTTCACTGAAAAAGCAGGATCTACTGAAAACAGTGGCTTATTTAAACATACTTTACATATAAGTGCATGAAATGCATAAAGAAGCATTGACATCTTGAAAGATTACAATGCCAAAAATTGCATGAAGCTACAGTAGAAAAAAATCCAAATGGTATATGCATATCCATTGTATACGTCAAATATCTATTAACAAATTCCCAATGTAGATAAATTCCTCCTCTGTTAAAAAATAAAAATAAAAAAATCAGAAGTTAACACTTTTAAAAATAAACTAGAACGTACAAGTTTACACCCTTCTAAACCAACCACATTTGCTTTTTGAAAGCAAATGCAAATTCTAAAAATGAAATATTAAAAGTATTTAAAAATGAAGAAAATTCTTCATTTAGAATTATTATCCTACCTTGAAAACTGCAGTTTCTTTAGCCAAGCAAAATGCTTGGTCCTTCTGATGTTTGTTCCATTTTCACATCAAGTGGATATTAATTTTAACTACTAGCTTTCACTGAGAATCTTTCATTCTTGAAGAGACATAAGAAAATTACTTACTGAAAACAAACAAGACTCATTTCAAACTAGCAGCTTATAGCCAATAGTTTTCTGATTTTCTACCTTTTGTTTAATACTGGTTATTCTTACTTGCCTGAAAGACTGCTACATTTCTCTTATCAGCAACATTATTATATTTTTTCTAAAAATAAGATTAAAAAAAAAGAGAAGAAGAAAGGCTGTAAACAAAAAGCTGTAGAATACAAAGGCAGTTACAAGTTGGCTTCACAGCTCCTCAAAATAAATACTGAAGGATTATGATTCTGTACCACAATTAGGATCTTTTTTACATCAAAGCTAGAGAAAATTAGTGCTTTGGACTCTAAATGGAACATACTGTTATTGCTGGGCAATAACTGTCCTTGTGCTGAGTGACAAAAAAAAAGGGGAAAAGGCACGCTTCCCCTCCCACACTCCCTGTATATCTCTAAAAATAAAGGACAGGTGAATATTCAAGGTGAAAATCAATATAATTTTTAAGAAAGCCAGGAAGCCTTTAAATTACCTGAAGCACATTCTGTGCTCATTTAAAGAACATTCTGTATGCAGGCTGTAGGACGAAAAGTATCTGTAGAATTAAGCAAAAGATCAATGAACAAATTTTCAGCATACCACAAACACAAAGAATTCATAATGTAATAGTTATAAAACAATTGACTTTATGATTGTTTAACATTATCACAGGCTCATAGAGATGTATATTCAAGGTATTATAAGGTTGCATTAAAGAAGGTCACATTAAAGTGAGGACAGTACCTCTGAATCTCAAAGGATTTGGTCTAAGAATGTGTTGGAAAACGAGAGATTCATAATAGTTTTTGCAGCCTGTTTTAGCATGTTTTCTAATACCATGACGTCTTATGACATATTTAAAGTCAGTTTAAAGCTTATTTTTCTTCATTAAGACAATAAAGTGTGTTTTTCCTACATTCATGCTATCTATAGCACTTTGGTTTGCACTTCTGGATGCAGCCCAGCTAGTATGCATTTTCTTCTACATTCACTAATGAGGTGGTACAAAAATAAAATAAAATAAAAATAAAAATAAAAATCAGGCAATAAATTAGGAGACTAAAATGCAACCTACAGTGAGATGCAATCTACAGGTTGGGAAACATAAAAATTGACAAGTATGTCAGCGTAAATTGATCGTTATGCTCTGGTAAAAGACGTATTCAAGTGGAGAGAACATCTGTCCAGGCTTGGAGTCAATCATATGCAGTCAGTAGAACCTGGCTCAAATAACAAAACCAGTTTCTGACACTAGGTCCTTACTGCTTCAAAAATGAGCAGCTAGGTTCATTTGATGCTAGACACTGCCCCTCTGGTAGTCTACCCAGGGCCTAGGAGGGACATACCTCCAATCTCTAATGACCTAATAGTTGGGCTGGCAGGAAACTGGCAATCCAGATAATGACAGGTCCAAGTTTGAGGTTTGATAGGAAGGTTTTGAGAGCTCTTGCTTTGTCACAGCCTGCCAGTTTTCTATGCCCAGGAGAGAGCTCTACTCTTTTTCTTCTCATGGTTTTATTCTCAATCTGAACACATAGAAACTGGCTTCAAAGTCTCAATTCTCCCCACACTGTGATCAAATAAATGAAGTAGTATCGAGGCTCATTCTGATCTCTCCACTCTAATTTATGTACCAGAGCTCTCTAAATGGCATCTGACAGACAAACTCATGTCTCTGGCTGGACAGCAATTCTAATAATAATAATAACAATAATAATAATAATAATAATAATAATAATAAAAGCTCTCTGTCTTTCCTTCCTTTTTTGAAAACTAAGCAGTTATCACAATGACAAAGAAAAATGACTGCCCTCTTTAAGACATATGCAAACAACCAGACGATTGACAATTATAGAATTTGGCTTACAGAACCTTAGTAACCAGTCAGAAGAATTGCCAATGGCATATACATGTATACAGTTTTACCACATGGCATCAACTTGTACCCAGCTCTGACTGCCACACACCTTAAGTTAGCACCACCCAGTCTGCAGGAAGGGGCTGTTACCTGCAAGAGTAAGACTGCATTTAATGTTAAATGTTTAATGTCTAAAAAACACTACTGTGTACAGAACTTGTTGGAAGTCTCTCACCAAACATAAGAAACTTAACTAGCTTAGAAAACGAGCCAACCTTTCAGACTTTATGTTTATCCCTACTACTGAGAGCAGTACCACCACGATGAGGCAGAGCTAAGAAGCCTGCATGTGTGGAAAGAAACCTCACTAATGTACTGCACGAGCACTAAGCTTTACATACTACTCAACATGAGTATTAAAATAATGGTGTGCTTTGCAAGCCCTATAGTTTTTAACAAATAAAAGAATCTGAAAAGCTGAGTTGGTAAGTATTTTACGAAAGACTTAAGTGTTAAACATTCTGTATCATTGAATTAAAGCTGAAAGGTTCCCATGTTATCCACTCTGAAAATATCCACTACCCTGCTTTACAGCCTTCAGGAGGCTGTTTTCAGCTACGATGGGGGAATAGACCCCAGCTAGACCTCACACGTATCAGACAAGCTTCAACTCCAATGCAAAAGGAGCTGTCTGACCACCAACTAAGGCTCGTGAAGTGACTAAACACTTCCTTGACAAGTGCCAAATGCTGATCTAAAATTCCAGATATAAACATGTAGGTAACATAGAGCCACCACTGTGGGTCCTTATACATACAGCAATTACTTTTTTTTTTTTTTTTTTTTTTTTTTTTTTACTAATTCAGACACCTTAGCAGTTACCTAAACTATAAACTGTAACACTACCACAATCTATTCCCTTTAGGGTTATTACTAATTTTCATTTGAAACGGAACACCTGAAGCAATAAAATTGCTAAGCATTCATATCTATCTTGAGAACAGTAGTTTCCTAAAACTACTATGAAAGAGCCCACTATATGAACTGCACTGTTCAAACCTTGTATTAACCTACAGCTTTTGGGGATTTATAAAACTCCTTGCAGAAGAGAATGTGCAGCATTTGTACACTTGGCATGGATTCTGCTATTCATTAGAAAAAATTTATAAACAGAGTTTTTTCTGACACCACAATGATCATTCACGTACGTACACATATACACGCATGCATATAAAATGGGTGAAACCTATAACGCTTAAAAATACAAAAAATGGAATGTACTTAGGTGTATTCTTCATGATGTCAGCCAGGTCCTTAGAAGTATACCGACCAGTCAAAACTAACAGTATTTTTTACAGTGCTTATTAATAGTTACATCAGTACAGACTTCTAGAGAAGTTTCATGGTTAAACTTCTGACTTTAAGATCACATCACATTTTGGTTTTTTGTTTGTTCGTTTGTTTGTTTGTTTGAACTGTTTGTCTGTTCATGCTGAAATTTAGGATCTGATTTCACAAATTCAACTTTCCAGATGCCTTAAAAGCCAAGAATTAAATTCTGGTAGTCTTACTGTCCACTATATCATGCATATATTGAAACAGCCAGCCTCTTAATTAGCTAATTATACAGGGAGTTAACATCCCCTTTTTTTGCATTGAGTTACCTCATTTGGATACTCACGTTGCAGTCACATATTCCTCATGTTTCTAGCAGAAATACTTTATAGACTAATTAGTCCTTATAGACTGCTTATAAGAAGGACTACACGAGGACCTACATGAGAAACCAGAGAATAATTTCTCTGCCATGCCATCTTGCAGGAGGGAGGGAGAAAGAACCACCACCAAAAAACACTTCAGTTTCATCTCCTGTTTTCTAAAACACTGCCGCCCCCCAGAGGCAGCGGTTCACGAGCTGCAGCTCTGTCAGCTAAATTTGCAAAATTCGAGCAAAATTTGAGCGCCCTCAGAAACATTGCTGGGCGTTTCCACGTTAACCGGTGCAGACAGAGTTAACCTTGATAACGTATATTGGAAAAACAGCCTCCGTGAGCAACATCACACTGCAGGTTAGACATGATTTGTTTCCAGGTATTGCCACCTAACAGCACACGGATGGAATGGCTGCAGCTGAATTTCTGCCTCTTTGGGCCCCGGTATTCCTTATGGCACTAACGGGGTTTCACAGCGAAGAAATGTGTCCGCCCCCGGGACTCGAACCCGCAGCCTCCGGGTCTCGAACCGTCCCGCCCCACTCCCCTCTGCGTGCGCACTGAGCGGGGCTGCCAGGCGCATGCGCACTGGGAGCCTCCACGCCCTACACACGCACAGAGCCTCATGGCCGTGGGCGGTCGCCGCGCAGGCGCAGTTGCAGCCGGGGGCAGCGCTCTCGATGTTTGTTGCCGTGGGTGGTGTTCCCACTGGATCGGTCTGGGCAGATACACATGCAACCCCATTAACTCTTTTAGAGTAGGGCGAGGGGTTAAGCCATCACCTTAAGGCTTATTCTGTCTCGATTCGTAGACGCTTATTCTGTCTCGATTTTGAGTTGTAAATGACTTTGTTACCAGCTTTACGCGAAGGTACATCCGAGGACATGAGTCTATATGTAGCTGCCAGGACCCAAAACAGGCTCCGCCGGTGTGGGCGGAGCAGAGGGCGGGGTGGGGGGGAAGGGGAGGGCGTGTGCATGCGCGGTGCGTCCGCGTGAGGCCGGCCAGTCTTGCGAAGGGGGTGCGGGCCGCCATGGGGAAGCTGAACGTGGCCGTGCTGCGGTACCTCAGCGGGCAGCACTTCAGGGTGCTCACCGCGGTGAGACGGGACGGGACGGGGACAGGGGAAGGGGAGGGAAGGGAAGGGAAGGGAAAGGAAGGGAAGGGAAGGGAAGGGAAGGGAAGGGAAGGGAAGGGAAGGGAAGGGAAGGGAAGGGAAGGGAAGGGAAGGGAAGGGAAGGGAAGGCGCAGCTGCCCTCCCCTCCCCTCCCGTCCCCTCCCCGCTGATCGTTTTTTCTCGCGCACCCCGCAGGTGGAAATGGGCATGAAGAACCACGAGATCGTGCCTGGCAGCCTGGTGGCGCCCATCGCCAGCCTGAAGCACGGCGGCTGCAACAAGGTGCTGAGGGAGCTGGCGAAGCACAAGCTCCTGGCGTACGAGCGGACCAAAAGTGAGTTTGGAGCCTGCGCTGGGAGCCTCCTCCTGGCCTTCACGGCTCTTCAGCGCCATGGATAAAATAAGTAATTGTTTGCTAAGGTAGTGTTTAAGTTCACATAGGGATCAGCCCAAATGTGTTACAGTCTTATAGCAGACGAACTGGAGCAGACTGCAAAAGGCTTGTACCTTCACCCAGTCAGAAACGATCCCTAAAGTAGTATTTATTCTGTCCCATTCTGTTAACAGCGTTGGAATTCCTTCAGTCTTGCACTTGCATCTGGCTTTGCAAGCACAATGTGGGAGTCTTCATGAAATTCATCTCCTTTTTGTCTCTGTTTTTCAGAGTGCTAAGGTTTGGTTTAGGTCTTAAAACAATCCTGAATCCTTGCCGTGTCTCCTAAGTAATCATCTTTCAAAGTAATCCCATGCGATTTGAAGCATTGTCATTGCCTGCGTTACCAAGGGGCTAACAAAATGTCTACTTTTTATCCAGTTAGTTTTCAAAAGGCTTGCAGGAATTCAAACTTACTGTCAAGTTGGGTTGACACTAGCCAACAATGAAAATACTATTTGGGTGTTGTGTACCATAAGCAGAAAAAAAAAAGAGAGAGACCAAAATGAGACTTCTTTTAAAAGAAATGTATATGTAATATGGAATTAAATGCTGTGTAATTTATTTTTACCTAGCTGTCCAGGGCTATCGGTTAACTAATGCAGGATATGATTACCTTGCCTTGAGAACTCTGTCTTCCCGGCAAGTCATCAGTTCTGTTGGAAACCAGATGGGTGTTGGCAAAGAATCAGGTAATTCAAAAAGCGTTTTCAGTATTCATATATATTTTTTTAGAGGAAATGGGTCTCTATTTTTGGTAAAGGTTTGTTGGAAACTTGGTGAATTTACCTTTGGATAGTCATACCAGTTAATGTGTCAAACACCAAAATTTATGATGTTTCGAGTTCTGTGTGAGTCTTTTGACTACATCTGATTTTTTTCACAAAAATGTTGTTCCACTTTGACCATTTCATACAATTCTTGGATGATTCCTTAAAAGCTATTTTGCAGACAGGTGACAGTTGTCTCATGCCTTGAGAAGAAGTTTGAAGCCTTCCATCAAAAAGTTAACATCAGACTTTTCATCCCACCTAAAAAAAAAAAAAAGTAATACACAGTCCAAACTATTGGAGTGCTATCTTGGTTTCTCATGCTCATATGTTGCTTGTAATTTGGCACAGCATGTCTTTTGTCATTAAAGAGTGAGCAGAGGATTACTTGGGACAAATGGTAAAAATGAAACATTAGCTAATTGGTAACACTGTTTAAAGTAAGAGGTACCTTGAGTTTTCTGTCCAGTCAAAAGAAGTCTTTTATAGTGTGCTGTTTAGTTACTTCTTATCCCCTGGTCTGAAAGATGTTTCAGATCAGATGGATGGTTTGACCAGATGATCTTGGAGGTCTTTTCCAACCATAATGATTCTATGATATTCTGCTAGTGGAGCAGCATTATCTCTTCACCAATAATTTCTTCTTGTTCAGATCTTTAATACGTAATATCCAAATTTGGTTGTCTTTTCTGTTAAAAGAAGTGTAGTAGACTTTGCCATTCCAGAAATAGCAGTTACAAGAAGTCAAGTAACAGATTTCTCACTGCACTGTTTCATTATATACCTGACAGATACCATTTATTTCTCAGATCTGTGCTGCTATTTTTTCTCCTAGATATTTATATTGTTGCAAATGAAGACGAGCAGCAGTTTGCAATGAAATTGCACAGGCTTGGAAGAACTTCCTTTCGCAGCCTGAAAAATAAGCGTGACTACCATAAGCACAGACACAAAATGTCATGGCTGTATTTATCCCGGCTAGCAGCAATGAAAGAGTTTGCCTACATGAAGGTAGGTGGTTGTTTGCACCATATTAACAAGGATGTAATAGACTGGAATGTACTTCTCAGATTATCTTCTCATCACTTCATATTTGCAATGTATGTTAGGATGTATGCTTTTTTGTTTGTTTGTTTCTAGTGTACTTAAAGTATACATTTCAGAGAATGACAGTGCTAATGCATCTTGTATACTTTCAAGTGATAAAATCAAACTTTGCCATGGAAGTCATACGGAACTGAAGCAATTTCCATAAAATTTCAGGTGAAGCTGTCCAGTCATCTGAATCTTAATAAAGGCAGTGAATAAGCTATCGTCATTTCACTTACCCTTGTCTTAGAAAAAGCAATGGAGAACTTTCCTATATGCTAGGGAAAATTTGTGAAGTATCTACTAGTATTTTAGTCTTGTCAATTTAGATTACTTCCACAAACATAATTACAGAGGATTTGTTAGGTCTGTAAGCGGTGAGTTTCAAACTGGGAGGAGAGCGCACTGAGAGCAGCCCTGCAGAGAAGCACTTGGGAGTTCTGATGGATGAAAAGCTTGACATAAGCCAGAAGTATTTGTTTGCATCCCAGAAGGCCAGCAGCGTCCTGAGCTGCATCAACAGAGGAGTGGCCAGCAGGTGGAGAGAGGTGATTGTCTCCCTCTGCTCTGCCCTTGTGAGGCCCCACTTGGAGTGCTGCATCCAGGTCTGGGGCCCCCAGCACGAGGAGTATGTGGAGCTGTTAGAGTGGGCCCGGAGGAGGACCACAAAGGTGATCAGAGGGGTGAAGCATCTCTCCTGTGAAGAAAAGCTGAGAGTTGGGGTTATTTAGATTGGAGAAGAGAAGGCTTAAGGGAATGCTAATAGCAGCCTGCAGTACTTAAAGAGGGCCTACTGGTAAGCTGGGGAGGGACTTTTTTTCAGGGAGTGTTGTGATAGGACAAGGAGTAAGAGTTTTAAACTAAAATAATGGTAGATTTAGATTAGATATTAGGAGGAAATTCTGTGCTCAAGATGGTGAGGCACTGGCACAGGCTGCCCAGAGAAGCTGTGGATGCTCAAGTGTTCAAGGCCAGGATGAATGGGGCTTTCAGCAGCCTGGTCTAGTGGAGGTGTCCCTGGCCATGGCAGAAGGGGTGGAACCAGGTGGTGTTTAAGGTTCCTTCCAACCTGAGCCATTCTGTGAATCAAGTGAATGATTTGGTAAATATGGTTAGAGCAAGCTAACAGAGCTACAAAATACTATGGCCTACCCTTAGCTAATCTTTAATGTAGTGTAATACTGGATATTAATATTTAAGAAGAAACTTTTGCCTTACTGAGACTGTGTGTGGATTACCTGACCAGCCCGAACTGTATTTACAAGAACTGTGGAACCTTTTTCTAACACCCTATTCCCAATTATCTGCTGGTGGTTTCTTAAGCTAACAGACCAGATACTATTCTGCTGTTTTTCTATCCCATTGTGTTTTCCTGCCACCTGCAGGATAACTAAACTCTGGAAAATACAGAAGCATAGTTAGTAGTGAAAGTTCAGATTGCTCTTCCTCCTTAAGCACGTGATTTGATTTTTACAGTTAGCAGTTGAATAATGTGTAGGATGCTGCTTCCACAATGATACTTAACTGCTTATCTTGGATTTGTAGTTTGTCGTGTATGTAATGTTTTCTTAATGGTTATCTTTCATTTTTTCAATATGTTGTCTCTTTTCAGGCTTTGTATGACAGAGGATTTCCTGTTCCAAAACCTGTAGACTACAACAGGCATGCAGTTATTATGGAACTCCTTAATGGCTACCCTTTGTAAGTTTGGAAGCTTGAAGTCTGTTTTACAGAAACCCTAACAATGATAGGTTCAGTAAGACAGAAGGGATGACATTTTTCCTTATAGTGTGAGTCAGTTCTGATCATGCTGAATAAAGCATGAATAAAGTCAGGCCCAGAACGGCTAGGGTTCTGCTTCATTATATTTGGAGAAATTGGTGAGAGAAGGAAAACTAAAAAGATACTCTCTTTGTCCAAAGAGACAGAGGTTAGTGCTACAACAATTTTCTACACAGAAATTTTATGTTCTATATGTTATCTATTCAATGATATTCAGTATTGATATATTCAGTATATCAAATATTCAGTATTGAGTTGTGTATCCTCCATGTTCTGAGCTCCAGTTCATGATCCATGAAGTGGTAAAGATTCAGGTAGGATTACAACTTGTACAACTTGCCATTCTAGAACTTCTGTGTTGGTTTTTGTTTTCGGTGTTTGTTTGTTTTTGTTTGTTTTATTTTTATTTTATGTATTTGTGTGCATTGAACGCTGTTTTTTGCTCAAGAAAGATTACTTTTCTTCAGTTTTTCAACACCCAGAAACATGAAAAAATGTTGAATTTTGTATGTGAATGAATGGTTTGTATTGTTTCCATAGCAGAATGCAAAATAGCTATTTGATACTCTATATAATGTACAGTAACAAAGGTTCAGTGTAATTAATCCCAAAGTATACAGTTGAAGAGTTACATTGAAGAAGTGCCTTTTAAGACTTTATTCTATCCTGTTTCCCCACCTTTGTTAAATAGTTCCACATCTGTCCTGTAGACAGAAAGCTTTAAAGTTACATGTGGGCATTGCAGGTGAGGTTTACCATGCTATCCCAGTTCTGCAGTTTTAAGTAAGCATTTCCTGAAGGAGATGCTGTACTAGATGAGAATTATTTCAGGTGATCAGCGTCTCAGAAGATACCAGTTTAGATGACTTCCAAATTCAAAGAACAAATGATATATTTTATGATACAGACCTCTGGCTATAAGAAATGTCACCAATTAATTTTGCTGTTAATATGAAAATATTCAACAGCAGCCTATAACAGAGCTGCTAGAATTCCATTGTGTTTTGCTTGTATGTGCAACTGATATGTTCTCATAACACTACAGTGTTGCATTCGGGCCAAAATATATCACAAACTAGCTGTAAATGACGGCTTCTTGACAGCTCCTGGTATAATAAGACAGCTGCCTATTTATTCTGCTTGTAAAAATAAGGTGATGTCTATTCTGTGCATTTTTGGGGCAAAACATATACTTTGCTCTTATTCTGGAGTTTATTCTGGAGTGCTTTAAGCTTTTTTTTTTTTTTTTTTTTTTTTGCTTTGCCTTATCCCCAGCTTAGTCTTGAAAACACTTTTTTGTGAGGCATTTGAATGGCATTTGAATACAAGAAGACCTAAGTTACCTAAAACAATCCAGACATAAAAATTCGCTGATCCATTGTTTAAATTAGGCAGCATAACCATCATGTTTGATAGGAGGACAAGAGACAAAGGGCTTTAGTTAAAATGAGGGATTTAATGTGGAGATAGGAGAAGCTTTCTCCCCATGAGGGCAGTGAGGCAGTGTGGTGGAGGTTGCACAGTATGTTTCCATCCCTGGAAACTTTCAAGCCCGCATTGGTAGAGCTGTGATTAGTCTCATCTAATCTCAGAATTGACATAGCTATGAGCAGAGCATTGGACTAGTAACCTCTGGAGATCCCTTATGACTAAAATTGTGACCCTGTCACAATTTCTCAGATGTAACTCATATGCCTTGTCTATATTTTTAAATTAATTCCTTCAGGGTTCAGGATAACTTCTTTTTTATTTATCTTTCCAGATGCCAAGTACACCACATAGAAGACCCTGCTGCTGTCTACAGTGAATTAATGGATCTAATTGTAAAACTTGGCAATCATGGTTTGATTCATGGGGATTTCAATGAATTTAATCTCATACTGGATAATGATGATCATGTCACTATGATTGATTTCCCTCAGATGATATCAACATCACATCCAAATGCTGAATGGTACGTACAAAGTTAAGGATGTATGCAAAATAAACCGGTTAAGTGCTGATAACAACAAATAGTCAACCATGATTTGTTTTCATAAGCCTGCTTCAAATTCTTTTTCTAATGTTTTCACCATACATTACAAATGCAATTTGTTTCATGAATGAGTAGAAATCTCCTTAGGATAAATGTGTAATTAATTGCTTCTCAGTTAAAATTATTTCTTTCAATTAAGAAATGAATAGAAATAATCTGCATTTATTTATGTATACCTACACGTGTACTTTTTCACTTGCAGTCACTGGTGGCTATTAATTTTCAAATAAAAGGCAAGAAAGTAGAGTAAAAGTTTGTCATACCAGTAGACTTAATTTCCTTGATTATTGCATTTTTACAATTCTATATTTTTTAAACAGGTATTTTGACAGGGATGTTAACTGCATTAAGGAGTTTTTTAAGAAACGCTTCAACTATGAGAGTGAGCTCTTCCCATCATTCCAAGATATCAGGTAAAAAATGCCAGCTGACTCCTAATTCCCCCATGTTATGGTAGTTATGTTGGTTTTCTGAGAAAAATGGATGCCTCTGAGAGATGATTTTAGAAGTGAACAGGGGGAAAAAGAGCCTAACTATGCATTTTGAAATATTTTTGTCATTCTTACAGTAAAAAGGATCCATACTGTCTTCATTGGCAGTTACTAAAAGTGGTTTCCAAAAACTGAAGCACGTCTTAAAATCTGCTGTCTCCTTTGTCTTACCTCTTGCAGCTAGGGGAAAGAGATACATCCAAATGCCGTAAATGTTACAGTGACGCAGAATTAGTTTCTCTGACTCTTAAAACCATATTTAACAGTCCTGGGGTATCAAATATTAACTTAGTTTTCAATTTTAAATTTAATTTTCAAAATGCTAGTACATGTGGTGACCGCCTCTTCAAATATTATCTTCAAAGTTCTCCTACTGTAGTTTGTCCCTTTTGAAAAGCAAACTATTTTCTCACATATTTTAAGAGCAAAGCTGCTTCAGTTAAAAGGGTTTTATATCACTCTGAGCCCTTTCTCAAAGGGGAATTGTCTGTGTGTGTGTCAACATGTCCTTCATCGTTCTGTGTGCACAAGCATAATTTAAGTATTATATTTGTTAAAATCAAATTGTTTGCTTTCAGTAAGTGCTGATTATGAAGATGGAATCATCTTGTATGAAAGTCTGGTTCTGTCAGGCTACATCCTGCTAACTATCCAAAGCCCTGCGCTGTAATGTGTTACCTATGTTCCAATGGAGTATACTCTTTTTGTTAATAGCATGGTAATTATAGTCTAACTTGATAGTATTTTTAATCCAAAATACAGCATAATGATTTGATATATTAAAAGAAAGCTCACTTCTGTTTCTTTCAGGAGAGAGAGTTCTCTTGACATAGAGATTGCTGCCAGTGGTTATACAAAAGAAATGCAGGAAGATGATGAGCTGCTTTACCCAGAGTGTTCTGATGAGGATGATCATACAACAGAGGAGAGGGAATTTGTAGAAGATGCTGAAAGTAACGCCAACTTCCTCAGCCAAGATAAAGAAAACAATGCAGACTTCATGTATGAAGTGGTTTCTGAAAGCAGAACCTCTGAAGACTTGTATCACAGTGAAGATGCTGAAGCCACTGAAAGTAGTGAAAATTCACAAGGACTGAGTATGTCAGAGTTGAGTTCAGCCTTAGAAAAGGTTGAAGGGCAGCCTGTGCTTTCGAAGTCCAGTGAAGATGCAGAGAGTTGTGCACTTGGTTTTTCTGAGCACAAAAGAATACCTGAAAATGCTGCTGAAAATCAGACAGAGGGCTGCAGTGGTAAGGACGACGATGAATGCCCTGATCTGGTTGACTTGTCAACTTTAAATAAGGAATTGAGGCCTTACAGGTAAATACTTATATTTACTGTTTAGTGGTGTGGTGAAATTTTCTTCTTTTTTCTTTATTTCTAGTAATAATGTAAGTAAAAGATTTTTTTTTGATATTAAAACGCTGCTGCTGCTAAGTAGCTTTGACAAGTAAGTTTATAATTAGAGTGCTCTTTCTCAGCCTCTGCTCCTCACTCGGCTGAAATTAGCAAGAACAAGCTCTTTGGAATATATTATTCAAATATATTTTACTGAATGTCATACCATGTGGCTTTTAATGCCTTTACTGACGCACTTGGAAATTCCTTCTTACCTTTAAGCTAACCCCTTCTTATATAAAATTCAAACTATTAGTTTGCAAGCTCCCCGTGTACCTGAATGCATATATAAAGTTCATATACCCTGTTTTCTTTTTGCATTTTTCCTTTTTCATGAAATTCTACGCCTAGGCAATGTACAGAATCTGAATTAATCTTTTTAGTGTTCTGAAGCTTCTTTTTCTTACACTACTTTGTGTAGTATGTATGTGGCTATTGCACTATAATCCTTCCTGTCATAAAACGTGTTTTTTGAACTAGTGTTAATATTTCAAATGTAAATGTTCTTTCTGTAGTACTCAAATGTTCTGCTAGCACTTTTGATTATATATCAAAAAAATGACTGAAACATGATGCTCATAAAGGGAAATGATGTTTATCTCACTGAATGGAATAAAACATTAATTTACCTATTTCAGAAATGAAGACAGTATGGTTCATATTGCGGAGCACAGAACAAGAACTAAAAGTACATCAGCCAGCAGTGTTGGGAGCTGTTCAACCATTCCACCGGTAATTATTACTGCTACTGTCTAGTTTACTCTGATACCATCTTAGGACATAGCTGTTGAAGATATTTTTACAAATACCTACTTAGCAGTAACTGTCTTTAATTGATTACGACTATGTACATCTTTGGTTTGTAGTTCCATGCTCACAGAAAATAGGTCTGATGCTTTCTAAGTGTTTACAAGTGAATTATGTCCAGTGCTGTACTTCATGTGTTGTTCTTTGCTCTTTCACAAAAGCTCTACTCTGGCATTAGCAACTTGAATTTTGTTTCTGTTGCTAGAAATCAATTCTGTTGCCCATAATTAATGTTTTTGTATTTTAAATTTGTATGCTTGAGTAAAGATTTAACTTGGCTTTTTTTCATCTGTCTTTTTAACACATCTTTTACCACATTTCTGAAACATATATATGAATTCATTGTAGTCATGGTGTCTTTGGCGATATGAATTTGACTTTTAGCATTACATAAATCAATACTTTGTGGCAGAATTTTACATCTTTCTTCATCCCTACTCAGTATACTATCCAGTATGGCTACCTCTATCACATTTTAAAAAGCGTATCTAAATTTTAAATGGAAGAAAGGTTTTATGCATAAATAAATGTGTTAGGGAACAGCATGTTTGCAAGTTGTGTAAGACTTTTACAGGACTTGATGTGAAGGAAAGAGAGAGACTTTGTTAGTCATCTCTGTTCTTACTGTAGGACATGGCCTTGTGTCTTATTAAGGAGAAAAAGAATTAGCCTTGAATTATGAAATGAAGTAAAGAAGAGCTAGGATAAATGCTAGGAATCGCCTGGCGTCTGATCCATGCGATACATGTTTTTTCCCTTTCAGTTTGCTAACCTAAATGTCTAGGATTTCTTTTGGAATCGCTTATAGATCCCTATTTGAAATTATATTTCTGTACACCAGTAGGTGGTAGCAGTGGACACTCACTGTAGAAACCTTCCTGATTGTGTAGCGAACACGTGTTTTTTCTGTAGGCAGACACATCAAACTTGTTAAAATATTCAAATGGCATTTAAGTACCTAATATTCTGTTCTAAAAGAAAGATAAAAGCAGAAGCAGCTTTCAAGAGATTCAGCCACATAAACATCCTGTGTCAATTTACTTTGTGTAATCTTTCCATTTATATGCTCTTACACTAAATAAAATGTTTCTGCCCATTGTTAAATCTTATTTGAACTTTTGAATACTAGAACTAAAGAAAGGATATGCATGATGAGCTATTTGTAACATCAGAACATGATTGCAAAACTAAAAACACAAAAGGCACTGCAGTAAGACCCACTGAGCTGCTTAGAGCCAATGCCTGTTACTGCTTCTAGCACTTCTCTGTTGTTTATATAGCTTTCTCAATGAAGAAACACATTAAAACATAAGCAGGTTTCCAGATTAAACACACAGAAGGAACTCATATGGGCATGTATAAACAATAGCAGTAATAGCAGTAGGTGCAGTCAT
The DNA here is from genome assembly GCF_009819795.1 of Aythya fuligula. NCBI lineage: Eukaryota > Metazoa > Chordata > Aves > Anseriformes > Anatidae > Aythya > Aythya fuligula. Next base: position 56,635,021 of record NC_045593.1, on the reverse strand, counting down.
AGCTGGGTGACTGTGCCAAAAAGAAAGCCTTATGAGTTACAGTCAATAAGCTATTCCAGACAAAATAAAATGTCTTGTTGTGCTTGTACAAATCTTTGTAGGGACTGCTGTAATTTAATTATAGGAAATAATGCAAACTGTGCAAAAATTTAAATAATAAATTATAGATTTGTTTATTCATTTTGCTTACAGTCAGGCTTAGGATGATGGAGAGACTAGTGAGACTTGCATGCTGTGGTTGAGCAGTAGTATTTTGTGAATTTACATTTTTGCATAGTGAAAATATCTGGTATTTGTATTGCAAAATTTCTTCTAGCGAGCCTTGTATGAACTGTGAAGGAAGTCATCTGTCCACTGAAGTGGGAGAAGTAGAGAAGCCTTCTTTCAGAGCTCTGCCTATAAAAAGCAGAGGATAACAATTGTCTTACTGACAGAAGAAAAACATCAGTGGCCCAGTTTAAACTAGTTCTTACCAGCTTTCCTCAGGAATTTCTTCTGGAATATTTTTAAAGAGCATTCACAGATTTAATTTCCAAAATGCTCTTGTTTAAATACTGAGTTCTGCTAAGTTTCAGAGAAAAGAAGGACAGATCTTATACTGCTCTTTTTATTCACATTTTTGATAGTCAACCTGCATGTGGTAAAGCTTAGGAAACTACTATTCAGGTGAATACTATGTAATTACTACAGCATTCTTACTGAAATCAGGATTGGGTACCTGGATTTACTTACCACCTTGTATTTGCTTAATGTAGTTGTATTAGTCACAGCAGTTTTTAAACAGTGCCAAAATAATTTTTTCTGGTTCCTGACTTAACTACCAACTTACTACTTAATGTGCTGCACTGAAGTTGAGCTGACAGTATCATAAACAAAAACCAGGCAAGAGAAATTGGGGTAAATGCAAAAGAAATGTTACTAGATTGTGTGGTAATTTTGCACCAGTAGGTACCTTAGCTCCTCCATGCTTCTCTTAGCCCTGTCCTCAGGTGGAAAAAGGGGGAGAAAACATGATGATGTAAAAAATATTCATGGGTTGTGATAAGGACAAGGAGATCACTCCTTGTGCTGGAGCAAACTGTTCCAGCACGGGTCCCCCACGGGTGGGGGCAGCTCCCCCCAGACCCCCTGCTCCACGTGGGCTCCTCTCCACGGGCTGCAGCTCCGGCCCGGGGCCTGCTCCTGCGGGGGCTCTCCATGGGCCGCAGCCTCCTCCAGGCCACATCCACCTGCTCCACCGGGGGCTCCTCCACCCATGGGGGGGCTGCAGCGTGGAGATCTGCTCCATGTGGGACCCATGGGCTGCAGGGGGACAGCCTGCTCCACCAGGGGCCTCTCCCTGCACAGCCCGCAGGGGAACTGCTGCTGCCTGCCTGGAGCGCCTCCTGCTGCGCTCACCTGAGGGGCAATCCTAACCTTAATGGGAGAGTGCCTCACAGCAGGTGAAAAGCGGAGGAGGAATTCCACGTCACTGACTGACACGCTTAGCCACACTTGTGATAGAGTTGTTTTCAGTTAGAATTGTACTCAGAGCTTAGTAATCCAAGTTTTATAAAATCAAAGTGCTAAAACAAATGTAGCCGCAAACCTGGTAGTTAGTTATTGTAGGGCATAAAATACTCTCTTGGTCCTTTTTCTACTTACAAGATGTTTGCCAAATCTTCAAGCACAGGACATTATCATTTTTGCTGAAGGCATATATTTTGTACTGAAAAGTACTGGTTCATTATGATTCCTGAATGAAAGGCACCTAAACTCTGCAAGATATCACCTAAGATGCTTTTTATTAGAGCTAACGCTAAAAGAAAAAAAAAATAGCACAGGTGATCATACACCCCGTTAAATGCTGGAGCCCTGAACCTGACTCCAAACCACATAGCTATACTATAGACCTTGTCTGTAGCAGAGGTTCTCCCCTTTCACTCAGTTGAGATAATTACATGATTTTCTTATAAAGAAACAACTCTGCTTGCTCAATTTCTGCTGTTGAGAAGAGGTGAAGTTCTCATTATAACTTCTTTCTGCTCTGTTAGATAAAGGCAAGACCACAGAGCAGTGGTAATCACTGGAACCAAGCGGAAGCTGCCTGCAGGCTCCTCTGTCCCAAGGAGCTGGCTGAGTTTGCCCCAGGCCAAGGGATTTGCGCAGCCCCACAGAGGGCTATGGGGCCACACAGTATGGGCAGCACAGCACAGGGCAGGCCTGGGCAAACTCGAGTTAACCCTGGTGTGGATCACCAGCTGCTCAGTGCATGGTGGTCTTCTCGACAGGTTCACTACCACATGTTCATGTTAGTACTGAGAATACAGTATCATTATGGTAATCTTAGTACTAAATGATGTTCAAAAAGTTCTGATACTGAATTGTTTATTTATTTGTAGGAACTGGTGAAAAGGAAGATAAAACGTCAGCTGACAAAACAGCAGAAGTCTGCTCTGAGGCGACGACTACAGAAAGGAGAGGCAAACGTTTATACCAAACAACGTCGAGAAAATATGCACAACATTAAGTCAAGCTTGGATGCAGCTAGTTTCTGGGGATAACTTATCATAGCTGCCACAGAACATGAGAAAACTCACAGTACATACAGCTAAAACAGTTACCTAATAACCAAGCATCCTTTTATACAGTGGAGGAAAAGTTCTTAACAATACCGTGTATTTTTGGAAACTAATAAACATCGTGCTGGTTCCTCTGGTTTTGTTTGCATGATTTTATTTTGTGTTCCTAGTTAAAAATATTGACTGTAACTTAAAATAAATTAGTAGTACTGGGTAAGATCATTTTAAGTACAGTATTTCCAACAGTATCTTGTTTTAGGTCAATTTTACTGTTTTTGTATAGATTAAGAATCTTCTGATGTGCAGAGGATTAAAAATTTTCCTTTGTTCCTACAACATAAAATTTAAATTTGAAATCCTGCCCTCAGGTTACAGACAGATATTTGTTTGATTTAATTAAAAATCAAAAGGAAATAAAAACTGATAGCTTTTAACACTCTAAAATTTCTTTGGAACCTGTACAAGGATTATCAAACAATATGATAATGTACATTCTTTGAACCAAGCAATTCTTACTTATTTTTCCTTTCATTCCAAGATCTTGTATAGATCTTAAAAAGATCTATAGATAAGAGAAAAGGAATAAATAAATGCTGTAGAGATCTGGCAGTCACTCAGGTTTTGAATTTGGCTGTGCAGTTACCAATAAATTTAATTCATTTAACAATTTACATAAAGTGGTGAGCATTCTGAACTTCTCGTTTTAAAAAATATTACCATGTATTTTTTTATGTTATTTTGGGTCTCTGAAGACCTAGAAAAACAAGTATCTTGATGTATCTGTGATTTAGTTGAAGAGCCTTCCTAGAGACGTATGACATGGTAAAGTTCGTCATCAATCCATAGTTTGCAACGTTTTAAATCTTTTACTTGGCTGGGGAAATGAGAAAGTTTGGATTTGAGGTTGATTTTGTACTCACACCTGATATTCTACTATTCTATATTCTACTTTACCCGAACTGAAAATCAGCTTTCAGTCTATTGAGGAATTACAGCCTCTGTCCTGTCTTGCAGCATGCTCTGCTTTGAAACTTTTCAACTTCTGTCTTCTTGCTCTTACAATAAAAAACCTAGTCTTAGCTAGCAGCGGTATACATTCTTAAAAGCATGGCAGGCTGGTGCAGAGATGTAATAGATAAGTGTTTCTTTTAGCATCAAAGCTGCAGGAAGGTCTGGTGACAGAAGTAAGGAAGTCCAATTAAATCTTAAATGTGATTGTTATCAAGGTATGTAGGGCTGTTTCCTGATGCAAATAGCTCTTTTTAGCACGGGCAGAAAAGCGGCCTAATTGAATTTAATTTTATTTCCATTTTAAATGTAAAGGGAAAAAACATCTTTTTATGTTTCTACACTCTTATCTGTTAAGAGGTTGTTTTAGTGACTGCTTAACAAGATTTCAGTTGAAGCTCTTTGCATAAGATGTGCACACACTTTTTGGCTTCTAATTTAGAGCTTTTCACAGTGGGTGAGTTCTTTCTGGTGCATGACCTTAAGTCTGTCTTGGTAATGGGTTCCAAAAATATACAAAGCCTGTCCCGTTTGATTGTGCTCCATGAGAACAGAAAGGATGGAATGATGGAAATCCATGCTGTTTATTTTCAAAATGTTCCTTTAAAGCATCCATTAACTCTTTTAAAGGTATTCTAATGGATGGCTGTAAGTTATCATTTTCATTTACTCTGCCAGACGAGACTTTTCAGAGAGTAGAGTTAGTGAGGGAGTTACAGCTTAATATATCTTTATTAAGCCTTTTTTTTTTTTCAAAGCAGCAGAATTCCTGAAATATCTGAAGTCATCAAAGGTCGCCACAAAGTTTACACATGGAATGAAGTTTAAAGTTCTCATAGAGTGAACTTGGGAAAATGCAGAGGTTAAGACAATAGCATTATTGATTATCCTAGCAAATTCACCTAGCAAGGAATGTACGGGTAATAACAAAATGGGTTTTAAATGTTTTAGTAAACAAACACAATGTTAGTTCATTAATTTGTAAACAAAACATGAAGATAAAGACTAGATACACCGTGTGCAATGCACACTCTATAAATGAAGCAGTATGTACTGAAACTTGCAAGTGATAGAGATACAAGGTTGCCTAGCAGTTTTCCACTGCTGCATCTTTTAAAAAAAAAAAAAAAAAAGAAAGAAAGAAAAAAGAAAAAAATAGTATTTTTTCTTTGGGAAAGACTGTACAGTAATTAAAGAACACACATCCTTACTTTGGGATTTTTTCCAAATCAAAAAGAAGACTTTACTGGAATTGAAATAAAAGTAAGCTGAGCAAAGCAACTAATTTGTACAGTTTATGGCTCTTACACAAATGTGTGTAACAGCAATGTATTTACATTCGTGCTTCAAGCTTTTGCCACTGCATCTGTGTCTGTCTTGATTGGAGTGCCTCTTCAGACCTCTGCATATCCCACAGGTCCTTTTAGATGTAAACAGTTTAATTCACTGGTATTTTAATACATTTATTGTATAGGGAGTAAGGAAACTGCTTTTCAGGAAACCGGATTCAAATTGGGTTAACCTAATATATCACAAGTTTAATTCTGCTAATCGGATTAATTTTCTATTTGCCATTAATATCCTTCTTCTCCAGTTACATAGTTACAGGAAGAAAAAAAAAAAATCATACTTTTTATTGAATTTGTTGTTTTTAAACAAAAGCCTGCATGCTACTTTCAGGCTATCACGTTTAGTATAGCTTTACATAAGTATTTCCTTATATTTGCAATCTTTTCCATAATTTGAGGGTTTGGGTGAGCAAGAGAGTCTCTTTATTCATTTGGTATGAACCAGAGTGGTCTTTGCCTCAGCACATCGCCAATAAACCGATGAAACAAACTCCTTTCTGCTGATTAGCTTCTCTCCCTGGCCTGTAGGTGGGTGTGTTTAACAGAAGGAAGGAGTAGGAATGCGCCTGTCAGTCTGCCTTTGCAGCTAATTAGCTCAGCATACAGCAAAGATAAGCAGTCCGGGGAGGTGGACCCTGCGGAGGGTCGTGGGGTTTGAGGCAATGCCTGATTGGGAGACGTGGGGAGATTCCTCAGGAATCCAGCGCATCAATGAGCTGCAGAAAGTTGGTACAGGACTTGCCTGACTCAGGCATGAGGGCAGCGTGTGGCTGCTTTCTGGAAAAGCAGAGCAGAGATGGACAGAACCTTGGAGTCTCTGCAACTTGTAATTGCCCAAGTTCTGCCTCATCGAGACCCTGCCCTGGTTTTTAAAGACTGTAAGTACCAAAGATAATTATTTTATTTCCCTGATAGTGAGTGTATTTAATTCAAATGTCTGTTGTACCCAACAAATTAAGAGAGAGAAGTAATTAACATGCTTGTACATGTATTTGTGTGCATGCCACAAACTATCATTATTTTACCTTGCCTATTTGAAGGCAGTGTTGCTGCTTATTTTTTAAGTTTGCATTTCAGAAAACTGATTCACCACTTTTACTTAGGATATTTAATTGCATTCTAGTAACATTGTAAAAACTTTATTGCTTGACAGTTTTGGAAAACTTTATGCCAACTCTCTTTCTGTGGTTAGTTCGTCCTATAAATTACCTTTCTTAACTGTAGTACTGCAAAATATCAAATATTGCAATCTTTGTGTTTACACAGATAAAGTGCAATAGGCTGCTTCTCAAACATAAGATGTTTTCCTGCAAGTATATGGAATGTGATTTCCCTCCCCCCCATATCAGACTTGACTATGGATGCACTTTTTAAACCTGGCCAAAACACTTATTTATTCTCTCTTTCTCTCTCATTTTACAAACTATCCCTTGTGAAATGTTCTGAAGTACCTTTCAATAGATGGCACATAATAAACTGGCCTGATGCATCCCTTGAAACAGAGTTCAATGCAACTCACATCATGAAAATATGAGTATTTAAATTTGAATTTATGATTTGAGTGGGGCTATGCATGGAAGTGCTATTTAATTAGTAATTTTTTAGAAAATCCATCCACAGATTTCATACAATGGAAAAAACCCTCTTCAACAGATCAAATGAAACAATAGTTAAATTCCATTGTTCTCAGTTTTCTTCACAGGTGAATGAGATCTCTTGATCTCGTGCCCCCAAATCCGGTCCTACATAAACAATTTGATTGTAAAATTAGTATTTTGCTGGGTGTCATTTCAGTCTGAATCACTTAGTCAATCATTTAACATGCAAACAATGCTGGAACAATGTTAGATTTTTAGAAGGGAGTTTTATTTATTTATTTATTTAACATTCGCTTCTAATTGTAATCTCCTGTGTGACCTGAGGCACACTGCAGAGACATTTATTTAATCTCCACTTCATTCTTTTGTCAACAGCTCTGTTAGAGTTAATAAAATCAGTCTCATACAGTCAACTGTTGCCTTCTAAACTTGCTGTAAAAGGAATAAAGACTTAAAGACATGGCTAGAGATGGACCTAGGGGAAAAACCCATGTACATCTGCATTAAACAACTCCACTTGCCAGATTCTTATGCTCATAGCCACGCTGAAAAGTCAGAGGCTGACCCAGTAGTTCCCTGGGACTAAGTTGGATTTACTCTTGTAGAAGGATGCTACTCTTGTGTGAATGTAGCATAAGGATCTGTCCCAGAGCTTAAGAGTCTGACATCTGTTTCTCAGGCCACCCTGCAGGAGGTTTTTATGCTGCTGGGTAGGTTTGTATTACTGTTGCAGTCTTGGGACCTCGTGGTGCAGTCTGTGAATGTACACACATCACAGGAACAAAGAATTTGATCGGGGTGCAGTGTGGGGGGTGGGCTCGAGGAGAGGGGCATTCCCTTTCATAAGTTTCTACTGGTAACCAGTTCCTGCAGGTCTACTGACAAGGCTTTTATTGAAAGTGTATGTACAAGCTGCTTGGACAATGCATTTGTGACCACCCATAGATCTAAGGGAGGGAGGGATGATTAAATAGAAACAAAAGTGTGAGTGGCTTGGAGTAGTTTTGTTTTTTTTCTACTTTAGATTTTCTGAGGTATGAAAAGAATTTTGAAGGCATTCTAATATAAATTTAACCTGTATAGGCTTGAAGTTGCTGTGAGTGTGTGCCACTAATTCTGACTGGTGACAGACATTCATAGTGCTTTGTCTATAAGTCAGATGAGAATTTACATGCATTCTTTTTATCTTCAGCAAAAAGTCATCTTTAGATCTAGGTGGTGTCCATCTCTGACTTTTAATCAGATTTAAATACAGCAAGCAAGTATTAGACTAGAAAGAACATAGTGTCTCATGTTTCCCCATGGGACCATGTCCACATCTCTTACAAACACATTACTTTCAGACCTTATTGGAAAGAACAAAATAAGAATGAAGTCCATTCAGGATCTACTTTGTTGCAGCAGCATCTACCCTTTTCACAATGTGGTGTGACTCAGTATGTCAACAGGACTGAGTTTTGCTAGGGCAAGATGTCAGAGCAAGTCTGCTCATCACTGCTCAGCACCACATACACTTCATACACTTTTTGTTCCCATTCCAACCAAGGGGTCTTTGCTTGCACTGTCCCAACACTTTGTTCTGTTGGTACTGTCTCCACAGAGGGCTTTCTTCAGCAGCAGCAGGGAGAGACAAGATGTTCAAAAGTCCCTGCCCTCCTGGGTGCAGCTTGCAGGAGCAAATACAGTGAGTGGTGCTGTGCCTGCTGCAGCAGTGCTCCTTCTGGGCTAGCATCTCCCCAGCAGAGGCAGAGATGATGGGATTCGGGAAAGATGTAAGATCATGGCTGGATGCCCTGGCAACAAGACAGCAGGGACAGCAGGGATAGTTTGTTTCTCACAAGTCCTCCCTGCCATGAGAATGCTTCATCCTTATAGTGGTAGGCAATCTCCGGGGGGGGGGGGGGGGGGGGGGGGGGGGGAAGGGGGAATTTACCTCAATTTAACAAATTATTCATCTCTCTTTGAAGAGCTGTAATCCATGATTTTTGACAAGATCTTTTCTAAAAAAAAAAAAAAAAAAAAAAAAAAGGGCCTTCTGTTTTACAGAAGTAAATGGATGTGAGCTACCCACATTTGGAAAAATCTGTTTGCACGTGACGTGTTGAGTGGAGACAATCCTCAGGTGTGAAATTGCTTTCCCCGATAACCGGCTGTCTGCAGGGAGAAAACAGTGTCTCTGGGCTGCTGTGAAGCAGGCCGGTGGCTGCAAGGGCCCTCATGTCCCCACATGACCACGCAGGCTGGCCCAGGACCCCATCGGGCAGGGATGCGGTGCCCATGGCAGAGAGCAGGGGTCTGAGCAAGGCCCCGTGGTGCAGGCCTGCCACCAGCCCATCGATGGGGGACGGGGAACAGTGGGCTGCAGAGGGGCTGGCAGCTCCAGCAAGAATGGGACAGGCAAAGACATGGAGGAGGAAGTCAAGAAGAAGGAGCCCAGTGCTCAACTCGTGCTACTGCAAGAGTTGTGTTTGCTTTTTGGTGTGTGTGTTTCCCTGAACTGTGCACTGTATGTAGCTTCCATCCCAGGTAACACAGGAATCCTAAAGATAATGCTTTCTACCATGCAGACCTAATTAACCCCAGCATTGGTCTAACCCATATGCTGACCTTATTACGACTTTGTTTTCATATCAAAAAATATTATCAGGTAGGAGTTACGGTATAGCTTGGAAAAAAGCTAAGTACTTCCAGAAAGTCTTTTTAAGCCCTGACTTGAATTCATGGTTCCTCGCTGGATTGCTACTTGGTTGGTTTGTGAACATTTAGCAAAGTGATTTTGCATCAGCTGAACAGCACTGTGTCTCCATTTCTTTTTACTGGTAGCAACAAATTGCACATTTTCCTTTGCATGTTTTACCAGCAAAGATTTCAGGTCAGCAATAGATGGACAGGTTAGACTGTAGAGTTTTTAATAAGAAAGTATGTTAACTTATGAGGATCTGCCCATAATTTTTAGTAGAATCAGCCCAGCTCACTTATCTTCATTTAACATTGAAATAGATTTGTCAGTGGGTACCATACTAGCTCTCTGATGCAAGCTTTTAAATTGAAGTGTACTATAGCCAGAGTAAGTCAGTTGCCTTGGAGAAATATTACAAGATTAAAAGTTTTATCAAACAAACAGTCTTTTTCTTTCTAGATTAATGTTATTATTATTATACTATTCCTGTGCAAATCAGTTATACTTCTGATTTTCACAAGAGATTGACCAATTTATAATTCTTTATTGCTATATTCAGATATTGAAATTATACCAAAGTTCTTATCATTTTCCCATGTAATGCTACATAAGAGTGCAGACCAAGCCAAGCTGTTCAGCAATGATTAACAGTTGTCTTCAGACTATCAGCTTAAAAACACCTGACTTTAGTATGTCTACTCATTCTGTTCCAAGTGATAACCTGCTTACTCAATTCGTAATGCTGCAGGGATTGACTTTTTGCCTCAGTCCAACGGTGGTGTCAGTGAAACCCTCCCAGTCTCCACCCTTCCTTTCCCTAGCTGCCTCTAAATCTGCTGTGACTACAAACATACCAATGGTTCACAAAGCCTACACCGTTCTCTGAGCTGCTTACCTCCAACATCTTCTTCTTTCTTCCTTTACTTGGTAACACGTTCGGAATGGCTCTTGAGGAGGCCATCCAGTTCATTTATTTAATTTTATTTTGTTCTTTTTCCAAATCCTTGAAGTCTAGGAACTGTCAGTCAGTGCTGGATTTAGGTAGTCAGTGCCAATTAAAGATGTTGCTTCTCACAAGTGGAATCTCACCCCACAATCAGATCTTCTTTTCCTGAAACAACATCTTGCTACTTTTTGTGCTTTTTAAGGGTTTTAGACAGAATCACCTAGCAGCCCACTGCTAGATCAGCTCACTCATATAGCATCCAAATCCATTATGGAGAAGGAAAAATGCCCCTGAAGTCCTCTCAGCACATTGTTGGTGTCCCAGTACATGATACTTGTTAATGTTTTTATATATATTTAACAATATACCTAATTTCATTAGGTTTAGGAAGGATATGGGGCTTTTTATTTTTGTACATATACATGGAGAACAGAATAGTATAGCATAGGGAACAGAACAGAATAGCATAGGGACCAGAATATCCTAAAAAAATCACTGCTAACATGCTAATATATAACGTAATATATATGATAAATGCATAGTAAGATCATGGGAAAATTAATTGATATTGTCTACTCACATTTGTACCTTTTTTTCCTAAAGCTATTATTTATATGTTTAAAAATATGCAAAATAAATCAAAAGAGAAGCAATAAAACCTTCCCTCAAAACAGCTGGATCCCACTCCAGTTGCTGCCTTTTTTTTTTTTTCTATAAATTTAAACAGTATCTCTTTGCTAGCCTGAGCCCAATTTAACAGCTTCCCTAAGATGTATGCATTAAGTTACAAGCCTTAATAGGCTGCAGCTGGGGAAGGGTGCACTTGTAACTTATGGACTTTGTTTAAACGATATAGTTTTACTGATTATGTGCCATGGCTTGATTTAAGACATGTAAGGGAACTTTACTAGCCTCTCACTGAAGAATCTTCTTTAATAGATTTCATATTACATATTTCTTTCATTCAAAAAGCTTGTATTTTTCTTCTGCATTCACGTATTAAATTAAATCCACGAAGGCAGTTAAAAGGACTTTTAGAAACAGCTGTTTTAAGTTTCAAAATGACAAAGTAGGTGGTTATCTTGTGTGTGTGTTCTTTATACTCCACTCTCTCAGCAGTGAGACGTTGTCAAGTATACGACTCCATTCCACTTCAGTGGCAGAGTCACTTGGCTCCCACTCTGATTTGCCCTTCCAGTCTTGGCCAAAACACCCCCCTCCCAGTTGGCTAGCCTCATGTTTATGGCATTGTTTGTTTGCCTTGGTTGAGGTGAATGCCTAGCCAGTATTTTTAGCAGTAATTCACAGAAACCTGGAGCTATTTTTTTTTCTGGCATCAATGCAGTGCAAACTTACTGACATAATCCAAGTTGGAGAGTTCTGTTTCCCACTTAGAATGATATTTAATTTGACTCACTGACTTCCTTGAGCAGAGGCAAGACAGTTGCTACTGAAAGGTGAGAAATTGTCTGGAAAACAATGTTGTGTTATAATAAATGTGTTATCATTTAATCCTCTTTCAAACACAGTTCACATCAAACTGTATTTCTGAACTCTCAAAAGAGCTCAGGGTTCATTTAGGGTAAATGCAGCAGTATAACCCACATATTTGTTGTTCCACAGAACTTGCAGCCTGTCCTACATTCAAAAAAATAAAATAAAATAAAAAGTAAAAAATAAAAAGTCCTTAGAGTCTAGGAAAATTTCAAGAACTCTACCAGAATTTGCACTTGGGGACAGCTTCATTTGGTACAATGCTCAGCCCCTGGGCAAGAGGCTTTTCTAGCTGAGTAAAAGGCAAAGTAGAGAAGAAAAATCATCTTCTCACCTCGTAACTAGGCATTACAGCCAGCATCAAATAGACTGTTGTGGAACCATTAATATTCACAGATGGGAGAGTACTAAAGGAGGGTATATGGAATTCTTGCTCTTGAACTTGGTGATGCACGTACTACTATGAAACTCTAACTGAGAAAGATCTGAGGTATAAAGTGGATAAAATATTGTCTGAATGGGGTCTTGGCATTGCCTACAACAAAATCAATACTGTTAACTAATTCAGCAATTGACAGCGTACAAAATAAATTGTTTTAAAGCATGGATGATTTAATCCTGAAGAAAATTGTTTGTCACTGCATACAAATACTATAAGCGTTATTTTAAAAACTCAACCACATCATAGGCATCTTTCAAAATGCAAAAGTCAATTACAAGAATGAGAATGGCCTTTCAAAATGAGATGTAAATTACAGTATTCTGCTGCATTAAACCATGAATCTTGCTGTTTCATTTATGTACTTCTGAAAATTCTCATTGTTTTCCATACTGCATTTTTAGACTTAAAGCCAGTTGGATGCCAAATACTGATATACAACATAGAGATTGAACAACATTCTGCCTGGAATGTTTAGAAATGAAGGCAAACAATGCATGTGATTACAGGAAAAATGAATATTGAGAGATCTTAATACAACATTAGCAATCATCATATTAGCAATCATCATATTAGTAATCATTAGTTACTATCTTAGAATAGTAACTTAGTATATTTGATTTGATCATATGTATACATTTTTCACATCTTCCTAAACTACTACAAATACATGTGATACATAATGAAGGAAAAAAAAATAATAGTGGCTGTTAGGCATAAATAAAATCTTTTTTTTTTTTTTTTTTTTTTTTTAGTAGAGAACTGTATTCACACACAGAATTTTTACTAGTTTAGCTGAAATTTTTTTAATTATATATTTGAAATTGATATGCTGTTTTAATTTCATGATGATAAACACACTGATTCAAGCTAAACAGATGAGTAAAATAAATTTAATTAAATCAAAACATAAGGAATTCTTGGGGAAAAAGAAGTTTGAGGCTTTGATATCAGGGCTGCATTCTGTAGTTTAACCTGATGCATCTTCATGTTCATCACTGTTTTGAGGTGCTAGCTTTGGCTAGGATTGAAAAAATCACAGCAAAAACTGCAGTGATAATTTGATGCTGCCACTACATATATACCACCAAGTATTTCCTGCTACCATCCTCACAGCTAAACCAGGTTTTATGTTTATCCAATTCAGTACAAACCCAGGCACCTTTAATTACTTAATTACAGAGATATCCAGCTGCACTGTGGGATAGACACATAGCTTTCATTTGACAGAAATTCTAAACAGAATAAAAATGATGCTGCTCAGCTACTGTTTCTGTGTTAGTCATACATGTATTAGTTTAATCTGTAGCAGCTACTCACTGCTTAGTAGTCCTCTGGTAAAATATTGCTTTATCTGTAATATTTGAGACAGCTTAAAGCATGTTTCAGGATTTCAGGAAAAGAAGGGAAATATATTTCTGCTGGTGTATTGCAGTGAAAGGAGATACCTCTCTATAGCTCTAAAAAGTCTTTTGAATATTAGTTTTCAGAGTGGAAACTTTCAGCCAAGTGAGAGATGCAGGCTGTCCAAATGCTGAATTACCATCGAAAGGACTCATGAACAAGAATGGAAATTAAAACAGAAATTTTACACTCTGAACTCTTAATTTCTGTAAAAGTAACAACAGAAGAGAAGCAAGGATCAGACACACAGAAATTTAGATCACCTATTGCTACCATTGGTACTAAACAGTTTAAATACCTGTTTCTTTTATAGACCACTATACCAGTATAATTTCCTCTTGGTAAGCAAAAGCATGCATGATATTTATGGGTCGTTTCCCCTCCATCAATGAGGGGCATAGGATACTAAAATCTAGGGACTTGGACTGGACAAAAAATGATCATGCTTGGGATTTCCCTATGCAGCTTTGCCAATTGCATTGTACACCTTCTTAGAAGAATCAGCAGTTTATTACCTACAGAATAATTGATCTCATCATGATGTGGGAGAAATCAAGCTTTATTAAAATTTATTTATTTATTGTTTTACCAAAAGTTGTATCATACAGGCTGAATGACGAGACCAGAAAGAGTACTGTGGGTTACCTACAACACCAAATTCGTTATTCCTGTGGACTTTGCATTATTGTTTTTAAGGACTGCACTCTTGGACAACAGTTGTTTCAAAAACCAAAGCACTTTATGGAAACATCCTAAATCAGTGATATTCTTAAAGCTGATACTTTCTGTTGCTATCTATTTCAATACCAGTAAAGGACTGAATGTCACCAATACCATTCTCTTACTGAAGCAACAGCTTCTACTGAATTGTCATGTTTAAACTTGGAAATTTTACATTCATGAATTTTATGTTCAAATATCAGTTTTCACTTAATGGGTTTAAAATTAGATTATTACCCAATATGTGTGTGCATGCTCTGTGGGGCAGAAGGTCTCATTAAAAAAAAAAAAAAAAAAAAAAAAAAAAAAAAAAAAAACACTCAAATGTTTACATCAGTGAGGTATTCAGCCAGAGACCAGTTTCTGAAGGATTACCATTTGGAGTCTGTACTGGCAGCAGTTTCCCTGGCTAGTAGACCAGTTTTTCTCCCACATTCATTATCATTTAGAAAAGCAGAAGTCAGTTTCTGTGGTTAAGAGTTCCGCAATATTTCAGTTTTTTCTCACAGCTGCACTGCAACAGTGGTTATCCCAACGTGTTTCCTGTTACAAATACAAAATTTATTCAGATAGCTTTCTTCTTTATGGTGAAGCAATATTCCAATGCCATGAGAGTTCTGCAGCTTTAAATGCCCAAAATGCCAGAACTGGTAGGAGCCAACACTGCTGCTGCATCCGTGACACTATCCAGTGGCAGACAGCAGTGTGCTCCAACCACCCTGCCTCGCCTCCTCAGAGCTCAGACCACGCCACCCGCACTTCCTCATGGTTTGAGCACAGCAAGAAGGGAACTGGTGATGACCACACTCTGTGTGTCTGCCCTTGTCATGGCTAAATGCCAGGAAAAGCTGTTGTCTGTGAGAGCAGTGCAGCTGCCAGAAGTCAGGAAACAGGCGGTGACAATATTGGAGCTCACATGGCTCACCCTGCAGCAAACAGAGCAATGCCCTGTCCATAAATTGCATGTGAGCTACCACCAGGGTGACACTGTCTCAAAATGGATCACTTCTACGTTATTCCACTACTAACAAGGTCAGACGAGATGAAGAAAGAGGAAAATTATACATGTATGAGGAAAATTATCTCTGCCACTGATTCCTGTATGAACTAATACTTGATAGCCTCATGATACTAAACCAGTATCAATACTCTGAAGGATCCATACTGCTGCCTAGGGCTTCCATACTTCCACTGGAAGGTCCAAATTAAGAAACATACTTCTTAACTTCTGAATTTAAATTTTCAAGTGAGAAATGATGAACATCATACACAGCTGTTTGTTTGTTTGTTTGTTCGTTTGTTTGTTTTTGCATAGTGTTGTGGTTTAACCTATCAGGCAGCTAAGCACCATGCAGACATTTGCTTACCCTCTTACCCTCCTCCCTCCCTCTGTGGGATGGGGGAGAGAATCAGGAAAAAAAAAAAAATAAAAAAATAAGGAAGAAAGCCTGTAGGTTGAGATAAAGACAGTTTATTTGGAGAGAAAAAAAAAAAAAAAAAAAAAAAAAAGAGGACGAAGAAAAAAGGAAAATAATAATAATTATGATAAGAGTACTAATACCACTAATGTGTACAAAACAAGTGATGCACAATGCAATTGCTCACCACCTGCTGAACGATGCCCAGCCTATCCCCAAGCAGCTGGTCCCCCACCCCGTCCAGCCACCCCATATTAATTGCCCCGCATGACACCACATGGCATGGGCCCTTTGGCCAGTTTGGGTCAGCTGTCCTGGTCCTGTCCCCTCCCAGCTCTTGCTGCACCCCCAGCCTGCTCACTGGCAGAACAGAATGAGAAGCTGAAAAGTCCTTGGCTTACTGTAAGTACTGCTCTGCAGCAATTAAAACATCAGAGTGGTATCAACATTATTGTCATCCTAAATCCCAAACAGAGCAGCATACCAGCTAGTAGGAGGAAAAATATCCTAGCCAAAACCAAGACAATAGACTGGTTTCTATGGCAAGTTCTTAAGGAAAGACTGGTAGCTTTGACAAAGGTAAAATAAAAATGCATTATGGTGCTCTTCCTTCTGCAGTCATTTCCTAGAAAAGTAACTTATCTCTAAGCTACACATGGCTGTGTAAAAGGAGTCTAGATAAACTATACCAAAATTCTTTTTGAGTCCAAGCCAAAAAGTGTTGAGAAAACCCCATCACAGAACGTAAAACGTTGGAGTACTGGCTCAATAGTCATGATGTCAACTGGATTTCTGATTTTCACATTTCTTATTTCACATTAGCCTGCAACTATTATCATCATAATATACAACACCTTTTCCCAGCTACTTCATAAAGTTTTGCATTAAAAGTCAGCTGCTTTCCTTGCATGACCATGTGTTTTTGTTTTTGTTTTTGTTTTGTTTTTTTGAGAATGGACAAAGAGAAATCTGAGTATAACATTTTCTCATGTTTGAAAGTGAGCAGCTCAATGGCTGCTGTGATATCAAAGTTCCAACACATTGACATAATAGTACAATGTTGCTGACCTGCAATTTATGTTCTACAGTAGCCTGTAATCCCAGAAAGTCCAAAACTGCCACAAAATCATATTTTCACACCAGCAGAGACAATCACAGACATTTTATTATCAATGATGATTTATAAATGTATCAAGCTAATATGTCTGCATTTCTTGTGTAACACAGAAAACACTAAGATCAAGGACATGTATGCATCCTACATTCAGCGTTTTCATATCTTTGACAGTGAATGTCGTAGCAATATTGCAGGAGTTCTGGGAAAGCAAACAGAAACAGAAGGCCATATTCCCAAGTGAAGGCATCATTGTGTATGAATCAGTGAGCTCCCTGGGCCCACCATTTGTGAGCTATGTTACCTTGCCGGGAGGAAGTTGCTTTGGTAACTTTCAGGTAAGTGTCAGCTTCCAATCTTTGCCAGGGGAATTTTATCTATTTATTTATATATTCATTCATGAAAATTGTTTTGCCATAAAAGATACAGGACAACTACTTATGTAACAATGAATTCCACACTTGACTTTTCCAATATCATTCTGTCCCAGCCCTCACCAATTTGAGAGACAAGGTACCTGAAGGAAAACAACACAGAGTTCTAGGAATTAATTTAGTATGGAATGATTTTACCAGTCTTGTCTCTGGTTTCCAGTCATATCTACAATGAAGTGAAACATTATGAGTAACTCAACCATTTCTGTCAGTTGAATCTAAGACCAAGGTGCCTGTAGTTTCTTTACTTCAGAAAACAGTAATATCTTTTATGGTGGAGAAATAGCTTAGTATTTTATTTTATTTTATTTTATTTTATTTTATTTTATTTTATTTTATTTTATTTTATTTTATTTTATTTTATTTTATTTTATTTTATTTTATTTTATTTTATTTTATTATTAAATGGGAAGGTATTTCTCAACATATTGTAATATGCAGCATCCAACCCATGCTAAAGCTGTGCTAAAATATACAGAACAGGGTTCAAAACTAACCAGATACCGATCAAATTCCAATTTCAGTGAAATAACAATTGCAGCTAAATTTGACACCTTCAGTCTCCAGGAGGAGGAAGGTTGTCTTGTAAAACACTCTATCCTCTACCTTCCTTTCAGTAGATAACAATAGCTTAAACTTTCACTCCATCAGTATTGACACTATGAAACACCTACTTACTATGCAGGAATTAGGCCTGCACAGAAGGTCTCACAATAGCAGTTGAAGAACAATCTTCAACAAACAATTATTGGACACAGGATTAGCATTCTTCCAGAATATCAGTTGCAATTTTAGTAAACGAGCTCTGCTTTAGTAAACCAAGCTCTGCTTTTTCACTAGGAAATAATAGCCTTTTCATGGACTCTTCTGAACATTCCAGGCCTATTTTTCCTAATGATTCAGCCCTCACTATGAAATTGTTGGAAGTACATTTCAGAGTTGCTCCTAGAACTTCCTGAATACCAAACATTTCAGGAACATGTGATGACACCAAAGCAAGATAATTTTGACATTATAGTCTTTAAACTGAGATGTAAGAAAGGAAAACAGCATTTTTTTTTTCTATTTTGCTCTTTGCTAAAATCTTACTCTGCCTTCTGTGTCATTGACTTTTTACATATTTTGCCAACCTTTTATCAAGACCTGCTCCCTCCTTTTTTCTTTTTCTTTCTTTTTTTCCTTAAAAAATATATATAAATAAAATAAAATTGAATATGTTCCCTGTGCATTATAAAATGCTGAATCAGGTATTTCTGTTATATAGCTGCACTGTTACATTCAGCCAGGAATACACTTCAGAAGCATCTGACTGATAAAGAAGCTGAGGCAAGCCAGCTTGACAGTGCAGTTCCCGTGATAATCTATTGCAGATGGACATTAAGAGATTGGTCCTATTCATGCGTTCAGGAAAAAAAATATATATATATAAAATATATATAATTTTATATATATAATATATTTATATAATTAGTAATTAAAATATTTTTATACATATATATATATAATTAATATATAATATATGAAGCATACAGAGGGGTCTCACTGAAAATGTCTCAAAAAAGACATGTGCTGAATAGGTTTAGAACAAGTTAGTAATGAATTGCCAATATCTTACTTTAGAGGTATAATGTATTTCAGTGTCCAGATCACTTAAAAGCTACTGTAGTTATATTTACAACACCACTAAATAATGGTAAGCAACACAACGCAGGACAAAATACAAATGTCCCTGCTTAAGTCTTGTTTCAAATAATCCTTGAAATAATAATGTTCTGAATCCTTATCCCAAATCCTTATCTTGCCTAAAGACAAGCAGATATGTATTACATTATATACTTCATGGTACTTCACAGTCAAAAAAAATTGTTCATTTGCTTAGATCTTTTAAAGATTTACTCTCCCATTTTTGTTCTGAGCACTTAATATCAGGAATCAGATACCACGACTAACTCTGAAAACTGCAATAATTTTCACTTATGACAAAGGGACCAACATAAGGCCCATCTAATCGGCCTCTGGCTCCCCTCTTTCTGAACTCAGGCATCAAGCTGCTCATGGTTTTACCATATGTTTTTGTTTTTAATACCAAAGGGAAATATGCTGAATATTTTGACTTTATAAATGCAGTGAAAAGGGTTTGAAAGTCAAGCCTAGCTTTCATCTTTGCAAGTGAGATCATCTACAGCAATGAATTCTTTTGAACAATGGGTTTGTAGCTCACCAAGGATAGAAGCACTAAACATTCCCTGAACTGATCATTCAAATATCAAATGATTGTTTTCTCATGTACTTGCTGGCATTTTCCTGCTAGTATTAATCAAAATTAGCTTTAGAAGGAAAGATTATATCTTTTATTAGACTAGGAAATATGGTTGAGAACAAAAAGTAAAAATTACAAGATTTTGAGTGCATTAGCACTTTTTTGAATCTGAAGGACTTGAGTACACGCAGGTGTATGCAACTAAAATCTCATCCTTTTTTTTTCCATTTTAATGGAAGTTTAACTGATTAAATAGGTCACTAACTAGTGAATATTCCCTCAATTACATCCATAGATTTTTCTCACAACAATATTAATACTACCAAAAGTACTACAAGTTTAAAGTAGAACTACAAGCACTACTTTCACTAAAAGTAAAAAGTACACAAGCTTCAAAATATATGTAATGGGAATAGTCATTGGTGACATTCACGGTGGTACTTTCAACCCTTAATCAACAACTTGTGGTGTGAAGAAAATGGTCATAGCTAAATACAGTTTAGGAGATGTAGAATTAACATCCCAGACAGATATTTGAGACAACATATTATTCTTTAACTTGAATATTGTTTTGAGCTTCCTACGGAGTATAACAAAAGTCTCTGTGACAGTGTCACATTTTTCAGCTTCACAACCAGAAGGCTAAGAAAGTCACCTTTTATTTAACTATGTCTTAAAGAAAATCCAAGGCTGTATTATCTTCTCAAATACTAACTCTTCAACAAGATGTATTATGCATACCTCTGCATTATTTTAAATTTGCTTGTCTACTTTTGCCACAGCATAAATAGTTTTGCAATGAAACTAGAATATCAGTCTGGAACATGGCTTCCTATGTCTTCATCAGTACAAAGGGAAAAAAAAAAGGGCAATAAAAAGGCCAGGTAAATCCATAAAGCTCCAGTGCTCTCCTTCCCTCCCCAGCTCCAGGTTACAAGTTTTTTTTTTTGTTTTGTTTTGTTTTGTTTTGTTTTTCCTGAAATTTACCTTCATAAGGGTACGACTAAGAAAATAAATAAATAAATAAAAATTAAAAATAAGAATAAAAAACACCTTTTCGTGCAGTGATGTCACTAGTTAAGGTCTCAGTTCAATTCTTATTAAGGGATTTAACAAGGGCCAGAAAACAGCCATTTAAAATCAATGAGTACTGTCTCCCTGATCTTAAAGGTTTGAATAATTCAGTAGATGTTTCAATGTTTTTTTCATGTGTATAAATAAGACAGCCAATATGGGGCATGAGGAAACAGATAGCATAAATAGTGTAGTGTTTGTTGCCAGTATTGCCTGCAGTCAGCAAGGACCAATTAGGCTCTCTCACTGTGCAGCAATACACATTTGATGCTTGTTACAACTTGTTGTCCAAAAGAATTACATGAGGCACAAGTCAAGGTGAGGCTAGTGTCTAAACTCTGACACCACAGCACTACAAACGGACAAGGAAAATGTTAGTTTTCCTAAAGTGGCTGGCTCATATTGACGATTGGGTAAAGAGGCCTTGAAACCTTCCCTCACTGCTGCCATAACAGTGCCAGCAGATACTTGTGTGGGCTTTCAGCTGCCTCAACTATCAAGCTGTCCAAGATGGCTGAAGTAGTATTTCGGAGCTGCAGCAGTTCCTGTCCTGGATGTCAGGCTTAGGAAAGACAGCAGCAGAGCAGGAGGGACTTCCTTTTTGCCACTAAGGACAAGCAGGACTCCTTTTATTCATCCAGGTGGACACAGCTGGATAGCCAGCCCCTAGAAACATAGGGAGTCACTAGAAAGACTATTGAAGTCTTTCTAGTAGGTAGTCTTTCTGAAGGTAGGAAACTTCACAGAGGGCAGGGGAAGTCTTCTGGGTCTGAAACATTAGGCCTAATGTTTTGGTCTAAATGATTGCTTCACACACTTTATTGTACAATGTCAGTTTTTTAACCTCCCTTTACAGGCCTTTTCCTCTTTTCTCTGGAATGGTTGAGGTTGGAAGGGACTGTCTGATCCAACTTCTGATCAAGAAGGCCCACCAAGAGCAGGTTTCCCAGGACCATGTCCAGGCAACTTTTGAATATCTCTGTACCTGTCTGGGAAACCTATGCCAGTACTTGGAAACCTGCACGGTTGAGAAGTGCTTGTGTTCCAGACTGTGACCACTACCTCTTGTCCTGGTGCTGGGCACCACTGACAAGAGCCTGGCTCTGTCTTCTTTACACCCTCCCACCACCTTCCCACTGAGCCTCGTCTTCTCCAGACTGAGCAGTCCCCAAACTAGTTTCACTGGTTACAGGGATGATGCTTCAGTGTTTCATGTCCTGGCAGGCACCCAACAGGAGAGGAGACAGCCAGGAGGTGCCTGGTTTTGACTGTGATCCTCTAGGGTGATTTCAGGTCTTGCTGTAACTGGCAGCAGGAGGCAGGTTTTATCACGGTGCCCCAGCACAGCAGCAGTCTGCATGGAGCTGTCATGGGATTAGACAAAGCCAGAGCTGACTTGTGCACCTTGCATGTGCTCACATTGCAGGGGGTAACTGCAATATGCAAAAGTGCATTTTACATACACAGAGTTTGGCCAGTAGCATTCATGCTTACAGCACCATGGCATATGGGAGGTAAACTTGCTGTTTAAGACAGATAGCGATTATCCAAGTAGAAACAGGTTATAATGAAACATTCATGCTTTTTGAATATACTCACCTACTGAGAACAAAACTATCATCTTTAAGCTAAATGTTACTTTCCTTGTTTCTGCTTTTCAGAAGCACTGTGATGTACCTGCTTCATTGTGTCTTGCTCATGGCCAGCCGTATTAGCCCAGTCAACGTCATCTTTTCCCTGTGGGGACCAAGGCTAAGGCTTCTTTATCCCTTTTCAGCTGCAAATATCAAAAGTCCCTAAAAACAGCATGTTAAGAGTGGGCATGACTATCAGTATTTCAGTATGTGTTACACCGTAACATTATAGAAGAAATGTCCCCTACCCTATCTTTCCTGGAAGCTGAAGCTCCTGAAGAGCTAGACCACTGGTATGGCTGGCTGTGAGATCTTTGCTGCGTTTTCCACCACAGCTTTAGCTTTGGATAATGCAACACTTCTTTGTAAAACTGAGCCAAAGAGTCACTGAAATCTTTGCCCTCTGAGAAAATATGTTAAGATTTTACCATTTAATTCCCCAGCAAAAATGAGCTCTAATCAGTTTCATCCTTTTAGGACTGAGAAGATAATATATAAATTAAAGGAAAAAAAAAAATCACAGAGAAATGTCATATGTCATCACTTTAAAGTATAATCTCCATTTTTGTATTCGTTCTTATATATCCCATTAAATTTAGTAAATTTTAAGTTTTTTTTCTTTTTTTTTTTTTTTTTTTCTTTTTTTCTCTTCTTACAGATTTGTAAATCTCTTGATCTCTCAAGACTTACCATTTGCCTATGAATATATGCAGACTGCTCTGCTGGTCTTACTTAAAAGTGAATAGTATTCTTTTATCTGTCATTTTACTAGTTTTCATCTGCACAAAGATGGTTTTATTTCCAAATTTTTTGGCTTGGTTTGTATTATAACATTTATTATTGAAATCACATAAATCCAAGTTCTGTTCTCAGATTTTTGTAAAAAAGAGTCATGTGCAACCTGCAAGAGAATCTTTAAGCATAATGAAAGGAAAATACAGTGATGAAAGACTTGACCTGGGCATCTTCAAACAGCTATAAAAGCATTAGATATTTTGCACATTCAAGGAGACAGCAGCTTCTGAGACAGCATGATAGAAATAAAATAAAATAAAATAAAATAATAAAATAAAATAAAATAAAACAAAACTCAATTTCCTTCTAGAAATCAAATTTTTGTGAACAAACTTGCAAAAAATATTATTTTAAATGGGAGGTTAAATTGGTTTTCTTTAAAATTAAAAATATATATATATATTGCCCTAAAATAGAGCAAGCATTTTAAACTTTACCGTTCAGAGTATTACACTTCTATTTTCACTGCATATAATACAATTAGCAGTTTGTTTGATGGAAACCAGTTATTACATCATAATTAGAAGCCTCCCAGTAGTAAGGGAATACCATGCATTCACACCATTTATTAATGTGGATAGAAGCAATCCAGCAGAATTAAAGAAGAAGTGTTAGCTACTGAATATGTTAAGGCCTGGAGGAATAAATAAATAATAATAATAATAAAAAGCTTGTAGAAGAATCTGTGAGTATTGTTGTAACTGAACACAAAAGAGTATGCAGTTTATCATTTCAAGTATTGCAAATGAAAATGGATAATTAGTTGATGTATTAATTAAAGTAAGATAAAATCTCCAAGTACAGCACAGCTTGCCAGCCATGAAGAAAGTTAAACACTGGAATTGTAAAGGTGTTAATCAGTGTTTCTTGCCATCTGAAATACATTCAGGTATTTTTTAAAGATTGCCTTTCTTTATGTCTAACAAAAATCTAATCAGCACATCTTTACAAAGATGGCTTTGGTCTTGATAACCATGGCAGGTTCTGATTTCCCCTGTTCTTTGAGTCCATTCATAATATAGTAGAGGAACACAATCATACATTGACTTAATTATACCATAATACTTCATTTCTATATTAAGACAATTGAAATCAAATGTCAATTAGTTGTTTTGAAATACCAGGAAATTGTGTTATAATTATTATTATTACAGCAAAATATATTTTTCTCACCCCATTCCCAAATGAATTATTGTGTATACATGCAGCTGGTGGGGCGGAGAGGCAGCAGCTGGAAGAATGGACAAATCAGATATTGAGAGTGACTGCTTTTCATTGCAGCATCAGAGAAGGGCCCTGTCTGGGACTGATTCACCAGCCAGGACAGAGCAGTAACTTAAAACAGTACAGAACATCTGCACTCTGCTCTCCATCTTGAGTGCTTTAATTGCATGTTCAGGTCTATAGTGTTTCCCAGATTTGAGATTCCAGAAAAGTTTCACCCTTTGGTCAGGTTAACATAAATCTTTGAAGGCTTTTTTAAGTCTGCCTGAAAGCCCGGGGTGCAGTTTCATATGGATTTAGTTCACATAATCCATTCCCTGTAGTTGCTGAGACTCAGGCATTTTTGGTACTTTGGTTTTTACTTTTCTGTATCCGTGGACACAATTCAGTCTTGTAAAAGCTGTGACATAATTAAAGACTTGGGCTTGATGTAGGGTGTGTGGGAGAGTCCTGGTGAGATATGTAATACAAGAGGTTGGGCAGGATGAAGTGGGGACGTCTTCTGACTTAAGACTCCACAAAACTAGCAGTGTGACGCTTTGTCCAGGTCACCCCACAGAGTTCATGTTTAAGAATTTCCCCTACCTCCTAAGTGAAAAAACCCTAAACTTATTAAAATTATGAATGCATTGTTTGCTTGTTGAAAAAACTAAGAATTGTTCATAACTTATTACAAAAACAAAGAAATTTAACATGAGCTGGAGTTCTGAAGATTAGACTTACATGTAATTAGCGAGTAGCCCCCTGTAAGCTGTGCAAGGACAGCATCTACTATCAGCTGGTAGCACAAGCAACTGCCAGCTTAAGCAGCTCTGCAGCAAGGTGGAGTGAACAACAGTGGGTGACAACCTTGTTTCAAGTTGTCCTTTCCAGTGATCAAACCTCCTGAAAATTCCTGACAGTATATTTGGTTTAAAAGAAACGAAGCACAGAACCAGCAAGAAATTCAGTGTCATTCTACTTTACGGATGGCAAATCAGACACTTGTTTTGAAGGAAAACATAAATAAAATAAAATAAAATAAAATAAAATAAAATAAAATAAAATAAAATAAAATAAAATAAAATAAAATAAAATAAAATAAAATAAAATAAAATAAAATAAAATAAAATAAAATAAAATACATTTTCACTGGAACATTTTTTATTTTTTGAATTTTATTTCATTCCCAACTTGGCTGTTGCTAGAAAGTTTGATAAGCAGTAAATTAATGCAATAACTATTTCACTAACTATTTGAAAATTCAATTAAATGCTTACCAAAATTATAGAATTTTATAAAATACTTTTTTACTTAATCCAATAAATTTTATGAAAACTTGTTATAAAGGTCTTTTCTGGTTGAAGTATTGATTTTCAGAAGTCAGATTTTGTGAGAAAAGCAATTAATAAATAATAGAATATAATATAAACCTTTTTTATTATTATTTATTTATCTTTGTGGTATTGAAAGGCAAAAAACCACACATAAATGCGATGGGAAATACAGGTTTCACCTGAGATCTGCAAAATTATTCATGTGCTTTTTCAGAGCTGCTTAAGCAGAGCAGAAGCAAGGCGAGATGCTGCAAAAGTGGCTCTCATCAACTCTCTCTTCAACGAACTTCCCTGTCGTAGGATCACAAAGGAATTCATCATAGAAAGTGTTCGGGAGGCTGTTTCCTCAACCAGTGTAAGTACAAAACAAAACAAAACAAAACAAAAAAATAAATCAGGGGAGAAAAAGTTATTGGACATATGTATGATCCTGCAGATCATCAAATCAAAGCTTCACGTAGCCTACTTCTCCTCTACCATTGACCAACAGGTAGCACGTGTGAACAATGTTAATGAATGAAATATACATGATTATTATTCTCCAAAACTAGTGGATTTTTCACCAGCCAACAAATAAGCTTTTAGTGATTTTTATTCACCTTTATGGTAGTAAAGATTGTCCAAGTCAATTTTATGTTTAATATACTGGTATTAAAACATCATTTTTGAAAAGCTGTTTTAGTCCTCAAAGTCTGATCATGATTTGTTTTCTCTAGTATACCTAGATAAAATATTTGCAGTTCAGAACACTACAATGTAGCAAATATCACCTGAGAGTATTAGAAATCTTTTAAAATGAAAATACTGATTTGCTAAAAGGCATGTATCATAGATTAAGGAAAGATTAACTGAATTTCCTTGTGTTGGCAGAAGTCATTTCTGCTAATAAGTGTGGAAATGATATTTAAAATTTTAGAAACATCACTATTGTATTTTGTGACATGATCTGTGGTGTTCACCTTCTGAGCAGAAAGTGCTGTAGTCCCTCATGAGATGTATTTGGGGAATGATGTAGAAACAGATGAGTGTAAGGAGGTCTGGTCTGTATCTGTTTTACAGATGAAAGAATGGTTTTCTTTTCCAGTATTGTGAATTTTATACATTTTGGAGGGACAAAAATCCATAAAAGTTAGGAAAAATAGAGCATGATTTATTTGCGTATGCAATTTAAAGGGAGTTTCGATTCAAGTAATTTATCATTTTTTTATGGAAATTTTTGAGGTAAAAGGTTATATGCTTCACAGAGTTCTGCTTGGATTTCCTTAGGGATATTTAAAAGCCAGCATAAATATTGCAGCAGTGGTGTGTTAACGCTACAGCATCCAAAAGCCATAAATTTACTTGCAGTTCAGTGGAACCATATTGGGTAGAAATCTGTTTAACTTTCTGAAGTTGCCATTGAACACCTGGGGTTATGCAAAGGAATCCATCCAAAATTATCTCATTCCTTTTTCTAGGTTTTTCCCTGCAAAAGAGAGGAGAGAGAGTGAATTTAAGTGAAACTCAGCCCCTTGCTCTACCTGGCTAATTTACGCAGCTTTTGAATTCTACTGAAAAATTAAATGTAGAACTATGGACCATGTCATCATTCTTCATCAATATGGTCATAGAGATACTTTATTAAATGTACTCATTCTATAGACTTACATTATGAGATGCGAGACCTACTCAGCATTTGGGTACTAGTAATAAGAATTTCTTAAATGCCTGAAACTAGAAAGAACTGATTTAACTGAAGGGGCATTTTATTGATTCACCTCAAACAGTTATTCTTAGGTATAGATGGATGAGCAACAGTACCACAGAGATTAGTAAATCCTGGAGCCAGGAGATGGCTCTCCCATCAACAGAGCACTGGGACTGCAAAGATGAGTTAAAGGGCAGCAGGGCATTAACATAAGAATATAATGTACTGCTGAGCCACCAGTCACTGTCAGTTTATTTCAGAAGCACTCAGGAGGGATGCTGCTTTGGTTTATAAGAAAACCAAGAATGGCTTCAAAAATCTAGACCCTCATTATAGTCCCATTACAGTCAATTTATGTTAGAGCTGTCAAAGCAAGAGAGTATTTTATCTTTTTGACTAAGGAGGGAAAAACAAGTCTGGACAGAACAATAACAAATTGTTTCCCTTTGTTTTCTGCATCTCCTCCTTCCCCAGTCTTGTATTTCCTTCTGTCTTTACACCTGGTATAGGCCTTTTTAAGAGCTCCAGGATGATCAGCTACCTCACCTATACAATTTTTCTTTCTGTAGAGAAATTAAAACTTCCTAGTAGCCTTTTTTCTCCCAAAATTATGTCTTCTTTACAATAATGCCATCTTTTCTGGGGAGGTAGAAATAATCAGACTAGTGGCATCCTGGCTAGATAGAAGGAAAAGAACTCTTGAGCAGGTAGAGTGAAAATCACACCCACAAGGAAGGGCACATCAGATAAATATATATGATATATACATATACATATACATATACAATATATATATATATATACATACATATATATATATAATATATATGGTTTACATATATCAGCAGAAAAAATATTTAAGGAACAGTAGAAGCTGCATGGGAGGCTAGCTAGGAAAGCCTCTGGAATGCTAAATGCATACTGCAAAGTAAATATTAAAGCATTTCTGGTTAATCTCACAACTCCTTTCCTCCTACCAGTGACCAACAGGTCATTAGGCACTTTAGCACTCTGATTTGCTGTCACTCTGGGAAGACCCAGAAACACATAAAGGCATTGAAATCTCCAATGCTAAATTTGTCAGCGTTTAAGGAGAAAGAAAACAGGGCCTACCAGTTGCTAGGGTCATTTCACAGTAATCAGATGGTACACAAAACACTAGTGAAAATAATAACATCCAAGGTAACTATGATTTACAAAAACAGATTCCCAAACTGTTTGCTGGGGAAAGGAAAGGAAGGGGCATTAAAAATGTCTCAGGATTGCAGTAATAAAACATGTTAACTATGATATAAAATAAATACTATATATAACTATAAAATAAACTATAAATACTTATATATATATATAATTTATATTTTATAAATAAAATATAAAAGCAGTTAACTATAAGTTAAAACATAACTATAAAATATGCATCACACCAAAAAGCAACCACTTGCCTTCTAACCACATTCTCTTGTTTCTTCCCTCAGGGTAACCTAAAGGATGCTGATGACCCCAGCACTAGTATTGGAGCCTATCATTACATGCTAGAGTCAAACATTGGAAAGACAATGCTGGAATTTCAGGTATCAGAATAACAGTGCGGCTTCTGCATCATTCACAGCTGAATGAAGCAACTTAATTTCATTACTAATATCTAACAGAATGATAAAATGCCCTCCTTTATTCCACATCCCAATGAAAAACATGAAGATAAATCTAAATAACTTGAGAAAATACTCTGAACACTATCCTTATACTGGACTGGTGCATTCTAGTGAGAGAGCACCTGACTTCCTGCACTGGACATGGGTGAATAAATTGTCACACAGTGCCTGATGTAACATCTAAGTGCAAATATTCTTGTAATTCTGGTCATTTCAATGGAATGTTGACCACTTCTAATACTCTGTCAGAGCCTTTTCAAAATTTTACACCAACTGAAAAAACTTTTCAGGTTTGAAAAAACACTTCAGAAAAGACAATCAAGACAATATCAAAATATCAATATCTAATATCAAGACAATAACAAAATCTCCAGTTGCTTTTTTGCACCTTTCTAAATTAACCAAACTGTACATAAAACCTCCATCCACAAACAGTTATTTCACATAGGTGCCAATGTAGGTACATATTTCTGGGTTTGCTTTTCCTCCATTTGATGAAGTATGAATTGTGGTGATGTCATATAAACCTTAAACAGCCTGCAGTATACTGTAAAGTTTTGCTTGAGGTTAACAAATAACACAAGTTAACTGGAAATAGATGCTATGTTGTGGGGGCCATTCTGCAGCACCTTACTGCTGCAAGCAAGACACAGCCACACACATATTTCAAATGAGTGGAGAGTGGGAGCAAATTTGGGAAAATAGTATGAATATTCCTAGAGCGTGCCCATTATGAACTGCATTTTTCCAGAAGCCTCTGCATTCTGGCTGAGTTATAAGTAACATCTCATTGTGTCATATCTAACCCAGAGTGAAAAATGTCATCAAAGGAAAAGCTGCCCTATTTATTTAATATCATAAATAATGATACTGCGGTGGAAGTGCAAGTGGAAGAAGGAGAGTTGCTGTGGATTAAGTTACATCCTTAAGATGTCCAATCTTACCCCTTCGCCTGTTCCCAAGATGCACTTCATGCAGGGATGGAAGCCAACAGGAGATATAACTTTAAAAAATCAGGCCTTGAGAAAGAACACACTCAAAACGCAACAACATTTAAAGGAGTAAGATGCTGTGGCCTACAAGAAGAGAGTTTTGTGAAAGAAAATATGTTTATAAATCCAAATCCAAAGTTATCCTAATTAAAATTGAGAGTCTTTTCCTCACCACTTTGATAAGTATGACAAAAAGATCTGAGTGACTCATGGTGAGTGACTCATGGTGAATGGAGTTAAATCCATTTGGAGGCCAGTCACTATTGGTGTCTCCCAAGGTTCAGTAGTGGTGTCAGTGCTCTTCAATACCTTTATCAATGATCTGGATGAGGGGATCCAGTGCACCCTCAGTAATTTTGCAGATGACACCACATCACAATGAAGGTTAGGAAGTAGGTAATTTAAAGCTCTAAATACCACTACTGACTACACTAAGCAACACTACGACTACACACAAGGTTGTAGTGGTCACCTAAAAGTGAGTAAAAGCTTCTTTGTAAATCAATCTTAAACCTATATTGCTTAGCATATGATTATGTGTGGCCACTGTGCATGCCTGCAAGTAATTGCATTCCTGGAAACCTCACAAGTTTCACAGCAGGCCCCTGAATGTATACAGTTGTTTAAAGCTTCCAATGTGGAAAGAGGAGGTGTCTCCCTTTTTGATTCAGGATCCTCAGGAAGGACCTTCCTTTGCATGTGCACTGCCACATGCTTGGCAGTCAAGTTTTTTAATTGATGGCACATCCTACAATATGTGTGAAAACATAACAGCCTACTCAGACATAGGAGATCTAAACCCCCAAAGACTTAACTGTCTGGGAGATAAATCCCTCAGTTTTACATATTTACATCCCCCACCGCCACCACCAAATTTGTTTTTTCAGTGCTGAGCTGTGCTGCCTGTTTGATTCCTCCACAGGCCTGGGAGGATAGCATAAGACTTTGTAGCATGGTTTAGTGGTGGACTTGTCAGTACGGGGTTAAAGCTTGGACTAGATGATCTTGGAGGTCTTTTCCAACCTGAATGACTCTATGATTCCATGATTTTTAGTACTCTACTTGCATCAAAAGAAGAAATTCTAGTTTTCAGCTCCCTGGCTATAAGACTTTCATTATAACTTCTAATGGGATTTTGGATTTTGTTCCTTTATATCATCATCTTTAAATACCAAATCTTCTCTGTTTCTTCTTTCTCTGAAGTAAAAAGATGTGTTTTTTGAAAATTTAATCCATAATCAGTATGCTCCCATTTTGCAGGAGTTGATGATTGTCTTTCAGCTTCTGCATTGGAATGGAAGCCTTAAAGCACTACGTGAAACAAAGTGCTCCCGGCAGGTACGACATAACTAGCTTCTAAAAGTTGGCTGTGTGAGTGGGTAACTATCTGAGGTTAAAATATGTAAATATATATATTTTTTGAAGTTCTGAATTAATGTATTTTTACTTTATTTTGATATAAACAGGACTTCAGACAAAGCTACATTTTAAAATGTATTTATGTCTTCTGTATTTGTCCCTTGCTATCACTTCAAGAAGCCATAGGCTATTTCTCAGTTTTATCTATCAAGAGACAGGCTGAAAATTCACTTGAGAAAAACTGTTACCCCAGCATGGTTTGATATCTATTTTTGTGAAAACTTTGGGAAATGCATTAGATTGAAAATTTTCAAGACATTTTTTAACTTATGAAATTAAGTTTTGTTCTGTATTGCAATCTACAGAAAAAAAAGTATGCATTCTGAGTTTTCCAAAGGGGAGAAAATTACTTTTAGCATTTAAAAAGTTACCTTCCTTCAAGAAATGTCATCATAGGCAAATTTAGTTCCATCCTGACATTTAAGTCTCTTATAAAGAAATTCAATATTTGACGGATGTTTTATTCCCTTTTAGTTATCAGCTTATGAAAGATGTATAGAATGTTACAAAAGGATTGCTGTGTAATTTTTGTCCAGAGCTGAATTGTTCTTGAGGAAACTGTTGGGGAAAATAATAATAATAATAATAATAATAATAATAATAATAATAATAATAATTTGTAACTGACTTCCATATCTGTTGTCATTTTCCTGAATAATAGGAAGTAATTTCCTACTACTCCCAGTATTCCTTGGATGAAAAGATGAGAAGTCACATGGCCCTGGACTGGATTATGAAGGAGCAAGAATCTCCAGGAATTATTTCCCAAGAGCTGCAAGTGGCTCTTAGGGAACTGGAGGAAGTCAGGAAAGCTGGGCAAGAGCTAAGGTTCTACAAAGAAAAGAAAGAAATACTGAGCTTAGCACTGAGTCAGATCTACAGTGATCAGGTTACCACTTCTTCATGGGACGATCAGATGAGCTTGGCCCTACATGGCTATCAGTAACCTTGAAGAAGGTGTTTGACCTCAAATTGTAACATATTTGTCTAGGTTGAAAATATCCCATATGTAAATTGGTAACATTCTTTCCCATGGATGTTTTAATTTCTGTATCTAAAAGCACTGATGTCCTTTTTGTTTCATTTCTACTTGGTGGATAGAAATATTCTTCAGGTAAAACCAAAGCTACCATGAATATTTTATGTAGTACTGGTACTAAGATATATGTAAACATAAATGGAGACAAACCACAGAAAACTTTTATAGTACTCTGGATATTGAACTTGATATGGTACTCTAGATTTGGAGTTCTGCAAAAAGGCTCTACATTTTCCTTGCTGAAGATGTAAAAATTGTTGTCAGAAACCTACAGACTGTTAGCAATGAAAGACAAAAAGGGCAGTTTAGGCACTGGTACGTTTTTACTCTGACTCCTTCCAGCATCTGTGTGTCCTCTTGGCAGTTCATTTATTCTGTTTGTTCAAGGGTAGCAAGAATCTTCCAAGCAAAAAATAATAATAATAAAAGTTGCACACAGCTATTACTCTGGATTCAATGTGCTTCAAAACTCTGTTGCAGCCAATGAGATATTACAAAGCAGTAAGGACATAAAGATGAGCAAAAATTAGTAGACTGACCAGATTCTGTCTGGTATGGATGCTATGTGGTAACAGTCTGCCAGTCAGACTTTTTCTTTATGTGCCTTTTCAAATTTACTTGCACTGCAACAAATGCCTACTGAGATTCAAGATCTTTCCTTTCCCCATACTGACTGCCAACATAATTCCTCTGCCAGAAGGTACTGTCCCTGGAGCAAAGTCAGCAGCATATACCTGTATCAGGCATGGGCTCATAATAACCAGCATGTTATCTTAGCAGATGATAAAGGCAGAAAGGTGCTAAGGCACTGGACAACTAATCTGAGCACATTTCTTTCTAGTTCTGCTTCTCAGAAGCTTCTGACGGAAGAATGGACACCTTGCAAAGCTGTAGTTTAAATCAACTCAATAGTAGCAGAAGTAATTTGTAGCATCATTACAATTTATTTTAAACATTGTATATTTCCACATAAAAGAGATAAATAGTTCACCTGGAAGAGAAACAGGTTGGGGAAAACTCATTTTTTTCCTGTTGGAAGTGGGGCACACAACTAAGTCATGTCTCATAAAAAAAAAAAAAAAAAAAAAAAAAAAAAAAAAAAGGCGGGGGGGCGGGCAGGGAAACAGGTCAGCAGTAATAATCCTGCTGCAAACCTGTTCACACCACTGCTAGGGAAGTGGTCAGCAGTAACAATTCTGATGCAGACCTATGCATACCACTGATAGTGGGAGGATGTGGGATGGCTATACAGTGTAGATGCCCAGCACAGGGGGAGCCAAGCTGTCTTTAGAGCCTACCTACAGAAATCACAGCTTGAAAAGGAACAGGAGTAGTGCAGAATTTGAGAAAATTGTGATGGAATTTTATTTCTGAAGGAAGAAAAACAGACATCGCTGTGTTCCTTTCTGCCTCCCTCTTCTTGTCTATTGTACATTAATTTTCCAGAGGAAAGAAAAGAAAGCAGTCTCCCTCCACAGCAATCTGAGATCTCTGCCTGAGTTGATAGTGACATGGACTTTAAGAGTCTTGGATTCTTTCTTTATGCCCAATGAGGAGGGAAGAATCTTAATTTATTGGCAGGAACCAACAAGTCCCAAGAGCAGAAAATCATTTTGTAGCAATATTGTTATGTAAAATGAAAAATAGATGGGGAAAAGAAAAAAAAAAAAAAAAAAAAAAAAAAAAAGTTGGATATTGATCAATATACTAGTTAATAAGAAACTTCAATTTTTATTTCTTTTGAATAACACATCAAAAGAGTGTACACAGCTGGCTGACTATTACTCAAAAACCATATTTTATTAACTGGAGGAGTAACTTTTTCTGACTTTTAATACTTTGACAGGACCATTTTAAACATACTCTTCTTTCAGGACATTCCAAATATACAACAATAAAGTGAAAACAATTTTCATATTGCTTCGACAGATTATGCATACTGCCTTGTGCATTTAGGTTGAGTAATTTATGTAATGGTTTGTCTCCCATCAATGCAGTATCTAAATTATTTCAAACAGCAGATTATACACAAAGTACTGGGGAAAAATGGATTTTTGTTTGTTGATCAGATGAAGAAATAAATAATTACACTACAATGGATTGACTGATATTTCACCATTAAATCTTTATTTTTCCTGTTAGCTACTTCAGCTCTAAGGATTTCTACATAAAATTTCTGCACATCAAAGCACAGACTAGTAAGACAGAAGCCACGTCGCAGCTCCCTGTGCACTCTGAGCTAATGGGAAGACACAAACTAGAGGTTGCCTTTGACAGGTTGCATTTAACAAGTACTGCCTACTTTCCCATTTGTGGTCTCCTCATCTCACTCCTGTCTCTCCTCACCATATTTTTATCTTAATATAAGCCTTAACACGACGTAAGCCCAGTTGTGGTCAGTACAGACTATGCTCAGGTACCCAGCAGAAGATATGTGATATGTCCCTCCGGGTTACATGCTGTACATGTAGCATGGGTTACACGGGTTACTCTGACATTACACTCAATAGATACATAGACACCTGCAATTTCTGGAAGTAACTATGTGTCGAGAGAACCAGACTCCATCCCAACATTTCTGTAACAAAATACACCCATTTGCCAGATGTTGGGAAGATGTATAGTCATTTTACTGTGCAACCACATCATTCCTTCAGAGAGACACTCAGGTAAAGGATGCTTTGAAGTTTCATAGAAAAAAATTCCTGTTCAGGGCAGCTGAGAAGCAAAGGTTATTGTGGTTTCTAATATGAACCCTCTGAAGAGTTGCCCCTCTTGCTCTTAGCTACTTGAGGAGAAAATGGTACATGCATATTTCATCTGTTTACATCACAGAGAGATGAAGTTGTATCAGGAGATGTAATGCCCTGAACAGAGTGGAATGCATCCAGAAAATTCAGAAGTGATGACAAAAGTTTGCTAAATAAACCAGCAGACATGGAAAAACAGAATCCTTTGACCCCAGATGCACACTGCTGTCAGGAAGCTTTTATCATTTACTTCGGATTAAAATTGGCAGAGAAGGCTCTCCCATCAGACTATTTCACCATCTGTTTGTGAAAATATCCAGATTATTTTTGCCTTCAGCTATTAACAAGAGGTATAAGGAAGCTCTGCTTTTCCACATTAATCCTAGGTATTGCTGTTCTCACACACATTATGAGCTGGATTTTCAGAACCAAAACATGTGGCCTAAAAGAGGAAAAAAGAAAATCAGTGTAAATGTTGTTGCTCAGCAGTTTACTGTGTCTTAAAACTTAGCTCTCTTTTTGGTATATCCCAGTTAGTACAATATTAACAAGAACAACTTTTGGAAAAAAAAAAAAAAAAAAAAAAAAAAAAAAAAAAAAAAAAAGACCAAACACTTTGAACACATTGAACGTGTCAGATATTTGATGACAGAAGCTGTCAAAAGCAGACACCAGGCTTTTGCTGCCTCTATAGATGAATGTTCACTACTATCATCTATGACCTCAGCCCTTTTCAAAGAAAAACACTGCTTAAGACTGATGATCTCATCTCAATGAAACCAAAACTCTAGGCATATTTGATAATGTACCAAGTCACTAAACTTGAAGCACTTGAGCCTGTTCCTCCTG
Organism: Aythya fuligula; assembly: GCF_009819795.1. Taxonomy (NCBI): domain Eukaryota; kingdom Metazoa; phylum Chordata; class Aves; order Anseriformes; family Anatidae; genus Aythya; species Aythya fuligula. Next base: position 56,599,165 of record NC_045593.1, on the reverse strand, counting down.
GTCTTAAATTCATTGGCCTTATCTCCCTCCCCAGACACACCCCCTTTTTTTCCCTTGAAGTTTATTCTTTGTTTTCTGTTGGTCAACGTATTTCCTAATTTAAAGGAACAAGTAAGTAGGAAAAGGTATGTAAATCACAAATATTTGTACTCTCTTTGTGTGTACTTATTGTATTAATCCTTTAATTATAGCTAAGCTTTAAAATTACATATTAATCCAGATTCTTCCTCCTCATGTTAAAGTGTCCTGGTTGTAAGATATTGGCTTTTTCACTCTTCCACACACGTAATTTTAGCTCTGCCCTTTATATGCATCACTTCCATTCACAACTTCTCCACAGCTTTGAGCTCCTGTATGATGCTTCCTGCAAATCATGTATGGAGAAGCACACAGTAAACTCCAACTGTTTGCTAGGAAGTATAGATATAAAACCAGGAATTATTTCCTGTAATCTGGAGGCCAGCTAGATTCACAGCCTTCTTGATTATGACAGCTAGAAAAAGTTGTGGTACTAATTGAAAAAGCATGTACATTAGATTAATCTTGACATTTCCTTTACTTTACTATAAAACACAACTCAGATAAAAAAAATCCATGCATTAAAAAGTCAAGAAATACAAGTAATCAGTGTGGCCATTTCATACATAAAAAATAAAGAGATTCTGTACAACAGTGCAAAAGGTAAGGAAAAGGGGTTTTAAACACGCAATAAGTGAATTCGCCCAAGACAGCAATTGTAACAATTATTCATAAAGTGGCAGAAACCATCTGTCAAGGACCAAGAATTCCCTGTGGAAGGCAGGGTACAATGTATAAATGTATTACACATTTATCTGTATCTATCCATATATGAATATAAATATATCTACATATCTATCTACCTTTGTCTATGAAATATTTATATTTAGGAACATATAAAAAATGTTTCATAGATTTTTGATTCTGGTCTGAATTGTTACATTTAAAATATATAAGTTGCCTACAAGGCTTTGCAGTATCTTGTGCTCTCCTCCCCTACAGAACTGAAGGGTGCAAGTTTTCTGCTAAGGCAGTCACAGAAGAATGATAATCCCCTATGCAAACTTTAAAACATTTAGACACCCTTCTCTACCTTCTGGCTATCTCCATTGTGATTTTTTATTTTTTTCCTTTTGCACTGATTGATGAGGCAGGTTGGTGAATCTTATTTCATCAACCTGTTCATCAACCAACCAATTGCAGAACACTTATAATAAATAAATGAATACATACATACATACATACATAAAGCATGGTACTGAATGCACTAAGATGAAACTTACCTTAAAATAAACATCAGTATGCAAATGCCCTCCAAAAATGTCTTTTATCACAAATTGTGGAGGGAATATCCTGTCCATTAAATAAATAAATAAATAAATTAGTTAATCTGTGAATTAGAATTTACTTTCCTTCCATGAATTAGAATTTACTTTCCTTTTTTATATTATACAGGTATTTTACCTAAAGATTAGAAGGACATAGAAATTGTAAATCCTCTGTGAATCTATGCCCTTACTATGAATCTAATTAGCAGCATAAATAGTCTTACTGTTACCTGATTTGATTCTGAATCACTTTGGGTGTAGTACAGTTGAATCATTAGTGTCTGTGCCATATTATTCCTGTTTTGGAATATGTACTCAGAAATATCAGAACAGCTCTCACCCCCAGAACACATTTCAAAATACGGACTTCTCAGACAGCTGTCAGAAGCAGACTGGTCTGAGCTCCACAGATGAAGAAGGAAGCCTGTGAAATCTAAAAAAGTAGCATATTGACTTAGCTTACTACAAAGCAAGCACAGGAAATTCTTTCAAACAATGTGCAAGTAAAAATAACCAGTAAGTAGCAGGAAAATGTTGGCTTCTTTCTTTCATGCTGATCCATTGTAAGCATTACTCCAGTCATCCCTTATTGTTAAAAGGAAAAAATACTGCTCTTATATTACTTTCCTCAACAGAGAAAAGAAGAGTCTGTAGCATAACAGGCAAAACAGGCACTTGTCAGCAAATCTCATACTGCAGGCTGTTCATCATGTAGTCATGATCTGATCTGGTCAAGTGCCACTGTAGAATGTATTAAGTTTTGCCCTCACCCCTTACCTCCTACATCACTTTGGAAGGTGATATGAAATCTTTTCAAAATAAAAACATGAACAATTAGAGATATGATGCAAAATATGATATAGAAAATAAAATTCCGAACATTCTCCAGTGTAACTTCTCCAACTTCCAGATACTACAAATGGAACTGGCTGGGAATCTGGCAGTGACTTTTTTTTTTTCTTTCCCCCCTTTAGAAAATGCTTCTTGGTTCCAAAGGGAGATGAAAAGCCATAAAACCTGACTGCTTCATCCAATATAGTGTTGCAAGTCACTTCTAACAGACAACAAGAAGTCTCCACGGTATCAGTCAACAATGAGGTTACTCAATCCACTAAGGGATAAAAAAAAGAGACCTCAGTTTATGCACAACTGAATCATTAACCTTTTCTACAAAGCCAAACTTTTCATAAAGAAGACATAACAAGTGCTTGTCAAAAGGTTTCAGTGTTTAGGATTTCCTTGGGCTGTGGAAACTGAAAATTTCAGTATATATACACTTAAGCTTCAGTCTCTCATTTCAGAGGTGGATTGTCTAATATTTTTAGGCTACTATTTTTGACTAGACAGAGAAAAGAATTTTAAAACAACATTTTATATCTGAAACAAATTCATATTCCGAGATAAATTGAGCCCAGACTGAAATTCGCTTTGCAACTCCACATGGAAAAGTAGGAAAAACAAAACAAAACAAATCCTTCAGCACTCACTGAATACAGGCTCTAAGAGAACTAGAGAGTATATCTGAATTCAAATCACTGCCCCAGACAATTTCAATTACAGATAAACCATACTGACAGATCCCACAGCTTTCAAGACAATATGCATTTAGATATAACTATGCTTACATCCTTTTCTTAACATCAGATCTATCCATCAGTTATTGCCTTCTTCTAACATATTTCAAAACTGCTACCGTATATCCAAATTTAGCCCCCATGAGATGATACAAACTCATGTCCTTCAGTACTTCCCTTTTAAATCTCTGATGACCATTATTACTCATCCTTTAGACTTTTTCCAGGAAAGACATATGCTAATTTAGTGAGACATCAGAAGCTAAATAGAGTGGTTTGGTTGAAACCTTACCAATATAAAGCAGAACAGTTATTTTCTATGTCTAATCTAGAATACTCTTTCATACAGATCAACTTGAAACTTAGTGGGCTGAAGGCGTTTGCAGCTGGATGACATTCTTGGGTGTTCTGGGTGTCCACTGGCTGCATTGTAGGTACCTCTAAATAGCATACAGTGCCTATAAACCCCTACTTTCAAATCTCCTGCAGGCTGATGGGGGAAAAAAATGAGGAAATAAATCATTCTGTTAAAAAGCTGTCATTTCCCCCCAAACATGCTGTCTTTTGTAAACTGTCACTGTGCTGGGAGTGGAGTACTGTACTGGGATGGAGTTGATTCTTTTCACAGCAGCCCATACAGTGCTGTGTTTTATATCCATGACCAAAGCAATGCTTTATAATACAGCAATGCTATCAAGCAGTGTACCAAGTCACAGGTTTAGCTCATGGGTAGTAATGCAAAGTTCTGTCAACAACTGAACTCAGGAGGAATAACTTTCTTGTGGATTTCATTCTTAGTAGCTTTTCTCATGTAGAAAAAGAGAAATAAAAAATAATAATAGTAATACTCAAAAAGTCCTCAGAAATAACTGCTTGAGATGGTTATGGAGTACAGGAATTGCAGATAATGCTTTTCATGAAAGGCATAGCAATCATATCTTTTTGTATAACCTGGTCTCCAAAGATTTGGTACAGAACTCTTTTTTGCTGGGCATCACCTTCAGTACACATTGAAACAACAGGATATTAAGGCTTGTTGTGGTTTGACCTTAGTAGGATGCTTAGCACCACACAGCTGCTTGTTCACTCCCTGTCATTGAGACAGGGAGGAGAAAAGGACGAGTAAAAGTGAGAAAAAAATGTGGGCTGATATAAAGACAGTTAACTAGGTAAAGCCAAAGATGCACTTGCAAGCAATATGAAATGAGGAATTCATTTGCTACTTCCCACTGGTGAGCAGGTGTTCAGCCTTTTCCAGGAAAGCAGGACCCATCACATAGAATGGTTACTTCTGTACTATATTTACCACAGTGAAATTTCGCATGATACTTAATTCAGCAATGATACCTCAGAGCTGCAACTTTTGACAAAAGTTGTTCCACACCACTTATAATTTAAGAAGACACATTCTTTAAAATAATAATAATAATAAGTAAATATAATAAATAAAACTAATTTTTAAAAATCAGAAAGTAGACTCCCCCCCCCCCAGAGGACATAGAACATTATAAATCTTACTAAGAACAATTTTAAGTCTGCATGTATTTGACAAGTTGATGCCATCTCTTTCGGAGTTATTTTAAAAGTTGTTTGGTGATACATTTCTAAACCATCAGTATCATAGAGTCATTGAATTGTAGAACTGTAGAATGGCTCAGATTGGAAGGGACTTTAAAGACCTGGTTCCAGCCCCCCTGCCAAGGGCAGGGACACCTCCCACCAGATCAGGTTACTCAAAGCATCCAACATGGTTGTGAACACTTCCAAGGATAGGACAGCAACAGCTTCTCTGGGCAACCTGTTCCAGTGTCTCACCACCCTCAAAGTAAAGAATTTCGTTCCAATAGCTAGACTAAACTTACATTATTTTTGTTTAAAACCTTCCACCCTTTTCCTATCAATTTTATGATAGGACATCTTTTTTTATAAGGCCCCTTTAAATATTGAAAAGCTGCAGTGAAGTCATCCCAGCCTTCTCCATGTCCATCATGACCAGTTCCCCCTCCTCATCCATCAGTGGGGGCTTACTCTCCTTGGCCTTTCCTTTCTGGGCAATGTACCTGTAGAATCCCTCCTTGTTACTCTTTGCATCCCTTGCCAGGCTCAGTTCCATCTGTGTCTTGGCTTTCCTGATCCCACCCCTGCACATCTGGACAGCATCCCTATCCTCTTCCCAGGCCACGTGTCCCTGCTGCCACTGCCTGTGCATTTCCTTCTTGTGCCTCAGTCTGACCAACAGGATCAGCCATCCCAATTTCCTACCCTCCATTCTTGCTTTCTTAAACAGGGGAAGGGCAGCTCTTGTGTTTTGAGAAAAGCATCCTTAAAGAGATGCCAGTTCTGTTCAGCTCCTTTGTCCCTGAGGACAGTGTTCCAGGGGATTTCATCCAATAAGTCTTTAAACAGCTGGAAGTTTGCTCTTCAGTGGTTTAGAGTCCTGACTTTGCTCTTTGCCAGGCTCACATTCCTCAAGACCTTGTGGTCTTGAGACTCAGCCAGGCATGGTCACTGCAGCCCAGACTACCTAGGATCTTAACCTCTTTAATGAGTTCATCTGCATTGGTGAGCACCAGGTCCAGTAACACGGGTTGGTTAAGACCCAGACAAGGAAGTTGTCCTCAGTGCACTCCAGGAGTGTCCTGGGTTGCTCACAGCCTGCTGTGTGGCTTTCCTAGAAGACATGTGGGTGGTTGAAGTCCCCCATCAAGATGAGAGAGTGCAAGTATGACGCTTTTTGTAGTTGAAGACAGAAGACCTCATCAATGGGCTCCCCTTGATCAAGTGGCCTGCAGTAGACCCCATCCACAAGGTGCCCTTTATTGTCCTGGTCCTTAACTTTTACCCACAAATTTAGAAATTACTTTTTGCCTTGGTCAAATAATAATAATAATAATAATAATAATAATAATAATAATAATAATAATAATAAAAGTATAAGTTGCCATATCACATTATGTATTCCTCAATTTTCCAGTTATGCTTGGGATAACAAAATGCTTCTGGTACATCACTCCTAACACAGAGAACAGAGGGATCTGTAACATCCAGGCCAATAGGACGAGAGTAGGTTATGATTACTCTGTGATGGCCTAGAGGTCTTCTAAAAGCTGCGGAGGTGACTATTAGACTATGCACCATACTGACAAGCTTTCCACTGGCCAATAGCCAAAACTGGGGGGGGGGGGGGGAAGAGGGGAGGGGTACATGTTTTTCTCATCATGAGAAGCCTTCTACATAGGAGTCAGGTTTTTTTTGGTGCCTTTTGGCTCCTCCCAAGAAACTTCCAAAATTATGAATTCAGCAAGAATCCAGGTCACAAGAAGAGCAAAATTCCTTTTTTACAGCCCACTGTGTCATTGGCTACAAATAAGCACATCTCAAAAAAAAAGCTATGTTAACACAGGGGGAGGGAGAAAAAAGAAGAAGAAAAAAAAAAGAAATTTAGTATCTTGCCCCCTTCCCAGAGAAATGAAATACCTTATAATCAGGAGCAGCTGTTATTTGATCAGGTCTGCTGCTAGCACCAGTGCAGTTCTCTGCTGGCATTGCTGGCAGCTGGTTTGGCTGACACATCAGCCTCTGAACAGCTCTTGGAAGCCATTATCGTCACTTCAGGAAAATAGAGGACTCAAAACTCAGGGAAGGGCTCACGTACTGCTTGTAAGCTCTGTGCCAGGCAGTAAAAGCAGTGCAGCTGTGACTGATGAGCACTTCCCTGCGCACACACTTGCTCACTCTCATTTTATATCTAGTGACTCATTCTAAATATTCTCTCCTACGTTCTTGTTAGCAGTGCCTATCTCAGCTGGTGGCCTTGGCTTCCCAGTGATCTCCACCAGAAGATCTGCATGCATAGGTGCTGGATAAACCTGCCTCCATGCCCATCATTCAGGGATGTGTGCATGGCAAGGACACCACTCCATGCTCTCCAGCCTCCTCTCTGGTCTGTTGGTCACAGCTGACCCATGAGAAAGCCCACCCCCAGCTGCTAGTGAGGAGGGTCACTGTTGGAACTGCCAACTGTTTTCAGTTCCTGAAAAATATTTTTTTCCTCCTCAGGAACGTAATACATCATGGGAAAGAAATCATGCCACTCTCTCATCTACCAAACACACTCCACCATCCGTCCAAGTTTATATTATTCCCCTCTTCCTTTATCTCACACAACCTACACGGACAGTTTTTGTGCTTACCTGCCACACTTAGATAATAGACCTAGGTAGACCTACAGCAGTTTTTGGCAGTATCAGCAGACCGGTGGCTGAAAAGTGGATTCCAACATCTAGAGCTTCCAACATCAAGCTACCTCACACATTAAAATGTGCAGAAAAATAAATAAATAAAATAGCAAGAAAGCTGGTCTGAGCATGGAGTCCTATAGGCCAGCACAGGCCGCGTTTCTCACTAGCAGTGTGTGCTAGTGCTTTCAGAAGAAAACACTTCTTCACTCAGCAGAAGTGGGTCTGCCTTAGAGTGAAAAAAGAATGAGTTGTACAGCTTTTGAGGTCTTTATAGATTTGACATTTTTAACTGGGAGGTGGTTCTGATCTTCCCATTGGTCTGTTTTCCTGCCCACCTTTAGTCTATGGGCAAGCTGTCAAACTGTTGCAAGATTTAAATGTTTTCTTCTGCTCTGGCAGTGTTTGAACTGTGTACAGTCCCTTTTCAGATGCTGAATCTTGCATTTTGCATAGAACATATACTAAAATTCAGACTTCACGTGATCATCAAGACTGGATTTATTATGCAAGTTGTTACCAGCTTGTAATGAAGAAGAAATATGGCAATAATCAACACATTTAAGTTCCTAATATGCGTGGAGGAGCTGATGACTGGGCTGCTTTTTACAGGATGTTCTATACATAGATTTACGACAGGGCTACAGGGAAGGCATTTTCCTGGAGCAGATGTAGCTGTGATACAAGGGGGAGCTGGTACAATTACATGGGTCACACAAAACTGAGCAGCAGTGGGACAAGTTTACACAACAGATGACCAAAGAGAGTCTGGGACAGCAACTGGACTTTCTTTACACCTTTCCTGCATCCACAGCAATGTCTTAATTAACTGGGTAATACACTAATGTTATCATTAAGAGATTTATGAGAAGGTAACAACAGAATTAAATATTTAGGAGAAGTTGCTATATAAGGAGAAATCCTGTACAGCATCATACTTGGAAATTTATTCACTGTTGTGAAGCTATTTAATGACCACCACCATAAGCTGAATAAATTACCATATTTTTCTCACAGAACTGAGCTGGCATACAACACTTTGGGTTTCCACTCCATCGGTAGATTGAAGCAACACCAAAAATTTAGACATTTAAATCCCTCCCCCACCATTATGGCCCTTGTGACAGATGTTCCAGATCTCCCCAGGAGTCCTGCAAATTGTGTTTACCACCCCTTCCTCCTTTAAACTTCCAAGTAGCATCTCCATAAAAATCAGTAAGTACAAACAACAGTGTAATTTAAGAGTAATTACAAGCATACATATCTTTCTGTACAATATACCCAGATGTGGAACAGTAACTTTTACCATGTGCTGGAATGAAGCAACTGTGAGAAACATGATACAGGAACTCTGAAGTCCAGCATACAAGTCCGGATGCATGAAACTCATACAAAAATGTATGGTTAGTGAGACAGCATTGTTTGAAATTTCAGAGTGCAATGAAAGATAACATCTTCCAGCATTGGAAAAATCCAGTTCATCAGAGGAAGGAATGTTCCATCTAATAGAGAACAGGTGAAAACAGGGAGACATCAAGAAGAACTCACTTTATGGATCAAACTTCCTGCAGCCCCTTTGTGGCAAGCGAAAATAATTAATGCCACCATGTTTCATGCAATCTTGGTTTTATAATGCGTGGTCAATTCTATCTGCCTCAGACACTGCAAGATATTTCAACCTGGTAGGAATATTTGAAAATAAAATGACAAAAAATAGATCACCACTGGATGTACAGTAAGTTCTGCAGACAAAGGCTCTAGGATGAGGATGAGATGCTAGTGTTTAGAGAAAGAAGAGTTTTTGTTTAACACCAAATATTCTGATATAATTTAGTAGTTTACTGATTACTCGAGAACAGAGGAGCATCAGTATACTGTGTTATTCTGTTGAAATAGTAATTAGGTGTCTGTAGACAATAGATTGCATGTCAGTTTGTGTAAGGAGCTTAACTTTCCCTGTAGGTGCAAGTACCCAAACACATTTTTCTGTTCCCAACAACAGATTTTTTATATATGGTCAAAGTTATTTCCTTTATTCCAGCTCCTGTTCCTGTCTCAGCCAAAAACAGATTTGCTCATAAACATAACACCACTGCTCTAAAGTAGGAATCCACTGGTTTCTCTCTGTAATAGGTTTGTCTGGTTAAGATAAAATTGATACACTTTTTAGCTCAGCAATTCAGAACCATATAACCTATATATACCCCTTCCTGGAGACCAGAACCTGCTGTGCCAATATTCATCTACATGAAACAGAAGAAAACAAGCTATAAATACAGTGTGGAAAGAATAGACCTCTCACACTCACGCCAATTTAGTATTCTATGATATTCAGGGCAAACAACAAGTTACTAAAGAGGTGTGGAAATTTTGCTAAAAGAACAGCCTTTGGTATGCAGTGACTCCCTCATTTCTTCCTGTAATTTTGTTATAGCCCAAGTTAAAGAACCAGCAAATTAACGTATCATCTTGCCAAACTTGCAGCTAAGGATGGAATCCTAATTTATTTTTTAAGCTCTTTAGTGAACAGCAAGTCTTTCATTTCCATATATATTGACAGAATCTGAGTGGAAGCATAAATATTTATACAAATTATCACACAATTTTAAAAAAGATCGAGAAAGCAAAAAAGAATGCTAAAAGAAAAAAGAATGTTTTTGATGTGCATGACAGACATAATTGGTCCCACTGATTTAGGAATGATGCCAAACAGCCCTGAGCACTATTCACTGGCACCATCCCTGTTAGCTATTCACAAATACAAAGCAGGTTTCAAGTGGTGCAGGATGACAGGAATCAGAGAAATAAATCCATTAGAACAAAACTGAAATTTGAAACGCATGACAAAAAACAGTTATAGCTATGTGTTATGGTGTTGTCTGTGAGGGTCAGCTCTATGTGAAGGACCTCAATAGGTTTGCCTATTGGTTTAACTGTGGCCCTTTCATCCAGTGAGCGCACCAGAATACACAGTGGTACAGGACGGAATTAAAAGTGAGTGGTGAATCAACAATCTGAGTCATCTATGTTCAAAATAAACCTCCTTGTTTACAAAATAATAATAAAAAAAATACATCATGCATAGTCTTCAACATCTTCCAAGAGAATGTGTCCTCACCTCCCCAGCCCTGTTCCCTACAGCTCCCATGCTGCCGCTGCACTGAGCTCTGTTGTCAAGGATCACTCCATTCCTGCTTCCCATCTTGACACAAACTGCAATAAATTACTTCAGCCATCCTGATGTCCCTTGGAGAGACAACACACTAGGACAAAAGCAATCTAGAAGGTTCCTGGATTTCATTTATAACCTCTTCCTCACAGTAACAGAGGAGCCAACAAGGAGAGGTTCTGTGCTGGACCTCATACTCACCAACAATGAGGAGCTTGTTGGGAATGTGAAGGTTGAAGCCAGCCTTGGCTGCAGCGATCATGAGACGGTGGAGTTCAGGATCTTTTAGGCAAGAAGAACAGCGAAAAACAATCTCACAGCCCTGGAATTCAGGAGAGCAGACTCCGGTCTCTTCAAAGTTCTGCTCGGAAGAGTCCCATGGGATAAGGCTGAAGAGGGGCTCAAGAAAGCTGATTATTGTTCAAGGATCACCTGCTCCCAGCTCGGGAGACGTCTACCCCGTTGAACAGAAGGCCAGTCAAAAATGCTGGGAGGCCTGAGTAGATAACAATGAGCTCCTGGACAAACTCAAAAATACAGAGGGTGGAAGCATGGACAGATAACCTGGGAGGAATACAAAGACATTGCCTGAGCATCCAGGGCTAAAGCTAGGAAAGCTAAAGCTCAGATGGAATTGAATCAGGCCAGGGATGTCAAAGATAACAAGAAGAGCTTCTCTAAGTACATTAGCAACACAAGACTAGGTCAAGTGTGGGACCCCTATTGAAATAAATGAAAGACCTTCTTACTCAGGACAAGGAAAAGGCTGAGGGAGTGAAGGCCTTCCTTTCCCCAGCCTTTACCTGCAAGAATACCCCTCAGGAATCCCAGCTTCCAGAGACTGGGGAGAAAGGCTGGAGCAAGGAAGATGTCCTCTAGATGGAAGAGGATCAGGTCAGGGAATACACAAGCAAACTCAGAACAGGTAAGTCCATGCCCCTGATGGGATGCATCCATAGATGCTGAGGAGACTGGCAAATGTTGTTGCGAGGCCACTTGCAATAATCCTTGGTTGACCATGGTGAGTGGGAGAAGCGTCCAGAGACTGGAGGAAAGCAAATGTCACTCCTCTCTTCCAGAAGGGTGGGAAGGAAGTTGTGGGGAAGCACAGGGCAGTCACCCTCACTTTGATCCCCAGGAAGATAGAGCATCTGATCCTGCAAACCATTGGCAGGTGCATGAATGTCATGAAATACAGAAGTGAAATTAAGTGCAAATATGAATCAAGAGATGCACAGAATTTCACTAAAGTTATGTTGGTATACAATTGAGACACAGCAATAAGAAGAGACAACTTACCTTTCATGCCCTTTAAAAATTATGTCTCCTTCCTGTTTTCCTGAGGGGGCATAAAGGGGTAAGATAGTCAAAAATGGTTGCCAGCTGGACTGCAAAGCAAAAAAATAAATAAATAAAATAAAATAATTTTATTTTATTTATACATATATTGCTGTATGAATATCTGTTGTGGTTCCGCTCGAGTGGGCAGCCGAGCTCCACCACAGCCGCTCTCTCACTCCCCCTCCTCCAAGAGGAATGGGGAGAAAATATGTGAAAAGGGCTCAAGGATTGAGATAAGGACGAGAAAATCACGCAATAATTATTGTAACGGGCAAAACAGACTCAGCATAAGAAGATAGTAAGATTTATTGCTCATTACTAACAATTTTGAGAAGTGAGAAACAAAGGAAAGAAACCAAAAGCACCTTCCCCCCCCATCCACCCTCTTCCACCTCCTCTCCCCGAGCGGTGCAGGGGAACGGGGGAATGGGGGTTATGGTCAGTCTACAGCACTTCTTCTCTGCCGCTCCTTCTCGGTCACTCTCGTCCCCTGTGCTGTGGGGTCCCACCCACGGGATGCAGTCCCTGATGAACTGATCCAGCGTGGGCTTCCCACAGGCAGCAGCTCTTCCAGAACTGCTCCAGATATGGGTCCGTACCAGGGGGTCCATCCCTCAGGAGAAAACTGCTCCAACCTGGCTCCCCTACGGGCAGCAGCTCCTGCCAGGTCACCTGCTCCTGCGTGGTCTCCTCTCCACGGGCTACAGGTCTGGCCCGGAATCTGCTCCGGCAGGGGTCTTCCACAGGCGGCAGCCTCCGTCGGTGCAGGGCCACCTGCTCCACCGTGGTCTCCTCCACGGGCTGCAGCGTGGAACCCTGCTCCACCGTGGTACTCCATGGGCTGCAGGGGGACATCCTGCTTCACCATGGTCCTCACCACAGGCCGCAGGGGACTTCTGCTCCGGCGCCTGGAGCACCTCTCCCCCTCCTTCTACGCTGACCTTGGCACCTGCAAGGCTGTTTTCTCACTCCCTTCACTCTCCCGGCTGCTGTGTGGCGCAGCGTTTTTTCCCCTGCCTTAAATATGCTCTCACAGAGGCGCAAAACAACATCGCTTATTGGCTCAGCTCTGGAAAACAATGGGGCCCTTCCCAAACATGGGGCAGCTTCTAGATCTTTCTCACAGAAACCACCCCTATGGCCCCCTGCTACCAAAACCTTGCCACGTAAACCCACTACAATATCAGAATGCAACATCTAACTATTGGGTTTTTTAAAAAGCGTCCAGAAAGAGACTAAGGTGTTTAAGAATATTAGCAAATAGCACTCCTCCTGCCTCCTCCCACTAACTTCTATCCTGAGGAAAACTGAGGCGTTCTCTTCTCCCTGTGATGCCTCTACTTACTCTGTATTTTGATATTTAGATCTCATTTGTATTCATACTAAACGTAAGTGTTAATGATTTCTCGGAAAGCCAAGACAGAAACCGAGAACACTTACATCTCACTGAATGCAAACTGGCATTCTGTGTAATAATATGTGGGGAGAACTAAGAGTGGAAATATTTTGAACATGAATTAAAAAGTGTTTTGCTTCTAGTGGCTGGGAGGGTTTTGTATGTTTCCCCAAAAAGGCAACATCTATTTTTGAGAGCTAAAGATACTGTGCTTCATTATAACTCAAAGCATTTGCCCTCCAACTTTGTCACAAAGGCTGGAAATTAAAACACCTGCCACTGATTTTTCTCTGACCTCTCAAGAGCACACATGCCTTTGTGATAATACAAGCCAGGCAGGCCTCAAGGCCTCTACCACTCAGTCACAGAGATTTTCCTCTGCCGCAGAGAACAGAGAGATTTTCCTCTGCCCGTGGAAGCTTCCAGCTTATTTGCACTGTGCTGATATGTATCTGGGCCTGTGGCCGGACTTCAAATGTTCTCATCTCCCTAACGAGCTGCATGTTGAGATTTTCACTGCAACGCAACCTACTGGCTGCTGTGGAGCTACTTGTGACAATTTATCCCAGCACAGTACTAAGGAGATGGCAGGTCCTGCTAGGTTTTAACACAAGCAGCTTTACTCTGATTGTTTTGTTCTCAATTTACTTTTGGCCTGCAGTGGCTAAGAAGACGCTGTTTTCATATTAGATATATGATCTCTGGCAGTTTCATGTCAATCAGCTTTCTGAACTGTAGTTCTAGCCAGAGATTTAAGCCATTCAAGTCTCTCACTATACTACTCATTTATTTATTTAGATGGAGAAATATCAGTAGCCACATACGGATTTTACTGGAATAATTAAGAGTTGGTTTTCATTACAAAAATTTAACTTGGTGCTATCAGTTTGGCACAAAGCCATGCAAGGCATATTTATACAGTACACAGATATAGAGTAGCAAGAGATACACATAAGGTGAGGCAGAAAATCTGGCAGCTATAGTAAAATCACTTAAACATTCAGAAACAGATTCACCTGACACATAAAATAGGAATCGTGCTTAGCCAAAACGTATCTGGCTACAACAATTCCTGCCTCTTAGAAACTGCTTGAAAGATTTCTCCTTACCTTGTTACCCTAGAGAAGCAATTGGTATAGTATCTTGGATGTGTCTGAATTTTCCTCTCTGTGGGTTAAAAATGCAGCCTATGCATCTTGACCAGCTCAGTTCCTTTTTTCTTGGGTGGTTAAACCTCAGCAGTGATGGAAAGGGGTTGAGGGATGATAGCACATTACAGTGCATGTTCTTCACCTTTCCACCAGCAGGAGTGAACTTGCATCTCTTGTTACTGTGCTGCAAAGCCTTACCCAAATAAGCATGGTTAGGCTTTGTAGCACAGTACAAAATAATTAATTAGTAAGTCTACGGGTTTTGATTTACATGCTGTACAGTACATTCACAAACATTATAAATTGACACAAAACCAGTATATGGGGTTTATGTGGCAAGGGTTTGGTAGTGGAATAGCTGCAGGGGTGGCCTCTGTGAGCAGAGCCCAGCAGCTGCCCCATGTCAGAGCAGAGCCAGCTCCAGACGGCTCCAAAGGGGCCCGCTGCTGGCCAGAGCTGAGCCAGGGAGTGATGCTGGGTGGGCCTCTGGGAGAGCAGAGTTAAGAAAGAGAAAAAATACTGCTGTGCTACAGCAACTGGAAGAGAGGATTGTGAAAATGTGAAAGCCCTACAGCCCCCAGGTGAGTGCCGCAGGAGGGCAGGAGGTGCTGCAGGCAGGCAGCAGCAGTTCCCCTGCGGGCTGTGCAGGGAGAGGCCCCTGGTGGAGCAGGCTGTCCCCCTGCAGCCCATGGGTCCCACATGGAGCAGATCTCCACGCTGCAGCCCCCCCATGGGTGGAGGAGCCCCCGGTGGAGCAGGTGGATGTGGCCTGGAGGAGGCTGCGGCCCATGGAGAGCCCCCACAGCAGTACAGGAGCACTCTGTTCCTGATGGACTGCAGCCCATTGGAAATGTCCACACTAGAGCACAAAGAATGGCATCTCATAGGAGAAACCCATGTTGGAGTAAAAGAGTATGAACAGGAAGGAACAGCAGAGGTGAAGTGACAGGGACCCAACCACCATCCTCCATCACCTTACACTAGGTGGCAGAGGAGGTAGAAACATTAGAAGTGAAGCTGGGCTTGGGATGATGAGTAGTGGAGGAAGCAGATGTTAGTTTTGTTTCTTACCACCCTACTCAAATTTTTCACTGGCAATACTCTCCCTAATTTGTGTATCTTTTGCTTACCAGATACAAACTCCCTATCTCTTACCTTGCTCCAGAAACATTTCTGCCTTATCTTCTCCCTCTGTCCTGCTGAGGAGGGGGATTGAGAGCAGCCAGGTGGGCACCTGGTGGCCTGCCAAGGCCCATCCACCACACCCAGGTTATTGCCAACAGCTGATTTAAAGAACATTGGAGTACAGATCTCTGCAGCCAGAGTATAAATTACTTTTGCTAGGGTACTGCTCACTCATTATTAATGACAGGAACTTGAAAACCTACTGTCTTCTAGGACAGAAATCCTTCTTTAAACAGAACTCCTTTCCATATGAACAGTGTGTTTGAATGTGGAAAAGCAAGAAATTAATGTATGAAGTTAACTATTTACGAGTCCCTACAATGAGTCAGAATAGAACTTACTTCATGAGGAGAAGGAAGTCTCAGGTCCCTGTGTCAGTCAGTGCCTGAACGAAGCCTCTCCCCGCCACCAGCACAGGGGGATGAAATTGTGTCCCTTTCTATCAGTTGCATTGGGTGCAAATCTTCATCCAAAGTATATTATTATGCTTCAAAGAATGCATTTTCATGTGAATAGAGAAAACAGCTAAAACAACTTCCCACTTTCATTTTATCTTTTATGTACTTTCTCAGGTTACATTATATTTTTGTGTGTTATTCAATCTCCTACCAGGCATCATAAATACATCAATATGCAGAGATTATACCATCCTCCCCAAAATATGTTTCTCAAACCTTAATTATACCTTTAGCCTGCCACATGCTTCAGTTCCCAATCTCTCCCATGCTTTTCTCAGTTCACTACAGCTTTTTTTTTTTTTCTCTGATCAGAGGCCCATGAAATTTTTCACATCCTCTAGAGCACATGGAATTGCATGAACTTTCCTCTGTCCTATACCTGACAAAGAGCTTTCTCTGCTCTTTACTGCCTCCTGGGAAAACTGGCAGTACATACTTCCAGTCTCAGCTGCTCCACCAGGCCTCTGCCCTCAGTTTGGAGATGTCAGCATTTTTTCTTTTTTGCTTTTTCCAATTTCTTTCTGCTGCTCTCCTAGGATTCCACCTATCCCAACCTTTGCTTAAACAATTTTAAACACAAGCACTAAGACCTACCTTGAGATCAAGGAGTGCGAGCTCTAACGCTGAGAATCTGTGAACTGTCGATGTACTCTACTGTTCAAGCAATTCAAGTTCATATGACAATCTTTTAGTATTATTGTCTTTGGTTAAGATAACAAAGAAATCCAAAAATGGCTTTTACTTTTAAATTGTAATTAGATACTGGTGAGATTTTGATGGATGGAATTTATCAATAAAATTCTGCTGCGGATGAAATAGTGAAGTGCAGAGTTTGATTTTTTTTTAAGGTGTTACAAACTTTCAAACAAACTTGTTTATGATGTTTTAAAAAAATATCACAAAGAAAAGCTTATACTGAAATACTTTATTTCCATCTCACAAAAAGCAATAGTGTTTGCAGTACACATGCCTTTCAAATCAGTGCTGGTAATATGCAAAAACATTTCTCTGAAATATAAAGAAAATAAGCTTCTCTTCCCTTTACAAATGAAACAGACAACTTTGCATATTTTATGTCTATCTATACATACACACACGCACACACACACACACACAATATTCAAATCCCCATCTGAAGGCAGGTATTTTACAACCTGAAATGTTACCACTCACAGTTCAGACACCTGTGAATTTACATTGTCTTATATATTTTTACAGTGTTTAAAATACAAAGACTAACCCATTACAAGTACCTACAGTATACAGCATTTCCAAATTAACTTGTAAGGTATTTTTCAGGGATACCTAACTTAACCTTGACTTAATGAAGACAGGGCTCAGTTCTCACTGCAAAAATTTGTTTTACA
The DNA here is from genome assembly GCF_009819795.1 of Aythya fuligula. Classification (NCBI taxonomy): domain Eukaryota; kingdom Metazoa; phylum Chordata; class Aves; order Anseriformes; family Anatidae; genus Aythya; species Aythya fuligula. The sequence goes on along the minus strand of NC_045593.1, from coordinate 56,581,940 downwards.
CTATATATTCAAACCCCTCCAGTCTCCAATTCTTGGAATGGAAAATCTGTACTTCATTTTTACAAATTCAATTCGAATTACTGTGTTTCAATCCATTCAAGCCACTATTTTTTTTTTTTATAAAACTATATACTTAAGATTGTATTGTGATTTGATTAATGCCACCATCACTAATTCAAAAAAGATGCCCGTCTCCTGTTCTGCATCAAACAAAGTTAAATTGTCACATATAAAAGTCGATATATCTAGTACAACAGCAGGTTTAAATAACACAGCAAAATTAGAGATTTAAATTCTTTAGCAATATGACCTGAGAGTTTAATATGGTAAATGTACTTTTTTTCCCCTAGAAATCATGTGACTCCATGACATAAAAAAGTAACAGAAATCTTTGAACATTTAGTAGCATCGTGATGAGTGATAGATATAAATATAACTATTAAAAATAAGCTTATGTATGCACTTGTCAAAATGTCGAAAATAAACATTTAGCATGTCGAGAAATGAATGTACTACATGATGCATGGATTATGTGGAAAAGCTAAAATGTATGTGACTGAATGCAACAAGTGCATACAAATAAGAATGGTTACTGAGCATTAATTTAAATTTCAGAGTGCAAAGAAGGATATCTTCCAGCAAAGCAAAGGAAGGATGGTACAACCTGTCAGAAAATGGAATGTTCCACCAAAGGGAGAACAGGTAAAAGATACAGATTCAAGTTACACTTCCTACATCTGTTAGCCAACAAAAGAAAATTATTCCTCCCATGATTAGGGAGGAATGATTAGGCATTAGGTTTTTCATAGATCATTTCTACAATGTATGTTCAGAATTATGTGTCTCAAATACCTCAAGATCTGGAAAGTTCTCCTTTCCTATGGTAGACAGTATCTTTCTACACCTTCTGAGTGCCAAGTCTGATAATTAATGCAGAAATTCCAGTCCAAACAAGCTGGCTTTCCAGCAAATGAGTGATTTCCATATAGGAGTGGACAAGAAGAAAGTTTGTTTCTTCTAGAAGGATTAGTTTACAACAGAATGAGCTTGACAGCAATACAGTACTCAGGAGGAGATGCAACGTTATTTTACCAAAGTTTACTTATGTAGTAGTTCCATAGCTGGAAAATCTATATGCTGAAGTACAATTTGACATCATATTTATAGGATGCAACAAAAGCCAGCACTGCTCAGTGTACTCCCTCTGACAAACTTCAGTTACCCGTGAAACAATCCGTGTAACAACAACGAACCCTCAGCAATTGTAGTCTGCTTTCCCATTAGCAGCACTGAAACGCTCAGAGAGACAAGTCTCACCAACCTCTAAGAACAAGACCTCAGTCAGCTCCTGCAGGAAAACAGGATGTTTATTCTAACATACTGTCTAGCATATCACTTCGATGATAAGCCATAAGGCACAATGACCATCTATCACTATGACTGGTTACACAGAAAAATTAAACCTATTTTAAACACCTTCATTCCATATGTTACCATCTTTTCACACATTAGAAGAAATCTCATATTTCTCTGCTTGCACTTTTTCCATCTCTAAATAAAAATAAAAGCTGAGCTGGCAGAGGGCGCAATCCTTTTTCCAGGGACAACATTAAGAGCTCAACTGCTTGCTTACACTTTTCCTGGTAGGCTAATTTTACATAGGAAAAGTATTTATTTTTGATTTATTTATAGAAGTAAAAAATATATACATGCATATTTGCTTTTCACCACAATTAGCTCTTAAAATTACAAGTGCATTCATTATAAACAGAGGATACTGGAAAGTAACAAGACAATCAGTGCATAATGGCTTTGAAGACAGTAATTGATGTAGCCCATCTGAACATGTACTATAGTTCCAATTTATTAAACACTATGATTTTACATTGCAGGAGATGATACAAAACTAGTAGCATTTGAACTCACAGTTTTTCACTGCAAAGCTCTTCTGCTGTAAAATAAGAATGGCCTAAGATATATAAAAAACATTAGCTCAGTAAGTTTTAGCTAGAAAATACTATGGAAATTAAGTGAAGAGGTCCTATTGGCTACAATATGTTTTTCATTTGACCAGAAGCCAAAGAAAACTCAAGGAACTACCAAGATTTCATTCCTTTACAGTAAGGCATGACAGATGTGGCTCTAAAGGGCAGTTCATTGCTCATGCCTTAACCATTCCAACCTTCACCAGTTCCCAATAATCTCAATAACAGAGAAGTATATTTAAGCATTTCCCTTGGAAGGAGGACTCCAGCACAGTTTTTGTTAAGGTTATAGACTCCATGACAGTTTAAAAACCTCTACAATGGATACACTGAAATTATTACCTATTAGAAAAAAAAAAAAAAAAAAAAAAGCTGTCAAATGCAGCAAAAAGTGAAATAAAAAAAATATTCCTAAACCTTTCCCTCCCCTGACTTTCCAGATGGTCTTGGTACAGTTTGCAGTCTAAAACTCAGCTGCATGCTATTTCCTTGCTAAGAGCTAATTATCAGTAAAGCATCTGAATAAAATCTATAATCCTACAGCAGAAATCAGGAGGAAGATGGGCTCTTCCTCCGGAGTTTCCTTTTGAAATTTTATATACCTCAGTACCGTAGTCAGGGCTGAAGTAAAAAGAAATGTGAGGGGATAGAAAAGTGAAAGTATACTACTGTTTTCTCATTTAATATTAGGAAGTGACTGTAAAGGAAAATAGATGACAACTACACATATACACACAAATATACAAATATGGAATTCATATTTCTGCAGAGAGCATAAAGGTTTAAAATAAACTAAGAAATAATACCACAAGACATGGAAGTTTGTAAAAAAAAATAATCAGAGAACATAACTAATTACCATTCTAATTGCATGACTTTTATGGAATTAGGACAGTATGATCTACTTTCAGTGCTTACATTCCTTCTTCAGTACTTGTGAAAATTGCTCTTTTCTGAGCCTCTGGGGCAAACAAATGTTTGTGCATGCTCAGAATCTAACACACTTTCTAACAATTTCAAGATTAGAACTGCAGACATAGTTTTTAATGTGAACTGATAAAAACATGAGGAATTCCTTTTCCAAGAAAGCATTTCCCATGCTGTCAGGATGGGAAAAGTATGGCATGGCTTAAGCAATCACAGCTTACAATTTCTTCTAATTAGAATGAGCAGCCAATGCTGTGATTTCATCAATTAAAGTTTGAATTACCTTTGACAAATTTTTACGTCCACTAATTTAACTCTCAAACTACTATCTTCAGAATTTGCTCTGACTGAAATTAAAACTTTGTGTTGTTCAAAATTTTCAACTTTTAACCCTTAATGTTTTCATATCGAATCACATATTGGATGCTGACAAGACAACAGGTCTGAATCTGCTTGCGTGAATCCACAAAAGGTGCAACAGTAGTGAACATTTGAAAACATCCTATCTCCACATAAACAAGTATGATTACTCTTGCATGTGTTTTATGTACATGCTATGCCTCAGAAATGGCTTTTCTCACTGCTTTTGACAGACAAGGTTGTACAGTTGGTGTTTTGGCTTTCTAATGTGGCACATCTCTGCTTTTAGATTCCCCCCCCTTTTTTTTTTTAAAAAAAAAAAAAAAAAAAGAGTATGATGATTTAGATCCCCTTCTTTTAAAGCGTATGAAGACTTGTCACACAAGGTTTTTCATAACAGTAGAACAAACCATTAAAGTCTAAATGAGAAGCTTTCTAAAGCTATACTGAGTAAGCAATGTACAGAAATTATACTGTGATATCAAAGGTAACAGGCAAGGGAAAAAAAAGCATAAACTTAACCAAATGAAGTGGCTGATACACTGACTTATTGCAGGACCTCTGCAACAAGTGGTGAAATTCAAAATCAGTAGTCAGAAGTAGACAATTCAGTAGTCAGTCTAACAGATAAACCGGCCTGTTAACAACTTCTCATGGCAGTTTTGTGCAGTTGCTCACAGATCAATACAGCAACATCAGTTACACTTTGATGTTTAACAACACAATTCTCAAAAACGTCTAATAAATTCAGAGTAAAAGTTTCAAGGCCACATCATTGTTTTTGGAAATTCCATCTCTAAAACATTTGTTTTTGCTGTCTGGCTTTCTCCTTTCCATGCAGACTATTAGTGCTCAGCCACTTTAAACATCAAAAGGTGTATGATTAGCATGATGTATTATTCTTATTTTTCATGCAATTCCCAAACAACACAGTGAAAAATCAGAAGTCCAAACTGAATTCAAATCCAGACCGTATTTACCTCTCCTCAAACTGCTGTACTTTATGAGATCCTCTAATACTTATGTATGACTTTGTTTCACAACAGCTTCTCTATCTACGAATGTGGAAACTACCTGTATTTTTTGCAGTAACAAAGCCCTACTAATTACCTAGCAGTCTGCAAAAAACTAACAGTTCATGGCAACTTTCTTTCTGCTCTTACCTGTCAGTATCAACGCACTGATGAAAATCTAGAACATGATACCAAATGAAAGGGTATTAAATTTCATAATATATAATATAATTTATGGAGATGTTTGGTCTATAGATGAAAACAGTTTCAGAATAAATACATCCTGCTCATAAATGCTTCGAGGGAAATCAAAATTTGTGTGAGACATGCCCTGAGCTATCTAGACTCTCTAATAGTGCAAACAATGTTGCAGCAATGCCTGGTTTCACCCTGGCTTTTGCAAAAGAAACAGAGCAACTGTCCACAGATTTCCTAAATGGCTGACATGCCATAGTTTTATGTGCACTACAGCCATTTTTGTAGCTTTGCTAAGTTCCTCTCCATCCACTGGATATTGAGCTGAATTGTGTCAAGTGCCTCTTTTACACAACGCAGTTTAGAACTCTCTTCTGACTTGGATTCAAAAAATGTCTTCACCTGAATGACAAGAAAAAATAAAGTGTTAAAAAACAACACAGACCTCACAAATAGATACAAAGCAAAGGCTACACATGTGCTGGAAACAGATAATCATATACATTTATGCAGCAAACAAAATTCTCAGAGTTGGCTTCCCAAAATGCAAGAACGTCTTTAATGGGAAGAGCAGCAGTAACCCCTTTGGTTTCAATAAATTAGTTTACCAATAAATAGATATTGGTAACTCATCACATTAATTACAGAGCACTCACAGAGCACTGTAAGTTCTGGAAAGAGAGGTGTTTTTTGTGTGAAAAAGAACTAATTGTTGCTAGTGACCCAATGCAGTCCTCTCGAATGACCCCCCACTTCCACTTAACATTTTAACTATCAATGCTTACACTTAAAATACTACTGTTCGTACAATAAGAAGCCTTCTCTACCCAGTTTTCTAAATGAAAGCATTAGACTCAACTATAAACCTTTCTTGACACCATACATTCAGGGTCTTGTGAGGTAAGACTCAAATTTCTAACAGCTAGTAACTGGATCTTAGCTTATACTCACTTCCACAACAGCTCTTTGGGACTGTTGACAGACAAAATAATCTAAAACAACTCTTAATGGCTCTCCATGCCATTCCACAGATGCAGAAAGCACAGATTATTGACAAGATCTAGACCAAAATTTTGCTATCACTATTTTGGGATACGGAGTGTTCCAGTGAACAGGAAACCAGAGCAACATGAACAGATAGCTGTGCTTGACTGTGTATATTCAGCTCTGCTGCTGATTCAGACTGTCATCTTCAACATGTTTATGTACATATTTCCCATGTGTGACATAGGGACAGAAATAGCTGTATATCCTTTCAAAAGGGCCTTAGTGACTGTGAATAACTGTTTTCCTCTACCGCAAAATAACTGAGGACAGCACTGGCACTAGAAAATATGATTTTCTGACTGATTAAGCCACCAACCTCAAGTAGATGCGCCCTTGTTGCAAACTGAGAGGTTGATGAACTAATGAGGTTCTGGATAGTATATGAACCTAGATGAAACCTGAAATACAGAGAAGAAAAAATTTATGAGTGATTTTAACATGCAGGTTCAGTATATGCACATATTCATATTTCTAACTTTTCTTCTGTTTCAGTATTTGGAAATCATTAGAAGCATCTAAATTCAAGTTTACATCTCTCTTTCCCCTCTTTTTTTTTTTTTTTTTTTTTTTTTTAAGAGATACAAGGTGTTAGCAGCCCAAGCCTCAAGATGCCTAACCCATACAAAAACTGAACTTCAGAGCCAAAGACAAGGAAAATTTTCAAACTTCTATCCCAGCCCAGAACACTAAAGAACTGAGGACACCACACATCAAGCAACAACGTCTACACTTGTGGGATGGATTTAACAACTCTAAAGCAATCAAGTTTGCCTCCAGAAATCATTTTAAGCCAAGTAATTTTGTAACATTAATAATTACTCCTGCTTTAGCAAGCAGGAATTTTCATCCAGGAAAAGCATTTTTAACAATGTGAAACTGTTCCAAATCACAACTAGGATTTAGAAATACCATTTTCTAAGTACTGTCAGTTTTTGAAGATTTGTAGGCCAGCTCTGCAATTTCAAGAACAGTTAAGAAGAACATATTTCTAAAGCAAGTGGATTTTTTGTTATTTGGTTTTTGGATTACTATAGAAAGGTAGGAATAAATGAATGCTGAATGAAATGCCTGGCTTTACTTTTGAATGCATTTGATCCACAAAACATCCCGTATCTCTAAGATGGCTGCTGGAGCTATCAATCTTAACAAAAATCCAAATCAAGATTTTCTAGAATAACTGAGGTTCTAAGAGGTTTCAATGTTCCATCAGCTGTTAAGTGAGATTTCAAAATTTATTGTCCAAGTTATTTTTGCAAAGTCTAATTTTAAAACAGGCTTTATACTAAACATCTTATATGAAGCAAACTATTTATTCACTTGCACTTCATAATAGCAGTCCTTTTGGCAATGTGGGTGTGAAAAGCTACATCAAAAGCCTTACTTTCTTGTAAGTTTTTCCCAATTCTCTTTGACAAAGTCCCATGCCAACAAATATCCAGGCAAACTCTGGCTAACAGTCGCTACGATATGTGAAAGCTCCTGTGCCCTGATGACTTCTCCCTCAAGGCTGTTATGCATTAACCTAAAAGAAAAAGCATATGAAAAGTGACAGTAAAAAAAATCCTATTTATTCATTTTTTTTACACAGTTCTCCTGGTAGCCCTAAATTAGATTACGTAGATTATGTAGAAGATCAAACAACTATCAACATCTGGCATCTAAAGCACACGGATGCTACATTTTATAATCACTGTATTCATTTAAGCTTGAGTTTCCAAGAACAGAGTGATCTTAGCTCTAAAACAAGTACCTGAATTTTCATTGCTGTTGGAAAAGATGGAGTAAAATTTCACAACTTGTAAAATAAAACAATTCACTGGTAAGTTAAGAGAAAAAAGAAGGAATGATAGGACATACTTGGTGTCCTCCATATAATACTAAGATTTAGTCTATGAAAAGGTGTAAGAGCATAATGTAAGGTCAAAGAAAGAAATACTAAAAAACAACGCACACACATGCACAACCATTTACTGTCTTGGATATGAAGATGTAAATCTCTGAAGACTCAGTAAGCAACCTGTTTCACCATTCTCATAAAATCTGCAATTTTCTTCACCAATAGCACAAAGCTTTTAAGTCCATTTTTTTTTCTTTGCGTATATTCCACCTTGCCAGAGTTCATCTTTTTTTTTTTTCTATTGTATACATTTTCAAGTGAAAAATAACAGGTTCTTCATGTTTATGGAAGCCTGTACAAAACATCTGGCTTGATTTTCTTTAGTATTCAGATTTTTTTTTCCATTTCAACAATTAAAAAAAACACACATTTAATTTACACAATACAGATCTTTGTCTCTTTCATACCAGATCAGCTTTCTGACATCTTCTGTGCTGGCCAAGGCTTCAATCATTTTGCTTTTCTCTGCTTCAGAAACTGAAGAGGAGTACATCTTTAGGAGGAATTCCCAGCCTTCATTAGTTTTTGCTCCAGTTATAAATATGGCTTTCATAAGATCACTAGGCAGACTAAAGGGAAAAAAAAAAAAAAAAAAAAAAAAAAAAACAAAAAAGGGGGGACAAAAAAAAGTTCATCTGAGAAAAGAAGGAAGAAAAGTTACAAAATGAAAAGATTAGCTTGAAAGAGATGCCTCTGTTTTTTGCAATTTATTTCTGTAGCAATTGCAAGTTTGCTGGACACATGAATTCATGCCTTCCTAATATTTTAATTCACTGGGAAAAAGCAAATTATATTAGTCATATGAAAGCACAGCAAATGGTACAAAAATCAGTGTCATTTTCTATGGCACAAAATGCACAGGAAACCAGAGAAGAGTGAGTTCTGCAAGAGACAAAGGTATACTTTGATGCTGCTACTAAGTAATTTTCCTCTAGTATGCAGCTTAAGAAACACAGATGAAAACAATTTTTAGATGGTTTTGCAGTCACATTGGAGACTGCAGAACAAAGTCTTAAAATCTAGCACAGTTTTTCCCACTCATCTTAAAACTGCAACTACTTTTAGACAAGCAACAGTAAATGACAGAACGAAGAGCTTTATCAATATTCAGATAGCAGAGTAACAGGAAAATAGGTAGGTAAAACGGTGGGAGTCCATTTTTGCGGTACCTCATTGTTCCCTCAGACTTCATCCACTTCTCAAACATCCCAGTGGCAGCTGTTCTACATTGTCTTATATCATGGGTGCAAGCAAAAGCTAGCAGTATTGACCGGAGCTCTCGTTCAGACAAAGTCCCGTTATCTGTCCAATGCTGTTGGTCAATTTTATTTCCAAGCAGGTTATCTATTCTATACTAAAGGAGGAAAAATTATTAGCAATAACTAATTCTTCCCAAGAGAATTTTCCACATACAAAGTTATAAGTTATAAAACTTAACTGTGGAAGTTAAACATACTAGCTTTGCCTCATTATCTATATGAATAAATAAACAGTTCAAACTCATAGTCAGCTCATGATCTCAACTAACTACAAGTTCTGTCTGTTTAACTGCTTTTAACTCCATCAAGCAACAGCTAATATTCCTTAGTTTAGCACAGACAAAGCTTTATCTATAGCATGAATGCCTTCTAGTTTTATAGCTTGAAAAAAACAAGGTGCCCCTAAGATTACCACATCTCAGCTGAGACACTCCAATATGAACTACTATAATTTAATAGAAAATGCAGGCAAACTATAGCTTGGGCTGCATTTTACAGTAGGTAATGACTAGTAAAATCCTTGAATAAATACTAAGTAAGAAAACAATATAGCAGTTGCTTTTTTGTTTCTTTCAAGTTTCCAAGGTTTATTTTAAACTTGTGGATAAATACAGAAAGGAGGTTTCTAAATATCAAGGCAGAACAGACAAATGAAAGACATTTCCACAGCCAGAACTGAGACTACACTGTTTTGATTGTAGCACTTTATCATGTTAGTCTAACACACATCTGAAATGGGACAATGACAACCATTAGTGTATTTTTATTTTCACAGAAGATAGTTTTGCCTTTTTTTCCCCCACTGTGTCTGTGTAAAGCAATTGGATCAATAATCTCCATCCGCTTTAATGATTTTTGGAAGTAACATTTCTGTACTAGAAAGTGTCATAGACTCTGTATTGAATTGATCGTTATCCCCAGACAACACTGTGTTAGCACTGCATTACAATCTCTAAAAAAGCATCAAAAAAAAAAAAAGTCAGTCCACAAGATGCAGCATTGCAGATCTTTCCTATTTAACAAAAGCATATAACACTAAGAATTGTCTAGAATCCAGTCCATTTTCATAAGATTACTGAACAATACATTAAACAGTCAATACTAATTAAACTGCAAACAACATTGTGATAAATTATTTCAAACCACGTTTTCCAAAAAAATAGTACATACCATCACACGTGCTGCCAGTTGTTGCTCACCCTTTTTCTCTAAAAGGTTGTAGATAAGACTCAGCTGAAACAAAGCTTGAGTGAGTGGTGCAGTACTGCTCTCTTCCTTAAGGTAATCGATCAGCTCAAAGGCATTTTCTAAAGACTCTTTTCCTAGACTGTAGGTCAATGAACACAAACATTAAAATGGTTTAAGTGATGTTGCCTGCCTTACCCAAGTTACAATAATCTTAATTACACTAGCAGAAGAATTGATAAATAGAGGAAGACTTTCAAAAGAAATGGTTTTGATGTCAAGGTTTTTACAATATAATATCAACAAGAAGATAGTGACACTGACATATCTTCAATTAACAAAAATGAAAATAGGTAAGAGGTATAACTGATTTCAGAAAATATTTATCATAAAGAGGGTATTCAGATACAGGAAAGAGCTGTCTAAAAGGCCATCCAAAACTTTCAGCTGTAGTGCTAATGGAGAAAGACAATATAGGAGCCAGTAAAAAAAAAAATTGAGAAGCAAACAGCTTGCTTCTCTAAGATGAAATATTCATTAACAGAATGCAAAAAAATATCCTTCTAAGCAGACTATAAGACACCAAAGAAAATAATGTCTTCCAGCAATGGAAGACATCATACATCTATGCGATGTAAATAAACAGATGCTGCTATAAAAAAAATCAGGGAGATAACATCTAACACCAATATGGATTCATCAGTGAAATTCAAACTTTTTTTTTTTTTTTTTTTTTTTTTTTTTATAAAGTTAGTGAATGGTTTCAATAGACTAATGAAGTCTGAATTAAAACTTCTCTGAAGCACTCTTCATAAGAACCCAGGTCTGATTCTTGTCTGGCTTGGAAAAACACTTAAACATATAAAGTATGTTTTCCAGTATAAAAACCTTACCTTGCAAGGTTGAAGATATTGTTGATCAAATTGGCTCTGTCTTTAGCACTCAGAGCAGTGTGGTTTTTTTTTCAACAGATCAATCAGTGTTTTCCAGTCTTCCGCATAGTGTACTATGTAATAACCATTCATGTCCACGTTGAATTTTATCCATTCCACCTCTTCTGGAAGTTCAATGACAGCTAACAAACAGACAAGAAGTTAGTAGCAGGCAAAGGTGTAGCACCTGTTCTTTCAAATCCAGATCTGTGAAGTGGATCCCTAGAGTTAAGAAGTCTTTTCTGGCTCACTAGTTCCCCCTACTATGAGAGGGAATAGCTAGCAAAAATGTTCTGAGTGAAAGCTTTCAAATACTAGGCTGTACATCTTCCTTCAGTGCTACATCTGACTGAATGAATAGTATCACAGTCTGAACCCAGCTGTATCTGTGCATTCTAAAATACAACAAAGGAAAAACAAGAGGGCACATAATGCCTTGTGGTCACAGCACAGTGAACAATTTTAATAGGTAAACCTGTCCTACCCAGAAACAGAAATGGGAACGTCTGTCGCTCATGGGGATTGTACAGGATAGGCTGGGCACATCTCACTACTCTTGAGATCAAGAGAATTATTTCAAGATGCCAAATCAAACCTCAGGCTCAAGAAGACAGTGAACAAAGGGAGCACTATTATTCTACAGTCATGGCTTGTCAGTTATTTTGTATTCTACCAATAATACTACCACCAGAAAGAATTAAAGGGCAAACATAGCTAACTGAATACTGTTGTGGAAGCTCCAGTATGTACACTAAGTAGCTTAATTTGGTAAACCTAATTTTAGATGTAGAAAGAAAAATATAAACAAAAAGCAACAAAATGCCCAGGGCACACAGGTTTTGTCCCTATTTTCTGTTGATTTTTCATTTTAACTGGAAAGCAGTTTGCACTATGTCAATGACACTGCTGGCTATCTACTTAACAAATTTTCTGCTGTGACAGTTAATTAACTTACCCAAGGGAATGAGAGTACTGTTTCCTATTCGCTGGCACAGTTTCAGCAGAAATCTGTCCCACTTAGGTTTTCATATTTAAAACAAGGCAACAATCAGAGAAGACCATTCAGGAAGTGAACAAGCTACCACCTTAGTCACATGAAGTGTTTGCATGTTATGGTTTATTCAATATAGCCGAACTATTCACAGCAAAGCAAAAGAGGGATCTCATAGTAGTAGATGATAGGAAAGACTAAGCTATGCTATCTCAAATGAAAGCATGCTTTCAAATTAAAAAAGTAGATAGCACAGGATAAGAACAAGTTAAGTTCTAAGAATTCTGACTTGATCGTAAGTAAACTTATGAGGTGCTTTCATACTGAATCCATATCCACTCTCACGTCTATTAACATTGCACAAGTAAACCAGTTAATAAGTCATAGGCCTTTGCAGGCCTCACAAGTTAGAAGAGTTTTTGCTGTCCAGTTCTCCTTTTAAACAACCCTGTTTCCTCTCTGCACACTAACACATACATATAAACAGTGACACACATCAGAAAAATAGACAAATAGTGGTGACATTAAGTTGGATGAAAGGACACACTCTAGATTCAGAGTCAGCTAGATACAAAAAAGGACTTTTGGGATAAAGGAAACAAAATTCTTTATTTCAGTTGGTTCTTATACTTCCTGCCAAAAATGTGAGTGTACATAGCATTTGTGATGCCTTTGAAATTTAGTGAAATTCTACCACAAACTCTTTTGTACTATTCTCCTACTCTCTTATCCTACACATCCAAGTATTTGCAGCCCATGAGGAATTAGTAAGGTGAACATGAGAAGACCAATATGGACATTTAAGGTCAAACAGATGTAATCAGTCTGCTTACCTAATAAGATCAAGAACACATTCTGTTGAACAGTTTTATTTTTCCATTCTGATAATTCCTAAGAACGGTTCCTAAACCTCCAGCTCAAATTACAAAGGCCATAAATAAATGAGTGTCTTGTAAAAGACATGTCAGAATAACAAAAAAAATAATATATACATACATATATATTTTTTTTTCTTTAATAGTAGTATTTCTAATGTCATGTTGGAGGGCTGGTAATTTGTAAAATCAGTAAACAGCAAAAACGTCAGGATCAGCTCTAAGCATTTTATTTTGATTTTCTACGGTTTTATTTTGAACAGTAGAGGTGGGAGATAGGTTTATGCGTTAAATATAACTGCAAGTTAAATACGCTGAATTGTAAATTCAATGACAGAAATACATCAGCAGATGTAAAACGGTGAGCCACACTAGCCTAAATAGGAGAGAGAAACTATTCAGTCAGTGAAACCAACGAGGAGATGGCCAAAGCAATTTTTACACAGTACTACATAAAACTGTATAGAAACTATTCACTTGGCATAGAGAAAAACAGGACTGAATTAAAATCAAAAAAAGCTATATGGACTAGCAGTTTAGGATTCAAACTCACTACTGCAGCAAAAGCAGGGTTTATGTGAAATGATCTAAGAGTTTTAAATTGTACAGTAGTTCTCTGAAAAAATCTGTTCCAGGTGGAATACTTTCTTGTAACTTTAAACAAAGTAAGTAATATCTGACTGGAAAGTGACTTCCTTACATTTCGGTATATTGGCAGAGCAACTGTCACAGTACTCACTCTCCAGAGGACATGCAGTTCAAAGTGTTTTGTGCATGCACTGTGATGAGAAAAGTACAGGCTTTAACAAACTGCAAATTCGCTTCTGTCTCAGTTGCTGCCTTTTACTTGTACATAAAATGCTATGGGCACTCAATACTCTAATGACATTACTAGTAGTACCTGGCTCCAGATCTCTGCAATTACTTTATACTATGTGTCTTCATCTTCACATCTTATGCAAGTGTGTGCTCAGAAAGACCTGCAATCTGTAACACGTAAGTAACTTGCTTCCAAAGTTTTAAGTCACATACCTGACTTCTGGTCCAGTAAATGTGCATTAACACAATGGGTAAAGTTGCACCTATTAGTCATGTAGGTGAGAGGAATATGCCACAGATAACTGCAAAGGAAAGCAAATATTTACTGACATATTATTTATAGTTTATTATTTGTTTTGAAGGGTCGCTGAGTTTTTAGTTTAAAACATTTCAATAGAAGTACTAGAACCACATCATGCCATGTAACAAAGTGCAAACCCCACTTGTATCAGAATGATCAAAGAAAACATGTACAGCATGTACAGCAATTTCTTTTCTTTTATTCCCACCATGTTGAGAAGTGGATGAATTTCCTAGTACTTCTTCCTCAGTTCCAGCCTGCTAAGTACCTTGGTCCAATGTCATGTAGACAGAACATATCAAAAATTTAGCCAGTACTGTTTTTACTTCAGTCCAGTGTTCAGTCTTCCTTAAGTTTTACAAGTATCATTATTTTTCCAAAAAAAAAATAAAAAATTAGTTCAATTCAAATACAAAACTCAAATTCCAAATCATGGTAATAGAAACCATAGCAGACTGCACACCACCAAGACTGACCAAAGTGAACTGTGAACTGGAAGAATAAATGCTAACTTGTCTCACAGTGATAATGACTTGTCTATTTAGAGGAAAATACAACTTTAAGTGAGGCAAAACAAACTGTATATATGTTCCAATTTTGACAGGGACCATTAATGTGAATGACTCAGAGTACTCTTCTTCAAAAACGTTTCATGCACTTCCCCAACTGACATCCACTAGACAGAGAAGAATAATTAAGCCTAATAATCCTTTCCTTCTTCCCTTCCCTTTCAATCACACATTGTTTTCCTTTTTCCCCACAACAAAAATAAAACATACCCCCATAGCTTACAGCATTTCAAAAGACAAATACCTTTCACAGGCCTGAGTCTGCAAGATGATGCTAAGGACTCAATTATTGTTAAGACCTCAAACAACTGAATAAAACCCCCAAAATCTCAAAAGGATTCAAACTTACATACTTTGGTTTGCTATGAAATACAGTTAAGGTTCATAATATAAGATACCATAGAATCATTAACACACAATCATTAACGTTGGAAAAGACTTTCAAGATCATCTGGTCCAATGATCATGTATTTGTAACAGATTCATTTTTACAATTAGCAATTTCCTCACCTTTGCTTCTTCAGCATTTATTCATGTGCTTTTTATCTTTTGGTACAATGGAAACTCAATGAGACAGCCATCTGCACCCTCTTAACATTTTTAAACCAAGAAAGTTTTGATTCTAGCTTTTATTATTTGCTCTAACAATGCACAAGATGCACACTGAATATTGACATAAAGGAGCAGAAGCTCTGAAGTAATTGCATCAGCAACTTCTGCAATGCACCCTTTTATTTTAAATTTAAAAGCTTCAGAAAAACATGTAAATGAAACACTGAGCTTACAAAGGAAGCCCACAGAGTTTTAGCAGTTGCTAGGGTAGAAATAGGCATGGATAATCAGTTATTTTTCAAGGCAGATGTTAGGTGAGTACACTTTTATGCCAAATTATCTTTATTACTACCAGCATTCAGATGAAATACCAGAACCCCTGAACACAAATAGAAAGGTACATGATATAGAAAAGTTATCTGCAGATATATTTTAACATATGGAAAGTAGTAACAAGGTGGTTACCTTGCATCTGATGTCCAATTTTCTGGTTCCACACGATATAAAAATTTTTCCTGCTGTATAGAGATATTCCTTCCTGATCGGACAACAGTCACCAAAGGAAATCCCTTATTCAGAATCCACGTTTTCATTAACTTTTTTACATCTAGTGTTCCATTGGTGATCTGTAAAAAAAGCAATCATAGTATAACAGGAAAATTGCAAATTTTATTTTATTTTATTTTATTTATTTATTTTAAATACAAACGTTCTTAGATCTCCCTCCTTAACTTACTACATAAGTAGTAGCAACATTCTGTATTAGTAAAGTCACTTTTACACTGAGACTGTGAATTTCATGAGCAATAAATTAGGGGAACAAATTATTTTTATTTTCTCAAGCAGAGAGACTCCTTGTCAAGCAGTAGAAAGAGAAATTAGAAACATTTGATAGGCAGAACTGGTATGTTGAGGAAAAAGAGACAAGAATGTTCTGGAAAAGGAAGTTATGGTAAGCTCCCCAGATCTAACCCACCCTCCTTGCTTTCTCTTTCACTATTGGTATTCTGGTACTTTATGCATGTTTCAGATCCTGCATTTCTGACATGCATGTTAAAGAACTTTTTAAAATTCTGAAATCATTATTAGAAATTGAATTAAAGTGATGGTGTTTGTATAATAAAACACTAAACCAATTCAGGGCTTTTTTGGATGATTTTTTTTTTTTTTTTTTTTTTTTTAAATTTTTTGGCATCCCATCTACCTTTGTATAAGCCTTTGTATAGCTTAACCTCCTATGTCTTCCATCTTTCAAGAACTATTTGCACTACAACATATCTACTGAGGGTCAAGTACTTTATACTGTCTATGTATCACCGCCTCTTTACTAGCAGAGATGATCATCCAACCTGAGAACGACAATGCTACCTCTAACTTACAAAAATACATTTTAGGAGGAGCTAACAGGAACGTAAGGAGATTATTATTATTATCATTTAAGTTGCATATACCTTTTACCAACCCATACCGTCTTTCTCTAGTTACCCTCGTGAGCATCTTACTATTCACTGTACAGATTGAAGTTTTCAGTTCATGTCACATTCAGCTTTTTGGTTACAGCCTGGAGAAGAGAATGCTCAGGTGGATCTCATCAATGTCTATAAATACCTTATGGAAGGGTGGAAAGAAGACAGAGCCAACCTCTACTGGTGCCCAGTGATGAGATCAGAGGCAATGGGCACAAACCAAACCACAGGACGTTCCTGAGCATCAAGAAACACTTTCATACTGTGCTGGTGACTGAACATGGGCACAGGTTGCCCAGACAGACTGTGGGGCCTCCCTCCTTGCAGATACTCAGAAGCCATCTGGAGATGGTCTGTACCTGGGCTGGACCATGATGGCCTCAGACGTCCCTGCCAACCTTAACCTTTCTGTAAAAGCAACAAGACGTACAGCCAGAGTAGGTATGACTGTTAACCTACTGCCTGAGTATGACTGGCTGAGAATTTGAATGTGAAAAACTATAAAAGCAAAAGAAACTAAGAATTCAAGGTACAAAAAAATAAATAGACAGAAGACCAAAGCAAATGAAAATGGGTACAGGGGTAGTGTATTTCAATAAATTCAAGGAGGCAACAGGTGAAAACCAATGGAAAAAAAGTGCAAGAAATTTGGTACCTTCTCAGTGAAGGACCTTTATTAAAGGTCCCAATGTAAGCTAATGTGATGCAATACCAGTCCAGACCAGTTAACCCATGAGCCTTTCAAAAAAGGACATAACCATGTACATGAAGTGCAAGTTAATCAGAACACAGAATTAACAGTATTTACACTTACATAAAAAAACAACACCGACAACAGAAATCAACCAACAAAAACACATACACAAAAGTCTCAAACCCCAAAGACTCAGGCACAAAACGAGGTACAACCAGCAATGGACACACAGGAAAAGGGGAACGGTGTAAGCACATCACAGAAAGGCAACTTCCAGCAGGTGAACCTGCCCCTGCAGTATGCATGACTGAAGACGGTTGGTCAGAGGTTTCATTTAGGAGGGGTTCAGGAGAGGCATATCTACTTTTCATTGTAAAAATAAACGAACGCAACACTTAAAACAAGAAT
The DNA here is from genome assembly GCF_009819795.1 of Aythya fuligula. Taxonomy (NCBI): domain Eukaryota; kingdom Metazoa; phylum Chordata; class Aves; order Anseriformes; family Anatidae; genus Aythya; species Aythya fuligula. The sequence goes on along the minus strand of NC_045593.1, from coordinate 56,564,465 downwards.
TCTTTAAGGTAAGAGAGTCAGTCTGATACCAAAAACAATCCATCACTAGCTGGCCAACTAGTGACTGTAGATAACTACACACAAATTTAGCGCCACCCTGACAAGAACTAACAATGGCTCCAATTCTGCAAAAGTTTAGATATCGTAAGATGGATGCCAAGAACCACAACTAAACATTAATATCTTGCCTTTCTATAAGGAAACGTCACGTGTATTTCAGAGAATTTAATACATACCACACAGAACAGACACAGGAAGATGTGTTCCCTTTCTTCATCCAAACAGCTTGAAACTGGGGATACCTAGCAGCTCACTCTTGTTGGCATCACAGAATGGTCTGTGTTGGAAGGGACCTTAAAGATCACCTGGTTCCACCCCCCTGCCATGGGCAGGGACACCTTCCACTAGACCAGATTGCTCTGAGCCCCATCCAACCTGGCCTTGATCTCTCCTTCTGTCTCTCCTCTCCCTCATGCTCTACTTCACACTCTCTCCCTTGCACTCCCTCCCTCTCACTCTCCCCCCCTTCTCTCACCCTTGCCCTCTACCCCCCTTGCTGGCACTCTATGGCCTACTCAAAGCTCCCCCGCCCTCTCCCTGCCTCCTTGTGCCCTATTCTCCCCCTGGCCCTCCCCGGCTCACCCTCCTGCTACTCACTCTCCATTACACATCCTCTCACACCTTTGCTTTCACACCCTCGCCCTCACTCTTATGTACCCCCCTTGCCTGCCTTCCCATCTGAGAGTGGCTGAACTAGGCCATCTCAAAACCTGTTTCCATATAACCCCGGCTGTGCATGTTGAAACAGAAGCTTCCACTGAAACAAAGGCACACGAGGAGTGTCCCAGGATGCAAATATTTACCGTCAGACTTCGGATTCAGCTCCATTGTGAAAGGAAACTTTTGTTCTGCATTTAAGATGACTAGTTTTATTCTGGCCTTAAAACACGAATGATGCAGCTCAAGGGAGGATAGATATAGATGCTGACATCTCCACACATGGTAGATATGGTTGTGTTTATCCACTTCCAGCACTTTTTTGGGATGATACTGAACGGAGCCCTAAAAGCTACAACTATCTCTATATTTATATGATGGAAATACAATAAGCAAGAACTTCACAATATTTATCTGTAGTGTATTATCCCATTTCTTCATAAATGAAGAAATAAACCAAAAGTCACAACACATTTTGAGAAGTGAAAAAAACATGAGCAGAATATTAAAGATGAATACCTCATTCATGCTGTCCCACAAGTCATCGCTCTGGGCAGACCTGTAGTCATGATTATGCAAGTATACCTCAATGCCAGCTTGGAAAACATCCTCTGTGAGATAGTTCTTCAGCATCAACAGAAGTGAAGCCCCCTACAGCGGAGAAAAAAGAAAACATGCTGGTAAATTAAAAGGTACAGAACTTGTTGAGCATATACATATTGTACCTCTTTCATACTACAATAGTAAGTCAGAAGGTGGCAGATTTTATCCCATTTTTTTTTAAATTTTAACCCAAAATTGATTTGATCAGAATAATTACTTTTAACACCCAGTTGCTTTGGAAAAGTATTTTTAAACTTAGAGGACATAAACATAAACTTCAAATATGATTACAAAAAGAACTAATATTGCATTTTTTCCCCAGTTACTTTGGAAAAAAAAAAGAATATCTCAAAGACTCCAAATACAGTTATAAAACAGGCTAATAATGCTTGAATTCCCATCCCCTCCCAGTTATCATCATCTAAAAATATTGCATTCTAATCGGTAAGTCTCTGCTGGCTGATTTATTTCATTAGCAAGACTCTTCTTTATGATACAGATCTGCACTTGTGAGACAGTTTTGACAATTATATGACTTGCACCTACATTGAACAACTTAGCTAAGTGTAGTTCCAGTTTTGAAGTGGACAGGAATACAGACAGAATGTTGATTTTTGTTGTTGTAGACGTGGCTCAAATAGCTTAAAAGCTGCATTTCTATTTCCACAGAAATGTTCTTACATCACAGCCACGAGTAAATAAGATACCTGAGGATTTGCATACTGTACACCTGCAGATATGCCTGCAGTTGAGCAGGCATATCACAAGAAGATAAAGGTACACCTTAAGTTTTTCATAATATTTTAAAGAAAGGATTAAGAAAACATTGTAAGGTAGATTTTCATGAGAGCATGTATGGTTCTCATACATTCTGAATTCTAGTTTGGAAGTTTAAGTAACATCTTGCCTGAAACTGAAAGTTGCCTGAACTCTGTTAATTTAATTATTCACTAAACTCCAGGAATACCCCTTACTATAGGTTTTGAGAACATGGTCATTATTTCCTCTCTTGCATGAATCCATACTTAATCTATAGCTCTACTTCTTTTTCTTTCTGTCAAAGATAACCAAACACACTGTTGTTGTAGTTGGATTGTTCTCCCACCACGATGGGTTATTGACAGCCTGTAAAACTAGCAGGCTAAAATAATTTTGTAGAACACTTTCTATTTCAGACGGTAAAATGCAGAGGCCACATACTCACCTGTGTCAGTTTGTGGTACAGCAAAATAAAGTTGTATAATTCAGTAACAGTCACCCTATTGGCTAATAAGAAGCATGTTACAAATGCCTTCCCACTCAAATTGCCAAGGGCATTAGCTAAGATACGGGGCAAAGAGTAGTGGAAACAAACACTGTGTGAATGTAGCAAGAACTATGCAATGAAAGCCTCAGAAACAAAGATAACAGCAATGAAAAACCTGTTTCTGGCAATGCAAGGGCTACACTTCTCTTGTTTAACTCCTAAACTCCAAGATATAGGTTGCTACGTCTCCATGAAGAAGGCGCACACTTGCTAGTAGCAGTAAACCAATAAAATAATTGTCTGAATGTGTTTTACTAATGGACTGATACTCCAGCCTAGTCACTTTGGGAATATTTCCATTAAAATCACAGTTTTGATCAGTGACAGCATTCTAATCACGGAAGTTACACAGCTACAGACATGATCATGAATGTTGTATAGCTTCCAGAAGCACACCAAAATGGCAACTAATTGAGAGAGAAACTCTGAAGACTGAAATATCAGCCATGCCTTTTGATATACAACTTCAGGACAGAAACCAAATTCACTTCACAACCATAGGAAGCTGAAAATCACATCTCTGTTCTTGTAATTCAGTGAGCACAGACCAAAAGAAACAGATGCACACCACTGTGGTTAAGACCATGTGGCATCTCAGAATGCTCAGGGATTACCAGACAACAGGTTGACCAGCTAAGGAAGCAGGGAAGACAAACCAAGACAGTTTTGGGAGGTGCTTTTCACTGAGCAGAGAAAGATGCAGCATTTCACAATTTTCTAATGAGCACTAGCTCATTAGAGCTGGTTTCTTATTAGATGAGACTACAACCATAGTGTTGAAAAAATGACAGCTAATCCAAAAAGAAATAAAAGGCTTTCCTCCCATACTACCAAACAAGGGGTACCTGACATCTAAACCTGAACCAAAGTAAAACTTTATCAAATGCAGCTATTTGCTTTCCCATGAATCACTAACTGAGGCACTGTGAAGTTAAAAAAAAAAAAAAAAAACACAACACACACACAAAACACAAAGCAAACCTATCACTCACTACAGATTAGAAACAGATATAATTAGTTGTAGACAACCACGATGTGCTACAGAATCATCTTACATTCCAGAATGTAAGTCTCCACTCAGAAGGTCTCTAAAATAACATTTTCAAAAAGCAGAGTAATAAATAAAGATGGGAGAGGGTAGTAAGTGCCTTTTTCTTACTCTTTTCTTAAGATCCTGTGATATTGTTAGTGTGCTATCACAAACAGAATATATAATCAGCTGGACATTTGTTTCACCCATCAGGTCCCTTCTTACATCTTCATGAATATTTTACTTCGTGACTTTGTGCTGAACCATGCACCCAACAGAAGCATGTTAAGTAAAGACACAAATGCATGTACATACATTTTTTTTCATATGAATTTAAAGCTATGTAGATGCTCAGGTAAACACTTCTGAAAGGTCCTAGGTGTACTCCCAAACAACTGCCAGCACATGCCTACTTACTCTTGATTCCACATTCATTTTTACAATAGTTAATAAATCACTTTCTGATTATTTTGAAATATTTTTGAAGTTACCTTGATGTAAGAAAGTGCATCAAACATTTCTTCAATTTGCTCTGAAGACTGAACAGCAGAAGAGACTGGATGTGAAGAATTCATGGAATCCTTCATCATAGCCTTGAATATTAGATTTAGGAAATCTTCATCCTACAAGACAAACATCTGTGTCTGAGAAGGTAGAACATACAAATGTTTGAGCAGCTAGAACATACGTGGCAAGCAGAACAGTAAAACTCATCTTCGCCTTGCTCTTCCCATTAGTCTGAAACACCATTACTCACCTTCTTGCCAATGGAGGCAGAAGAATTTTCAGGGTAGTATTCATGATACTTAATCTTTTCCTTCCAGATTTCAGTCAATGCCCAAAGTCTAATAAAATTACTGACTATAATGATGCTCATGTGCATGTAAACTGCATCTTATCTAGCAATCCCAGTACCAAAGCTTCCTCCTTCTTTCCTTCTAGATGAAGGATACAGGTATTTAATACATTGTTACCATGAAGCAACAACCCTCAACAATTAAACATTTAAACTATTTTTAAAGAAGTTGATTGTATTCCTATTTATTTCATTTCACTGAGATTTAACCAAGCAATTCTCTATAAAGTTTCCATACAGCAGGAGTGAATCTTAATGGGTTACAGAAAACGAAGGAAAGGCCCATTTTACGAGACAATCAAGAAATCCTTTGAAGTTGAAAACTTAAAGCTATTCATTTTGAATGCAGTCATTTGGATTGATTTTTTGTGTTCAACAAAACACTTTTTGGCACCACCAAGTGGTGAAACAAGATGTAGGTGAATGTACCTTGTCAGGCACCTTTCAGAACGAAGTACTGAAATGGAGGTGTGTTCTTGTTAGAATACCAGGCTAGCTTTTTGTCCTCCTCTCACCACACATGCCCAACGAGCAGGACAACTTTGGAAACATACTTTCAGTGAGCATTAAACTCAAAAAACAAATGAAAAAACTTAACACCTAGTTCCAAAAAAAATCTCTACTGAACCAAGTTTGCAACGCAAGTTTCTTAATGCAGTAAAAGAAAGGTGAATTAAATACTCAGAATTCACATCCAGTTAGGATGCTGTGGACACAATCCAGCATGTAGGAAACTGTCAGTACCAGTCAGGCTTTTAATCCCATGACTAATACAAATCGCATAAGCACTCCTTGAAGTGGAATCTGGAGCACTGCTATCCCCTTTCCTAGGAGATACTCTATCTAGGATGAAAAAGTGCTCTCTCCACTGCCTCTTCCACGTAGTTCCACCAGTCTTCCCTTCTTGGCCTGAATTCAGTGATAGGAATGCTTTACAACAAGAGGGGAATGATCAAGTTTAAATCCCTTATGTTTTCCAGAGCTTTCCAGAAGCCATAAAAGCTGAGTGAGTTTTTAAACCAACACTAGGTTATACCAAAAAGCTTCATTCTCTCTCCTTCAGACACGTCTGTAGAGAGAAGTGCCTGTTGGAGCAGTGCATTGTACAACGCATGAGGTGTAATTCCACACTATCAGCATCCTCTGGGTCAGACCATAACAAACTTTGAAATCCAGTCCCTGACTCATGAATTCCAAATTGACTCAGCCACAATTACCATAATGATAGAAAGACAAAAGTGACTCCAGGCATATTTAGTAACCTAAAGCCCTGGTGATGCCTAAGGCAACAGGAAAAAGTAGAGAAAGAAAACCTTGGTCAACCACATACCTGGACTTCCACTGTAAATTTTCAGTTTTAACCTATATATAACACAAAGACTGCATTTACACTATCACCAAAGTTAAAAAAAAAAAAAAAAGACTCAAACAAACAAATGAAAACCTACTTCCAATATAACAAAAGGCCCTATGAAGGAGAGGTATAATATAAAAGAAAGAGAGATGAGTGGTACTCAAAGTGGACTTCTCATATGAGTTTATAAATACCAATCCTTTATGGTCAACATTAAAAAGCAGATCTTAATGATGGTACAGCAAGTCTAGTTAAAGAAAACACTTACTGAATGTAATTCTGGAAAAACCTCCTCCATGGCAAAGTACTCCATGAAAGTGGCAAATCCCTCGTTCAGCCAAAGATCATTCCACCATTCCATGGTTACTAGATTGCCAAACCACTACGAAAGACAAAAAATAATTATTTTTCTGAAATAAAATCAAAGGATTACAGTGACACTCCATTCATCCTCAGCTCTATTTCGTGACAAAAACAAATTTACTCAAAACCACAGTAATGCTTTTGCATGAACAACTCTATAATTAGACAGTGACAGAATTGCACCCTGCCTGTTGCACTGGAGAAAATACTCTCACAGGTATTCTGAAAAGATATAATGCACAACCTAGTAGCAGTGGGGGCAGAGGTGAATTTAATAAACAGGATTGCATTCAAAAGCAAACAAACAAAAAATAAAACAAAAACAAATAATGACCTCCGCAATCTAGTAATACCTGATGGGCAAGCTCATGAGCTATCACTGCAGTTATTAGCTTTTTATCCCTTGCTGAAGAAGTTTTACTGTCATACAACAGCGCTGTTTCCCGGAAGGTGACCAAGCCCCAGTTTTCCATTGCACCAGACTGAAAATCAGGAATTGCTACCAGATCTGGAAAAGATTTGAAAGAAGCTATTGAAAACAGCTAGTTAAAGGGGTTCCATATTTCAAGTCTATCTATTCTATTACGTAACCCATGAAAAAAACTCATTATTTAAATCCTGTGGTGTGGGCATGGAGTCACATTTCAAGCACAAAAGCCTCATGGATTTATAGCCATGTTTCTCTAGCAGTATTCTTACGCAAACAACTTAAAGCACTACACACTGCCTTTAGATTTTGCACGCACATGAGCAACCAGGAAACGCATCTGCCACTACTGAAGGTGGCATGTTAGATGACTGCATTTAATAACCTTTCCAGTCACAGTAATAAACATTTAGTGGATTTTGAAAATAATATTTGGGGAACCTTATTTCAGAGATGTTTTATTTCATCTTACATATTTATTTATTTAAAAGACACCTGAGAAGATTCAAAGTTCCTCTGCATTTCTCAGAATTTATTATGTTTCTTTTTGTGTTTAAAAAAGAAGTTCAAAAGAACTTACCTAATTTTTCAAGAGGGTAATCTATTAAAAAGTACTTTTGATAAAATTCCAGAAGTTTCACTGTCGTGTTTAGAGCATACTCTACTTGGTTTATATGCTGTGGTATGGCATAGACAGATACCTAGTCAGAACAGAGAAGAGAACAGACTTTGAAACTTACAGCTACAAAATCCTTAGAAGCGGCTGTATCATAAAAATAACTTTGATTAGATTACAGATTCATCCACATTTAGATGCATACACAAACACAAGAGACAGTCTTACAGTCTAGAAGTCTTCTTAAAGTCTCCCTTGGACTATTAGACACTCCTGGCAAGCAAATAACTCACTAGCCAGACTCTACCCTGCGTTGGTATGATCATTTTCAGACTTTACCATTAAGCTAGTAAATACTACACATTGCCAGTCTCTTTCTGTCTGGTGCCTTCTAAAGCTCTGCTAGATTTCCTTAGTTTTGCTAAACCTTACATGGTAAGAATAAAGGAGAAGCACAGTGAAGAACCACTCTCCCTCAGACAGAACACATCATTCACTCTTTTTCTCTTCTCCTATATGCTTTGCTCTGCTACTAAATACTTCTATGATACCAATAACACATGCAAATGGCACACATTGCATAAATTGCTAATTTATTCTACAGTCCGTTTCCGTAAAAAAAATTTAAAAAACTGACTTATTGAAAGACACACGGTTTTTTGTTTTTTGTTTTTGTTTTTTTTTTCCCATAACATATTTGCTGCTTTACTTGAACACACACGATAAAGTCTATTGCAATGTAAATAGTATGTTTGCTTCCCTTGGGAACAGTACTGTTTCCATACATCTTTTGAACAATTCTTAGTTCCCTGACATTAACCCCTCAAAGATCAAGTATTAAAAGCAAATGTTTAAAGCTTCCAGTTATGAAAGCTTTTAGGGATTTCAGATTTTGTGAATTTCTGCTACTAAAAAGCCCTGATGTTGAGTCCCACACTGTAGAAGTCTTCTCAGTCTGGTATAAGCCCTGACATCAATCCAACCTACAGCATATAGTTATTGCCGAAGATAAGCATAATACTGTACCTACAATAAGTATTAAACAATACAAGAAAATATATAAATAAATGGGGTGGGGATTCATGGAGGGAGTCACTAGGTCTTGCAGAAAGTTTGTGTTTGCTCATCGGTTTGTGGATTTTTTTAACTGTTTTGTTTTCTTTGGCTGCACTGGGAAAAGGTGAGAGGGACTTACAAGAGGAATAAACGTACCAGACTCCCATTAGTTTCTCTGCTGATGTTTTTCAAGTCTGCAACAACAAAGGCTACCAGGTAGGTGCTCATCTTCAAACTCATAAAAAATTCATCTTGGACAATTCCATTTGTCACAGGAGTAGTGGCTTTCTGCAGGTAAAGGGAAGTGTTACTAATGCAGACAACAGAACACTAAAGCATGCAAGAAATCAGTGTTAAATTAAAGATTTATTGCAGAAATGGCTAGGAAAAGTTTATAAGCAAACATGAAGAATAAATCTATTTTTTGGTTATGTTTCAGTAGAACAGCTAAGACCCACAATCTATCCATGGTGTAACAAAGCTTGAGGAGACATGGAACATTTAAGCCTACATAAACCAGAACTACTTATCAAGCTTTTAATATGCAGTATTACCAGACAACCACATTGTTGGAAACACCCTCTATCTCATTTAATTCATACTTAAAACCCCCAGTATAATCCAAAATCAACAGCAAGATTAGCATTAATCCACGAGAGCTTTAGGCTGTAGGCACAGTTCAGAATAGCCTGAAAATACAGGCACTGCACAAATTAAGTATTTGTCTCTTCCCAGACACCTCTTCAAAAACAGAAACTAAACATACTAAATAAACAAACAACAAAAAACATAGCATGACTCCTCCTTTGCCTAACCCCTACCAACTGGGAGAAATTTCATTTTAAAAAGTTAAGGAAACCTAATGTCTCATTCACTTTAAAGCACAAACATATCCATTTTAAATACACTGTCAAATATAACTGCCCACTCAACCTTCTGAAGAATGACACCGTGGTGTATCTTAAGAATACTTCTTAAGAATGCAGAACTTTTTCTTAATATTAGTCCTGGAAAGGCAAGCTTTACACCTAGAAGTACTTCTTTGTATAGTCCTTCACAAAGAAGTTACATAAAGACGACACCTAAATGTACAAAATCACTAATGCAGAATAATAAAGGTTTGGAGACAGTGACAGTAGTACATATGTGTTCTGAAACTTCATAAAAATATTTGTTTCCAGAAACCATGAGCATTTAAAAAAAAATCATCAATAACTCTAGCAAATTAACTGCCAGCCTGAAATGTTTAATCCTGAGCAGAGCAATACAATCATCTTGTCTGGCCACCATGTACGAACAGAATTTCCTTCTTGTATGTCTTCAAAACATTCATAAATTTGTCTTTACTACAGCTTCATTATCATAAAAAGGGATACTGTACTTCGGGGGACAAAGCATCTGCTGTGGCTGCAAATAAACTGTTTCAAGTCAGTTATCCTCATTAAAAAATAAAAATAAAAAAATAAATTCACAAAACACAAGCCCCAAACTCATACAGTTTATTTCTAGCTTGAATGTGTGTCAGCCATTAAATATTGCCATATTAGCTGTGCACACACTAGTTGAGAAATCCTGCTTCTGAGATCTCCTGCTCATGTAAGTATTTATAGAAATTGATGAAGCTCACCCTTTAACATTCTCCTGGATGGAGTAAAGAATCTGATCTTAATTGTCTCCATCCAGTACAGCCTGTTCCCACGACGTGCAGTTATTACAGGAGAAATTGCAGTTATTTATTTTTCCTAACAGAGGTTTGTTTAAGTGTTTATTTTCAGAAGAGGGATCTAGTAATGATCTCACCAACGGAATATGCTTTATGCAACAAGATACCCTTATCCACTTTTGGTATTTCTTTCTTTATGCATACACAAAACAGCTCGCTAGCCTGAAGTATTGCACTGGGATACCATGCTACCTAACAGAACATATTCAGGCTAAGCTTGAAATGTCATGGTTCAGCATGTGCTAGAGCACTTGGAAGATCAGGGACAAAAAGCATGCCAATAAAAAGAAGATTTGCATATAAAAGTTAGTACTGCTACAAGAGAATTCATTGATGCCAGGAACATTCTTGAGGTAGCATACTTTTCCAGTATATATTGAAATAAAGATTTTACTGTAATTCACAAGCATGAGAGAGCAAGTTTTCCTGACAAATTACAAAACCCAAAGGGACCACTTCTAAACCCACTAACTGCATGTTTAGGTATCATGTAACAACAAATGAGGAAATACACAGCATCGAGTTATCAGAGTATCAAGTTGAGGAAAGAGGAAACAAAACAAAAGAAAAAATATTGTTTGTAGTATAAACACAAATTAGTAATTCTTCTAGAGATACTGCTCATTAGCAAAACTATCAATTCACTTGCTCTGTGTGTTCTCATACCTTATTGATAAATTCTAATTAAATCTGACTTATCTGTTTGACATGAGAACTCGCATTTGGTTCTCAACACTAAACTTACAACTTCACTGCTGTTAATGTCTTTCTTTGGTATAGTCTTTGTTTCACATAAGGATGCATTCTCAAATCTTCATCACAAAAAAAAATGTAGTAACCATATTTTAAAATAGAGATGGAAACAACAGAAAATGCAAATGATACTTTTTGAAATGTGTTTTCTCCTGTGCTCTTAAAACATTCTCACTATAACAAGCTCAGTAATTGGTACAGAGAAAAAAAAGTAGATAAAATATTAAATAAAATAGATAAAAAATAGAGAAGTGGACTAAAAAGCAAAGAACCAGATGATGGAAAAAGAATCCCAGACAAGATGGGAAAGAAGGAGAATTCTTAGCTTGAAAGGACAGGACCTTCTGCCTGTGGCACTCATAGGTAGTTGAAGAGATGTAGTATTCAAGGCAGAAGCAGCAGCAGCAGATTTGAAGGTAACTCAAGTGGTATGTCAAACACGAGCAGTAATCAAAATACCAAAAAGATGCAAGAGAGACATATTCAGAAGGGAATTTAAGATGCAGGAGTGCCATAAAAATTACTTGAGGAATGACTATGTAAATCACAATGCTGGGAACAAGGCAAGGAACACACATTTTCTATGCAGTACAGAAACCGCTGAGTATGTAGTACAAGCAATCAACAGGGAAAATCTGTAATATTTATGTTTAAGATGATACAAATGTGCAATACCAACCCATTTTTCACTGCAAGTAGGAATAAAAGGACACATTTCCCAAACCTCCATTTTTCAAATGGCTTCCTACCTCCTTGAAAAGCGAGCAGTGCAATGAATATGACACTGTGGCAAGAAATGCTAGGAACTTAAATGTAAATGTGTCCTGAAGTAAGGAGGACAAAAAAAGATGCATTAACGATCTAACTGTAAAAGCACTTTATCAGTATGTTCTCTCCATGTGGATGATAACTTGTGGCGCACACACACACAGAAAGAGCTACCAACTGCTTAACAGCGCTTGGAGCTGAGCAGAAATAGATGAGGTGGGGTAGGGCTCCCTCCTCAGTGCAAAATGCCACAGGCGCATACCTCGCAGGACTGGCAATGCAAGGCAGACATTATGGAAAGATGCAAGGTGAAAGCACATAACTGTCATTCTTTCCAGATTTAAATTGTATGTCTTAAGGTGTGGGAGTCTAATTAGAGGAAGATCCTCTGACAAGAAGCAATAACTCACTAAACAGGAAATACCGACTTGCGTTTTCAGGCATATTAGTTGGTTCAGTTGAACTCAAAAGTCACAAGTCTTGGCAACAGAGCTTCAGCTACAAGCAGCTCATCTGCTGGCTCTCTCAGGAAGGTAGAAAAGCCTGCTAATACATACTGATGCTTACTGTTCACTGCATCAAGTGACCCATTTGCATAATCTAGAAGACGACAGTTTGAACTTTCGCAGCCTTGCTCAACACCACAAACAAATGCAGTAGTTTCCCAGATGACTTCTTCCTGCACAAACAATGTTGCACAAACACCTTGCACAAAACACATGAAATTTAAGTGAAGTCAGAAGAGAAAGGGAAGTCGATGAAGCAGTTAGATTAAATGACAAAAGAAAGTATTCACTGAAGAAAGCAGGATGGAGGTGCTGCACAGACACATTGTGAGAGAAAAGCAAGGGAAGTAAGCGTGCCTTCTGTTACAGTGAGGGCCCTTGCTTTCCCTTCTGGAGAAATCTATTATCAACCACAACTGGCACAACTAGACAGCAGACCAGTAATTCCTTTCGTATTTCCAAATAGGAATTAAAGATTCCTGAATAGGGGAAATTTCCAAAACGAAGCAAAAAGTCAAGCAAATAAGTAAATGTTAAAGGAGAACACAGAACTCGAAGACAGACAAACTAAAATAGTAGCACCCAGCAATCCCCCAAAATACCATGCTTGATCTTGAATTATCCCCAACCATTTTCCTTAGATACCTAACCACATATGACAGCGAAGCACAGTTAATCATTATTTTTCCTCCATTTCATTTGCCAGTCATTACCAGTCAAGAAGGCAACCAAGCCACTTGATACCATAGGTATACCAGATAATTCTGAGAGATGAAAACTGTCACATTACAGAGATGATAACTCTGGCAGTTACTGAAAAACGCTTTAAAGACAATGCAGTCATTAGTCATAGCCAGCACTGGTTCACGGGAGTCCTGCTTAACTAACTTAATTTTTTTTTATTTTTATTTTTTTTTAACCATGAAGTTACCCATCTAGTTGACCACAGGAAGACAGGACATGTGATTTTGGGGGGATTTTAACAAAGCTTTTGATGCTGTCTCTCACAGTATCCTTCTGGACACAATGTCCAACATACAGCTAGATAAATACGTGATATGATAATTAAAAAATTGGCTGACTAGTTAGGCTCAAAGAATTATAGTAAATAGGGTTCACACCTGGATGGAGGTCAGTCACTAGCAGGGTCCTTGTGACTCCACTCTGGGTACAGTTCTCTTAAATGTTTTCCTTAATGATTTGGATGAAGAACTTGAAGGTATATTTAAGTAATTTTAAAGGTGAAAATAAACTGGGAGGAGCATTTGACTCCCTCCAGGGTGGAGAGGCCTGACAGAGAGATCTTAACAAATTAGAAAGCTGGGCAGTCACCAGCAACATGGAATTTAACAAGATTAAGTGTTGGATGCTGCATCTGGGACAGGGCTATCCTGGATATACGCACAGAATAGGGATAAGAGGCTGAAGAGCAGCCCCACAGAAAGGAATCTGGAGATTTTAGTCAACAGCAAGTTGAATGTTAGTCAGCAGTGTGCCTTGGCAGCCAAAAGGGCCAGCCATATCCTGGGGGGCATCAGGCACAGCATTGCTAGCTGGTCAAAAGAAGTGATACTTCCTGCTCTGCGCTTGTATGGCCTTACAATCAAACACTGTGTGCAATTTTGGGTGCCACGACATAAAGAGAATATAAACCTATTAAAGGGTGTCCAAAGGAGGGCTAAAAAGATGATGAAAGGTCTAGAGGCAAAGACTTAAGAGGAGTGGCTGAGGCCCCTTGGTTTGCTCAGCCCAGGGCAGAGCAGGCTGAGGGGAGGCCTCATGGCGGCCTGCAGCTCCCTCACGAGGGGAGCGGAGGGGCAGGCGCTGAGCTCTGCTCTCTGGGGACAGCGACAGGACCCGAGGGGACAGCATGGAGCTGGGACAGGGGAGGGTCAGGATGGGGGTTAGGGAAAGGGTCTGCATCCAGAGGGTGCTCGGGCACTGGCACAGGCTGCCCAGGGCAGTGGTCACAGCACTAAGCCTGCCGGAGCTCAAGCAGCATTTGGACAGTGCTCTCAGACACAGGGGCTTATATTTAGGAGGTCCTGTGTGGAGCTGGTGGTTGGACACAATGATCCTTGTGGGCCCTTCCAACTTAGGGTACACATAGTACAACAAAATATCCTTTCTCAACTCATAATGATAGCCATCCATAAGAGACAAGCAACAGAACATACACCAGGATTAGATCAGTAGTACACCTTCTGTGGTGATGTAGTGCAGTAGGAGAGTTGCAAGCACAAATATTCTTGGCAAGTACGTGTTTCAGAGTCCTCATGGTCTGTGGAAGGTGTGCTTAAGAGCAGAATAAATTTTAAGCAACTATTTGCAATTTGCTCAGAAACATCTAAACATGAGCAGCAATGACAAACAATAGTTTGTATATAAAGAATGATAGAAGCTGTTTTATGAAAGTTACTTTAACCACTTGTCCAACTTCTGGCACAGGAAAGCAAGTAATCACCCCTTCTGGTATACAAGAACAGAAAAAAAAAAAAAAAGAGAGTTGTCAAGCAGTTTGTATAGTGATTCTTTCAGTGAAGAGAGCAGCCAATAATGCACTCTTAGACCTGGATATAAACCAAGGTGCTGGAATCCTGTTAAAGTAATTGTTGAGAATCACCACAAATCCATGAACATTCATTTTGTATGAGGAAGACACTGTTTCACACTGGCACAATTATCAGTTTGCTTTTCAAAAAATGGGGCAGCTACACCAGCACCTGAGCCTTTGACAGCCTCCTGAAATCCATGTATATCAGGCACAGTATACATACATGTTTCACCAACACTGAGGGCATATTTTTTTCACTATTAGTTACTTAGTACTATTAGTTACTGAACCCTTCCCCAGAGTTACTTAGTTTAAGTCCTTGAGGAACAGACACTTGTTTTAGAAGAGTCAGAGTGTACAGTTTATCTACTTCAGGTCCAAACTACATGACCCTATGATTCTAATTTAACCCCCTGGGCATTACTGCAAAAACACAATGCAAAGCACTTACGCAGATTACTTAGGAGATAGCTCTACTAAAATTCCTGTACAAAAGTAAGTACCTTTGGCATATTTGACAGAGCAGTAAGTTTCTCATCTCTCTTGATCTTAATTAAAAATGTAGCTTTCAATGCTGGTTCATCAAAGCATGGAAAAGCAGATCTTGCTGCCAGAGGTTCAAACTGAGTTGCTGCAAACCACCTAATGAAAAGAGGTAGAAAAGGGCAATTTAAGAATTAGGAGAAGGATAAATGACAGTTTACATATGATTGAACAGTCACCCGTCCCCGCAAACCTTGTAACTGCTTACTACAGAAGAAGCTTTCCAAATGGCAGATAACATGGTTGGTCCACTTAGAATAAATGTTTCATTAGGATTACAAAGAAGTCTTTCTGAAACCCAAGAAACTTATCTACTGGAAAACTAATCTCCTTGGCTGTTTTTTGTTTTCTTATCCTATATCTGGTTTAACACAATTAAAGAACAGTCCAGTGATCTTTCCAGGAAGAGGGAACAAAGCTTAAAGGAGACAAAAAGTAAATCAGTGAACATGCCCACCATATAAAATAGTTTGAAAATTCAGAAGGAGACATAATGACACGGGAGCTTTTCCATCTAACTGCTGTACCTTCAGTTGAGGATGCTCTCACAGTTCAGCTGTCTTCTTGCTCGCTTTGCTAGCTAGTGGACGTTTATGTAAATTCATGCACTGTCTTGCCTCTAGTACAACAACTAGTTATATCACAGGAGAACCTCTCAGACATCTGTATTCCTCCTCAAGTGTTTCGATATTCACTAGCTCCAGAAATTACAGCTTTTTCTAGAGAGTATCTCTGACTTGTGTTCTGCTCCCCCAGGACTACCCTGGGACCTAAACATGAAGTTCGCCAATTTATCTTCCATTTACCAGAGATAAATACTGGAGAGAACAGTGGTTCCAACTTTCTTTAAAATAGGAAAGAAAAAAAAAAAAATTGCCAACCTCCCAAATGCTTTTGGGGGTTGTGTTATTTTTGTCTTTGTCTCCAACATTTTGGACCTACAGCTTTTCTGAGGAGGCATGTCACTGTCAAGATTTATTCTCCTGGTCTATTTTCAACTTTAGTCCTCTCTTTCCCATCAACCACAATCTTGAAGTTCACAAAGATCCATTTTTCATAAATGGCAAGAGTGAATTATTTTGCTATTTAATAATTTTAGGTTTTTTGTTGCAATGTAAAAAAAAAAATCTTCAGATGAAAATAAAAGTAACTTTTTTTTCCTCTCACAATAGATTGAGTTTTATATCAAAAATGCAATAAAAACAGATGTTGTCAAAATAGCCTGTATTCCTAAAAACACCAACTGTAAGCATATTAAGACAACACCGTGGGAAACAGAGACGTGCAGAGCAATGGAAATGATGATAATCAGTAAAATTTACTGGAAATGATTTATTGAAAAATACGTAAGTTAAAGTATCCTGTCTTTGAACAGAAGCAGGTAGCACTAGACTAAAGGTGGGCAAAATCCTCTGAACTTACTCAGATTATTTTTTTCCTCACCACATACAAGCTCTTCCTACTACTGCAAACACAAGATAACAAAGCTTCAAATACATCAGACTACAAAAAAGTATGAAATCTCAAAGTAGCTAATTACAACACTTCATGTTATTTTTGCTTTCTGCAATCTTACTGCAAGACTCTGTACTCTTATTCCCATGAAATATGAATTGAAATGAGACTGTCTTTCATGGCTTGTGATAAGCTACTTATATCTTCTTCATTTCATCCTGTAGTTACGTTCTTCTGATGCAATGTAGAGCCTTTGTGATTTTTTTATTACCTAAAGAATTCCTACACAGACTACTTTTGGCATTTTTGTTACACTGTCAGAAGATTGAGGCAGAGCAGCAGTTTCCCAGGAAGCAGCAGCAGGTTCTCACTAATCATGTGAATCATAAAGATTCACATGCAATATCATGTATTAGTATATGAAAGTCCTCCTCCTGAGCATAAGAGGCTTATTGACAGTGTGCTACCTTACGGATCTGAACTTTTGTACCTCAGTAAAGCATCTTCATCAGACCTGGGCAAACTGAAACAGATCGGAAATGCTTTAAACCAAAATTCTATCTTCAAATTCTTGATCTCTTACAGAAAGCCTCCCAGACAACCTCACAGAAGGACCAGCAGAAACACATGGGAGTGAAGGCGAGAAAGTTTCTGCCTTACCCCACAGCTGCTGATCACTTCAAGAACCCAGTTATATTCCACCACTTCTTGCATATAGTCGAAGAGAGCTGCTGCAGACAATATATTTTCTTGTACATTTCAGCAATGTTATAGATCCACTAGGACCTAGCTATGCGGAGTTTTAACAGCAAACTGAGTAAACTTCTGAAAAATAAGTCAGTTTTAGTTTAAATATCTTGTCAGTGCCTAGAGAGGCCTTCTGAATCTGAAACAAAATACATTTTTTAATTTACAGAATAAGAAGTTTATCTTTCACATGTCGTGCAGCCTTCTAACAGTCTATGAAATCATGTTTACACTGAGCAGTTTTGGTTTATTTTAGAAGATGGCCACCCTTGAGGGACTTGAATAATTCAAACATCAGCAGCATAGTTACTGTATCTCACTGGAGAGAGGAAAAAAAAATATAACCAGTTTGCCACATATGTTTTACTCTTCAAGGAGTCTCACTAAAAATAGGAGAGCAATAGCTCAACGAAGGGTCTTGTTTTAAGTCAGTGAAAACAAGTAAAATATCAGTGTGACCCCTTCTCCAGAGGACAGTTTCAGTGGTATTAATTACAAGGTCTGCCTTCTCCTTTCAGGAAACAAAATCTACCCATAAGTATTTCGGGCATTTCCATACAAATTCTCTGCTGTTGCAACACTGATGACATTTTTTTTTTCCCTTTTCCATGCTTTTCCCTGTATGTACCATTTCACTTTTTTTTTTTTTTTTTTTTTTAAACTTTAGGTCTCAGCATTCCTTAGAACAAGCTGGTAAGTGTTTATTCAATTTAATAGCCATTTTGTAGGCCCTTCACATCTACTTCCCTGTCAGCAAAATGAACTTACCCACAGTGCTCTTTTCATATTTTTTTTTGCATCACTCAGTTTCTAGAAAATCTGTATGGACTATTATATGCTAACAAAAGCATTAACAATCGTAAGTACACAATCAGGCTAAGGACCATTTGAAGTGGCTGGTGGTAGGTAGCTATTTTTGTTAATCTTCACATAAAGCCCTCATTCCCCACACTGGAGGTACTATCAACTAGCCAAGAACATTTCAAAAGAGAGATACTAAAAATTAAACAAAAAAACACAACGTGGTATAGCTATCTATAAGCTCCATACAGCACCACATTAAGCTGAGGAAGAAGCTGCCCTGACTTAATAAACTCATCCATGAAAGACACTTCTCAGGCATTGCTGATTTTAATCATTGATAATTTCCAGCTCCCTAGCAGCTTCGCTTAAAGTGTCAGCAACATAACAAAAATAAAAGACTTTTTTTTTTAAATCCCTAGATTTAAAACATCAGGAACAAAGTGTATCTTTAAACTCAACAGGAACCAGTTGTACAAAACATTCAATAGAAAAAGTCACCCCTGTTACTTCTAAAGCACAATCTAGAAATGACAAGAGAGCAGCAACTTTTGTGTGCATACCTTTGTTTAGAATCCTCATCCTTGTAAGAAATTTTGTAGAAGCCATAGTAGGTGTCCGATAAATTAGCTGAATATTCTATGTTGACAGTGTAATTCTGTCCTACAAGGAGAGCCTCAGGAGCCATGATTGCTATCTGGTCATGCAATGGGTATTCCAGCAATTCAACTGGCTTTGCTTGCCTTCCTCCTGTCGAAGTAAGGGATGCCTTGGTGATATTAAGTCCTGAGCTGTGAAGCACAATCTTCCTAGTTACCTGGAGAACATTAACCACTATCTTTACAGATCCTGAAAATTTCAGAGTAGTAAGGTTTGGCTGCAACTCAAGATCATAATGCAGTGGTACAACATCAGAAGGAAGTCTCATTTTTGCCCATGGAAACAGTTTTCCATTGGTTGCCAAAGGGTATATTAGTTCCATTGTACGATTTTTTTTATGGCAGCCTTCTTTGGTAAAGGTACATTTGGGAAGAAGATAAATCACCATTATCACTGAAATCACAGTCACAAAAACAGCAGCGCAAACCACCATGGTCCTTGTAGAGGGCACCGAGCACGATCCGTCTGGACTTTGTCTATAGCCGGCCATGTTATTCCGGAGACCTGAGCTTCTGTTAATGAAGGACATTCCCAGCAATTTTGCTGATGACTCATAATCCTCTTCATCATCATCCATTTCATGCTCCCCAAGGCCACGCACCAAGAGCCGTGAGCTTCTTGGTTCATATTCAACTTCATCGGGCTCCAGGGGATGTAAACAAGGCTCTTTTGCCAAGTCAACCACATCGGGCTCTTCCTCAAACATACTGTTTTCAATCATATTTCTGGGTAACTGAATTTGATCTGGAAAAAGAAAAGAGCATATGTTACGTCATAAGCAAAAGGCATGACTATAATATCTGAAAGACAGTTTATTAAGGTAAAGAGCAAGAAACACTCTTACCACACATACTATCGTCACAAGCCCTTCAATTTTCTTTCTCAGGCTTGTTCTCATTAAACCTTGCCATGTTTTTCTGCATTTTGGTTCACTATCTTGCTCCCTTCTGGGCTTCAAGATGCTTCCATTGCACATACTCAGTCACATCTTGCACCATAGTTTGGGATCACCACATTTCATTCCCAATTCACTGATATCACTGCCTTGGCTACATATCTCCTACCCCAAATAACTCTACGTGTATTCAACTAAATTAGGTACAATGAAATGTTTTTTATGTTGCAGGGTAAAGAACAGGCAGCCAATACAGTTCTTAAGGTGCTTCTAAATATGCTAGTTACTAAGTCCTTGTTAGAGGAGAATATTTGCCAAGGTGCTGGCAGCTATACAAATAAAATATCCATTTTACATTTTTTAAACTACTGTTTTTAAAAAGCACCCCCCCCCCCCCCCAAAAAAAAAAAAAATGCATCTCCTAAAGCAATATAAATATTACAGTTCAAATTGAAGACTTCATTCTGCCAGCATCAGGTACCTTCATCCTTCAGGTGCAGTTATATTTTGATCAAACTTCTGCACTTGTCTGTAACTGCTTATGTAAAAAGTTACCTTTCAGTTAACCCACTCAGTGAAAAGTAAAAAAACTGAAAATAATGTTCAGAAGAACTATATACAGGTTATTGGATGTGGAAACAGAGAAGTTGCAACCTTATAAACAAGGAGTTTTGGTTTTTTTCCTCATGCTGTATTTCATCCAGAGCACTGTAAATAACATAGAAAGGTTGTTGATAGGTTTTGTTGTTGATAGCTTTTTTCTTTGGACACCACAGAGCTGTCTGGCAAACAAAACAATTCAAATGGAAAAGTTATATATACATAAGAGATTTCTCAACCAAACAGTGCAAGAAATCCCATAACCAACTTTTTAGGACCTTGCAGATTAGTTAATTAGAATAGTGCCTCTTCACAGCTTCAAGAGGACTAGGCAACACTTTTGTCAAACTGCAAGGCTCTGGATATGAAGCTAAGCTCTTTCAGACATGAAGGTCTATTGTTAGCCAAACAATCATATCACATCTAAATTCTGTGCATCATTTTCCAAATGAAAAAGAAAAGTTTTCTTTCAATCTAAAAGCTATTGAAAAGGTTTTAGCAGGCTTTTACTAATTTCTGGCAAGAATATACTTAGTCCCAACCTATAGAGAGAGAGATATCAGTGCACCACATTGCACAGTGCAATACATTAATGATTTATATATATATATAGCTAAGGTCCCTTTCAACATTTGAGGTTAATAGGTTAATCATAGAACCACAGAATGGTTTGGGTTGGAAAGGACCTTAAGATCTTAAGGGACCTTAAAGGTGCTAACTCCGCTGCCAAGGGCAGGGACACCTTCCACCAGACCAGGCTGCCCAAAGCCCCATCCAGCCTGGCCTTGAGCACCTCCAGGGATGGGGCATCCACAGCTTCTCTGGGCAGCATGTGCCAGGGCCTCACCCTCATCATGAAAAATTCCTTCCTTATGTCTAATTCAAATCTACCTTCTTTCAGTTTAAAACTATTAGCCCTTGTCCTGTCACTACAGGCCCTAGTAAAAAGTCACTCTCCATCTTTCTCAAAAGGCCTCTCTTTGGGCACTGGCAGGCCACTATACATGTAAAGTCTCACCAGAGCCTTCTCTTCTCCAGGCTGAACAATCCCAAACCTCTCAGCCTATCTTCATAGGGAGGTGATTGCCCCCCTGCTCTGCTCTCCTGAGACCCCACCTGGAGTGCTGTGTTCAGCTCTGGGGCCCCCAGCACAAGGATATGGACCTGTTGGAGTGAATCGAAAGGAGGGCCAGGAGGATGCTCAGAGGGCTGGAGCACCCCTCCTGTGAGGACAGGCTGAGGGAGTTGGGGGCTCTTCAGCCTGGAGAAGAAAAGGTTCCATGGAGACCTCATTGCGGCCTTCCAGTACCTAAAGGGGGCCTACAGGAAAGATAGGGAGAAACAAACTCAGCGAGTGTAGTGACAGGAGAATGGGTAACAGTTTTAAAGAGCGTGGGTTTAGATGAGATATTCAGAAGAAATTCTTCACTCAGAGGGCGGGATGAGGCCCTGGCACAGGCTGCCCAGCGAAGCTGTGGGTGCCCCATCCCTGGAGGTGTTCAAGGCCAGGCTGGATGGGGCTTTGGGCAACCTGGTCTGGTGGGAGGTGTCCCTGCCCATGGCAGGGGGTGGGAACTAGATGGTCTTTAAGGTCCCTCCCAACCCAAACCATTCAGTGACTCTGTATATGAAATTGGAGACCCTGCAGAGCACAGAGGACAGAAAGCTAAGTTACAAATGAAAACATACAGACAAACTAGTGAAAGAAAAAAAAGGTGGAAAGACAAAGTATTGTGCAACGGAAGATCTTTTACAGTTCTACACAAGCAGGGCTTTTCTAGCAGTTCCTTGTTGCTCTTTGAATCCATTGGCTAGCTTCAATCCGATTTGAAAGGAGTCTGAAGGATAACCAAATTCCTTCAAGTCCCAACCCAACCCCACCCCAAAACTGCTCGCAGAAGACACCCAAATTTACATCTGCTATACAGGAAAGGCAGGTATTAAGACTCACATCTTAACCACTTGCAAAGGCAGCAGCCAGTCAGTACACAGCTCCAACCCCAGCCATGGCAAGTGCTGCAGCTGCATGGCCAGCAAAAGAGGTAGAAGACAGGGGAGGCACTGCAGAAGGAAGGAGGAGACAGATAAAGAACATAAGTCTGGCAGAAAGTAGGCTTCATCAGCTCTGCTGCTCATAGAACAGTTTGCTTTTTGAGGAAATTATTCTCTAGTTAAGTTTCTTCTAAAGCCAACTATCTTAATTTTCAAACCTGCATGCAAGCACTCGTAACTCATCAGGTCAAAATAATTACATGAAAAATCTGATCAGAAAATAGGAAAAACTAGAACAAAATCTAGTTTCAAGGCAATTCATAGTTTTAACACCTTAGAAGCTTCTAGGGAAACAAAAGTTAAAACCAATTTCCACTGACTTTTTTGGCAAACACTGGAAGCAACCAAGGCCTTAGCTGTTCTGCCGTGCTGCAAAACATCTCACGGGATTACCAGTTTGATCTCAGGCTGGGAGATCAGAACTGCAGCGAAGATCAATGGCATCACCAGACTTCTATTCTCCACTTGAGAGCACGCAAAGTATCAGAAGGCTATCTGTTACTAACGCTGACATATGGGTTCACAGAAGCATAGAAGCCAGGCTGCTTTTTCACAGAGGAGCCATGGCAAATATGTTTAAATCATTTATGCTCAGATAAACTGTGGAGTGTTTGCTTCCTGATGGTTCACAGGGATTTATAAGACAAGAGTGTGAGTCATCAATCATGGGGATTCAACTGCTGTGACCTTTCCATTTAAACCCATGAGCTACTACAGTGAGCTAAAAGGTCCACAAGAAGGACAAAAAAGGTACTCTCAAGCTGCAACAGGCCGTAAGGAGTAAGCAGCAGCCCGAAGAACAGTTTTACACCCATCACATTTCACTGCTGTCTTACACACAAGTATGGTCAAGGGGCAAACAAATGCAGTGACTGAAGCTGATTAATTCAGTTTCTAATTACAATGCAGGAAACAAAAAAGAGTAATTCCAAGACTAGGGAATTCTAACCTATGCACAGTTCCAGTGAACCACTGCCATACCAGCTGCACTGTGCTCACACTAATTCACAGCTAAGGAAATATGGACCCAAGTTACTGAAATGCACTATAAAAGTTCTGTCTTTTTCCAGCCTTCCATACTCCAGTTAAGAGGTTAAAATATTAAAAAATAAATCCAATCAATCCCACTGGTACGGTTAGTCAGACTGCCATCACTTTTTGAGACTGTAAGTTCATCACAGTATCATCTTCAATTAATGGGCAGGTGTCATGCAGTATTTTTACTGAAATAAATTATAAAAGAATTACAATAGCACCTATCATTTGGCAGGAACTGAGCCCTTGTCACAGAGATAAGCACAGGAAACTGTCCATTCCCCTGGAACAACCAGGAAGCCAAACAACTGGGCAGTGTCTTGTCACAGACCAGCAGATGTGGTAGAACTCAAGGCCAGACCAAAAGGCTCTCTCTATAAAGCATGCCTACTAGCTGGAGTAAAATTTGATGCCCACTGCACGTAAACCACTTCAATGCATTTTAAGTAATAGGAGAGAGGTACAGAGTTAGTGCTGTGTAGAAACAGAAATTTACTAATCTGCCAGTGTGTCCTAAAAGGGCCGGCCCATCAGGTCACACAGAAAAACTGTGAGCAAAGGACTTGTTTTGCTACCTGAGGCTGAAAGTGAGGCACGTTGTATGGAAGGAAGAGCACACCACCCTCAGAGAAGAAGACACTAACAAAGCCATGCATGTTCCAGGAAAATGTCCAGTGACTCAGCAAAACTGGAAGGATAATTATAAAATTTTGGCATATCATGCATTTAATAGTCAATGTCTTTCCCTTGCCTTGATATGTTTTGACAGCGAAAACAGGAGTACCTGCTATTTCAGCTGTGCCAGTACCAAGAAAACTCAAGAAATGTACAACAGGGAACTAGTTAGTCTGTTATTGATTAAAACAACATAACCCACACAAACTCAGTCACCCCCCGAGATTCGATGGAAGCAGAGAAGAGCACAGCTCTTATTCAGCTTGAACATTACAACTCAAATTATGTACTAAGAGCTAGTTGAAGTACAGTCCTCACACAATCAACTCACTGATATCATGTCAAATAACTCTGTGCAATGAAGGATTTCAGGAACAGCTAATGATGTTTATCAATGGGGATACATTTACCCAGGTCCACAGTACTTTTTACACACCTAATTTTTACATCCATCTTTTACACTGCTGAACTTTTCTTTAGCAGCATCAGCTGCTTACCAAACAGCAAATCCCACAAACAAACCACATCAATTTTCTCTCCAGGAAAGATCTGGCATTTAAGACCATATAAAAGGGCAAAAAGTAACTTCAAAGCATTATTTTCCTTTTAAAGATCTGATTTTTATTTGTTGTTTATGTAATGGTCACATTTGCTAGGATCAGTGGTGAAACACTTGCAACACTTACACTTTTCAGATTAGGCAAACAGCATAAAGGTGTATGTATATAAATATGTAATAACGTACACAAAGGCAGTACAAATGTTACTGTTTTTGAAATGATTTAATCCCTCTCAGTAACTAACATCATGGCACAAGGAAGAGTCAACGACAAAACTGTGGAAGTAACAACGTATGTGAAGTCACTGCACTCTTCTGTATCAAAAGCAGCATTTTCAGGATAAACTGAAGTATAACTGTTCGTATAACTGTTGTCCATGAAAGAAAAAAAGCTTGAAAATTAGATATCAGAAGAATGTTTGCTGTAAAACCTATACTCATATTTTACTTAGTGAATTAAGTTTCATTTTATCGTATCTGAAAAACAAGATACGCTATCTGCATTGTGTATTGGAAGTTTTGGAAGCATTACGCTATCAAAAAAACCCACACTATTACAGACAAGATAAAGCCATACAATTTTCTTAGCTACAGTGTCTCTAATATTCTCTGTGCAAACATCTATGTATACCTAGCACTACAAAACTTATGATATTTGTAAATAATGCATATTTGCTGCAGAATCCGTTCTTTAAGAAAAAAGATAAACATGTTACAGTACAGTATTCATCTGTACTTATGAGAGGCAAAACCGAAAATATACCTATTTTAAATTTACATAGTGAAATTTTTCACACATCTTATGTGTGAAAGATAAAAGAGGAACTTGCATTACATAGTTTGAAAACAGGACAGAGGAAAACAAGGTAGGGGAAAACAGCATAGATGATACCCATAAAACTTCCAAGGATTATATGGCTTTGTTGAAATTAAACCAATGATTAAATTGTACGTTTTAAGTACACAGTTAAGCATGTGATTAGAAAAAAAATATTCATAACACATGGCAGGAGAAAAAAGGCTAAACTTGACTTTGGGAACAAAAATGTATTTTTTCACATTGAAGAGTTGTCTAAAATGTGAGTCTAGACATTTGGGACACTGAGAATTTGGCAAAACTATTAAAAGATTAACGCACTGTCTCCTGAATCATCTATCCCCAAACCTTCATTGACAGCCTCAAATAAAAGCGGACAAGGAGAGGAAAATGTTCTGCTAACGCTTCACGTATCTCTGAAATGTCCTGATTAAAATTTCAGGAACGCTGCTCTAGAAAAGCAAAATAATATACTGTTTAAAGTTTTTGTTGACTCATTTTGGCATAGACCCATCTTCCACATTTACCTAATCAAAGCCATAAGCCTTAACTTTCATTGAGCTACTTACTACATACATCATTGAATTGTAAAAATAAAACCTCTCAGGCCAGATTTGCTCCTCTTGATGTCAGTTTACTAACAATACGGCTTAGCAGGAAATGAATCGATCTCTAAAAACCTGAACTGCAAAGCATTAAATCTTTCATGGAAGAGACGATCACTCGCCCATGCTTGTGCACCCCATACTGGACTCACTGTACATCTTCTTCCAAATCCTGATTTTATCATCAGCCAAAACTATTGTTGCAGTTATTGTTCCTGCTGTAGGTGAGGGGAAGGAACGGAGACTGGCAGCCCAGAAGACCATTCCAAAACACAGGTTCAATTTCACAGGTGCTAAAACTAATATGCAAGAGCACTTTGCAGAAAGCTGAGCTCCTACATCCTGCACTGGAAATTCTATACAAATACTAAAAGTGAGAAATATCTCAGAAAGTGCAATCATCTTCTCAGTGGAGACTGCTTTCTTCAGCCAATTACAAATCACTGGTTCCAGACACCACTGATCAGAATTTTCACCACTGCAAACCAATGTCTGAGGTTAAGACAACAGGTACAACTTATCCAATATCTTCTCATCAGTTTAAAGCAATAAAATAGCCTCGGCTCACAGAGAAGTCGGGCACTTAGCTGTTAAATCTCCAATTAAACATCTGAATTGGTAGCCTTTGAAAATGAACATTTAAACTTTCATAGTTAACATTTTCAAAGAAAGCAGCTTGATAC
Organism: Aythya fuligula; assembly: GCF_009819795.1. Lineage (NCBI taxonomy): Eukaryota > Metazoa > Chordata > Aves > Anseriformes > Anatidae > Aythya > Aythya fuligula. Next base: position 56,537,706 of record NC_045593.1, on the reverse strand, counting down.
TTTTTTCAAAATATACAGACAAAATAACGTCAACTCTCCTAGTTAATGCTATTTGTGAACTGCATAATCAGGTGAGTTAGGAAGGAGTTTCACGAATCGAGCTGGGAAGGAAGTGTTTCAAACACTCTACCCCACTTCACCACTTCAGCAAATGAGGTAAGACAAAAAAAATAATCAAGAAACAAAAGTTAAAACTTACTACTTTTACAATATTTTGTATCAATAGACTAATGTAAGAGAAAATAAGACTATGAGAATAAAATGCTTAAAAGTGATGAATACTAGGGCAATGTTGCTGCTTCTAATTCCCCCTTCCCTTTTTATTTAAGTAGCACCCAAATTCATATCCGTCTATTATGTCCTATTTGTATGCTGTATGTTAAGATCTTTTGCACAGGATTTGAACACGTGGGTGACATTATCTCAACCACTAGATGAAATCTGTTTTTTCCCCTACACAAAGCTCCCAGTGAATACAAATATAAGTGTTGATTTCCTGGCTGCATAGGCCAACAACCTAAGTCTACATGCACTTCAGAGCAGTAAAGCTCCTCCCACCTACAGCCTTCTTTAGGCTCTCAGTGTTTGGATGCAGCATCAGAGGTGCCTTCTGTGCTGTTAATTTCAAAACCTGCTGACCAAGTCAGTATTAACCTCACTTTCGTAAGAAGCCTGGAGCATAATGCTTTAGAAATAATTAATAATCTCAGGAATTAGGAGCTGAAGTCCCCTCAGCCATGTAGTAGACTGTAGCAGCAAACATGATAGATAAACTGGCAGCGCTTCTAATAGCTGTCCACGTATCTCTAGCCTTAGGACTGGTTGCTTGCTGAGGTGAACCATTCTCACGTCATGATCTGAACAAAGAATTATACAAAAGACACAAGCCAATTACTCAAAACCAAATGGACTTCGAATTAATCCATGCTTTGATGCTGCATCAGGAGCTGTGAAAGAAAAGCATGCTTTCCAAGCATGGAGTGTATCAGTGAAGCAGAATACGAGTTTTAAACAGTTAGCTTGAACAAACACTACAAATAAACAGACCCTGCCACCCTAATGTCTACAGCTGGGACAGGAGGACTGGGATGGAGCCTTTCAATCAACCCAAACACTCAGCATACAGTAACTTCATCGCCTGTTGAGACGCTGAAAAGCAGACCACTTCTCTTACCCATCAAGGTGAGTTCCCAGCCATCCCTGCTGAATCTAAAGGCACGACAGGAGGAATTTAGCACTGCCCAGAGCCAGCGGAGCCATGCAGCCCAGTCCTGTCACAGACAGCCACCTCAACTGATGGTCAGTCCAGTCTTTGCATGTAGTCCTGTTCTCCACAAAATATGCAGAAACCTGAAGCCAAGCCTACAATTTCTTTACCTTACCATTAGCACCTTCTGGTCTATTTCACTGATCACTCACCACTTCAAGGTGAGTGTTATCAGATCTAATCAGGTAGACTGCTAAACTTTCACAGCCTTTCTCAGTTTCTTTACATTTCCAGCTATTAAAATCCAGTGGAACAGCACATAATGAAGATCATTGCGTCTATTCCCTTTCCTGGATCACCACTTCCACATCTTAACAGAGATACATTGACCTCTCACCACATTCCCCAAGTCCTCCATCCTTCATCCTACATCCTTCCCCAGCACCTGTGTCCAAGATGCCTCAGAGAGAGTTGTGAGCTCTGCGTTCCCCTCTTTGTTCCTCTTCTTGAGGAAGCAGGCCTGGGGCTTCCTCTTACTGCTACTCAGAAGATGAATGATTGAAAATGTGACCCTGTTCAAGGTTTGTCCTACTCCTCTGAGGTGGGCAGATTCACCACAAGCACCATACGCCTATTTTCTGCGGCAGTGGCCAGAGGAGTTCACTTGTGTTTCCTTATCTAAGAGCATGGGCTGGTCAAGAATTCTGAACAAACTCTTGCCTTACTTTAGTTTCTAAGCAGAGATTCCCTTCACTTCTAAACCATCCCCTTTCTAACTAACTTCAGCTCTGCCCCTCTGACACAGCACCTCAGCTTGCCTGCATAGAGGCTGAGGACTTGGTGCTCCTTTCAGAAATAACCCGAGTGCTGAGTGAGTCCTTAGACTGCGTGTAGGCTTTTAAAGACTTTCGTAGGTCTTTGATTCCACTGTTAGCAATGTATTTGACATACAACACATTACACACACACAAAAGAGCAAACACTCCAATGCAGAAATCCTTTCAATAGTTAAAATACTTGTAAAGGTTTGAGCAAATGTAAAAACTGACACAAGTCTCAAAACAAACAAATAGTTATTAAATTACTAAATACTAATCGGAATACTAATTACTACTACTAATAACAACTAAATACTACTCAGAAACTTTTCTTCCTTCTCCCAGTCACAAGAAGCAAGCCTTGCCCCTGTACAGCATCCAAATATACCAACAGTTAACACACGGCAGTGAGGCCCAGCTGACAGGATACAGCCCAAGAACTCTGATCGCCTGTCCAGATATGATGGTTTGGAGCGTAATTTCTTTCCTCTATCCCCCACTTCTGCCCTAACCCTCTCTTTTGAGCTAATGGTATGGTTTAGACTTTGTTTGCACACTGGAGCTCCACAACAATTGCTGCCTGCTACTGTACTGCTTCTTACAAGTGCCTGACAACTGAGCTCCAGGTTTACCACAGCTGTCAAAAAATACTGCCTTAAATGCAATTCATCACAAAATTCCCAGAAACACATTCAATTTCTTTGCGCAATGCCATGACACGTAATACTTAACAGCTATAGTCCTGGTCAATCAAATGTAGCTACCCACGGTGGGAAGCAAAAATTCAGTAGCGTTAACATGAGTAATGCATCTGTATTTACACAAGAAGCAAAACTTGATGCACTTTTATTTAGACCAATTAAAAATTCTTCCTTGTTGCTGCCTTGTTTTGTGACCAATCAACACTGAGGTGCCTATGGCAATGCCTGAAAATGCTGTACTGCCAAATGCATGCATCTGAATATTTAAGCAGCTAAGCAGGGAAAAGACATTATCGAGGAGGACAGCACTGAATGAATATATGTAAACACTGCTTGGAGAAGCACAGAGCAACTAAATGCCTCAAGGCTTTGGAGGAAGCAATAAAAAACCTTTAAGTGGAAAAAAAGTACTTAAATATCAAATATTAAATTTAAAAACTGCTTTGTCGCGTTTCCGTAATACCATCCAACAGAAGCACTACACGATTTCTAGATTTTGCCCATGGACAACTGATTTACAGCACAGCCAGTAAATAATCCCTGTTGCTATTTTCACGTTCAGTACACAGACACAGCTCCCTGGGACACAGGAAGTCACTTGCAGAAAGAGCAGGAGGGCACTGGCACAAGACACTTGAACCCTGCATATACTGAGAAACCTATGCAAAACCCTAACCAAAAACTTGTGCTTCAGTGCATCAGACAAGCAGTAATATTTCTGGATTCCCCCCCCCCCCCCCATCCACACAGGAAAGGGGGTGGTGGAAAAAATTTTATTTGTTCATAGTCTATATATAAAGTGAATTCCTCGTGTTATGAGATTTCTAGCTCTGAAGCTTATGTAGAAGTTCCATGCAGGGACACACAGCATGGATCCCACAGATGACAACCGTAAATTCCTAGATTCAGGACATTCAAATCACTGTGTGCATACCGTATAAGATTTATACACATAAGAAATAAAAAAAAAAAAAAAGTTATGAAGTCTGCTCTTCAAAAGGTACAACTATTCGTTACTGGAGAAAAAAAAAAGAAAAAAAATCTACATGTTTTCCCTCCTTTGGCTGCAAAGCTGTATTTTGTGGGAAGAGTGCTTAGGGGGTCACCCTTTATCACCACTTGAAGATCGTATTACATTTCTTCTAGTGGATAAATATCCACTAGATGTATTGAGTGAAACAATTCAACAAAGCAGTATTCTTTTTATTCTTCATTTTCTTCTTTAAAAGTGAATCATAAATATCCAATTTTACATTATACCCAGTAGAAGACTGTCTACAATACTTTAATATATTAAAAGAAAATGAAATAGTATACATAGTATTACTCGATCACAATCTGGATGCCATTTCTTTATCATTCCAGTTTTGAAGAGATCTTTCCCTTGTCAACAAGGGAAGTATTTCAGATTGCTTATCACAAGCAGAAAGAAAATAATCACAAACTCGTAACACAGAGCTTTATCCATCTCTCTCAGGAAGTAAAATCTTTTCAGCCTGCTCTCAACCTAGTAGTTCTTGGTTTATGATCACTACTTCTTGTCACATCAGTTTAGTTGCTCTTTCTACAATGTTAAGTACCTCCTTGCACTGTTGTGCTTTGGGCTGTCTCCAACTAGTCTATAAAAAAATAAAAAGTATTATCTGTTTATTTAAAAGAGAGAAAAGCTCATTTAATCTTTTCAAAGTAGCGTGTTCAGCAAAGAAAGCTAATACCAGCAAGCATGTTAGTCATGCTAAGATTCTGACTACAGTTTTCCTTCCCAAGTCACCCTAACTGTTCCACGCATCTCAAATTCCTTCTGAGGAAAAGATTATAATTTAATGCTATACAGAGCAATTATTTGCTGTTGCTAAAATAAGAAAGCTCGCAATGCCATTCACGTAATTTGAAAATCAACATCTCTTCACAGCGAGAAAACATACATTTATATCCCTCAGTCAGCTAAAAAACAAGGATACAAATAGCTGGTGGGATTTCAGGGGAATCAGAAATCCTCCTTGAAATCACTTTGCCCTCCTTTAACCTACCATCTTGGAGACGGGACAGCAGAATGGCAAAGGGAACTCTAAGAAAAAAATAAAAACACGCATGAGAAGAACCTTGCAAATGTAGAATGAACCACTCCAGAAGTTATAGGTCATATCAGAGAATCTAGCCTGCCAAAAAATTGCAGTTCCCAGGGATCATGCAAAAAGCAGCACTCAGAGGTCCCAAGTGCATCCACACACAACCAGGCCCCAGTTCCTTTGGGGCTTCCAGAGGTGGCTCGAGTGCAGCTTCTCCAGACGAGCAGGATCCAACAAACACACCCACGACTCCTTGCCAAAGGGCACGCAAAAGCCTGATGGATATCCCAGCTCTGTGGTTTATTCATGTAGATGCAGGCACATACCCACATCTTCCATCTGCGGGAGGAAGCCCCTGAGCTGACAGCACCTCCACAGTGACGGGTTTTCCTCAGACAGACATGAGGAAAATCAGAGCTGTGCACGAGCATGTGCTCATTAAATGTTCGTGCCAACTTCTTCATTATAAATAGGACCGAGGCATGGCTGCAAATATTTGCTTTGGATGGAAACATATATGGAAACATTACAGGCCCTATTCTGAATTTTCGAGCTGCGTTCAGTCACTGCACAGAGGCAGGAGACAGGAATCATTCAGAACGGGGCATCAGAGAGTGAGCTCAAACCGCTTCAAAACAGCTCAGGGATCTCACTGGCTAACAAAAAGGGCTTACATGATTTTCCATACTCCCTCACAAGCATCTCAGTTGGTTCCACAGCAATTAATACCTACAATCGAGGGCTGTTGAGCCAACACAAAAAGACTGGTTCTGTTACAGTACGAAGTCAACCTTGAAAAAAACAAAGAAGATATTCAAGTACCCTCTGAAAACAGTGATACAAGAGAGACCTACATGAATCCACTACCAGAAGAGCAGACTGGGCCCACAAATGTCTTTCTTGGTCCGTACATATACAATAAAGTCTCTTGAAGGAAAGTTTCATATGACCAGCTCCCCGTGCCAAGACAACTTGCCAAGAAGCCCTGAAAGTTTAAAAAACATGAACAACAGAAACTGAAACACGACTTTGCTCTCTACTAAAATCCCAGTTGAAATTATTCCGCTTTTACCATTTGGGATTTGAAGTGTTTTTATTTGAAAGAAAGAAAAGAAATGCCAAGTTTTAGACCTTGCCAGAGCTGTGCACAGACCTGGGTCCACTTCTGATGATCGTTAAGAGCTGTGCAGGTAAATTCCCACCTGTCTGTCCATTTTATGCACTACTTAACGTGTTTCCTAACAGCAGCACTCCACAACAGCATGCAGGAAACTCAGATTCCTTTCAGGAGGTTTTCAGCATCAGAAGACAACAACAACAAAAGTTACAGACACTACAGCAAGAAGCCTGCAATAGAGAGTGATTTCCCACCTCCACCCTCCCCAAGGAAGTAACCATGAGAGAGCAGCACACACTTCCTTCCCCCAGCCTTACCAGCATTATCTAGCTCCAGACTTCATGCAAAACCTCCCACCATTATGGCTATTTCCCCCTTGACGCTGTAAACAACTTGCAAAAGGACAGACCAGTGCAGTCTTAGGGACAGCATTTCAGCTGCATCAAACCCAACTGGTAGAGCCAGCTCTCACTGAAAAGCCAATACCGCATTTTGTATGCCTGTTTTGTAACTGTTTTTTCACCATAACACAACACGGTACATTAAAAAAATACATAAACGAAGGGAACAGTGAGGAATGATGCAATCGCGTAGAGCAGCAACAGAAAGCACTTTGCTGTTAACTCTGAGGATCACGCAAATATAACAAATGTCTTAATCCTTGAGAGAGAGAAAGGGGAGAGAGAGAGGACACACACCAACAAGGTTGGAAGTGATGACATTACTATTCCTACCAGATCGTATCTAAACTTCATGACATTTGAAATCGTGTCTCAGATTTAACATGCCACTAATGTAACCTTCATAAATAGCATTACAAGTTCTTCGTTTTCAGCAGGCATGGCTCAAAGGCAATTGGCAACGAACAGGGACAATCTAATAGAGAGCTACATGCGCGCTCTGCGATGCTCATAATGTAATTTTCTCTTAAATATGCATAGCTGGCAGGGCCCACAGAGGAGGGATTTAATCAATATTCAGAACATGCTTTACTCTCTAAGATAGCTTTAATATATGTTACTAGGCACCTACAGAGAGGCCACAAATTCAGAGCACCATGTCAGTAAGTACATGGATGACTGCTACGGTGTATAAAGCACATATACCTCCAAACAATCATTTCGCTGTTGCAGAGCAGTGCTCCTGCAGAGCCTGAGGTAAAAGCTGGGGTAAAAAAGGAGGAAGGGGGAACATTTGGAGTGACGGCGTTTGTCCTACCAACAAACCACTGCATGTGATGAGCCCTGCCTTGCCGGGAGTGGCTGGCACCTGCCTGCCCAGGGGAAGCAGTGAATGGGCTCCTTGTTCTGCTCGCTTGTGCGTGGGGCTTTTGGCTCACCTGCTAAACTGTCCTTATCTCAGCCCACGAGGTTGCTCACTGTAACTCACAGCCCTCTCCCCATCGCACAGCAGGCTGTAAGCAAGAGGCTGTGTGGGGCTCAGCCACCTGCCAGGGTTAAACCACAACAAGCAGGGAGCTTAAGCAGGACTTTTATTTACTGGTACAAGCAGTGCACGGGGGGCAAAAGCCCCACGTTTCTATAGGAGGGAAGCCACGTACATTTCAGTTTAGAAATAAAAGCTTTCATGCTTGCAGTTATTTTAAATATGTTAAATCTTATTTTTAGAACCTTTTCTTAAGGAAAACATTTCTGAAAAACACAACCAAGTTAGGCTGCTCCAGGACCAGTGCCATCACTTTCTCTTGGTTTAATGAGCTCAGAAGGGAATAATCCAATACAAGAGAACACAACCAAGAAATATTAGGAAATATGATGTATTCCTACAGAAATCCTCTTATCATACATGCGCCTTGCTGAACAGAAGCACTAGGTGGGCTAACAGCATGCCCTTACCTCCCACGATGTTACAAGAGCACACGTACACATTTTTAATAGACCAAAAACACACATCTGAACATACAGGTACTTTTACACAATGAACATAATCATTTAGAAAGAAAGTGAAACATCAAAGCCACTTGTGCTGTGAGCATAAAGCAGCATTTACCAGTCCTCTCAGTATTACTTCAGTACAGAGACCAGAACAGAACACATCGACACAGGCGGAATAAATTCTAAAAGCCTTACATAAATCACAACCTCACTGAAGCAAAGTGGGAGTTTTTCAGCTACAGCTAAGAGCTCAGCACCCTTCACTCACACAGATAAAGACATTTCCATTTGGCAGTCATAAAAAAACAGGACAGGCTCTGCTGCTTTTTGTGGTGTTATTACTGAAGTGCAAACACACACGCTGACCCTCTGTACAATTTTACTGCGAGCTTCCACCAAAAGGCAGGCACTACAGGAAATCCATCCAAGACACAGAGTACTGGCAGTATCCTAGTGACAAACACCACTTCGCAGGAGGCTGATTTCAGGAGACAAGCAAGTCTACAGGAGCAGCCAAACTGGTAAGAGGTTTACAGGAATCTGTGCAGTTAAGTGTGTATCACTGCTTCTTTCATTGGGTCACAAGGGAAGGACAAACAAAAAATGCACAGAATATAGGCTGGTTTGAAAAAAACACATCGTAATTTTTTGTATGATCCTAACTTGAACTGTTTTTCCTGAATTGTAAAGGTGGATAAATGCCGCTTTCCAAACCAAAATAAACAAGGCAGCCTAAGATCCAAGCCATACAAGGTCTCTCTCTATTCAACATCCCTTCCTCCTGACTGTAATGGAAGGCCTACTTTTGCCTTTTTGTTTTGTAATTATTTTTATTCCACTTACAAACATGAGATCAAATATTTCAATAGCAAGCTCCTGCACGTAGCTTAGAGCAAAATTCCACCAACAAGGCCGTATGATGGAAATTAAAACAATACATGGTTATGTATTTTCAAACCCTCTCTTATCTTAAATTGCCATAAGAAACAAGGGCTGAGAGTGTAATCTCATTTAAGACTCTGTTTATTTGTCTTGGGTGCTTCTGAAAGACTTCCTTAAAGCCTTTTCCTGATTTTTAAGGAAAGCACAAACACATTTTCTTTGGCAAGACCTCAGACTGAAGAACCACATGAATCAATTACATTTCAACATCTAGCTATAAAGTTTTAAGTAGATTGGCATGCAATTATTGATATGTCATTTCAAATCACTACCTTTTTTGCTGTCAATAAAAATAAAATGTTTCAGAAGATAAAAGAGAGAGTGACTATCATTTACTGATAATGTAAGTACATAACTTTCCCTGGAGGTCAGTAAAGATTACTGGAGAATTTAAAGCTACCCAGAGCAAGCTTCGTCCAGATTTTGATATCCAGCGTAGGCATAACATGTCCATTCACACTTTGCCAGATGTTGTCAGTTTTCAATCTGCAGGACTTCAGCTTCCACAGTGAAAAGTAGGGGGAAGGTAGAGGGAAGGGAAGAGCAGGAGGTTGTTTTAAGTGACTCTACTCTTTAGCTGCTGGGAGAGGAAACCTTACACGAGTCCCGGCAGCATTAAGGCAGCGCTCTGTCCTCAGTCACTGATTGGGCAAAATGCAAGGACATCAGGAAAAGAGGGCACTGAAAACTAATGTTATTAGATAGCCTTTTAGTTTCCTGTTTCCAACCTGATCAAGGGTATGTTTTGCAATTAAAATGATAGAAACTGTTTGACCACAGGGATCTAATGAAAAGGCATCCAATCCAGCCTTGGGGACTCGCTGGAAGCTGTCTTAAATTTCTCCAGCTTCTGAAGCTCCCATATTCGGGGCTGTAGACTGTCTGCTTGACTACATATAGCCATGGCTGATGAATACCAGGCTGTTCACAGCTAAGTTACAAAAGATTTCTCAGCCAGTTATCAGCTGTTCAGTAGAAATACAATAGAGAACTCTGCAGCTAGTGGATTGTTAGACAAGCTGTAAGGCTGCATGCAGCCCAGTGCTTGCTTAGTTGGCTTTGTTTGTTTTCCTAAGCAGTAAATTCCAACTATCAAACCCTCTCATCCTGAGCACCGTCTAAAACAAACAAGAAAACCCATCAACAACAACAAACGAGAAAGCCTGATGTGCCTTTTGGATTGCTGCTCTTACTTAATACACATTTGGTAACTCCTACGATACACTGCATAAAAACACCTGTAAGTCAGAAGCAAATGAGTATCTGTCAGACTTACTTTACATCAAGACAAAGCACTCCAACAGAGAAAAAAGGCAGTATGCCTGCATGGTAGCTCAAGAAATACTGAGATCTAAATTGCTCAAAGAGCTGTCACATACTCACTGTCAGCTTGAAATCAGCTTCATTGCAGCCACCACCTCGACGGGGAAGGAGACAGCCCAAATATCAGACGCTTTTCAGAAGGTACCGGGGGATCATCTCTTTCACTCAGTGTCACCACAGAAAAAGCAGGTGGGAGAGCTGCTGACTGCGCAGAGTGCCAGCGCGATCTGTGCATCAGATAAACATGCCCTGCAGGGTTTGGGGAAGGTTTCTGCAGAAATACCAGCAGGGTCACTCTAGAGCCAGCCCTGCGAGAGCTCCTATCTACAATCCATGCCTGCCCGCAGGTATTTCAGTCTTGTGCGTATGCTGGGTTGCTCTGACCAGAAATGTAGGTATCCTTGGCTGCATCACTATTACTAGATTTATACGTATTTCAAAACACAAACTGCTGCCAAGAAAAAGGAAGAAAATAACAAGGTGAGAAGAAGAGATGAAACAGGGGGAGAGGGACACAACTCAGTTCCTCTCTAGACAAAGCACATTTCTAACCACCGTTTCTTATGTAGAATAATTTTTGTAAATCACAGACCTGTCAATGACACAACCCCTTAAACTAAGGCTTAAGTTCTGCTCCACAAGTGTTTGTTTTTTTTCCCTTCATTGATCTTAATCCCACAACCATTACTTCTGCAGATGAAAAGTTACCTTATAATTCCCTGCATTCACATACTGCCCATTAATACCTGTCACTGCTTTACATACATAAAGGGGGGGGGGGGGGGGGAATATCACAAGGAACATAAAGGATATTGACATTTAGTGTAGCCTCTTCTATTCTAGGCACCATCCCTCCAGCACAGCAGCAGCCTGAACTTTTGCCAAATCAATCAACGGAGTTGCCAACAAGTCAGTTGCTGTGATGGAGCCTGCTAGCTCAATCAGAGTACATAATGCAGAACAAAAACAGCGCTCCCACCACTGCAATGCAGACCACCGTCATAGTAGCATCACAGCATCATGACAGACGTGAAGGAAAATTTAAACTGTTTCCTTGAATTGTTTTTATTTTTTTTTCCCCCAAAGTTTAACAGGTTTGCACACTTCAAACAACATTATTTAGCTCCTACCTTCCTCACATTTACATTTTATTTGCTGCAGTGTGTATTTTGTGATGGTCCCTTTAATCATTTTCCAGTTGTTTGTAGAATAGCACTTTACTCATGCTCATCGTCATACTTAAAGAGAATCAGTTGTGCCAAGACCTCATTAATATGCCTGTCAGCGACAAATTTGGATAGTAAAACTGACAGCTCATAGAGCCAACTACTCCTGGTCTTTTTCTCTTACCTGCAGAAGCTTCAGCTTAGAAGCAATGAGGGTTTTAAAGGATTCTGAAGCTTTTTGGGCTCCCACAAATACAAGCCCGGCTGTTCCAGAAAGATTGGTTTACGTGCATGAAAAACAGTCACAAATGACTATCGATGTGTTAACAGTTCATTACTACAGCAGAAGAAATTGTTTTCAAGTGTCGGATTTTATACAAAAGGAAGGCTTAAAACTACAGCAGTGCTTGGCCCCGGAGCAGTAAGCAAACGAGGCACATTCTTAGCTTTAACCACAAGTGGTTCCCCTTAAAAGTCAGCGACACTGTGACACGGATGTACAGTCAGACAAGAACTTGAGTGCTTGCAGAATCGATTCCTTCCTTGTCAAAGAGTGATTACAGACCAAAAACAGCTCTCTGCACTCAGCCACACTCAACAAGGAAGACTAAAACAGGATCTTCCAAACACTGAAACTTCAGGAGGAAAAAAAAAAAAAATAATCAAAACTAAAATACCCTATTTCCACAGTAACAAGAAAACACCAAGACATCTCAGATTTCTGTGGGACTAGGACTCCTGTCTGCAGTTGCAGTGAAAACCAGCGCAGCCATACATTACCCCAAACCAACCAACCAAAAAACTGGGCACTGAGATTTTATTTGAGCCTCTTTCATGAGCCAATGCTCACCATGGGTTAAAACATCAGCTGTGCCTCAGGGAGGCAAGCAGAGCAGAGCACATCCTATTACCCTGAAATCCCTACCTCTGTGATCAGCTCCATGAGTTTTCTAGGGCTCTTCCCTCTCTCCACGTTCCCTTCAAGAGCCTCCATCTGTTCACTTCCTTTCTTCCTGGCTACAGGGCACAAAATATTTTTGTGGTTCTTACAATCTAAGTTCAACACACCTCCACTATTTAAAGCAGTACCAAAAATAGTGAAAATGTCGCTATTAGCATGTACATACGATTCTTTAAAACATTTAGATACATAAAACCCAGCTCTTAAAAATGCTGTTGTGTTTTAAAAATTCATTGGATCTCGTGTTAAGCTACTGCCCGGCAGGAAGTCTAAGCAGTACCTGCAGCCAAGCTTGTCTCATAGCCAAAGGATTAGTATTGCTTTCACTCAAAGAAAACCTAGTATTTTTGTTCCTCTACATGATCTCTGCTATTCTACATCATGAACAAAAATGTCCTTCAGAGTCCAGCTAAGTTGGAAATTCACTGGACTTGATTTAAATCACTGTGTGAGGGAGAAAAAGAAAAGCTTGAGCTGAATTCATCGCTAAAAAAAGAGACATGCACTAAATAGAGGTAACTTTGGCTTCTTTAGTAGGTAATTAACATGCACACAGGATATGAAAAAATGTTCTGATTAGCTGCTTGTTTAGTTGATCAACAGTTGTGTTTTTTTCCTATCTTTTAGTAGTTCTCAACATTTTCTATAGCTGTCATTATAGGGTTTTTATCTCATACACGTGCCTGTGGCCTTGCAAATATCAAACAGCTGCTGGACTACATGTATGTGTGCACCACCATGCCAGAAAAAGAGTCCCGGAATACTTTTCCGGACAACAGATAGTGAGTTCAACAAAAGCTTTCAACAGTTTTGACTCATTAGAGACCTTGCAAGTGGAATACCATCTCCTCAGCAGAAATGTACTAACAGGCAACCCATGCTGAACATTCATGCTCTGATCTTCAGACATAGTTTTAACAGGGCAAGGCATTTTCAGTCCCTTTCCAACTCAGCGTTTACTCTCTCCAAGAGGAAACACTTTAGGCAGATTTATTTCTTTCAAGTCTATTTTTCTCTTCATATGTTCATCTACTCCCCTCCTTATTCTGATCATCAAATTACTTTTCTTTCTACAACAGATGCTGGAGTACTCTGTCCCAGTTATGTTGCTAACACAATGCATCCAGATCCAAGCTCGTAGTGTGAAGTCCCAGCAGAACAGAGCACGTCATTGTCTGTCTGTGTATATACAGTAATGCAGCAAGGAGAGGGAAGACCTCTCTCAGCTACACAGGCTGTATCTGAATTACTTCACTATTTCCAAGCATTCCAAGCTAGACAGAGACTTCACAGGAGTGCAGTAGAAGTAAACAAATAACCAGCTCATTGAGAAAAGGGTTTCTAGGTTAGCTTAGCTGACACAGGAACATAAGCTACAGATGTTACAACATGGCTTTGTGGAAAAACACCATCTAGCAGCATGGATTTGAACAATGTGAGACATGTTTAGAAACATATAAATGGAAGCAGAAATTTTTTGTTGGTAATATTTGATTAAAGCAAAATGTTGGGATATGTAAGAACAAGGAAGAAAAAAGGCACTTAGAACAGACATCTTAGACTTTTTATTTATCATCCTGCTAAAACATATTGTTCAGTCTTGCTTTAACCTGTACTGTTAAGTCCTAAACAAACAAGAGGCCTTCTGGTCCATGACACAACAGCATACAACATTGACAGTTTGGTGTAAGCATATACTTAGGCATACCCCAATACTTAGGCTATGCACACAGAACAAGCTCCTGCAATCTCCTGTATGTTTTTCCTAGCACTACTGACACAATGAAGGAAAACATTTCAGCATTGGCAGGAACAAGCTGAAATAAATTTCGCAAATTACTTTCTTCCACAAATTATTTTGCCACCTTGCTTGGCTTTTTTTTTTTTTTTTTTTCCTTCTGCAAAAGGATTCTGCACTTATTCCCATGAGAACTTTTTTTATTTTGTTCATCAGTTTAGCTATGTAATGAGCTTTCATTTAAAGCTGCCATTTGCTGTGAAAAGATTAACATGATTCAAATAAGTTAGTGAAAGTGATTGTTGTTTGCATTTCAGCATAACATCACAAATGACTCTTTGTGTACTTCCTTGATTTTGCACATCACCTATCTTAAGTGATAAACACACTGTTGCAGTGTTTCTACGTCTTCCTTGTATGTCAAATGGGAAAAAAAGTTTAAAGTTTAAGGTATTAAACAGGAAATGGTGAAATAGCCTTTCAGAAATATATATAACCTAAAAGTAAAAACAAAAGACTTGCAAAATATTTTGCAGTATTGTCCAAAAGAGACATGCCCCAAATTACATAACATATCCCTGTTAGTCAGAATTTCATTTATCACTGGAAACATTTCACTTTTTCTTTCTTCTTTTTTTTTTTTGTTGTTGTGAAACAGTTTGGGTAACAAGTTACTAGTCAGAATTAATGAGTTATGTTCACTATTTTGCAGTTCCCAATTTAGAGGGATATGAGATCACACAAAATAGAAAAAAATTCACATGCAACAAACATGAAGCCTTGCATGCACTTCTAATTACACTAACTACTCACTTTTCTGGAAAAGTCTCAAATTAAGAACAGTTACCTAAAATAGAAGAATTTGGCTCAAAAATAAAATGCTATTAGTAACACAAATGTTCCTGAAACATTTACTAATTCAGCTATTCCAGGCCCTAAGAATAGATCTGTGATGAGGTGTCCCTCCACTGCTACAGACCTCAAACATACCTCCACCTACACCCCCAGGAAGGAGAGAAAGGGCGCAGAGATCTCACCAACCAAGACTGGACCTAGGCTACTAGTGAAGAGGTGGGACAACGTGATATCAAAGAAGAAAAGGAGGAAGACTAAATACTATTTGTAATTTCTAAAAGGGGGATTAAATGGTATTAATTTCTGCAAGGGAAACTAAACTGCTCCCTGAAAACCTTAAGATCCAACCTGTTCTTTCTGTTTTACAAAGGTAAGAGCCCCGGAGAGCTCAAGAGCCACAAACATAACATTTTCAGCTTCCTGCGATAGTCATCTTTCCTTCTGAGTTTACACAGCACTTCACACAGGAAGTCGACATACAGATTGACAAAAAACTCATTACTACCGTGTAAGACCAAACCCAAAACCTCTCGGTTACTGTGCAACACAGCCTGCTTGAAAGATTTGATGCCTACAGATCTGCCTTCCAGACCACCAGCCCTGAAACAAATACTCCATTCAAAAAAAGAAAAAGTAGTGTAAGCCTCCACTTCAGATTTCAGCAGCTGCTGTTGAGCACCAAACACGCACAAAGATCATCAAGATAACAAGCAACATCTCTGCTCTAATCTTTGCACATTCTCTTTAAGTCCCCCTTCCAGCAGGGGCAGCTTTCTGGAGGAAATTCATTGCCTAACGCCAGCCCAGCTCCAGGTCTTCTCCCCAACAGTGTCACCAGCACCCCTGGGCCACAGCTTTCACTTCAGGGCACCGAGTCAGGAGGCTGTGTGCATGACTGCCCGGCCGTCACTTCTCAGCAGGGGCAGAAAGCACCCTCGAGCTGCGTGCTCAGGCCACGACACCACTTCCATTTCCCCAGCTGAAGCGCAGACAGACCTTTCTGGCGTTTTGTTGCACAACGCAGGAACAGGGTTATGACAAACAGACCTTAAAGCCACAGCAGCACGATGGCTGCCTCTCTTAAAAAAAAAAAAAAAAAAAAAGGGGAAAGACTTAGCAAGACGACTTTAAAAACAATTCCCTCTCCAAGTGCATTGGAGAGGGAGGCTCTTTACGGGAGCGTAGGCTACAACTCGGTGACTGCAGTTAGCCGAGGGAGTGAAAGGCAGGATTAAGTACAAAAACAAAATACCAACTGCTTGTACAAGCTGCAGTTACAACATCGCCTAACACAGAGGTGCCGTTAAAAAAAAAAAAAAAAAAAAAAAAGAGAGAGAAGAAGAAAGAAAAGGAGCCAACATTGCTAGTTAAACCGACAACATAACCCCGCAGTTCTGGCTGCTAGCCTTCTGGTTTCAAACCATGCGGTGCACAAGTTGTAGCTTTAGTGGATTTGGGAAGAGTTTGAGAAGAGTTTGCCTTTCTTTTTTTTTTTTTTTTTTTTTTCCCCCCGGATCTGTCACAAACTCTGCCCGGCGCCCGAGGTGCGGGACGGATGCTCGGCTCCATCTTGGGCTGCCCCCGCTTCGCTCCGGGCCCAGGGCACCGGGGAGGCTGCGAGCACGGAGCAGGAGAAAGAGGAGGAGGAGGAGGAGGAGGAAGAGGAGGAGGAGGAGGCGGCTCCCGCACCCTGCCAACACCAAGCCCCGCAGCCACGTCCCAAGCCGCGGGCAGGGGCCGCCGATACTCACCGCTGGGGAACGGCTCCATCTTCCTGCCCGGCTCCTCCCGCAGCCCCGGCGGCGAAGCCCTGGCGAGACGAGCGGAGGAGGAGGAGGAGGAGAAGGAGAAGGAGGGTGGAGGAAGAGGAGGAGGAGGAGGAGGAGGAGGAGGAGGAGGCGCAGCCGCCGCTCTTCACCCGTCCTCCCCCCGCCGCCGCCGCATGCTCGCTCCGCGGCCGGGCGCTGCCCTGCCCTGCCCTGCCCTGCCCTGCCCGGCGCGGCTGAGCCCGGGCCGCCCGCAGTCCCCGCCCGGCGCCGCCCCTCCGCCGGCGAGGCAGGCCCAGGCCGCGGCCCCCCGGGGCCCCGCCGCCTCCTGCCGGCCGGGAGGGCTGCGATGGAGGCCGGGGGCTGCGGGGCGCAGGCCGCCAAGAGGCCTCCGGGGTGCGGTGCGGTGCCTCCCTGCCTGCCCGCCCGGCCCCCGGCCCCTGCTGCCGGCCTAAAGTGCCATCTTGTGCGCTGCCAGGCGGCGAGTTTGGGCCGGCGGCTCGGGATTTAAAGGCCCCCCGTTTGTTCTGCCCCCCAAAAAATAAATAAATAAATGAATAAATAGATAGATAAAAACAAAGTCTGGCCCTGTGTTTCTTCCTCAGCTTTTCTGACAGGGCTTGAGGCACACGAGAGCTAGAGCCCGGTTACCACTCCTGTGCTCACTGCTTCCTAAACCCGTACAGGCACTTGTCCACACCTCGGTGACTTACCTACCTTGACACCCCGATAGCACCAACTCGGTGTTAGAGATATTTCACGGTTAAAGTTAAACGCTAGCCCTAACGCTAGGCACGCTGCTGTATGGTTTCAGTGACCATTCGCTGCGATCCTCTCACAGCGGCAGCATGACACTCCTCGTAATAAGACATCACAGCAGCCTCTCCTTGTAAGAAAGGCTTTATGTTAACAAACTATTAAAACAGCAAAGCATTTCTTTTCACAGCTTTAAATGTCCTGAGAGGCTACTTTTCTGAGCACTAACCCTGCCTGACCTGTATTTAAATACATTAACGAAGCATTAATAAGACCACAGCTGACTCTGCAGCGCTGGGATCCTACACGGTATCACACAGAGACTGCAGAGAGGCCTGGGTGACTTTTTTGAGCTCTCAATCACTTCCTTTCACCATTCTTCATTTTCTCAATCCAAAATCCTTAATTAGCATGATACATCTCTGTGAAGCAGAAGAGCCAAAATAAGGTCATGGTCATGAGCAGAAATTTCCATATCTGGATGTTCCTATTAAAATCAATTTTCAAAAGAATACAGTGAGAACTATTCATACAGATAAAGTTAGGTATAGAGGTAATTTCATAGCTCTTATTCATATCCATCCGATATTAGATGAATAAGTTTCAGTATAATTTTTATAAGCACATTTAGAGCAGAATTAGAACTGAAGCTTCAGTTTTGATGGAGCTGTTAAAATCAAAAAGCTAGAATTTCTACAGTATGATAAAAATCTATGTCCAAAGTTAGAGATCCTTTTCACTGTAAAATTCAGTTTTTAGTTATGGTTTAGTAATGGTACAAGCAATTTATAAAAGTGAAGGATGTTAAATTATTTTTTATGTCTTTAAACCAATAATTACCATGCTGCCTTTTTTTTTTTTTTCCCTAAAATACAGAATAAAACATTTATTTAAATGTTTGAAGCCCTAAGTACAGTCTTAAAATGTCTGCAACAGCTTATGTTTCACCCTTGTTTGGCAGCCTGCATTCAGCAGTGTCTTCAGCTGAGTCTTTTCCATGGGATTGCTAGCAGGCCTGCCTCTTTCTCATATTTGAAGACCTGCTTTCCCTAAACAATGTCTGAGATATTTCAGCTTTTAAACAGCAGGAAACATGACTCAGACCTTCTTTGTTCTGGTTTATTTTTCTGGTCAGAGGAACAGAGACCTGGCCCTACAAACAGCACAAGTGTCAGGTAGACAGTCGGGTGCCTTTGATACAGTGGAAAGTGTCCAGCAAGATCTGTATGCTGTAATGGGACATAGAGGTTTGTAGCTGAGCAGTTAAAAGGACTCCAGAGGTTCGAAGGCAAGCAAGTTACTTCACCAGCCTTTTTAAAATATGTCAGAGGTAGCTCACACTCAGGCGTGGGACTGGTGAAGCATCTGGCCAACAACCTCAGGAGGAAATGCAAAGATTGCTCCAATCTAAAGCCAGAGCAGAAATGGTGCAGTTCTCTTTATTCCTTGACTTAGGTGGTTGATACCACAGGGTGATGTGTTAGTTTTCTCCTTAATGTGAGGCTTAGTGTTTAAAGCTGAAATTGTTTCATAGCTGTACTCATAACTGCATAACTCTGACACCCTCTCCCACACCTCCAGCAAGTAGAGCTGTTGGTAGCCAGTGTTTGCTCAGAATATTATCCCAAGCAATCCACAGCATTATGTTTTCAAAATAGACAATAGCTTTATCTACTTTATCTATTATCTATCTATCCATTTATTTATTTCTGTAGGTGTTTTCATACATGAGATAAGCAGGTCCTTCCAAAGAATCGTCATTGCTATGTGTTTATCGGCAATATTTCCTAGATCTACACTCCTTTTTGAATAGTTTGGCCTCTTTCTGTGTTTCTTTCAGAAATTTTGAGACCATTGATTGACTACAACACATTTATGATAGGGAAAGCATCTCAAAGGCAATGATATTTCTAACAGTTAGATGAAAATAAATCTAAGAGAGGAAAGTACTCTAAGTGCCTCGGTGAGAAAAAATATTCCACCATGAACTAAACACCCGAGAATCCTTGCACAGGAACAATTATAATTTTGCATATAGAGGTACATAAGAGACAGGGAGCATTTAAGTAACCAGATGCAAGAACATCTTCCATCAAGAACTTGAAATGAATCAACAGATATAAAGACAACCAAAATTAATCCAATTGCTCACAAAATTATTTGCTTTAATTGCATAACTGTATATTGTCTTAGAGCCCAGAAAATACTGCATTTTCTATGGCCTGGAAGAAGGATTTGTCAAAGTGCCATTTGCAGTTCCATTCTTGACAGCCACATAGAAATGACAGTGGCACATTAAGAGCCTTGATGGATTACAGTGCTACAATACAGATCAAGAGCCAATCTTAGGTGTGTTCTCAGGAGGAAGAGTCATGGGCTAGCACATCAGACCATTTTATTGTAGTATAGACAGGTTGCCTGTAAATGGTCTGTCTGCTTCACTGTTTCTGTTAAGTCATAAAAAGAAACAAAACACTATCAAAACTTCCAGGTCATAAAATTAAATC
Source organism: Aythya fuligula (assembly GCF_009819795.1). Lineage (NCBI taxonomy): Eukaryota > Metazoa > Chordata > Aves > Anseriformes > Anatidae > Aythya > Aythya fuligula. Next base: position 56,517,885 of record NC_045593.1, on the reverse strand, counting down.
TATTGTTTTTTCTCTTCCATATGAAATATTTCTGGAACTTTTGTATCTTACCTCTAGACTGTAAAGACTCACATCTTATTTTTGATTTTAAAAAGTGTTCTAACAAGAAATTATCATGTATTATTAATACATCCACCAAGTAACACAGAAATGACTTGCCAACTTTTGTGATCAAAATACTACAGAGCATGATTCAAAAGCTGACTCTTCTTAGATGATATTAGAATACAATTAAGCATGATAATTTAGGCTGACCTAACAGCTTGCCACTTACCCAAATGGCGATGTCCTCCTTCTCCCTGCTCAGCTCTTCCCCTCTGCCTACACCTGTCTGATGCTCTCACTGCTTACTTTGCAGCAGCTCTGGCACATGCCATTTCCCTTGGCAGGCTGTTTCAACTCTTCCAACTCCATAACTTGGCATAAAACTAATTCAGCAAATCAGTAGGTAGCTTAATTCTGAGTTACAGATTTTTATTGGAACCTGAAAGGAATCTTGCTAGCATTAGTAAAAAGGAGGGCTTAGGAACATGCAGATGAGCAACCTTTGCTCAAAGTGAAAGGCAAAGAAGAGAAAGGAGATTCTCCACCTCTGTTGGGGTGAGCTGACAGACCTGCACAGCTTTCTATGCCAATCCCCTCCTTGGAGCTCAGTTCTGCAGCTTTCTACAGGTATGGCCTTAGCCCTTCCTTTCCAGTAATTCACTTCTCAGCTCAGTTCAGGAGGCTGTCAGTTCCTCTTATCTATCACTAACTGAAATTTTATAGCATTGAAAATAGCTGTTTTTTAATTCAGGGGAAAATGGTAATAAACCTGAGAAAGAAGCTTTATAAAGTAGGAGATGTAGCCAGAATATATCCATGCTAATTTTGAAAACACTTGACATTGGCATGACTTTTTTCCTATTGAAGTCAACATTGACTGACATGTACTGCAATAAAGTCACAGCAACAGTCATGAATTTTGAGAACTTTAACTACGGTGCTTAATGAGTAAATTATAAAAAGGATGCTTAAGTATCCTGTTTTTCATAGCCATAATAATATGGCAGAATTAAAAAGTGATCCGTGTTCAGAGCTCATCTTTGAAGTACCCCTTGGGCAATGATTAGTGTTATTTTCTGCTTCTGTAAACTGGGAAACTGCAAAAGAAAGATGAAATGAAAGTGAAATTATCAGCTACTTATCAGAAGCAGAGTAAAGCTAGCTCTTGATGTCACGTGTTTATTCATATTTGTGCTGGAATCACAAAACAAAGTGATGTAAATCATGGAAGTGTTGAAATAGGAAATATGAGACTGCTGCATCACCCAAAATAGAAAACTTGTCTTATGATGGATATGTCCATACAGCACAGAAGACTGTGGCATCTGGTTGATGTTTTATTTATCTTCAATACAGCAGGAACAAGCACAGAGGATAGCAGGACAGTCAGGGTATTGCTACAGAACACATGCATATTGTTGTACATACTTTTCTGGAAGGCTTAGTTTTGACATCCCTATTTTGGTTCCAGTTGTGCAAAGCTCTCAGGAGTGTAAAAACCGTTACAATCATCTGAAGAAGATTCTAAGAGAAAATTGTAAGAAAACAATGAGAATAAAACTTCAGTAGCAAAATATTTCGCTTAGTGATTCTCTGTCGTAGTCTTAAATTATGTAGTAGGCTGTAGAGCTTTTACTTGCACTGCAAATGTAGCTTTAAGTCAGACAACATAGGTTGAAGGACAGAGATCACAGAATACTGTAAAAAAGATGCACAGGCCGTTGGTACCTTTTAACCCATGCTAATCTAAGTTGCAGCAGCTCAAGAGAACAAGGAGGCAGGAAGTGACACCAATATATTTCAGCTCTGATTTAAGTATATATTCAGCAGCTAAAGTTCCTTCCCCTTGCCTGAGGTGAGTTTTGCTGGTGTTTTATTTCTTTCACTGATATCCATATATATGTTGGCAATGTCCCTTTAAAAACAAATCATTGAAGAAGGCAGAAAACAAGTAATATGGTAACACCAAGTTGATAGAGATAACATTAAGAGATAACATTACTTCTAAATACAGTGTAAGTACTCTGTTATGTTTTTCAATAAAAAGTGAAAACAATTTCACAATTTCAGAAGTTAATACAGCCCCTTTCATTTTCTCTATCTTAGGCAATACTTGATGCTTTTTACCTATTTTATTTTATTTTAATTATTTTATTTTATTTTATTTTATTTTATTTTATTTTATTTTATTTTATTTTATTTTATTTTATTTTATTTTATTTTATTTTATTTTATTTTATTATTCTTAACAGTCATTCTAAGCAATAGATTGGACTTAGTCCATTTACACAAGAAGCCTGTTGGGGCTTGTGTCATACTGGGTGATGGTAGTTATCATTTAATGAGAAACTTATTAGACAACTGTTACTGTTGTAACATTATAGTCCACAACCCATTCATTGAGAAGGCTCTCCATACATTTGTTTTACAGCCACATACATAAGAAACACTGATTTTATGAGATTCTGATTATTAGAGTAGTAGTAGAGTTACAAGATTTCTACAGAGAAATTCAATGCAATCTAAATGACAAATAGGAAACAGATAAGCTATACATTCACACACAGGTATGTGAACTCTCCTTGTAGTAACAATTGGAAAAGATAATTATGGGTAGTGTACAAAAAAATGTTTTAAAAATCAGCATGCCACTTGGTCAGGATAAGCTCAGAGCAGTGGATAGTATAGATATGAACAGACACAAATAGCTAAAGAGTCCATATGGTTTACCAGAGGGATAGTTCTGTCAGGTACCCAAAATTTTATATGGGTTGGGAATGCATGATCCGTCCACATCTGTCTTTGAAGGCAGAGAATAACTACCAGTTGGCAGAGGACCAATACTGCATAAAAGATTTTTGTGGACTTAAGACACTCTAGTACTGAACAAGTTAACCTGGAACAGCTTTCAAGTATTGACAAGCCCTTCCACTAAGAAAAAAAGCCATGTTGTGGTTCAGCTTTACTCAGGAGATATATCCAAAAATCACATGCTCATATAAAATGACTGGTGCTCCCTTTTTTAACTTGGCACCTTTCATGTTAGTGGTTCCATTGAGACTGAGTCATACAGTGAAACAAGATATTGTCATGGGACTTGAAGACAAAGAAAACGTAACTTATATGAGAATCAAATAATGTAAAATGTCAGTCCCTCAAAATTAACACAAGCTCTGCCTACTTTTAATCCTTCACTGCAATGTTTTTAAATGCGTCAGTTTTTGAAAACTCTTTAGCTAGACTCTAGTTTTCAAGATTTTGTGCATATTTTAGATTGTGTCAAGGGGCCACACTACTGATACAAAAGGCTAGACTGGTGTAGCTCTATTTGATTTTAGCAGCTTTACAGTGATTTACAAAACCTCAGCAATTAACTCCATACTTTCCAGAGTGAAATCTGTTTTTTCCACAGCCTGGTGTGGAGAAATCAACAGGTTGCTATCTTCCCTGCAGCTGAAACCATGGAATTCACAGACACATACCTGCACGCTAATTGCAAGACTACGTTCTTTCCAACACTGGTGATTTCTGTCCAAGTGCAAAATCATCACCTTTATGACTGAATAAAATCTCACCACCACAGCTGCCAGCTGCCAGCTAGGTAGAGGAGAAAGAGAGCTCTGCATTTCACAGTAATTTTAATTGTCATGGTTTGGTGAACTGGGATACCTCACTGCAACATTGCATTTCCACCACAGTCTTCTGCAAAATAAATAGATAAATAAATAATCATGATTTACATTCCCTGGAATGGCCACCTGCAAGTACACATACGCAATTACTAGTCTGCTCTTGCAACATCCTAGCTAGCTTCCCACAATCCCCGAAGCATATCTGGCACTGTGTCCCCATCATAATTAAAAGGCCATGCCTTCTATCCTGCTTCCTCCACCCTCATTACCAGTGTGAGAAACATAGGAGAGAATCTAAGTGATGGTTCAGGAACCCTGGACCAAGCTTCTGGGAACAGTGAATAGAAAATGCTCTCCTAAAACAGTCAGCTTTGAACTTGCCACAGTAGTTTGTAGCCTTCAGTGACACATCAGCAACAAACAGTAAGTGGCATACTGCCAGGAATGTTATGGTTACCCAGCAAGTCTCTTATCTACCAAAAATTAAATATGAAGTTGAGGGTGACATCCAAGAGTAACATCTAAGTGTCTTACCATCCAATTTCTGGGGAATTCACAGGACTTCAGCTGTGTGTGCAGCAGCCCATTTGTGCTCACTGTAATGGAAACCCTTAGCACTCATCAGGCGCTACCGTGGCTGGGCACTGAAAAATGGCTTTGGAGCAAAAGAATGGACAATGGGATAAAAGAAGACAGGTAGGACTGTCCTGTAACTAAAACTACTAAAGCACTTTTCACGTCTGGAGGAAATACTGCAAAACACTGGGTGAATACCACCAGATGTTCATAGTATTGGAACAGTGCAACGCTTGGTGGGGTGTCCAGCTGGAATGCAGAATATGTACTTTGAAATGCCAGTGTGCTGTGAGGTGATACAATACTAGGAACATGTAATGTAATCACCATTTAACAATGTGAGGGGTGGCCCGCTGCTTGTGCAACAACTGCCTGGGATCACTTAGCACCGACACACAGCAGTATGTTTCGAGCAGAGATACTGCCATATAAGACAAACTACAAACTACAATAGTGTCACATTTCTTTGGGAAAGATAATAAAAGAAAAACAAAATCACCATACCAGCAGACGAGACGTCACTTCCATATTTTAACAAAAAATTGTGTGAGATGAGCGTGTGCCAGAGGGACACTGCTATTTAAATAACAGCATTGGCACACACAGGCTCCTTCTGTGCCAGAGGCTTCTGGGCATGCCCTCGCAGAGCAGAGCAGAGAGGAGCAGCAGTTGCACCCGCAGAAATATGAGCTGACTATGAGCAAGTCACTGGGTCTGGGAAGCGGTGGGAGCATGCTGCCTCCTCTAGACAGTCAGCTCAGTGGCATTAGTGAGCACCTGAGCCGCATTGGAAACATGGGCTAAATTGCACAGAGGTTTCTGCAAAGGAATTCCTAAAAGCGTTCTAAAAAGGCTCACAAACTCTATTGGTTAGCTGCTTACAGATCCAAGTGAAAAAGAAAAACCTGGGAGAAAGATGAAAATTATTTAGGCACAAAGGAGCTTCTGAGCTCTCGATGTATGCTGTGATGGCTTTACAAAATGTAGGTTGGTTTGAGATTTGAGTGCACTTAACTTTATCTTTTCATCAATTGCTGTTTCCATAAGCATCATAAAATACCATCCAAAAATAATTGCAAGGCTGAATAGAAGAGCTTTCTTTCCATTCAGTCACTTACAGCAGGAAAAAAAAAAAAAAAAAAAAACACAAACAAACAAAAAACCTCTAACAACCTTATTTATACCAGCAAGGTGAGATGCATCATAGCACCTTTATTTTAAGTCTTTCCCTTAGAAATCTACCAGTGAGTTGTGGGGCAGAAACACAGTATCTACAGAAGAAGCTTAACCTGTCTTGTTCTGGTAATATTGAAATATTTTTACTTGCCTAACTGTCTTAGAGATCCATTCATTGTTTGGTAAATTTCACCATCTGAAGATTAATATATTTGAGTTACAGGACACGTATAAGCTTCACCTATTAGGAAATTGGAGCCACCTTGACATATGCCTTGTACATTCAAGTGTGGAAAGGCTGACAGTGATAAATAGTAAAAACTTACAGGAAAAGTCATGCACTTACTAGAATTGTTTTTGAGTTTTTACAGTAAACTATACATTTCTCCAAAAAAAAAAATAAATACTTCTTGTCAAAGCCTTGAGAGTAGTTTACCACCGCTAAATATATCACTCTACAGTTATTTCCTGCAAAATGATATAGGGAAAACATGGACTGTACCATGGAACAAATTAACTACAGAAATGGAGAAATACTAACTGAGCAATAACTGGCTCTTGCAAGTAGCAAACCCTCTGATTGTAAGTGAACATCAAAGAAATTGACAATGGCTAAGGGGAAGGAACAACTGTCAACAAGCAGACTTTTACTGACAGTGAGTAATACATTTTTTAATCCTGCCTACCTTGTACTGCAGGGTTATTAGGAGGTGTAATTGGCTATAAATTTTTCATCTTCGCTTAAATCTGAAGTAAAATACTGCTATATATGGTCGTATTTGTGAAACTCTGGGACCCTAAACTACTTTGGGAATGCAGCACATTGGGTACTATCAAGGTGCAGCTCCTTTTTTCTCCTTGTTAGCAGTTTTCTTTCTCCAGGGTGTATAGATGAGAACTGGCTGTAATGAATGGCTATAACTTTCTGCACTAACTACCTACCTTTACTTGCTAGTGGCAGAGCTCTTCTCCAGCAGTGACATGCAGACAGAGAACTGTAGCTGATTCTCACCTCTTTCCAGCCTATATATTGCTCAATGATAAATGAGCTAAAAGCAGATGTGCTTGCAAAACCATGTCCCTAAGCACCATGTCCAAAAAGATTTAAGCTGTTTCTATGCTGAAAGCATAAAAAAACAATATAATTAAATAAAGCATTTCAGCCAAACCATATGTGGAAGACGAGCCATATACAGCAATGTGAAAAGCATCTGGAGACAACCCTGTGGTCAAGTGACAGGCAGAGCACCTCACACCTTCCAGAGTGAGTTGTAGGTGTAGGGGCAAAAGGATTGTTCAAGTTGGGCATTCATATTGAAGCATGTAAAATCCTTAGATATGTTTGACAAACTAGCTGCAAGATCTTAGCATTTCATTGTGCGAGGCAGCTGTATACCTCAAGAGCGTTTCACAGGAATAAATCAATTTATTTCCTTTGAAAGCCTCAATATATTAATTTCTAGCAATCTTAGAAGTAAGACTCAAAGGACACTCTAATTCCTAACTAAATTGAATAGAGTATACAGGATATTTTGTTGGCTAAAAATCTTTAAAGCAACATACCAATGGAAGCCCTCTAAAATGCTGTGCTATGGGTTTTTAAATAAGTCAGTTGTCCTTCTGAGCTTTTACCAATTACTCACTGATCTGGGGGGCAAAGGAGTGGGAGGAAGCATGGTGTAATAGTGCATACTACCTCTGTCACCTATTTTGAAATTCACCTTTTTAAAATTCAAAAACAAACAGGCAAACAAAAAAACACTATGTACTTATATCTAGAGGAAAGAGTCAAATTGAGAACCTGCTGTGTAGGGAAAGAGGAAAAACAGTATGCTCTTTTTTCCCCAGTCTCTGACATTATTAGTCCAAGTGAAATTAGCAGGCTACCTCAGTGAGAAGAGTCCATTTCAGGGCATTGTGGAGAAAAAATTCAAGGGGAAGTTTAAATAGACTGTAAAGTCTGAACAGAAGGGGAAGGGAGGTTTTGGAGGTCGCAAAATGCAGAAATGATATGATCTAAATTCATATAGCAGGACAGTGGCAGGCGGTCATGTGTTTTCTGTAGAGCTGCTTCTCTTTAGCAAATCATTTCTTTATGGGAACTTTTTTTTTTTTTTTTTTTTTTTTTTAATCTAGTCTCTATGTTCTTCACCCTTTCAATCTGCATCCAAAAACTTCTGCAATATCATATTCACTTCCTTCTCTGTGGTGGTTTTACCCTGATGGGCAGCTGAGCTCCACCACAAACACTCTCTCACTCCCCCTTCTGAAAGAAAGAGGGAAAGAAAATGCAATGGAAAGGGTTTAAAAGTTAAGGATGGGGAGATCACTCAACAAGGATCGTGACGGGCAAAGCAGACTCAGCATAGGGAGACAGTAAGATTTACTGCCTAGTACTAACAGGCTAGACAAGTGAGATCCAAAGGAAAGAAACCAAAAATGCCTTCCCCCCATCTGACCTCTTCTACCTCCTCCCCCCATGCAGCGCAGGAGAACGGGGCAATGGGGGCTGTGGTCAGTCTGTAGCACTTCGTCTCCACCACTCCTTCTTGGTCCCTCTCTGCCCCTGCTCCTGCGTGGGCTCCTCTCCACGGGCTGCAGCTCCGGCCCGGGGCCTGCTCCTGCGGGGGCTCTCCATGGGCCGCAGCCTCCTCCAGGCCACATCCACCTGCTCCACCGGGGGCTCCTCCACCCATGGGGGGGCTGCAGCGTGGAGATCTGCTCCATGTGGGACCCATGGGCTGCAGGGGGACAGCCTGCTCCACCAGGGGCCTCTCCCTGCACAGCCCGCAGGGGAACTGCTGCTGCCTGCCTGCAGCACCTCCTGCCCTCCTGCGGCACTCACCTGGGGGCTGCAGGGCTGGTGCTCACTCCTGTCCCACAGCTGTTATTATGCCGCAGTATTTTTTCCCTTTTCTTAAATCTGCTCTTACAATGGCGCAAACAACATTGTTTATTGGCTCAGCTCTGGCCAGCAGCAGGGCCCTTTGGAGCCATCTGAAACTGGCCCTTATCTAATATGGGGCAGTTTCTTGATTCTTCTAACAGAGGCCACCCCTGCAGTCACCCTGCTACCAAAACCTTGCCATATAAACTCAATACATTCTCCTACCAAAACCATAAACCAAACCAAACCAAATAAATAAAGCTACGTTGAACAATAGAGCAAAAGGAAATAGGAAAAAATACATGTATTCAATTTCCTCCAGCTACGTAGCAGACAAAGTATATCTCCAGGCAGGTAGTTACAGCATTATATTTTGACAAGACTTATGAACCAGTTCATAGCCTTTTTTTTTTTTTTTTTTTTTTCCTAGCAGATCCTCCTTACAGACATACTTGACAGTTTCAAATGAGGGAGAACTTCAAACGTTTCTTTCAGATTTTTTATCTATATTTGCTGTTGACAGCTTTACTAGATTATGAACTTGTCCCAGGACTTCCTTTCTGAATGAATTCTGTATCCAAAACACCAGCACCAGCACAGAAAAGAAACAATTGCATCCTTTCTTATTTGGTTCATATCTATCAGATGTCATTCCACTCTCTTTTCAACCTTGCTTCAGTAGCCAGTTTCTGAGACTGTTCGAGGTGCTTCTGTAGCCATCTGATGCTCCTAATGATGGTATCCTACACAATCCCATTAGTTCATCTAAAAAAGGAAATGTCAATCAATACCTCATCTGGGTCAGCTTTAATCATGTACCTCTACCAGAAAAGCACTTGCTATCAAATGTAACAGACAAGGTAAAAAAATGTGTTTAAAATACATAACCATATTAGTGAGTTGTGAACCTTTCCTTATCCTGACCTCTGAAGCACTGTACATAGAAGAGGCTTGCATATTACATAAATCACCAGTGACTTATGAAAATTGACAAGATCGCAGGAGTCAAGTCAGTTTTTCTGTAAAGCAGTGCTCCAGCCAGTTATGATTACAGCTTGTGATAAGCTCAGCTCCCACCTTTATACTTTTCTTTAGGTGGTCCCTGTAACAAGGAGCACAGGAAGTTGTCCTATCATGCAATAGACCACCCACTAAATTTTGCACATGACTTTAATCATGATTGAAATAAACGTGATTTTGGCAGTTTTCCTAATAAGAAATTCACATTGATTTTAATTAGAATTTAATAGTGTAAGAACTACATTTGGTATAAAATTCTCTGGCCCAATATATGATCTATAACAGTACCTGTTGCCAATGCTTAATGAATACGTATAAGAAACAGGAGCAACAGATACAGATAAGAAACATATGTTTTCAGCTTCCAGAAAACTTCTGTGTGACACAGTAATTATTTATCAGATGCATGTCTATGTTGTGAACTGCAAATATTTTTCAAAGCAGAGACAAAAAATAAAGACAGGAATATTAGATAGCCCACTGTATAAATAAAAAAGGGATACACATACTACTGTAAGAACCATTGCCTACAGCAGTACTCTGGAAGGATACTAGCTTATATCATGCTGTATAGATTAGTCATGACCCAATACTGAAAGACAAAATTTTAGTGAGAGTATTTGAAATATTTTATCTTTCTGGTTGTTTGTTAGTATGTCTAGAAGCATACAAACTTTCAAGAAGTATTAATAGGAAGTCACAAACATCTTCTTACTCATACTCAGAGGAAAAGTAAGATATACCTCAAATAACACTGAGTCATCTAAAGAGAAGACAAGCACCTACAGCTTCCTTGAAGGTTAGTGGGAGAGATGAATACCAACTGTGATAATCAGACCATTTTCATGTTAATAGGATTTTAGAGACTTGACATCACTTTAGAAACCTGTAAGTATTTACATTTTTCTTTTGAAGGTTCATGGCATACTTTAGGAGCTGCAAATCACTTAAATCAGAAGAGAATACATGTCACTAAAGACAATTCACTGAACAGTTCAGGATACAGACTACTTGTTGGTACTAGTCAATTCCAGCACTTTAATCTCTCATGAGCAAAAGGAACAAAAAGTATACAGTACTACAGGGGAACATCTGTCAGGAAGTAAAAAATGTTTTCTTTCACTAAAATAAAAGTAAATATAAAATAAGCAAAATAAAAGCACTTTCCTACTCTGATCACTGTTCAGACTAGCTATAATTCAGACTACTTCAGCTGAATTTTTGGCAGTGCAAATCTTCTTCTGAAATGTTATTGTCAGTGACGTGACAAGTCAAAAAGACAATAAATTTGAATTGTTTTTACTAGCCAGAAATATACCTCAGTTGACTAATGTTTTGTTATTTGAAACAGTAGAAGCCTACCCTGGCAAGACATATATTATTCTGCAGTGAATAAAATTCAGATTTTCATTTCTGAAAAATATAATCTGCAAACTTTTTTACACGAATTGAATAAATTTTTCTTTCCTAATCATTATTAAGATTTTGGTTGGAATTCACATCACATTAAAACACTACCCCAGAGCTCCTGGAACTTAATTCTCCAAGTCATGGGTCATATGTTATGTTAGGTGTTTGTTTTTTTTTTTTTTAATCTCTTTTTAAAAAATGTCTGATCTAATGAAAGGAAGGTAATTACCTGTATAAGTATTTATAATAATCACAAATAATTAACCTTTATCTTATTTTTTGGTATATTCTGCCAACCATGACTAATAGCAGTATTTTGCAGACAGGCAAATACCAGCATTTTAAGTTCAGTTCAATTGTCCAAGTAATATTTTGACACATAGGGTTCCAGTCTACAGCATGAAGAAGAGCTGACAGATCATGGGTCTTGATTGTATCACCTTTCAAATCCATCTTCATTAGCCTAGAGAAATGAAATGTAAGTAGTTCATTACAGCTTTTATCCAGTTTGTGATCAGCTTGTGCAGTTAAGACTGCTCATTCATAAAGATGTATTGTTAGAGTCTCTAGAACCAAACATGATGAGTCTGACAAGTGAAGTCAAGTCTTATATAGTTATTTATTAGAATGTGTTTTAAAGGCTTTAGAATCTATTTAAAATAAAGGGACTTTTTTTTTTTTTTTTTTTTTAAATTATGCAGTTTAATTTTACTGTGTTATCTGTATTGTCTGAATCTTCCCTGTGTTACCTGAATTGTAGGTTTTAAACTGGTTTCACAGTGCCTAGAGTTTTCTTTAATGTACTGATGTAAATGTTTCTACAGTGCGGTAGTTGCCAAATCTGAAAAGACTACACAAGAAATCTTGCTTTGAAAATTGTTCTTTTAAGAACAATTTTTAAAACTGTGCAGGAAAGTAATTACATAAAGTAAAATATGCATCTACATTTTTCATGTTCTACAGAACTGCTATGGAGATCATTATGCTTTCCTGCTAAAATATCTTAGTACTATCTTTTATATATATATATAATTCAGCAAAGAAAATTCCTTCCTTTCTGAGATAGCTGATGCCTGTCAAAGCATAGAGGTTTCTATTCTTTTATACACTGGAACAAGGTAAGAGGTCAGGTTCTAATTGTTTTTACATAGACTCATAGGCTGCAGATATTTCTGCCTGATGTCAGCACAGAAGTATGATACAAATCACACCTATATCATATATGAGACATTTTCTGTTTGTGTTTATTTGTTTTATCTTCTCTTCATTTAAGGGCTACATTAAAGAACATGACAAGATCAATGCCTAACTTATATAATATTTCCTGCAATTTTGCTTGACTCATTTTAATATAGTTGACGCTTCTCTCTCATATTGACTTAGAGGTTAAACATCATAAAGCTTCATGTCTCCATTCTGAAAATATCTTGGAATTAGATACTTTCTATGAATTTGCAGTGTTTTTTGTTTGTTTGTTTGTTTGTTTTCATGAAAATGAGAATAATATGGATTTTATAAAAAGCTACAGAAACAGGGAGAATTTAAAATCTGTAATGTAAATTTTTCACCCATACCTAGCCAAATCATATTTTCACTCACTTTTAATCCTCTGAATTTACATCCAATCAAGACACAGGATGGTCCAGTTTTTGTTTTAGAAGCTAATAGGCACAGCTGAAATGATAAGCTAAGTCTATATGCATGCTGCATTTTTTCAAGGATCTGGCAATCTGCCCAGTATTTGAAAGTCAGGGAGGATTTCAATAAGTAGCACAATAAGTAACACAGCATAATAGCACCAGCTACTTATCACTCTGACTTTTGGCAATCTCTCCTTCCTGGGAAAACTAATTGATAGCCAGCTATAGCACTCACAGCTGAGCTGGGGTAGCTTGTATTAAAATTCAGGCTAAAGCTTCTTAGCACATTAGATCACAGAGGGAAGGAACAGTATTCCAGTCCATAAACAGAGTGGAGAACAGAAATAAACATCAGAGGAGCATTCATCATTCAACAAGGAACAGAACTGTTGTGCTGTGCTGTGTGTACCAACTGACAGAACCAGGGAATAGAAAAGGTCAGCGAAGGCACTGGGCTCCTTATTGCATGGCAAGTGGAAGAACTGCAAATCAGAGAGCAGTGTTACATCAAAATTGGCCTTACGTGACATTATTACAGCTGATGAACAGCAGCTGGGACAAGACTATCCCCAAGAACATGCTGACATTAAATATTAACCAAAATACCAGTTCATCATGCTCTAACCACTCCAGCAAACTTCTGTTTACCCCATAGCACACGGACAGTCCTTTCCTTGGGTAGTTGAGCCAAATTTGGAATAGCTCTCTCTTTCATTTCTTACTAGCATAGGATAGAGAGAGGCAGGAAAGTAGTTTTTTACTTGCTTTGCATTGGAAATTTCAGGATAATCTTGTCAGGCATTTATTATACCATTAGCAATGTACTCATTAGCAGAGTAATAGTAAGATTAAAATCATGTACTTTACCTTGTTTTTTAACGGGGAAAAAAAAAAAAAAAGGCACAAGACTACTTAGAAGGAAAAATACAAGGATGCATGACTCCTAAGGTGTATCTCCAATTTACAGATGTAGGGCTCAGATAGCAGGTCATGGTTTAGTCCCAAAGAGTCACTTGTAAATTCTCCTTATATAGTCTCTTCTGAGTTCCATTCCACAAATCATCTGGAAAATTACTCCAGCACGCTGGAAAAGCATGAGAAAAGACATTATGAACGTAAAGGAGAAAAGTGTTAAAAAGCATTTGATGATAGCAACTAATGTTTCACCCTAACTGCACTTCACACACACACACAAATCTGTTCATTAATTTCCTATTTGCACAACTTCAAGGCTTTTCTTGAGAAGTTAATCATCTAGTCAATGGGTCTTAAATGAAGGCAAGTATCTAAAAGTATCTAAGCCACATACTTTAATTTCCTACCACATCCAATCCAGTTGCTGAAAAGACTAATTTCATGCTGGACACAAGAGGGTATTGCAAGTCACAGGTGAGTACTAAGAATTCAGAAAAAAAAAAAAAAAAAAAAAAAAAAAAAAAGTATTCTGCTGGAAAAAGACTTTCTCATTCCTGGTCTTCTCATTCCTGATATTTACAAAATCTTGTCTCCATTGAATGGGCAACCACATAACCCTGCCACCAGCTGCTCCAGCTGTGAGGTTATGCCAGGACTTAGCTGTTTACTCAGCTCTATCTGCAGTGCAGTGTCAGGATCCCTGGGAAGCTGCTGGGAACCACTCCCAGAACTACTTCTGCTTTTCATTCAGGAAGGTTCATGGTACTTTTCAGGGAATTCTTGGCTGCATGAAGTTTCTACAATCCAGCTCATGAGGCCAAGAAGATCAAATACCTTTGCCTGATATATATAAATTTTTAAACCACCTCCCTAGGCAACCTGTCCCAGTGCCTGACTGCTCTTTCTGAGCAGAAATGGCTCCTCATTTCCAACCTAAACCTCCCCTAGCACAACTTGAGGCCATTCCCTCTGGTCCTATAACTGGTTACCTGTGAGAAGAGGCTGACCACCAGCTCCCCACACCTTCTTTTCAGGCAGCTGTAGAGAGCAATGAGGTCTGCCCTGAGCCTCCTCTTCTCCTGACTAAACAGCCCCAGCTCCCTCAGTCACCCCTCACAGGACTTGTGCTCCAGGCCCCTCACCAGCTCCATAGCCCTGCTCTGGACACGCTCCAGGGCCTCGATGTCCTTCTTGTAGTGAGGGGCCCAAAACTGAACACAGTACTCGAGGTGCAGCCTCACCAGAACAGAGTACAGGGGGACGATCACCTCCCCGGTCCTGCTGGCCACACTATTCCTGATACAAGCCAGGATGCTGTTGCATTATGTTGCAATAATGCCTGGAATTATTGCCTGATTTTGCCAATGAAATAATATTTCTGCATTTCTTTTAAAAAATAAATAAATGGTTTTTGTTTTTTGTTTTTTTTTGTAAATGAATCACATTGGGCATGTCCATCTTTTTTATTTTATACTGCAAGCAGGAAGTTCAGCACGATATTCTCTTTCTTATATTGACTTTTAGAGTTATATAAAATGAAAAAGACTTAAAATTTTCTCTGGCCTGATTTGCATCTAGCCATCTTCAGCTTCCTACCTACAAAAGGGTATGAAAAAAAATAAGAAACAAATAACCTGAGGATAAGGGACAGCACCCAAGCAAAACACTCAAAAAGCTTGCCTTATTATTATTATTACTATTATCTGTATTATCTCTATTACTATTAATAATAATCTTATTAATTTTGTGCCTAATAAGTAACAATTCAGTGAGTCCTGAGAATCAGCTCACTTGCACAATACCAATCTATACTTTCAATACTTGCTTTAGTTTTCAGTAGAGTAGTGGAGCTCTGCTACTGATCAGCAAGACAAGCTGAAAATACCTATATCCATCAAAAATATTATTTAAAAAATGTACCTCCTGCAATGTTAAAGTTTTCCCTTCACTTCACAAGAACCAGAGGAATTCCTGTCTGGTGTTTCCATATTCATCATCCCTTTGATCTCCACAGCTGAACTTCCAAGACCACACTGAAAAAAAAAAAAAAAAAAACACAGACAAAACATAGTCTGAGACCTCATCACAAAAACAACCAAAAAAAGAAAAGCTTCAGTGCTAAGATGCAGTACTGAGAGATGGAATAATTCTCTAATACCTATGTCACAGGCATATTTTGTTGAACCCTTTCAACCCTGTTCAGCCATTTGCTGAAAAAGGGCCATGACCAAAAGACACAATTTTTAAAGACAATAGATAGAGCCTTAAAGCTCAGTTTTCAGAGGGATCTGTATAGACTGTGACCAGTGTGCGCTGATACATTACCATATTTCTGTTGCCAGAAATACAACATGGCTGTTGTGGTTCTCTGAAAAGGGACTCACTTTAATGATGAGGTCAGTACGCAGTGCATGGTGGGTTTTCTTTACTCTTGAAGGTTCACTGTTTCCCTTAAATGCAGCTTGTTATTTTTCTCTCTTTGTCAAGTTAAACTTACCTCCAGTGAAACAAACAAACAAACAAACAACTGGTTCTGGTATTCCATAAATTGGAGTCCTGGTTTCAGCTGAGATAGTTTTCTCCCTAGTAGCTGGTATGGTGCTGTGTTTTGGATTTAGGATGAGAATGATGCTGATAAAACAGGGATGTTTCAGTTGCTGTAGAGCAGAGCTTGCACAGTGCCCAGGACTGTTCAGCTCCTGGTGCTGCCCTGCCAGCGAGGAGACTGGGGGTGCACGAGGAGCTGGGAGGGGACACAGCCAGGACAGCTGGCCCAGAGGGATGTCCCATGCCATGCGGTGTCATGCTCAGCAATAAAATGGGGGGTTCAGATGGGGAGGTTGCCCCTGCTCAGGGTCTGGCTGGGCATCAGTCAGCAGGTGCTGAGCAAATGCATTGTGCATCACTCACTTTATATATTCTTTTAACATTATTATTACAGATTCACAGATTCACAGAATTTTCTAGGTTGGAAGAGAATTTCTCTTCTTTTTGTGTCCTATTAAGCTGATTTTATCTCAACCCGTGAGTTTTACCTTCTTTCTGACTCTCTCCCCCATCCCATTGCAGGGCAGTGTGGTGGTCAGCTGGCTGGTGGGGTAAACCACAACAGTTGGGTTCAGGATGTACAACTTCTAAGCACAGAGTATCTGCATTTTCCCTGAAGCCTGCAAGCATCCACTGAAGGACAAGCCAGGCGGCTGGCAGTCTGAAAATCTGGAATACAAGATCTGCTTTCCAAGCTCAGTTCCCATAGCCAAAAGTGGAAAAACCTCTTCTATCATTATCTCCACAAGACTGTGTTTTGTCTTCTAATAGTGTAACTTACTGCACTGCTGGCAGGCCTGGAAGCTACACAGTGAACACAAGCAAATGGGAAGTCAGAGTCTATAAAATACAATGGGAAAGTGAATTCCAATATACTCGATGTAATTTCTTAAGAGATCGATTAAAAGTAGATAGAGGGATAGGCAAATCAAACCAGTTGGTATATCTGATCATGAAAAATCTGCTTACTAGGAATGAATTGACTACAGATTCTCAATAACCTTCTCTAAAACCTGTCATCTGAACATAATTATTGGATATGTTTGGATGCAGATGCACGTACCAATTAAAATACACATCTGCAGCTTAACATTTGCTGGAGACTGAAAGAGGAAAGTAACTGCATATTTATTCTGACATACTAGAAGGATACAGAAGAATCCACATTGTCAGCACTTACATAAATGGCACATCTGGTATAACTTGGACAACTGCCACTGTAACATTCCAGTGTCTCATGAGCAGATTCATGATACATCTCAGGCTAGAACTGTGAGAAGAGTTAGACTCCTAGATATAACAGTTCAGGTCATGTTGTACATCTTTTGCTTTTCATAGCAGTTAATCTGTAATCTGATTTTTGATAATATGAATGTACTCCACATAAATTTATCAATCCAAAATCACATTAGCTTAGAGTTTCAGTTTGTTCAATGGAGCAAGCTCAGCAGTAAAATAAAACAGTAAATTAAAGAAAAAACTTGAGGTGATACAGAGAAATCATGTAACAGAACAAGAATGCTTATTAACTGATAAAAGGAAATGAAAGTAAAGAGGAAACTGATTCCTGGTTTGTTTCAACAAACAAGTCTGTTTTGGCTAGGCTGTTTCAAAAGTCATCACTCTGCATTTCTGTAGTTGAACTTCCTCAGGTAGTGAAAAGTTCTGCTGTGTAATGTTTCCTACCTCCTTTCATAGGAAATTCTGGAGCATCTTCAAATTACAAGCTTCCTAAAATAGGAAAGCATGAACTAATCAAGTAAATTAATTTAAATTGCACATCAAATGTACATGTTGTTCAACTAGTCAGAATTATATCAAAAGCCTAAAGCACAAAAGCATACATGTAGAATGAAAAATAATATATATATATTAATATTTTGCAGAAGAAAAGGGTGTTTGAAGCATAATTACTCTCAATTTTGTTGGGCTTTGCAGAGCTTTTGTGGAATTTAGACCTGGTAGACTAAAGCATGGGTAACTGGCATTATTTAACTGCACAGTTAATTCTGGGGAAAAAAAAAAAAAAAAAAGTTTGTAATAATTATTTCTAAATTTTATTACATTTTGCATTGCTATTACATAATGCTACATTATGTGTAGGTGTTCCAGAACTTTGCAAACAGATAGAAATTACTACTATATATTACAGTTCTATTATATAAATTTGTGTTTTACAGTACATATGAAAAACAGGTATATACAGCTCAAGTTATTAAAAGCAATAATTTAGTACTATCATGCTCAATGCCTTTGTTATGAGCTGCTTGTTATTTTACCCAAAAGCACAGTCATTCATAATACAGAGCACTAAAATTACTTCTCTCATATTTCTTTGTAGTGATACTGTGATGAATGCTATACAGCTAAGACAGCACTACAGAAATAATTGACACTAAAACGTTGCCTGTGGGAAGCTTCATTTGAGAATTCAAGAATATTTTGTAACTACTAATTAATAATTTTTGTGCCAACAGCCATGCATATTGGTTATATTGCTAACATAGTTTTTAAAGAAGGTAATAAATGCAGTATTTTCTTACACAAATACACTTCAGTAATCTAGCAACATTCAGTGGTTGTCAGGTATTGATGAGAAAGAATCCAGTTGTCTTGAAAATTATGTCAGTGTTGAAAGGAAATAATGACCTCAGTTAACTACATCTCTCGTACCAGTTTAGATAAAATGAAAGAACAATTATGTAATTTTTTAATAGAAAAGGAGGTGCTTGATAACTGAAATAAAAAAATGTTAGTTACTATCAGATATCTGAAATTGATAGAAGGATCTGTTCTCACTTTTTTAACGGTTTCTGGAAGCATTCAGTTTTAATACAAAAGAACAAAAGCATGTTGGTCCTTTTCCTTAGGTTTATATAAATAATATCAGTACTAATATACTAATAAGGAAAACCCTTTTCACTGTTAAGACAGTCAATTGCAGCTTGTCCAAAGGGGCTGTACTGATC
Organism: Aythya fuligula; assembly: GCF_009819795.1. Classification (NCBI taxonomy): domain Eukaryota; kingdom Metazoa; phylum Chordata; class Aves; order Anseriformes; family Anatidae; genus Aythya; species Aythya fuligula. Next base: position 56,499,068 of record NC_045593.1, on the reverse strand, counting down.
AATAAACTCTTAAAATGGAAGAAGGCTCAGCAAAGATGGGCAACAGCACATTTGTATTGTGACTGAACTGTGCATAGCAATCGCTGTATTTTGCTAAGTGTACTTACATTTGTATTGTGATTTCAGTGTATTTTGTGTCACTGCTAAATTAGGAATCCCATAGAACATCAACTACCATCAAATAAATAAAATTGGTATTAAACTTTACACACTCTATGCATGAAATATGTAAAATAACTTGGTCAGAGTACAGGGCTCTGACAAATCTCCAACACTGGTGAGTTTCAAGGCCAGACTGTCTGAAGTCCTGAGCAGCCTAAGCAACAGGCTTAGGCTCATTCTGCTTTGAAAAGGGCTTCAAAGAAGATTTGTGACGCCCTGTAGTCTATTCCAACCTGAATTGTTCTACACGTCCATGATTCTAATGGTTTAGTCCTAACAACATTATGGTACTTCATCCTAAAAGAAGGTACATACTACAAGAAACTCAAATTTTATTCCTCTTCTCCCCCATTTAACTTTATTCCTTGACAATCTTCACCTTCAGAGAAATCTGGTTAGCCTTCCACTCTCGGCCCTATGAATATACGGAGGAGCAGCTTTGGAAAATTTAGTGCAGAAGGTTTTTAACATGACATCTCATTTTGCATGAATTTGAGTGATTTGCTTATAAAACAGAGAATAAGCAGATTTTTCTTTTTCAGATGTTTTGAGAATTCCAAAAAAAAAATGAAATGAAAATCAGGCATTATAGGAAAGGTTTTTTCTGTGGAAGAAATATAATTTGTCAGGGGTAGAAGATTTAGTTCTCATCAAGCTAGTACCATGCATCATCAGTTTTAATATTTATGATCCCATTTGCAGGCTGGCTCCATATCTGGCTTGTGCATTAAAAGGGGCCATTGGAATGAAGCACTTCATCTGACATTATTCCAAGTAAAAAACCGAATAAAGCCTGTCCCTGTTCTTAGGGGCTGCTCTATCTCTGTGTTGCCTCTTGCACTCTCTTTGAGCTTTGCTGCACAGTAAATTTTGTCTCCGCATTTGAAAAGGATGTAGGACAAAGCTCATTCTAAGCTCTCTATTGTAATTTCAGGTCCCACGGTTATGGGAATTATGATTAAGATCAGTCCTTCATTAATTTTATTTCAGTATAATTTTTCTGCTTAAGTCAAATCTGGACTCAGTGTTTTCAATGACTGAGAAAAGGATGAAATACATAACTTTGTAAAAAGAAAAAAAACAGAGCTGTCAAAACTATGTTTTAGAATTAAAAATATATATAATTTTACAACTTTCATTTTTGCTTTAGACCTTTAAAGTCAAACAAGTGAATAATCTTCCACAGAATCCTTGACCCTTCTAGACTGTCAATGAAAGCGAAGGAAACAAGGCTTGGGAATAAAGTATAGGATTAAGGAAATAACATCAGTTAACACAAATCTCGCAAATACTTAAAAGTGTGCTTATGTGAGAACCTTAGTCTTATATTAAATAAAGTTTCTACTTTGTGCGAAAAGATGAACTTCAATGCACTCTGAAGTATGAAAGGTTCAAAGAGAGAACAATTTGTTAACATTAAAGATTTATAGTACAGATACATTAAATTAAAATTAAGAGTCTAATTCTAAGTGCTAGGGTCAGAACAAATGTGAGGAAATGAGGCATCCAATCTAACAGTTTGAATGAGGTACAGACCAAAATATTAAGAACAGTTGAAATCCTATTGTTTTCTGCAAGGTACTCAGATATTTCAGGTATAGCAGGCAGATTGATGTTGTAAGGTCAAAATGTCTTTCCTTGATATTATGGACCATGTAGTATTGGCCTTTGTTTCAAAAGTTTTTCCCCAAAGGTTTTCATGAATTTAGAACAGAATAATAATTCCCGTGGGCAGAATTCTGTGCTGCCACTTGCCAGAGGGACCAAACCTGATCATTCAGTATAGATTTCAGGTAATGCTGGAACAAAGCTGGCAAAAGCCTTAAGACACTGAAAGCATGCACTAGGCGGAAAGCAGGCAAGCCCTGCGGCAAGCATGGGAGCCTGCCAATTAGCAGCTAAACAGTGATAATGTCTATACATTTTGTCTATCAAGCTCCCACACTGCAATCAAATTTCTCATCAACTCAAACACTTCAGGCTCCACAGTGGGCACTGAAGTACTGCTGTGATTTCACCCTGGCAGGCAGCTGAGGCCCTGGCACACAGCTGCTCATTCACTCAGCACAGGTGGGATGGGGGAGAGAATCTGAGAGGTAAAAGTGAGAAAAGCTGTGGGCTGAGATAAGGACAGCTCACTAGGTAAGCCAAAAGCCACACACAGAAGCAAAGCAAAACAAGGAATCCATTTGCAGCTTCCCACGGGCAGGCAGGTGCCAGCCATTCCCAGCAAGGCAGGGCTCATCACATGCAGTGGTTTCTTGGGAAGACAAACACCGTCACTCCAAAAGTCCCCCCTTCTTCCTTCTTCACCCCAGCTGTTACTGCTGACCATGATACCACACGGCATGGGACATCCTTCTGGCCAGCTGTCCTGGCTGTGTCCCCTCCCAGATCCTGCTGCATCCCCAGCCTCCCCAGGGCAGTATGAGAAGCGGGACAGTCCTGGGCTCTGTGCAAGCACTGCTCTGCAACAGCTAAACCTCAGTGTGTTATCAGCACTGTTGTGGCCACAAATCCAAAGCACAGCACCATGCCAGCTACCATGAAGAAAATTAACTTTATCTCAGTCAAGACCAGGCCAAGAGAGAAAGAATATAGTGTCCAACAGCAGCACTGTCTGGCATAGCCAAACTTAACTGCATTAAAAAATAAATAAATAAATAAATGATATGAACCAGGTTCCAAATGCTTTTTTTTTTTTTTTTTTTTTTTTACCAATTCTTCCCTTGTACAATGTGATACTGTTTTACAAGAAATGATGAATTTGGTATCTTAAAAAAAAAAAAAAAAAAAAAAAAAAGAGAGAGAGAGAGAGAAAAAGTTTGCACTTAATGTTGAAAATATCTATCATTAGGTCTAATTTTTTTAGATAGTTTTAGATAGATTTTTTTGAATAGTTTTCAGCTCTCTGATGAAAGATATTAAGAAATTACATTATGAAGTTACTGATTATTTATGTAGAAACTTCCAGTGCATTGAAATATCTTTTGATCAGCTTTATGTCCTCCATTTGATGACTTGATTAAAATCAGGTAGAAGCAGAGCACAGCAGTTGCTTCCAGCAGCTGACTACCCCTAGACTGCTCATATTTCCCTAGATTGCCTTTTTCCATTGGGGTGCCCACACCACTCCCCCACTGACAGTCAGTATTTGGGCTCTTAATAGAGCATCCATTAGATACAGCATCTGATCTCTTATGATAATCCCTGTGACCCATAAAGGGACAATGGTTCTCTAGGTCCTTGAGGGAATTTTTTATCCAACTATGCTTCATTTTAAAATTATCAGCCTTTTACTGTTTCAGAGGCAATCTTATGTCCCCTTCCCCCCACCTTGAAAGGGGTGGCAGTCTATGTTGGTTTGAGGAGACTTCATGGTCTGTGTCATCTACAAACAAACAATGGTTCTTTTGACTTGTTACTTAGTTTTTCATATGTGAAGCATGGAATCAATCTACTAGCTTGCAGGAATTCTCAGAATGTGCAAATAACAGGGCATTGCATTTCTTCTTATTAGAGTAATTCACTTTGAAGATTGACTTCTGTAAGCTCATTCTTATGTGACTAGGAAAAAGAGTACAACATCACCAAAAAGGAAGGAGAGTTCAGGCCTATCAAAGTTGCCTGAAACTGTTGCAGATGGTAAAAATTTTTGGAAGGAAGCCTGCAAACAGTGAGGAGAAACTCTAAAAAATTAAATTGTGGTCTGAAGTAGAGAAATAGACAAATCAAATGGAAAGTAAAGTAACCAACTGATAGCCTATACCAGGAAGTTCATTTCAACTTTGCCTTCTCAAAGAAATTTCCATTACAATATTTACATTTCTACTTTGCCACTTGGATAGAATTTTCATCATAACTTTCTCCTGTGACTAAAAATAGCAGTATTTATTGCAAAGAATCAGTATAGGTTGGTATACAGTATGAAGAATTTACAATATGACCGATATAATGAATTGTTTCATTGGTATCTATCTGTCACCTCTCAAGCAAAGCCAGAATGACGAGGCTCTGAAGGCAACATCAAAGTAATTGGACTTTTGTAAGCAGTGGTAATTTCACTGCTAGTTTATGATTCTTGGATCACATGCTGTCAGTCTGCCAGTTGAGACCATGTCACATCTCAAGCTTCACAAAAGCTTCAAAAAAAAAAAAAAAAAAAAAAGAGACACAGAGACAGAGATAGGATTATTTTCCATATTTTCCAAACTTTTTATTGGCAGAACTTGGCAGAACTGACATAAGATCACAATACAATATACAGGAACATGCAAAATGAGTGTGGGGAGGATAATAGCAGCTCAGTACAACATGCAAGGAATTGTCCAGCTGGATGTGTGCTGACTAAACAGATAAGTGAAGGCATGTCTTGAACCCTAAGTGTTTTCCTTCCATATGAAGTTCCAAAAATTCCTAAGTATTTTCCTTTCATTTGAAGTTCCAGCAATGTACAGCACCAAAACACACTATAAGAAGCAGAAAAGGTTGAAACTGTCAATTCACACATGGAAACACATGTACTGGTATAAGGTATATCGGTGGTATACTGGTTTCCCACAGTCTTACACTAAAGTTATTTCCCTGTAACAGAATGATTTGCTGATGGACACATTTATCAAACTTATTCACAGCCTCCTTTTACTACCTAAAGTTTCATATTATCATGCTGTAAATCTGGTAGTAAAAGTACAAGTAAATTCAAGACACTTTTTTTTTTTTTTTTTTTTTTTTTAATGAAGAATTCTCCTGAGGAAGAATGGCTGCTATTATCTTTTATAAATATTCAAGGTATCTCAATTTTTCATTTCATGCTCAGTAGTCAGACTGTACTCACACAAAAGAGCATGTCAGATAGTTCAAGAGACAAATTAAGTAATAATTCATATGGAAAATTTCCTACCTTATTAATTCAGCATCATCTTTGCTGTTTGCCAGAGCCGAGTAGGTCTTTCTCTGTTCAGCAACAGATATGGACAATTTATATGTATTCAAAAGAAAACTCCAGCCAGCAGCTGAGTACACACTTCAAGGACATCAGAGGCAATGTTACTTAGCAGAAAAGACAAAAAAATGAAATTTCATTTGGAGTTGCAATAGTGTTTTTGATTGCTGAACAGTGCAAAAATGTTAATCATAAGGAACTAAATCTTCTGCAGAGATTATGTAATTGTAATGTAGGGGAATTTTGTGCATTCTCAAATGTCATTGATGTTCTAGTTTTAAAATAGTCTTGTTATTAATATGCATGTCATGACATAAATGTACGTTAGTATTTCACAGATGAATTTATATCCTGAAATTACACAGTGAATGGCCATGATTCTGCAAAAAATCATGATTTTGCCCAACCTGACACATTTCTCAATTCAGTTATAATTCCCATTGCATGCAACACAAGTGAAAAAAGGACTAAGATACGAACAAATGTAGTAGGGACCACATGAAAAATCTGTTGATGTGTATCAACCACATTAAGTCATAGAATAATGTAAAAGATTCAGCTGGTTTTCTCTTCCCATTGATACATGAGAGAATATGGTAAGAGCAGTGATGAAAGATCAACAATCATCTGTCACATATATTCAGAAATAATGGGGGCGGGAAAAAAAACAAAACTGTACAGAAACAACAAATCCTGATCTAGCGGTCCAAGTAGAACTCTTCTTCTTTGTCACTCACTTGAAATCAGCAGAACCATATGGACACAAGGGCCTGCCATCCTGGTGCAGCATTGCAATCATCCTGGGCAAGTTTTTCAGTACATAAACTGATGCCTTATCTGTGTTTGCTGAACACTTTTCACACAGTGAGTCATACCGGAATTAGAAAGGAGTTTCAAAGGTTAGGTTAAGTCTTCTTAAAGCTGAAGGAAGTAAAAATATCATCTACCATTTTAGAAGATGGCAGTTCCATTTAGTGGGAACAATTAATTATCTGTATGTAGGAAGGTAGCTATGAAAATATCATTCTATGTTATTTCTGGAATGGTGATAAAATGAAGTCTCCTGTTATATTTTTCCAATAGTAGGGGCAATAGGACTTTGTAGGTAAGCAGCATATTTCAACAAAAGGTTATTGATTTACTCAGTAAGTCTCCATCTTTCAAGAAGGACAATGCACAAGTTCAAGAACAAGACGAGCATTCACATAATGAAAAGAACGGAGTAGGAGGAATCAACTGTAACATATTTGTATGGCGCTGCTGTGGTGTAACACCTCTTGTGTGTTGTCAGTTATTATAAAACCAAACCCAGAAATTCTAAAAATAAAGAGTTTGTCTCTGATACTGAGTTAAAAAACTACAATGTGTTACTAACATGGCACACCTCAACTGGGCATCTCAAAATGGGAAAGAAAGCCTCAAAGTGAAGAATGGGGAACTATACTGAATAAATGTATGTGTAAATGTATACTCAAGAATACATGGCTTTCCAATACTGCTTCATTTCCAGTAGAAAAAGATTTTCCATACATCTTACAGGAAACTACTTTTCCTCCTCAGTTCTAAAAATTAAATCTCAGGGTAAAGTAAAAGAAACATAAGCAAATGTAAAAAGAAAAATAAATCATTTATTTAATCTTCACACCATCTTCCATCCACTTGCTCATTTGCCTTCTCGATACAAGGAAGATATTGAAGGCGACATGCAATCTGCAGAAGATCTGAAGGAATCATTCTTTTGGAAGTGAAGTCCTCATTATTCCAGGTCTTCTTGTCTATCACTGTTTTAAAATACTGCAGCAGGTAATGTTGTACATTCTACCTATTGTAAGCACATTTTTGGATTTATTACAGGCAACATTTTCTGAAGTGCAGAGAATTTGCAGCTACCACAAAGCATCAGCAAAAGCAAATGCAGACAACATTAATGGCTAAGTAAACAAATGAGCTAATACATGTATAAAATGTCATATGTCCAGTGCAATATAAACCTGGAGACTTGCTGCAACATCAGAAATACAACTTCACTCCACCATGGGGTAAGACACCTTCAGATTGCTCAGACCTTTCTGGCTTTATAAGTCCCCTCGATTTTCACTGGAATAGCTCTACACATGCTTGGCAGTAGGCCTTAGACAAACCTATGAGAGTACCTGTAACATGACAAAGGTGAAATACATTTACTGTAGGAAAACAGAGTCATGCTACATACAGAAGAACATGTTATTCTCCTAACTGTACACAAACTTTATGTTTAACTAAGGAGCAGCTATTAGATGAGATTCTTTTGTATGCTTTGGCTCCTTTGCAACACACTAAAGAAAGTAGAGCAGCTATAACCTACCTTAAGAGACCAAAGCAGCAAAACAAAGGAGTCAGAATGTAACAGTGAATCTATCAAAACAGCTTAAAACCTGAAAGATGCTGATGTTGCCAAAAAGGCTGGTAGCCCTACAGCCACAGTTGCTATTTACCACATTGTCTTAAGGAGTAATGCCTTCAAAATAAGCTTGAACCTAATTGTCTTTCCAAACATGTTTCTGGTAAAGTTCTTATTTACAAACTTCATAACAGTTAGAGAAGATCTGAGATCATGGTTTTCCCTACCAAACTGGAAAAAATGCACTGAATCATAGTATTATAGAATGGGCTTTATTGGAAGGGACCTTAAGGACCATCCAGTCATGGGCAGGGATAACTTTCACTCGATTAAGTTGCTCAAAGTCCCATCCAAACTGAGGCTTGAAGACTTTAGAGAATGGGGATCTACAGCTTCTCTGCACAACCTGTTCTGGTGTCTCACTATCATCAGTGTGAAAAATGTATTCCTCATCTCCAATGTAAAGTTACTCTCTTTCAGTTTAAAGCCATCAGCCATTGTTCTGTCACTACAGGCCCAACTAAAAATTGTCATCTTTCTTATAAGTTTTCTTTAAAAATATGGGAGGCCTCTGTAAGGTCTCCTGAGAGCCTTCTCTTCTTCAAGCTGAACGTCTCCAGCTCTCAGCATGTCTTCATAGGAGAAGTGTTCCAGAACTCTGATCATTTCTGTGGCCCTTCTCTGGACCCACTCCAACAGGTCCATGCTTCTGTTGTACTAGGGACCTAGAACTGGACACAGTTCTCCAGGTGGGGTCTAATGAGAGCAGAATAAAGGGAAAGAACCACCTCCCTCAGTGTGCTGGCCACACTGCTTTTGATGCTGCCCAGAATACACCTGGCTCTCTGGGGTGCAAGTGCACATTGCCAGCTCATACCTAATTTTCATCCACCAGTACCCTCAAGTCCTTGTCTGTAGAGCTGCTCTCAATAAATTCATCAAATCTGTACTGATACCGGGGATTGCCTCAGTGAATGTGCAGAATCCTGCTCTTGGCCTTGTTGAACTTCATGGGCCCACTTCTGAAGCCTGTCAAGGTCCATATGGATGGACATACTTTTGTCACTGGTGTATCAGCTACACCAGTCAGCTTGAAATCAGCCACAGCTTTGCTGAGGGTGCACTTAATCCCATTACCTACGTCATAGAATCTTTGAATATCCCATATACTCTCTTTGTGGACATTAGTGGCACCAAGATGCTATCTCAGAAGCTTTTCCTGTGTCTGTGACTTCTCGGTCACCTTTCTGTTAGGTGTGGAGGCAGTTAGGATAGCCCAGAGAAAAGCTATGGTACAGCATTCCCACCCTATCACACGTGGTTGCAAACCAACCTCTGTCACCTCCTCTGGCTGCATCTTGCATTGCCATGTCTTCTCTTAAAGCAGTGCTATCCCAGGAGCTGGAATAGTTGGGGAGTAAGACAAAGTTTTTCTGTGGAGAGGAGAGTCAGAGTCTTGGCTTTTGTGTCTGGGATCCGGCTGTTCAGGAGATATCTGAGCAAGAAGACTGTGTGGCCCCCATGTGGAGGTCTTCTCCACAGCAGAGAGCTGTAGCTGGAGATCAGCAGTGGGAGAAGGAGCGAAGTGCCATGTGCTGAGTGGGGCATTGCAGGTAACCAAGATCCCAACTACCATTTGCAGTGGAGTTACTGGAACTCCTCCTCTCTTTGTGAACATTAGTGGCACTAAGAGGTGACCCCAAGACCTTTCTCCACAGCTGTCAGTGCTTGGACTGCCACAGAGCTCCTATCATCATTCACCACAGTCACCATCTGCTGCAGATTATTGCCACCTGGAAGTTTATCAGGAGGCATTACTATCTGGGGCTAAACACTGTGCAACTAGCAGAGCCCTGTCCTTCCAAAGAACACATCAGGTGGCAGCAGCCACCTTCCCATAAAAGCAAATACAGCTCCAGAACAGGGTAGACAGGCTCCAGGCACCAAAGAACTTCAGGTCTGAGTGGCAGAAAAATGATTCCCACTTCACCAAAATGAGGCAAACATACACATCACACACATCATTTTAATGAGAAAAAGGAGCCCTGGATGGCAGCAGCTAAGCTTTTCCCTCTCTGGGTGTCAATAAACACTACTGGTATATCCCCTAACACCTGTATTTCCTAGGATACGATGAAGAAGTACACTCCAACTCCAGCAAAAGCAACAAGAACCACTCTGAGCTGCACAGGAATGATAATGCCAGGGAAGACATTGCTTACTTCAGTAAAGACAAATGTTCATTGCAGAAGAGCTCATTTTGTAGCTCCTTTATGGGAAGGGAGTGCTGCAGGTATTCAGAAGCAGAACTAGTACCACCCAAAGGCATTTGCAACTAGGTGAACATGAGTGGGTTAACAAGGAGCAGTCAGCCTCGTGGACCAAGTCAAACGCTTTCCTGAGAAGAGGAATTATTATGCAGGTAGGAAGGACTGGACTTTGGTCCAGTCTCCTGCTCAAAGCAAGGCCAACTAGATCAGGATGCTCAAGGCACAGCCTCTCTGGTCCTGGTCTCATCTTTGATCACTCTTAGCATTAAAATATTTTTCATAAATCAAACTTTCCTGTATCATTGTGTCTGTCTGTCATCTTTCATGCTATTACTGCCTATCTTCATGAAGGCTCTGCCTTCTCTACATCTCTTCTGTGCCTTCACCTTGGGTAACTGCAGGCAGCAATAAGATTTCCTGTTCACCTTTCTACATCAGGCTGAACAAATCCAGTTGTCTCAGTCTCACTTTGAACATCCAGTGGCCCAGCACCCTTTCCCCCTTCTTGGCCTCCATTGGATTCACTCTGTGAGTGGCCATGTCTTTCTAACCCCAAGCAGGGCACAATATTCACATATGTTCTCACAAGGGCTGAGCAGAGAAGAAGAATCACTTGATTCTGGAATTTATTCTGGAATTAATCTGCTAAGAGAGCCCGACCAGGGTGTGGTTGTCCTTCATTGATGCCAGAAGTTCATTGCTGACTTACATAAAATTGGTTGTCCCCAGGCTGCTGTTCCCTACAATGTTATTTTTTCTCTGATGTGTCTGCATGGGCGATGTGTCCCATCATCCAAGCAGTTAATAAAGGCATTAAACAGTGAATTTTGATCACCTAAATATTGATCCCTGAGGGCATACTACAGCCTTCCTGAAAATGCATGTTGTGGCATTTTTCTGAGCTCACAGAGGCTGCAGAGCTGCAGCGTGGGGCCTCCGGCTGCTGCCGAGCGCGTCCTTCCTGCAGTTCCCACTCCTTCAATCACGGCCCGGCCGCCACCCAGCGGCTGCTGCAGGAGCGTGGTGCACCTGCAAAAAGAAGCTTTCCCACGTTAACCACCACAGCAACCAAGCCCAGAGGAGTTATAGCAGGGACTACTGTGATTTTTATTATTGTTGTTATTTTATTTAAGCTTAATGTTAACTTAATATTACCATATTCCATTTTGTCTTCATGCTGAGTTTTCTCATTACTGAATCCTCGTAATTTGGTTATTTCAACAACAGCAACAAGGAAAATGGAAACCAGCCTGCTTGTCGTCATTCCAGATTTTGTAGTTTGTCTCTCTGGCTGCATTTCTCTTTTCCTTTCCTTATCTTAGTTTCATACTTCCCCTCCTTTTGCCACTGACTGATTTAAATTGTAATTGTTAGGAGGTAGTAGGAGAACGGGATCAATAATGGCAGAAGATAAGCAAGAATTAGGTAGGTTAGTTGAAAGGCAAATAGGTCATATTAAAGCATTGGATTGAAATAAAACATTTCATTCTGTGTGAAAGAAAAAGTTGTTGGAAGTGGTTAAACGTCTCTGACTAGAAACTCTTTAGTCTAGAAACTAGTCTCTGACTAGAAACTCTTGGGGTAGAATACTGCAAAAGCTGAAAGCAAAAGTCTGAAATGTGAGCATTTCAATGATGAAATATATTATTAAGACTGAAAGTATATGGATAAAAATAAAATAAACATACTATTGCTGTTGTTGGTAAAGAGGAAAGATGAAATATTCCTTTTATACCATTGGGATATTTTACATATAGCAGTAAGGGATATGGTTTAGTGATGGGAGTAGGTCAGGTTTGATGGTTGGTTGGATTTGATGATCTTGATGGTTGTTCCCAACCTAAATGATTCTATGACTCTATGACTGGAAAAGATCAAACATAAACAAATCATAATTTGGTTTGCACTTTGGAAAGTGAAACAAACACACGTGTTTTAATGGGAGAATGATAATGTTGGGTTTTAAGTAATTTTGTCTTCTTGAGACCATCCTGGCACGGTCTCACCCAGCCCACCTGGTGTTGGTGGGGTGAGCCTGACCATGCAGCCCCCTGAATAAGGTCCCTCCCAGCTCTCGGGAAGTTCTGGCTCAGGCTGCATGCTCTGCCTGGAAATGCTGATGCTTTCTAAGCTGGAATGAGCCAGGCTGCTGGGCTGCAAGGAGAAAGCGCTGGAGAGAATCCAGTCTTTGCCAGCCTGGAGAGGACTGGGCTCACCCAGCTTGGCCAATGGGGGACCCCTGTCTGGGGCAGAATATGAAGAAACTGCCACAGGCATCAAGCCCCTGCCCAGGCAGTCTGTCCCCCCTGACTCCCTGTTCCTGTCCTGTAACCCCATCCCTGAGTGTCCATGGGCACAACTGGGAACTGTGTAGAGACAGCCCTGGACAGGGTGTGCAGGACAGAAGGGAGATTGCCCCAGCCCCAGACCGGTATTTACACTGTCCCCAGCCCCATTCAAAGTCTCTAGGGCAGATATAATCTGGGGATCATCAGAAGCCTTTTGCCCTGGGAATACATATCCCCCATGGGACAGAGTTCAGCAAGGTTGTCTTGAGGACCTATGTCCAGCTAAGTGGATATAGATGCAAAACTACCCACACCAGGCTGGCCTGAGTGCCATTACACTTGGAAGTGGACATAACCCTCCAACAACAACAGAGGTATGACTGGGAGAAGATCCCAATCTTGTGAGAAGAGTGGATGGGGAGAAGACCTCTAGAACCTGCTGCTTTCCAGGAAACCCAGGTGTCCTGCTAAACCATCATGTCTGCTCTGCTCTAACAGCCTGGCTGTTTTCACAACACTAAAAAAAAACACATGTTTTTGATTCTTCACTAGCTCCTAAGGCCCTGCTACTTCAGCAGAGAGATCTTAATTGTTTAGACTCACACCCCTACACCCTCCTTCCCACTTTGCATTGTAGGGAACCTGGGTGTCTAGGACAACCTGCTCTAAAACTTAAATTCCTTGATATTACCGGTGGAAAAGAAACCACAGTGTCCAGGAACCCCACCCTCTGTTGGATGTCCTCAGTCCACATGTACTCTACTTTCCAGAGAAACCAGGTAGCCAGGATCTCCCACCCTACACTCTTGTTTGCACCCTGACTTTGTTACTTTCCCACTATTGCAAGGAAACCAGATGTTTCAGATCACCCCATTCTATGGAGACATCATCCCACCTGGGACATGACTTCCCTTAAACTGTCTAACGGAGAGTGCAAAGCTCTTCTTGACAAGGCCATGAAGTTGTGTGCAAGAAGAAAGTTCCTGTAGCAGAGGACAATTGTTTAGATCTCATGTATGGGGGTTAGGTGGCAAAGTTTTGGTAGCAGGGGGACTGCAGGGGTGGCTTCTGTTAGAAGTCTAGAAGCTGCCCCATGTTAGGTAAGGACCAGTTTCAGGTGGCTACAAAGTCTGTTTTTTCCTGTGACATTAATTGTTGAGTGATCTCCCTGTCTTTATCTCAACCTTTGAGCCCCTTTCATTGCATTTTCTTCCCCCTTCCCTTTGAGGAGTGGGACTGAGAGAGCAGTTGTGGTAGAACTCAGCTGCCCAGCAGGGTAAAATCCCCACAATTCACTACTCCAGTCTCCTGTCTTGAATCACAGTTGTTCCATAGTACTGCCAGTTGTAAAGAGTGGCAGCCTGACTGTAATGAATAAAACAGGGGAGAACAACACAGAGTTGCATCTATAATTTAGAATCTCTAGAAAGTATCTATTTGAATGCAAATAACCCTATCATTGCTTAGTTATCTTGCAAGTGTTTCTCAGTGTATTTCGAAATACCAACTGTAAGGTCCTGTTAAATGCACCTGAGACTGCCTCCCACCTTCAAGATCAAATGTAGCTTAGATTTCACAGATGTAAAAATACACAGGTGTTAAAGAACCTGTAAAATAAGCTGAACACATACAGAGTGTTTTTTTCCTTGACACGGTTTCTTGGTTTCCAGCAAGTAGAGGTTGTGAGTTTCTTTGGGGGTATCGAGAGTTAATTCTGTCATTTTCAGCTCGGAAAATTGATTTTCAGCCTGAAAAATTGATTGCAGGTACATATTGAATTATAATCCATTTCCTCTGCCCATACATTTTTTTTTTTTAATTTTTCTAGGGTTATGATGTCTGTAATAGGTATTAGTGTATACTCCTAGAGGTAAGTAAGTAAATAAATAAATAGAGAAGCTGTCTAATAAAACTCGGGGAAGATAATGAGGACATGAATAACATCATTTTCTTTTGTCAGTATAAGAAAATGTTTGCCTTATACTGAAGTAGAAATCCAGCAATTTAATCACCATTAAAATTTACCTGTGTTAGCTCTGATGACAGTGAGGTCTAAGGTGGATTTGGTTTGTGTTGAATTTATCCAAAGTTTTTTTTGCAATTTTGAAAGTTTTTCCAAATTTTGCCTTTGATCCAGAACCAAAGGAGAGCATTCTTCTTTCTTTTATCTCACTGACTACACTGACTACACTTTATCTCTTTGCATTCCTCTTTCTTTTATCTCACTGACTAGACTGGAGAGTTTTTTCTAGACACTGCAGACAGTTCCAAGAAACACCAAGGCTGTAGCAGCAGACCACTTTTACGTAAGCTCGAAAGACCACATATAACAGCGCTTTTGTGGTACTTTTTCCTATCCAGAGATAGGAAATTATTCCATGCTCGACCAGCAGGTGGAACCAAGAGATGGCATGTACTGTCTCTCTTATATTTAACTGCAGCATTAGTGAAATATAATTATCCAGGTCTGTAATCAAGAGAGGAAATGCTCATGACACTCCTTTGTAGGGCTTTTCATTCCTTAGTAGGCTTTTGTTGCATATTTTCATTATCTAGTTTCTGTGTGAGACTATTGCTCTCTGTAGGGTCTGCTCTGCTGTCATCTTTTCTTTCCAAGCCCCCAGCTCCAAACAGCAACAAGGCTGAGCTGATTCCCAGTACAGCATTCCCATACTACACATACATATAACGCTGGCCACCCAGAACACCACAAAGCACAGAACACACACAAACAGCATCAACACACACGCACACTCTGGAGCACACACAAAGCTCACCATCACTCCCATGGTCCTTCCAGCAAAGTAAAAGCACAGAATTACTGCATGGACTTGTAGACCTCTGTAAATTAAAAGATTATAGCGAAAGGAAAAGAAGTTTTTAGAATGGGCAACACATATTAATTAAAAAAAATAAAATAAAATAAAAAATAAAAAATAAATTAAAAGAGGAGAAATTGCCCATAGAATTAGAAGCTTTGCACTGCTGTTCAGTCAAGCTTATTTCTATCTTAGTTACTTGTATTTATATATATATACATGCATGCATTCATATATGTTATATTAATGAGGATATCTTGATTTCTTTAATAACAATAGAGAAAAGTGCACATCAATGGTTGGACTTGATGATCTTGATATAGCTGGACTTGATCTTGAAGGTTTTTTCTAACCTAAATGATTCTATGCTTATATGAATTTATGACATTCATGGCAACATTTTTCATTCAAAATCAACAACTTACTTTTTATTTGCCTTTTCATTTATGAGTTCAGGTGAGTCATAAGCATCATCCAGAAAAAAAGCAAGACTATGTTAAGAACATGATTTTCAAAATATCTAATTTAAAAATCTTGCTAAACTTAGTCTTGGCAGTATTTTATATAATTTATACTGTTGGAACTGTGAAATATTGTAATGTTGCTATAATAACCAACAAGATTATGGAATTCTAATATATGCTTGAATTTAGACGGCATTGATTTAAATGTTTCCATTTTATGTAAATAAAATGTAGGCAGTTGTGAAAAAATATGCATGTAATTTGAACCTGAAAATAACAAAATGTATTTTTTATATTGCTTCTCCATCCTGATCCACAGATTCTCATGTTCCTTGGTCACTTCTTATTGAATATTTTTTTTTTCTAAACTGAACTAGAAGAACTTTAGGTGTGGTAGAACGACACTAGCTAGAAACTAAATGCTTTCCTAGTCATTCACACAATCTTTTTCCCCCCACTACATTAGGAGAGAGAGTCAGAAGGGCAAAAGCAAGGAAAAAAAACTCGTGGTTCAAGATAAGGACAGTGTAATGAGGGGGAGCAACGAAGGACTGGAGGGGAGAAGGAAAAATTAATCAAGCAAATGAAACAAAAGCAATCATTTATCACCTCCCACCAGTACACTGATGCCTAGCCATGGTGTGGTGGGTTGACCTTTGCTGGTCACCAAGTGCCAAGCAATCCATTCTCTTACTCCCCCTCTTCAGCAGGAGAGAGGGGGGAAAAAAATGGGCTGGGATGGTGGACCAGAGGTCTCTGTTGCTAGCAACTGGAGAGACCATTGTGAGAGAAAAGAAATGCAAACCACTGGAGTAGGACCAGGGGACAGAGGACTCATGTCCATTTTGTCAACAACTGGAGGCAGTGAGGATGTGTGAGGGTGTGACTGTTAGCGAATGTCAGGTCAGTCAACCTGTTACTGGGTGAAGTGGCCTTGGAGCCAGGTGTGTGTGTGTGTGTGTGTGTGTCTTTTTTTCAGGTTTGGGCCCCTCACTACAAGAAGGATATTGATTGCTCAAGAGTGTGTAGAGAACAACAATGAAATTGGTGATAGGACTAGAAAACAAAACATATGAAGAGCAAATGAGGGAATTGGGGTTGTTTAGTCTGGAGAATCGGAGGCTGGGGTGAGACCTCATTGATCTCTACAACTGCCTGAAAGGCGGTTGCAGAGAGGAGGGCATTAGTCTCTTTTCTCAGGCATTTTGGAAGCAACAGCAAAATGCCTAGTTAAAGTTTTATCAGACAATAAAGGGCAACCCAGACCTCAAAGCCTACCATTTACAGCACTTAAACATAGTTTCCAGTAGGATTTCAAATGTCAGGGCATGCAATTGGCAGCAGAGAAGGGTGAAATTCATAACCTAGAGAGGAAAAGAACAAGGTAGCCTGTACTTCTCTTTATCAGAGAAATACTCAGGAAAACATTGCACAATGGATAAGCATACAAAAGACCTCATCATAAGTGCATTAATGTTGATAAAACAGTGTTTACATTAGCATAAAAATAGCAGCAAAGACCACCCTGAGTTTGGCAGTACTTCCTTTCAATATGTTCATCAATATTCTCATTTAGAAAAAGCTGGGAACTGCCAAACTTCAGAATCTCTTTCAAGATATTTAGGAACAAAAAGTGATCTCAAAAAAACCCTCAAATTTCAAAAGGCAGATAAAAACAAACAAAAAGCAACAGAAAAACACCTCTTAATCCTCATTTACAAAGCCTTCCATGAGACATCAGGCTTCAAGGTAGATGATAGCTTCAGTGAAACACACTGAAGCCTAGCAAGTATAGCAATACAAGAAAGTGTCATGACAAGTTTAATCTAAACTGCCACACTCATCTATAGATAGTTCAGTGGCAGGGCCTAAGTATGGTATGAGTCATAACTCACATTATTTCCTAACTTGTAGAAAGTGTGATGAAGTTTTCTCCACTCATGGCCCAAGGTAATCTTACTGACTTAGCAACAGGCAATTTGTCAGATCACTGAAACACTTCTGGAAAAGCCCAAAAAGCCCCCACAGTTCCCATGAGGATGAGGTATTTCCAAAATCACTAAAAAAAAAAAAAAAAAAAAAAAAAAAAAGAGGAGTTTGGATGTGTAGTGGTTTTCCATGTTTCTTTCTTAAGTAGCTTGGAAATAATGGATAACATGGATTATTGTCTTTAGATAACATTTTAATATTTTGAGATTTTGTTTTAACCACATCTATCAATTTCAGCTAGGTGATGACAAGCTGAAAGCTATGTCATTTTCTAGTTTTTAATTAACAGAATCTTTCTCTACCTTTTTTCTCCAGAAAAGACTAGTTTAAAAAAAAAAAAAAAAAAAAAAGTACTTTTTTCTCTTTGTGTTGCTCTGACTCTTGGATTACTCTTCAGGAGGAGCAGCCTGAAATTAACACAACATTTTTGAAGTCTGCTGTAGCCCATGTAATTTCCAATGGTAGGGAAATGAAATATAGTGTTAGTGTATGGTATTCCTCAGTAAACCCAGAAATGGGTGTGTGATATTTTTAGAGATACACGTGAAAGTGAAAGAATATAGATTCATATACATACATACACATAAATGCAGCAAGAGAGAGAGAAAAAAATGGAGAAATCATTGTTTTTAATAAAAATACAGCAATGCTGTTGATAATGCCAAGCTGCAGGTAATGGACAGATTGGTAAAATATTAACTAATTAATTTTACTAAGAGAACTATACATCAGTATTTTATTTGTGTGTATGTGTGTTTAAGTAACTTACCTTGACATAGTTACCCATTGTTTCCCCCGATTGATTTTTTCTTAATAAATTAGAGAAAATGAGTGCTATATATATTTTTGGATGTTTAATATAAAGCAAGCACTTTATATGTGTTATATATGTGTTTATAT
The DNA here is from genome assembly GCF_009819795.1 of Aythya fuligula. Classification (NCBI taxonomy): domain Eukaryota; kingdom Metazoa; phylum Chordata; class Aves; order Anseriformes; family Anatidae; genus Aythya; species Aythya fuligula. The sequence goes on along the minus strand of NC_045593.1, from coordinate 56,480,851 downwards.
GTGTTGTATGCTGGTTTATCCCATGGCAAAAATCACCTGCTCATCCTTACTGCCTACATTCTGGTTTTGCATCTCTCTTCTAAGACAGGAAGGTTTGAGGCTGTTGAACAGGGCAAACGTAATGGAGGAGACAGATACATCTCCTTTCACTGCAAGAGTATTCCAGTACTGCTGTCCATAGCATTTGAAACAAAGACTCTTTGTTTTTCTTGCTCTCCACTTCTCACCTGAAAAGATAATTGCAGGTTGTTAAATAATATTGCCTAGCCCTTGACTAGTTACAAAGGGGCAGGTTTGGGACAACACCTTAGTGTCACAATTTGCATCATTAACAGATTATTACAAATTGTGGTCAGCCAGCTCCAGACAAATTCTCAGAGGAATGAGTAGCACATACAGGCCTCCTAGAAAACACAGCAGTGACAGGCATCACTCCTTGACCACAGTTATGTGACAACTTTTCCTTGCAGAGTTCACTGCCCCACTGAAATTGCTGTAAAGGCTTCTGTTGAAACAGAAAATGTCATCTGAACCATGGTGGTGGATTGATCTACAGACATTCAGTACAAGAGTCCACGCAGTTTGACTCTTTTAATTCCAGATGGTGAAAAAAGTCTGGACAGTTGAAAGTAGCAGAAGTGTAGGATAAAGGGTTATGACTGTGGTAAGTTTGCCATGCACAAGTGACACTGTATTTGTAGTTAAAAAGTGCTGCACTTCCCTTACATTTACTACAGAAATAGAGGTGGTAAAAATATCAGAGATAATACTGATTGCATTTTATATGCATTTATACATACGTATATATGCATATGGATGTACCTGCATACATAAATATGAGAAGTTTTACACTGAAGGTTGATTGTGACTATGGCAAAATTTTCTTTGCCTTAGGTGACTTTTAGTGCTTTCTGGCCTCTCCCCCCTGCAATTGCTTCTCATGACACCACCCCCATCACAGCATCAGTGCTCCAGGACCAGTGTAAATATGTGCCTGTGTGTATATTAATACACATATCTACATCCACACAGAGATATATATATAGCGAGAGGCATATACCTAGGTGAATATATATAACTGGAGGAGAATTTTGAGTATCCTGCAAAAACAAATCTCTTTTTATTTTTCTCTAGGAACTGTTACAGTCAACTTCAACTAGTTGATGTGATGGTAGATTCTTATTTCACATAATAATTTCAGTAAATGACAAAAGTTAATTGTATGAAAAGCTTGCACACTTTTTCTTTGTTCTTTTAAATTATTGCCTGTTGCCTGACTTGAAGTGCATGAAAGCTCATACCTCATGTACCATACAAAAAAGGAAAGGAAGAAGGGAAAATCTCTCCTCAGTTATATTGCTTTTCAGCCGATTTTTGACATTTCACTCAAAGAAATGATTGTTCTTGCCTCCAGCTTGCTCTGTCAAGTATCATGCAGGAGCACAGCTGCGGGTGGTAGAAATAGAGGTGTTTATAATGAACTTTTTCCATCCTTCATATGCATTAACAATGATGCTTCCCAGAGTCATCCTGGCACTCAGAAATGTTATTTCTTATCTCAAAATGCCACCCACTCTTGTGGTTTTCTATTGGGACTATCAATCTTCTCAACCACACTTATTTTTTATGCCGTGTGTGTAAGTGATTTGTCAACAAGTTTGAGTTATTTATTATGTGTAGAGTTATGATAGGTGATGGAATTAAAAGAAGTCATGCTGTATGTTACAAAGACGAAAGCAACAGCAGTTGCATGCATGCAGTGAAGGCGTGCTGGAATGTTCCTGCTCCCCAGCAAGCTAAGCAGATAATCTGTTAAAGAGAGAATTTCCTAAGTAAATGTGTACATGCATACAATCAGCCTATCTCTCCTAGTCCTCTCAAATGTGTGGCACAATCAAAAAGCAGACTTTATTCTGAAGTTAATGTACACCTAATGCAGCATACAAGACCTATCTATTATTTGCCCTCAGCCTCCCCTTTGTCCTTACTCAGGCACTCTATGCTCATGCCCACCTTGGGGCAGCCCATTAGGCTCCAGCCCTGCGCAGAGTGGCTGGCCTGGGTGATGGGTTTTACCTCTGCATTTCTCCTGCTCCACTGTCCCTCCTGTCCTGGCATCCTTCTGGTTCCTCTACCAACTCTCCTCAGAGCACAGACATTGAATGCCAGAGACCTAATCTGAAAAGGAGTAGTTGTTTAATGGCACAGGTGTTATTCACAGACCATCTGGGTAGTCCATGTATTTGTGAGCTTAGGAAACTCATATGGAGTGGGATATGATATGCTTTCTGATGCTCAGGACAGAGAAAGGCTTCCAAGCTCAGTGCTGAGCCTCTTGGCCACACAATCAGCACCCAGACTGACATCGTAGGTTCCCATGTCTAGCGGTAAGACCTGCAGGCTGTGACAATCACTCACGGGTCTTCCCCACTCACAGCAGCGAGAGGCACAGGTGATGAATGAGGTTGCAGCAGAGCTCCTTCACGCTTTGTTTCTGACACAGTACAGCACGTGGAGGTCCCACACTATGCTCCATTCTGTCCTGAAGAACCCACACGACAGGATGTCTTCCTTCCAAAATGACCAGTCATTTTGTTCTGAAATATGGTGAAGTGCTGTAACCCAAATAACTTCTGCAAAGCACTTACTTATTGCTAGTGTTGTAGAACAGTAAGAATTTTAGCATACCTAAAATAATCCTGTGGCCATCAGCAAAACATAGGTTACAAGATTAAAAGGTGGGTAGGTCCCAGATTGTGAGCAGCTAGTCTGAGAAGCCTGGTATAACACATAGAGCTTCTCCCTGAACTCATTCCCATTTGAAACAATTTCTGAAAACAAAGCAAACAAAAACCAACAAAAAAATGTCAGGGTGAATTTTCAAATAGGAAGATGTTGACATTGTCATAGCAAGGTGCTGCTAATGGTTATGTGCTCCTACAGTTAAAATGGCTTGCCCTCAACTCCACTCAAATTTCTTCTGCCTCAGCGTTCACATGCATATCTCCTTCAGATTTAGTCTTTATGATAGCAACAGAGCCCAGTTGTCTTTGTGGTAGGGAAAATGATTTTTGTCTCTCCAAAACAGGCTCATTTTTCACATTAATAAAAAATAATAAGATTAAATTGACTGTTGCTCTGTCTCATGTCTATTTTCAAGTTCTGCTCAGGTCATGCTAAGAGAAACAGTGACAAGCTCAGTTCTATAGCTGACATATAAAATACTGATTTCTTTTGCTTGTATTTAACAGATTTTCATGTGTTAAGATTAAAAACAAACAAACAAACAAACAAACAAACAAAAAAACAACTCCAAGACAGGTAGACAGGTTCATTTAGAAAATAAAAATAAAAAATCCTCCTATTCTTGAAATTATAATCACAGCATGGCAAAGCCTAGAATAAGTATTGCCTTACTTACTCTGTAATACTATTTTAATCAAGATGGCCTCAGTCATTAAGAAACTACTACACATTTTACTGGAACGCAATTACTATTGCTGCTGCTGTCTTTGCTTCGCTGTAATTTTTGTGTGTAATTAAGCTTCTCAAGTATCAAGATGAGATGTTTTCTGTTAGTATTCTTTCTATCTCAGTGGTTTTCTCTTTCAGTAGAAAGATTACTGGTATTCCGGAGCAGCAAATCTGCCACTGATAAAATAAATAAATAAACTGAAAGTATTCACTGGGGATACATGGCAAAGTTTTAGTATCAGGGGAGCTGCAGGGGTGGCCTCTGTGAGCAAAGCCCCATGTCAGAGTAGAGCCAGCTCCAGCTGCTCCAAAAGGGACCTGCTGCTGCAGGTGAGTGAGAGGGAAGTTGTAGTGGAGCTCAGCTGCAGCAGAGTAAAACCACTACAACGTAAAATCAAAATTTCCATCTTCAAAACTTTGTCTTCCTCAGAAAAACTGATAGGAAAGAAGAATCTAAGAAAAGCTTTGCAGAAAGGTATGTTTTCTGATAGTTCTGTATCTAGTATAATTGTTTTTTTGCTGCTTTGTACCAACCTGGGATTAGCGAAAAACCCTCACAATTTTGTTGGGCCGCTTTTTGTCAGTCATGTATCCCGTGCTGTTCATTGTCTGGATGAGATCAGCTGCCAGACTGTCCGTACTGAAATTTTCCACGGAGCCCTTTGTAACCGAGGTAAGGGGAATGTAAATTTTGGGCTTTAACTTTTGGTTGTGCCTACAAAAACAGGCTTTATGAAATACATTTCTGTCCTTGAATACTGTTGTCCTTTGGGGACAGGTCATCTGGACCACTGATAGGAATCAATATGCAAGAAACATTAATGTGAATGTGAAAAATAAATATCACTGTGAATAAATCAATGTGTGTCTCTTTGTAGCAGAGGAAAACACATTTCAAAATGTGTTTTTTACACTTCAAAAACATTAATTTATTTCTAACAATGGCTATTCAGGTTCTTTTATAATTTTGCTCTTCAACTCACTCACTCCACAAACTTTGCTGTGCTAGAGGTATAGGAGAACAACAACAGTAAGTATTACGTTCTTCTGGTGCAATGTTTTGATTGCAATATAGCAAGTATTGAAGTCTCTCACATTCCTCCTTTACCACAAAAGCAGAAAGGAAGTGCCAGAACAAACACAAACTTTCTTTCAACATGGTGCACAGGAACAGTTGCAGTGACATTTGTTAATTCTGTCTTGCCAGTAATCATAATTACTTCCCACAAATAGTACTGTGCACTCTTTAAACATTACCGGTACACATTTTGTAATGCATTTATTTTCACTGATCCAATAAAGTAAATAAATGAAGTTCCTGAACAGTCACTGAAACATTTATGCCAGCAGCACATCTTTCTCCTAAGCATGCGCAGTTCAGGCCACTGCAGCGAGCATTTATCTTCCAGACATTATCAAATCTGTCTCTGCATCATTCTAGGTAGTGTAGACCAATAATCCTATTTCACAGAGTAGAAACAGGAGAAGAGGAGCAAAATGCTCTGAGATGGACAGGGAGCTTTTAGGCAGAGGTGGGAACAGATGGCATATATTCCACAGGCATTGAGTCCCCCCATATTGCAATAGCTTGGGTTCCTACTCATACTTGAGACATACAGTCCTTCCCACTGTCACCAGGCTGGTTTCTGCTCTGCCTGGGACCCAGAGAATAATAAGCCAACTTTCAGGAGAGGAACTGGGCTTAGACCTGAACCTGATTTTACTTTCCACTCTGTATTGCTCTGAAATTAGCTGTGACTAGATCCTAGATTGCACTTGCTCACAGCTCTGGTACCAACATTGTGCTTGGATTTTGTAACAATTAAAGCGATAACAGAAGTGATTTTGATTTTTGGAAGATATGTTCAAGTATCTTTGCCAAAACAAATGTAAATCCACCTATGTCCCTCCAGTCATTAGTACCCGGGAGTGAGGCTTTGTGTCTTTTTCTGTGCTTTGATACAAAGAATAAACACTTCTCTGTACATGAAGGACCCATCATTTGCCTTGGTACAGCAGAAGTGAGGCCACATTTCCATCCTGAAATAACACTAGACTTTTATTTATTTATTTATTTTTGTCATTGTAAAGGCTTTTAATTCCTCAGCAAAAGTAGTTTTTCCACCAGTATATCTTGTTTCGACTCTTTCTGAACCCAGATAATTGGCTTATGTAGGCTTTTTCTGGTGATTCCAAGTTAACTTAATCAGTCAGATCCTCTCTAATAAATAAGGTTGAGCCCAGTCCCATTCAAAATTAAAATGTGCTTTTATTGTACACTCGGAGACCCTCTGCGTATATATTTAACATATGAGGCACTGGACCTTGACACATATATTTTGGCAAGAGAGTGTAGCACATCTCTGAGTTGCGTTCCCTGAGGAAGACACTTGAGAGGCTTCTCAGGCATGTTATTTATTCTCTGATAGTTGGCAGGGAAAAGATGCCTTACTTCTGTGTTGCTTCCTGTCAAGTCCAGTGCTGAAGAAGCCTGAAGGAGCTGTGCAGGTCTCAGACTAATTTTTCAGCAGAGTCATTGATTTTAGACATGGTAATAATGAAAATGCTTGAGAAAAGGTGGCCAATCCAGAACACACTTGAAAGAAACACAATAACAAACTGTTGTGAATTACAAGAGGGTTCTCTCACATTGTGCATCTCATGCACAGTTAAAACCATTTCACATCCTGAGCAGCCACTTGGCTCTGTGGTGAGTGTCTTAAGCCAGGACAAGCACTGTCTTCTCCATCTCAACCTCCTACTCTGCTCAAGCAGACTGGGAAAGTTTCAGCACTCAAAAAAAAAAAAAAAAAAAAAAAAAAAAAAAAAAAAAAAAAGGAAGGACCTTGCTAATTCAGCAGTGGCTCAGTTTCTGAACTCCAGAGACTCCTGCTTCAGTCCAGCAGTAATCTTCTCACTGGCTTATGCATTTAGGAAAACTGGAACACAACATAACTCTTTGACACAACTAAGGTAAAACCAAAAATTCCTATTCCCATTGCACCGTATAACAGAATCCTGTTGGAGAAGGGAAAAAGTACTTTTTACCAATGATAGCCTTTGCTGGAAAATGTTAATCTGAGGGCAGAAGGAATTGTGGGAGAAAGGAAAGAAATTCTACTAGCTGAGGTCATCAGACAATATACTCACAAAATTCCTGATTAATTTCCAGTCCTATATAGAGAGATTGGCAATAGCAGAATATTTGCTTTCTCCATCTACCTGGATCTAGTTTAATTTACCAGCATGTTTAGTACTACATGACTCACAGGATGAACAAAGATTGAGGAATGAGAACACCCAAACCTGGCAGCTCTGCTCACCCATCCCCATGCAATCAAAAAATATTATTGCTTAATCCATGCAAAAAGATTTCCTGTGGGGGAGGAACTGTCGGCACTTTCCCATGCTTCCAGCCTTGGCGTGCAAAAGAATTATTTCAGAATTCCTACAGTCCCCAGTGAGGGTGGCAGATGGACTTCCTCCAGGACAGTAATTTCCTATTCTGCATTGATAGTACGAGTCCTTGGTGGAGCTGTTGCTAACCGATGCTCCATTGCTAACCGATGCTCCATTGCTAACCAATGCTCCAGACCCTTGCAATGCATGACAATGACAGTGAAAGCTAATGCTTAGCTCTGATGGGACAGGGAAAAAAAATAAGTTCTTAATAATGAACAATGCAGCATGCATCCAAGTTAAATGAAGGCACAAGTGCAGAGATTTGATCCATTTTCGTTTTGGCAGCAGTAGCCCAGATTTTTCTGTCAGTAAAGATAAACCTCAAATTATGTCAAAAAAAGATAAACCTGGGGAATTTCATTCCATGTCCATTTTCATCTGTTTACAGTTTTCCTAGAGATGTTTGTGTGAATGAGAGAAAGGCCAGGACCATACCTGTGGAGCTGATAAACAGCTGAGGGCATCTGAACCCCCTGTCTGAAGGGTTATCCCTGATTAGTGAAAGACAAGGCAGTTGTCTTTCTGAGGGGGAATGAATGTCTTGGATACCTTTTTGTGGATTTCTGACAATTCTCATGAAGAGAAACAACATTATCACCACAGTTCAAAATAATAAGCACCGTGATCACTTAAAGGAACCTGGTCATTGAGTTAGGTTATCACACATTCATCTTAGGGTAATTCATTAAGATTTAAATAACTATTTTCAGTTCCCATGTAATATCTGGGATGAGATCTGAGAGATAATATGAATTCTGCTGTTTCAGTTGGTATGGTGACTTTGGTCCATGTAGAATTTGTTCCTCAGAGATGGCCAAAAGGGGCAATTTAATGCCAGGAAAGCTCTTCCTAAGGGCCTGAAACCCATCCCAAAAAATTCTGCAGCTAGTGCATGAGCAAACACATTTTAGTTTCTACTCTGTAGGATGTTTTCCTGGTTCCAGTATCAGTATACATAGGTAAATAAATAAATAAATACTAGGATTAAACAGAGTATCTAAAAGCTAATTTCAAAATAGGGAGACGTGGGAAGGACCAGCAATCAAGTGAGGAAGTGGTGAACCAGATAACCAAGCAAAGCGTGTGGAGCAATGTGAGCAGCTAGGCTCTTCTAATAAATAAAACAAGGTTTGAGAGGACACACTCCAAGTATATGTGCATAAATAAGGAAGTGGCTACAGAGCAGTACTTTGGGAAAAACTCTCATACCTTGTCTGTGAAACCAGCATCAATGTGTGCCTCTCTGAAGTTTCTGTATGAAGTTTCTGTCATCCATGCAGTATGAGAAATAAGTATTCATAAGAGTTAGAAGAAATAAACAGAAGAATGAGAAGTTTATGTGCAGTTGCAGGGTTATAATGACATTGGACTCAAAGATTCACATGGGTATCTCACATTAATTGGAGTGGTGCAGCGAGTGGATATAGGATCTTTATATCCCTTTTTTTCTGACTATGTCATTTCTCATTTACACAGATTACACAGTTCTTTGGGTTTGGGATTGCTCATAAAATAGAAATCAGGGTCACGGCTACAGCTGCAAATGGGAAGGTGATCAACATGGAATAGTTATCTGCTGCCTGCGCAGTTCTGAACAAAAGTAATTAGTGTAGCTCTAATGAAGGTGAGACATGAAAGAGGGAAGCCACCAGCTGAGACACTCATGTCACTAGCCACAGGAAATACCTGCTCAGGAATGAATCAATGCTTTCAATCAAAACAAAACTTTGGTTTGCCATGCAGAAACTTCCCTGGATTAAGGAAAAGGAGATTCAAAAGGGCTCTGCCAGACTCTTCTGAATCCTGGGACACTCCCAAACTTTTCTGCCCAAATTACCACAGTGGATATCAAGGAAAAGAACAAAGACCAGTAAAAGATAATTGGTTGACTCCCAAGGTGACTCATGACAACAGAGATATCCAGGCACAGACATCGGGAATTCACTGTTCTACCAAGCAGTCATTGGGCCCAAAGGACCTCCAAACAAAAACAAAAAGAACTTCTGCTCTGCCTTAGTGGTACTTGGATTTTGATCATTTATGTGCTAAACTTAGACCCTAACTGAAACATTTGTAATAATAAAACAACTTGGTGATTTAAAGAGAAGGACAAATCTTGTTCACAGAATCCCTTTTCTCTATATAGCACAAAAAGCATAATTCATTTCAAATGCTATGGAACTTCTGCAAGATCCATAAATCTGTTTTCTTTATTGTTTGTAGCCAAATAGAACTGTACAATCAGAGAATGGTTTGGGTTGGAAGTGACCTTTGAAGATCAGCCCGTCCAACCCTCCTGCTGTAGGCAGGGACAACTTTCACTAGATTAAGTTGCTCAGAGTCCCTTCTCAACTGAGTCTTGAACAATTCCAGAGAAAGGGCATCCACAACTTCTCTGTACAACCTGTTCCAGTGCCTCATTATCATCAGTGGAAAAAATGTATTCCTTATCTCCAGTGTAAAGCTACCCTCTTTCAGTTTAAAGCCATCACCATTTTTCTGTCACTACAGGCCCAACTAAAAATTGTCTCTCCATCTTTCTTATAAGTTTTCTTTCAATTTTGGGAGGCCACTGTAAGGTCTCCCCTGAGCCTTCTCTTCTTCAGGCTGACCATCTCCAGCGTGATAGGAGAAGTGTTCCAAACATCTAACCATTTGAGTGGCGCTCCTCTGGACTCACTGCAAGAGGTCTCTGTCTCTCTTGTACTAGGGACCTAGAACTGGACACAGTTCTCCAGGTGGGGTCTGATGAGAACAGAATAAAGGGAGTGAGCAGTGTGCTGGCCTCACTTCTTTTGATGCAACCCAGAATATGTTTGACTTTCTGGGGTGCAAGTGCACATTGCCAGCTCATATCTAATTTTTCATTCACCAGTATCCCTAAGTCCTGCTCTGCTGAGTTGCTCTCAATAAATTCATCAAATAATCTGTACTGTTACTGGGGACTGCCCCTACCCAGGTGCAAATGCCCAGTGTGTTGCAATGCTGAGAACCCCTAGGGACCCCAATTGCAAGAAAACAAGCCACCAACCCAACAGCCTCTAACTCAATAATGGTACCTAGTGTTGAAGCACAATGCTGTCCTCCAGCAGAGGCACATTCCTGTAGAAAGTATGATTGCAGAGTTGCAGAAGTCCATGTTCTAGTAACAAGTAAGATACCACCAGTCCCTGCTTGGCTTCTCTTCTTGGTGCTGTGGTGAGTCAATTCACCCACATGGGCAAACCTGTTGGCCTCAGGACATTCAGTGAGCACAGTCTTTCATCAGGGATAATAAAGAACATTCAACATTGGTCAATATATTTAATTTTATTATTATTATTATTATATTTGAAACTTATTGATCTCTAACATCAGAGAGGATAGAGAACAAATCTACCTACATGTCATGTATTGTTTGCCTACAAGATTATTAAAACATTTTTTGAAAACCAAATGGAGGAAAGCCTTAGATAAGTGTACCTCTTCTTTCTGAATCTCTTTCACATACTCATCTGTGTACCCAAAGAGGATCTACACCTGTGGTACCTAAGTCCACGTATATGCAGTCAGCTTGCAGTTGCATACACTTGAACTTCAGCTTTGCTGACTGACAGATCAAAAGATTAAGAATAAGTTAAAAAGATTTTATTTTGGATTAGAGAGGGGGAAAATCAAGTGTGGTATTGCTCCAATACAAAGGATTAAACAGCTAATGAGAAAAGGGCTTAGAAGTGCAGAGACTTTCATTTGATGTTGTTTGCCTCTTTTAGTCTGAAAATGAAATTTCCCTGTTCATCAATAACAGTGTGCCAGGGAAAATCTCAACAGACGTGAGTCATATTCATTGCTTTCTCTGACCTTTCAATACTCTACAGAATGTTAAAGTGCTCTATTTGAACAGTATTAACTATTTTTACAGATGCTGAAGTTAGATGATTACAGCTTTTTATCCTCACTACTGTATTTTGTTCCTCTTACTCTGGTCTTTCCAGCACACAGAACCACTGTAGGACTTCATTCTTTAGCAGCTTTATAAATTTCCAGCCAGTATAACTAAAATAAATAAACAAAAGAAAATAAGAAATAGATAAAAAACAACAAGCAAATATATGCTGCACTCAGATAGTAATTTAAATGCATAGGATAACCAAGATTCCAGGCCACAGGGGTCAGTTGTGACAGCCCCTGAGGGAAGATAGAAGTCATACCAGTGCATGTAAAAGGGTTCACACAGTGATCTCTGGACCATAGGGAGATTAAGGTGTGGCATTTGGCTTTGATGTTTACCCAACAGTAAGTGACAAAACAGTCTTCAGACACATCTCTGAGAGATGGAGTAGATCGCAAACCTATAACACCTCTGCCCTCTGTGTAGATACCTTCCAGCTAGCAAGTTCTCTGTGTAATGCTTTGACATCCGAGCTCCTGTTAAGGCTTCCCTCCCGTGCAGAAATTACAATGAAAATACTGGGTGTTAAGGCAACTTCACGTGTGCAGAACACAGAACACATTCAGTTTCCTTTGAGGAAAATGATTCATCTCTACTTTATGCATAATGACAATTATCTATAGTCAGCCTGCATATTATTACGGCTCTTACTTAAGGAAGTATGTTTTTTTCCTGATCCATCATAGCATTACCTGTATTAATCACGTATCTGGGAACTCTCCACTGACCCTACTGTGATAACAGACCAGAAGGGACAGCTGTGGAAAATGAAGGCTGAGAAGTCTTTCCAGTCAAGCTGGAGAACCAGGGAGCCATGGTCCTTTTCCCACATCCTCGTGGCCAAGAATGCCAGCAGTATCTGGGCTGAATTCAGAAAAGTGTTGCCAGCAGGTCAAGGAAGGGGATCCTCTCCCTCTGCTCAGCCCTGGTGAGGCCAACCCTGGAGTATTGTGTCCAGTTCTGGGCTCCCCAGTACAAGAGAGACATGAAGCTACTGGAGCGAGTCCAGAGGAGGGCTACAAAGATACATGTAATTAGAGGCCTGGAGTACCTGTTGTACGAGGACAGGCTGAGAGAGCTGGGCCTATTTAGCCTGGACAAGAGAGGCCTGAGAGGAGACCTCATCAATGTATATAAATATCTGAGGGGAAGGTATTGGGAGTGTGGAACCGGTCTCTTTTCAGTTGTGCCTAGCTACAGGACGAGAGGCCATGAGCACAAACTGAAATACAGGAGGTTCTGGATGAATATGAGGGGGCACTTCTGTGCTGGGAGGGTGACAGAGCACTGGAGCAGGTTGCCCAGAGAGGTTGTGGAGTCTCCTTCTCTGGAGATATTCAAAACGTGCCTGGATGCCATCCCGTGCAATGTGCTCCAGGTAATTCTGCTTGGCAGGATTACTTAATGGTAATGGTACTAGATGGTCTTAAGAGGTTTTTCAACCTTGGCCATTCTGTGATTCAGTGCTTCTGTGATCATTACAGTCACTTCAGGACTGTGTTTGGGTGGCTGTGTGACCCATGCCGTAACGCAGTACAGCAGCTCACTATCACGAAAGTTTTTCTAGAGAAGGGGCACAGACTCCATTTCCAAAATCCAGTAATCTTCAGTTCTCTGGGTATGCCTGTGAGAGATAGGAATGCAACCTGCAAGACCCTGTCTCCAGTCAGAAGTCTTGTGTCCTGCCTACTACAGATGACTTTGACTTTTCCCTGCACAGCCAAATCAAGTTCTTATCACTAAGTGTTCAGTAATTCCTGCACACTGGTGGTATCAACCAGACTGGAACTGGAGGGGAGACACAATATGATGCCACCACACAGAGGTGAGAAATTCTTATTTCAAATTCTCTTTTGCATGTAGTTTTATCCCCTACCATGTCTCCTAGCTGGGCATCACATCAGCAGTAAGCAAACTCCTTGTTATTTTAGGTTGTTTTTATGACATAAAGAGTAGGGGAACATTAAGGGGAAACTGAATTAAAAGTCATTTGTTTATTTAACTGAATGATAGTAGGCTAAGTTTGAGACTTCTGAAAGCTCAAACCAAGCTCCAGAGTCATTTTCAAGACTGACAATGAGCTGTCTAATTTATAAGCCCAGGTTTTGAGGTGATAAAGTTAAAGCTTTGTCTTCTCAGAGGCATCCAAACCTCTCCTGTACTTCTTCCATGTACAAGCCTCAGCTTCGTGTTTGCTCAGCTTTGCAAGGCCCCAGAAGCCCAAGGTAACAGGTTTTGAGAGCTTTTGATTTCAAGGGAATAAAGTCAAATCTCAATCTTCCTGAGGATGCTCAAACTTCTCTTTCTATCTTTTTGCTGTGAACTCAGAACTTTTTGCTCAGTACTCCCTCACTGAGAAATAATACTCCCTTGCCTTAGCTTTGTACTCCCTGACTGAGAAAAATCAAAGACAAATTAGGAAAACAAACAAAAATTCCTCTTGTCTGGATCCTAAAAGTCATTACATTCCATGTGCCATGATTATAGCACGTGACTGGGAAAAACTGTGATCAATTTGCCCAGCAGTGGAATTGTTATATTTATCCTAAACAACTGTAATTTCCAGACATAGGAACCTTTGACATGGATAAATAAACTTAGTTTCACTATTACTTGAAAGAAAATAAATAGATAAAAAGCGATTCTTGGGTTTTGTGGTACAAAGAACAAAAAAAAAAATCACCATCAGAAACCTATCATAGCTAGCTTACAGGACAAAATGCAAACAATGAAGAACCACTGAAAAAGATGAAAATAAGTTAAAAAGAAAAATAAAAATCACTTTAAAACTTCACATCTAAAACTTCACATGGCACTTACATCTCCATACTAAAGCTTAGTATTTCACGTCCTTCTCATTTTAGACATGTTTTCAGGATGGATAGATGTTTTTTCCTGTAAATATGCAGACATAAAAACTGTTGGGAGGGAAAAAAAAGAAAAATAAAAAAAAAAAAGAGGTTTCTGGAAGAACATATTTCTGGATGTGGTATTCCTCTTACACCAGATATCATTCCCTTGGCACATTTTAACTAATGCAGAAAATTCACGCAGCCCTACAAACAGACCCAAAGTGTTGTTGTGTCTATCACCGCCAATCCACTGGGGTTGTAGAGTGGAAAAGCTTTGGTTTGAAAACTAAATTGTCAAGGATTTTTGGAGACACATCTGAAATGTCCAGCTATGTTATCTCTCCCATTAATTAAATATATAAGAAGCAACATGAATAGAAATTATGGGTTGTCACCTCAATGACATTTTAATGGGCAGATCCATGTGACTGTCTCAAACAGCACTCTCAACTCCCATACAGTCAAACCTAAAACTGGCAGATATCAGTCTTCTATAATATTGCTGGGTGTTACTGAAATGTGCTAAGACTCTCCACAGGCCCAAAAGAACATTTTCCAGAAACCATCACTGAAGTGTGTCACTCCTTGAAAACAGGAGACTGGATCTACATTAAGATGTGTCAGCAAAAACACACACTTTATCTGTGCTGGAAGGGACCTTATCAAGTTCTTGTGATGGCTAATACTGTGTTAAAGTGCAGGGACCTGTTCAGCTGGATCTGCACTTCCCAGGGCAAAGGGATCATGCCACCTTCAGACACAACGCAGGGTGTATCACCTGTCACAGCAGAGCTGAGTGATCCATAGGAACATCTTTTGATCAAACCTTGACGACAGTACAATTTACAACTCTGCAAACAGACTTTGATGACCCTACTGATATCTACAACCTCTTGATTGTTTTTAGAAATTGTAGCTTTGTTTGCCCTGGGATTTTGCATTGTGTTTTTATTATTACTGGTCATGCACCAACCTGTCAGAATTGTTGTATGATCAGGCCTAAGGGAATGAAGAATTACAAGGGTATATGGCTCAAAGGCCATAACATACAGCCTGTTAATTTGACTGGCACTTTGTACATTAGGATGTTGTGGTTTTTTTTTGTTTTTTTTTTTTTTTCCTGGCATGTTAGCACATTCAGACCTCTTCTGGAATAACAGGGAAAACTTACCCAATGCAATAAAGTACAAAATGCTCTGTGAAAAATCTACTTGTTATTTGATGAACAGGCTTCCACCAGATCTCTCAAGCATTCATCTCCTGACTAGTAGCATCAGAATTAAAAGAGATGGGTAATGTTTTGTGTAACACAATTTCAGCCTTGAATTAGTAGTAAAACAAGCATCTCAAGAAGCCCTGCAAAAGAGAATGACATTAGATTATGTGTTTTTCACTCAAGAAGGTATCCATGTATTAGTTAACACCATTTGCTGTACAAATGCTGACCAAGATCAGACAATTGAAATGGATGTATATAATATTCAAAGTAAACTTCAGACAATGTATGAAACACCTGGGGAAAAACTATTTGTCTGTTGGGGAAGGCTCCCAGACATGGAAAGATGGTTAGGAAAAACTATATAGGATAGCATTAAAGCATATTTTGTTGAGATTATTAACTTTGGTGGTCATATATTGGTTCAGTTGATCTTACATTGCAGCAGTGGTATGGAAGATTATTGAATGAGACACAGTGCAAGCAGAGACCAGAACAGTGATGCTGAATATATTAAAGGATAAGGAAGAAGAAAAGGAAGAAGTGCTTGGACTCATGACTATAAATGATTAAAAAATCCAGTGTCAAGAACAGGGGGTGGGTCAGCCAGCCCATGTGGTGTTTGGTCCTGGATTTCCAGGAGTCATGAGAAGGATGTCTGTAGTCTTTCTGCCATACTCTAGATCTTTTGCAGAAAGGTGTTTTGAAACTCTACATCTTAAAAAGTCTCAGGCCTATGCAGGCTTCAACTGTTAAAAAATATTTGTAACTTGTGGTCTTGTCAATCAGCACTGTTTACTTAAAGGAGTGGTTTATTTGCAAATTTTCAACAGGGAAGTATGGATTAAGACTGTTCTTTTTCTCTCTGTTTTTCTTGCAGTGATTATTATCACTTTATTTTTTTTTTAAACTCATTTTTATGACAACATCAGGAGATGGAGTTTATTTGGTTACTTCATTTACTATTTATTTACATATGTACTGCACTGTACGTGTATTGTATTATACATGTATTTACATATACTCGATTATCCTTGTGGGTCCCTTCCAACTCAGAGTATTCTATGATTCTACTGCAAAATAAGTGATTTACTCTACCTCCGGTATTTAGGGTATGCTTTGACTTTTCTCTGTGATTCATGCCACAATGCAATGGGGAAATTGCACTGTTTCCTTTGAAAGGAAAATGCATTTTTTTCCCTCACCGGCTCTTCTATTGCTAGAAAAACATCAATTATAGTATTCTGATTACAGGAACAGTTATGCTATTGTCATTTTGTAACTATGTAAGAATCGTTCCTCTCTTCTTGACATCATAGGACAATTTGGAAAAGCAGCAGATGAATACACAAGATTACAATGAGACAGAAATTTCTTGCATTCAATGAAAACATAAACAGGCGGGCTACATTATCATTAGCAGAAAATTAATGGCAATTAAGGACCATAATGGCTATTCCATGCTTTGTCTCTAGCAGGTTAATGGAACACAGATCCCTGTACCTCTTACACAATAACCATCTGGGCTAACAATCAGGAGTTCAAAGAATATTAAGCTCTGGCACTCCCATTAACGATCCTTTATCGAGTTAGTGTAAAAGACCAAGTGGCATTTCACAAGGAAAGGAGTTCTAAAAGGGTGATAAACAAACTGGTTACCATGTTAAAGGTCCTCCCAAGTCACTATCCTGAAAGATAGACATGCTTGTATTCATTCCTGTTCATTTTGGTGGCAAGACTTGTCCTTCGCAGCAGGATTCTGTCACTGGAGGCTCACACATAATATAATGCTTTTTCTGTGTGTCATTGTGAAGAGGTCTGTGTCAGGAACCTCTGGGGGGGACCAGAATCCAGCCCCGCTTTATAATCCTCTCAAGATCTCCTCTTTTACTGACAGCAAGCAAAGTCACAAGCCCAGCCACTACTGCTGTGCTGTTAAAGCTTTTGGGCATGTAGTCAGTCAGCTTTTCGGTGGCCTTTGAGGCGAAGCCTTTTGCTGGGATGAAAAGAGGTGCAGTGTGATGCACACCATGCCAAGCGTCACCCAACCCATATGTTGGGTTAGGCATAATGCTCTAAGGATATACTGCAGATGTATTTTCTTTAAAATAAATAAATAAATAACATTGGATGGCAAACCTGTATTAAGCACTTAATTATCTGCCACTAAGAAATCTTCTGGTCAGGTATGCTGGGTTATTGAGGTTTAATGTTAAGGTATATAAAAGGTAAATGACCTGCCTGCAAATTGACTGAATTGAAAACTGCCCAGGTAGCCAAAGCATAAGTTAGAGTGCTGTGAGCCAGATCATCAGCTAATGTAAATTACCATAGGCCTCTGGTCCGTTCATGTTACCTCCTTATCTGCTTCACTAGAAATAAGCCTGAGTACTTGCTCACAGTTATTTCTCAGGAACTGTCTATATAACTGATAGAAAAGGGAAAAGCTTTACTTATGTTGTAACACAAAAGCAAATTCTGCCAACCAGCAATGAAGAATGACTGACAACACAATTTGTTTTCTGGGATTTGTGCAGCATTTGGCTTCTGGAGGAGATCAGAATGGATGAGAAAGAAGCATTCCCCCTTCCCACTGTCTCAGACATAGTCTTTCTCATTGTGTCTAAGAAATCTTTAACTTCCTTCATGAACAAGAACAGGCCTTTTTTTGGACTTATTACTGATGTATGGATGTGATATTAATGCCAAGCAGATAGGTCTCAAAGCTGTTACTGATCCAAAATTGTCTGCTTTCTTCATTTTTTTAAGCTTCTGCTGTCTTCTTTGCAGTGGTGGATAATTGCCACACACACAGAAAACTAATGCCTCAATAACTGAAAACATTCTTGTCCCTAGTCAGAGCACTATATCAATCAGAATCATGTCAGGAGAGGTCAAAGTATAAAGAGAGGAGACGAGAAGAAGAATAGGCATATGCATGTGGGAGCACTTTCGCTGTGGGAGTTCCTGGGTCTTGAGCAATCTATTTTTGGAGTTCTTAAATGCACAACCTTTTTCACAGCCTCAGCCTTGGCTCTGAACATGTTACTTTCTCTCTTTCCCACTCTCCTTGGGAAACTATATCTTTGAATATCTTTGGCAACATGGTGACAAAAAAAAGGATAGAGGCTGCCTGTGCTTGGATTTCAGAAGTGCAGAATGGCATTACCATCCAGCAAAGAGTGTCAGCTGATAAAATCTATTAGCTCTACCAGTTCTGATGGGAAATGCATATACAGCTTTTCCTGCTTTAAAAATAAAGGGTCAGACAGCAGGGAGTTCAGAAGTCAGGAAGCATCTATATATTGAACATCCCCCTTTTCAGGCCCTTATGTTACACATGGAGTTGTCACATTTTCTCCCTTGGGCAACAAATGGCACATTTTGTGTGTTTGTTCATGTGGGGAACAGCAGCAAATTATATTTTCCTTTATTGCTGCTTGCCATTCTTCCAGCAAACATTTAGCAATGTGAGAATAAATGTCTGGAGTAGTGTGGAACAGAGATTATCCTCCCCAAGACTTGCAGTCTACAGAGAATGCTTCCCTTCCAGTTGACTTTGGGAATTTCTGTTCCACAGTGCTCCCCACTCTTAGAATACAAGTGGTTGATCATTGGAGAAAGCAAAGGTAGGCAAGTTATTTCCTGCTTAAAAACTACAGAGTGCATGTAGGCTCATCTCCTGCTAGTTTCTCTCCACAGAACCTTAAGTCTCATGGGTAATGACAGGTAGGAATAACCCTGCTTCTGGCAGGTCTGTGCCTTAAAAGCAAATGGCTGTTAATACCGACAGCTGGAGTTTTGCCAACACTGTGACATAATAACCAACATAATACCGATTGTCTATTGTTTCATTGCATAATCTTTTCTAAGTGATTAGGCTATTTAATGAAGTATGATCCTCCGGAAATCTTTTGCAATCACTAGTTTTGTTGCCTCAGTTAATTTCAGAAGCTGTCCTTTATGTCGAGTTGTTGAACAAGAAAGTCTGATCTGAATTCCTGCAGAGTATAATTTGCCCTTGTTAAAGGAAAAGTACACAAGTTCCTTAAAAGCCTTTTATTATTATTATTATTTTTACACAGCCACTGTTTTTCACTGTTCCCTATTAAAAGAGACCACAGACACTACCTGACATGCCTAGACATCTTCCATTTGAACTTGTAGTGAGTATTTTAAAGAGAGATACTGAGAGTCATCAACACTTTTTCTCCAAATAACTCTTTTCCCAAGATGGATGCACATGCACATGCACTGAACACAGCAGACTGTTATGAGGTCTTCAGCAGACAATCAGTAGACACTGTTCTCTCCAAGGACAGGCCATAAATACTCTTAAAACTTTGGTGAACTCTGAGGGCTTCAAGGGTCTCTGCTAAGCCTGCAGTAATAGTGTGCAAAAGGATAACCTCATTTCAGTGAGTTACAGTTTTTGGGTGAGTAACATTGTTTTAACTGAGAAGTCTACCATTTAACTGCATTTGAACAATCTGGCTGTGTTAAAGCTCTTTTTATGGTTTACAAGTATGAAAAATGCAAATCTGTGTCTGGATTAATAGTCAGGCCAATAGTCTTACATTGTATAACATGGCCAGGATTGGGCATCCATAAGCCATCAGACGCTAGATAAAAGTAAGCAGTTAACCTTGTACAGAGTCCGAAGGAATAAAACCTCTGATAGGAGGGCGTTGATTCAAGGCATAGGAGTCATATTAAAGGCATATTAAAGGAAGAGAAGGCATATTAAAGGCATATTAGGAGGCATATTAAAGGAAGAGAAGTGCTTTAGTTTTCCTAGAGCATATGCCTATGTACAAGCCACCAAACCATTTTCTACTTTTCTGGAATCAGAATTTCAGGCCTCTGCAGTTGCTGTGCACATGCTTTCCTGGTAGGAGCTTGAATATTGCAAAGCACCTTGGTGCTACTTGCTTATGGATTACCCTCCTCTCATGTACAAGCTGAAGCAGAAAGGTCCTCTGCTAAATAGAACTGCAGGAAAATGTTGGTATTGAGAAGCAACGCCAACGTGGTGCAAACAGGAGCCACAGAGATGTTTTCTGTTCCAGCTGGGTTTGTGGACATGACTGAAAAGCTGTGAATCAGTGAACGCACTAACGGGAGAAGGGTTTGTATGGACTTTGACATCAGCATATCTTTCTATATGTGACTAAAACCACAGGGCAATGTCCTGTCATATGTCATGCCACTGCCAGTCTGAACTTGCTCAATCCATTGAAGTCCACCAGGCCGGACAAATTAATGGCAAATGGCTTTTGCTGCCTCTTATAGCAGCACCTAATCAGGATTGGCGGGAGAAGTATTCTTCTTTCTTAGATCCACAATGCACAGGAAATGAACAGCAAAATCTGCAGGCCCATCTCCCAGCGGAGGTATAAAGGCAGATGTGTAGCCAATCTATATAATCAGCCTGGAGAAACTGTAGTCCCTCTTTCCACGACAACTGAAAATAAGGTGGCACAAGACCTCAAGAATCATTAATCCACTCTTCTACTTGAAGGAAGGCAATGTTAAAATGGGAGCAATAACAGAATATGCCATTTGTATTGTAGAATTGGGTAATGCTAGAATTAAAGTTGCATGCAGAAACTTAACATAACAACTTACTTGAAGGTGTTATAATCCAGCCTTTAATTACAGAATTGTGCTCTGTGTTTCCATAGAACTCAGACTTTGCAATGGCTGCTACGTGTATTTTCTGCTATTAATTCTCATTTTTCCTGAGGTACTGAGCAGTGTTTCTGACCAACACTTTCTCTAGTCTTGGTAAGGATTTTCCTGATGCTGTTAACTGTAGAATGCCTGGGCCATTGCATCCTTCCCTATGCTTTATTAAGAATTTCCCTATCTATTGGAAGAAACCTTCAATTTCTTCCACGATGACAGTACATGCAAGTTTATAAAATTAGATTAACTCTTATATAAGTCTGTCAAGAACACTGCAGAAACTTGGGCTGTGAGGAGTGTTAAATCCACAGCTTGCCGAAGAGATGCACAGTGAAGGAGAGAAGAGGAGGGTAGAATTTCATGTCCAGTGTTTTGAAACGCTCAGAAATATCAACCAAAAGCAGTGTGTACCTTCATGCAAGGTAATGTTAGCAGTTGTGACTGAACAGACCTTCTTACGATGGACTCAACAGGTCCATACTCTGTAACTCTTATATCATACCTGACAAATGAATGAGAAGAGAAATTGGGGCAACAGCTCTCCTCCTGTGTATTTTGGTGCAGTTAAAAAAAAGATCTGAAATTACCCTCCAGCTACTTGTAAGTGGTGATGCTCTGTTACCACCTGATCCTTCTGTTAGCCTAAGTTCCACATTTCAACAGCAAAGATCCTCCAGTGAAACTGCCTTAAGCCTGGCTGGAAGCAAGCAGACTTTCCCGTTTTGTAACCATTCATTAGCAAAACTCGCACACCAGTGATTTGGGACAGCTAGTCTGTCTCCCTCCAAAGATAGGTGACACATTGCTCTGTTGCCGAGGGAGTAGTTGCATCTGTGCACCTCTGCTTTCTCCGGTTGTTTCATATCCCTCCCTTGACATCTGACTAGAGTAGGTATGGCTAAGCATAGACAGAGGTCTCCAGGCTTTACTCAAGGATCTTCCTGAAGAACCAGAACTTCCTGGGAATTAATGCCAGAGTCACATTTCTTCTTGCATTCTGCAACTGGTCTTTTAAGGTAAATGTTGTGGTTAATAACTGGTTGGTGCTGTTTCAGACCACAAGAAAACCCTACTGAGTTGATTGCATCCTGAATCTGTGTTCTTTAACATTGTTTTTTCCATAAGTTGAATGGTCTGACACTGGTTTACTACTCTCTTTTCTAAAACCTAAAACCTTTTACATGCCAATATCATGTGAATGATGTTCCTTGCATGCAAGATATTGGATTTCCTCCCCCTTCACAAATCCTCCTCCAGCTTAGTTCACTGTAGACTGCACATAAGCAAGCTTCTGATCTGCGTGGTCAGGCCCTGCTTCTGAATGCAGTCATTGGAAGGCCTCTGCTCTATCAGCTGGCCTGTCTGTCCTTGTACAGTGGACCTTTGTTAAAAGAACAACACTGATTAACCTGGTGAACACACTGCTGCAACATATTTTGTCCGATTTACTTGGGCTTCCTGTCATGCTTTCCCTCCTCCTATGGTGCTATTGCAGTGTGTTGACTACTTAGTAAGCTAAATTTCTATCCTCTCCTTTAATCTTAAGAGCACATTTTGATTTCTGAATTCCATCTCTCAGCCCTTTTTTTCTCCCCATGGCTTCTCATTTGTGCCATTGCACTAGAATAACATGGCTCCACTCCTCCTTTTGAATGGTGAGGGAATAGTTCCTACCCTCTGTATTCACCTTCACCAACACTAGAGGCTAATGTCTACAATGCATTCACTAAACCACATACATGGCCAAGAAAATTAAACAATTTCATAGTATTGCACACATTTTCTGATGAAATGGAGATTTAGCTAGAATAATAATGAATACATAATGCAGAGAAACAGGATAATCTATTTTTACCAATAACATATTTCGGTGCAAACAATTCCTGTGCCACTACAATGACAAACTGTATTATGGTGTTACTGCTTACTCTGCATATCTCCCTGACTGAGCAATAGTGCACTACATGAGGTATTGTTGTCAGAATTTGGTGTCCAACACATCTCTAGTGCTTAGGGGTGCAGCTGACATCGGGGATTGTCAGTTCCAGCATTCGATCTTTGCAGCAGCCACATATATATGGATTTAAAGGGGAGAGATGTCAACAAATCTGGCTTCCTTTGCCTCCTTTTTTTTTTTTTTTCCTCTTCCCCCTCCCACCAACAGTTGTAAGTGGGTGGGCAAAGCTTAGGGATGAATAGCGTGGAAGAATTGAGACACATTTTTCTTGCCTTAGGCTAGACTGGTATATGTTACAAGTGGTGTGCAGTCATAGCTGTGGTAGCTGTGTTATCCTAGAACTAAAACCAGGATAAAACTGTAGCTGGAATTTTGAGATACGGTTAATTAGTTCTTGTTTCTCTGTCTGTCATTGAGGGGGCACACTCTCAGATATAGCAAAGAGTGGCCTTCACTGTCATCTCCAGTATGGTGCAAACGGCAGCTTTTTTACATGGACTGAATACTGCACAGAAAACCCAGTACTCTGCTAGGCAATACACGGTCTCATTCACATTGTAACCACAAAGGTGCTCCAGTAGAGGTGATGTGTTTTTTGGCTTTTGTAACTCACCAGGCTGCAGAGAATTCTGGTAAGTTCCTTTGAAAACAGTGTGGTCAGGAACAGCTAAGTACCTTCAAAGCCTGAAGTGCATCACTTAACACGAACACACGTGCAGAGCCCATGGATCAGTGTGAAGATAAGGTTTGGGAGGTGAAGCCATGCCTCATTACTGTTAGAATTAAATGGAAAAGATAAGGTAACTGATTAAGCACAACCTAAGGATAGGATTTAGTTAGACTTTTGAAAGGCTTCTGATGCTGTTTCCCACAGGAGCGTATAAAGGAAAAGAAGTAACAAAATAATAGTAGTTAAAGTTCTGTGAGGGATTAACCACTGGTTAAGAGGTTGGAAATGAGGAGAAGAAATAAATGGCCAATTCTCACCTCTGAAGGAGGTTAATAACAGCATGCCTGTGGAGTCTATGTTAGGACTGCTGATGCTCACTAATAATTACCTGGAAAAGAGTCTGAATACTGAGATGGCAAAATACATGGATGACTTAAATTTATGTAGGATACTCACAGCTAGTGACTAGTTTGAAGGCCTCTCAGAAGGATACAAGAAGACTAGGTAAGTGAGAAGCATGGACAAAAAAAACTACAGTCAACTGTAAGGCAGAAATAATGGGAAGACTCAATGTAGCACAACAGCTTTGAGTTCAGTAAGAATAATGACAACTCAGCAGGGCAGCCATCAGGTATATCCACCTGGAAGATCTGCCTGCTGTGCCAACAGAGGTTTCCAGGTCAGAACATGTTCTGTCGTATGCAGCAAAGGAGCACAGGAGCTGGGGAGTACATGCAAAGGAGAGGAGCTTTACGGGAGCACAGAATAATTTAGGTCAGATGGAACCTCTAGACCCTGCTGGTCCACCCTCCTGCTCAAAGCTGGGCCAGTAAAAATCTGCGTATTTAGGGTCTTCTCCAGCTGAGGTCTCAATTTTTGGCAATGGAGATCATCATGCCTCTTTGGGCCCCTGTAGCAGTGCCCAGCTTTCCTTCACTGGGCAGAGGTCCCATACCTTCCATGAAGTTGTGTGCAGCACTGGAGCTCAGAGCAGAAGCCAGAAATTTTGAGATCACTGCACATTACAAGATAAAGCAGGGAAATATCCTTGCACCATAGTGGCAGAGCTCCTGTTTACCCAGCCGAGTACAGTTCACACTTGAGCCATTTAACACTCAGCCTCACAGGCTGAACAAGGCCTCAGCCAAATTTTACAGCCCATGAAGAATCCTCTGCTGCTGCAGCTACATCTCTGTTAGACCTGGTTGTTTTCTGAAGGGTTGCTGGGACTGGAAATCTCAGTTCCTCTTATTCCAGAGTGCCCATGCCCAAAGTATTTCTATGATGCAGCCCATAGTGGTCACCTGGGCCAGAGATTTTCAGAATGCTTGCAAACACACTGTATCTTAATGATAGATGGCTTTATGAGCTGCTTTTGCAAGTTCTACAGAGCATCTATAGGTGACAAAAAAAAAAAAAAAAAAAAAAAAAAAGACTTCAAAATCTGACCTTGCCCATAAGATACAAGAAAAGTAAGGATAAATGGGTATGAACCACACTGGCTCTTGGAGGAAGAGATCATAAAAAAAAAAATAAAATACAAAAGGAATAACAACTGCCTTTCTTTTCCTGCAGCATGACAATGTGGGAAGAATTGGTTTACTTAAATAACTATAACATGATGACAGCATGAGCACTCCCACCTACTCAGGAGTAAATCAGTTTCCACAGGAGGTCTTTCTGGAAGGCAGAAATATCAGATCTTCCAAGTAATTCCACATTTAGCCATACACATACACAAAAAATAAAATGTTCAGAATTTTGATGGGATGTGGGTCCAAACTGATCCAGAATCATTACCTGAATGTGGTGCAGTATGCACAACTAGGAGAAATCCAAGTGCATTATGGATGCTACACACCCTTTCTGAAATAGCCAACATTAGTCACCAAGAAAGAAGCATATCAAGAATGAGAACATTTCTGTGTTTTGTGATGGCAGTTCTTAACATGTTGAATGCTTGTAACTCTTTGCCTAGCCCAAAGCCACAAAAGCCAGAATCATTCCTACCTTCCAACCCTCTTGTGGGTATTCCAGTGAGAAGACCCGGTCAACTTAGAAAAATAATGGACTTGCTTTCTTGTATAAAAACAGAGGAATTATGTATAGCAACACTGCTTGCATGTTTATTAATCCAGAAAGTTACTTGCTCCGCATGTCCCTTGCTCTTTTTTCCTCTTTATGTTAATTAGAAATGCAATTAAAATGTACAGCATATTTATTACACATGGAAACCAGAAGCATGTGAGGAAATAAATGTCTTGTAAATTCCCAAGAAGTTGCTCCTTAACTTCATTATTTAACTAAATTAATATAATTAGCAGTGTGCACACTTAGCACAAATGTAAAATAATATACGCTAGCATGTAGTAATATACATGAATCAAATGCCAGCTCTTCTTTTGGTCTCAGTGGCAGTAAGAATCTTGGTATTACTCATTCTCAAAGTTGGAACAAACTGCAAACCCTCTCCTGGTGTTTCTGCTTCGAGAGACGAAGAGCCAAGCAGAAGCAGAAAGTTGTCTCACTGCTAATCTTCCATTCTCATAGCTGTAAAAATGAATCATAAATAAATAAAGAAATAAATACAGAAGCTAACCAACCAGGACTCATAACCCCATTGAAAGAGCTATGAAAAGATGAAGCCTGGTTCCTCCAGAGAACCATGAGACACACAGCTGAGACCAGGAGTGCTGCAGGTGTACGTGTACACCCTGCATAAGCAGACTGGTGCTGGAAAGCACCCAGGGGGCTGTGGTCCTTGCCAGCTCAGCTTGGTTCAATCTCTGAGACTGGTATGCTCAGCAGGCAACAGAAATATTAATCTCATTTCTCTGCTATGCTGTCTGGCAGATTCTTCTGTTTTCATTCACACAAAGTGTCATCCAGGTTTGGCTTTTCCTGAGGTTGTCCAGTCTCCTTATCTTTCCTATTTGCACATACTGATGAGATCTGATGGTAGATAGATTAAAAGAATCTCTGGAGCATTAGATAAACTGCCTGGCATTAGCAGCATTTGTCTCACTTCAAGCTGCCTGTACAGGCAGCGTAGAAAATGTAGTTCCTCATTTAGCCATAAGGGACAGCTGTGGGACTGAGTCCAGGGTACTCCTGGGGCCTTCACGTCTTTCCCATGCTTCCACTCTGGAGCCAAATTCTTGGTGGAAAGACTGGCAGAACAGGAATTAGGGAGTATTTAGAGAGCTAGGCTTCTGAGTAATGAGGTCCTTGGAGTTTTAAAGAAATTGAAACCCGTCTTGCTTCAGGACAGAAACTCACACTTGCATAAGGTCCATTCCTAGAAACAGCAACTGCTGGGAGTCTTTCAGCCCTCAGAAAGACCCTGCTAGTAGCCAGGTGAGAAACTGGGCACTTCTCAGGGTGGATCTCAGGATGAAAGGCTGCCCTGAGAAGAGCAGCAGTCAGACAAGGTGCATATGCTGACAGTGCAGAGATGGGCAAACAGCAGTAGGAATGTTAAAAGGGAAATGCTTCCAGTTGCCCAGACTGGTAAGGGAGCAAGCTATGCAGCTTTCCACACAAGCTGCAGGAAGTCCTGCCAGGAAGGAGTTATAATTGAGCCTCTGTGTTCATAATGGGGGAAGCTCTGTTCATGGGAGGACACTGTAACACACAGGCAGGCTTATCTTGAGCAAGCTGCTCAATGTGATGACCAAAAGCAAGGAATTTCTTTGCATTCCAAAGAAAATGATGCTTCCTGTAGTGTGCAAATGTTCCAAGAGCAGGGTTAAAATGGCCCACAAGACCAGGGAAAAACTTAATGTGAAAATCCAATCCATCTTTAATTAACGCGTGCAGACAATTGACTTTGTTCTGCCTTCAGAAATCATGACTGGAGGTGGGCGTGTCAGGTGTATTACAGGCATGGCTCTGATGTTGGACTTTAACAATGCAAAAATGCAAGCAGGGCACTGCACAGTCAACTTGTAATGACGTGTTGATAAGGGCTTCCTCTCCTCTCCCTCATTCAGAATATAAAATACAAGATAAGAAGGCCCAAATGATTACAAGCAATAATGCCAAACATGACTTGTTCCTTACAACTTTGCTTCCGTCTCTGAACACTGTAAAACATTGCCTTTCCCATCTGTAAAAGAGGCATATGTTTCAACTCCAGTTTCAGGCCACCCCTCTGTGCAGAGAGCAAGTTCGGACCTCTGCCTGAGGTAAGCACTTGTCCATGGCTCCTAATCAAACTGGATGGTTTTCTGCAGAGCTTTGTCCTGTATCAAGAGAACGGAGATCTTGAGCTGCAGATCCCCAGCTTGTTCACCTCTGCATTCACAGACTTGAGAAAGCAACAGGGAGGCACTCCTTTATGTGAAAGCATGGGCCTGAAAAACCCTGTCATCATTTTGAATGGTTTGAACTGAAGGGATGAAAAGGGTGATCCCAAAGGGAGGAAAGGATTAACCAGCTTCTTAGTGCTTGTGTCGATGGGTCTCAATTCTGGCTGATGGAAGCCTCCCAGACATGTAATTGGTGAGGACTTTACTCTTTTTGAAGCTGAATCCCACTCATGCAGTGCAGACAGAACAGAAGAACAACAAGAACCTCCTGTCCCAGATTAGTACCCACAACTGAAGAACCACCAGCCAAGTTCTCACCTCGGTAGTTCTTTGGTCTGATTTATTTCTTTCTTGTTGCAGAGGCCATAGATGAGCCTAGAGTGATCAGCCTAAGCATATTCCTATCTCCATTTGCATATCCACTCAGTGCTTCCAGCTTTCTCCAAGGACAGACCAAATCATTACAGAGATGAGTACTAAAGATGAAGGTAATAGCAACACAGCTAGGCAGAAAAAAACCTTGGGAGAAGCTGCTACAGTTTGGGCAAACGCAGCACGTTAGTAACAGCAATATTAACCGGTCAGAACCATGGTGGCCCAGAAGGTGACAAGCCCTCCTGGCAATAAACCTGCTCAGCAGGGTGATTCACACAGGTTTCATCTCCGACTTACTGTAGCCCTTATCTAGCAGCACACTTGGGAAAGGCATCTACTGACAAGACTACATCCTGTTTGCTTAGCAGCACCTGCCCTGGCCATCAGCAGGGCTTGGTGCCCCTTGCTGGGGGCGCGGCCCAGGACCCCATCCTGCTGAAGGGAAGGAGCACACCCGGGCAGTGGGACTGGAGAGGTCAGAGGTGGTGCAGAGATGACGGGAGGCCACCAGGGCCCAACGTACCCTGGGGCACATCAGGCACGGCATTGCTGGCTGGTTGAGGGGAGGGATTGTTCTGCCCTGCCCTGTGCTGGTGTGGCCTCACCACGAGTACTGTGTGTGGTTTTGGGTGCCACAGTATTAGAAGGGCGTAAAGCCATTAGAGAGTGTCCAAAGGTGGGCTGCAAGGATGGTGAAGGGTTTAGTGGGAAGATGTATGAGGAGTGCTTGAGGTGACTGGGTGTGCTCAGCCCCAAGCAGAGCAGGCTGAGGGGAGGCCTCATGGCGGCCTGCAGCTCCCTCAGGAGGGGAGCGGAGGGGCAGGCGCTGAGCTCTGCTCTCTGGGGACAGTGACAGGACCCGAGGGGACGGCATGGAGCTGGGACAGGGGAGGGTCAGGCTGGGGGTTAGGGAAAGGGTCTGCACCCAGAGGGTGCTCGGGCACTGGCACAGGCTGCCCAGGGCAGTGGTCAGGGCAGTGAACTTGGGGGATCTCAAGCACCGTCTGTGCAGACACGTGGGCTGATTTTGGGGTGTTTCCGTGCAGAACCACCAGCCCCACTCCACCATCCCCGCCCCCCGGGTGCCGCCGGCCCCGCGCCCCGCCCCGCCCCGCCCGGCCCCGTCCCGGTGGGCGGCCCCGCGCAGCCGCGTCCCCGCCCGGCGGCGCGCTGAGGTCAGCCCGGGCCGCGGTGCAGGCGCGGCGGCGGCGGCGCTCGCGATAGCCGGGCTGCGGCCGCGGGGAGCCGGGGGCCCGCAGCCCGTCGGGGGGGGACCCGCGTGCGCGGAGCGGAGCCGGAGCCGGAGCAGGGCGGAGCGGAGCGGAGGGCAGGGCAGGGCAGGGCAGGGCAGGGCAGGGCAGGGGGCGGCCGGTGCCTCGGCGCCCCGCCAGCCGGCTGCTCCATGCGTGCGGCGAGCGGAGCGGTGGCGCAGGGCGGCGGGGGCGGCAGCGGCCGGCGCTGAGGGCCCTGGCGGCGCGGCGGGGACGATGGCCAAATGGCTGAACAAGTACTTCAGCCTGGGCAACAACAAGACCAAGAGCCCCCCGCAGCCCCCGCGGCCCGACTACCGGGAGAAGCGCAACGGGGCGGGCGGCGCGCCCCGCCCCGACGGGGCACCGCACCTCCACCACCACCGCCAGCACCAGCACCACCAGCACCACCACCAGCACCACCCGCAGCAGCAGCAGCAGCAGCAGCAGCACCCCCCGCACGCCTCGCCCGGCTTCCCGCAGCGCCACCTGCGCGACGACACCAGCGACCTGCTCCGCGCCTACCGCGCGCAGAAGGAGCGCGACTTCGAGGACCCCTACAGCGGGCCCGGCTCGTCCCTGCGCAAGCTGCGCGCCCTGTGCCGGCCCGAGGAGCCCGGCGAGCCGGCCCCGCGCCTCTTCTCCTCCTCCTCCTGCGGCGCCGCCAGCCCCGCCGCGCCCGGCTCCCCGCACCTCTTCCGCAGCCAGAGCGAGCGGCGGCCCGGCACGCCGCCCGACGGCAGGTACATCTCCCCCCGGCACCGCCTCATCAGGGTGGACATCGGCGAGGGAAAGAGGACGGGCCCCGAGCCCCCCGCCGGCAAGGAGAAGGTGGGTGCCGAGCGCCGGGGGATGGGGAGCGCCGCGGGCGGGTGCCCCGAGACAGCTGCACGGCCGCTGGGACCTGTGCACAGCACAACTTCACTTCATATATATATATATATATATATATATGCACACACATATATATATACTTCATTTCATATATATATATATACACATATATGTACTTCATTTCACATATATATATACACATATATATACTTCATTTCATATATATATATACACACATATATACTTCATTTGTTATATATATATATACTTCATTTCGTACATATGTATGTACACACATATACACTTCATTTCATATATAGATACACACATATACACTTCATTTCATATATATATGTATGTACACACGTATACGATGTATTTCATATATCTATCTATCTAGATAGATAGATATATGAAATGAAATTTTATCCCCGCTGTAAACTAGCTTGTGAAACTGCAGAGTAATAACCCCCCCCATCACAGGAATCCCAAGCATGTGCTGAATGTTATCGGTTCGGGCGATCTGCGTGTACACGTTGGTTGGGAGTTCATAACTAAGGCGGCTGGGCTGAGTGGTAGCGCATCCCCATGACAACCCGATAACTCGTATCCTGCCCAGGTGGAATTCTGAGTAAATCAGCTTGTCGTGGTGATGATACGAGATTAAAACAGCTATTACGTAGCCTGTCTTTTTACACCTACCTCCTGACTGGAAGCGACTTGTTTCTGGGAAATGAATCAGCGTTAAGGGTACGGTTTCAGTACATTCAGTCTTCTCGCAGTTACCTGTGCTGGGGCTACGCATCCAGTCTGAGGCAAATACTTTCAACAACTTCATACTTCAGGGAAAATAACTGCTTGGGGCAAAATGCTTCCAAGTGCAGCTGCTGTTCTTTTTATACAAAGGTCTTTTTATGTAAAAAAAAGGGCGGTTATTTTTATCTTTCTATTTCAGAACCTAGTGAAGCAATTTTCAAATCAGAAATGACATCCTCACCCAACGTGCTACCTTGTGTGGTTGTGAGCGTGTGCTGCTCCAAGCCTTTCTGCGTGTTCTGAAACTGGTTTTGAGCGAGCAGCCCACACCTTTTTAAGACAAGGTGATTCCCCAAAAGATACAGAGTGCTCATGCCATAGCCACGTTCTTCCTGGCTTTGAGAGAGATGTGCAGGAGATCTTTACTCGTCTGAAAAAGGCAGGTGTGCCTGTCCCTGCCCTCTCCCCTCAGAGCCGGGTTGTGAGGAGCCGCGCACCGTGCCTCCTGTACTGTTTGTTTCCTCCCAGCAATGGAAATGAGATCGCTATCATTTCACAGCCCTGATATGCAAGGACTGACAGGTGAACCTGGAAAGCAGTGCCCTGACGGGCAGGCAGACAAATGCTTTCGTTTCGGCAAAGCGAACCCTGACAGAACAACTCTGTCACTTGCTGAGGGGAGGAAAAATGAGGAATTCAGTGAAGAGTGTGGTGCGTTCAATGGCAAATAAAGCAGGTGGAAATAGCCTTCCTACAGAAGGGGGACAGTAAAGAAGGTGACAAATGAGGGGGGGGAAAAAAAGACAAAAAACATTTAGAGGTCAGACATTCAGACAACTTGATAAAAATGTTGAAAGCACTGAGAGGGAAAAAGCCCATGACTAGCATAGCTTAAGCTGGAAAGTATATTACAAGTGAAAGAAAATATAGTTGCAGAATAGGTCTGTCATCTCAGAAAAGTGTTAATGTTTAACAATCCAGGAGTGTTTGGTAAAGTCTTGCGGTCTGTTCCAACTTCTCTGGTCTTTTTTTCTTTTTTGAACATGCAAGGATAAAGTGCTGTTTTCCTTTACAGGGAAGTATCTTTTTCAACAGATTCAGTGAGATTTTTTTTTTAAGCTTTGTGCCTGGTCATTGTGTGTTAAACTTGCAAGAGGTACTGGGATGGATAGGAGACTTTTTAAGGTGCTTGTTTGGTGTGGTTACACATAAAGGACAAATGGCAAAGTATAAATAACTGCAGACTGGTTAGTCTAAATTCCCAGGGAGAATTTAGAGTGTCCCAGTGTGTCAGTAGCAGGCAGGCAGGAAACTTTAAGGCAGTTTAATTTCCAAAAGTCTGAAAGCAAGGGCTTTATGTGAGTTCTGTACTTGCATAGGAACAAAAAACTTAGTTTCCATGGGATCTACCTCCAAAGTTTGTGGTACTGAGATCTGGATGCTAGCTAAGTGTGAGGGCTAAGGCCATTTGCCTTGGAAGCTGTCCCTCTATTATGCATGAAACAACGGCCTTTGTTATGTTGCAGTTGGCTGTGAACATGCAGTTTGAGCCTTTCAGCTCCAGCACAAAAGTGCTTATGCTCCATAGAGCAATATTAATATCTGTATGTTATTAAAACATTTTAGTAAGCATTGAGAAGATGTTTGTCTTACTTTCTTATCAGGAAGGTCTGCATTTGATCTTGCAGGTGGGAACAAGTCATATGTATTTAGCAGAGTCTTGTAGCTGGTATTTTGGGATGCACTGAGAAACACTTGCAAGGTGTCTTAGCACTGTTAGAATTATCTATACCCAAGTGTATATTTTCTGGAGATCCTAAATTACAGATGGACATCTGTGTCATATTCCCACGTATAATCCCTTGCAGCAGGGTGTCAGGCTGCTGCTCTTTACAACAGGCTGCACTCTGAAACAATCTTTCTTTCTGCATGTGGCTCCTATTGACATATGGTTCTGTCTTTGAGCCAGAGGTCTGGAAAATAATACTGGTGGCCTCTGGCTTTGTGGTCCTGCGTGAAAGGTGTGGATATGACCATGCATAAAGGCAGCAAGCTGTGGTTTTTTTTCATGCATCTCGGACAGATAGAAATGTATTCTTCCACATACATCAGTCTGACGATCCAGGAACTATCTGTCTTAAGAAAGGTAAGGTACTCAGTTGTTACCCAAACCTGTGGAGTCCTTGGGATTTTAGGGCTGTTCCAGGTGATGTGGTGGGTTGTTTGGTTACAAGCATGCCTGGCTTCTGCAGCGTGCTGCAACAGCTGCAAACCATCTCAGCCCTGGAAACTATCCAGACTTTCAGACTTTTGGACAAAGAAAATTGGAGCAGAAGGGATTTCGAAGCAGTTGGACACATGCAGATGGAAGGAGTGAGTGGTTGTCTTCTGAGAGAGCGTGTTGTGTATACCTTTGCAGTAAATGGGTCCAGAACACGCACAGTGCCTCAGTTACTGGCTTCAAGTAAAAGCCTGGCTTGCCCCTTCTGAATGCAGATGTAGGTATTGAATCATTTACTGGGAGACTGCAGCTGAACACGTTCCACATGGCCTCGTGCTGGAAAAGGCTGTTGCTGTGGTACGAATGCCTCTAAGGGAGCTGGGCAGGAGTGTGGACCTTTGTTCAGTTTCCATCCCCTTCTCTACAACCTCTGTGTAATGTGTACAAACCATGGCCCCTCCTGACCCTCAGCAAGCAGGAATACATGCCTGCAGCAATCTTTTATGTGTGCCCTGTCTTCCTTCCACAGGAGAACATGGAAGACTGGTATCTGTCTGTGCTGGGATGTCACCCCTCACCCAGCACATCGGCACTGCTGCTAGCGACAGAGACTCTGAGCTGTTCTATGCTCAATTTCTGTGCTCGTTGTGTGGTACAAAGTTCTCATTCACTTTGGACTGAGAGTGGGATGCAGAATATTAAGTGTGAGGTTGAAAGTTCTAGGCAAAAGCTCAGAACAGACACAGTTGTTTTCTAAAAATGCTTGTGTTTGTCTTTCCTTGCATTGTCCATCTCTAAGCTCTCTAATTACATCCCTGGTCATTGACACTTTGACCTTGATGTTGTGTCCCTGTCCTACTCCTGGACATCAGGAATTAGCATGTGTGCCCATCATCTTGGTGGCTCTTCAGTGTGCTCTCTCCAGTGTGTCCATGTCCCTCTCGGTCTGGGGAGCTGGACACAGAACTGGACACAGAGCTCCAGCTGTGGCCTCACCAGTGCTGAGTGGAGGGCAAGGACCACCTCCCTTGACCTGCTGGCAGCACTTCGACTCCTGCACCCCAGGATACCATCAGCTTTCTTTGTGGCAAGGGCACCTTGCTGGTTAGTGTTCAGCCAGCTGCTTCCCCCAGTTTTGTTCTGTCTGCAGACTTGCAGAGGGTACTCTGCCCCATCATCCACATCATTAATGAAGACATGAAACAGGACTGGACCCCGGACTGACTCCTGAGGAACTTCGCTAGTTAGTGAACTCCAACCAGCCCTTGTGCTGCTGATCACCATCCTCTGGGCCTGACATTTATCTCGTTTTCAGTCCACCTCACTGCCCACCAAGTCCATACTTCATCAGCTTCTTCTGGAGAATCTTATGGGAGACAGTGCCAAAGGCCTTACTGAAGTCCAGGCAGGCAATATCCACTGTTCCTTCCTCACCTACCAGGCCAGTCATTTTGACTTCTTAACCACGGTTTTCAGTTCTAGCTGGAGAGAGGAGGGTAAAAGAAAGAAAAAAAACCACAAACAACAGACAAACAAAAAAACCTCACTACTCATAGCTGTTGTGGCCTGCAAGTAGTTGGGATGTTTTCCGTTGGAGGGATGGAGGTCAGCTTAAAGCGAGGAGCTTGTTAATCTTTAACTCTTTAAAAAATAGCTGTGGCCTGTTTGGCATGGATGAAAAATACCTGCAGAACTGCTTTGTTCTCTGTAGCTGAATTCTGTGCTTTGATGTCAAATGGTAATGCTTGCGTTCTCATATTTTCTCCATGTGACTTTGCAAAAATACTAGATGTCGGATTACCAGTGACTGCAATCCCCAAAGTACCAAAGTGTTTCGTAGGCTTCACATGTGGGAGTGACAGTGACCACTGATGGACTTCAGCCACCTACAGCAGTTGTTTAGGACTGCGGACCAAAGGCTGCTGAGGAACTGCAGGAGGAGCACGTGTGAAAGATCACCGCCCCCCTGGAATGCAGATCTCTGCTCTTCTGAAGCGTTTCAAGATCTATTTTAATCTTGCATGTTTTAAACAACAGCGTTGTCTAATCTTCAGAGAAGAGTCACAGCAGTGTGCCAAATGTAGTTTCAAAGATCGGCATGCACCGAGTGCGATAGGAACGGCCCGGAGCTGTGCTGCACACCGTGTGGGTAGTTCCCTATCTGAACCTTGCAGAGATAGTGAGGTTGTAGCTCAGTAACTGGGACTCATGGGAACTTTGTCAGGGAGAGGTTGCATTGCAATGGGTTCTCTTCAGGTGGTCTGAGAGTGGTGTCTCTCTATTTTCTTTCTGAGGGATCTTTGTATGTCTGTCTTTAAATAAAGTTTTATCCTCTCAGATATAACCTTTCTTCTTTAGTTTCAACCAGTATTGTTCCAGCAAACAGATTTTTGTCCATTCTTCTGTGTAATCCCCCATATTAATTGTTCAGCATGACACCCCATGGCATGGGACATCCCTCTGGCCAGCCAGGGCCAGCTGTCCCAGCCGTGTCCCCTCCCAGCTCCTGCTGCACCTGCAGCCTCCTCCTGGCAGGGCAGCACCAGGAGCTGACAGGTCCTTGGGTTAGTGTAAGCACTGCTCTGCAACAACTAAAACACCAGCATGTCGTCAGCATTATTCTCCTCCTAAATCCCAAACGCAGCACCATACCACTTACTAGGAGGAAAGTTATCTCTATCCTAGCTGAAATGAGGACAGTGTAGAAAGGAGTAAATGCTTGATTAGTGTTAAGCTGACTGGGATGATGTCCTGCCATTCAAGGAGCAAGCGCTGCTCCAACTGGCTGTGGCCAGTGTGATCTGTGGCTATTTCAGGTTAGAGAGACATTCCTCTGCCTCAGTCTCCAGAGTTCCTCTCTTGTCTCCCATCCCCTGACATGTCTGCATTAAAGGAATAAGCTGGTCAGCCACAGTGCTTGGCATGATCGCCTAGCCAGAGATCTGTAGGACATCCTGAAGATTGAAGACCCTCTGCAGCTGATATAAAGCTTGAAGTTTATTAGAGAGCTCTGACAGACGTGCATCTCTGGCAAAAGCAACGCAAGGTTACTGAGACCGCAGCAGCAGTGAAGAAGATGAGCTGAGTGATTCACTAAATCCTGGAAGAAATTTTCCTAATGGGAGGAAGAGATAAATTACTTGAAGATTACTTCAAGATGGTTGAGAATCAGAAGCTACAACGTAAGAGCAACTGTGAACTGTCAAATGCTCCTAGGCTGTGGGAGAAAGGTGGAAAGTGACCCAGGGCGCTCATTGCATTTGGTGCTGGGATGAACGAGTTGTCTCCGAGGCATTAGACAAATGCTTTCCATTTTTCCCTCCCACACTCTTGTCATGAAGCGCAGACAGGGGAGGCTGGGGAGAGCTCTCTGGCTGTGTGCTGCAGCTCCCGGGTGCTGTGTGTAACACCGTGCTCTTCAGACCCGTGGGTGACTGAATTGGCCTCTTGGTCACCATGGTGCTGATGTACTGAAAGGTGGACAGATAAGTCTTATATTTTGGGTTCACTGAAGTGCAAGGGTGTAGCTGAAAGGTTTCTGGCCTTTAAGGGTGATGGAGAGTATTGGAGTGTATATGGGTGCTGTTGAGTTGGATTTGTTCTCACATTTCTGTGTCACGACATCAGGATTTCTCCTGCGCTGGGCAGCCCCTCTGGTCCAGCTCCCAAAGAGCTACAGTTAGTGGTTTCTCAACCCAAGTATTTATCACATAGTGAGGCTGTGAGACCTCTTTGCTCATGAGTAAATTCTGCCACCTAATTATTCTGACCCAGAGAACTTGCCATGTTGCTTTTTGGAGCAGGTCTTGTTTCGGGTTGATGCACCCTGTTTGAATGACACAGGGTGATCCCGTTCCATAAAGAGCATCTGGACGGCACACATTACGCTGTGAGTGGGCACAGCTGGAAACCTGTACTTACTGCTTCTGTCTGGAGTTGGGTAAGTCACTTATCCTTGCCAGGGTGGGTCAGCAGAGGGTCTCACCACATGTACCTCTGAGCATGCTTGGTGGTGTACGCAGCTGCTCGATGCTGAAGTCATTCTGACTGCTGCTGAGGCGTGGGGAACAAGACTGTGATCTGCAGCATAGAGGAGGGAGACGTCAAATCCAGGTGGGATTTGAGTTTGAGTCCTTCAGCTGTCATGTAGGGACGCTGGCTCAGCAGGGTGTGAGGTTCGTGTTAAGGTTATTTTTCCCTGGTTTTCTGTGGACTGAGCTCTGAGGTATGTCTGCTCCATGAAACAGGCTTACAGACTGAAGAGTGATTTTCCATCCAGTGTAATGCAATTCATTGAGCCCTGAGCTGTGCAGGAGCAAGGTGATGATACAGAGTTTGCCACCATCATTGCAATGTTGGGAAAATTGTGGACAGAATGATTGTTTGCTCTTTGGCACAAAGTATGGAGAAGCTTTGTGGTAAAAGGCAGCTGCAGCTGGCTTGATGTACCCAGGCTGTGCTGATCATCTAGATGTATGATCATCTAGATGTGGAATAGCACTGTAGGGTGGCTCTTTTGCAGCTGGGAAATCGTGTTCAGGGTCTCCTGCCACTCTGAAGCTAGAGCACCTACTGTGTTGGAGGAGTCCACGTGCTCCTGATGCTGGAGGCAGGGTAGAAAGGGACAGGAGCTGTTTGTGGTGGCAGCTGGAGGCAAGGCTGGAACAGGCTGTGTTCAGAAGGGGCTAGCTGAGTGCAGACCAGCGGGCAGCAGGATGCTGGCTGTGATGCTCTTGGCAGGGTGATAGCCTGGAGCTACGCACCTGGGCTTCTGTGAGCAAGCAGGAGGGCACACCTCTTCCTCCCTGGTGCTGAAAGAGGAGCTGGATGGTGCTGCTGTGACTCAGCAGGTCAGAGCCCTGTCCCTGAGAGGTGAGGTGGGCTGCAGGGCTGTCCCTGGAAGGGTATCACCTTGCAGCAGCCTTCCAGGTCCTAGCACAGGCCTGCCCTTTAGCAGCTTGCCTCTGTGTGTTTCACAGTTGGTTTGCCTCTTACTGATTCTGTGTAAATTCACCACTTAATCTTCCTATCTGGGGATTGCTGTGAGGATGTACGCTGGAAAGCCAGCTGGGGGAGAGAGGGAAGAAACTCATTGCTTTTATATGGCTCTGCTGATGTGATGATTTTGACCTGGTTCCAGCAGCTGACAGAGCATGGGGACAGAAGGAAAAAGCTGCGTGCTGCAGATGCAGTTGGTGCTCTCCCAGTCTCTGTACGTCTTTGTGTCAGACAGGGGAGGCCCTGAAGCATTCCCTGCAAAAGTTTAGCTTGCCTCTGCGGCCAAGCACTAGCTTAGCGTGGGTATTGGAGGAATGGATAATATTAACAGTAGTTGTGAGGCCTGTCCCTGTGGTTACACTTTTGACATTGCGTTTTTATGTCGAGCCAGCAACTCTAATTAGTCTTCAGACTGATAAAGCTAATAAATGTGGGAGACAAAGAAGAGGTATGCAGGTTAACCTCAAACGGTAGTAACACAGTCTGCATAAAGCTAAATGTAGCTATCAGATGGTGAAAGAAAAAAAAATTGCCTAAAAATAGTGCAGTATTGGAGTTTGCATGGAGAACAAAAGGCG
The DNA here is from genome assembly GCF_009819795.1 of Aythya fuligula. Taxonomy (NCBI): domain Eukaryota; kingdom Metazoa; phylum Chordata; class Aves; order Anseriformes; family Anatidae; genus Aythya; species Aythya fuligula. The sequence goes on along the minus strand of NC_045593.1, from coordinate 56,442,279 downwards.
GCAGGTGAGCAGTCAGAGTGCCAGCAGCGGGTTCATTGCCTTACAAGTTCCAGCTTCACACATAACCAAAAGATACGTGGTGGATACTACGTATTGCTTAGTGAGGCTTTCTTCTAAATTGAATGAGTGCAAAGCGGGGATTGGGGCAAATGTCCAGAGCAGTCCATCAATATAGCACTTTTATGTCTTCCGTCTTAATGGGGACTGTAATAACTGAGTGGAATCCAAATGCATGCTCAGTGACATCCTCTGGTGTACCCAGCTCCTGTCTGATCTCAGGCTGCTGCTGGAGTCTACCAATTACACTCATCTTCTTCCTTTGTTTTGCCTCAAATGTAGGTTTTCCTGCTACATATATTGAGCGCAATGTTATGATATTTGCATAATATGTATGTACATAGGTGTACATAAGTATATGGTGTTTGTATTATATAGCCATAATTATTGCTTGTTGTTTTATATGCATACATATTGCTGAGAAGGAGGCTGCAGGACTTCCAGCTCTGGAGCACTTCAGAAGCTGTGTGGGCAAGACCACGAATAGCGTGGTCTGGCTTTCACATGACCCCTGCTTTGAGCAGAGCAGGACAGTGAGCTTTGGCTCTGATTTTAATTGTCTTCAGAGGTCTCACAGAACCTAAGCCTTTGTTTTTGTTTTAAGTCTGGTGTTCAAAAACTGCCCTGGAGCCTGAGCGCTGCCAACAGACTTTTGTAATGTTAATACAGTGCATTCCTGTAAGGACAGCAGTGCAGGATCTAAGGTGCAGCTCTGTCAAGCTGGAGTGTCTTTTCCACTCTGCAGCTGAATCTTTGCGGTAGGTGATTGCGGAGTTAGTCTGACGTGGTCTTGAAGTGTACAAGCATACCTTCTTCTGCAAAAGCAAGAAGGAGTGAATAGGGCTTTGTTCAGATCAAGTGCATGTGTATACAGTTGGGCATGGCTGGGTGAGTCAGTGGGAGAGAATGATATTGTGAGGACACTAAAGCAGGGTTGAACACTTGCTGATCAGCAAGAAGGAAAAAATTGTGCTTTCTTCTGTAGATTGCCCCCTGAGTTTTCACGTGGGTGTGTACAGGAGCTGAGCTGGGTAAGTCTGCCTGTTAACACCGAAGTACTGAGACAGCAGCATTGCACAACTGTTTCTACATTTGGGCCACTATAAATGCAGCTTCCTTACTGTTGTGTGACAGCACAGATATCATCTGCATTCTTCCCTTAAACTGCTCAGATAAGGAAAGAGGTCTGCATTACAGTTACTTAGGCATCTAGCTTAAGGCAGACTTGTGAGCAGTGTCAGCATTGGGACTGCTCTAATGTAATGCATATGTGGAAGGAGAAACCTATAGGCAAAATGAGGTTAGGCAATTTCTTGTGATTTAAGGGACCTTTGAATGAGAAGGCAGACACAGCAAGAACATGTGTGGGAACTTAGGTAAATGTCTTTTAGCCTGATTAATGAGAAGGAAGGTCTAGAAAGGAGAAAGGCGAATCTGTTTATTTTTAATTGTTGAGTTCTCTAGCAAACTTCTGCTTTACAAGCTGATCTTCTTGTGGTGGCCAGCTTGCTGTTGTAGAATAGGCATTTCTTCAGTGGTACAAGTAAATACGTCTTTACAAGCTCCTTTTTTCCCCATGTTCCCTGACACTGATCAGTACTGGGAGGGGAGACTTTGTGTCTCTAAACATCTTTGTACGTGCCCTTACCTAGCAATGTCTTGGTGCCTGGTTCCCAGACATTCACACAGAGCTGTGGTCAGCACTGCCCCCTGACAAGGAATATGGTTTCTTTTCTTCTCTTTGCTTCCCTGTGTCACTGTGACTGTATCCCATCACTGAGCATATGCCAGTCATTGCTGTCCAAGTAGCGTAAGTAATAGGAAACCTGGCAACTGAAACAGTGTATGATGGATTTTGGTGATAGATAGCAAAGGGGCTGCCATCCAGGCCTTCCTGGCTGTGTCACTGTTTCCATATTAATGGATTGCTTTACTGTGACACTTATGGAAACAGATACAAGATGTGATTTTTGGAGCAGTTGTGCATCATGCAGGAAGTGTAGAAAACTTTGGGACAAAGCTTTCTGCTAACAGCAGTGCATGAGGTAAATCTTACAATCTTTTTTTAACCTGATATTGCAGAAGGAACAATACTGATTAACTGCTGTATCTATCCATCCTTCTGTAACTTTTGGATCTGTTGGCAGGTGCTGGAAGGTACATTTTCAAATCTAAAGTAGCTGAGTGGATGGCTGAAGGAGGGACTCTTTCCCTGCTGAAGGGAAAGCAGGTATAACTCCTTTTAACCTTTCAGCAGCAGTTTTTGGGACTGTGTTGCCCTGTATGAAGTAGGGATACACAGGAACTACAGACACATGGGATATGGGCAGCCTGGTCCAGCGGGTGGCATCTACACCCGTGGCAGAGGGGTTGGAACAAGGTGGTCTCTAAGGTCCCTTCCAACCCAAGTCATTCCTTGATTCTGTGTCAGGGAACTGCGGTCACTGCCTGGGCAGCCAAGGGCACACAGGGAGGGAGACAGGGAGGCAAAAAGAGCTCTCAGGTTTGTCTCAGGTTGTCAGCAGTCGGGTTCTGTCAGTGTGAGGTGTAGGTTAATGCGTTTACCTGAGCTTTGTAAACTGCAAACAGCAGTCTTTTGTGAGAACGAAGCCTTATGCATGAGTGAGTAGCCCTTGAAATGTTGTTATTAAATGCTGGTTTTTGTACTTTTTTTCCACCAGCAGTCCACCCTGTCTCAGAAAATTCAGAGCTACTTTTCCAAATTCGAGCTTTAGTTACGTTTTAGAGAAGAATACATTCCCCTCTGGAAATCAAAGCTATGAATGACACCTGAGACATCTTTCCAACATGCAAGTTGAGGAGTAGAAGGGAAGGCTCTGTACACAGCACAATCTGTGGAGCAGTCCTCTAGTATCATGACCTAAATTTCTGATTCCTTAGTGAGATATGCAAAATCCTGTTTTTACTATTCCTGGTCTAATGCCACCAGGATGGTGGAGATCCCTCTGCTGGCTCTTGTGGGAATTCAGCCATGCAAAGGTCACAGACTTGGGAAACATGCACATCCATTGAACTTTATTTTGAAAGAAGGCAGTACTGAAACTACAGGGAGAATTACCTGAACATGTTTGGGAATTTGGGGTTTCGTGGAAGAAAGCAGGAGTGCAAGTTTTCATTGGTTTGGAAAACAAATCTGGATGAAACTTGGCAGTTCCTCTGTATGCAGGCTGAACTTCATCTGGGTTTCGTCATCAGAGACCTTTCTGATGTGTAGCGCCTAAGCATTACATGAAAGTACTATGTTTACAGAAATATCTGCCTCGGGCGTGTTTGTGATGTGAGAGACCTGGAGATCCCTTGGGGACAGGGAGAGAAATTTGGCTTTGTCAGAAATTTCTCAGGGTTGTAAGAAGAAACAAACAAAAAAAACCAAAACGGCATGTAATGCAAAGTGACTGGTCTTTTGTGACCAGGTTTCCAGAGAGGATGAAGAATTTTCATTGCGCTGTGTTAAGTTGTGTTAAACTGTGGTGTTCCCTGACACAACTTCAGAGGGCTCGTCTTGAAGTGAGAGCTCCTGCCCTATCTTTGCTGGCAGCTGCACATTCTTGTCTGTGATATTGGTGGATTTAATTGCCACTCACAAAAGCTGGGAAAGGAAGGCTACGCAACCTGTCTTTTTTCTGTGGGGAGATTTACTTACAAAGTAATAATGAATCTCTACCCAAAAGGGTCTTTCATAATAATTCTCCCAACGGTTCCACTAGCAGGAGAGGTCTTTTGTTTTCTGAGCATTGCTATTTGTCATAGTTTCTTTTGGATTTGTCCAGAATACTGTGTGCATAACTGGGATAGCCACTGTTAGTGGCAAGTCAATTAACAGACAGCTTTGTGCTGACGTTTGCCATTTCCAGGATAGCTTTTTGTATCTTCTTTCAGTTCAAAGAAGGGTTGTGCTTCAGTATGCCAAGTTCTCGTTTTTGTTGTTGTTTTTTTCTTGTTCCTTTTAGAAATGTGATTTTATTTAGATAGATACCTGTAAAATTATGCATTTGTGCTTGTTCTTTGTTTTCTTCCTGTGGCTTTATATGCAATTCATGTTTTTGCATATGCAAAAACTCCTTTGTGTGTAGCATAACAATATGCATGTATGTAGGTCTTACATGGTGTTTTTAAGACTCTAGAGGAACAAAGATAGCGATGCTTGCATCTTAGTTAATACCCTAGTAGAGGGATAAAACTGGATTTCATCTTGTATTTAACTTTTGAGTTTTTCCTCTTAAACAATTCTGTATTTGCTAATTGGCATCTTAGCTGGTGCTATTGTTACGAATTTGTCAGCTTTCCTGGTAATTGAGCCATGCTCATTTTCTTTCGCCTTTGAGTTTTACCAGAGTGCCTGTGTGGGAGAACTCCTCAGAGTGTTCCCTGTTGATGTCTCTGATCTAGGAAGGCCAAATACAAGTTTCATTTAATTTTATATCAGTGCACTTCTATTCATGTTTTAGAGTTTCTTTTGCTTGAAATTAATCATACAATAGGTATTACTAGGTCTACATGATTGAAAACATGTTTATGTTTTTCATCTCTTTCTGTTAGGCTCTGGAAGGTGATTCATATGATTGATATTTGCCTATTCAAATTTATAATTTCTTTCTAAGATGTCATTGGCTATGTTTCTGCATTTTGTCTTTAAATTGTCTGTGGTTTTCTTTCCCTATATGCCATTCTTCCAAAGGCAAGACTGATTCATTTTCCTTGGAAAGAAAGCTGCATGACATCAGATTAACTGCATGTAGATGGATTACTATGCAAGAGCGTTTTGTGGAATAGTGGAAACGTAGCTTGCTCCATTTGAATGATTGAAAGCAAAACTTTTTTTTTTGTATGTTGTTGTTGTTTGTGTGCATATGTTTGGAAAAAGCCTGTAGGAGAGTGAAGTATGTGTCAGTTACATACCTTGCAGTCTGCCCATTGCTCAGTAACTGATAGGGTTGTGCCAAGCCAAATCCTGGTGCGGTTTCTGAAACAGCAGTCCAGGTGGCTTTAATGTTGAAGCCTGTCTTCTGCTTGGTATCTGGAACACAGGCTTCACAGACCTTGTAATGACAGGGTTCATGTGTTCATGTGACTCAGCCCAATTTTCCTCCATTGTGCTTGCACTGTTAAGATGCGTGGTCTTTCTTTTCAGTGACAGAGGGGCCAGTCCCCAGTGTCTCTGAGTCCAAGTTGTTATGCTCCAAACAGTATTTCCATTTTAAAAGCAAAGATGGCTTTACTAGATTAAATCTGAATTTCAGCAGAGAATGTATAGTAGTAACGTGTGCCTCCTGATACAAGGAGCCGCTTCTGTCTCCAGAAAGGTGAGGACATACAAGTGCTCAGACCAAAAGTGCAGCTTTTTTGCACCAGAAAAACTCGGTTAGACTTCCCAGCCACTGAGATAGTAACTGTTCTGCTCAAATTGGTGTTTCTGGAAAATAAGCAAGTGTTGAAATAGAGGAATGCCTGCAGAATAAGTCACATGCTTCAGGATCAGTTGCTGTGAGATGTGCACAGAAATGCTGTTCTGTAGGGTGGAGGGGGTTTGTTTTTATTGAGGGTTTTAGGTTTATAAAGGTTTTTTGCTGTGTGCTCTGGTTTAAAGGTGGAGCAGAAAGTTCTTGCTCTAGCAACCCTGGCACAGGCCAGGCGGTAGCCTCTCATGCAGGGCCAGGCTGGTGATAGAAAGAGATTCCACCGTCTGCTGACCAGCAGACTCAGCGAAGGGTTGTATCAGGCCCTGGGTATGTCCAGCATGTCCAGTTGGGAAGAGCTGGAGGTAGCAGTACCTGTAACACCGCTCGGGATGAGACCGAGGCCTCGGCCTGAGCTGAAATGGAGCTGTGAGCACAGTGTGTGGATGGAGGACCCAGCTGAGGCTGGTCAGATATGGAGGGTATGGGTATGAAGGCTGGCCACCCAAACTGGTGGGCTCAAAGTCCCAACAGTTACAATTTTGCTCACCTCTCCAGTAGCACTTCATAACCCCTCTGTTTGATCATCCTGTGTCTTGTTTCCACAGCTAAAACCCTTGGGACAAATGGTGCCCCACTGAAGTAGTAGGGTCAGTGTGAGCGTGTTGCAGGGCAGAATGGTGTGGAGTAGCAAAACAGATGTGTACCGGGCCTGGCTGGGATGGAGTTAACTTACCTTGCAGAAGCCCATACAGAGCTGTGCTCTGCACCTGTAGCTAGAACAGCAGTGGTATCACTCCAGTGCTGTGTCTATTGCTGAGCAGTGCTGGCACAGCACCAGGACTCCCCCCAGCCACCCAGAGCCAACAGGCTGGGGGTGGGCAAGAAGCTGGGAGGGGACATCACCAGGGCAGCTGACCTAAACTAACCAAGGGGATATTCCATACAGTGTGGTGTCACACTCAGCAATAAGAGGTGGGGAAGAGGATGAAGAGGGGGGGCTCTCATTGTGAACATCTGTCCCCCTGAACAACCACTGATGCATATTGCTTCCTGGCACGTGTTCGAGTATCACTTGCTGATGGGGAATAGACAATAATTGTTCTTTCTCACTTTGCTTCCTCATGGCCTTGCTCATTTTTTCTTTCTTTTCCTTTAACTAAATTATCCTTATCCCAACCGATAAGCTTTTTTTTTTCTTTATTTTTTTTTTTAACCCCAGCATGTTTTCTCTGCTTTCCCCCATGGCTTACTTTGAGGAGGGTATTGTGTGAGAGCAGTGTGGTGGTTTATTTGGCCGTCAGTGTGAAACTACAACCACCAGACATTGCTCAGAAGAGTCTCATCATGTTCATGACCAAAACCAAGTTTTTACAACTCTGGCTTAAAGTGTCTTATCTTTACTAATGGGAAGTAGTGAGTAATGGCAGAATGGCTTGGGCACTTGAGGTGAAGTGTAACGGATGTTAGCAGCAGCGTTGTGTGGCACAGTGCAACAGGTGTGCTTTGATCTCCACAATAGATCTTATTGTGTTAGGAAACACAGACTCTGAAGAGAAGTTAGAATGACCTGACTCTTAGCTCTGTCCTAGGCTCTGTCCTTGGCTGCAGGTGGTTCTTGTACTTGCAGATCTCGCAGGTGAAGTCTGGAAAGATTACTTCTACATGTTTTTGTGATGGCCTGCTGTATGGTAGGAATGGTAATGCCACTGAATCCTCTAAAGCTATTTGTAAAAAAAAAAAAAAAAAAAGCTATTTGTAAATATGGGTAACTAATTTGCATGATATTTGCTGTATCAAAATTATTTTTAATAAAATACCATTTGACATTAAGCAGCACAGAACCACTTTTGAAAACAATTTAAACCTGTGCTTAAGGTGTTCTTTTGGTTTGGTGGGATGTTTTCTTGTTTAGTTGTGGTGGTTTGGTTGTTGTGTTTTTGTTGTTTGTTTTTTTTTTTTGTTTGCTTGGAAATAGTATCCCATTGTCAGAAGCTACACAGGATTGAAGACTTGCTGTGTTTCAGGAAAGCTGGAAATTTGACAGTGATGTGGCCAGCTGTATATTGCCAGTAGGGTGACTCACTTTAAGCTTTTATCACCTGCTTTTCTGACAAAAAGAGGCAGATAACACAAACAACAGGAGCTGCAGCTTGGCATATATTTTTTTTGTTGACTGTCATAGCATGTTTGCTTTCAGGAGGTGGAATGTCCATCTTCTGTTGCATGGTGGTAGACTAAGCTGTAATGGTGGGACTGAAGTGAACTAGATTGCTACTCAAAATAAGGAGAGCTTTTCACTTCCCAGTCTTTTTCTTGCTTTTTAATTGTGTATCTAGAGCAGAACTATCAAAACTTTTTGGTAGTTTATAGTTTCACCACTGAACAGCATGCAACTTAAGTACTGGCAAATGCAGCAAATTGAGACATTTGTAATCCGAATGGCTGCCTGCAGCCATCTGGGGGTTTCCTGATAGCTGTGATTCCTTTTGGCAGCTGGGACCCATGTGAAATGTGTCTGGATTTAGCAAAGGGGAGAGCAAAGTTAACTATGTCCCAGTCAGGTCAGATGCTGTGTGTGAATGCTGTGCAGCCTGCTGCTTTCCTCAGTGTTTCCACGTAGCTGTGTCTAGGTACAGCATTAGCTCCTGAGTGTCCTGGCTCTTTGAGACTTCTGAGACATGTTATTGGTGGATGATGGATGCCTGCCATTCTCTTCCCTCTCCTGTCCTCCATTTGTCAGTCGCTAACATGAAGGACCATTCTAGAAGCCAGTCAAACAAGTTTATCCATTTGCCTTGGAAGTGTGCTTAGCTTGAGATGTGGATGTGTGCATGCAGGTCACAGGCCAGGGTCTCCTGTGCTGGCATTGGCTTCTGAACTACAGAAAACAAATGGCTGACCAGTTTGCTGGGCAGTGGGTGATGGGTTTGTATTGAGCTTAAGTGTTCTGGTGTCATGGAGCTGCAGGGGTGGCCTCTGTGAGCAGAGCCCAGCAGCTGCCCCATGTCAGAGCAGAGCCAGCTCCAGACGGCTCCAAAAGGGACCTGCTGCTGGCCAGAGCTGAGCCAGGGAGTGATGCTGGGTGGACCGCTGGGAGAGCAGATATAACAAAAGGGAAAAAAAATGCCAGGCAACAGCAGCTGGGAGAAAGGAATGAGAAATGAATGAGGACCAGCCCTGTAGCCCCCAGGTGAGTGCCGCAGGAGGGCAGGAGGTGCTGCAGGCAGGCAGCAGCAGTTCCCCTGCGGGCTGTGCAGGGAGAGGCCCCTGGTGGAGCAGGCTGTCCCCCTGCAGCCCATGGGTCCCACATGGAGCAGATCTCCACGCTGCAGCCCCCCCATGGGTGGAGGAGCCCCCGGTGGAGCAGGTGGATGTGACCTGGAGGAGGCTGCGGCCCATGGAGAGCCCCCGCAGGAGCAGGCCCCGGGCCGGAGCTGCAGCCCATGGAGAGGAGCCCACGTGGAGCAGGGGGTTTGGGGGGAGCTGCCCCCACCCGTGGGGGACCCGTGCTGGAGCAATACAGGGAAAGGTGGGTCTGGTTTGCTTTTAGTTTCTCACTTGTCTAATTTATTGCTTATTACTAACAGCATAATCTCCCTATGCTGAGTCTGTTTTGCCTGTGATGGTAATTGGTGAGTGATCTCCCTGTCCTAATCCCAACCCTCAAACACTTTCCATCACATATTCTCACCTTCTTCCTTTGAGGAAGGGGAGTAAGAGAGCAACATGGTTGAGTTCAGCTGCCCAGCAGGTTGAAGCTCCTGTAAGGTTGTTGGTAGAAAAACTCCTGACACTATAATCCTTGTCTGAAATGCTAATGAACCCCGGTGAATATGGAGGCACTTTGGCATATGGAAAGGCCTACTCCTATATGTGTATGGAGGGAGAGGTGACAGACAGCATGGTGCTCTGGGATCTTCTTACGGCGTGGAGGTGATTCAGACCACAATCTGCAGAGCCCCACTGAACAGCAAGGGGTATGCTTAGTGAATATCATCTAGTGAACAGAACTTGCTTGTAAAACTGGTAAGCAGGTGCTTGATAAGATTGGCAGGAATGTTCACAAGGAGAGAGTATTTATTTATATTTACTGGTGTGAAGCAATGTCTGGTTTGCTCTGTGTACCATAGAAAACTCTTCTAGTCAGAACCTTGCCTTTCATCAAAAGATATTGTCCATTGCCTTGATAAGGATCACATGGGTTACCTGACCTCTGCTTGGACAGCTGGTCTGTGTCTCTCATAGTGAAGCGACACTTGCCTGAATATGTACTGTCTCAGTGGTCTGTGTGCAGCATAGAGGTTCTAGTTCTCTACTTGGAGAACCTAAAAGCCATCTGGATGTGGTGCTGAGCAACCTGCTCTAGGTGTCCCTGCTAGAGCAGGGGTTGGAAGAGGTGACCTCCAGAAGTCCCTTCAGATCTCAGCCACTGAGATTCACAGTCAGTGAGTTTCAGAGTGGAAGTTTTCTCTTCTGGGGCTTGTTGTCAGCCCAGCACACCAGGCTGCTGCTTAACCATGGGCTTTCACAAGCATAATGCATAGAGGCTTGGCATATGAACTTAGTAAGGTAAAAGTCATTTCTGTAGAGATGGCACAAAGACTTGCATAGTAGAGGTGATATTCCATAATGGGATTGTGGAAAGGAGTTTAGAAATTTACATGGGGTGTGTCATAATAGAACTGACAAGCATATTAATTTGAGGTTTAATGGCATTTTGAATGAAGGCTTCTTTTGGAAAGAAGTAGAGAATTGGTAGCTGTCAACGAGTATAGAAGAAATCAAATGCTCGTATTGGCCGACTGCTGTACGTAGGCCGGGAATTTATAAATTTTAGTATAAATGGAAACTGTAACAGTCACCTGAGAAGTTTTCTTACAGCTGATAGCTGTAGAGCTAATCATACTACGGACATGCATAAGGACAACTCAAGGAGAGAGAAGCAGACTGCTATTTCTGCCTGCCTTACTTCTGAAAAGTGGGTTGGGGATACATTTGTGGGTTTTGAGGGGAGTTTTTTGGGGCCATACTGGGGAGCAGGTTTTCTCAATCTGACAAAGCTGATAGGTGACCTGACTGAAAACATAATTATGGTGACCTGTACGCAGTTCCTTAGTGCTTCTGACGCTCTTATTCCTCAGAATGAGAGGAACTTGCACTCCTGCACAAACTAGGGAGGTTTGCATACCAGGGGATATGGTAGCAGGGTTTATTTCCAGCTGCAGTCAGATCTGATACAAATCCACGGATAACTTAATATATATAATAATGAATTAATGTGGGTATATGAACCCTCTTACAAATTTTTGAATTGTTAGAAAGCGGGCTTTGTTTTGTTAAACCTCTTCTGAATACCAAGTTAGTTTCTGTAGTCTTTGTGTTCATGTTAGATATTCTGAGCTCTTGACTACGTTGCCATTATGCTTAAAGCAAATCAGTCTTGATTTTTATCTTGTTTGACAGCATTTTGTCTGTGTAATTTTCGTCCCATTAGATTTTTGGCAAACGGGGAAGAAGAAATATCAAATAGTTGTCTATGCAAGACTGTTTTTTGTTTCATGTTTTAGCATAGTTATACTAAGGACCGTCAAGAATTACATGTTGACATTTGTAATAGGAGAGCAGCAGGGAGCCCGTGCTACCATCCGTCAGCTCTTGACAGCATTGCATCAGAAGCCTAAATGGATGGGCATTTCAGCTGCAGGGCTTTTAGAGATAAACCTCTCCTTTTGACGAGGAGAAATTAGTGCTGCGTGATGCACATTGTTGTCTTTGTCTTAAGTGTGTGCAGCCGCTGACACGTCTCTGACATTGCAGTTGATTTGCTGCTTGGGCATATGTCGCCGGGGCTGGGGGAGGGGGCTTCTCTCTTTTGGGTTAGCTCTTTTTCACAACAGTGAGACAAGCATTTTGGTCCCTGTGAGAGAGAAAGAACTATTTTTTCCTCCCTCTATTATCCTTGTCAGTCTGGTGGTTTCGTCAAACGAAATTTCCAAGCGTTTTCAACTTTGAGTGGAGGAAAGCACCCTCGATTTTTAATTAAAATATCGATCCAAGACAGTTCGGTATCCCAGCTGTTAACCTGTAACTGTAGGATAGCTAAGCCTTGCTCTGATATTTATGCCTTTGTGGTCAGTGATAACGAATACGACTTCTAAAATGTCCCTTTGGGATGTGCTTGAGAGTGGTGTTTTTTGTCTCTGTCTGGTGGGGCTATTCTGGCAGGGGGAGACAGAGCAGATGCAGCTTCAGTCTTACAGCTGGCAACGTACTCCTACTTCTTTGTTAACAAAATTGGAGCTGTTGAAATAGCAGTCTGCTGTCAGTCCCACTGGTGCTGGTCTTAAAGGCGTAAAGTGAATGATGGGACAGAAAGAGACGTGATTTAAAAATCCCTCAGAAGGAGACCTGACATTCAGGGCAGGATCCTTCAGGCTTTCCCTGTGTTGAGTGCAGGACCAGGCAGGGTCCATCCCAACAGAATTGTTTTATGGTTCTGAGGTGGTTCTGGTACTGAGGGACAGAAGCCTGCCTCTGCTCTCTTTGTTTCAGACTCCTTTGCCTGTCCTGTCTTACATCAGTGCTGCCCAGTAACTCTCACATGAGGAATCTTTTCTTTGCTATGGCACCTTTGTTAGCTTTTAGAAACCAAGATTATCTCCTACCCATCAGTAATAGGAAGGGTTGGTTCCTATCAGCAGGTAAAATTGTTAGCAATACTTCGGGTTGTGTCTCATAAAGCTAAAAACAGGGGATGGAGTTTGTGCAAGTGAAAGTGTGCTTTTTTTTTTTGCCAAGCATTAGCAAATTTCCGTGATGAGAGTTGCACTGGATTGAATGTGCTAAGTGATGAGACCTTTCTAATTTGTCCTTCCCAATTATTCCATGTCTTCAGCTAATGGTAAAGCATTTGACATAGCGCCTGCCTTTGTGAGATCCTTGAGATGAGCAGGGTCAAGCACGTTTCTATTTCAGCACCCTATAGTCAATGAACTTTAGCAATTTTGTGCTCTGAACTCAGATTGTACTTCAAAGATGACATAGGGTGCGGCTGTGTGAAATGTGTTTTAGCTGCTAGGGTATTACTGTCTTCTGGTTTAGATGTCTGACTTGAGATTCTAGTAACAGTTATTTTCCTGTCTTTCAGGTCTTGATAGCAGACGACTACTCAGATCCGTTTGATGCCAAAAGTGAGCTGAACAAAATGGTAAAAGGGGAGAATACTGGCTATATGGAACCGTATGAAGCCCAGAGAATAATGACTGGTAAGAAAATAAAATTACACATGATATTTAATTGCATTGCAGTTCACGTGGATATTAACTGCTGTGAAACAGAAATAGTACATACATTTGTGCAGATCTGTTTTGCATTTATCAGATTTCTTCAGCAGTTCCTTTTATCCTCATTATGAGGTAAAAATCGCTCTAGTGCCTTGCTGATTGTGTGCTTTCCTTTTCAGTTGGCAGCTCTGGCTTTGGGCCCTTATGAAAGATTAATCAGTAGGGAGAGACGAGGCTGTTGGATGCAAAGATCCTTTTTCCAGGAGAGAATAGTTAATGTGTGGAGGAACAATCTGTGAATGCTACTTAAATCTTGTTTGCTTACCAGCATTGGTGTTTTCATCTTAGAATTGTTTGGCTCTGAGCAATTAGTTCTCAAATGATTGTAATTTTTAAGAAATGAAAAAGCCTGGAAGTGAATGATTTTAATAAATGGTCAATCTGATGCCATGCACTCTGTGGTAGAATTTGGTTTAGTCAGGCTTGAAGTGTCTTTTACGTAGTGTCATGAAAAATACTGTCTTCCCAGATTTGCAGTTACATTGATTGGACGAAAGCAATCTTTATGTAAGGGTTTGGAAAGGCTTTTTGAGGAAAGGCTTGACTTGAGGCAAAGGCAGAAGCAGGCTGAGAACGAATGCGTGTTTATAACAAGTTGTTATCTCCTGGCAGCCGTCCACATCTGCTGGCCTGGGCTGATACTTTTAAGTGTCTGTCCCCTCTATGCCAGACATTCAGAGAAAATCCCTCAGAATCCAGTTGCTGGTGTGTGGTGTGCTTAAAGTGTGGTTGCATATTTGCCATGTGCCTGTTCTGTGTGGGGGTTGGATGTCCCAGTATAGATACCATGTATGAGGGAGGTCCATGATCTAACTGTCTGACATGCTGTGTATCCTGGATGGAGTGAGATCCTGGCCTGGCTGCTACCACGCGTGTCTGAAAACAAGTACAGATAGCTGAGAAGATGCTGATTTCTAAGGATGCTGAAAAGAAGATGGAGTAGAGAGAAAGAAGTTACCTGTTAAGAAGATACTGGCATTGCCCATAATACCTGTATACCATATCCTAGCAAGAAATAGGTGAAGAAAGATTGCAGTCAAAGGAATGAAGGAAGAAACAACCCAAGATAACATCAGTGTGACTGGGGTTCCTTGTAAAGCTGCTACTCCAAGTTCTGACTTACTGGGCTAACAGCTCAAAAGGCTTTTCTCTCTGGAACAGCAGTATAAAATCTTTTTTTTCCCTTGCAATGACTGGGCTGTCTCTCCAAGTGTGTTGTATGATATTTCCATTGCTTTCCTAAGCATGCTTTCAATTCTTATTTTTCCATTAGTCTCAGTCTAGAGCCACCTTCTGCTGTGATTTTGGGACACGTCACAAGAACAGGCAAAGCGAGCTGTGTTGACATGTCAAGTGTCATTGCTTGGGTCTGGCCTGGGAGATGTTTCGTGCTTAAGAGAGTTCCCCAGAGGAGCGGTAGCTTGAGCCACTACATTCCAGAAGTGAAAGGATGAGACCCTGCCAAGCCAGGGTGGTGGTGCCTGTGACATCCAGGCTGCTCTGGATGTCATCCATTGTTCCCAGGCAGTGCTAGTGGAGGTAAAAAATAAAAATAAAAATAAAAATAATAATAAAAAAAGGCCTAATCTGAGAGTGTACTCCCATCAGCCTGCGCCGGGTGTCAAATGATGCAGAAGGCTCTGTTTATTTTCTGTGGTAATCCTGTACCTGAGAGGAGGAAACGTTCCCCAAATTCATTTATATGGGTATATTGGAGAAAATCTGGGTGATTTTCTTCCCCCCATTAAAGTCCTTTAAGACTGTATCACAGCCATGTGAGCTGGAAGGGATGGTGCCTTTCCACTGTCTCCTGACAACTGCATGTGTCAAGTCTTCTCCTCCAAGTATCTCTGCTTCTCAGAAGGAATTAATCGATGCTTCAGACCACATGCAATATTTGCAGTCAAATGCCAAATCAAGGCAACACAGAGTTCTGTGTTGGACCACAGACCTCATAAAACTTACCTTTGAAGAAGGATCCAATTTTAGATCATCACTCAGATGGAGATGTCAGCCTTTCAAGGTCTGGTAAGGAACGATAGCTACAGAGATGAGATAAGACTGCATCTGTTGCCCTTTTTAATTTGTCATTTGGCTTTGAAGGCAGCCTCTTACCTCCATCTCATGATTTTTGAGTACCAGGTGCCTGACATGGCATATGCCTTCATACAAAAATTAGCTTATTTAAATTGTGAGGTTGGTTCAAGTCTCAAACTAATTTGGAGCGACCTTACCCAAAGTGTGTGTAGATTTTATTTATTTTTCTGAGCGAAGAAGCAGCATTGTCATTGGTTTGGAAGCTGACATAAGCAGACAGTACATTGGTGCTTTGATTTCTTAGAGGCCGAGCTCACAGAAATACCTCAGCTCTGTGTCCTGCCTGGAAGTTTGAAGGTACACATTGTTTTCCTTCAGCTTTCTTAGGCATCACCTAGCACTGGGCCAGGGACCTCTGCCATTGCTTAGGGCTCTGGTCCCCATTTCATGCATCTGCTTCAGGTAGGAAGGGAGAAATCCATCCTCTTATGTCACACTGCTACAGGTTTTGGTGGGTGGCATTTCTGAAAATAGTCACCTTCCCTGAGAAGTAGCATGTCGTGTGATATCCCTCATGTAGCAAGCACTGTGCTGGGAGCAGACGTCAGAAGACAGTCGTAACACTATGGATAATATACATGCTGTGCCTCTCTTCTGTTTGGGTAACTTCAGAGGCTACTTAAGGCTCTCTCAGGACAATCAGAGGCAGATGTTTGAGTCTGTGGAGGCAGGAGTGCCATTCTGTCTTTGATGCATTTCCTACATGAAGTTAGTTGCATGGTTGTCCTGGAACAGGGTGCGTTAGGTCTTGTAGGTGGGATGTATCAACCCTTGAGATTAGTGGAAGTATCAATGTGTGTCCCTTCGAGTCAGTCCTGAATCAGCACAGCAGCATGCTGCCAATGTCCCTTGAAGACCAGAACATCTAAGTAGGTCATCTTCTAGATGTAAATGAAAAGCTGAAGTCTCCAGGATGTTGTCAAATCTGAAAGGAACGTGTCCTTCCCCATGCAAGCCTGGTGTGTGTAAAACAAATTGATCAGACCAGCTTGTGTACGTGCTCCAGGAGTGGGTGACTGCAGCAGGAGAAAGGTGTGTCCTTGATTTGAAGAGCTGAAAGAGATTTCCAGAGATGCTTTAGAGCATTTGGTTCATGGCACAGAGATTGCTGTTGTCTCGTCGTCTTTCCTGTGTTCAACATGTGCATCAGCCTAGCTGATGATATATCTTCACCATCAGCAAAGCTGTGCAGGTGAACATAAACTAAGCAAGTGCCTCCATCCAGAGGGACCTTAATAAATATGAGGCTGCACCAACAGGAGCTTTTTTTGAGGTTAAACAAGAGCAAAGGATATTGGAGAGGATTCCAAATGAAAATTTCTTGCCTCTCCTTTTTTTTTTTTCTGTGTATTTATTATCCTGTCTCTGTACACATCATCCTGGCTATGCAGCAGAAGAGCAGTGAGCAAATTTAAGTGGCTGACTCCTGGAGATTTTGTGCTTTGGATGCAGAAAGGGTGCAGCCAGTGCTAGAAGCACAAATGCCTTTGTGCATGTTGCTGCTTTTTTTTTTCTAGATACTGCAGTAAGAGTCTGTGCCTGAATTGTGGCTGAATCTCAAGCGCATGACAGGCAGCCTAGCCAGAGCAAGTGCATCTGTCTTAACTGGGAGCTCCCCATGGGCATGCTGGGAGCAGTAGGTCTGTCTTGCTGCAGGCTATCGCAGAAATGCTGGGAGTGTGAGGAAAACAGTATTCCCATGAACCTGCACCTACTTTAGAAGACCTTGGGTGTCAGTTTCCCTTGTAACTGGAGAGGCTGTTTTTTTGTACAGACATGTAACTTCATCTGAATAGTCACTATGGCACATTGGTGGTGAGTCAGTTCTTGTAAAATCATTCTTCCTTTACCAGGTTGCCTCTGGCATGTTGTTTGCTGGCGCCAAGTATACAGTTGCAAATAATGCAAAAGGAGTAATGATAATTATGTTGATAAATATTCGGCCAGATACATTAGCATGTAGAGCAAGAGAAGTTCAGAACAAAAATTTCTGGCCTAATGAAGGTCACTGAGCCTAGCAAACCAGCCCGTGGTCTCTGGGCACTGTAGTGGCTCTGCAGTTTAAGATTTGCTGTCTGCTTGTACTGGAACACAAGGAACAGCTGTAGCCAGCACCTAAGAGTCATTGCGTTTGGCCACCAAGCTTGACAGTTGGCATAGTTTTGAAAAGACTTTAAGCTTGTTCCCTTGTGCCTATATTTGTGTGTGCTCCATTTACAGATTCTGTTTGAAGATCTAACATTTGGCTAGTCATGGCTAGATGTTGGCCCAAAATGAGAACTTATCCATCATCAGCCCACTTCGTACGATATGTTGGATTCCTCACTAAAACTCACGTATTTATTGTCTCTTGGCAAATGGTGTGACCACATGTTGGTCGTTCTAGCACAGCAAGATTTTTCTTCACATGTGAGGTGGGAAGAAGTGTAAGGTAACTTCATTCTTGAAACTTAATGTGTGTTTTCTCTTAGTTTGCAGAGATTTGAAGAAGTTCAACAGCAGATCGAGGTGAGCTTGTGGCTAGCAACAAAATAGCTTTATTTACTTGTCAGTTCTGTAAAAGACTGCACTGAACATCTTGGAGAGCTCTTCCTTGAGCTAAGAAAGGGATATCTGACATGTCTTGAGCATACCAAGGTTTTGGAGCATGATGCTAGTGTTAGCACGTGTGTTTATAGAGCGTGGCCCTCACGTGCTGCTGGCCTGGAGGTGGTGCAGGACTCCCTGCAGCCCAGCAGCAGAAAGGAGACCGTATGTTCTCAGCAGCTCTGCTCCTTCTTTAAAGCTTGCTAGAGCTAAAGTTAATGAGAAACCTCCTGGGCTCCAGAATCTATTTGAAGTTGTTTCTTGCTTTGTTGGGAATTCGGACAGAGATTTCATTCAGCAGTTACTTAGAGGAAAGCAGATGACAGGGAGGAGGCATGCCCCAAGAATCCCCCATCTATTGTGTAATGGGAAGCAATACAGAGGAGGACTTCTTCCTTTCCACTAGTTCTGATGTGCATACATTGAGGTACGACTGAAATAACGCTGGAGCTGCTTCAGCGTGAGTCCTCACCTCCTCTCAGAGCAGAGCGACAGATCTGGCATATGCTGTGAAACTGCATCACTTCAGGTTCCTTTCCAGTGGCCACTGGGGATACTTCGCACCCTGTTGGTGACTGCAGGGAGATAAGGGCGGAATGTGTGGGGTCTCATTTCTTGTGCTGGGAGGGACTGTGATGTGTTGTGGTTGCTAAAACTGGATGCATAACTGGGGGTGGAGACCAGCTGTACATAAAATGAATAGCATTTCTCTATATTTAACTCTGTCTCCCCCGCCTGAAATGATTTAAAGCATTCTTCCTAATGTTTAAAATTATAGTGCTGCTTGCTGCTCTGGTTAGTGCATACAATCTTACAAATGTATGGAGGAAAAAAAAAAACACCAATAACAATGACAACAACAACAAAACACTAAATTTCTCTACTCTGTGCAGCTGAGTAAATGTAAATATATCCTTATCCTAAAAGAGCATCCTCTTTTGCCTCCCCATGCTTCCCTTCCAGTCTTGGTCTGGAACTGGAATTAGGAGGGGATCAAGTGTTTTGCTATTCCATGCATCAGATTTATGGGCCAGGACTCAACACTGGAGTCAGAATTGCAAAGGTACCAAGCCTGTGGTAATTTGTTGCTCCTAATTTATAGTAGGGAATGAATGTTAAGCTCTGATGCACAGGGTTTTGTTGCCTTAGTTTCAGTTCAAAAATATACTGCCCGAAATAGGTTTAAACCAAGATTGAAATAACTTTTTTTTTTCTTCTGTTTCTACGCTTTAATCTTCTCCTTATGAGTAGATGCAGTCTGGAAACGGACTAATGGTAAGACGCGAATCACAAGCCTTACTTCAGAAATGTAAATTAACTTCTTTGGGGTTTCTGTCACTTCCCATTAATACACAACCATTTGCACAAAGTAGGAGGAACAAGGTATCCCGAACTTTGGAAAGGTATGTCAGCATCATTACAGACTGAGAGTACATGTGGAAGAAACTTAACTCTTGACATTTACTTGTTTAGTGTCTGATGAATCTGGCTTGTGTTCTTCTGCAGAAAGCAAAGTGAGAGAGTGAGTGCTTGGGTGGCTGGGGAAGACAAGCCATCAAGCTCAAAATGCTACTAAACCCATGCCCTCAGTTTGAAAGACTCCCTGCATCATGTTCTGTTTATACAAAGCACTAGTTTTAAGCCACTTTGATCAAAAGGGCTACTTAGACACAACCTATTTGTTTTCCTGATGTGAGCAATGGCTGTAACATACGATGGTGCTTCTTGCTTGGTACCTGTGTGACTTGAACACGGGTCTCCCCACTCCGTCTTCCCCTTCCACCTCACCTTCTGACAAGTTGCAGATTTTCAGTCAGCTTTACTTCAGAGCGGTGATTCTTTTACATTGGATGTGAGCTGCAGGGATGCTCCTGGCAGCAGTGCGAGAAGCACTGAGGTTCCACGCAGCCCAAGAGCACTGGTCATTTTACAACTCTAGCAGCTGGTATTTGAAAAATACACAAGAGAACTGTGACCCTACAGTGAGAAGAATTGACGAGGCCTGAATTTACTGGAAATCTTGGAAATCTTCTGGCTACAAAGATGAGAGAGCTTTCATGACTGGATGGCAGGAACAGAGCCTGTGTAACCTCTCCTGGCCACGTCGCTGGCCCTGCGTAGAGCAGCAGATTGAACAAGGTGACTTCTCGAGGTTCTCACTTGTCCCACACCCTGCGACTGGCCTGTCAGCTATTCTGTGACACTGAGAAACAGCTTTGGGAACCAGGGTATTCCAGCTTATGGGATATACATCTTTGTTTGGATTGAGTACATATTCAGCTTTGCTACTGCACTGCTGTGCTCCTAGCACTGATCTTTTTGAACGTAATCGCTGGAAAGACAAGACTGGTGTTTGCAAGGCGTAAAGAAGCAACCTGCTGAGATACAGCTTGAGGAGAGGCTGCACTGGGCCAGCACATGCATGCCTTCACGATGTTGGTGGGAACTCTGGCAGCTCTCCAGCTGGAAATATGAAGGAAATGTAGCTGACTGGTGCCATTCTGGTCGGCAGAGAAATGAAGGGAGCACTGTAAGCTCTCCCTGTAGGCTCTGGCTGGGAGGGATGTTACCCTGTACTGGCTGGAGGACATCAGTGGTATATCTTGCTGACTTCTAAGGTCAGCCCGTGATCTTCCTAGCGAGATCCTGGTGTTCTTCTGGAACAGTTCTCAAGAGAAAAACAAAGGGCTTGTTACGTGAAGGGTCAGCAGCTTGAGAGAGAAGCGAGCTGTTGTGGTTGAGCATTACAAGGTTTTGATAACTGGAGCTGGAACAGTGATGCTCAAGCAAAATAGGAGACTGGCAGCACTTCTACATCTCCTTCCAACAGTCCCTCGACTCACTGAAATGATCCTTCAGTTCTTCATTGTTTAGTTTTACTATTATCTTTCTACTTGAAAAAAAAAGCTACTTGAGAAGTGGCTTTTAGCAAAAGGAAGCGTGGTTACTAGACTCGAAGCCCATGTGAAAATGTGTGAGAGCAGCATTTTCATAAGTACCTTAGTACCAGGATTACAACTCTGGTAACAAATACCTCTACTCTAGCTTTGACTTTCTTTAAAAACAAACAAAAAAAGTGGTGGACATTACCTGTGCTATGAGGTGAAAAGGAATTTGTACCTCTATCTCAGCTCGCTGTGCTGAAGACAAAGGTCTTTCTTGGGAGTAGCTTTTTTTTGAAGTGTTGAAGTTTTTCTTTCTCAGAAGTATTCTCTACTATCCCTTCATATTATATTCTTTGTCATTCCAGTAACTATGTTTTTTCACTATATTGTACAGAAATGTTAAGCCAGCTTAGAGCAAAACAAATTGGTACGCTATGTACTAGTTAAGCATGTGGTGAAGATAACATAATACTTCTTGGAAGATGATATCTCTTCAAATTGTAATATTTTGTCATTTACATGCCTAGCTTACTGGTAAATGGATAGTTGTTTCTTTTTTTTTTGCCTGCTGGCTTTTTGTCCAAACTCTCAAGTTCTGTAGTGGCAAAACAAGAATGGCATATTTAGGTAAATGGAGTCTGTTCTGACATCAGCTGTTAATTTGCATCTTTTTTGGTTTTGCAACCCAAACCAAAGGAGATTTTCTTATCCTTAAAAGTAAACGAGGGTTGAAGATTCAGACAGTTCTTCCTGCTTGCAACAGAGGCTGAACGTCTTGCTGCATCAGTGTACCAGCTTTTTAATACGGCTTCACAGTAGTGTCATAAAATGGGCTTATAACTTCAGCAGGAACTGTTCAGAAACCCAGCCTTTGTGCTCTGTGCATTTTATGTGGGCTTGCAACACAACATACAGCTTCTTGCCCTGTCTGGTTTCTGTCTATGAAGAGTTCTGCTTGACAGGGTTCTTTTGGAGGTGCTAACGTACCTATGCAGGCTCAGCTGTTCACTGACACTGTGGTTGCTAAAATGATTAGAGGCTATTCTTTGCAGGAGCAGCCTGCCCTTTCTAGCTGGGGGCAGACAACCCTCTTAGGTTTTTGGTCTGTGCTGATATGCTGCTATGTGCACTTGTTTCTGTCATCCCTTCCAAACAAAGCTCTGGTACCTGGCGGTGTGTTGTGTTACCATGACTGGATTTCTTGAGCACTATCAACCTGTGTGAAAAGAAGATGGGGATACTCGAGCTTGGTGTGAACTTGCTCTTGGTCTTGCCTTGCTCAGTGTTGTCACCTGTCGGTGGCACGGAGTGGAAGAGTTGGCATACAACTTGGCATTATGAAGCAGGATGTAGGTATGCAAAACTGGTGCCATTATAGGTCAGACTAGCAATTAAGAACAAACGAGGCAAACTCTGGGGAAATAAGTCTTGCCTCGAGAAAATCAGGACTTGTTTTCAATTCTGCATACATTTTCTGTGGAGTGGAAAAAGTGAAGGTCTGTCAAATTGTTGCATCTGTCTGGGATGGACTGCAAAACAGTAAAATATGATGACAGACCTGAGCCCTCGTGAGCTTTTCTTAGGTGCTGGAGCAGTTGTTAAGGCCATCATGCAGCGCCAGGTGAGCAAGAAGGTGTTTGTTCTGCTGCATCAATTGAAGTAAAAAGAAGATGGAGAGAAGGGACAAAATGTCTTTCAGATCTACCATTGCTTTTGTGTGCCCTGCATAGGACTTACTGCAACCAACACAGCTTCTGCAGTGGATGAGGTTTTGTGCTTTAAGAATGCTTGCATGCACGCTCGTTACTGGTGCAGAAGCATGTACTGGAAAATAAGAGTAACTGGAAAAATTATCAGAAAGTGTTGACTCAGTCATACGCAGCAAGATCATGGCTGGAATGGATTTCTATAACATGGCACTTTCTGACCTGACCTCAGTGGAAAATACCAGATGTTACCCTTCATGATTTGTGATGCTTTTGTTACAAAGAGGGAAGAAGAGAGCTGATTAATGGTGTTTGCATGACTGTGGTTTGGTTTCCCTAAAACTGGGGTCTGTTCTTAATGATGCTCTGCTGAATGCTAGTCAGATTTATTTGCTGCTGTTAGATATCTGTGCAAGCACAAACGCTGTTGAATGATGATGTGATAGACTGTATGCTTTATAGCATTTTGTCAATAGCTGCATGCATTCAAACACCTCTTCAGGTTCTGTATTGTTGTATGAATGTATTGTGCCAAGGGGAAAAAAAAACACAGTACCACAATAGTAACAGATTTCTTTGTGACTGGTCTTTCAACTAAAAATCAGTATCTAATGAGGGGTTGTCTGAGCAGCGTGACAACTACAGATAAGTCTGCAAACAAGCACGAGGTAGTGGGTAAGAGCAGCTGGACAGTGTGGTACCGAGCTCTTGATGTTTGGAAATGCTGGGGACTGGTTTCTCTTTCCATCAGTCGCTTGCTAGGCTGATTCAATGGGTGGAGGAATCACCTGCCAAGGGGGTGAGTGGAAACATTTTCTCAGTATTTTCAGTGTCCATATCCCTGCTGCTTTCTCAGTGCTAGCAAGTTAGCTGTCTTTTACTTCATGCAAGGCCTTGGATTAGGAGAAGCAGAAATCCATGATGGGTTGTGATGACACCAGAGAAGTGTTCCTGGTCAGTTCAGCTCACGAGGAGGTAGAAGTCTAAGCAAAACCACTTCTGTCTTCACAGCTGAACAGCAAATCTAGCCCCTTCTTCATTGTGTACATTAATGACTCCTGTATGCTTGTGCAGGTCTGTGCTGGGCATGGAACTCACTGAACATTCTAACATTTGTAGTTACATCTGAAGCCTTTTGCTTTCAGCAAGATTCATTACAAGTCCTCAGGTACTGATCAGAGCTCCTGGACTGTGCCAGTAGCTCAGTTTGGGTGACGGGGCAGAGAGGCTGCAGCTAGAACAGCACTATCCTTGGGAAAGCAAGCCAAAGTGGGCAAAACTGTAAATGATGTTTGTAGCTGATCACTATTTTTTTTTTTTTTTTTAGTTTTCAAAACTGCACTTAATCACTGTGGCTGTTCTTGCAGCACATAGGAAAAAACAGACTGTTTGGTATGCAGATGCTGTGTGGCTTTTAAGTCCTGCCAAAGGAGGAAACGTGTGACGAAGTACTGATAGTGCCTGCTCTTGCTGGAATCCTGGTCAGAGGGAAAGATCTCCTGCAGTAGATATCACTTCCAAAGCTTTGGCTCCTCTTTGTTTTCAGGGTGTTTTTATGAATAATGACTAACAGGGAGAAAATAAATTCAAATGGAAGTTAGTCATCAGGGGAGCTTCAGGCTATATGTTTGAGCTCGCGTTTCTGTTGTGTTTTTTTTTTTTTGTAAATCACAGTTGACACAATCATGCACAGGCTAGATATTTCATTTGAAACAATGTGTAATGCACATTTCTGTGAATCTGACCGTGCAGCCTCTGTGTCCTTGGAAGAAATCTTCTCCAGGAGTTTTTGAGCAGTAGCCTTTCTCTCAGTGCTGCACTCCGTATGGAGAATGCTGTCAGGTGGCTAAAACAAGATGAGAGCGCATCTCATCTGGCTGAGAACACACCTTGTCTGGCTTTCGTTAAATCTGAATGGTTCTGGCTACGAGAATCTACTGTCTCTGTCTGCCACATACTTTATTTTGTTCCTGTGAGCAGCGTCGTCCCCCCTCTGTCACTGGTCAGTTAGGTCTGCAGGGAGGCCTCCATCCACTTCGCGCTTTTTCCCAGGTAAAGCCAAGTTTAAAAGTTAGTGACATCTGGACAAAGGAGTTTTCTTAAACCTCCAAATATTGGGAACAATTTACATATTTTTTTCTTGATTAAAAAAAAAAACAGCTCACTTTTGCTCACATTTGGATATATCTCTATCTATAATATATATACGTTGCAATATCTCCTTGAGCGTAGATACATATTTATGCCCACTAAAACGCTTGTTGCTCAGTGCTTGCCTTGTTCCATGCTTTTGAGTAAGCTATTTGCCTGTCCAAGTCTGCTTATTGATGAGATTCAAGACAATATCTCTCTTGTGTGAAGGCACTGAGCTGCAGCTGCGTTATGAATGGGTTCTCCTTCCACTCCCCGCACCTCTCAAGGTGATTCCTGTCAAGGGATAGGACGGTGTGGCTGAAGAGAGCTGGCAAGGGGCTTGTGAGCACTGGCAGCAGCCGTGAGCTGCAAGGCTGATCAAACTGCAGGAAGCAGCAGTCACGTTTGCTGCACAGCTCTCTGCCCTGACACCGGGGAGTGTTAACCTGTTTAAAATACCCACCACGTTGGAATTAAAATGTCCTTCAATGAGAATTGATTCTGGTTGTGCTAGCCTTAGAGCATTCTGTGGGGGGGACACTGTGGTTTGTTTCACGGGGCAGTGATAACCACGGTGCTCACAGCTGTACATGGAAATACCAGTGCTGTGCTCTGCCTGCATGCTCTGTGCCCAAGAGGGCTTCCACCCCGAATAAAGAGAGCATCCTTTCTCCTCTTTTAGGTCTTTCTGAGAAATGTGTAGTGAGTAGCTGGCTGAGCAGCAGCAACGCACCTCTGAAATATGCAGTCTGCAGAAATTTTGAATTTTGAGATGTCAGATGTAATTTTTAACCACGGCTCATTTAACAGAAAATGGGATGTTTGGGGGGTGGGGGTAGAGTTTGTAGAATAAACTTCTGCCTTCAGGGAACTGGTGAAATTTAATTTTTAATTTCATTGCATCTGCCATAAAATAATTGTGTATCCAAGGGCAGTTTTCATGTGCTTAGGTAACGATACTGCTGCTCTTCCAATCCACCAGGATTTAGGCTTTCTTCCTCTGTGCCTTGTTTTAAATCAGTGTCCCTCCACTCCCCCGGGTATCCCCCAAAGAAGAACACGTACCTCCTGTTGTCTTCAGCAGAGTATGTTTGCCTGTTTTATTTTGGAGCACAGTATCTGTGAAGGATATGGATGCTTATTGCTGCTGGTTTATTGATACTTGGGACTTCTCCCCTCTTGCCCTTGCTCTGACCCGCAGAATACTTCGTCAGGGCTGCTGGGATGTGAAGGAGCTCCACGTGCCTTTCCCTGGGGGAAGGAGTCACACCTGCAGTCCAGGAGGATTTCTGTCATGGCGCAAGCTGTGTCAAGCCATTGCTTTTCACATCGAGGGATTACGCCAAGCTTTCAAACCACAGCAGGAGAGCAAACACCTCTTGTTCATCCCTGGAAAACAGCTCACTTCTGAGTCATTTGGCTTCTGTTTAGAAGGAAAACTGAGGGAAGATCTTTCCCTATCTAGCCTTTCCTGCAGGGTAAATGGGATTTTTAAGCACTGGGAAGCAGTTGCTTCAGTCCAAAAGCAAAACAGCCCTCACAGTTAACGGGGGGTCGTTGGTGCTCCCTGCTGCCCAGCAGCTGCAGACATCAGTCTGGACCTGGGAGCAGAGCAGAAAGCAACCTGAGTTCTGGTGGTCTGGGGTGAAATTTGAGCAGAGGTGAAACTCAGCTTCTGTTTTGAATAGACGTTGCGCTGACACGGTGGGAACTCTGCAGCCTCGGTTCTGAAGTGTTTCCAGATGATCTTACTGAGATAGGCATGAAAAGAAATGTTTATGGGGAGGCTTGGGAAAAAAGCAAGCAGTTGGCTGGCCTGTTTATGGAGGGGGAAAGGAAACAGATTCAGTGGGAGTAAATAAATGTTCTTCTGTCAAGGTGATCTTTGCATTAGCATCTGTCTGACGCCTGCGGCTAGTCACTGGCTGGTGCATGGCCTGGTGCAAACAGCTCGCTGACCTGCTCAGAGGTTACTCGCCCCTGCAAGCTGCAAGAGCAGTGTGTGCAGAGGGCAGAGGTTCAAAAACAACTCAACAAGGCTGTTCCCTGGTGAAGAACAACATATGACAACGTATTGTCCACAAGTAGGCTTTGTTCCTGAGTTATGTTCTCAGGTACTCTTTTTTTTTTTTATGAATTGTGGTGCTCTTCTAGTTATCCCAGGGCTGTTGATAGAAACCAGAGTGCTACGGCAAGCCCCCCAAACACCTTGCAGGCTGCCCTCTGGAGCTTTTGAGCATGAAATGTTCAGATCCACGTTTTGAAAGTTGTGCTGTGACTATCCCAGATGAATACAGGTTAGTCTGTTCCCCGGCTGCTGAGTGCTCTCACTATTTAGGTCCTTGTGTTTGTACAGCAGGAGACTGAGATGCAAACAGCGGACCAAAGCAAAGGATTGTTGTTTGCTTGCTTCTAATTAAATATTCAGACCTTTCCACTGGTAATTGTGTCATTTTTCTGTGTGCCTTGAAAACTCGATTCCAGGAAGATCTGTAATTTCCCGAAATAATTGCTTCAGTACTAATAAGACCTTTTGTAGCTGGAGTTATCCAGGAGGTTTGAGTGGTACAAATGTACCAACATCACAGTGGCATTCCTCCAGGCTGGTTTTAGTTTGTTGTGCCAGGCTGCCTTCTTGCTGTGTGTAAGCAGAAAGCTACATCCAGGTCGCTAAGACTGAAGCTGTTCAAATGCTGACTTTTGGGAGGAGGGGTGTCACCGTGTACAAGAGACCCACAGTCTGAGTCCAGAGAGAGGAGGACAGAAAGCCTTACATGTGTGTTCTGTAAACAGCTCTGTCCTGCACAGTCCTCCCCCAGCACAGTGTTTAGATGTTTCTGTGCACTAAATGAATGAACGGTCTGCTGTGTTTAATTCAGATGGCTGTGCATCTGATCAAAGTCAAGTGCGTGCGTAAAGGGCTGAAAAATCATTGCACGTTCACTCAGCTGACAGCTATTGATCGGGGCATGGAGCATTGCAGAGTGTTTTGTCTCCTGCTCTAGGACAGAGGGCGAAGCTCTATCCACCAGTATGAGCTTAAATTCTGCGGTGATCTCTGTACTGGTGACTGGATGTGAGTGTAACCACAAGTGCTCTGCAGGGTCCCAGCAACAGCTTTCTGTCACCTGTCCTGCTCCCAGTCCTGTCAAGGACAAAGGTTGTTCAGAGCCCTTGCACTTGGTTTGCAAAGTGTCAGTGCTGGCTTTTCAGAAGCTGGTATGGCATGATTGCAATACCATTTCCAGTGTGTTACATTCATAGTCTGATCTGGCTCACTAGAATAAGATTTTGGTGGTAGAGAAAACAGCTGCGGGTCTGTTAGGACAGTCTAATTACACTATAAGTCTCTCAGTGGGGCATGAAGGCATTACTGTTTGCTGTCAGAGTGTTAAGGAAGCTCGTGTGCCTTATGTTGTCACAGATGCTGCGAAATCCTTGTGTGTAAAATGTTGAAAAGCTTTTCCTGTAGAAGAGCAGGGTTGGAAAAATCAGGGGATTCATCCGGTTTCCTGCTTTGTCTCTTGCAGGCTAGAACCAGGATTAGCCAACATGAGGACTTATCCAAAGCCCAGAGTTCTGGTTGCCAGTGCTTCTTCTGTCCTCATAACATGTCTCTAAAGGGCTGCAGGGGAATTACCACATCTGCCTGAACAGGAGGCTCCCTTTTGGCATATCGGCTGCAGGCAGGCAAGATGTGTTTCTGCCGTGACGCAGGAACCTCTGGTTCTACTGCCGTCACTTACAGACCTGCCCAACGGAGTCTTTAGCTCGCTGCCTCTCACCAGACAAGAAAACAACAATTTTCTCACAAGTGCTTAATGTCAGGGAACCTTCTTCTTACACAGCTGTTGCAGGAGAACTCCTGCGTTTTGTTTTACAGTTTCTGTAAGCAAGTAGCACTGCCTTCAGAATTTCTTTTGCTTTTCTGCATAGCTGTTTTCTTGATAACATATCCCCCAATTCTCTCCAAGCTCGCCTCAGGAATACAGTGCACCAGTGAGTAATGCTGGTGGGTTACTTAAGACTATTAAAAAGTTTACAGCTGGAAAGATTGCCATGAGGTTATCTGTGTGTCAAGTGGTGCTCGAGGTTTCTGTACGTGCATTTTTGTCAGAATTGCTCACCATCTGGGAAGAAAAACGTGAAGTTCAGCCATCATCCATCACAGGAACTTGTCCTCCAGATGTCTCAATTTCTGGACCTTGCTGGTCAGGTTCTATGTTTTATAAAGGTGTCCAGGCTCCTGGGGCCTGATTCTGTTATATAATGCTAATCCGAGAGAATAAGAATTACTTGTGAGTGTCTTCCAGCCCGCTAGCGAAATTGGCTCTTTCAAAATTTCAGTTGCTTCTTTTTCTACAACCTAATTAACCAATGAGCATAATTCCATAAAAAGCACTCCAAATATCAGCAGTAAGAGGATAAAAAGATAGAATTAATAAATCAGGATTTCAAAGTACTAAAATGTGAACTGAGAACAGTTATATATAACATATATAACTGAGAACACATATATAACTGAGAACTGTTATATATAACAGATACAAGTCTTCCACACTGTGTTCTTCATGTACTTTTCATTGCCATTGCTGTTTTCACAGTGGAAAAATATGCTTGACCTTTTACGTGCCCAAAGTCAGCCTTCAAATAAAGTACAAATAATACAGTTTTGGACTCCCTGGTCAGTCCAGTGACTGTTTTAGTACTCAGAGCTGTCATTGTTAGAGGTTGCATGGAAACTTTATTCTTAAATATTCAAGTCTGCACTGAGCTATCAGTGTCTAATATTGTTTGTGGTACAGTATCAACTTTGCTGCCTGCTATTGAAAGCAGCTGTTTTATATTTAACTTCAGAAATTTTACTGTTCTGCATGAATGTGCTTCCAATGTATTACATAAAAGATGGACTTGCAAGCAAATTTACAGGAAGCTGTAAAAAGACCATGTATGTCAGTCAGCCTGTGTATCTGTGTGTATGTATCTGTGTGTATGTATACTCTCTCTTCCACTTCTTCAATTTCCTGAAGTTATGGTCTTTTGTAGAGAAAGTTTTCTTCTTTAGAATCAAACATTTGACGTTTTTTAATTGTAGCCCCTGACCACAAGGCATGAAATAGTAGGTTACAACCTTCTATTAGGAGGTCATCTTTTCTGTGCAGACTGATGTTCTACTTCTGTGGGTAAAAGAAAAATGTTGAGCATAGGCTCCTCTATTAAAATAATCTTACACTCCAGAAGCCAGTGGATAAACTGTGTTTAGCACTCCAAAATCAATATAAAATCTCTGATTTGGTGGAATCATGCCTTTGTTCCTCAGTAGCGTGCTCTTCTTGGTAGAAAACTGTCTGGCTTCACAGTACAGAAAGAGAGACAGGCGCAGGCCACATTTGTGGCTTAGAAGCAATGCAGTGCATATGTCCAGGAGATTTCAAGAGAGTATCAGCAGTGTGTTTTTCTTAATGTGAAAGTTTTTCTTAGTGCAGCATGATGTCATTGAGCAAAATTATCTTAGAAAGGTAGTTGAAACAAGGACTGTTTTATTTCTGGCAGGTCAAAAGCACACGTCTTTTCAAATAACTTACCCTTTAAGGTACTCTTTCCCAGGTTTTCCTTGTATTTGAAGGTGGTGATGTGGTTATCATTTGTAACTAGGAATCATCCTGACCTGCCTTCTTGTATTTAGATCATTGTCTTTAGTGTAGGTTTCATCAGATTTACTTGTAATGCATTAATTTATTTTTTTTTTTCCAAGCAAGAAGGCCATTGACTTCGTGTAGATCTTTCACTGTACTTTTGAAATAGTTTGGACCAATTGCCCTGATACGCTGTTCTTGCTGATAAAGGAATTGGTGAATGACCTTTTGATTAATACACTGATGGGGAGAGCTGTTCTAAGTCTTTGCATCATTTGTAGGTGTTTTGTTGTATGCTTGTTTGTTGGTTGGGGTTTTTTTTTGCTCAGGTTCTTTTTTTTCTGTTCAAGCAGAGTCAGCTAGAACAGGTTCCCCGTGAATATGTCTAGTCAGGTGTCTAATATCACCATTAATGGAAACTCCACAGCCTCTCTAGGCCACCTGTTTCAGTGTTTGACTGCTATCAGAGTTTAAAAAAAAAAAAAAAAAGGAAAGAAAAAGGTTGCATTGATATGAAATTTCATGTATTTTTATTTCTGCCTGCTGCCTCTTGTCCTGTCACTGAGCACTACCAAGAAGAGTTTGGCTCCATCTTCACTCTCAGCCAACAGGTATTCCTTTACACTGATAAGACCCCTCCTATGATTCCTCTTCTCCAGGCTGAACAGTCCCAACTCTCTTAGCTTTTTCTCATTGGAGAGGTGCTCCAGCTCCTTCATCATCGTTGTGGCCTCACGTTGGACTCTCTGTAGTGTGTCCATGTCTCATTCACTGGGGAGCCCAGAACTGGACACAGGTGTGGCCTCACCAGTGCTGAGTAGAGATGCACTGTATCTCTACTGTGTATGTCCAGTTTGTTTAAATCTTCCCTTAGGCCCCGATTCTGATCCTCTTCCACCAAGGCTAAGTCTCCCTTGGTCCAGACTTTCTATCTGTTCTCAGGGTCTGGGGTTCCTGGAGCTGATCTTATTACTGAAGACTGAGGAGAAGAAGCCATTGAGTATCTCTGCTGTTTCTTTATCTTGTGTCACCAGGGCAGGGACCCTGACACACTTAGCCATGGACCCATATTATTCCTAGCCTTCCCTTTGCCACTGATGTAGTTTCTTCCTGACCTCACCAGACAGGAAAGCCAAAGGCCACTTGGAATCTTGTGCAATCAGATGCTGTCTCTGTATTCATCCTGGGTCATCCAACCCTGCTTCCACCTCTTATACACTTCACAAGTGTCTTGACTTGCTCATATAAAACTCTTGATAATGGTTTAGCATAATGACACGCCTGAAGACTTCTAAGACTTTTTTTCATAGACAAAATGTGAATAAACTGGCATGTTGGAAGTAATTAAATTCGTCACTGAAGCTTACCAACCTTCTATGTTGTTTCTACACAGGATTCACAGGTAACAGCTCGCAGAATCCCAAGGCCTTCTGGCCAAGGAGAAGGCCTTCTGGAGGTCTTCTGCTATGCCCCGAGACGTAGATGGAGTGACCATAGCTTTGTCTAGTCAAGGCTTTGTAAAATCCAGGGAATAGAGAAACCAGAATGGCAATGCTCTGTTCCCTTCTGTTGAGCTTCAACCTGATTACTTTTTGACAAAGTCTGTGTTAATTTAAAGGAATATGTGTTCCTTAATACAAGGTGAGAAAAGGTCCATTCAGCGCTGCTTCCATTTAATGTTCTCACTGTTGTCCCAGCTCATTTTCTGCTGGTGTTGTGCATTCTCTAGAGGTAACTCAGGTAACTTTTAATCAGCTTTTGTAATTACACTCTGAAATTCATTTTGGTTGGTATTTGAATCTGAGTTGTATTTCTGAATGATCTCTAGAAGACCTAACTGCATACACAAATTTCAGCATTCTTGGGGATTTTTGCACAGTTGACTGTAAGAGTGCTTTACAAGGCTGATAATTATTGTGTGTTTTCTCTAATCTGGCTCTTTCTTTGCCCAGGGTGTACTGATGGAGGCATGAGACTCTGCCATGGTTGTTAGCTAGAGCAAACTTCTGCTTGCAGACAGTTAACCAAATGCAGAAGTAGAATTTAGAAGTCTTGTAGCAGCTTGCCAGCTGTGCAGTTACACAGAAATTAAGTAGTGCATGGAACTTGAATGCTCTAAAATTATTAACTGTGATAAGGCATATTTGGTAGTGATACTGATGCAATTTTCTTTCTTGATAACAGAGTTTCAGAAGCAGGAAGGCACGAAGTCCCATCAGAAAAACATGCAGCTCTATGACACGCCCTATGAACCAGAAGGCAGTGGTGTGGAATCTGATTCTGAAAGTGTGGTGAGTCAACGTTTACGAGAAAGCAAATTGCCACAGGATGATGACAGGCCTGCAGATGAGTATGATCAGCCATGGGAGTGGAATAAAGTCACCATCCCAGCTCTGGCAGGTAGGAATCCTAGATTCTGACCAGAAAATTCTCTCTTTCACAGCATATATGTCTGCCTTTCGGAGAAGTCAAGTGTTTCTGCACTTCTGAAGGGTGAGGGGTGGGGACAATGGGGGCTGGGGAGAAATCTGTCAAAAACGTTTGTGGGTAGTCTCAAGTCCTTACCTGCTGCAGAAATGTGGAACGTTGCACTTACTGATTTGCTGCTTCAGGTGAGCTGTTGTCAACCATCTCAGCGCTTGGTTCATGTTACTAAACCCCCTGTTTCTATCACCCCTTAATCTCACCCCTATTTTAATGAGTATGATGCAGATAGTGTTTATTGTTGAGTGGATCTATGATGAGAGTGATGCTTTGCAAGGTCCTTAACTTATGGGCCACTTCTTAAAGGGGCAGGATGAAAAGCAGCATGTGGTAACACGCTTCTCCTCAGTGATGTTTCTTGGTGTTTGTCACTTGTCATTTTCATTCCAATCGTGAGCATTCCTGTGGATGTGTAGAACTTGTTTTCAGATCGATACTTTTGTATGGCTGAGTTTCTCCCACATAAGAACTTGTCAGTCAGGGAGACCTCACACAAAACTACTAGCTCTCTCTGCAAATATCTGTGCTTGGTGTTGGTTATTTTCTTCTTCTTAGTCCCTGATGCTGCTTCTCAGAAATGGCTAGGGGGCTTCGTTCACTGATGAGGTGATTCTAGAGGCCAAGGGCTTCTTTTATTGGTAGAGCTTCAGTGTTTACAGCAAAGCCTGGCCAAGTCATGGTTTGACCATGTTCCAGGAAGCTCCTATGGGATGCTAGTCATACATGCTTTATGATTTCCCCCTCAATTATATGTTCCTGTTAAAAGCTGTCTAGGAGCAGGGTTGTTCCCCTGCCTTTTTAGGGGTCAGCTTGGCTTCCCAAGAAGGCTTGGGAGGAAGAGCTGTATGTGGTGAGGACTGTGGGTGTGAGAAAAGACAAGATATGTGGCTCAGGAATCATGGAAGAGTACTGAG
Organism: Aythya fuligula; assembly: GCF_009819795.1. NCBI lineage: Eukaryota > Metazoa > Chordata > Aves > Anseriformes > Anatidae > Aythya > Aythya fuligula. The sequence goes on along the minus strand of NC_045593.1, from coordinate 56,409,018 downwards.
AGCAATGTTTAGGAGCGGTCAGTGTGGATTTACCGTGGGTAAATCCTGCTCGACAAGCCTGTTTGATTTCTGTATTGAAACTACTTGATCCCTTGATGGAAGGAGAGCGGTAGGTGTCATCTGCATTGAGTTCAGCTTTCAACGTGTTGTGCTGTGGCATCCTTGTTTTGTGGTTTGAAATGCTGTAGCTTAGATGGGCGGACTGCTAGATGAGTGGAAAAAATGCCAGGATCACTGAACTCAAAGGGTAGCGCTTAGTGATTCACACTCTTCCTGGAATCAGTTTACAGGTGTGATTCCACATGGGACCAGTTCTGGAACCCTTCCTGTTCAACATCTTTATCAGTATAATCTGGAGGAGGAGAGGGAATGCACGTCATCAGGTTTGGAACGATGTCAAGTGGAGGGGTGAAGAGCTGCCGTGCAGAGCGTATGGGACAGGCTGGAGAAAAGGGCTGGCAACGAGCTTGTGAAATCCATCCAGGACAAATTCAAAGACCTGCACCTGGAGCAGACTAACTCCTTGTGATGAGATAGACCGAGGCTGGCAGGTTACAGCTTCAGTGGAAAGGGCCTAGGAGTCCTGAGGGAAAGCGGAGTGAACGTGGCTGGCAGTGCTCCCTGGTAGTGATGAAGGACAGCAGCATCCTGGCCTTTGTAAAAAGGAGAATAGCCAGTAGGTCAAGCAAAGTTTCCCTTTACATTTTTGGGAAAAAACATGGAATGTTGTGTCCAGTGTTGTGTCCAGTATTCTGATGCCAGAAGGATGCTAATAAATGTTGATTTCAGCAGACAGGCACCAAATTGACAGGAAAATCCAGCACATGAGGAGATGCTGACAGACCTGACTGAGCTTGCTTGGCCTGCAGAAGAGAAAGCTTTGGAGGGATCTAATAGCAGCTTTTCAGCGCCTCTGAGGAGGTCTTCCAGATGATAGAGCTAGGCTTTTCACAGATGCGCTGGTGTGTGATCAGAAGGTGAGAGACAACAGGCATAAGTTGTATCAGGCCAAGTTCTGATGTGATACAGGGAAGTTTTTTTTCCCCTCTGTGAGGACAGCCAAGGGATATTTTGCAGTCTTCATCTTTTTAGATGTTTTCATCCCAAGAAAAGGGATGACTGGATACATCTCTGAGCAATCTTATCTGATCATGTAGCAGACCCTGCCTTGGCAAGGTTGGACTAGACACTTCCTAAGATCCCTTTCTACTTGAATTATTCTGCGATTTGGCAGTTCTGCGTGCCATGATATTGCCACACAGGAAAATTGGGAGTGCGTTCTCTCCACAGTTCGACAGGGATACTGTTTTGTAAACAGTCTGTTGTGACACTGCCCTTCTTGGGTGTTCCTGGCTTGATCACCTAATAGGTAGGTGGATGTGGGTGACACGAATGTGTTTCTCTTGTAGCACAGTGTAGTACAGCAGTGTGGACTTGTTGTAAGAGAGATTTCTACCCCTCAGCTTCATTCGTTCATTTGTCTTTGTGTTGCAATTCATTTTATGTTTGCTTCCAACCTAAGCTGATGTCTGCATTATCCATCCTGAGAATGTGGCTGGGAGCAAGAGACCTGGATGAACCTGAAGCAGCTGCCTTAAAAAGAAACCTTCTGCTCAACATCCCCTGTCTTCTTTTTGGGCTCCTATAGAAGAGAAGTAGGGAAATTTGGTTTCTGCTTTGTAGCAGCATGGTTTGCTTTGGCATGTTAGATGTTAATAATCTTTATAGGATTCCAGACTCAGTCAATTGCCATTAAGTATATGCTAATGGTTCTTTGGAGCCTGGATCTAAGCCACCATCCAGTTCTGTTGCATGCTGTGCAGGTATAATGTCTCTCCCCAAAGAGCACGAACTCCAGCACAAAAGCCTAACCTGTTTATGTGGCTTCCAGTAGGATATACAGATCTGCTGCTGAGCCCTGCCACGTTGGAAGCAGGCTTCAGTTCGGGCTTGCCTGAGCTGACTCATCCCCTTTGCTGAGCCAGTTAAAATGCTGGCAAGAATTGTGCTGGGAGACTGTCTGGCTGGGAGATCCTGGCCACGGCTTGGGATATCGACTGTGTGTCAAGATAGGCTAGTCAATTGGGCCATACTCAAAGGAGGCACGTATCACTAAATGTCCAGTGCCACTATGATGCTTTTGCAGATGCTGAAAGTCAGCCTGTCGCCTGTGTTTAAAACCTTCTGCTTTGGGTTTAGGCTCTGGGACTCCTTTTCTGTTCCAGGTACCACTGTCACAGCTCAGCTGAGTCTTTTTGTGTGTCCCTGTGATGGCAGTAATGTTGTCTGTGCCTAAAGCAAATGTGCAACCTCAGTCTCACAGCTGATGAGCCTTGCTACACTGCAGCACGGTCCCTAGTAAGCCTGTTAGAGGTAGGGTGTCTGCTGCCTGGAAGGATCCACAAGCTGCCCACAGTAGGGGCTGCAGAGTGACACCAGCAGTGAGTTTGCAGTAGGTCTTCAGCTGCTCTGCGTTGTCTTCCAGTGAGTTTCTCTGTTCTCCATTCCAGAGGGTTTCTGGCCCTCTGCCATTTGCTGCCATGTTTGCACCTTGCCTTTCTTTCTTATTTTGCTTCTGGTATCATCTTTATCTGCTTTTCCTTCCTTTTCTCCCACCAATCTGCATCTATGCCTAGTCTCTCATTTGTCCTTTTCCTATCTAACACCTTGTCCTATCGTGTCACCTTCTTACATCTCCTTGGGATTTCTCAGCTCCTACCTTCAGACACCAGCTCCCTATCACCCTTTCCTAGTACCTGTGTGTACATTTCTGCCCACAGGGAAGGAAATTGCTGTGATTCATTTTCTTTATCCCCATCCTTCTTAGCCCTCTTGGCTAGTGCCATGGGGATGCCTGTAGTGACTACAGATTTCCTTGTAGATGCTCTTCAACAGCAACAACACAGTTAATTCTGGCTGGCTGCATTACCTGAGAGCCCTCCAGATATTTATCTCCATTCTCTTCACTGTTTGGCTGGATGCATGATCTGCCATTCCTGCCTGTGTTCTTGGACAATTTGGGAAGAGAGCTATTTTTGAGCAAAGAATATTTTATTTGAAGACAAGGGTAAATAAAGCCCTTGGACTGCATAAAATATTGGGAAGGAACGCATGTTTGAATGTGACCCTGAAATCTTTAGAGGAGGAATTCTTTAGGGCTATTTATTTCTCTGCATCTCCTTTCTGTGTTGTAGCCTAGCACAGAGTTTTTACCTTGTTGAGTTTTTCTTTACGTACTAGTTTTGATAATATTCCAAAGGCTAAGAATAATGTCAGAGTTGCTGTGAGCTTCCCACACAAGGATGGTAACTGTGTGCTACCCAGAGGTCATTTTTCTTTCAAAGTATGCAAAATACCTAAAACAGAAACTTCATTGTTTAGCAATGCTGAGATACAAGCTAAATATTTACAGTACAACTCTGTGGAACCAGGGCACATCTGTCTGCGGTGAGATCATACTTTGCAGATTTCTCAATTAGTAGTAATACAGCAGCCACAGAGGTGAGGTTACTGGCTTCAAAAGTTATTGTCCCAAGAGTCATGTGTGTGCATATGGAAATCTCAGATCTTACTCTTCATGCATTGTGCATATCAAATGGAAAGGCTGAGTTTAAATTAAATCCAGAGAATAAATGTATTGGTTCCTACCGCATTCCTTCTTGTGCACCACTTGGCGGTTGTGAAGTCTTTGAGGGCTCTAATCATCTTCACGCTCAACTTTTTGATCTTTAGTGGGTAAATGCTGAAATAGTCTAGAGTGTTGATTAAAAAAAATAATCTTAGCTTTGTCAATTTTTTTCTTCATCAGGTAGTCTTTAATTAGGATATATTTGAGTGTAGATTAACGAGACACCATCTACCCAATATTAGATTTTATGATTGGCCTGTGTGTAAATATTCTTCTAAGGCATTACATAGTTAACTTTTATGAAAGCACACATTGCTTTACAAAATTAACAGACTAAAAGGAAATTTAATTAAAAAGCATTATGATATGGTTGAATTCCTTATGGGCTCACATCAGCATGCAAAGTTCTGTTTTACAGTGCTGAGAGAGTAAACATTTTTAGATGAATTAGATTTCTGCGATGGGGTGTGTCATTCATTATAACTGAGTATGTCTTAGGTACCTGGTTATTTGCTACAAAGCAACGCATCAGGACTGGCTGCAAGCATAGATTCAAGCTGCTGTCTAACCGGTTCTCTCCTATACTTTTACTTGCTTGGAATTATAAATATTTAAAATAAGGGAAGAAGAGATTCAACTCCGAAGTTGGAAACAATGACATGTTTGCAGTGGAGAAGTACTGACCCTCTGCTGAGATATTTGAAGTGCTTTCCTGACTTTCATGTGTACTGTGGTTCTGTAATGTAGCTAGTTAAGCTGTGTGGGTTTTGCTCGCTTCTTGAGTGAGGTGGATTTCTCTGAAGATCACAACATTGTCTAAGTGTTATTAGAAATTACAGGTTCACAACTGAAGCCACCTCCTGCTAAAACTTTCCTATTTTAGAGGTTCATCCACAGGGAACAGTATGCATCTGTGATGTGAAGTGCAGACACAATGAGCTTTATGCAGCAAACGTTTTTGATTTGTTAGGTGATAGACTTAGGAAACAAGCCAAAATGGCAAGAAACTGTAGAATTATCATGGAGTCAATACTCATGCAAGTCTTTTAAGGAAAACTTTTGTACCTCTGCCATGGTTTCAAGATTTATTGGTGAAGTATGGATAGAAGCTGTCTGTCTCCAGCCTGGAGTCCGAGATGTGCCAGACCAAAAGGGTGCACAAACTGAAGTCTGCTCGGTCTGAGGGAGAGCATGTGTTTGCTGCAGCTCCCAAGCGCTGGCTGGTTCTGGTGTCGTGCAGATGCTTGCGGAGCAGGCTATGTATAGCCTTCCTCGGGGACTTCAGCTGTTCATTGCAGTGCTGAAAGATGTGTTTCTTTGTATTGGAGTGCAGCATCTTGCCTGTCTGAAGTTTTGAGTTGTTTCACAAACAGGTTTGGCTTTGTTTCGTTGGAGGCTGTACAAAGAAGAAAGCAGGAAGGAAATAATGGCTGAAGCTGAAATGCATTTTTGAAGGTTTTTATGAGATGTGGGCAGGTCTTGTTAGACCTCCTGCTGAGCTGGGCAAACCAGTTTGCCCAGAGGAGCTGAGTTTGGCAAAATAACAGGAACAAGGTAACTTTCTGGTACGTAAGTCTGTCTGGAAAAGGAGATAGCAAAAAAGAGAGTCCGTTTGGGAACTTCAAGCTGACCCTGGCTCCTGCTTGGGGTGTGAGAGAGAGCAGGCATTTCCTGGTGGGCATAGCAAACCTTTGGGTAAAGGAAATGCATGTGAAATCTGCACAACCAATCTCAGTTATCACTTAAGAAAATCAGTGCTCCTCTAGTACAAAGAGGGCCATCCGCTAGTAGCTTTTACTACTCAGTGTTGCTCACAGAGCCCTTGAGGGAGGATCTCCAGGTTCTGGACTTGGCCACTTATGCTGTGTGCAGCTGCTGTTGCACAGAAGGATGGTGCCCAGGGCACTAGGGACTAGGGAAGCAGGGTCGTTCTGGCATGCCACCCCAGTGGGGAAAGCCACCAGCTACAGGGCAGGAGAGGAGAACGAGGAAGAGTCAGGGATGCAGTTGGTTCCAAAACAGAAACAGCAGCATAAACAGAAATACCACGGCAATAAGAAACTTTCCACTCTCAACTGCATGGAGTTGAACTTCTGAACCTTCACTGTATGTACTACATCTTTGGTCAAGAGCGGATTTATAGTACCCTAAAAATCCATCCTTATAACAGCATCACATGGGCCAGTGCCTGACTAGATAGCATACTTGCCAGTTTTGTCTGCCTGGATATCCCTTTCAGGCTGCTTCTTCCTGCCAATTTAGTTCACAAAAAAAGAAATAGGGCAGGAGCCAAGAGACGTGTCTCAGCTCTTCAGACAAACAAAACATTCAAAAGCATTTGAAATGTAACTTTGTGCTATTTTTGTAGAACAGCTCCTATTTCCAACCCTCACCATGTCATAAAGATATCACTGTTTACTGTAAGAACTGAGTTTCACATTTGTTTTGTGAAATGTTTTTTTTTGGTGTCTGAAAGATGTTGCTCAGTCAGTAGCAGACAACATTAACTTCACAAGTATTCAGAGTTCCCAAATTACAGTATCCAGGTGTTTTTCTTACAGTTGAAACCACTATGCTGTTCATATGTGTCACTTGCAAGTACACACATGCAATGTTTCTCCTTGTTATGCTAATCAACCTCATTACTGGATAATGAAAGCTCAATATGAATTTGCATTTTAAAATGTAACCATACTTCTGCCATGTATACTTCAGAATGTGATTTAATACATTTGCCCAATTTTGGTAATAATTGCTGCCTGCCTACTTTGCCTCTGAGAAGAAGAGCAATTTGGAAGTGTTCTAAGTCATGAGGAGAGCTTGTAAAAACAGCCAAAACAAAGTGCTGTAGAATATTTTCCTTGTCCAACACATCTCTATTCTGTATGCATAATCTTTTTGAAGATTACAGCTCCTTCCTGTTGTACAGTTGCTTTAAAGCAGTAAGCACTGCCAGTCACATGCCTAACTGGCTGTGTTGTTACAAGTCGAGGTTTGAATGCATGTGATCTACCTGCTTTAGTAGGGATTCCCTGTAATTGTTTTTGCAACATTTTTCTGTAATGCTGCTGTTCAAATTCATACAGGAGCTGACTGCTATGTGTGTGCACTGTGATATTTGCTTACTGAGCTTCCTGATACAGGGAGGTTTGTTCAGCCTGTTCCCCACTAGATGACCTTAGCAGCAATAATCCATCCACAGCTGGGAGTGTTTGTTGCTCCGCGATGAAGAAGCAAACCTCAGAGGGCAGTGAGTGAATATGGAAGATGGTGTGGATAGCTCCTTTCACTGCTTCTGTCAGGATTCAATTCTTTAATTCTTTGAAGTTATAGATACGTAGAGTCTGTAAGTGTGGTTTTTATAGGAATGAGGATGCAGACCTCGTTAGTATGTGCTTTGTTAACAAGCCATATCGCTTTCCTTGGCATCACAGAGTTTGTGAGAGAAGACTTTAAAAGTGTGCTTTGCCCTTTTCATCACTTTGTACTCTAGCCTTTCAAGACAAAAGCCTTGTGGTTGCGTTATATAAGTAGAAACATTTTTAATTGATCACTGTTTGCCAGCATTTCTGATGTGGGTAGATGGGTGTTACCTGTCTGGAAGTACACTGAGATTGCTGTTCAGATGATCCATGTAAGCTGAGGCAAGCTGGGTTCGCAATGTTCTCACTTGCTTGTTGGCTTCATTGTAGAAGGTGACTGAAAGCTTGTGTTGTGGGTTTATGTGGCAAGGCTTTGGTGGCGGCAGGCTGCAGGGGTGGCCTCTGTGAGCAGAGCCCAGCAGCTGCCCCATGTCAGAGCAGAGCCAGCTTCAGATGGCTCCAAAAGGGACTTGCTGATGGCCAGAGCTGAGCCAGGGAGTCATGCTGGGTGGGCCTCTGGGAGAGCAGAGTTATGGAAGGGAAAAGACTGCTGTGCTAGAGCAGCTGGGAGAGAGAATTGTGAAAGTGTGAGAGAAGCAGCCCTGAAGCCCCCAGGGGAGTGCCGCAGGAGGGCAGGAGGTGCTGCAGGCAGGCAGCAGCAGTTCCCCTGCGGGCTGTGCAGGGAGAAGCCCCTGGTGGAGCAGGTTGTCCCCCTGCAGCCCATGGGTCCCACATGGAGCAGATCTCCACGCTGCAGCCCCCCCATGGGTGGAGGAGCCCCCGGTGGAGCAGGTGGATGTGGCCTGGAGGAGGCTGCGGCCCATGGAGAGCCCCCGCAGGAGCAGGCCCCGGGCCGGAGCTGCAGCCCGTGGAGAGGAGCCCACGTGGAGCAGGGGCAGAGAGGGATCAAGAAGGAGTGGTGGAGACGAAGTGCTACAGACTGACCACAGCCCCCATTCCCCCGTTCCCCTGCACCGCTCAGAGAGAGAAGGCAGAAGAGTGTGGATGGGGGGAAGGTGTTTTAAATTTCTTTCCTTTGTTTCTCACTTCTTTAGCTTGCTAGTAAAAGGAAATAATGTTACTAATTTCCCTTCTCTGACTCTGTTTTGCTCATCACAGTAATTCTTGAGTGATTTACCTGTCATTATCTCAACCCTTGAGCTCTTTGTATCATATTTTCTCCCCCTTTTTCTTTGAGGTAGGGGAATGAAAGAGCAGTTTTGGTGGAGCTCAGCTGCCTACCTGACTAAAACCACCACAGCCTATCTTCATTACTGCAAGGGGTAGTTCAACAGCATCATCTCTTGCAGAAGAAAACACCAATTGTTAATATAAGCATGGGTTATTTTAACAGGATTTGGAAGGGTATGGATTTTGTCGATGGAAAGGCAAGAGTTTTAGGGCTGTATTTTGCATAGTTAGAAACACTTTAGACGATGCATCTAACTTGGTAGGTAAACCACTGTATCTTAATGTTGGTGGATGCATGTTTATTCTCCCTGGGAAGTATGAAGCTTCTCTAAATGCTACAGCTATGTTGGTCCTTATTAACCTTGCCTAGAGAGGTAATTATTGTGTATCTTGCAGCCCAATTTAATGGAAGTGAGAAACGACAAGCATCTCCTTCTCCCTCAAATGACCAGCGCAGGCATTTAAGAGCACCTGGAAGAGGCTTTAAACCCATCAGACATGGCAGCCCAGAATTTTGTGGGATCCTGGGAGAGAGAATAGATCCAACTGTTCCACTGGAAAAGCAGATGTAAGTAAGCACAGCAATTGCTTTCTAGCTCTTTGCCTCCCCACTTACAAGAGCAGCAGATGTCCTAGATCCTGCTGTCCCACTCCTTTTCCTCTGCATCCCCTGCATTACTGCACACTTAAAACTATCCTCATTAATTCTACAAACTGTAAATAACATTTTTGGGGGACAATATAAATAGGAACCTCTCATCTCAGGAACAGTGAATTTTGTCTGCTAAATCACATGCAGTTATTTCACTTATAACCATGTTGATTACCTTGCGTTAGAGAAAGGCGGTATGTATCACATACATCCAAAATGTACTTTAAAGCTGCATGAATTCTGTGTCTTTATGGCTGCATATCATCTTTCTAGTATCTCAGACATGCCTTGTATTTCACTGTAATACTGCTCTAGTGAGAGCCTGATGAGACCAGTTACAAAACTTTACAAAAAGAGTGTTATTTCTATCCTGTGTTGTCAAAGCTGAGGATGGTATTTAGAATCAGCTTTGTCAGCTCCAAACTCGAGTTCTGGAGAAATTCTGTGGAATATTCCATATCTCTTATCCACAAGGGTGGCTTCTGTCCTGCTTCATTTTTACCCTTCTATGAGGTGTTTGGACAGACTGGCTTGTGTGGTGGAGTGACCCACTGTCCTGTATCATACTGGATGTGCAGCCTCAGAAAGGGGGCCAAAAACAAAGAAAAATCTTTGTGTGGAACAATTTACAGAGGGTACATTGATACTTGTGAGCACTGAGTCATCCAGCAGATTCACACAGTGAAGTCAGGGACTTGTCTTTAATCCTCAAGACAGTCCCACTCTAGACACTGTCATTCTAAGTTTGGTGGAGAATTTATACTCAAAGGAGAGAGAGGACGTAATTTAACATGGGTGTTAGGGTGTTCTCCGTCAGAATACTTCATCTCTGAATGGTACTGGTATTGGTAAGATCAGTGCTGAATCCTTTTGCACTTCAAATCCTTGGTCGGAGAGAATCCCCTGTCAGTTGAGTCTGAGAGAAGGTGTTTCCTGAAGTTCTTTTTCCTTTGATGTACTATTTTTACATGCAGTATTTGGAACCTTAAGCTTGAAAAAGAGATTATCTTCCACGTGGTATCATGTTACACCTACTCAACATCAGCCTTTGAGGCACCTGCTCATTGACAAAGGGCAGACTTGTGTGCAACACAGGAAATAGTGACCAATATTGTGAAATCACTTGCTGATACTACAGATAAATAACTAAAGGCTATACACTAGACTGCAAAATTTGGCCCTCAGACTTGAATACTTCCAGACCACCATAACCCCCCAAAAATACATTTAAGCCACTATGGAAAGTTAAGCATCTGTTAATTAACTTTTGACTCATAAATGGATTGTTGTGTAGATCTGTTATAGGGTAACTGCAACTTAGAAGTGGAGACTGCAGAGTTGGTTTTGTTTCCTCTAATTATTCAAGTGGTAGTCACAATATTATTTTTAATTCTTCATTTTGTAGGATCAAAACTGAAATGAATGTCCAGTTAACAGTAACTGATCAGAAAATTAATGAGTGGATTTATTGTACCTTTGATTATTCGTAATAGTTCAAAATGCTTGATTTTTTTAATAGTATGAGATTTCTTCATGGCACCATGCCATCTTTTCTGTATAAGAATGGAATCTCTTTTTTTGTAGAGAGGATCTACATGAAAAGTAGCGTGCAAATTAACAGGTGAATTTCTAATATGTCGGAACCTTCCCAAACAGGCAGAAATTCCAATGTGTAATATGTCAAATTACTCCTAGTTGCTTGTGATTAAGGAGTTTGTAACCATAAACTGAGTAACTCATGGACACAGGGGAATTGAATGAATTTGTTCTGCTTCCTCCACGTAACAGTGAAAAAAAGGAAAGTGTGCTCTGCCGTTTTGTATGTTCTATTGAAAGTGAATCCCTCCCTGCTTTGTATGCAAGGTCTGGTGACTTCCTGTTTTGCTCTGACCAATTCAGAAATGGAGTAGTGCTGTGCATCCTGTGAGCTGTAATAACTGATCACACCTACTGCATAACTGATACGGCTGTCCTGTTTGCAGTGGAGCTATGACCCCATAGCATCTGAAATCTGATCATAAGCAAAGCAAGAGATGTCAGGAAGAACATCAGTAAAACACCATCAGGATGCTTTCAATTAGTCTTGGAAAGTGTGTGATTACGTTTCAATTTTGCTTCTAGTTTTGTATTGTGTGCCTGTGCTTTCTGGGATATCTTAAAAGATATGTTTGTCTTCAGGCTGTCATGTCCCATGCTTTTGCACTGGTGTGTTTTACAAGTTGTTATTTCACAGTTCTGCGATCACATAATTCACATTTGAATCTTTGAACTTTCTGAACAAATACCTATATGTTGACATTTAAAAAATAGACACACCCAAGGCAAACAGCCCCGGTACAGTTGAAACTGCAAATTAGCCAGGAACTTTAAACTGATTGTAGCACCATGCTTATCTCAGTTAGCTGGAACAGGAGCAAGCCGAATGTCCCATTTACATGAGCATATGATTCACAAGCAATTACACTTCTCGATACTGCTGTTTACTCTCAGCTGTAGCCAGAACAGCTTCCAGGCATTGTTTCTGAATCAGATGTTCTCCCATCAGTTGTCTTCATACTTTGCTGTTTTTCTTCTGACTGTTTTGAAAGCTGGCTTTGTTTCCTGGAACCAACTCTGCATTCTTTTTCCATGAACCTCTCTGCCAACCGGGGATCACCAGGCCCAAAGAATGTACGAAGTACTTCTCTCTGAATATCAGACTCCATTTATCTCCCTGATTTGGGCTAGGTCATATTTTCTTTTGGTTTTACTTGGCCATTTAGGAAGAAAACAAATAAGAATGATTTATAAACAATAGGAATAGTTTTTAGCGTCTCTCAAATACATATTCTGATTGACTCTTAGTATTCATATTCTTCTTCACATTCAGAAGACTGCCTAGTCCTTAACCTAGTCTTTAAATTGCTTGTCGAGAAATACTCTTCAGCAGTAAGTAACTGATGAGGTACAGAGGGAATGTTGCCTGAAAACATCTACATCTGTGCGTCAGTGTTACTTGTAATGTGATAGAGCTGTCAGGGTCTCCCTTTCAAGTCTGTCTTGAATATACAATAGTAAAACCCTCCTTGTAGCTTTCTCTAATACAGACTTCAGTTGTAGCCAGGCACAGGATGAATTTTTCTTCTGAACACCAACTTTCATTTTGCACATTCACTAGCTTTGACAGCGGAGCTGACATTGGGTCAAGATAGTCAAAAGCATGACTTCTGTCAAAAGAGCCTCTCTCTTTATTCACTTTCCTCCTAGTTGGAATGTTTCTCTTAAAGTACGTTAAGCAGATAAATGAATTTAGAACAAATGGAAGGAAACTGTTTTGCACATGGCGAGTCAGTTCCTGGTAATGACAGGCAAAGAGCATTTCTGTGGCATGCATTATCCTGCTTAGGCAGTGTCATATCATGCTTCAAAGTGCATTTTCCAGTTGCACGAAGGGGGAGATCTCCCTCAGAGATGTGATTGACCCTGTGCAGGGCCAGGCACATTACATGGCTGGGGGAAGGGTCAAAGCATTTTGAATGCCAATACAAAAAAGCACATACTGAGAAGTTTATTTGCATTGGTCAGTTTAGTAGAGGACACATCTCTCCTTTCCCCATTCCCTTTCTTCCCTGCATACAAGGACCACATCTACTATGCAGATTCTCCAAGGATTTACTAAAAGCACTCAAAGTTGTCATAACCAAGTTTAGAACAAGTCTTTGTTAATCTTCATGTTGATTAAACAGACATTCTTATCAATTTCCTCCTTTCTCAATGTTTTTTTAAGTGATATTTTTCACTGTAAACTGTATTCTTCTGATATGGTTTTGTTTGCTTTTTTTTGTGTGTTCTTTATTCTTTTCTATGTAAATTGAAATACTGATATGTCGAAGGACTAAAATCAAGTAAATGTGTATTGTGGATCTCCTGCTTGCAAGATAAAGGTCATAACTTGCTGCTCTGGGTGCAAATTTCTTACAAAACTATGTACACCAGTTCTGTCACATGCTATCCTAATCTGATTTTTTTCTTTCATCTGAGAGGCCAAGTGGAAATGTTAACCTCAGATAAGGCAAACAACATGCTTTTTATCTAATGCATTAGATCTTAAAGATGTCTGTGTGGTATTAACCATTATTCATACCTTAAAAACAAAGTAGTGAAAGCAGTATGAGTTGGAAAATGTGTATTAATATCTTCTTTTTTCCTAGATGGTATCATGGAGCAATCAGTCGGACAGATGCAGAAAACCTGTTACGTCTATGTAAAGAGTGTAGCTACCTTGTACGAAACAGTCAAACAAGCAAGCATGACTATTCTCTTTCACTGAAGTAAGTACTTGCCAGTATACATAATATTTGTAATTTACAAGCCATAATTTCTTTGGTGCAAAAAAGAAAAATTATTCATTCTGTTGCTGTGCTAATTCAACTCAGAAGGGCACCCAGAAGGTTTGAGACTGTCAGCCCCCGTGATGTATAGTGACAGTCACTGAATTAGGACCTTAAATTTGGGTGTGTTAAGGGACTTTTAGTCTTCCTGTGATGTCTGCTTAACTAAATAAACTTGATCTTTTTTCTGGGTCCGATTTGAAATGCTCTGCTGCTTCTGCTTCAGGCTGAATTAGCAATTGCATTGTTTAGGGATTTTATTCCTTTTATAAAAGAAGCTTCACATATGGAAGGAAGACTTTGTGTGGTAGAGCTGGATGGTATTGGTACAATTCTTGAAAGTAAAAAACCTAGAATCAATGCTGGAAGATCTGCACAACTGGGAAGTGCTCATTGTTCCGGTCTCAGTGCTGTTATTTGCCTCACCTACCTTGGCTGATCAGAATATATTACAGATACTTGCTTCAGTGTATGCTCATCTGCATTTCCAGCAGAGGAAGTTCTCAGGCTCCCAGGTTTTCAGTGCAGAACAAGAAGGCCTTTCACCATCATATTGGCTGTACAAGCGCAAAGAGGACTGTTCCCTTGCTTTCCTTCTTCCAAGATAGGGTCTGATGTGGAACCTATCTTCCAAGTAGGAAATAAACAGACCTATCACATTTTACAAGCACTGCTCCTGATAGTTTGACTTTTAAACAGTTTCTTCACAGAGCTGTTCTGGAAGCACATTTTACTGCTTGGATAAAGTAATACTTGATGGTAACGCTTTCAGAGGTGGTGCCAACCTATGTACGTTCTTAGGTTCATTAGAAATAAGGGGCCATGTCTGCCCTACCCTGTTTTATGCAGATGATCTAAACAGTAGATTTCAGATTGGTTTTATATCCCCATTTTGGGCTTAGTAGAAGTGCATCTGTTAATGTAGTTTTAAATTCTGTTTAAATATATATTTTGTAGAACTTCTTTAAATCTCAATTCCTGTGTTATGTTGTTGTGGTCTCTCTGTGCTGAAGAGTCCTGCCTTGAACTGGAACACACCTGCTTTAGAAATGTGGTTCAGCTGCAGTTGACCCCTTTGTCATTTGATCTGTGTGTTCTCTAATGTAATATTTCTCTAGTTACTTGCAAGCACTGGAGGCTTGATGGCACATGCTTCAGATATATATAGGCTTAAATTTTCCTCTTCGTATTCTGAAAGTCTTGAAATACGGCTTTTGTTCTTGAAGCATGCCACAGTATATCACTTAATTCTTGCATTAGCATGGTGACTCCCATTATGTAACCAGTGCACAGATTTAAGAGAAAAAGATGAGAGCATATTCTTTTGAATCTGCTGCAATTCTTAATTATCTTTTCTTTACATCACCTTTCTCTTTATTTTCTCTGTTTTGCTAGTTTAGACATCTGGATGCTGGCCCTTCATGTCCCTGTAGTGTGTTGTATTTCAGGATTTTCTAAACCAGATTTCCTGATGGCACTTATCTTAAATCTCCCCATAATAAGACAATAAATAATAATTTAATAATTAAATAAGACAGCTCAATAATAAGACAGCTAAATAACTTAACTCCAATCTGCATTTTCTGTAGTGTAAGAAAAGTGGTTTTGGTACTTTCCAGCTCTCCTTCCATACATTTGTCAAAACCAGTGCCTGCCCTGGCCTCCTGATGCTGTCTACTAACTGTCTATCAGCTCCCTGTGATGTTGATCATTCTTCCATGGCTCCTCCAGAACCCGCAAAATCCTCTTAAGCCCATGGTATTGTACTTAGTGTTCATGTCTTGTCCATTAGCCATTTTTCCTTTTTTTTTTTTTTTTTTTTTTAATGAGCTCTTTTGATATCCAGCAAATGCAAACAATGTTTTCTCTCAAAGTATCTAGTTAAATAAAAAATAACATAATTTAACCATATATGCCAGTTACCATGAAAACTTGCTTGCTCTGCTAGCAATGTGCGTAAGTTTTACTTGCCATCTCGCTGACCATTACCATCTGTAGACCACTCACAAAGTTCATGTTCAGTGTTGGTGTTCACTGGCACCTGATTGCTTCTCATTGCCATAAGGTTCTCTTCCCTTTCTTCCCCCATTCAGGACACTAAATGTATAATTCATTGTTCTTTTTGCATCCCCTCTCAAGGAAGATGGTTATTTAAAAAAAAAAAAAAAAAAAAAAAAAAAAAAAGTAAGGCTTTAGATAGTTTTGGTAATGGAAGAATGTTCATTAAGCTCAAAAAGCTGAGTTATTAGACAGTTTTCAGGTTTCACTCACAATCCTTTTGAGGAAATGTTTCAGCCTGGTTTATCACTAGTTTTAGCTGTAGGAAACTACCCCTTCAAAGTGCCAAACATATGCTGCTATTTGGGGTTATGATTCTTTTACCCAGAGGCAACTGATCAGTCTCTGATGAGGTTATTTTGCACCCCTCTATCCTTAACTTGAGGTCATACAAATCTCTTCATTTCATTGCCATGTGATCTTACATCCTTATTAGCATTTGTCTTGCAGGACCTCTTAATCCCTACATCCTTTGTTGAAATTTGAAATGCAATGTTTATTGTTTATCGGCAAATATATCGTTTCTATAATATGCAATTTTCACCTATTTCCATTGAACTTCCTCTGAATTTGGCACTAGCTATGTTTCCTTTTTAGTATTTGTTGTTCTCCCCATTGTGAGCTTTAATTTCAAACTCATTTTGTGTTCTGGTGACGTTTTTTTGTTGTTGTTTGCTGTATATTTCCCTACCCATCCCGTCTCTGGGCATTACGGCAAATAACTGTTTTTCTTGATATCCTTCCAAGTGGTAGAATTCATGAGCATGAATAGAAGTGACTGTCATGTATTGCTGATGTGCATTCTGTTACATTGGGTGTCTAGTTTAAGCCTTCCCCTCTGTAATGATGAGAGATTTCAAGCCCATGTGTTTTTTTCACAGTTCTGTTGACTCAAGTGAATGGACTAAGAAGTATATCAGTGGGGCTGACAGTGCTCAGATGTCTTTGTGCTTGTCCCAGTGCCCCGTCTTTTAGTCAGATTTGAGACGATCTGTTTCACTTCCCATTTTCACCAGAACAAATGTGTAGCTCATAAAGTGCTCAGTACAAGGTGTTCATGGGGTAATTGGCAGAATTAACCACAGACACAATGGTAATCAGCTATCCCTTCCTCAAACTATACTGAGGAAACATACAACCTTGTTTATGCTGCCACAAGTACAATTAACTTCTTGCAGAAAAGAGCCCCTGGAACATTCAAATGCAAGGTTAAGTTATTAGTGGCAGGCAGATTTCCATCATCACCAATAGAACATGAGACTGGATCTCACATCACAAAAACTAAAATTGAAGTAAAAATAAAGGAGCTGCAGGCATCGTGCTGCTGGTGTGAGCATGCCTGAGGTTGTGTGTGGGTGCTTTATAGCAGTGTCCTCAGTAATGCCAAGGCTTTGTAACAATGTGCTTGTCCTTCTACTGCTATGCAGAACATGATATGTGTTGCTGTACCAATCCAGTGTACCATCCTCTTACTGCATGGGGCTGCATCAGGACTTGCAAAAGAGCATGGTAAAAACAGGCTTTGCTCACTTTTCCTTTGGCAGGCAGGTTTAGGGGTGCTTGAGGTCTTCTGGAGGTGTAAGAGACTTGTAAATATGGAGGCTTTTGGATGTTGCTGGATGTGCACAGTCAAATGAAGTTCAGAACAATTTCAACATTAAACTGCTGTTTCATTTTATTGGTATATTTATGATGAAATGGCAAGTCCTGACTGCACTGCATCTGATAGCACACTATAAAGATACATGATAGTTATCAGGTAAGCATGTTAATAAAGCAGTAGCACAAAATTAATTGTCACCAGGCATATGTAATTTTTTGTTTGTTTGTTTTCTTGCTTTCTTGTTATCAACTTGCAACCTTGTCATTTGTTACATTTGCCTATAATAATTTTGTTGGGATAAGGTTCTTGAATCATAGCTCTGGAGATAGTGAATGTGACAGTGGAAAAAATGAGCAGTTTTCTGTAAATAATTTGTGAGCATCCATGCTTGTGAGCATCCCTCGGCTTGTGCTTAAGCTTGCCATACATACTTGCCCCAGGTCCTGCTCTGGTATGGTCTGTGCAGTGTCCCTGTTTAGCATACAGTGTAAGGCCACTTTTTCCATGGATTGACCTCCCAGGAAGCAGTCTGAGATGCTAGGGTTAGAGCACAGGCCTACGCTAATGTGGGACTACTGGCTTTGAAGGTGACTGCAGTTGTTAAATATTTCTTGCCGTGATTTTAGTAAATTCATTGTCAAGTAAATTGAAAATGATTATAGGAGGTTGTGTCGGGATATAGACTGTCCTCAAGACCTACAGTTTTGTGATTATGTTCATAGTCATCATGTCCCATGGGAGCAGCAGCCAGGTATTTGATGTCTGTTTCTCGGAGGCTTTTGGACCACAAGTCTACTAGCCCTGTTTCCCCAAAACTGTGCCGCTGCTTCTGGTACCATTACAGTAACTTCTGTTTGATTTATTTATTTTTTCCCATGTAAGCTGCTTGCTGGATAATGTGTTACTCTCCACACTGTGCTATTTATTCTCTCTACCTGTGAGAGCATTTTCTTTACCTTGAAAATTAAGGGGTGTCCTGATTGCCAGCCATGTGCCATGGTGGTATGTTTTGCAGGAAAGGCTGGGGCCTTTATTGCTGACCAGAGAGTAGGTGTCATTTTCCCTGACATGTGAAGAAAGGAGGTTCCTTCTGCTTGCAGTGTGTTATTACCTGCACCAGAATTTACTTGAAAGTCTCACTGGAGGCATGTCTCTTCCCAAACGCTTTACAAGACTTTGGGAATACTCCATAAAGTTTGACTATAGCTTGATCTTTGTTCTTTTTGTTTCAGTATTACCTTGCTCCTGTGAGGGAGAGGGAACAAAATGCAAGTTACATTCACATTTGCCCAGCCATTGCTGTTATGTAGTACAACCATGTTCTGCTAGAACAAATAGAAAATAAGAGAATAATCTGGTGGGTTAATAAATAAATGAAACATTTCTAATTTGCAGGGTGTTGTCATGGTTGCAGTGAAGCAGCACGTTAATTTATCAGTAAAGTTTCCTTTTCACATATACATCAGTGCCAGAATAGGACACTGTTAAATAAAACTATGAACAGAGTGAAGGCTCAGTATTTTATTGCTATTGCCAGCTAAACAAATCTCTAATAATTCAAATGTACATTGGATGAAGTTGCAGCTGTCCAACTAGAACCACATACCAGAGCAACACATTTTAGAAAACAAGTATTGTCTTCCTCTTTCAAAAACATCTGCAACCTTTCTTTCCTAAGAGGATTTCTGTCAGTAATAAGGAGCTGCAACACAATATTGTCACAAAATGACAGTGAGGCTGGCATGGAGCATCAGTATCTTTTTCAGGCCAGCAGGGAAGGAAGAATAGCATGTTTCATACTTGAGTTATATCTAAGTTGTGAATGGCTTCATGGATGACTCTTGCAACATCTACATTTATCCGTGAGTCTCTTGCAGAATGCCTGCAGGCAGGAAAATGGATAGCAGTTGATAAAACTGATTTTATGTGGTGAGAAGGAATTTGTGTTGTGTTTTTTTTATATATTATTATTATTATTATTATTATTATTAACTCAGTGACAAGTAGCTAAATTACAGGTCTGGGTGAAGATATAATCTTGAGTGACAAAAAACCATGCTTAGTGGGGCAGTCTATCACTAGGCATACAGGGTAGGGGACCCAAGAACTTATTTCCATCTGTGTGTTCGTGCTTTATCCTATTATCCTTGCATATTTTATATGACTCAGACTCCCTGAGCTTGCACCTCAGAGAGGCTGGTTCTGGACTCACTCATCTCCTGTGGTACCTACCTCTTTCCCCCAGAAAGAGGGGAAAGATTTATAGGATGTCCCCATCCTATAAACAGAAGACAAACAGTTACTGGGTAGACTACAGTCAGTAACTCCAGGAGTGTCTATTTTGTCTGTCCTGGACCAACGTTGAATCCTCTGAGGCTATGCTAGGTCTCCAGGACTGTAAAACGGTGCTGGAAAAACAAACAAGGTATTTAAGTGTAACAAAGAAAGACTCATAAAATTATGGACGACTGTCTGAGGTATGGGAGAGAAGGGAGTACTGCCCCACGGCTGGGCACAGACCCAAGTAAAACCTGTTGGTGTGCAGTCATTGGTCTCCAGCCAAAATGAAGGGGTTCGTGTTGCAACAGGAGAACTGGGATGCATACTAGAGTTGCATCTCAGAGTCCAGCTTGATTGGGTATTTTCTGTGGGGATGCTCGGGTTGCCTCTGGGTACTGCCTTAGGCCTATATCCTCAGTTCAGCTGTATTGAAATGGAAGTTCAGGTGGCAGCAGCAGAGACCTAAAGAAATGGGTATGCTGTGACTGGTGTGACTATGTGTGGAATGTGGGAAAACAGTGCTGAAGCTGAAGGCTGTGGAGGTGGGCCCTCCAGTCTTGCTCTGTCAGTGCACTGGAGTAGATTTGCAAAATCTAATTATTAAATTTGTTCTTTGTCATCTAATTGTGGTACATCTTGCTGTCACTTTCTTTCACCCTTTCCTCAATTTTATTATACTTTAATGTTCTGAAGTGTATGTGGCTGTCTGTGGTCGGTGTCCTCCCGATACTCTGAGCATCCTGGCTGTGGTTCTTCACACTTGCTAACACGGGTTTGGCTGGTACAAGTATGGTGGCAGGCCTGAGAAGCTTCTATGTTGCTTTTACTACTTTTTTTTTTTTTTTTCTTTTTTCCCATGTGGACTATAAGCTTTTCACAACAATTTGTGTGCAGGGGATACAGTAAACCCTCTGGTGGGACAAATCTAGTGACTGTGGGCTCCCTTTATTTTTTATTGTTGTTGTGGGGGGTGGGGGGTTTGTTCTTCCTTTACACCCCTTTCCTGGTGTGCCTGTAACTGATAAAGCACACAGTTTCTATTCCTCAGACCATTAACCATCCTAACAGGCAGGCAGGCACATCAGGAGAGCTCCAGAAGCCCCAGTATTGGACAGGTATGTTATGTGAGCTGGAGGATGAGGGCACAGAGGTGATGATCTCTCCAGGATCAAGCAGTAGATCAGCAACAGGAGCAGAAGCGACATGATGTCTTATGGACCATCCACAATCCACTGCAATATGAAGAGGTAGTCAGTCTCCAGCTGGTTCTTACAGCAGATGGGAAAGTTGACATACATCTCAGCTCGTGATAGGGAGAGCTGAGAGGCAGGCAGAAGATCTGTTGACCCACGGGAGTGACTCCATGCAATAAAGTAGTACACATTTTTGAGGGAGAGATAACATCTATAGGGAAAACACTGGGGAAAATTTGAATTTATATAAACCCACATATGTACATATGAGTAAACTCACAGTATGTCCATGTTTTGTGCAAAGCATTTAATATTCAAATTTCAACTCCTGGCAAATTCTCTGATTTGTGTTGACAGCAAGCTCTTCCATGAATGTGGCTGACTTGTAAGATTATATATATGGTGATTGACTGGAAGAAGACTGTGAATTCCAGTGTTAAGCTTCTGGAACTGTGCTACTAGTGCTCTTGCTGCAAAATGTGTTTGTTTTTTTTTTTGTTTTGTTTTGTTTTTTTTAAAAAAAAGAAAAATGGCATATTCAGGGACAAATAATAAAATGGACCTCTTTGTGTAATAATGCATAAATCATTCACATTAGAGAATAGAAAGATGAAGATTTAATTTAGTTTAAAAAAAAAAAAATAACCCCATAGAAAAAGCTTCTCAAGGGTTTACTAAACTGCTAGCTACAAATGGTTCTCAAATGGAGAACTGAAACTGACCTTTGTAAAACGCAGTTCCAAACCTATTGGTACAGGAGCCAAAGGTACTTCTTGTTTCAATATCCAGGAGCACTGCTGCTTCCATTCTGGTTCATTAAAGCAAGGGTTACAATATCAGACTGGGTTGATACTGAAATCCAGTGAGTTACTTCTGTCTTCTGTGGTTGCATTGCTTGATTGATGACCCTGTGTTTTCCTTATTGTTTAGGCAAAAATGATTCTACTTAGCCATAAAAAATAGAGAAGTAGTTAATCGGGTCAGTGGGATGTGGAATTGCTTTGTGGTATGAGGTAAGCTCTAGTAACCATGTAGGTCTGTATCTTTCAGATCATTCTTGGGCAGAAGATGCAGCATCTATCCCCATTTAGCTGTTGCTCACATTCCCTAGGCATTCATATTCACTATTGTATTTTAGGTGTGGTTGTGCCCCTCAGTGACCTTCACCAGCATGTATGTGTGAGTCAGCATTTTTTCAATTCAACATTGCACATTTCTGATATGGAGCAAAAGGAAGAAAAAAAAACACTGATTTTTGTATTTAGATGGTGACAGTGATGTAGAGTCTATTGTGTAGCGTCATGTTGCCAGTTTTGAAACAGAGAGGCAGCTCTGCTCTATTTTTTTTTGTTTGTTTGTTGATTTTCGTTTTTTCCTGTCTGGCAAAAACAGAATAATGGGTTTTCCAAATTACAGCAATGTCTGGCAATGGAAATCTGTACAAGTATTATCTACATCTGAAAAGTTAGAAAGTGGTAGCACTTGCTCAATTTCATTTAATGTATCCAAATACTGCACAATGGAGAAGTCTTTGAATACCGTCTCCTCCAGCATTAGGAAAGCTTCATGTTCTGTGGTCTTTGAAGAGGGCCAGACACACGAATAGCGTGTGCCTTCAGGGCAGGAGGTGTTTGGCCCACTGATACTCTCCCAATCTTTCTGTAAACCTGTTTTTAATTACATAAGTCTAGGTAAAAAAACTTGAGACCCCTACTCATGGTGGCTGTGTCACTGTTGCCATTGAAACGCCCTGTTGCAACTCCTTAGTATTAGGTCTATTTTTTATTAGCATGTAGGGTGGTAGAAGAGGTGGAGGTAGATATATAGAGGCAAGAGGAGAGCCATCTCACAAGTATTGCAGGTGTTCAGGCACAACTCTTAGAGATACATCATGAACTGCATCACTGGAACATCTCCCTTTGTAAGCTGTGCTATGTTTCAGCCTTGCTCAATGAAATTCAGCCACCTGCTGGGCTCTAACAGCTAAAGCAGAAGCAGTAGATCAAAAAAGTGACTCCTTGGTGTACAGGGCACCAGCAAGGCTGTATCTGGACACTGCAGCTGGTGTAAGAACCCCACATAAAAGAGAGAAGTCAACATGGGAGCAAGTCCAGAGGCAGAGCCACAAGCACATAATGATGTCGTAGGAGTTTAAATAATAATAATAATAATAATTTGCTGGCATTTTGGTAGTATTCTGCCTTGTAATTGGAAGGTTACAAACTTGATACTCAGTTGTGCTGCCTGGCAGGGATAAAAGTTGACTGCTTTCTCTAAAAATGTAAGGGGCAAGAGCCTGTATGGGTTCATTTGGCTAGAGCTCATTTAGACTGCATGAAAACAGCTGGCGGATTTAGATGGCTGATTTCTATCCAAATACTGGTAAGTGTGTTGGAAGAGGAAATCCAGTGATTTGACAGTGAATGAAGTATGCCTGCTTGATGGGTGGTAATGGCTCCTTTTCTCTGGAATGAATGGTGGGTAATTTCAGAATTAGTAGTACTGCTGAATGTTTATTTACTGTAATAAAAGTCTCCAGCCTGGGGTCCTGAAGAGTAATACCATATGTTTTTGATCCTCCTGAAATCTGCTCCAATATTTAAATTTGTCTCAAAACCCTGAATGCAATTGCCTGTAGCCCTGTTTATTTGCTGGTTTTGAGGCTGTTCTGGCCACAGGGGATATGTGGTATTCAACCCTTTACAAAGTTTTATCAGGAACTCAAGAGGCTCTGCCACTGTTCAAGTGGTTGGCTTATGACAATTTTCTAAGGTTCCCAGTGCTGACATTTAACAGTTTCAGTAAGGATCTGCTTTTTCGAAGGCCCTTTGCAATGCTGTACACCACGCCTGCTCTCCATTTCCTGACTTACTTTTCAGTTTGGGGAAATGTGGCTACTTTTAAATTTTAGTTTAAGACCATTTTGCGAGTCAGCTAAATGGGCAAACTGTGAGTACAAGCAAGAATGGTCTTTGCTTTCTGTTCTGTCAGATAATTTCTGCATGGTCATTACCAGTGGGGGGAGAACAAAGCTGACCTCAGAGCCTTTTGTTTCGTTTGTGGAGGGTGGTGTATATTGATACACTGATCCCAGGGGCTTATAAACAGGTGCGTGGTTTTCCCTAAATGGCAGAAGAAACACAATAAAAGCTGTCGTCACCTATGAAATTTCAGGATTGATCTGTAGAAGAGATTCTGTTTTCAGAAATTGAGAACTCTGGACAGGTAATAGTCTTCAGATCAGTGCCACGCTTCATACCTTTTACCTAATTTAAAACGCATAAAATATTATTAGAAAATAACTGTTGTGACATAAATAAAATCCTAGTTCTCTCCTGTCAATTTAAAAGAGTTAGGGAGATTTTAGAGATTAGAGATTTTTCATAACTCTCTAAATAAGAAATTTAATAAAAGTATTTTAATATTTATTTCTAGACTGCTGTCAGTGTAAACAACTGATAGGGAGCAGGCTGTTTGCAGGCAAGAATTTTGCCACTTCTACAGAAGTCACAGAGTCGTAGAATAAGTTGTGTAGGAAAAGACCTCTTAAGATCATCTAGTCCAACCTTTAACCTAGCACTTCCTGGCACTACTACTAGACAGTAACAGTGGTTGCCAGATGCAGAATGACAGTGTCATGTGTTCTGTGCTTGAAAAATGGAAATAAGCCAGAAAAAAATATACCCAGGTAAGCCTCTTGGCTGTCTCCAGTAAAGGAATTTTTTTTTTTTTTGAAGTGATCACTCATGTAGAGAAAAAAAAAAAGCTGGATTTTGTATCTTAGAAATTTTAATTTATTTCTTTGTTGCTGTAGGTTTCCATGAAATGTCAGTTTTGTTCAAAGTGACAACATAGAATAAAATTTTGAAACAGAAAACTGTTTCAGGATGGAAAACCAAAACATTTCCAGCACTGCTACAATGCTTTTTCTGATGTTATTGGAATGCTGCTTTTTTCCCTGCCCAACTGACATTTATTAAAATGGATGCCTTGATGCAGAAAATCTGTTCTGACAAAACAGCACTTTCACCAGCAAAACCAGTGTTTGGAAGGCTTGGCCAGTTTTCCTGATTGTGAGCATGAATAATGTTTCATAGCTATTCACATTTTTTTGAAAAAAAAAATACTAGGTTTAGTATCCAATTAATATTTCGTGAATGCTCTTTTAACACAATTCAGGCATAAGATCAAACAAAGCACAGTCTGACGAGCTGTCTGCACAATCTCTGTTCCCATCCTCACTGGGTTTTGAAAACTGAAGGAAAACGTGTGGGAAAGCTCTAATTCAAAGTCGCTTGGTTTTATGGTTGTGTTACAAAACATTTTAAACAAGGTGTGACTATTAGTCATATATCAAGGATTGTGTCTGTATAAACACCTGTCCTTGAGACTTCCAAAGCAGTTTGGTGCAGGGGTCAGTGTCTAAGAGTTTTCCTGTTCTACAATTGAAACTCCTGGGAATGGTGGAAATAAGGAAGGAGTGAATATGGTTGGTAGTGTTGCTGTCACGTCACTGTCGCTGTTCTGTCAGCCTCAGTTGAACAAAAACTTGGGACGGAGCCATTGCAACATTTCAGAAATCCTAGCACGATTTGGAAGCCCCAGTGTTAAATGTGTTAAATGAGTTAAGCAAGTAAGGTTCCAGCATCTTTTGTTGCAGAAGTCTTGTGCGAGATCTATTTAAGGTCCTGGCTTTCATGAATGTGTGAATTTGGGATTGTCGTTTAGGTTCTGCTCATTGTGTGGCAGGCCTGGCAGGCTCTAATAGTTATTGCTTTTGAAAAAATTGAGAAATCCAGATTCCAAAACCAGAATGATTTACTATCAGGGACATATTTTGCTTGTACATGTAAAATTTAAGTGGATTCAAACAACACTTAGAAAACTAAGCAGAAACTGATTTACAGCCAGTTAAATCATGGCTCTTTTTCCTCATCTATCTCTGCTTTGAATTTTGCTAATCTCTCTGCTTACTAAGTTCAGGGCTTGAATTCAAAGGGCTTAGAGGAGGAGATGGAGGAGTATG
This sequence comes from Aythya fuligula, assembly GCF_009819795.1. Taxonomy (NCBI): domain Eukaryota; kingdom Metazoa; phylum Chordata; class Aves; order Anseriformes; family Anatidae; genus Aythya; species Aythya fuligula. Next base: position 56,383,655 of record NC_045593.1, on the reverse strand, counting down.
ACTTCCAGGTTCCTTTCTGAGCAGTGTTCCTATAATCTTCATCACTGCGCTAGCAGAAATAGCGTGGTAAGACAAGTGTAGACACATTCTGCCCATGCCAGTTACTGGGCACTGATTTTCTTCAAGCCAGGGCATACCAGGAACAAATGGGGAAGGATTGGATGTACAGCACAGCAGGATCCTTACTGGAGATGTGAACAGCTTCAACTACTTTTCACTTGGAAGTGCTTAATTGGAGGGCATAGTTTCAAGGTGCTAAGCTGGCTTTCGAATAGAATAGCTCATTTGGAAAGGACCTACAAATAGCCAGTCCAGCTGCCTGACCAGCTCCTGCCAACTTAATCTGTTCTTCACTCTGGAAGATGAGAAGTAGCTTGTTTTGTATGACTAGCTGCAACTAGTGATGGCTCCGTTGGCTTACTTGGAATAAGGAAAGCAGGTAACAGGTTCACAAGGTAACTTTTGGAAACTTAAAAAGAGTCAGGAAGGGAGGGAGGAAAATATTTGAAAACATAATCTCCAGCTCCTTAATGACTTTTGCTTTCATCCAGCAGTAAGCCTGGAATAATGCTCAGTTTGAAGAGTTCTGAACATGCAGGAAAGTAGTTGGGACAGAAACTAAAACTCAGCCCATCATTAACAATATGTGGATGAATGTTGGCTGCAAACCCTAGCAGTCAGCAAATCAGTCCATTGTCTGAATGCCGTCAGTCCTTTTCCTTTGTGAACATGCATGCACGACATTGCAAAGCTTTGAAGTCAATTTCAGATAGCTGCTGCTTGCCTCCTCTACTCCTCCTCAGCATCCATACAGAAAAACTCAGAAATATACTTCTGTCTGGGTTTTGCTTTGTGAAAACCTCTTCGGACTGGGTTTTACTCAGTGAAAAACATTCTGCTTTTTCAGGAGGAGAACCCAAACCCATATAAATACAAAGGTAGAAACAGACTGGCATGTGGGACTTTTTGTGCAACTATTCCACAAAAATAAATAAAATAAAATAAATTCTACCTGTATTTCAATCCACCTACAAAACACTACCAAGGGGAAGATCTGCAAAAGGAAAATCCAGTTTCTGACGTCTTCTAACTCAAAAAGCTGAAGAAGGAGCGTATGTGCTGATGGGGGGAAGACACAAAGGAGGTGGGACATGAGATAAGCATGCAGGTGGGGAATACCAGCTTTTCAACAATGAAAGCATTAGGCTCGCTGGCCAACTATTTCCTACCCATTTTCCAACATACTGCCTTGAAGAGAAAACCAGTGCCAGATGGAGGGATGTCAGAGATCTTACTGAATAATTATAGAAGATAGTTAAAAATGAAGATAACTGAAGGTAACTGAATGGAAGTAACCTGCGCAGTTTCTCATCTTCATGTGACCAGCTGAAAGATGAATCATTTGGGAAGTTCCACAAAGATCCCTGTTAGCAGTAATTTTAACAGAGGAGCTTTGGGGAAACAAAATCCCCTGGTGCGTCAGTCTCATGGAATTCAGCTTTCAATGGCTAAATGAGCTGAATGTCAGAGAGGGCTGCGGTGATGAAGTGGTGATATAAATGATGATTCAGTGATGGCAAGAAGAGGTCATTTGGTCATCAGCTTAATCCTCTTTCCCCACAAGTCAGTTTGCTTCACTATTGATTTTAACAACTGCAAGTCTGCCTCTCAAAAATCTGTAACAGACTGCTTGAAAAGGACGGATATGGGGTGAGATACCCTTGAGATTGGGTAGAAATCTCAGAAATTAGGGATGGAGCTTTTGGTCCTGTGAATACAAGTTTCATGTGGATTACATTAAGAGGGCTATTGTTTATGTAAGAAGAGAGTGGCCCCTCTACCTCCAGTCATATCAGTTTTGTATGCAAGGGTTTTTAAGTCATTCTACCATGAAAGGAATTGATTTAGTGTAAGTGTTGCTTGTATTCTTCATGAAAAATTCATCGAGCAATTACCAGGAAAAGTAAGAGGTGTAAGAGGTACCTATTAGCTGCAGGCAATAGGCACCAGCAGCTGCAGAATTACATGATGTATTATTAAATATCTCGCTTTTTAGGAGTGGATTGGTTTTGTTACTAAGGTCAATTTCATTAGCAGTATTTCATAGCCCTTTTGATCAAAAATTGCTTTTTGTTATGATAAAGAGCGACATCCAGCAGCGGTGTGTGTTGCATTGCGTTTCCTTTTCAAGATCACAGAGGTTAACGAGATGCGTTACCTGCTGGGGAGTTCTCTGTGATTGCAGTTCGCTCCTCAAACACGTTTTACTAAAGGGAGAAAAACGGGCAAGAAGGTTCTTCTTTTGATAAGAAATGGCGCTAGTCAAGCTGCCTTGTGCAGCATCGGTGTGAACCATAAACATGCTTTGGAGGAGTAATATAATCACAGAACCATTAGTGCTTGCCATACTTCAGCTGCTTTGCAGTGAAGGGGAAAACCAGCAGCACAAACACTCCCTTGTTTGTAAGCAAATGGTCTGAAGCTCTAACCACTGAACCAGAACAGTGCTCTAAAAGGAGTGAAGCAGTAAAGAGATGCTTAGCCCAAGAGAAATAGCTCCCAGCTGGCCAGGGCTTTAGTTGGATGATGGAGATGATCTCCACTGTGTCTGGCAAGACCGAAGGAAGAAGAAAACAAAAGTCTAATCCCTTTATTATTCTAAAACACAAGTTTATCAGAAGAAACTGTCTTCCCTGCTGCCAGGAGTCAGTACTGTTCTTCCGCCCAGGACAGGATAGCTTGTCTCCAGGCATTTTTGTCAGACTAGGGTGGACCTGAACACAGGGCAACAGCGTGTCTACAGCCCTGTCCTAATAAACTGCAAAATTTCTCTGCATACGGTTGCAAGGTGTTGTCATCGCTGCTTGGCAAAGATCGAGTACGAAAAGTAGGAGGTGAGCAACTTGCATACAGTCTGCATCTTGTAGTATCTGCTGTCACCCTGGTTTGACATCTCACCACCTTTGAACTTCTCAGATGTCAAAACCTGCACCCTTTCAGGTCTCTTTCATAAGTGTTTTGTGCCTTGCTTGAGACAGGGGTAGATTTTATTGTGCTTTCTTATGAAATAATTGCACAAAGCATATTTTCAGTTTCAAGAAAATTTTAGTTGAGAGTCATGAAGTTTACTTGAAGGTTACTTCTGATTCTTTCATCTTTTTGCTTTAATATCCAATACGTCTAAATGTTTCAAATAAAAATGTTGTTAAACTAGAAGCTCAGCTTAGTGATTTCTGGAAATATAAAAAATGGTAAAGATTAAACCATAGACTTCTAGAGGACTCTAGAAGGAAGTGGACATGTGGAGGTGTGTAGTCATACCCCCTAATCCTAGCAGGACTTGCCCTTCAGGTTGATGAGTGCTTTGTACAGGCAAAGGTAGAAAACCTGTAAGGATGGAAATCTGACCTCTCTGAGCCTGTTGTGGTGTCCTCACTGCAGGACCCCAAGGAGTTGCTTTCTTCCACCAGGTGGCTGCACTTTTGCCACGCAGCCCGGGTTGCAGCGGGCTGTCTTGGCTCCAGAGGCAGACTGCTGGTCCACGTTCTGTGTCTTGTCCACCGTGACATGGTTCCTCTTCTGGCACATCGAGCTGCAGCCTGGGTTTATTGTGTCCAAAGGCAGAAACTTTTTATGTGTCTTGGTCGAATTCCACAGGGCTTCTTTCCATAACTACTAGGTCATGTTCTTTTCCACTCACTTTCATGAACAACGTGGGAAATGGGCAAAATGAAGTGCTCCAGGCACTGTGTTCAGGACTTCAACCAGTGTGCCAAAATACACAGTCAGCAGGTGTCTTGAAGAGGAGTGTATTTCATTAAGTGTCTGTGTACAGGTGACAGGTGCCCCAGCATCAACTCTATTTCTTCTCAGTTGTGTTTTTAGCAAAAGTAGCCCGAGAAGGTCTCTAAGAGAGAGATGTTAGAAAAGTCCTGCTGACTTGCCCAGTGCAACACAGAACCTGAAGCTTCTGCTTTCCTTTTGGTAATGAAGGGGAAAATCAAACGGTGACCACTTGGCAGTGGTACCTTGTGGCACGGAGGGCAAGAAGGGCTGGCTGCAGGATGGGCTAAAGCCGAGGGGAAGCAGGAACGCCAGGGACAGAGCAACTCCGTGCAGGGAGTGAAGTTCCCCTTGCTGATAAGACACGCTGCAGCTTTCTCCTGTAGTGATTGTGTGGTGCAGGTGCTGGAGGACACCTGTGGGGCTTGGAGGTGGTGCTGGGGCACAAACCCAGCACCAGGCAAAGGCGTCCTGTGCCAACATGCCCTTCATGTGCCTCTGTGAAGAAGCCTTAGGCTTCTGATATGCCAAAACCAATGGCACCCTTTGGTCCATAACTGATGTCTGGTTGTTAGGAAAATTAAATGTTCATAGCAAAAGGGAGGGGTAACAGGATTACAGGCTGTCCTGTCGCGTGCCTCTGGGCCGGTTCCAGGGTAAGACAGCATTGTCCTCAGGTCCAGAGAGTGAAGGTGCTGAAAACAAAATACTGGATTAGGTTGCCTGAGTGTTGGACTGCCCTTGGGGTTTTGCAGGTAACAGTCACTGTCTTTTGGAGTAGTCCTGGCCTGTCACCTGGTAACTGTTTTGTTCTCCTGCATCATGAATGAGCGTGTTGTGGTGCTGCCTTACTCCCCATACACAATCATGAACTAACACTTCGCTTTTCTTGCAGGAGCAGTCAAGGTTTTATGCACATGAAACTGACGAAAACCAAAGAAAAATACATCCTGGGTCAGAACAGCCCTCCCTTCGACAGCGTTCCTGAGGTCATCCACTACTACACCACAAAAAAGCTGCCTATCAAGGGAGCAGAACACTTGTCACTGCTCTACCCGGTGGCTGTGCGGACCCTATAATACCCTAGTCTCACCCCTTCCTGTGGATGGGAGGTGAGAGGTAAGCTGGGTTGCACTAAATCCATAGCCAGAATTCAGTGCTTGAGTCTTTGATGGAGAATGGCTGCCTTTAGACTCGGGCATGTGGGCTATCTACGGAATTGTGTATGGGACTGTGTGTATGGTAACCTTATGCTGCAGCATGCCCCTAGAACTGTGCTTCTGTGTAAGAGAGAGAAACCTTACTTTGGTGCAAAGGGAACAGATAGCCTTCCCAGAGCTTCTCTGTGAATGAAAATACTTCCCAACAGAAAGTTCTTACTCTTTGTTTTAAACCGAATCAACAAGTTCTTCTCAGCTGTAAAGCACCAGCAACGTTTGTTCTCTTGCTACCCTGAGAAACTTCTCCATGTGAAAGAGTAACCTGCCCTTGAGGGACACTGGGGTGTTCTTGGTGGACCTGAGAAGGAGCTTAGCAGGCAAGTCCTTGCAGCTCTGTGGTCACTCAGCTTGGTGGGGTTTGTTTTTTAATGCCCAGAGTTTATGCCAACCCCAAAGTTTCATGGGGTAGTCAAATACAGAAATCCTATTAGGCACAAAATCTTAACAGTTTTGTGACAGCAAGTCATGATCAATTATTTATGAATAGGGAATATAATTAAAAAGTAGCTTATTATATATTTTTATCCTTTTTTGGTACAATAATAAATCTATAAGGGTTACTGTCTTCATTTGCAAGTTTCATTCATAGATGCAGGTGGCTAATTCTGTTTGGGGAAGTTGCACCCTGGTGTTTTAAGTAGTTGAGAATGAGTCATTTTAATATGTGGGTTAGTATTTATGCATGAGGGTGGTCAAAGGCTTTTACAAGGCTTTTGTAGACAAAATCTTCACTTGCTTATTTCATCTGGAGCAAACAGTTGTCACACTGAGGTAGCAGACTTACAAGTGTGTGTTACACTGCCCTTCCACAAGCTGGCCTGTACAGCTGTGCCAATGAGAATGGTGGTGTTCAGCAGAGCAGAAATTTGGCTTTCTAGTGTACGAGACATTCCTAAAACAAGGTCCCTTGACACACACTTTCTGGCCAGTGTTCATTTTCCCCACAGGCAGACACCCCCCCCCCCCCCCCCCCCCCATTGTACTTTATTCACTGCCAGCAAGAAGCGCTGCAGAAGCTGCTCTCTACCTCAGTCCTGCCAACTCGGTGCCCATCCACTTGAGAGATGTTTGGTACATGCTCTGTGTGCTCGTTGAATGCGATAAGTGAAAAACTGTAATTGTGCAAAAATTGGAACTGGGGATTCAATAGCCTGCTAGTCATCACTTTTGTGCCATCTCCCACCTATATCTAGAGTGTTGTGCATTAACCTATCGGCTGTTATAGTAGCAAACTGGTTTCATGCAGTTTAGGTATTCTACGGACTGCAAAAGGACTGTGAAATTGTGTGTTATTTAATTCAGCTTTCTTTCCTACTCTTTTCTTTTATGTATGCATAGGAGTGCAAATCTGAAAAATGTAATGGAGTAATCACTTACTGCCTGTAAAAGTAGTGCTTCACTGTATTGTCTAATCTGATAAGAACCTGAAGGATGTCACACGTAATGTCATCAGTGGTGAATGTTCTGCTGCCTGTCTTTTAAGCCTGCCTTGCTCTGTTTATGGCATCCAACACAGTTTGAACAGGAGCGGATCACACATGCATGAGGAGCCCAGTGTCACTCTGTGCCACAACGGTAGTGGGTCTTGCTGCCCCTATCTCACCCATAACTTAAAGGCAGAGGTTCTTACTGTGTTTTTTTTGAGAGAAGGGTGGTACAATGAAGTTTACAAAGAGACAACATTCCTCTCCAAGAGAAACCAAACATCCCCCCCCTTTTTTTTTTAATGTACTCACCTACATGCACTTTGTGTTTCCCTCATGTCTTCACAAGACTCTCACTCTCCCATTAACATCACCCAATTGGCAAGAGCGTACAGGCACTTTAAAGCTCATGTGTCGGAGCGGGAGTTCATGAAGGTGGCAGGGCTCACGCACGTCAGAAGTCAGATTGTATCTGCTGCAGTCTGTTCCTCTAACTGCGTGGCTCTGGCAACCCCCTCCTGCCTCCTGGGACAGAAGGATATCACTTTGCCTTTCTCACGTGTTGAAGTGCGTTTTTGAGAATCTGCCATTGTTGCTGTTCTACAGACTGGGCTTCTGTGGTGGAGGAGTAGGCATAATTGCTCTCTCTAACAGCAATTGGCAGCAGAAACCAAAATCATTGTAAACCGAGACCTTGCCCAGCTTCCTTAAGTACACTTTTTTTAGTTTGTGGAGAGGACTGTTGTACCAAATCTTTCTTGACACAGGCTGATCAAAAGTCAGTTGAAGCCAGCAGTGCCACTTTATTGCCGTCTGCAGGTTTGGGGTTGGGATCCCATACCTGACACAAATCAGGTCAATATGCATCATACAAATATGTATACAGTTTACTACGGTTTCAAGGATCAGACCATGATTCAGCAAATGGAAATCATCTCAGAAAATGTTGGTTGTCTGTGGGTAGGTTTTTTAATTATTTTTTAAAAAAACTTTTAGAAAGAAAGTACTCAGTAATTGCAGAATAAATAAAACCAGGATTTTGTTTGCACTGTAATGTTGTCTTTGTTTATTTAAGTGATTGTATGATATTTTTCCAGTGAAGGAATATTCTTCCTAGACTTTTTAATGTACATTGAAAATGCGGTGTGTTGCAGTGTGTAGTATTGCATATAGGTGGAAGATCTCGTAGTGATCATGCCTATATAGCACATTAAAATTTTATTTTAAAAAAAACATGAACATCTCCCTTTTCTTCCTCTAATTATTAATGTGTTCTCAGATTGTCTTGAACAGGGAACAGCTGAAGTGGCTTTTCAGAACAACTTATGCTTGTGTCTTAACTACGTAGTGCAAGTAGCTATTAGGCTATAGTCTGTTTTGGAGTCTGGGAAATCAGGTGGCTCAGTTCTGCCCTGAGTAATTCTCTGGATAATTGCGGCTCTGCAAGGGCTGTGCCAGAGCAGCACAGGTGCATGTATGAATGACATCGCTGTCCTGTTGCTCGAGATGCTCAGGGATGACATTACTGCTGTTTACAGCATAACGCAGCTGAATTACCTTCTGCAGATTTTAAAAGAGATGCTAATTAGGCTTCTATTTTGGTGAGTATCTTCAGCATGGTAAAAGGTCCTGAGCTGTTACAGTAGGCATGATTACACCTCACAGCTCGTTTCATAATTGGAAAAATCTTTAAAGTTTGTAGAGGTACAGCCATCACCATGGGTTCTGTACTTGCTAATAGCTTATCATCTGACTGTGAAATGAAGTCTGTGGAGCCAGGATGCACGGTGAGGGGCAGGACTGTCTGAAGTACAAAACACACACTTGTAGCTTCTCAAAGGACTTGGCCTGAGTCTGCGCTCTGAGGAAAAACATTTTTGGAATGACACATTTATGTACAGTTCCTCCCTATCCCCGTGAGGCTCAGGGTTTGCCCGTTCTCTTGCTCTCATGGCTCAGGCTGTCAACACAAATGTGTCAACACAAATGTGGTCATGCTGGTAGTGGCTGCAAAAGCCGTCTTTCCTCCAAGCTCAGATTCCATATTCACCCCTCTGCAATGCTAATCTACGCTCTGGGGTAATCAGTTGGTCCTCAGTGGCTGGGGAGACAGGGGATGGTCTGCCCTTCTCCTCCTCTGCTGCTGCTGGTAATTCATGCTGTCCTTGGGTTGTACCTGGCTGTGGTGCTGGAGCAGAACAAGCAATGTCTTGGGGCTTGTGTAAAAACAACACAAACTAAAAACACTCAACACACCGCTGCACTAACTCCTGGAGAGGGGTTATTTCATGGCTGTGAAACAAAACAGAAATGAAGCAGACCTTTCTGCACTCCTGGTCTCAGCAAAGAGGGAAGGGAACAAACAGTAGAGAGTCTCCTGGTTTTTGTACAGTCTTTCCCTTTTAATCATCTGAACTGATCACACATAAAACACTGCAAATTGCTTCTTTTTTATTTCTTCTAGCTGGAGTCCCTTGTAAGAAGGAAATTGCAGCAGCTGAACAAAGCTGGGTGTCTGAAATGAAGCAAGTAGAAGTCCTACTGAAAAAGATGCTGGCAGGTTGCATGAAACAGCCATGTGAAATCCCATTTTCTGCAGTATGTTATTGCTGGTCTTAGGCATTGAGTTAACTCTGAGAACCATGTACCCCCAATTCAAAGTCGCTGTAATGATCTCTCAGTGCTCTGGACCTTGCGGTTAGTTCAGTGAGAGGATCAATCCAAGCACTGCCTGGGTTTTGTCACGTGTCTTTCAGAGTCCCTGGGTTTCACTTACGGATGCTGCCGGTTCCAGGATACAAACAGAGTAGCTTAACTGCAGCTTTGCAGAGCTCCGTTTTCTTTCTAAGCTTAATACAGAGAATGTTATTACTGGAGGGGCACAGGTAACAGTTAGGTGCTGATACCTGCAGTAGTACAGGAAAATGAAATGTTGCATCAGTGCCATACTGTTGGTGCCTTCCTCAGCCCAGAGCAGCTCACAGTGCCTACCTATTACATGAAACTGATGTGATGTTTTTGTCAATGACTTCTATTTCAGGCGGCTGTCCAAACACAAAATACTCCCACAGCATAGACGTACAACGCTATCAAGCCTCAGAAAAATCTGAGGGCTCCTACTGCTATCCACACCACTCAGAGAAGCAAATTTGCAGGACTGATACCAGCACCTTCCCTCTCGTTGGTCAAGCAGTTTTGCCACCAGAAAGGGGCTGTTAACCTGCCAGCTAAAGGTCCAAGTGCACAGGGCCTGTATTCTTATTGAAGAATAAACCCAATGATTATCCTAGATCTGTCTCAGATATCCTGGACTGCCTCCTTCTGCCAGTCCACATGTTGGAAAGGACTGTAGCAGTTGATAAACTGAAAGGAAACCCACAGGGAGCTTGATGGGCATGAGGAACAGGCCAGCGTGAACCTCCTGGAGTTCAACAAAGGCAGTCCCACACCAGGATGCACTGACCACCAGGGTATGGCAACAAATAGCCTACCAGATCCAGGAAAGGTATGTATTCATACATTACGTGAGTGAATGCATGCCAAACAACCGAGCCACAGAAGAACACCACAACACTAAAGCCAAACAAAGTATAACCCTGGTTGCAATTATGAACCTGGACTGGCAACACAAAGAATTATCAATGGTCCAACAGGCCCATGAGATGGCAGGCCATAAAGGCCAACGTGGTATTTGGTGTTGGGCCTGGTGATTACATGGAATGAATCTGCATGAAGAGTTGCAGGATTGTGTACAGAATAAAAGATAGAGTCAGTGGGAGGTGGCAGGGGTTGGGCCTGGCTGAAATTTAGCTACAAAGGCATGGAAAAGAAAAAGGGAGTAATTTAAGAGTAAACAACATTTGAACGCTATGAAAGTTGGAAATATATCATGGGGAAGATGTGGAGGACCTTTAAAAAAGGCATACTGAATGCCAGTGAGGTAGGAGCCAAGTGTTAGATGCTGAGAGAATGTGGATGCACCAAACTGGAATCAGGCACTCTCTACACAGATCTGTAACTGGTATTGTCCAGTGTCACTCGGGAGACCTGGAAGAGACTTCCAACAGAGAGCCCAGAGAGAGAGGATTTGGGGAGAGACTAGAGCAACATCAGGAGACTCCAGGGAGACCCAAAGAGACCTCAAGAAAAACCCTGGGGAGAAAATGGGGAGATTTCAGGAATGCCTGGGGAGAAACGAAGGGGACCTCATATAGGGACCTGCACTCAGACTACCCACAGCATGGCTGGAACTGCTTTGCTGACACCTGACTTCTCTCCCATGTGGTTTTCCACACAGGGAATGAAAGTTGTCTCAGGAACTGCTACAGTAACCAACCCAACTTCTCTCCTGGATTACACAGACTTCCCTGCAGAACAGAGGAGTCACATCATTAACATCAAACATATCCATGACATGAGGGTTTTGGTGTCTGACTCCATTTAGTCTCCACACTGTCAGTTTGGTCTTAAAACTGCAACAACCAACCTTGAGTCCTCTGTTCCCTATTAATTATTGCTATTAGTTGTGGTTAAATAATTCCAGATACAAATATATGTGGTATAATTTTAATAAATGATTGCAATTGATAACCACATCAGTATAATAAGGACAATTCTGAACAGTGACTTCAAATGTCCAGGATGGACTCAGCTGAAGCCCTGGAAGAAGCTATCTATTCTGCTGCCTCCATCTGTTCAATCCATATATGATCAGCTCTGTGAGATTAAAATCCATTTAAACAACATCTTTGAATTTTCTGTTCATTCATAGCCTTCTTTCAGCACAAGAGAAGTCAGCTTCCCTATGAAATCAGCTTTAATGGAAAGAATGGCCTGTAAGCTTTTACCATCTGCCTGTTACATCCACACATAGGGAATGTCCTTGTTCTGCTGCTGTTAAGGCCATTTTTCACCCTCCTAAACCAACAGCTTGGGCAGCCCCTTTTCTTACTTCATGTCCCTGGGGCAGTCATCACACCGCCTGAATTCTTCTGGGCTCAGGCCACTGTGCACAGGCTGAGTTAAAGAATTTGACTTGCCTGCAAGAGACCCTGGTGCAAAGCCCAGCGTTAGCTCTTCCGCATATGGGATCTGTTGTGAGGAAAGCTAGGAGCACCTTCCCTTCAAAACTGCTTTTAAGCTGCTGGCTCCACCTGTGCCACATTACAGCTGGGTAGCATCTACATTAATGGCTAGTCTTGTACCTCCGTCATTCTGATCCTGACCGGCTGCCTTGGCTTCCTGGCTTAACCTCAGGCCTGCTGTGTCCCCATGGACCTGCTGCTTTAGCAGTGGACTGAGACAGACCCTGCTTGCTGGCTCAGCATCCTTGCTCCTTGCAGCATGTCTTGCTGTCACTCTCAGCTCCCAGCTCACTTTCTTGTATTGCCTTCCCTTGCTGCTCCCTGACACCTGGCTCAGCTATTTGTGTGGCCAAGTCAAGGATTTCACTGAAAAGTCACCCAGGAACCACTCCCATACACAAACACACCGAGTTCCTCAGTAATCTCCATAGTTCACATAGCTGGGATACCAGAAACCTTCAGCACCAACAGAATGAAACAGCCTGCAAATTCCCCATAACATGGACTTCAGAGCCACCCACCTCCAGCAAACAATTATCCGGAGGGGCGAGAACAGTTTCCTTCCCACTCACCCATTCAGGAAAGCTGTCACCCACTCCAGCAATGCCATGCAATGTGCTGGGGAAGGGATGGGAGCTAAGAGATCCTTTACTTTTGCAAGCACCACCATGAAAGAGGAACATCCCAGGCAGCTCTTGCTTCTGTTTCTTTTCTGGTAAACTAGATCAAAATCCCATAACTCAGCAAACAGGCTACAGCATGACTGTGGGGACGCAGGCAGCACCGATGTGAGGACATTCCTAGAAGCAGAGGCAGTCCTAGCAGGCAGAACACACACCATCACATGGGAGCTTTCCCCAGTAAATGACACCAGAGCTCTACTCCTGCCCTTCCTGGCGAGCAGCACCATGAGGCTTGTGTTGGGTCTGTCTGAGCTGGAGTCACCTTTTCCCTGCAGCAGCCCGCACAGTGCTGTACTCTGCACTCGTAGCTGGAACAGCACTGATACCACTCCAGTGTTGTGTCTATTGCTGTGTAGTGCTGGCACGGCATCAGGACTCCCTCCAAGCCCCCAAGAGCCAGCAGGCTGGAGGTGGGCAAGTGATGGGGAGGGGACATTGCTGGGGCAGCTGACCTAAACCAACCAAAGGGATATTCCATAACACCTGATGTCACACTCAGCAATAAAAGGGGGGGCTCTCATGGGGGAGGGGTCTGTTCCTCCTGAACAACCACTACGCGTTTGAGGCCCTGCTTCCCAGGACGTGGCCGAACACCGCTTGCTGATGGGAAGTAGAGAATAATTTTTTCTGTCTCTGTGCTTCCGCACGGACTGATTGTTTCTTTTGTCTCTGTTTTTCCTCCCCATTCCCTTTCCCTTTAATTAAACCTTTCTCATCTCAAACCTCGAGTTCTCTGTGTTGTATTTTCTCCCCCTTCCTCTTTGAGGAGAGGGGGAGTGAGAGAGCGGTTGTGGTGGAGCTCGGCTGCCCACCTGAGTAAAACCACCACAAGCTTCAGCACTTCTCTCATGTCCTGCAGACAGCAGCAGGCCTAAGAGGAATTTGGCTATCACTGTCTGCCACCCAGGACAATGCTGCAGAAACCAGTCACTGGTCACACTGCCTTTCAGGCTCCTGAGAAGCTGAACTATCAGCTCAAATGCGAAGGCATAGTTTGCTTCACTGCTACGTAGCCCTGTGAATCGAGGCAGCAGAGCAGGCCTCAGCTACGTGGCCTACCTCTCTGTCTAGCATGCAGACTCCTCTGGCTGTCCATAATAGTTTCAGGGACAGCACTACAGAGCTTTGCAACACAACCAGCTCTGCAGGCAGAGAGAGGAGGCCAGAAGCCTGGCTTGACTCTGCATTCCCTCACAAACCTCCTTCCCCTCCTGGTACCCAGCTACTTGCCATTAAGCTTTTTGACAAGCTGGTTGAACAACCTGGGCTCTTCACAGTTACTCAGCTCCAGGAACAGTATGGCTGACCCACAGGATTTCATGCAGAGACCTTTCTATTTGCACCTCGCTGTGCTAGAGCCAGGCTTCCCCCCACACGTGGTCATCAAACTTCTCCCCAGATCCTGGGCCTCCTGGGACTCCAGCCAGCCCTGTTGCCCTCCCAAAAAACAGCCAGGCCCTGCCGCAGGAAGCCATTCTCATGCCCTGGGAGAGGACAACAGAGCTGCTTTCTACTAGACACTGCTGCTCACCACTGCTCTGGTGTCTTCTGTACTTCACATAAAAGGTGGCCCTAAGCATGCTTGTCACTCTGGGCACAGTGACCGCTTCATGGCTGCATTGTAAAGCATGTTTCTGGCACTACCCAGTGTGCTTGGCACCATGTCTTTGGCACCAAAAAAAAGAGAAAATAATCCCCTGAGGAGAGAGGGAAGAAGCAAAGGACTATCAGTTACCCCAGGCTAGAGCAAGGGTTCAAGAGCATGGGTTGGCCCCATCTCAGCAGCGCCTGTCTCGACACCTGCCATATCAGGGAGTAATTGGCAAAGTTACCTCTGCCCTGGGCCCTGCTGGAAGGAGTGGCATGCCCACGGGCAGACAGGACCGCTTCCTGCTGCTTCAACTTTAACTTAGCGATATGGTTTAGTGGAGGACTTGTTAGTGTTAGGTCAGAGGTTGGACTCCATGATCTTGAGGTCTCTTCCAACCTAGACAATTCTGTGATTCAACAGAAGCAGGGCACAGTCCACTTTGCCCCGCTGCTGGCAGCTGCTTGCATTGAGAAGTGGATCTGGCGCTCAGGCAGCCTGTGCCTGAGCTTGGCTGCTTCTTGGGGAAGAGCTGCACAGCCCAGAGGCACCTGCTGAAAGCCCCTGCTGTCCTGGGGTGGGGTGACAGTGTCACAGGTAAGAACTAACATGTAAGAAGCTCTGGCTTTGAGTATTCTCCATCTCATGTCCCAGGCAGAGGCTCTAGCTTTACCCCAGCAGGACATACGCTCGGGATCTTTCTTATAAGGCTGTTGGGCTTCCCTGGTACCCGTGGGCCTTCAGTGCTAGCAATAACTTGATTTCCATTTTTCACCTAGTGTTGTTTAACCTGGCAGGCAGCCAAGCACCACACAGCCATTCGCGTGCTCCCCACCCTGACCTGGGATGGGGAGAGCACTGAAAAAAAGGTAGAAGTGCAAGAACTCACAGGATGTGATAGGGGTAGTTTACTAATAAATAAATAAATAATAAAAAATAAATAAAAAGTGATGCACCATGCAATAGTTCGCCAGCAGCTGACCAATACCCATCCAGTCTCCAAGGAACAGCAGTCCACCAGCCAACTCCCTCCAGCTGGTTTGCTGACCATGACACCCCATGGCATGGGACATCCCTTTGGCCTGCCCAGGCCAGCTGTCCTGGCCATGTCCCCTCCCAGCTCCTGGTGCACCCCCAGCGGGCCCTCTGGCAGGGCAGAACCAGGAGCTGCACAGTCCTGGGCTCTGTGCGAGCACTGCTCTACAGCAACTGAAACATCCCTGTGTTATCAGCATGATTCGCATCCTAAATCCAAACCACAGCACCACATCAGCTACTGTGAAGAAAATCAACACTATCCCAACCAGTGCTCCAGGACCCTGTCCCCCATCTCAGCCTCCACTGGACTTACTCTGCAAATAGTCACGTCTTTCTTGTGGTAAGGAGCCCAAAACCCAAAACCAGTGTTCACATATGGTGTAACAATGGCCAGACACAGAGGAGGAACCACTTAATTCTGGAAATTTATTCTGGAATTAATCTGCTGGCTACAGTCGTGCCAAGAGAGATCAACAACTGCATGGTTGGCTTTCACTGATGCCCAGGGTTCATTGCTGACATGTACAATTGGTTGTCCACCAGGACTCCCAGGTTCTTTTCTGCAAAACTACTTTATCTTCATTCAGTGCCATCCCTCTACCAGTGTGTGGCCTCAATCCCTTGCATGTGCATGACTTCAAAACTGCCTTTGTCAAATTTCAAGTGATTAATGCTTGGCCCATTCCTCCAACCTGTCTAGGTTCTGCCTGAACAGCAACCCTGCCCTCCATTTTTACTGCTCCTTACAATATTATTTTTTTCAGTGAAATGTATGCAAAGGCAATGTGTCCTACCATCCACGTAGTTAATACAGACACTAAATTGTGCTGGCCTAAATACTAATCCCTGAGGGCTTGGTCTATTCCTCGTGCCACTCATGCCCAGATACCAGTAGGACTTTGTACCACAGATTGCAGCTTTTTGCACCCAGTGGTCCAGCTAGTTTTCCATCCATCTTACAGCTTGTCAATTCCTGCATCACCAATTAGGCTGTAAGGATAGGAGGGAGACAATGCCAAAGGCCTTGCTAAAGTGTACAATGACCATTCATTTCTTTCCCCCTGCCCAGTGAGCCTGAACCATCTCATCTTAGAGTGACTTCCAAGGAAGCTTTCCCCCAAAACCTTCTTGAGGAATGAGGTGAGACTGACTGGTCTGTTGGTCCCTGACCAGACTCCACGCTTTCTTGAAGATGAGTGTGAGCTTTACCTTTTTGAAGTTCCTGCAACTCTTGATACAGCTGAGGTGAAGAAATAGTCTATGAAATTCTATGACAGGTTAAAAGTTTAGCTATCTTAATGTTATGTCTGTGAAATGCTGAAGAACAGTGTGCTAAAGGTATTCTGGAAGCTCAAACAACCTCCTTCCAGCTTCTCCTTGTTCTTCCTTCCTGTTTGCTTGATAAAACATTATAAAAATTACTGTAATTTTTCTGTTTTACTGATGGCACCAGAAACAATGTTCTTGTGTATTCTCAGTTTGTCTAGAACAATTCTAGTAATCTGTTATCTTTTACCTGTTAGACTCCTTTTTGTACTTCCCTGACTTAGAGGAGGCAGGAAACTGAGCAGGGACAAGTTCCGCTAGAGAGTGACTATATGCAGCGTCATGTTTCCTATTATAATAATTCCTGAGTTTATTTTTATGGGATAGAGACATTAAAATTGCAGTGATGAAAGTTTTCTGTTTATTTGTTCTAGAGAGAACTTCCCTGTCCAATCATTACAATGGCTAACTATTTTGTTTACATTCAGAGCTTATCTTTACATGGAGATTGTTTCAGGTCAAGTTCCACAAGCCAAAGAAACCATTCAGTACATAAGAAGATCAGCTCAGGACTGTTGACCTTGAAATGAACTTTGGCTCGTTTTGTGTCAGTTGAGTCTCTCTCTAGTTGTGCTTGTCCTTTTTAATTTCACCGTGTTAGCTACAATTTCTCCTGTTTCAACTCGGTGTAAATGAGTGCAAACATACCTTTGGTTATTTTGAAAAGTGCCAGACTGAATTGAAATCATACAAATTGGTCAACTCCCTTTTTTTGTTTTGTTTTGTTTTATTTTTGTTTTACTTGTTTCTTCTGTATTTTTTTGTTTGTTTGTTTGTTGTTTCCAGACCTAAGTTGCACTGAATGTGTTGTCAGAGAGCAGAAACACACAGGAACAACAAGCACAGCATCAGTCACCTTCTCAGCTGCAATTCAGAGAACTTCCACACCATCAGCTGTGCTGCGAGTTGGTTCATGGCATTCCTGGACACAGCTCTTGTCACCTTCATTTCCTCAAGATTCTGCAAAGTCCAAACCCTTTCCTGAAAATGCACTTTGTGGCATTGTTCAGGGCTCACAGAAGCTGCAGAGCTGCTGTGTGGAGCTGCCCTGTGCATTCTTCCTGCACGCAGTTCGCATTCCTCAATTTACAGCTATGCAGCCACCCAGCGGCTGGTGCATGTGCAGACCGAAGCTTTCCTGCTTTTAGAGAAACACCACAGTAACCAAGCCCAGAGGAGTTATAGCAGGGACTGCTGGGATTTATTATTGTTATTATTATTATTCTTTTATTTAAGCTTAATGTTAACAATATTTATCATGTTCCAGTATGTCTTCACGCTGCGTTTTCTCATTACTGAATCCTAGCATTTTGCTTATTTCAACAACAGCAACAAAGAAAACAGAAACCATGTTTAGCCTGCTTGTGGTCATTCCAGTTTTTGTCATTTGTTTCTTGGCTGCATTTCTCCTTTCCTTCCTTTATATTAATTTCCCATTCCTCCTCCTTTTGCCAATGACTGGAAAAGCTCAAATATAAATAACAAATCATTTGATTTCTGCTTTGGAAAATGAAACATATACATGTTTTGATGGGAGAATGAGAATGTTGGATTTTAAGTTATTTCATCTTCTTCAGGCCATCCTGGCATGGTCTCGCCCAGCCCACCTGGTCTTGGTGGGGTGAGCCTGACCATGCATCCCCCTCAATAAGGTCCCTCCTAGCTCTCTGGAAGTTTGGGACCAGGCTGCATGCTCTGCCTGGAAATGCTGATGCTTTCTAAGCTAGGACAAGCCAGGGCACTGGGCTGCAGGAGAAAGGGCTGGAGAGAATCCAGTCTTTGCCATCCTGGTGAGGACTGAATTCTCCCAACTTGGCCCATGGTAGACCCCTGCCTGGAGCAGGGCATGAAGATACTGCTGCAGGAGTGGAGTCCCTGCCCAGGCAGTCTGCTGTCCCCTGTGACTGTAAAGGCTGTAAACCCAGCCTTGTGTCCTTCTGTTCTCTGCCCAAATGTCCACGGGCACAACTGGGAGCTGTGGAGAGATGACAGCCCTGGTCAGGGTGTGCAGGACAGAAGGGAGATTCCCCCAGCCCCAGTCTGGCCAGTGTCCCCAGCAAGTACAGGCTGCCCACGACCTAGGAGGTGAGGAAAGCCGCAAACACTGAGCAACCCCTGATGTTCTCTGTATGGCATCAGCAGCCCATGTGGTGCAGCCCCATTGCCTCTGCATGCCTTTCTGCATGGCTCATGTCCCTGGGTGTGCCTATTCCACATGGCCTATCTCTGTCAGTGTGCCTTTGTAGAGGACTCAGCTGCCTCGGTGTGCCTTTCTCACAGCCCTGCTGCCTCAACGTGACTTTCTGCACAGCCAGAGTGCCTCAGCATGCCTTTGAACTGCCCTTGTGCCCAGCACTGAAAGGTACTTGCAGGCCCCCAGGCCAAACAGAGGGCACTCAGAGGCCCCGGGTTGAACAGAAAGGAATTCAGACAGTCCTGGTTCAAACAAAATGGCTCCTGGAAGCCCCTGCCGTGTATAAAATAGCAACTGGGGCCCCTGCTGCACACAGATGGGCACTCAGAGGACCCTGTGATGCATGGAGAGGCACTTGGAGGCCCCTGGGCCACAGAGAAGGGCCTTCAGAGGACCCTGGGTCAAACCATCAATGGACAACACAGAGAGGCACTTGCAGGGCCTTAATGTTTGCACAAAGGTGCCTGTGCCACACAAGAGAAGGTAAAATGAGGCTACTGGGTCAAAGAGAAATGCAATCAAAGGTCCCTGGCCTATACAGAAAGGGACTTAGAGTACCCTGAGTCTAACCAAGAAGAAAATAGAAGCCCCTGGGCAACACAGAAAAACACTTGGAGATCCCTGCACTGAACAGAAAAGAGCCTGAAGGCACCTGTGGTCAAATAGTGGAGGCAAGTAGATGCCCTACCACCTTAGGAACCTGGAGGGACCTGAGCCACACAGAAGAGTGTTCCAAGGACTACAGGACACAGAAAGGCACTTGAAATGCCTGGGGATGCATAGAAAGGTGCTGAAAGAAATACATATTGATTAGAGATGCATTTTGAAGCCCTTGTGGCATGAAAAAAGTAACCAACAAACTAATTTTTAGGCATCTGGATTGAATAGAAAAGTTCTTGAAGGATTGGAATATGAGTAGGACGTGTAGAGACACTACTGTGTTATTCGCAGAGAAGTGAAGGCTAGTAGAGTGGATTATCAGTTTTATATAGTTTACCTGTAAGCAGTCTAGCTAAAGAAAAATAAAGCTCTTAAGATGTGATACAAAATACCAGTAGCTGTTCTATACATCTTCTCCCAATGACAAGAGCTTCACCTGCTGCTTGTTTTCACTGTCATGTCAGGTAAAATTATATCTAAGTTTTACCTTAATGATTTCCACTCATATGCAGAAATCTATACCTTAACTGAAATGGTACTTGAATAAGCAGGCCTGGTGTGAGGCTGAGAAGTAGCTTGAGAGCTTCTGATGCTTGAGCTTTTAATGCGCTCCAGATATTCACAACAACTTGGGCAGCAAGTCACACTGTTCTTTTTTCATGGTGTCACTCAGGTGCTGGACACTCTGAACCACTTGCAGGGAACAACTTGAGCATGCTGTCTCTAGGCATCACAACAGAGAGGGCTCACCAAAGGGCAAATGTGAGGTGCTCATGTTTCTATAAATCTCTGGAGAGTAGTGAGATAAAAAACTCTGCTGAAAACACAGAAGTATTCGGTACAGTCACAGCTAAAGCTAGCCATTGAAAGGATTTCACAGTGCTGACGGGCCAGCAGAAAACAGCAGATGAAAATCAATGGCAGAAAATGTAAGATAAAGCAAATGCATTAGTGGGAAGGCCACATACTTAATATTATGTGCAATTCTGATTATTCATTCTTGAACATTCTCAAGAAAGTTATAATGCAGACATAAGAGGTACAAAGGAGGATGACGTGGGTTATCAAAGGTATTTAATAGATTTTCTACAGCTGGAAAGCCTTCAAGGTAGTCAACTGCACCATGAAAAGCAAACACAGACTCACAGAATGGGTTGGGTTGGAAGGGGCCTTAGAGACCATCTAATTCCAACTCCCGTTAATATTTTTAATCCTTACGCCATTCCAGGGGCTCTTTAGCAACCTTGTTTACTGAAGATCTATGTAGGAGCAAAACGTTACATATAAAATTGAACACTGGTTAAGGCCCATACTGAATCCATGCCCTTGTTTTGTCTAAGCCCTATTTATCTGTGCTTGAGTTTACAGGTACATTTGACAGTTACTGCAGAGCCTGTCTGAAGAAGGACCCTTACCACAGCCATCTGTCATTCTCTGTTAGGGCCTTTACTTTGTTACCTGTGTTCTGTATTTCTGCCTTTTATAAGGAGAGAAAATAAAAGTTAATGCTCACAAATGGTGAAGTCTCTGCATGGCTCTACTGAATCTTGTTCAGGTCATTTGATGAAAGATCTTACCTAAAATTCACCCAAAACAGAGGTGAGTAGACTAATAGGGCAGGATAGAACACTTTAGGCTACTTGATGTTGAACTTTCTTCTGAGTGTGACGAAGTAAAAATATTAATTGTCATAGGAATTGTCTAAACTTTAAATTTCCACAAGTTTCAATGTTCAGGCATAATTCACCAATTCACAGAGTTCTACATTCTTTAATTTAGCTCTTCAGTCTGCAGTGAATGAAGAGATTATAAACTTTTCCCTTCTATAATGGTTTGGTCTTTTGTGAGGTTTCAGAATCTGCTCTTCCCTTTTAAACTTTTTACGTTCAAGTAATGAAAGCACTTGCTTCTGAAAGCAAAATCTGAGGCTTAACCCTTAAGCTTAAACCTTCCTTTCACTTACTTGATATTTGTTGCCCTTGCGGGCCTAGTGTTAAATTTCTAATTTCATTGACTTAGCTTCTGGTGGAATGTTATCTAATGTACATATATAAGTGGTATAGCAATCTCACATACACAAAATACATTTTTTTTATCTTTCCACTGGGAGAAGTCTTAAAGGTAGCATATTCAATCTTAATGTTCTTCCCTCCCATTTAGACTTATCTAATCATTTCAGATGACTGGAAAAATCTGCTTTTTATTCAGAGAGGATATCAAATTCTTCTAGTAACCTCCAAGTTTTTGCTTTTGTTGTTGTTGTTTTTAAAGTTTTGAGGAAAAAATAATTTTTTGTTGTTTGTTTTTGTCATTTTATTGAGAATTCTCAGATTATAGTTGTCATATGAAACAGTTAGAAAGAGAAAAAAAAAAAAAAAAGACTTTTTTTAAATCTCAGATATCCACTGAAAATATCTTTATAAGGAAAGTTTTCATGTAGCACTGAAGATCACATACTGCTATTGATTGCAGTTATCATTTAAAGAATGTCACAATATTACAATTTTATCTTTTTAATAAAATAAACTTTTATGCTTCTCCTGTTTCTTGAATCTGATCATCCAGCTTTCCGTTTGTTTGAATTTCTATTTAAAATTGTAAAAATTTCCAAAGCTGGATGCAGTACTAAATCTACCAGTGCCTGCATAATGACTTTACTAATTCCTCATCTCTGATGGAATTACCCTACCCAAGGGATTCTAGAATCACTGTTTCATTCACAGTTTCTTTGTACTGGCAGTGGGTATCATGGGTAATAATAACAAATAATTCAACCAAACAGCTTCCACCTGGGAACAAAAATATGGGGTAGCTATATGCTTTATGATCTGAAATTTTCTTTCTCACCAGGTGAGCTGTGAAACCTATTCAGTATAATCCATAAAATATTCTATCCCATCTCCTAAGTGAAGATGTTCTCTGTCTTGATGTCTTTAGCAAAGATGATGAGAATGCATGTATCTTGTGCTGTCAGTAAAGGAAATCTTGGAAAAAGATAACCCCAAACATAATATTTGAAGAACTGCAGTGGCAATCTCCAGTTTAACAACTGTTGTGTATTCTATCACTTTTTTTTTTTTTTTTTTTTCTGTATTCCAGGGAAGAGCTTTCATATTTTCTGTTTAGAAAATCAGCTATCAAAGCAGTTATCAAAGCAAGATTTATTTTTTTTTTAGATCAGTATGATTTGCTCATATTTGCTGATACATCTTTTTGTTATTTATTACATTTTGTATTCTACATTTTTTGTTATTTTTTATTTTGGAGAAACACTTAAGTTCTGCGACAGCCTACCTAGCCAGAAAAAATGTTCTCTTTAGGGGCTCCTTTGAACTGCAGAGGTGATTTTTGACATGCATCCTCTCTGTGCTCTACTTTCCCCATTAACCATCTAAGGACCATCAGCTAGCAATGGGAAATGCTTTCTTTTTCTGCAGAGAATGTAAACTTTCTTTGCTGACAGATTAGACTTTGTTCAATCAAAACTTGACAAAATTGCCATACTTGTTTTTTTTGTTTTGTTTTTTTTTTGTTTGTTTGTTTGTTTTGTTGTTGTTGTTGTATGAATTTGAGTCATTTCTATATAAGTACACATTCCAACAAAAATTAAATTAAAATAAAATAAAATAAAATAGCTTAAAAAAAATCTATTTTTCTGGCACGGTTTCAAACATTCTGAAGAATGATCACGTTCATATATTTAACACAGTTTTTTGGATTGGGCCTGATTTATAGTTTATGCCCCAAAGTGAACCCAGATTTTGGTTTGAAAACAACCTATAGTTCAGCAGAAAAAAAAAAATCTGGTTAAGAACAACTGGATAAGATCTTCCCTCCACTCTGACAGTCCAAAAAGATTGCTTCCAAAATACACTTCCCAGGAATTTTCTGAATTTTCTTCTTCTTCCAGCTTATCTCTGGGAGCAGCAAGTTTGATATGCGTTTCTGCACTATGGCCACAGCATAAAGATGATGACTTTTTCAGTTGAGTCATTGTGACTAGTGTCCCCTGCTCCTGACCTCTGGTTTTACGGTTGTCGTAATCAACACCATTTGAAAAGAAAGTGGCCATGATCTGTAAGCAAGCTGGTCATGTATCAACCCCTTTCCCTGCCAGCACTGTGAGGTCCCAGGCTTTGGGCCAAGCCAGCCGGGGTGCAGTGACCTGGGGCACAGGGAAGCATGACAGCACAGGGAGCCCTGCCTGTGAGACCAAGCAGCTGCAGGTCCCAGGTGGGACTTCGACTAGAACTGCTGCTGGGTGGCAAAACCTCTGATCCTTCACTGGTCTGGGACGTCTCCGCCATCACTGGCTTCCTCCAAGGGCTGAGTGAGTGACTTGTGGACTTTTAGGTAAGAGCAGCTCACCACTTGGCAATAACATCTTCAGCAATACGAAAAGTAACATAGTATTAGAAATATGTTATCACAGAATCACAGAATCATCCAGGTTGGAAGAGACCTCCAAGACCACCTAGTCCAACCTCTGACCTAACACTAACAAGTCCTCCACTAAACCATATGTCTAAGCTCTACATCTAAACATCTTTTAAAGACCTCCAGGGATGGTGACTCCACCGCTCCCCTGGGCAGTCCATTCCAATGCCTCACAACTCTTTTGGAAAAGAAGTTCTTCCTAATATCCAACCTAAAACACCCCTGACACAACTTTAGGCCATTCCCCCTCATCCTGTCACCAGGCATGTGGGAGAACAGACCAACCCCCACCTCGCTACAGCCTCCTTTAAGGTACCTATAGAGAGCAATAAGGTCACCCCTGAGCCTCCTCTTCTCCAGGCTGAACAAGCCCAGCTCCCTCAGCCGCTCCTCGTAGGACTTGTTCTCCAGGCCCCTCACCAGCTTCGTCGCCCTTCTCTGCACCCGCTCAAGCACCTCGATGTCCTTCTTGTAGCGAGGGGCCCAAAACTGAACACAGTACTCGAGGTGCGGCCTCACCAGAGCTGAGTACAGGGGGACGATCACCTCCCTAGCCCTGCTGGAGACACTGTTTAGGAAACAGTTTAGGAAAACGATGTTCACTCAATTAGGTGTAGTCCTTAACCATCAAAACAGATGTAGAATATTTGTGTCAGTTTTAAGGTACAGAATCAGAATCAGAAATATTACGCAGGACACAGATACCAAGTGCTTACACAAAAGATTTTGTACATTGAAAAGTACACTGCATACAGTGTTGAAAATGAAGAAAGTATTATGAAGCAATTATTTCCTCTGAGATTAAAAACAGAGACTTGGTGGTTTCACATACCTCCATACTTACGGTAGTACAGCCTTTAGTATTTTTTTGCAATGTATTTGCATGAGGAATGTAGAAAATCCTACAAACACCCTTAGTGAGGCAAGGAAAATGAGAGTTCTCAACATCACAGAGTCAACAAAACAATGCAAAATTACCAAATTATGTGAATGAGACTACTTTTCTATGTGCACTGTGTAGTTAAAATAAATGAATCACTCAAGTAAGGAAATATATCTTACCTCAAGTAGTGCTCTGGGTTTACATTGCATGGTTTTGCTAGCCCAGAGCTGCAGGGGTGGCCTCTGTGAGCAGAGCCCAGCAGCTGCCCCGTGTCAGAGCAGAGCCAGCTCCAGACGGCTCCAAAAGGGACCTGCTGCTGGCCAGAGCTGAGCCAGGGAGCAACACTGGGTGGGCCTCTGGGAGAGCAGAGTTAAGAAAGGGAAAAAATACTGCTGTGCTGCAGCAACTGGGAGAGAGGATTGTGAAAGCGTGAGAGAAGCAGCCCTGCAGCCCCCAGGTGAGTGCCGCAGGAGGGCAGGAGGTGCTGCAGGCAGGCAGCAGCAGTTCCCCTGCGGGCTGTGCAGGGAGAGGCCCCTGGTGGAGCAGGCTGTCCCCCTGCAGCCCATGGGTCCCACATGGAGCAGATCTCCACGCTGCAGCCCCCCCATGGGTGGAGGAGCCCCCGGTGGAGCAGGTGGATGTGGCCTGGAGGAGGCTGCGGCCCATGGAGAGCCCCCGCAGGAGCAGGCCCCGGGCCGGAGCTGCAGCCCGTGGAGAGGAGCCCACGTGGAGCAGGGGCAGAGAGGGACCGAGAAGGAGTGGTGGAGATGAAGTGCTACAGACTGACCACAACCCCCATTTCACCCTTCCCCTGCACTGCTCAGGGGTAGGAGGTGGAAGAGTTCAGATGGGGGGAAGGCGTTTTTGGTTTCTTTCCTTTGGTTCTCACTTGTCTAGCCTGTTAGTAATAGGCAGTAAATCTTACTGTCTCCCTATGCTGAGTCTGCTTTGCCCATCACGATCCTTGTTGAGCGATCTCCCTGTCCTTGTCTCAACCCTCGAGCCCTTTGCATCGTATTTTCTCTCCCTTTCTCTTTGAGGAGGGGGAGTGAGAGAGCGGCCGTGGTGGAGCTCAGCTGCCCACCCACCTAAAAGTACTGCAGCTGCAAAGTACTGGAAATTTTTTCAGAAGCAACAAGGTGTTTAACAAGGAAATATATATTTTCCTTTTTCAGGCTTCCTGAATAATTGGGGTTATTTCGTATTCCCAACTCGGAGGAGGAGAATTGTTGATTACACCTTCTTTTTTCTTACTTGGAAATAAAAGGTGAACAGCTCTAAAAGTAAGGGGAATGTATCAGAATCAAGCTTTTTTTTGCTTTTAATCCTTTCTTAAGGAAAAGATTTATCACACACCTTCCACAGATGTAGGGTGGCAGAGAATAATTTTTGAATTTTATAGTACTAATTAAACTCAGTTTGGGGAGAGTGGTACTTCTCTGATTGTTTCTGAGACATTCGCATTAGCAACAGAGAGTGTTGCGTGGCCACTGCCAGGGGCCTACGGTGATGACTTCAGAAACAGAATTGAACTATGTCACAGTGACACTTTGGTAACAGCTGCCTCTGAGCAAGTTTAGCGAGGAGGGACAGAGAAGTGTGCTGGATGTGATGAAACCACGTGAGGATTTGTGGATCCCACATTGAGGTGCATCGAGAGGGCCCAGCCCTTCTGTAAGTGTTTTGATGCTTCATTTTAGTATTCTGCAGTTTGTGTAAAGTCCTTTCACAAGCATTAAGTTTGGTACTTTGGCTCAGTGATGTAGCTGCACAGGGTAACAGATGCAACATGTGGGTGAGGGCCTCTGCACGTTCTCTCTTTCCCACATACAATCAAGAAAGAAGGGCAGACAAATAAGAGTGTGCTGTGGTCCTGCCATAGACCTCAAGTACTACAGCATAAACAAGAGACTTAAAAGTACCCCATCACATTAAACTTCAGGACAGCAATGCACTTCATCAGCTGGGCTGGCCTGTTGAGTAGAGTGTCTCAGGATGTAGTGTATGAAGATGCACTCCATCTGCTTTCATATTAGCACTTGCAGTGAGCAAGCTGCCTGGCCTTAACATTTTCATTTCATTTTTCACCTGACTTTTGCTGGTTCTTCTCGGTCTAGGAAAAAAAAAAAAAAAAAAAAAAAAGTGAACTCAGATCAAATTAGAAGGATTTCCTTTTCATTAATTCCATGTTCTTAACTTGACAGATTTGGTTATTGACGTAGAAGGGACATATCTGGCCTGACTGCAACACACATGCTCGCAGTGTGGGACAGTTCTCATAAAGGTGATTCAGGGTAGTTTCTGGAAATGAAGACATCAGATGGCAAAGGTAATCTCCAAAAATTTTTTATTTTTTTTGTGCTAATGCAGAAAAGGCAAGTAAGAGTAAAGGTAAGAGTCCAGATACCGTAAGAAGCAGCAACTGTGATGGAAACTTCCTTCTGGCTGATGTGGCTCCATATCTAGTTGTGGAGGTCATACTGCAGGTGGAAGCATGTTCTCGTCCAAATACTTAGCTCTCTGTTTTCACAACAGGTCTAGCAGCAGAATGTCTTTGAAACAACTGTGCCTATGACCAAGTTCATGCATCCTGGTGGACAAGGTAAAAGCTCTGGACAAGCAAAGGGGAAGGATGGATGGGCATACAATATGATCACTTAAATCTTATTTCTCTAAGAAACCTTACTGAGAAAACAAAACAGAACAGAACAAAACAGAACAGAACAAAACAGAACAGAACAGAACAAATGAAACAAGCAGCTCGCTTGCTGGAGACATTGTCTGGGAGACAGTGAAAACACTTGCAGACAAAACATTTCAAAGGACTAACACTTTGAGCTTAATTCTAAACCAACATCCTAAACTCAAACTCTTGTTTATGTTCATTACAGACTGGTATAATAACATGTCACATTTGATGACTTTGCAGCATAGATGTCAGGAATGCAGCTTGGGATCACCTAGGGATGAGCAAGTAATTGTTCCTGGGCTGATGGAAATCTGTTCTAAAGTCTGTTTTCTAACACTCTTCTAGATACTTCTCTGTCCATCAGTCTGTCCTGTCAACTTTGGTGCGAGCGTGCAGTTGTGGCAAGAGGGATTTCCTAGTCCTAATTTGACCTGGTGAACACCAACTTTCCTAGTAAATTGCCAATGTTGCTGAGGACGAAGTAGTATCAAAGCCCTTGTTGATGAAGATATAACAAGTTTGGGGAGGCTTTGGCATTTCTGCACAATGCTGCTCCCTGATTGTGACCCAAGACTCAGATTCTGAACAAAGCAAAGCAAGCTAGAGAAGAACTGCATGTCCTGGTAATTTTCTTTTATTTATTTATTTTTCATTCTTCACTTATAAGAAAATCTAAATCTTTAAACCATTTGTTTGAAAACACAGTTTTATGGAAATGATTGTGGGTGCGCTCCTCAACCTTGTTTGGAACCTGTTTAACCTCGCTTCAGTTAGAGGAGACCTGTGCTCAAATTTATGCTTACCATGATAAAGCGGCATCCTTTTGGTGTTCTTTTCTTTGGCGATTGCAAGTGAGGTTGAAAAGAGTTCTCAGTACGATTCTTCTTTTCCTTTGCAGTATCCCAAACTCCATATTACAGCTGATCTTCATCTCTGATCTGAAAAGCTTCGCAGGCCAAAAGAGAATTGAGATGAGGAGTGAAATACAGAATGCTGGTGAATATTTCCAATTCCCACCCATAAGTTTTGTGCAAGAATCAGGTGCATTTCTGTAGTGGTAGGAAGTCAATAAGATGATGATCATGCCCTTGAAGGCAAGTAATGGTATAAAGATGGAGAATGCAAGGCCCTGGTTAAAGACAGTCTTTAGGCTGCTTCTAGATCAGCAGTTTGTTTGGTTCTTCCACAGCCTCATCTCCACTTACTCAGAAGCTGTGAATATTGGAAGTACACTTGGTTCTTCCAATGATGTGAAGAGCCAAGTGTCTTGGGTCTTCAATCAACCCAGAGATATCAAGAGAATAAGGTATTTTCTTGATAGGACCGTACTTAATTTAGGTATTTATTAAGTGAAGAAGAACACTGAAACCAGCTGAAGCTGTATCAGACATGGTAAGGCCATGCTTCTGTTCGGAAGTAATTCAGAGTGATTCCATGGTGTACTTTCGACAGATTTACTCTGCTCCTCTGGACTAAGCACCCCCAAGGGACAATTCAAAGCTCTCTGAATGATCTGTCATTATCTCTTACACTGTAGCCTCCATTAGGAAAGGATAAATATTCATTGCCCGTGTGGAAAGGAGCTCCTCATTTAGTTGTTTCTAACCAAAATCTCCTTATTGTGTTCTGTTGACAGAAACCACTTGGCGAGCCAAGCCATATCACCGAAAATGGAAGTAGTGGAACTACTTCAAAACCGTGCTGCTGCTTCTAAGCCAAACTGCAGTGTAGGTGGGGACATAGCAAGGGGACACATCCCAGCCAGGGCGAAATTGAAAGTCACCTGTCTGAGCCACAGAAGGAAGTCAGCGCCTCCCAGTTTGAGACTGTTCCCTGGCTGGTACCACAGCAGCTGGAACGCTTCCGATTGCTGCTGATGGGTTCCCATGGATCAGCCAGTGACACAAGCTGCAAGAGCGACTGAAGAGATCTGGAGTTACGCTTCTCCCCCTTCTGCGCTCAGATCCGTGAAAGGAAGGAGAAGAGGGGAGAAGAAGAAAGGAGAAGAGGAGAAGAGAGGGGGAGAGAAGAGGACAAGAGGGGACGGGAGGGAAGGGGAGGGGAGGGGAGGGGAGGGGAGGGAAGGGGAGGGGAGGGGAGGGGAGGGGAAGGGAGGGGAGGGGAGGGGAGGGGAGGGGAGGGGAGGGGAGGGGAGGGGAGGGGGAGGGGAGGGGAGGGGAGGGCAGGGGAGGGCAGGGCAGGGCAGGGCAGGGGAGGGCAGGGGAGGGCAGGGCAGGGCAGGGGAGGGCAGGGGAGGGCAGGGCAGGGCAGGGCAGGGCAGGGCAGGGCAGGGGAGGGCAGGGGAGGGCAGGGGCATGTAGGGCATTGTACAGGAGAGTAGGCTAGTGTAGGATAGTGTTGGGGAGGGGAGTGTAGGGGAGCATAGGGGAGTGGAGTGTAGCAGAGGATAGTGTAGGGAGGGGAGTGCAGGGGAGGGGAGTATAGGGGAGGTGAGCATAGAGGAGGGGAGTGTAGGGGAGTGTAGAGGAGGGAAGTGTAGGGGAGCATAGGGGAGTGGAGTGGAGTGTAGGGGAGTTTAGGGGAGTGGAGGGAAGGGGAGTGGAGAAGAGGGAGGGGGCGGGTATTGGTGGGAAGTAAGGAATGGGCCAGGGAGGGAATGGGAGGGGAGGGGAGTGCTACCCTAAGTAAAATGGCCAAATAAATGACATTTTGGATCTGGAGCCAGATATGTATGTTGCCATTCATTCCACAATGTGATTTATCACTGCAGTCTGCGTATTACACAGTGCCATTAAGGGTTTGGCATGCACAGAGGTGACTGAGTATTTTCAGAAATAACTTTCCTTCATAACTGATTCGAGACTTTTGCTGGTGTTATAAATGGCCCAGTCTTCAAAATAGGACTAGAATCAAAGTTTACAATGTATTAAAGGAATACATTTCCCTTCAAGCTCTCTATTGACATGAATTGCTAAAACATTCCTCACACTGGAATGCAAAACATCAGGTGATTGATTAACATAGGGTTGGCAACTGAGCAGGGGAAACATCTTCAAAACTTCCAAATATTTCCCCTATGCAGAACTACAACTCCTTCTTCTCTGCTCTCTGGTTATGAAAGTTTCTGTCACCTGCTCAGTAAGCAGAAGCAGTAAAATGGGATTTAGAGGATCCAGCTACAGCATCAGTGCCAGTTAGAGGAAGCAGTCGATTCCCAGGTAGTCCAGGGTCTGAAGAGAGTTTAACCGGCTTTCCAAGGAACATGTATGAGTGCAAAGCAACCAATTTATCTGACTCTCCAGTGAAAGACAAGGAAGTGCAGAGCAGCAAATGCTTGAGAGAGGGAAACCTTTTTGAACCACAGCCATTTTTGGCCGAGACCTGTTAATGTGCTAGGCAGTCCCAGGAAGCATAAAACTGTGACCCGTGCTCTCCAGCACTGGCGTACTGCAGTTTCTGGAGGTTCTTTATTCTGTAATCAGAATTCCAACAATCTCCTCAACAGCACACAGATACAAAACCCACAGACCCAGATAAAACAGCCTCCCGTCTGGTTGCATGATTGTCAGGCATGCATTCTTTTATATTAACTGGTCTTTTCAGGTCAAAGATAAATAACCTCAGATGACTCCTAAACTCTCCAGACAGCTCTGGTGTTGCTGTAGGATGGAATACAATTTTTTTCCTTACAACCCACCAGTTATTTCCATGTCTGTTCTGGACCTTGGGATCTCTTTTGGGAGCTACATTACGCAGAGAAATACAATAAGGCTGAGATCACCACTGCCTCAATGCAATGCAAAGGTGAAGGCCTTTATGACAGCCAGTTTGGAAATGAATGCAGCCCCATCTTCTCAGCATTTTAAGACGGATGACTACCCAACACTGAACTGTCTCATGTGTTCAAACTGAGACAGCTTTGTAGAAGTAATAGAAAAACTTCATTGCAATTGGCCTAGCATGGAATTTGTTCTTAACAAGTTTGGTAGAATATCCTTGTAGACTTCAAAACCTGTACATCATCATTTGAACACTCCTTCATCTCCATGATATTCTCCACAAGGACCCAACTTCTCCACAAGGACCCGGTAGCTATAGCTAATCAGTCTTAATTATCTCATCAAATTAGCTGATCAGTCACTTGAGCTGCAGCCCGTGGAGAGGAGCCCACGCAGGAGCTGGGGGTCTGGGGGGAGCTGCCGCCCACCCGTGGGGGACCTGTGCTGGAGCAGTTTGCTCCTGGGGGATGGATGGATGGATCCCGTGGGACAGAGCTGTGTGGGAGCAGTGCTTGAAGCTTCGGAGACAAAGTGTCAGGGACTGACTGCAGCTGCCATTCCCCGTTCCCCTGCAGAACTGCAGTAGCAGTTGGTACCAGCTATATCAAGACCAACATATTAGCATCCTACAGGAACCTTCTTCTGGACTTAGAACTTGAAAAGCAGATGAACACTGAGAACAATGTTTATTTTCATGAACTATGTTGACCCTGGTTTTTCTTATTTCCCATAAAAAATATCAAATCCTTTCCAAAATTTTATATTTTATTGACTTGAATGATAGTGTAATCATATGTAGTAGGAAAAAAATCCTACTTTATTTGGTGGGTTTGGAATTCCTATTAATTTCATTGAAATTCAGTGCTCTAGCTTCCTTTGAAAAATCCAAGTTTTAAAAATCTCATATCGTTCTTTGAAGCATAGGAGAAGCATGTCCAGAAACCTGAGTAATGGATATACCTCAGTTAGTGACAGGTTTTTAATCTCTGAAAGGGTTATAGTGATATTTTAATTTTTGACATCTGTTGCAGGTAAAAGAGAACATATATTATTTGTCATTATCACAGAATCACAGAATTTCTAGGTTGGAAGAGACCTCAAGATCATCGAGTCCAACCTCTGACCTAACGCTAACAGTCCCCACTAAACCATATCCCTAAGCTCTACATCTAAACGTCTTTTAAAGACTTCCAGGGATGGTGACTCCACCACTTCCCTGGGCAGCCTGTTCCAGTGTCTAACAACCCTTTCGGTAAACAAGTTCTTCATAAAACACTTTTCATGATATGCATTATATTTTTATATACAAATGTAATAAGATACAAGAAAATAAATGAGAGATTGTCATCACAATATTATGGACTTTTTATGCTGTTGTAAGTTGACTTGAAGAACATAGGATGAAGAAGAAAATATTCCAAATTGAAGGACTGTAATTTATCTTAGGTGATGAAACCTGCCTTTCTTTATAAATGGACAAATATGCTTAAGTAGTATCTACATTTTTATGTCTTATTTTCAAGAGAAATTGGAGGTTCTGTTCTTTATAAATGATGTACTCAAGAAGCTATCCTTCAGAAGACAGAAATTTTTGTTGTTACTCTTCCTTCCTGATAAAATGAAGATTATATGTGTTGCTCCAGATCAGTCAGTTTCAATCCAGCTTGAAGTTAGATGAAATCCAGTGTTCATGACATCACCAAGGCTTATATTAAATTATTATTTGTTGTTGTTGTTTTTGGGAAAAAATAAATCTCAAGCTTACTCTAGTTCTAATCAGTCGGTGCTACTCGTTGCCGTGATTAGAGGGAACACACGATTTTGTATTTCCAGATCTTTTGTATATACCACCAGCATAGTATCTCAACAGTTTAGAATCATTATTTTAGGGACTTCCAGTTTCTTTTTCAGGTCAGAACCCCTTTCACAACCATGATATATGTGGAGGGAAATGTGACATCATAAGTGTAAAGGTCTTCTCCTGGTATTACACAATCTGACTGTGGCAGACTTCTGATAAGGTGAAAGCTCTTAAATCCCAGAATCCATTCTTAATGGAAGTATCATCTGTTGTTCATTTTTTGTACCTTGTCTCTCTCATGTTCAGATGCACCTTAATAAAATACATAAATTTCTTCAAAAGTGACATGCCAAATAACACAAAACTGGGGGAAAAAAAATAAAAATTGTTCATATCACTATTAATATGTATGAGAGTTGTCTCTACCTTTAAGAGGTATCACTATATGTTCTAGAAGAACATTAAGCCTCTTAAAAATGTTTTCTTTGCTATTCACATGAAGTTGTTCTGGGAATTGATTGAACATTCCGATAAAAGTTAAGAATTTTTTTTTATTGATTAACATTGAAGCATGCTTGGAAAATTTGCAGTAGACAGTAAGTCAGAAATAGAAGAGTCCTTTTCATGTAATGAAAAGATGCAGCTACCTATTCATAGTGACATTTATAGCAAATATATAATAATTGGGAGTTTTAAAACTTGATTTAGCTGATTGAAATCCATATTACAGGTTACAAATCCACCATCTACTTAGCAAGGGATAATTTCAGACTAATTATGTTACATTTTGCATTAATTAAGATTAGTCTACTTTATATGTATAAATTCAGATGGGTTGGTGTGCTGGTGTGTTATATTTATGTATCATGATGTTCTGGTGTGTTATATTTATGTGTCATGATGAACAGTTCCTTCACATTTATAACTCACTACACAATTAGGCATAACTGTTACAGGCTAATTTAAAAAAAAAAAAAAAAGTGTAGGCATTCACAGTGTAAGATCAGAAGGAGAAAAGTAGCACAAGACACAGCAGTGCTCTCCTCAGTGTTCAGTAGAAGAGGAAATGTAGTCCCAGACTTATTGCTCTCAATAAATATATACAAGTAAACTTCAACCAAGGTATAAAATTAGGGGCAATGGAAATCAACATTAGTTAAATATATATCCCCATATGTAAGACATAACACTATAATGCATTTTTCTCACTGTAAACACAAATGCAATAGCTGCAATTGTGTAAAACATTAAGGTAGAAAGCACTAGTTAAACTGGTATAAAATCTGGCTGTTGACTGAGTTGTATTATACTTTCAAGGCAGAGACCTAACGAATAGTCTAGGCATCCATACAATTAGGGATTAATTTGATTTTCATGCAAATACAGTGACCTGTCTTTACACGTATGTACATGTCTGTTTTTGCCAGATCTGTATGCTTCTATATCTGAGCCAAGTTGTTGTGTAGATCCCCTGGACCATAACAAAACTAACCAATTTAATTAAAGAGCCTCAGTCCTATCCTCTGCAGCAATCAACTGCTGGAATCATGTAGACTTGGTTGTACCTCCATGAGCAATTCTCCATCACAAATGCCTAAAGACCAGTGCTAAAAAAATTCTACCTAGAAGTCCAATTTACTTGGAAAGGCAGCAGTTTTCAGACACATCTCTGTCATTTCAGATGGGTACAGGGTCAATTTACAAATTAATAAAAAAGGAAGTAGAAGTTATGAATGTCTTATTTAAACAAACAAGGCTACAACCCATTGCTTTTTTTTAGTTGCAGTAAAATTCATTTGTCACAGCATAGTTTAAAACTACAATATATTTTATTTCATTTTTGAAAAGCATTTTCTTTTATCCTTTTCTGCTCTTTTTCATACTGTGGAGGTAAAAGCACAGTGACATCTTTATACCTTATCATGACCAAGTGATGATTCTCCATAGCCCAGATATTAAGGAAGAGTTATCCAGGAACATTTTGTGCTTTCTTCTTGGAAGATGAATCTGATCTCAGAGAAAAAGAAGTAGTTGAACATCCTTTTTCTTTAAAAAGAAAAACATCAAGAGAGAAAATTAATCAGGAAGGTCGCAGAGCAAAGGAAACTCATGCTGTATTTCAGGAGGCATGGGAAATTGAAATATAGAAATGTGTTATAAAATTTTATATTCAAACTTAATCTGCACTGCTATCATCTTTAAAACCTCATCAAAGATTTTACTTAACAGTAGGAACTTGAGGAATTAATGTCTACTAAAAGCACTGCAGAAGCTATCACAAGCTAAACAGAAAATCTGAACCTGAACTTCCAGTCATGGGAGAAATCAAACATAAGCTTCAGTAACATTTAACCTCTTCAACATGAAGACTAAATGTCTTAGTGATAGCCCTAACTACTACAGGTCAAAAGGTTCAAACACTTGCTACAGATGAAAGATTTACAAATTATTTGCAATCTGTCATTCCTGTATCTAAGAGTACCACTATAGTGCACTTTGACTGATATAAATACAAATGCAATAGCTACAATGGTTTAATAAGGTGCAAAGCATAACCCCCTAGCATACTTAAACTGATAGAAAATCTGTTTGTTGACTGTTTTATTATGGATTAAAAGCAAAATCCTAAATAATAATTTAGATACGCATGCAACTAAGGTTCAGTTTTATTTTCATACCAATAATGTCCAAGTGTTAGACACAGCAAAGTAGATGTGGGATAGATTTCTTCCAAATGGCTCAGCCAGTATCACTGCATATCTAGGTATGTAAAAGTTTGGCTGCACCCTCCATCCTAGTACATGAGAACTGTGTTGTGTTTTTTTTATTGTTGTAGTTGTTATTGTTTTGTTTTTGTTTGTTTGCTTTCAGTGTTTTTGTTTGTTTGTTTGTTTTTTGTAAGCTATGATACAGTAATTCAGTAATTAATAAATACGTTGGACAATATTCTGGCTTTATGCTGATTCAGATCAGTAGAGAAAGATTAGGTGAAGAGACACTGTCCTCTGTACTAGGAGCTATGGAGCTGATCTCTGTATTTGTTCCAGTTTTCCTTCTGAAATTCATTATTTAATCAAATAATATATTCAAAGAATCAAAGAATGGTTTGGGTTGGAAGGGACCCTTAAAGATCTAGTTCAACTGCCCTACCTTAGGCAGCAACACCAAATATATTGAACATATTTAACATATTTCTCATATTCCAAAACAACAGCTACTGACCATTAACTTTCTATTAATTATACCTGTATGCATTCTATATGTAGTAATATATTTGATAAGCATTTGCAGAAATGGTGTTTCAGTGACATTTATACTATATCTTATAATTTATTATAACATAACTAACAGAAAAATATATAATCAGATAATTGAATATTATATATAATGCATCGTATATTATTTTATAACAGTATTATCAGTTTATATATAGATGATAGATATAGATAGATGTATGTGCTATATAGTATATAGAATATACTATATAGCACGTGTTATATGATGCATTAGTATATTGCATGACATATGGCATGTATATTATACACTATAATTATCATTCTATAATAATTACATATTTATTATAGTTATATAATAAGCATATGTATATGTAAGTACAATACAAGAGTTTTCAAAATCTTCCAGGTCAGTGTCTGCACTTGAAATGACAAACTTGCATTCACAGGTAATTAAATCTTTAAAATATTTTTTCTCATGGATAAGATCTCTATCCATAGATGAAATTGCTGACTATATTCATTTCTTGCAAGTTTTGGAATGCCATTTAGTTTGAAAAATTACTTCTTTTTCAGTAAAAAACAAACAAACAAAACAAAAAAAACCTGTAATGGGACAATGGAGGAAAGATGGAGTATAATTTAGAAAATAAACTTTTCAAAGTATGTGACTATAACAAAAAAAAATATTGTGCAGGCAAAATACTACCTCTTTTTCCAAAGTGCTGTAGATAGCAGTGGTTAATGTAGGGATTATTTGTCATCATGCTGTGAAAGAAAAAGAGCAACACACCAGTGATTTTCAATGATTTGTTCCAAGGACTGTGATTTTCTACCACAGTGCAAAGAAACCACTTATTTTAAGCCCAGTGAGTTTTGTATTTTGTTCACTTCCTCATAGGATGCGAATGGATAAAAATCCTGCATGATTTTACTCTACCAGTCCACAAGGAGAACTTGAGCCTCCCCATCTTAGCTGTAGTTTATTGCAGAAATCCCTTACTACTATGTGAAGGGTGGCAGGCCACTTCTGTTCAAGGAACATCTGCAATTGGTTGTACACCTTATGGCAGAAATCATCCATGATGCTAATATTCATGGCACATTGCTAGATTCAGCTGTGTGTCTTGGTCTTGTTAGTGGCAGTGGACCATGTGAGGAGGGAGGGTTGGTTATGTCTGCCTGTGGAGTAATACTATTAACAAATACTTATATAAATGATGCTGAGGATTGCTTCTGTAATGAATCACTGAAGAATACATAGGAACTTTGGGCAGGTAATTTTTGAAAATCAGCAAGCACATATTTAGCTACAGCTAGGTATATTCTGTTTCTCCAGCCAGTTAATGATTCTGTCAGCAGGATTCAAATGTCTTGCAGGTTGGCCTTTCTTCCTCTTTAGGAAGGCTAGAGCAGGAGGGAAGGTATGAGACTGTGTGGCTATTTACTTTGGAAATGTCATGCGTGACCTGTGTCAGAGCTCCTGTCAGTTCACTGCGCTAGTTCAGCTGTGATCTAATATGGACGCTGACACAAGTTGCAATGTGATAAAATGGCTCTTTTAGCTTGGATTAGGCATGGCTTAGGGGAAAAACTTGAAGTCATAGGGAATTTCAGCCACTCTGGGCTAAGCTGGAAGTACCATATTACTGTAATACCTCCCCGGTGATTCTATAAATTGGATAATAGTTTCCTCAGTGTGTAGTATTTCTATGTTAGACATTATTTTGACAACTATTGATGAGTAAATCCCTGATCTGTACAAGTAATTCTAACACGTTACTTTTGTTATGTACATAGAGACTGCAAACCTAATCAGTAACATATACAGCCTTGGCAAGTCAGTCTAATGATCTCATACCAAGTAAAAGAAAAACTGCTTGAAAGCAGAATTGAGGGGGGCGGGGGGGGGGGGGGGGGGGGGGGAGGGGAGTGAGATGTGATATTTGCATTCTTTTTAAAAAAACAAATCCTGGAACATTCAGTTAAAAAAAGGGGAGGGGGGGAGGGAAGGGGGGGGGAGAATTAATAGAAATGACTATAAATCATTTGTTTCTATGTTCAGACAACTAATAACAGATAAAAGTATTATGAAATAACATTACTATAAAGTCTAAGAAAATATAACCAGATTTGCCATAAATTAAAAAAAAATAATAATAAAAAATATGAATTGTGAAGACTTTTTTCTAAGTAGACATATTAAAGCTATCAGGAATACATCAAGGTTAAAATGGCAGAAACTTCCCATAAAAAATTATTTTTCATGTATGGAAATTAGCTAGATGATACAGTAGTATTCTACTATGAGGACAATAAAGGAATTTCTACACCAGCTGTAAATAAGCAGTTGGAGTGCAACTCCTGAAGCTATGCATTTGTAAATTTGTGGTTATGAATAACTTGCATCCAAGTGTTTGATAGGAATTTGCTGTCTGGCATGCTGAACTGAAGCTGCCAATTCAATTTATTTTTAAAGAGTCATGAAGTACTGAAGAGGTATCCAAACACCGAGGGGAAATAAATTGAATTTATTTTAAAAAATAAATTTATAAAAGGTATTTGATTAAATAAATAAAATTGAAATAAATTCAGTTTTCTCAAAGGTAGGCAAGATAACTGACATTGTTTTCGTCTTTCAGCATAATCTTGAAGAAACTTCCAAGCTTGCCCCACCTTCATTAAGTTTATTATTAAACTTATTTGCTACCATCAACTCATAAGCACTGATGATAAACGTGTCAGTCAGACCTGTCCTCCATAGAAAAATATGTTCTTGTGAATGGCATAAATATTAATTCAGGTGAATATAAGTATCATATCTCAGAATCAGTTCCTCTTACAAAGTGTGCAACTGTGCTTTGGATAGAGAGCAGAGCAATGCGCTGACACAGAGAACTAATACAATTCAAAGTGTGGACCAGGGAACTACTCATTCAAGTATTCCAGCAGCACTCTGTACCACATTAGGGAGCATATTTGGTTCTTGCATATGTACTCAAGGTATGGTGAATACTGGAAAAGTTTATGAGAACTGGAGAAATAATTTTTGTTTTGGAAATCTTCCCTGGCAGGAAGAGAGCAAAAAACAGATGCAAAACCTCTTATTTAAGAGATGGTAAGAGGTAATGACATGGTTGTGGCTTACTAAAACCATTATAGGAAGGGGTTTCAGAGATTAAATGACTCATTAATCTAGAAGATGATTACACCAAAGATGCAGACAAAATCAGGCTGGAGAAAAAATGTAAGTTTATAACAAATTACACAGTAGCTAAATAGCAGCTGATGACCTTATTAGGATATATTTGAGATTTTCTGTCATTTAAGCTTTCAAATCAGAATTGGACGTCTCATGTGAAAATATCTGTTCTGGCACAGTTAGAGTTTTGTGTTTTGCACAGGAATAACAAACCTGTACACTGCAGGTCTGACAAGGATATCACAGGTTCTCTTGTTCCAGTCTTTGCATTTTTATTGCTATTGAGACTGGTATTTTCTACCACTTTTTAGTTGCTGAATCAGATGCTGAGTACAGAGCTATGTAACTCAAGACATGCATTATAAGCATATCAGTTTCAAAACTTTTAGTCAGGTTGTTATTACATGTAATAACAATAGAAAATAGAAATAACAATAGAAAAGACATTGCAGAAAAAAAAAAAGAAAAAAAAAAAAGTTCAGAAGAAGAATGCCAGGTTTCTCTGTGTAATGAAATACACAATGGCAGAATCCAATCCATTCCAGTTCAGTGTAGATAGGATTTACTTAGGACTTGGGGGAATATTGGGGGTGTGTGAATAATTCAGTGCAGGACTGAAGCGTATTGCTTATAGTCTGCTTCCAGTGCTCAGGTAGGCACTTATAACAGATGCATCTGTGTGCATGCCAGAGGAGATAACAGGTTTCATTTCTTTTCTTTAAAAACTGTTTCATTTCTCTGGCTCACAAAAACTCACTTGAGTCTGGAACACTTGAGAGGAAGCTAAAGACATTCTTCCCAAAAATGTCCCCATCAGTTAATGATATTTACATTTTTGAATCACTGTGGGTGTACCTGTTATTGATAGGTGAAAACTCTGGAAGAAAGCATATGGACATAAGGACAGTTTACTTGTCACTCACCTATTAAGGAATCACAATGTACAGTGCAAAATGCCTGTGCATTGTGATTCCTTCCTGTTACCAATGAAAAGATGGTGCCAACTGTTGCCAGCTCAGAACCCACATAATTCTCCTGCCATGCCCTTTAAGCATATGTTCATCTTAGAAGAGGGTAAATTCCCATCAGGGAAGGAAAATTGAAACTATCTGTGCAAATCAGAGCAGATTGAGCTTGGCAGAAAGATTACCATAGATTCCAGGCACTTTGTGTCAAGGCCATTCCTTGAGGCAAAATCTTATTGACCATGTTCAGCATTTGTGTAACTCCAAGCACTTTAGGGGGGAGTGTAAGAACAAGAAGAGGAACATTAGAATTCAAGCTTCCATTTCTTCCCCAAGGTCATCCGGAAACCCTCCTCCTAGTTAATCTTTATTATCAGCATTTAATTTTCCAGTTCTGTTCCACACAGATGAGCCCAAATTCTTATTAACACAATCACATACTCACATGCAAGACTTCTTTTTGTCAAAGGATCTGTATATTTTCCTAACTTGCTCTTATTTACTTGCAGTAGTAACTAGAAAATTCAGTAAGAGTTGGAAGTTTCTTGTATCATGTGCTGTGTATAATTCGTAGCATGACACAGTCCTTACCCTAGAAAAATGAACTTTTAGATACATACAGGAGGAGGCAGTACTGACACTTGTGTGTTATAGACAGAGCTTTGTACCATAGGAAGTCAAAGACATGGGGAACCCTTATCCAGCTTTAGGCATTCAGCAAAAGAACCTAAGGACCTTATTCTAAACTTTGTACATAGAAATCTGTCTGCATTTCTATATGGAGGACCAGGCACCATCAGGAGAATTATTTATCCTGTTAAATACTTCCCTTGACATGACTGTCTCCACTAAGTACATAGAGAAACTGCATTGTAGTTTTAAAATAGGATTTTAATTTGAGCATTTGAATTATGTATGTCAAGTTAGGTTGTGTGATTCCAGATGTAACAACATTGACCTATGATTGAACTGTTTGATTCAAAACCAAGTAAGTTCTGGGATGAAAACATGGATATTTATTTGACTAAGATACAGGCTAGTACCGAGAAATAAGATCAGATCTTTGGGTCATTAATTGCTCTTACAGTCTCATAAGTAAGTTACAGATAATAACAATAAGATTAAATGGATAAAGTCCAAACAATTTACATAAATGTGGTGTGTGGAAAATCAAAGAGGCTTGTTTTTGCATTCCAGCAACCACTGGCACCGTATGTTTCAGCAACCACAGTAAATGGAATCCAAGATAAAGAGCAAATGTCCAGTTTTCAATGGACCCCCAAATAGTGCAGGATCTTCATCAAATCAAGCAGACTAGACATTTTGGAGAACTGGTTCACAAAGTGCTCCATGTGCTTTTAAAACCTGGACTAAACAAGGGATACCATACTAATGCATGCTTCACTTGTTTTCCTTTTGTTTGGACAAATCTGCAGTCGCCGCTATTTATTAGAGGCTGAAAGTCATTAATCTTAGTCACTAGTAAGGGATTCATTAATGTTTATTTTAAAAGCATGATTCACAAAGTCCAATTCACTGGAATTTGGAAGGTTTGCTAAGAAAACTTATTCACAGGATAAGCAGCAAAACACCAGAATGAAGAGATAAGTATATATATGGTAATGATATGATTATCAGTGAACTGAGATTAAAATGCATCTTAGATACTCTTCTGGGATACTTTGTGCTGATAAACATGAAGAGAAGAAACATGAGAGGCAACAGAAAAGTTCTCCTAACAAACAAACCTCAAGAGCCTCCTCCTTTATCAGGGTTTTTCACATCAGACCAGTGTAGCTTAAAATATTTTTAGAAGCCTGTGTTTTGTAGATAATTTTCTGATGAAACAGATAGCCATAAACTGTGCGTTGTTTTCATTCTCCAAGGTTGGCTGTATGTACCTGAGACACTAGCCGACATTTCAGAGCTGTTTTGTGTTGTGTTGAATGTTGTTCGGTTCAGTGTGACTAGTGACTTAGCCCTGCTTAGAGCCTCTGTTCAACCAGTTGAATTGTTTTTTTCCTATTCTCTTGAAGGAAGCCCATCAGACAAGGATGAATTATCCTCAACATCTATGAAGATAATAGCAAAAATTTGTTTTAACTGAATTTTGATTTTAGTTTACAAACATTCATTTCCTGCAAGACAAAATTTAGCTCCTGTATAATTCACTGTCAGCCCTCTTTCTCATTTATTCCTGAACACATTCCTTCTCTCCCTGATCCTCTATACATGTGTGATCTCCAAGAAATGCTTGTCCCCAGAGGCACAGATACACTATGATGACAAATTCCATTTCAAATGATATTGCATCACAATGGGAATAAACATACTGCTTTGAAAGAGTCTAGCTCCTGCGTTTTACCAAAACCGTGCAGGATTAAATTTTAGAAAAGCACAAGGGACACTGGTTACAGAATGGAAGAAGTTGAGTTGCATCAGCTGGGCAGCAGGAAAAAGTGAGTGCTGGGACCCAATCTTTTCCCTACTAAACAGACCCAGTCTTTTTTCACTACTGCTGTGGTATAAGGACTTGCTTTTAAACAGTGGGGATGGAGTGTGCAAACTGAGTGGAAACAAGGTCTAGTTCCAAGAAATGTTCTATTTTTTCAAATCTAAGCCAGAAGTCTTCATTATGGAAAACCTATTGGGTTAAAGAGGTGATTTTTTTATTTTATTTTATTTTTTTTCCCTAGAGAGAGAGCAAACTTTACAGCTGGCTTCTAACAGTTCAGAGAACCGGACCTTACAGAAATGAAAAAGAACATTTCTGGGATGTCTGCTTCAAGCCTGCTCCTCTAGGTTAGAGATACCTGATGGCTCTTTTGTAGCTACTTCATTAGACACACAGTCTCCCTGGCAGACTGAATTCAGCACTGGCGTCTCATGAAAGCTCTGGTGTATTCATCCTTTTAGAGGGAACATATTGCTCTTTGTTTTATCTCCAATGACTCGGTGATTTAGTGTTGTCCTCTTTACACTGGGTTTAGGAACATTCCAGTATACATCCAGTAACCTATATACATGTATGGTATTTGCCTTCTTTACCTGTATCACGTATACATAGGTATTTAGATATTTACCTACTTTATAACCTCTTTCTCTGATACCTTGTCTGAAGCAAGGATGTAACTACTAATCTTATAGGTGGTACTCTAAGTCCTATTAAAGACAGAAGCGAATGTATGGTCTATATTTCTTCCTTGTCTAACTGACTGGCAGGAAATCATTTCCTGAAAGGAAGTGGCAAGCCCAATCTCTAGAATCCTGTTCTTCTTATTATCCTATTGATCCTTGGAATCCTATGGAAATCCTTCCAAATGTGACAGAAGGCTGCAGAATGATAGATAAAAGGAGAAAAATTGGAAAACATTTGGTGAATGAAGAATTCAGTCAAATCCGTTCTGTCTCACCTTCTGTCTAGTCCAAAAGGATGACGTGCAAGCTAGTGAATAGTATATATGCCTGCTGCAGGGCTGAAGAGACCAAAACTCTCTGCAGAGGACCATGGTGTCCCTGAAAGTTACCTGATCTCTATGGCACATCCAAGAATTGTGAATTCCTTGTGAAGATAGTTGTACTTGTGTAGGAGAGCATGCTGAGGCTGGTTGTCAGTAGCAACTGTGATTTAGCAGATGGCCACCTATCTAAAATGTTCTGCTGTTTTGTCCATCCACCTATCAAACTCCTACAATTCTTCTGTCTTATTGTAATCTCAGCACTGACCACTCGATTTTCCTCCTAGCTTCCTGTATTATTTTGAAGGTTTGCATACCTTTTGAGAGAAGACACCATGCTATAGTCAAAAAAGCTGCATTTCTGTTTCTTTTTATGACCACATATTTATGGCATGTTCTGAGTAGATGTATAACAAAAATGATTGCATTCATTTTGCTCACTTCACATGGCTGAAAATTATGCAAGTAGGGACAGCTTGTTGTAACCTATTGTAGGGGGTCTGGCTGGGATGGAGTTACCTTTCCCTGCAGCAGCCCATACAGAGCTGTGCTCTGCACCTGTAGCTAGAACAGCAGTGGTATCACACCAGTGTGCTGTCTATCACTGAGCAGTGCTGGCACAGCACCAGGACTCCCTCCAACACCCCCAGAGCCAACAGGCTGGGGATGGGCAAGAGGTGGGGAGGGGACATCACCAGGGCAGCTGTCCTAAACCGACCAAAGGGATATTCCATACAGTGTGGTGTCACATTCAGCAATAAGAGGTGGGGAAGGGGAAGGAAAGGGGGGGCTCACCTTATGAAGATGTCTGTCCTCCTAAATGCTGCAATGTGTGTATTGAGGGCCTGCTTCCCAGGATGTGGCCAAACATCACTTGCTGATGGGAAGTAGAGAGAAGTAGAGAATAATTTTTTTTTCTCTTCATGCTTCCATGCAGCCTTTGCTTGTTTTTTCTCTCTTCTTTTTCTTTTTAATTAAATTACCCTTCTCTCAACCTGTGAGCTGGTTTTGGTTTTTTTTTGTTTGTTTGTTTGTTTGTTTGTTTGTTTGTTGTTTTTTTTTTTGGGGGGGGGTTTTCTTTCCAGCATACTTTCTTCTCCCCCTCTTGTGAGGAGGAGGGGGAGTGAGAGAGCAGTTGTACTGGAGTTCAGCTACTCACCACACCTATTTATGTGCTACAGATGCCTTG
Organism: Aythya fuligula; assembly: GCF_009819795.1. Taxonomy (NCBI): domain Eukaryota; kingdom Metazoa; phylum Chordata; class Aves; order Anseriformes; family Anatidae; genus Aythya; species Aythya fuligula. The sequence goes on along the minus strand of NC_045593.1, from coordinate 56,339,058 downwards.
ATTCCAGAAGCAAAGCTACACATTTGGTAATATATGTTTTGAAGCGGAGGTTTCACGATAGCAAAAATAGAATCCTATCTGTTCAGATGGTTAACTTTGCCCAGGACTGACTAATGACAGATCTGAGTTTAGAAGAAATATTCCCACAGATTGTTTCCCTTCTTGGGAAAAGGAAGGGTGACAACAAGGGAATGCAAAAAGATGTTTTTTTCTTCACTAGCATAAGGATGCTGCTCCCTCTTGAGAGCATATGAGTATCTGCCCAACTCCTTGCCGTGGCCAGGGCTTGAGGCATGCTGTTTCTCCATTCTGCCCATGCTTCTTACTAGATTATCATCCTACAGACCATGCTCTAGTCTAATTTGACATCACTAGCATGTCAGCGACCCTTGACAGTCTTTGATTTCTAGAGTGTTTTTCCTGTCTACGGGTCCTCTGTTAGACCGTAAAAAGACTATCAACCCAGAGCAGTTCCTTTGCTGCAAGAGGGTGGGTTTTTAGTGTGTGAATGACAGAGCCCACAAGCGTCAAGTTCAAATAACTGTATGTTCATCTTTGTCCTTGTTTTCTACATTATTTTTTTTCTGCATGGGCAAGCAGAAATGTCTGTTGACATTTGCTCATCTCTCACTGCACAGCCTGAAATCCACCTCCCAACATTGCCACCGTCAACATTTGGCCTTTTACTGCCTATGCAGCACAAATGTATTAGAGACAACATTGTCAGAGTGTCTTACCTCTCTATCTTGTCATATCTTTAATGCTGCTTACCCTTTGGTCCAAAGCACAACTCCTTGGCTTCATTCTGTGCTTATACAATGCCCAGTACCCCAGCACAGCAGCCTTCTCATCCACATCCAGTGCCTCAGCAAGACAACTGGAAGACTTCCCACATGTCACAGTACCAGAAGAATGGTAAGATACCTAATGATATTCCTCATCTCTACAGCATCTGGGTAAAAATCAGGAGGATATGAGCAACATTAATGTTCATTGAACTGGAAAAACAACAACAACAACCATGAAGCAGGAAAGGGGCAGTTAAGCAGTGTGTGAGGAGTACACAGCTGTCTCAGTTTTCTATAATGAATGACAAATTGTGGAGTATGGCAGTGCACCAAAACTGATTTCAACAGAAGAAGCATATGGCGGGTTGGAGTACAGACTCAAGCAGAGCATGACATCATTCACCAAGTGTAGGTAGTATGAGTTACTCAGAGACTCAGAGCATCTGCAATTTTTCAAGAACAGTGAGAGAAACACTTCTGAACTGATCCTCTCTTATTTACCCTTGTAACTTTGAACAAATGAGATGAGACTTCCATACAGGAGGGAGTTGATGATAAGCAAAAGAATGACTCCATGCCTCTCACGTACAACCATCTACCATTAATCTTATTTTGGTAATATTATGAGTGAAAATGACACAGCAGGCTTCAGCTATCTTATTAGATAAGCAGGATGACAGGAGCTTGTAAAGTCTGCACAGAAAGAGACAGGCTAATACACTGTAACCAGTAAGAATAAGCAGGGAGGAAACTGGAAAGCAAAGAATTAATAAAGGAGGCTGGGAGAGTTCTGAGTCTGAGATAGCAAATGTCTCCCCTGCATAGTCACCAAATGTTTTCTGAGAGAGTAGTGTGAACAAGAAGCTTCTTATGGAACAGCAAGCCATAGAAAATAAGTCATCAAAGGAGCTGTTTGAAGAGCTATGATGGAAAAACAAAGTTTTTAGTTCCAAAAATTTTGTGCTGCTACAGTTTTATCAGGTAACCCAGACTGCAGGGGAGTCAGGGACTTGAAAATTAAAAACTCCAGAATTTCTTTACAACAAAAAGCAAGCTTATCCTAATTGCAAGACAGGACTTCGTAATCAACTAAGTGAGTTAAAGTGTTCACAAAAATAGAAGGCCTAAGCCGGGAATGTTATTTGAAATGGGACTAGGACATAACAGCAATGTAGCTACTTCTTAGAAGCCAAACACAGGAATAAAGGAAGTACTACCAAAGTTGGGCTCAGCTAAAACCTGAAAAAAATGTGTTAAAATAAGTCTAAGACACTCTTTAACCACAAAAATGGGAAAAGGAATATAAAAAGAAGGGGATAGATAGCAATTTTGAGATTAGAATTTATCGATATGTAAAGGAGATAATCAGGACCTGACTCTTTGGAAATTAAAGGATTTTGGTGTCACTCATTCTTGACATGGGGTCACTCTGTCTACATCATTAGGTAGCTGAATACCTATCACCACAAGCCTCTTAAAATACTATTTCAGTGCTTGAGCCAGTTAAGTTCTGTGATACAAGTGTATTGAGCATCAAAACCTGGTGATGAAGTGGGCTGCAGTTTGCATCTGCACGTGGACATTGGGAAAGTGGACCATAAGGAAATTGCAGTGATAGGAAGTGATGCAAAGTGACTTTCTTGTTATTGATCTTTTTAACAGAGTTCCTCCTCTATGTCTCCAGTCTACACCTGTGTGATCAATGTTACAGCACTGGCCCTATAGATAAGTACAGTAGTAAGGGTAGGAGCAACAAAAATGCTGATGACTCTATTCCAGTACCCCCACATGCACTGCATTTAAAAAACAAAACAAACAAACAAACAAAAAACTAATAAGTGGTCTATATAATATTGATAGCAAATCCATTACATTTTTTCCTTTTCCCTTCCCCGTCCCTTTATAAATGCATGGTGCATCCCATCTTTACAAAATAAAATCTTCCCTTTACTTGCTGACTTGAATTAAAAGGAAGATTTGGGTTCAGCACAGAACATTCTCCTAACCTCATGGAACAGACTGTTCAGAACAAAATGAACGTTTGGGTGCCCTTGGTGAGGTGAAGCAATAGTAGTATGTCAGCACATCTCAGCAGCAGCTCATTTTCATGAGGAGTCTGTAGAGGTCTCCACTTCCTATCAAATAATATCTACCAGTAAGTGTAACACATTCAGAATTAATAGGCTTTCTGAAATAAATGTTTTCTCATGTGTTTCTTTTAACACAGACGTCCGGATGCTCTTTTCCTCTTTCAACACTATTTAAACTGCTCTCACAAGAAACTCTTCATATTACCCCATTTAGGCACTATTCACCTCTTCTCCTTGTCCTTAACCAATTCTTCTCTCCCCTTCTCCCAGGCAATGCACCTCTGTCACATCTTTCCTGCCTGAGGATGCAGGGAGAATTGTCTCTTACAAAGGTGAGTGCTGGCCTGATCACGTTTACATGAAGTGCACTGGACACCCCAAGGGTACTGTGTAGTTTTCCTCCAGAAGAGAGAGACTGCCCATTACGAACCTCACATGAACAGTGCAGTCTGTGGGAGAGGAGGCCAGCAGCAGTTGTAGCATTTATACACCCTATTTATGCTCTGGTGCAAAAAGTCATCCTCTACTAAGGACAAAAAGCAATCTCCCTGTTAAATTCCCACAGCACTCTAATGTACATTTTTTTTTTATTTTCCCTGTAGTTATTCAATACTGGTTCTTTTAAGCAGTTTATCCACAAGAACCCAATTTACCTACTCATTGGTGAGCCCAGTTTCTCACTGCCTCCCAGCTGGGGAGCCATTTGCTTGACAGGGGTTGAACACCACCACCTCTAACTGGCTGTGCTTCCACACCCTCTCTGCAAAAGTGTGAGTGATTGCACAAGGCAAGAAACCTGACACAGGATCTGGAAAGCATTTTTTGTCTGCAGCTTGCAGCTTGTGCGCAGTTATGTTGGCATGACATGAAAGTTTGCAACTGAAGTTTCTTCTTATGTTTGGGAACACTTTATATCAAAATGCATCCTGTCAGCCTCCACATACCGAAAACAAACCAAAACCAAAACCATGATATTTCCCATAGATACTGGGAAACGAGCTAGCCATATATGTCAATGCTCTGTCAGGGACAGAATTTTGGTGAGCAACACCACTGTAACACTTTTCTATAAACCACTGTATTTACTGGTATCTCTACCTAATTTACTGGCAGCAACCAGCTGCTAGGGAATGTTGCAGCAAGACTGGGACAGAAAGATTGAAAGGACATTGCACTAGGAATACTGTCATAAAGAAGAAACAGAGACTGGTTTATCGGTCTCTGATAGTCAGTCTTCTGGAGAAATTTCTGGAGATTTTCTGGAGAAATCTAATGGCATCTTGGTGAGCATTGCTGATATTTCAAGGAAATGTTTCTCAAAATTTTGCTGACATCTCCCCAGGGATTTCAGTAAACAACTAATACAGAAATTGAATCCATCTCCCTCTTACCTTCTGATGCCACTAAGATACTCAACCAAAGCAGAAGAATTACAGTTGCACAAGTTCTCTTGTCACTTCTGTTCTGCACTATGACCTGAATAATAAGCGTGAGGTCAAGCTCACAAATTTAGTGTATCATGTACTTCAAAGGATCAGTTGTGTCTTCATGTGTGGCCTCACAAAATCGTTTTCAGCAGGGACCATGTCACTGCTAGAACAGCAAACGGCTTGCCCTCACAGAGTTCATTGCCAGAATTATTTGTCCAGTCACCTATCACCTGCACTTCTGTGACCTGTCTGTGAGGGAAAATAGCCATGGACATGAATCAGCATATTCTGAGACAGATGTAAAAGGCAGTCAATTGGATTGCACTGCAGAGATGAATGTTTCTCCCTGGGGCATAATGAGACCTTAAAGGAACTACCTTTTGAGTCAACATCTACTCTATATAAGAATTGGGTGCAATCAGAGAAGTGTCTTCCCTACCCTCTGTCATGGAGGAATAGGCTGTGAGGAGCCATCAATCCCACTTGGTCCCAGAGGAGGCTGCAAGGAATTACAATAACTCAGCCAGCCTGGGCAACAAGATGCCAAAGGCAGCTAAATGTTGTCAATGAAAAAGTAATATGACCTGGGAGGAAAAGCTGAATAGAGAAAAGGTTGTGGGCGTTATGGCAGGCAGACAAGCAGACAGAGCTTCTCACACGGCAGACGCTGTTAAGGGAGCAAATATGAGATTAGGAGCAAGAATACACTCACTCAGATAAAGCTTTACCTATCATCTTCCATTTTAGTCACTCCAGTTCAAAAATTCTGCAGAATGGGAACAAATCAGGGGAAGAGAGGTGAAAGTGACCTAGAATCTAGGAAAATATTTCTTTAGGAGAGATCAAAAAAGCACAAGAATGTTTAATCCAGAGGAACAGTGTACGAGATGTATCACAAAAACCCATAAAATGATGAAGAGTATAGAACGTTATGCCCCTTGCTGCAACTCACAGAGACAGGCAAATAAACAGTGAACTGAAGAAAAATGACTGCCCCTTCTCAGGTGAACTTTCAAGAGGAAAATATATAAATAAATAGGAAAAAATAAAACTAATTTTAAAAATTTAACCTCATTAGTTGAAAAATATTCAATTAATGCAGGACAAGGATTTCAGTCCTAGAATTACTTTCCCACTAAAAAAAAAAAAAAAAAAGCAAATGATCATTAGTTTGTTTACTTATTAAGAATTATGGGCTCCTTCATTTAAAAAAAATGCAGAGAAATAACTTTTCTTAAGTCTTTTGGTCACCATTTTTGTGATGTTTAGCATAAATTATGAAATTGAAAGAAATACAATAAACGGATAAAAATAAATGCTTCCATCAATTATGTCTAATTACTGTGGGGAGAGTATTACTGCAAAAGTCATTGAGATGATGAGCTGAAGAATTTTTGAAGATGTTTATAAGAAAAATATCATTGTTAGTTAGCACAGTTAAAGTTTAAATAAATGAATAAATAAATGACATCCTCTACTGCAAAATGTAAAACAATGTAAGAAAGGTGGGAACATCATCATCATAACAAGACATCATAGCACATTGCTAATACTGGGATAATATGGTAGGTTATTTGAATATGGTCTGAGCAACACACAGAAATCCCAGTATTTGTGCATCATCCAGACTGTGCAGAACAGTCAGTTGACAAATTACAATGGTGATTTAGGTTACTTCATCAGAAATAAGTAAAATAAAGAAAATAAAGTAAAATAAAAAATAAAGGTGCAGAAGCAAGAAATGTTTCCATGAATTAATTCTTAAATCCTTAATTCTGACAGAGTAATCTCCAGACTTTTCATCCAAACATTCTCTAAATACTGAAAAGATGGTATTTAAATGACTTAAAAGAAACTTCAGTTTAAAAATGACTCTGTATAACACTGATTTTCCTTTTTTCTTTTTCTTTTTCTTTTTCTTTTTCTTTTTCTTTTATTTTTTTTCTTTTTCTTTTTCTCTTACTTTTTTCTCTTTCTCTTTCTCTTTCTCTTTCTCTTTCTCTTTCTCTTTCTCTTTCTCTTTCTCTTTCTTTTTCTTTTTCTTTTTTAATTCCCTAATCTTTCTCCTGATGTGAACTTAAATGGTACCTTAGTAAAGAAAGTAAAGCAGGATTAGAAAATATTAAAGAATGTGAATCTCTTTTGTTTTGTTTTCTTAGGTAAGTATTTCTGGCATCCCTCATTAATGAGGATTAATTCCACTGATCTCGCCACCTATTCAAAATACTTTTCTGTTTCCCTCTTACTGGTATATAACTTTTCCACATCCATCAACAGAAAAAAACAATTAAAATTAGGAAAATACATTTGTGAGAAACCTGACACCAGTCAAAAGCATGTGTAACTACCACAAGCACTTAAAAACAGCTGTTTGATTGCATCTCAAGGTGATGTGTCCTCAAGTACCATTGTGAATGGTAGTTTAGCAACTATAAATATAAAAGAAGCTAAACAAAAATGCCTTAATTCATATTCTATTATGAAAACATGTTAAAAAAATAGGTAGAGGAAGTGAATATGCAAATGACAATGAAATGTTCACAGATAGCAGTCATGGTGGAAGGAAGCAACACATTGGATGTGTCATGAACTGGCAGTTCCAGTGAAATGGCTGTTTTCAATTTTATTTGCCTCTCATTTATTAGCAAGGAAGGAATATTTCAACATCACAGACAAACCTTCTTCAGCGTCCTGGTTCTGCTTGCCCAGATGCAGTCACCGTATTTTTACAGAATTTTCTGCAAGGCAGAAAATGTTATGTTGGGAAGTGAGTCTTCAGTTTACATCTTAATTCTGCATGTTCAAAGATAATCGCTTCTACATTCACTGTAGATGAATGTGACAGTGCTGGTTATTGGATTTATCCAATTAAATATATATATGTATTAGATTTATCCAATAAATAAAAACTTGGATTTATCCAAGTTTTCATAGTGGAACTTAATCCAGTATCTTTCATTTTCATTGTTCTGCCCCTCACCTCCTCATCTGAGTGAGCAGAACTTGAATGTGAACTTGTAAATACAAAGAGAATTTGTTGGGGTGCAGTTTCATGCACAGTTTGCTTAGAATAAAAGAACAAAAATGTAGTGTAATTCATTAGAGAAAAGGTGTGAATGACAGTTAAAGGTTTAGAGATGACTCAGCTAAGCTACATAATTTTTAAACTCACTGTAAATGTATATATACACTGCCTTAAAACAAAACATAAAAAGACCTTTATGTGGTGCTTGCAAATAAAGCCAAATTATGACAAATATGTTGAAAGCTTGTCCACTTTCCTAAGCTGAATCTAGTTTCCTACTCAAGTGAAAGGTTTCTGTATTTTGAGTAGGTGATGCTGAAGACAAGGAGCGCGTCCTGGTGGGTCTCTCTGCCTAATGTCCTACACACTTACTGTGTAATAAGGAACAAAACATTTATAAACATAAAAATCTGTGCAAATGTGCACAAACTCAGTAGCTTCAGTGGAGCTTCTTTGGCTATTAGCAGCTGAGGATATGACCTTTTATGCCTTACAGCATCAGTGGGAGCATCTGTAAGCATGCCTGAAACAATCTCCTTGCTACAAGCACCTCCCCAACATGAGTTTCTGTCTAGTAACAGCAGCTCTGCAGTTCAGAGGGAGCCAAGTATTACTACTGGGTTGTAGCATTACAAGAACAGCTGGCATGTCTTTAAATAACTTCCTAAGCCTTCAGAGGCCCTCATTATGCTCTTTGTTTTAGAAACAGCTTGAGACACAGCAGAACAACTGAGTGCATATGCAACTCACTTTCCCTCTCTGCATGCACCTGGCAAACACCTGTATCTCATTTTGCTAGCTGTGAGAGACTGGTTATGGGCTTGAGCTCTCCTCTGTTGGTGGCTAGGTTGCAGCAGCTCCTTCTCTTGTGAGACTTTGTCAACATAAACTTGAGTGTAGACCTGGAGATGCATGGGGTTCTGCTCCTGCAGGGACACAACATAATCCCTTTGCAGCTTGGGACTGTTGTTACTGCCCCTGACAGCAGCACAATATTTGGACCTCATTGTTGGAGAACAGGGTGAGTCCAGTTGTCACAGACCTGGTGCTACCTGATTTATTGACTGTCAGAAGGGCAGGGAAGTACATTGTATTCAAGACTTCAAAACTAGGATTAGAATTTGCAGTTTTCTGAATTGTTTTTGTATGTCTCTACCATCTTTAAACTTAGGTAGACTAATGGCAGGGGTTTTTGTTTTTTATTATTATTATTATTGTTGACATCAGAGCAGCCCAAAGGGCTACTTCATAGGCTTTGGCTTTCAGAGCTCTTGAGTGTTGCTAATTCTATGGAGGAAGCAGGGAAAGATGTAGAGGTTGCTATGCAAATTCTTTTTTTTTTTTTTTTTTTTTTTTTCCTTGAAGGTGTTCAGTTGCACAATACCCTGTGCTTGAGGCATGGTATAGCAGGAGAACTGATCTGCCTTTCTAAGTGGCCCCCTGTCAGCTTGGTATTTCAAATGGTGGTTGTGCACAATTACTGTCAATAACAAATTCCTGCCTAAAATGAAAATATGCAAACATGGTGAAATATTTTCCTTACAACAAAACAAAAGAAAGGAAGAAACATGGGACAAGAAAAAGATGTCTGTGTCTCCAAAGCCAACAAGAGTTTTGAGTTTGTATGGAAAAGACAGAATAGCAAACTACTGGTTACTTTCCCTTTTAAAATGGAAAAGTAAAAATGAAAAATCCATTCTGATCAGAAAGTGGCAGTCACCTTTTGATTTGCAATGCAAGCTACCAAATTTTCATTAGCCAAGATGGTTTTCTTCATAATCAGCTATGATTCTTTTCTCTTTAAATGATTTACATATCTACACATTCAAGTTATTTAGACTTTTTACTGGTTGCAACATGTGAATCACTGCTTTTCTATGCCCTGTGATTAGTCCTCTACCCACCTCTCATCTTCTGTCTGCCCTATTGCTCACTTGTGAAGAGGCAATTAAGGCATCTGTTTGGAAAACGGGTATGTCAAAAGCAAGGGGAGGCCTTCCCAATCCCTGGGAAGTGGTCACTCTGAATCATTTAGAAGGCAAGATCCTTGAAGAAATGGGGATGAGAATATCAAGTGCGTCCACCAGCAGTGTATCAGTAGTTCAGAACTCATGGTGCTGCAGCTCTGACATTGACTGTTTGCAGGGTGCTGGTGCATTGTGCAAGCACTGTTCAAAGTGTGGCAAACCAAAACAGTGCTGGCTTTCATGGACAAGCATTTACTAATCTCTCTGGAAGAAATAAAAAAACATCAACCGGAAGAGGTGTTTTCTGGTTCCCTTATATTTGGCACTTAATGCTTGGACCAGTTGAGATTTTCTGCTTTCTCTCAACAAGATAATCACAGAAGTATCAGTGCCCCATTCTAACTAGAGAAATGCTTTGTATATGCTCTTGCAATGGTGGAAGACGAGGCAGAAGGGAAGGGAGAAATAAGAAGTAATCATGTTTCCCAGAGCAGCTGCAGATAACAGACAAGCTTACATTTGGCAAACTGAATGATTTCTTTTATCAATGGCAGGAAATGTCATCTATTCGACTATGGGCTGTAGTGAAACATAGCATTAATTTACACCAACACCATAGATGTCATCTGAAAATCTAAACTGGGTAATTGCAGGGAGTGTATATAAAACATGAGTTATTTTCTTAAATGATCCATACTTGCCAGAACCATTCCTCTTAAAACTGATGTTGGTAAATGCAGGTATGCAGATTCATATCATTTTTGCCCATGTACTGCCTATGCAAGCCAATGTTTGTGGGTAACTAAAAATGTGTGTGCTCTCTCCTGGCTGCACTTGACTCAGTCATCATCAATATTGGTTTTCTTTATATAACTATCTACATATAATATTTAATTTTGAAATATAGTTGACCATATGAAAACAGGAAGAATCATTTTTAGGCAGTACATTTTACTTAAATGGATTTTTTTTTTTTTTATTAGCCAGAGGCTTTTATCTTGCATAATGCATGCCTCCTCTTTTCCCTGCTTCTATAATTTTTAATAAACATCTTTGTTTCCCACTAATTTATGGATTCAGGTATTCCCTATCATTTTTTGAACAAGTACAAGTATCTGCTTCTTTGAAAAGTACCTTTTGGAAAGCCAGTGTTTTAAAAAAAAAAAAAAAAAAAAAAAAAAAAAGAGTGTATTAATTATGTGGAGTGTATTAATTATGTGTATATATATAGCGATAGCAATTCATAAAAAGCAGAGAAATTTCAGTGGGCCTTCAAACCCAGTCTTAGTGAGCATTCAAACACAAGTTCCAGGCAGGAAAATAAAAGGGACATTTAGGCTAGTGAAGAGAGTTTGCTAGCAAATGTCAGGAAATTTTTAGAATCGTAGTATCAGTATATGTCATTTTGTTCTGGAAAATTTACAGAGATGTCCTTGCAAAATTCCTGCCCTGGTCCAACATATGCTTAAGTCAAAAACTGCTAAGTGGTTTCAGCATAGGGATAATGAGGTGAAAACTAAGTCCTATTATAAAGGTGGTCATATTAGAGGAAATTAATGTTACTTCTGAGCTGAATCCATGAATCCTGAAATTTCTCTGGATACTAAAGTGTTTAACAATATAAAACAAGTTCAGTAGGATTAGTTTATTATAGTGCTGTGAACATTGTGCATTTCTTCACAACCACAGTATGCATATGTTATTAAACAATGAAAGTCCTAATTGCATTCAACAGTTGAAATGATGATTTGTAAAATAATGACTGTTTTAAAAATTGTTTGGACACTGAAAAATAGTATTTACTGCTCTTTAAACAAGTTCTCTTCTACTAACACTGCTATAAATAAGAGAAGCATTCAGTAGGCAATTTGAGTGGTAAGAAAAGGTTTTCACACACTGTGATTCCAGGTAGTGTTTGTGCTGGCAGAAGGTTAAATAAATCAGTCCTGTTTACCTCAGTCTTCTACTCTTTATCAACTGTGGGATTAGCTGCAGCAAACCCTGACTGAGTGTTCCAAAAAGGGTGAGTAATTTAAACAAACAAACAACAGCAATAACAAAACACGAGAAATTCCTACAAATGTATCAGAAAGAAGAAAGAAAAATAAATTGCATGGGGCACTGAAATGGCTTCACCATCATACTTCATTAGGAATTTCTTTAAAGAGAGGGCCAAGTTCCCAGTAGATGTAAATCAACACTGTTGGTTGGAAGTTGCCAGTTTCATTCTTTCATGTGGCATTAAGGGTCTGCCAACAGTTCACTTAATATTTGGTTTAAGCATGGTTAGAAAATACAAAAGAATAGCAGAAGGGGAATTTTTAAAAAGACCCCAGAAAAAAATGTTGTGCTGTTTACCACCCCCTCCCCCCCCTGCCCACTGAGGAGGCAGGGGAAAAGAGAAATGAAAGTCTAACATTGATAACTTACATCTATGCCACTGGAAAAACAGGAAGTGATTTTCAAATGTTTACAGGAAATTAAAAAATAAATAAAAATAAATAAAATTTGAATCTGATCAATATGGTCTGAAACATATTCTGGAATAATCCAGAGACCTCCAATAATGGGTACTTTCATAAATAGATGTAGCAGAATAGACCCTCAGGTTCTTCAGAGGGCTTTCTATGACATATTTATCATATATCATGAATTAGGAAGAACATAGTTTAAAAGTAGTAAAAACTCACTCTGAGTTTGTAAGTGACCTAATATTAGGAGAAATTTGGAAAGCTATTCAAAGAAACGTAAACTTGGATGGAAATTTCCTCACGATTCTTATTGATGACATCATTAAAATAAAATGTTCAGCAAGATTTTGTCAGTTGTATTAAAAGTTTCGACAAGAAATTACTGACACTTTTATGCAAGACCAAATTATCTAGTTGATTTTTTTTCCATTTCCATGATATAACAGATTGAAAGATAAAGTCAAATTATGTGTAGTGACCTAACTAAAATAAAATAATCTAAAATGATTCTTAGGATGATAAACCCTGAGGTTATTTTTTTGTTGTTGTTTAAAAAGGGGGGGGGGGGGGGGGGGGGAAGGAGGAGGATGGAATTGAGAATTTGGCTTTTGGTGTCATTTTAGGATGAGAGGACAAAATGTCTACCTTTCCTGAGAAGTAGAAGCTCCAATTTTCTCAGCACTAAATGGAAATTTTACTATTCATAACAAAGTTGACCTTCTTGAATCAATCTCAGCCCAAGCAGCAGCTTTTTGTTCTGTAGATTGTTAGATATGTATGAAGATAGAGCAGTGGCACCCACAAATAGACTGATCCCTGTACCTTTTTTGTCTGAAATAGAGTAAAAATATATGTTCTATGGGGATAATGTAGTCTAAATTGCATTTATGGATCTCTTAGCTGGAAACTGAATATAGATTTAGTTCCTACAAGGAAAGCAATCTGCTTGTCAAATGTAAAAGATAAAAGACCCACAAGATCAAGAGAGAAGATCTATTAAGGTATCACTTTACAAATTAAAAATGTCTTTATGCATAACTGGTTTGAAAGCAGTAATCAGAGGAGTTGTAGTCTTCAAAGTCATGCATTTGACTAGAGAGATCATGACATTTTTTTCCTCTTAACATAATATCATTTTTGTGTTTTTGTTTGTTTGTTTTTTTACTGTCTCTGTCTCTTATCATCTCAGACATGCATTCTACTTGCAATCAGTGCTTTTGCCGCACCTCACAAAATGGGATCCCACATTCTTCCTGGGGCACTAGGAGTAATGGGCGTTTAACAGCAAGGGTTTTGAGTGGCTTAAAGATGAAGCATGGACAGTGGACTTTACTGTATATATTCTGTATCCCAACCTCCTGGCTTTAGACACATCCCTGTATTGAGTTTACTTGGAAAGGGCAAGTAGCATAGGGCTGTAGGGGTGGCCTGGTATGAGGGACACCACGTAGAGCAGGGGCAGAGATTGTCCTTGAGGAGCAGTGGAGACAAAGCGTCAGGAACTGACCTCAGCCCACATTCCCCTGTACTGCTTTGGGGGAAGAGGTGGAGGAGGATGGATGGGGGGGGAAGGTGTTTATAGTTTGCTTTTAGTTTCTCACTGTTCTTCTAGTTTCTTCTAGTGAGAGGTAATAAATATTTATTATTATTATTGTTGTTATTATTATTATTATTATTATTTATTTATTATTAATTAAATGGCATTATTATTATTATTAATAATAATAATAATCTCTCTACCCTGACTTTGTTTTGCTCATGGTAGTAACTGGTGAGTGATCTCCAGCCTTGAACCCTTTTAATCAAATTTTCTCCTCCTTTTCTTTTGAGGATGGGGAGTGAGGGAGTGGTTGTGGTGCAGTTCAGCTACCCAGCTTGGGTGAAACCACCACAATCCCATCACATCAGTTTCTCTTTATTTACTTCCCTCCTGTATGTGTTGTAAAATAGATATACCCTTTGTAAACCTCATGACATCCACACTGGTTTCATGAGTGGGGAAGAAAGTAATTTATGGTCCATGTGTGTTTTAAATTGGCCTTCACAAAGATGTTATGCGACTTTACCAGAAGCAATTCATTATATGAAAATCATGATCTGTGAATAGTTTCCACAAACCTTTCCTTCAGCTTGATTAAGTACATGACCTACTCTGTTTCTTCACAACACTGATGACCATGCAAATCAGATATCTCTTGACCAATAGATGTGTTTCTATATGAAAACCTCTGTGAGGATTGTGCTGCCAGCATGCTTTATCTTTCAGGGATTGCCTTCGTAGAGCTGATTAACTTCCACTGCTACCTGCTTTCTTTGGGGGAACACTACTTCTTGAGGTTTGGACAGAACAAAAACCTATCTCCATCTGGACAAGATAAGGAGATCATGTTGAATACTGATCTGCTCATCTCTGCACTCTTTAATCAGTAGAAGAGATTCAGGCTCTGACTGGAAATTATGTGTTAAACTCCATGTTAAAAAAAAAAAAAAAAAAAACCAACAACAACAAAACACATGGTCAATCCTTCATGAGGCCAATGAACCTACATGAAGAGATACTGTAGAATCTGTCTGATGCATGCACTTGGACAGCACAGACAGCAGGTCGCACTCATGATTTAAAATGAACCCTGGTTCTCCTACTGCCCACATTCTCCTGCCCCCACCCAGTTCTGCAAACGTTTCTCTGTCAAAGCATTTCTTTTTTACGGGAGCAATAACACTGTAGTCACAATGTGCTAAGGGTCAGCGTGTTACCTGCCTTCTATGTTGATATCTAACCTAATGTAGCTAGATGGCAAGACATGCTAGTCACAGTGCTCTCAGGCTCAGTACAAGATGTTCTCAAAAAAAGAGTACTTCCAGGTGCAATCCAGCTGTAGTTTCTGCAGAGGAATGTAGGATTACAGTCTTCAAGCTTTCTAAAATGACTGCTCATTGCTCCTTTGAGTTGGGGGATAGGGATTTTTTATGCTGCTAAGACTTCTCAAAACTCTCAGAGAGCTCAGCCGGTCTCTCAGAGGAGCTTTGCAGTACCCCTGGGATGGGAGCATAGTGCCTTCAAAGAAGCTTCCCTCATCTCATCATTCATTCATCACAGAAGTTGAAGAAGAGTTACAAATACCTGGAATATTATTCAAATCCCAACTTCACTTGATTGTATTATTACTAGTTCATGCACTCTGCCTCTCCAATCATAGCAATTTTGTCCAGATAAGGCTTGATTTTTAATCTAGAAAACACATAGAAATTAATGTTATTGCAATAAAAGTCATGTTTAATATATTCTTGTGAAAACAGAGAAGCAACATAAATCTCTTTCATTTTCCTTCTTTCTCCACCCTCAGGGCACTGTCATCTACTCTGTGGCTCAGCCCAGTAAACAACGAGACGATGAATGAAAGAATAGTATTTTATACTCCATGATTCCTGGGACTAAAGCCTGGTTTCCTTAAGACTTGGAATGGCAAGTAATTAAGAAAAGAAGACTTTCAAAAGAATGAAAAGTTCATGTGAACTATATGAATGAATCCTCTCATATTAGAAAATTGTTATTTTCATAGCAACAATATTTTTTCCAAAAGACATGCTATGTTACATCCCTCTTGATGAGAATGCATCTGCATTTCATTTATTACTTCTATTAAAAAAAAAGTAAAAAATAAAATTAAAATAAAAAAAAAAAAAGGGTCTTTTCTCCAGTTGTCCTGAACAACTGACTTGGAGCCCTGAGCCAACTGTAAACTGTAAATGAATGCTGCGCCTGTTTTGTTAAGGTGTCCAAAATGACTGCAAATGATAATAGTCCTTTTCCTCTTAAGGACCACTGCAATACAGCAATGATACCTCTCATTTGCTGTACCTTTTTTTCAACCTCAAACCATGAAAATGTTTACAGTTAGCAGAAGATTCCATTGAAAATAAATGGGCTCGCCACAGAGCCACCTGCCACCTATCCCTGGTTTGAGGCATTTCTGCTCTCCCCCTTGTCTCCTAAATGGTACACCACGTAGCCCTTCAACCCATCAGATCCTGGGGAGCACCATGGCTCTCTCACTCACTCCTCACTCCCATGTTACCTTGGGTTTCTGTGCCCAGTGTTACACTGCACTCTCCCCAGAAGGATTTCCCTTACTAGTCTGCACTCTTCAGGCAAGTGACAGGGCTGTCCCCAGTCACCCTGCTTCTGTTAAGTGGTATTTCATGTTCAGGGAGGAATAAAAAAGAAAACAGTTGTAGCTGTTTTAAAGACATGCCTTAAAATAATTGTTTTATTGTTCTGTACTGCTTCATTGTTTTTATGTTAGGTTTTGCTTTGTTTCCAGCAACTTCAGCATGTTTGCAGGTGACAAGCTGGGACAGAATGAAACTTAGAAGTCCTCTAATTGTTTCATTCTTTCTTGGTCATCTTTCCCACTTAGCGCAATGCTATCAACAAGAGTGACTATTACATTGATAGCACTACCACTATGGTGCAGTGCCCAGAGTCCTCTGCATGCCCTGTGATCCCTTGGCAGCAGTACACGTACATTGTTTCAGACTGCTAGGAGAAGAGGCATTATTCATGAAGGGGTGATGTGGCTGAGTCATAATGGAATTACTTCTTCATATGCTGTAGTGTCCCATCTACAGGGGGAGACGATTCCCAGCTGTCCATACTCTCAGGTACCTTGGCACCTCTGATAGTCAAAGTCGGCTTTATTTTTCCCTTTGTTCTTCTACTTTTCTTTCCCTTCTGCAGTATCAGGGAAGTTCCTTCTATTTCTTCAGACTGCCCCTGAAGAGGGAGAAGAAGTTGAGGTGCATAAACGTAGGCATCTAATTACTTTTTGTTCACCTTTGGATATTTCAGCCGCTGCTATGAAATGGTGAAGAACACTTATGGCTCCTGGTCTTGCCTGCCAGTTCTTCCAGTTCTTTGTATATGTCTCAGATTCCCCAAATCATCTGAAAATGACACCACACAGATTTAAAAATAAAAATAAAAAAAATCATTTATGCTGTGCAGACACTCCAATGCCTTTCTTATGATTTATTTTCCCTTTCCTTTACAACCCTTACCTCCTTTCCACCTGCTCAAAGGTGGGTTTTGCAGCACTGACAGATTAGCAGTATTTCCCAACAAGGTACAACCTAGACTCTGACAGCATGTCTGCATCCCTTCCTCACCAGCCTTCCCCTTACTGCTTCCTGCCTAATGATATAGTGAGGAAAAAGTCCATTTCTAGCAAATATAAGTAAAACCCCAACCAACTTTACAGTTCAAATTCAGTCCATTCAATATGGCCTAAAGAAAACCAGGTAAATTTGATAACAACTTGTACTTTACACTCACATCAGGATACCTTCTTCCCAAGGATACTCCACAACACTGAGAATGAATTTCAGTTTTCAGTGCATCTAGCTCAGATTCATTGACTAAAGGACACTTTGGATCAAGCTTTGAGTAACTACTATTGGCAGCATTTCTTTCTGTTAATACTACACAGAAAAGAGTGGATGCTGTGGTGTTTTTTACTTAACTCAATCATAACAGTCCACCAAATTGAGTATGGTGCCAGAAATATTTTTGTCTGTTTTGTAGGAGTTGAACAATTTGCAATGTCCCTTGGTTTCAAATAGTACATATAACCATAGAGGTGTTATTTAATTGAACTGCAAGTACCATATACAATAATTGCTTGTCTCTGCAAATTTTACAAATCAACTCTACAGTTATAATTGATGTTACCATGAAAATCAAAGATTGTTTACTGTGAATCTTGTGTTTGTCAAATCACATAATGCTCTACTTCAGAAGAAAGTAATAATCGTATAACAACCTCTGCTTTGAATGCAAAGTGATTACTGTGTACTTCCATGCTTACTAGCAAACAATATATTTCCAAAGGTCTCTATCTATCAGCTCTCTGGAAAGCAAGCTCTTAGCCAAGGTAAGTATTTAACATAAAAGTTTAAAGGGCATGCATCAAATCTCATTGATGTCAATGATTCTCAGACTTCTAATCTATGAAACCAGCAGCATCCTGTGCCTGACTCAAATACAATAATTGTTCAGCATCTCTTTACTGGAATATTTATTCTCTAGACTTCTTAATGTGTCTAATAACTTTATTACCTGAATTGCTATGATACACATGCACACACAAATGCATTTCTCATTCTAATATCTCCTAATACCAATGCTGTCTATTCAGTAGAATGTATCTGGGCTTACATTTTTAGATTTTGCAAGGAAAGTTATGGAAATAAAAATATCCTTGTTTACTTACATATGTACCTGAATCTCTGTCTGTGAAATATGCTTAACATATTTCACTCTTTTTTCTTTTCTTTTTTTTTAATACAGAGGTTTTAGAAATACATAAATTTATCCTGGGGAAAATATTTCTGACCTTTGGTAAGTCTCTGACATTGCAACACTAATATGAACTTACAGCTTAATCGGCTTGCACTAGTCATAAGGTATATGTTTTTTTAAATACTACTTGTTTCACTAAGTTCACTGGAAAGAGATTAAGTTCTCTGTTCAGAGATATTTGTGTCTTGTAATTCAGATTTACAATGAAAAAAAAATTAAAATGCCACATAGAAAAGCTTTCAAATCACCACATTATTATTTTTTTCTTCATAAAGTACGTACATCTTTCTCCTCTCAATTGTTGAAAGTTTGAGAATCTTTCACAATTTTTGACTGTTTTGTCAAA
This sequence comes from Aythya fuligula, assembly GCF_009819795.1. Classification (NCBI taxonomy): domain Eukaryota; kingdom Metazoa; phylum Chordata; class Aves; order Anseriformes; family Anatidae; genus Aythya; species Aythya fuligula. The sequence continues at coordinate 56,320,580 of NC_045593.1, read as the reverse complement.
TCAGAAAGGAAATATGACCTCGATTTCAAAATGTTTCTTGAGGTAGGAAAGCCATTACCTACAAATCCTTCCAAACAGTGAAGAAACCTTATTCTGTATGAGAAGGAACATCTGTAAAATGTTTCTTCATAACAGTCCTTTCAGTGGAAGATCAGGAGCAGTCTACCAAGACTGGGTATCACTGGGATGGAGGGATGACAGCAAACCTAAAGGCAAGGGCTTACGTACAGTGGGCACAAGGGTACACAGAATAATTATCTCAGAAATCTATTTGGTTTCAAACAAAAAGAAGAAGAAGAAGAAAAAAAGCTCACTGTATAAGTTTGTATTAAATCTGTTTTGTGAGAATGTGAGGGTATTGCTTTCAGGGAAAATGCAGGTAGGCCTGTTTCAGAGGGCTGTTTAACTCCAGAACCTGCCTTAAGACAGGTGAGAGGAGTTACTGTAACTGTGTCCTTTGGCTTCAGTCCCCAAAACTAGGGCAGTTTGTCACAGCTGCCACATGGATCATCTTGTGCAAGGTCCCTGGATGTTGGGAGATGGGCATTGGGTTGTCATGCCCTGGAGGTTACCTGCCTGGCATGGGTGTCTTTGTTTCTGTGCAGATGCAGAGATAATGCAAGAGCAACCAGCAGCTACACAGTGAGGATGCAGCGCTCTCTAAATTCCTATTTAATGAATGAAGGGAAAAAATTATATGAAATAATGTACAAGCCTCAGTCTGCAGCCCAATTCTAAACAGACTTCCAGATACACAGCTGAGGAGATGATATTTAGTACAGCTCTGCTTTCCCACACTGTCTGTCTTTGCCTGAGTCCAGTCTCCATCCCATCTCTTGGTTTATTGTCTTCACAAAGAAGAGATGAAGTAGTGCTGCTTTAATGCGTGTCAGTGTTTAACTGAGCTGAGCAGTCTTGTTCAGACCAGTTGGCACTCTTGTAATGTAAAGCAGCCTCCAGTCTGATGAGTTGTTTTTTCTCGCCAGCTATGCTTTTTCTTTAGCTTATTAATGACTTCTTGGTAGCCAGGAGGCCTTCTCTGGGGTTAAAAGTCCATTTTATCAGCAGGTCACGACAAGAAAACCATCTGTATTACCAATGCGTCAGTACAGGGAGCAATGGTTTTAAACTAAAAGAGGATCAGTTTAGATTAGATGTGAGAAAGAAATTCTTCACTTAGAGGGTGGTGAGGCAACAGGCTGCCCAGAGAAACTGTGGATGCCCCATCCCTGGAGGTGTTCAAGGCCAGGCTGGACGGGGCTTTGGGCAACCTGGTCTGGTGGGAGGTGTCCCTGACCATGGCAGGGGGTGGGAACTAGATGGTCTTTAAGGTCCCTCCCAACCCAAACCATTCTGTGATTCTATGACCTGGTGCTGATGTTTGCAACAAGTGCTTATTTATCATACAGCTGAAACATCTTCCATCTACCCAAGGAGTAGCAATGAGACAAATTATTTAGGAACGCTCAAAAAAATCTGGCACCCTGCTCACCTGCCACTAAATCCATAGAAAATTCTTTGCCATGGAAACATTTTTCAGTTCCTGACTTTCAGTGGAAGTAGCTGAACGTTCTTTGTTGACCGTGGTCATGCATCTTATTAATCCTTTAGAGCACAAGGCTCACTTCAGAAATACAGAGAGCAGAATCCAAACCAGAGCCGTAACAGCAGCAGAAGAATTTGCTGGACATTGCACATACCCAGCCAAGGCAGCCAGAGAAAATGGAGTGCTCCAGGCACCATGTTTGGGGCTTTACCCAGTGTGCCAAAATACACAATAAACAGGTGTCCTGAAAAAGAGTTTATTTCATTAAGTGACTCTGTACATGTGAGAGATACCCTTTTTAGCAAAAGTAGCCCAAGAAAGTCTCTCTCTTAGACATCTTAGAAAACTCCTGTTGACTTGCCCAGTGCATCACAGAACCTGAAGCTTCTGCTTTCCTTTTGGTAACAAAGGAGAAATTCAAATGGTGACCACTTGGCAGTGGTACCTTGTGACCAGGGGAGGCCCTGGCACGGAGGACAAGAAGGGCTGGCTGTAGGATGGGCTAAGCCGAGGGGAAGCAGGAACATCGGGGACAGAGCGACTCTGTGCAGGGAGTGAAGTTCCCCTTGCTGATGAGATAAGACATGCGGCAGCTTTCTCCTGTAGTGGTCGTGTGGTGCAGGTGCTGGAGGACACCTGTGGGGAGTGGAGGTGGTGCTGGGGCACAAACCCAGCACCAGGCAAAGGTGTCCTGTGCCAACAATCGTGACTGATGCTGGGGCAAGTGTATGTAGGGAACTGGCTCACGACAAATCTTTGCAGGCTCCTTGTAGAGCTGCTTACAGTAGCAGGGCTTTTTCCAATGCATTGTTTATTTAATTTTCTTTCCTAATTAAACACAAATACACGTTTACTTTGCCTTGTGGTGTATTATAAAAATTACTGGAGGCATACTGTACATAAAAATTTTGGTTTCAAAATTAACCTTCCCAAGGCGGTGACTTTCAATATACACAGCTCCCTGGGGACCCAGAGAACCAAGTATCTTGGTCTCTGAGAGCTTGAATTTAAAAGTCAACATCATTCACAAATAAATAAATAAATAAATAAATAAATAAGTGAAACAGAACTCCATCAAAATGAAAAAAATCTGAAAAACTTGCTCAGATGGAAGAAAAAACAGTAAATCTTTGGGTTTCTTCTAATTACAAAATAAAGGCTTTCAACCACTGGAACCATCATTGTAGAGGTGAGAGTTGGTGGGTTATGAAACCGGCACCAAGATACATTGAATAGCTTCAATAGGAGGCTATGCAAGGATTCAGTTAATTTAAAAGGGGCTCACTGGGAAACGTGACAGGATTCCAGCTTTGCATTGCCCAAATGCTAACTTAAAAGGAGGAATTTATTTCACATGTAGTGAAAGAATTCAAGTGAGAACACATCTACCAGATGCTAATGGCAAATGTCTCAGTAATGTTTCAGTGCTCCTCATGAAGTAGGACCCTGAAAAATTACAGCTGTCTTCTGGCATCCCAGTCTGAACAGCAATCCCAAAAGAGCACTTTCAGGATTATGAGCAGAGAGTGAGGTGTCTCCCCAGCAGCAACCAAAAGAAGAAACAATTGGGAAACTCACATTCCTTTTGGACCATTCTCTGACTAATTGGTTTCTCCTCTTGTTATATGCTAGCTTTCCCCTCCACCAGTGCACGGAGCAAGCCACCCTCTGCTGAGCAGCTGATGGCTGGATGTGACAGGATAGGGGTGTTGGTATATCCATCTGCTGTCATCTATCTCTAACATTTTCTCTGTGCTGGGCACTGTGGGAGATGTGGCTTCAACTCTCTTCCTGCCTGATCAAGAGTCTATGCCTGCAAGAAAAGCTTGGCTGAAGTAGGGACAGAAAGAAGAACACACTGAAGACAAAGATAAGAGTACCAGAGTCGTTGAAGTGGGACTTTCCTCAGCTTGCTCTTTTCTGATCTGGGCAGCATGCAGAGCCACTGCCTCTAGCACATCTTGCAGTCATGCCTCACATGGGCTTTTGGGCAGGAGTCACGCTAACACTTTTGACAACTTGGACACCTATGTGCACACTTCATTTAAGGTAATTCAAAGTGAGAGACTATATCGGACTGCACAGTCCTCTGGGTGAAAATGTCCCCAGAGCCCGTCCACATCTTGCACTCTATGATGTGGAAGGTGACAAATGCAAGGCTGACATCCACTATTACAAACACATGTGATGAAGGAGGAGGACCATGGAAGAGCCCTGATGTTGATAAGGGCAGAGATCTGCACTTGACAATGTACCAGGTTCAGGGATCTGGGCAAGATGTTCTGTTTGGCCTTTACAAATTTTTACTGGCACAGCCTTCATCTGGAACAGAGCTGGGCTGCAAAGTGAACTGCAGAGCACCAGAAGCCTGATCAAGCTGATGCTAAAGAATACCCCAAATCTGCCTTAGTTCAGCACTCAGCCCTTAATTTATTCAAGGGATTTCTTGAGTCCACTCTCACCTGAACTGCAGCATAGAGTCCCACAAGGCTTCATTGAAACACTCACATGAATGGGCCTGTGAAATTGATGGGAAGCGACACCAAGAGCCTTGGTGAAATTCTAGAAACAAAGAAAGGGGTAGAGAGAAACAGGCAGAGATAATTGCTCCCTGACAAGAAGAAAGTAAACATTTCCTGTGGCTGTGTTTTGGACTGAGGTGAAAGAGTTAATAGCAAACATATGCAAATGTCATTTGCCTGCAGAGACAAGCAATTAAAGCCAGTAAGGAACAGGTTATGTAGATAATAGAGAGTCCTTTAAGTATTTACAATACTCCTTCATAACAACCTAAGGACTCAAATAAACACCTATGAAAAGGAGGTATGTTTCTTAGGGCAGTGCAGATTTGTTAACAAAATAAATAAATAAATAAATAAAATTAATTTTTAAAAAATGTATTTCTATAGCACAAAGTAAAAAGCCAGACTTACACTATCTTGCAGATAACTTTATTGATCTTTAGTACCCAAGGCTTTGGCCTTTTGAAAAGACAAGCCATTGTGCAATACAAAATTTACTTAAATTTCAGGCCAGTAAAATATTGAAAGCCAGTTTAAAAGCAACCCTATTCTATTAGGCCTTGCTGATCTCAGTTTAATTATTCAACCTTTATCAGATGCTATAAAAACTTTTGTTTGAATGGTGAATATTCTTCTTGCAGTTAAGTATATATGTACCACAAAGTGATTTAAACCACAAAAAAAATCAATTACTCTTACAGTTATGTAGGAGAGGCAGCACAGAAATTAGTTCCGTTTTATTGTACCACCATAAATTTGTGTTTTCCTTTCATAAGTAGAGATTTCCCATGAAGAAATGACCTAGACATAGACAGAATCACAGCTAAGAACACGAAGTGCATTTTGAATAAGTTAAAGAAAATCATTTGAAAATTACACGGCCAATTCAAATCACCCACACTGTGTGTACAGCAAGATGAACTGCATTATACTAATTAATGAATGAGTTTCTGTATGCATTGTAAGAAGGTGAGAATTTAAGTCTGGAGTTAAGAGTCCTACTATCTAACAAGGAATGCAAAGTGTAAAAGTGTTTTTAATAAGATAAACGCAGATGTTCATGGACAGACAGTTTTGCAAAGTCTTGCAATTTTTTTTGACCCATGCTTACAGCTTTTCTCAAAAACAGACTGTTCTTGGAGGCTTGAGGTGAAGACGCTTAAATCATCAGCTATTTTAGAGTAACTTTCAAATTGTTGTTATATGATTGACAGCAACAGCTTTAACACCAAGCTGTCTGACCTGCAAATAACTCCACATGCTGTAGTTTTTATTATTATTATTGTTATTGCACCTTATGAATTTAAAGCCTTTCTCACCATTTGTAGTAGTACAAGATACGTTGCTTCCTATAACCTTGGGTTTGCCAATATGGCAAAATATGTTTTTGGATTAGTCTTCTAACACTAATCTGAAGTTCGTACAGTTGCTTTTGGACACCGTACCTAAAAATCTTGTATGATCAGGTGTTACCAGAAAACATGCAGAACTTCCAATATTCAGCATGTCTGAAATTCTACAAACAAATACTCTTAGCTTTTGTCTTCCATATTCTTTGAGAGAAAGAGGTGCATTATATTGTTTAAAGATGGAAAATATCCTTTAAGCCTCTGATTATTCCCTATTCCATCAAAGAGCTGTTCCTTCTTGTTCATATTCTCCTAGAATATTTATACCACTTAAATGTCTTGTAATTAGCATTGGGAGAAAAAAAAAAAAAAAAAAAAAAAAAAAAAAAAAGATGGAAAGCTTTTTGCAGTTCACAGAAAAGTATTCAGCTCAGAGTTTTCTCTCTTTTGAGATGAGCCAAGTTGTACCCAACACTAATAATTAGTTTTTAAAATTGGGAAGGTACTATGAATAGAAAATATTTGAAAGTGCTAAGTAGGAGGAAAAAGAGGAGCGGCTTATGGAAGGGTTGTTAAAAATTCTCCCAATTTGGCAGAGATCTTTGTAAACTTAAAAAGGATCCAGAATAATATTAGTTTAAAAACAAAACAAAACAAAACAAAACAAACTCTAGAACATACCTGAAACCTACGGTACAATTAGTGTCAGAAAACCATTAAAGCTGCAAACAGGGAAAATGTGTAAAGACAGGATTTAATAAAGAATAAGCCATGTGTCTTCCTCAAAAGAGACAGTGTAATGATGCGATACAGAGATTCTGTACAAATAATGAAGCTCTTAGGTTTTGTGAATGCTTCTCAAGATTAGGCGCTTGGAGGGAAATGTCAGATTTGGAATGCTACAGGACAAGGTTCAAAAACGTTTGAAACTGACAGTAAAATTAACATTAAAGGGGAAGACATGCAGCATAGCCAGAGGTAATGTTGTGCTGAGTTTTCCCTCATGGCAGCATGACCAGTACTCTACTTTGGAGGGAGTCCCAACCAACCAGTTGCATCTTGAGAAAGGCACTGCCAAGGAACTTTTGGTGGCAGCTTCCTTGTGAGTACGTGCATTCAAACATGAAAGAAACTCTGAAACTCTCTCATGAAAGAGAACCAAGAGATGTAAAATAATGATCCAGTGACAAAAGGTGAAGAGATACATCTAATGAAAGCACTGCTATGTTTTGGGCAAAGACAATTTCACCTGTCATACTGTTAAAAATAAAGCAAGAAAAGGGGATGACAGGTTAAATATCTTGGAGCATGAATGTGGTATGAATCAGAGCAGTGGAGGTATTGCAGCAGTCTATAGAATTGTAAATACTTTCTCCTGGGAGCTCAGTTCTGCCCATTTTCATGGGTGTACAAGTCAGAAGATTTCATAAAATCTGCTGCTTCCCACACATGGGCATAACTTGTTTAATTTACTCAGCATAGTTTCATCAAATCTCACTACACAGATAGGCAGATGCTGGCAGACCAGCTGAAGAAAACAAAAAAAGTCCTCTAGCTGTTGACTTCAGCTATCCTTGCAGGCCCTTATGTGAGGAAGAAAGGATAAATGGATCTGCCTACTTACTCGGCATGCTTTGGCAGGGGAAGCCCACTTCATCTGGGCTTTTCTGGAAGTGCCATGAATATTACCTAGCTGTTTTTGCCAGAAATCAGCTTCCCACACATAATTATCTTTTCAGAAATGAAGCACTTTCTCAATGTAGGGAACACTGCATAGTTTTTGATTATTTCTGTAATAAAAACTACCGCTGATAGGAAAGTGCACTCTTGCCACCGTCAGCCGGGAGTAGCATTTCCTAAGTGCATCCATGTCCACAGCACAGTGCTATGTCTACATTCCTGGGGGCATTTTCATGTCAATAAATTCTTGTTATGTAAGCTTCTTGTATGTTTGTTAAACTGTGGATTTTATCCAAGCTGTGCAGGACAGACACCATCTTCTGGACTGAACCAGACCAGCTGAAGGCATTCTTGCTATAACTGACTCATTAGAAAAGATTTCACAAGAGCTCACTAATCATCTATGTGTTAAGCCAACCATTGAGCTCAAACCACCCAGAAGAAGTGTCCTGCAGGGTGCAGAGAGCAGGGGACACACCAGTGCAACCACAGGCATTTTTCTGGGAGAGCTATGGGAGAGAGGACAGTCTTCAAGAGAGCAGGGACAGTGCAACCAGACTGGGGACAAAATCACGATCAGCTGATATTTCTGGGTGAACATCTGACCACAGCCTCATTCCTGTTTTCCTTCCAATCAAAACAAATGAGTAAGAACAGTTTCAGCACTGCTCCCACATCTGTGCAAGGGACAGATGGTCTCTGATGGGCTCATCCACATATCTCCTGCATGCCCACAGAAATGGCCAGTGTCCATGGCACAGGTCACATGCAAAATCTATGACAGAGCCAAAAAATAAAACTGAGCCTTCTGCTTGCTGGGATACCCTCTGCTTCACCTAAAATGAAGGAGTAACAACAACGATGGACCAAGCCTCTGCCTGGCTGGAAGCAATTGCCATGGAAACATTGAGAACCCTTAGGAATATGAACCAGAAAAATTCATTTCCATTAGAGAATGAAGGGAGAAAAAAAGCAGTTGGATGTGAAGCCCCAGACACAGCTCGCCATGTGAACAATAGGCCCAGTTCAGAAGCTGCAGCAGGAGTGGGGAGGAGGACAGGTCCTGCCCCACATATCAGAGCAGACATCCCAGGGGGCGGTGCTGCAGTCCTTGGCCATTGGGGAACCCATTCCCAGTCTAGGAGTATGGCCCAGGTAAGCTGCCTGGGGAGTGTCATGGTGGTGGCATTGGGATAGAGGTACCTAAATGATGTGGTTTGTAGGCAGAGCTGCTTCAATCACACATAAACCACTACACCAATATCCCTAGGAACTAGATCCCATATAGAAGTTATCATAAGTTTTGTTTTTCTGCAGTCAGATTAAGCATATCCCAATTTGGTATAAATTTTCTTGCATCTGATGGTCTCAAAGGAGTTTTTCAGATTACCCCAGCAGCTCTAGGCCAGCAGTGAAAAGTGGGTCTGTTGTTAGGCCAGATATCAACTTTACTTATTCAAGATTCTTTTCCTTCAATTGCACACAATACTCCTCCCCTTTATTTGTGGCTGGAATGCTGACTTTTTCTTTCTCCAACATGAGTTTCAGATTTCAGTGAGAATACAGCTGCAAGGGGCATAAAAGAAAACCCTCACCCAAGAACTTCAGAAATACATTAAAATATTTAATTAGAATATTGCCTTCAGCTGCCTGTGTACTAGACCTTAAAGTTTTACAAGGATCTGTGTCCTGGAGGTATTAGTGCAAGGTAAGATTCATCTCCAAAAGGCCCAGAGGTCAGCTCCAGCTCATTAGTCTGTGGGTTCACTGACATTGCCTCTGAAACCACATTCTCAGTAAGAGTGGGTCAGAAAAGGATCATGCAATTTTTAATGAATACAACAGGAGAAACCCTCTCAACAATTTCATCAGGAATTTGTGCCTCTTCTATTATTTGTTTTCCTTTTAACTTTGCAATAGCAAAATAGAGAGAACAAGGAATAATGTATCATCAGAAAACAATGAACCTCTGAGTAACTACTACAAAAGTAACACAAGATATGCAGCTTGTCCTCACTGCTCTGCAAAGGATGATAAAACTCAATAACCTTATCTAGCATTCAGACGTCCCCACAAATAGAAACATATTCAGCCATGTGAGAAAGCACCTGGATGTAGATATCATCCAGTACTTTGCTACATCCACAACTGTGTTTTACCTTCTCCCAAGGCACTGTGCTATTGCTAGAAACATTTTTCAATGAGTCATCACTACTTGTCTCAACTGGGAATAGGGCATGCAGTAGTCATTTAGACTTGCATTAATAATGGATTGACAGCTATACTTTTTTATTTTTTATTTGTTTTTAATTACATAAAATTACAATGAGATAAAGCCATGGGTGGATAGGGCAGGGAAAGTGTGCAGGCACTTTCCATTTCAGGACCATAGCTGAATCGGGCCTACTATGTCTTTCCAGTAAAAGTAAGTGAGGTTCATGCTGAGTTTCAACATGTTTCAGATGATCTCATTTTCACTTGCTTTCTTATGTCATAATTACGCAGCCAGTCTAAGTGGCTGTAAAACAGGCCAGTGTAGGCACAAATGCATGCATGCACAGCGTACCTTTACTAAGGAAAGAAAAGAAATGATATGTCTTCATCTGGAAAAGATTCAGAACAATATTATGACATTGATAATAAAATGTTCCCAAACCAACTGGAGATGAAATGTTAATGTTCTATAAAATGTACGAAAGCTAAGAAAGAAATGAACTTCCAGGTAAAATTAGACATATTATATATAGTTGACTCAATACTTCTGTCAAGTCTCTTCATTTACATGTTCCTCTGCTCCCAGGGAGGCCAGCTATGAGAAAAGGTAGTTTCAAAAAGTACAAGGTTGATTATTTGAATTAACAACATTCTCTCAAGTCTTCTAGCAATAGCAAGTGAATGCCTTGGCCATTTTTTTTTTTTTTTCCCAAAAAATCAATCCTCTAAGCTTCACAGGCCATGAACCACTTAACAGCATTGTTAAGGCCATAACAAAGGTGGTCAGAACAAAGGGTGAAAATAGGTACACCACCACTGACTCAGCAGCTACTTCCACCCAGAACAGCTTCAGCATAGCTTTTGATCTGTGTCTCCCAGCATGGTTCTTGTATGGATAGAAGCTGACTTAGTGTGTGGGCTTTGGGTTTGAACAATGATTATGCCATCTGCAGAACAGGGACAGGAATATGATGTCTGCAGAGAGTCATTTATTTGACTCATTGCTTTATTTTGTGTGTTATTGTTGAAAAAATGTTGAGAAATTCCATATAACTGCTCACATCAGGCTCACCATCAACCAGACAGAATAGATGAGAATTCAGCTGTTGACTGAAAGGGACCTATATGAACTTCAAAGTCCGCTGGACAGATTTGATTGGTCATTTTAAATTATATGTCATATTTCTAAACTAGGAATGCATGTTTTTAATCCAGGAATGACTCAGTGGATGCATTTATGTGTTGTTTTCTGAGTTTCCTGTAGAAATTGTTACATTCCTGGTTTATTTGCTTTCTTCAGATATTCATATTTCCTGTTTATTTCAAAGTACTTTTCCAAGTTGGATTGCTCACTGGATTAGTTTTTTCAAAAGTTAATTCAGGGGGGCTCAGTATGCAGTTAAGTTATTTCAGCATATCTTGAATATTTCAGAAACTACTGTTTCTCAAATATATATCTAGCTCTACAGAAAATGTTCATAGGATTTCCCCTCCAGCCTGGCCCTATGACATCTTGTCTTGCATCCCAGTAACAGCCAAGCGAACTTCATTTCCTGCATGTTTCTGGCTCAGTTTGCCTAATGAGGTTCACTGATTGACCAAGACTGCATCTGCAACATGTACGTGACCTTTCTGTGGTGAAAAAATTTCAGTGAGCCAGATTCAGGACTAGTGTAAAACACGCATGTTGCTTTGCTCTTTAGAGGGAAAGGCCCATTGTTATAGCAAGGATGTTATTGTAAGCTAGTTAAAGACACATCTTTCATTGCAAGACCACTTTTTTTACTCTGATGAATGAACCCGGGAGTGCATGCAGCTGCCCTGTTTTGCGATATATTAAATCAGAAATAATTTTTTCTGAGGTAATAAAAATCCATTCCCTTTCATCCAAATGCAATGTGTTCTTTGCTGAAGACATCTCCAGATCTTTTTCTTTAAATCCTTTTTTTTTTTTAATATATACATTTTTGTTTATTTATGGGAAATTCCTTGAATATCTGCATGTTAATCTGCACAGCAGTGTGCAAATTCTGTTACAGGTAGGTATTAGAGAATCAGTTGCTGCTGTCACTCAGGAAAGTACTGCTTCATCTTGGCATAAAATACTCTCCTCAGTACTGTAGCTCCTCATAGAGCTTCTGCTGCAATAACCAGGACATTGGTATGCTTGAAGAACATTGCATTTCAGCCATTAGAGAGCTTGTCTAAAAATCAAGGAGACATTTTGTACCTTCTTTTTCCCCTCTTGATAAAGAAAATAACAATGTCACACCACTTGAAGACTAATAGTGAGCCTTGGTACCTAGGACCATAATAAACTCCCCAGTTTGCTGTACCTCACTTCAGTGAAGAAATTCTAGCACAGCATATGAAAGTGGTATGCTCTCTAAGCCGTATGAGGCATGCATTGTGTTATACATCAGCTGCCACTGTGTTTTCACAGAGCGTATTACAAGGTCTTGTGCATTTATTTTTAACAAAAGCTTTGTTCGCACACATACAAAGAAGCTGCCATTAGGGCTGTCTTAAGCTAATTACTTTTTATGTCAAGACAAACAGAACACCTTCCAACAAAGACCTAAGCCCTAGAGCTTGCCCTCCACTATGAAACTTTTCAAGATGTGAAGGCCAAATTTGGGAAAAGATCAGGTCTTCAGTGAGCTTTGAATTAAAAGTCAAAATATCCCTTCTGTTTACTCTCAGTTTGTTTTCCCTGGATCACAGGATGCTGCTGGTCTTTCAGCTTGAAGGCCAGGTGAAGGACATTATTCGAGAGGACTGTCTGATCTAAAAGAAAGCCTCAGATGTTCTGAGCAAAATGAAGGCATGGGAGTACTCATGGAGTTATTCACACTTAAATGACAGATGTCAGTCTTTATGGTGTATCTAACTAAACCAACACAGACCTTTGCTACCTGTGTATCTGCGTTCTTTCCTCTCTACAACTATAAATGTTATTTGCTGTGTTTACTTCTAAAATCTATTCGTGCAAATACGAATCTAGAGACTGTCAATTCACTTGTGTGTCTGTGTTGGTTTCACCCAGAAGAGTGTAACGTGAAGCCCCATCACAAGTAAGAAACATGTCCAACTGGCAAAGTGACATATAATGAGTGCATTTACCCCATGATCTCTGCAATGAACACATTTGGGCAAGCCAAGACCCTTATCTTCCAGGGAAATGTGTGTATGATCCGTGGCCAAACTGCTCAACAGAAAATTAAAAGAGAAAGCTTGACTCCTGGGCCAAGATGTTTGTAAAATACAATTTCCTTGAACATCTTTTCTATTATCCAAACAAGAAGGCACAAAAACTGGTCACCTGTGATGGATGTTATCCCAAGCAAATTTTTCTCTAAGTGGTGTTTCCCCTACAGCTCGTCATCACTGAGGCAGATGACATGGTCATTTTAAGAAATATGCTGTAGTGATCCTGGAGATCCACAACAGGGTTAGCCTGACTGTGCCCAGGCCTGGCCTGTGCTGTGCTGCACAGACCCCTTGGCCTGGTGTGAGTCTCAGGTCCCTCCTTGTAGTGGAGGAGCCTGCAGGCAGCCCACAGCTGGTATTGGTAATTACACCACCTGTGTGGGATTGTCTTCAACTAACCATGAAATATGAAGTTCTCAAGAGAATGTTGTTTCTGTTTTGACTGTAAAAATGATACAACTGTTTCCTTCTAAGAACATCCTATAAGAGTTGAATGACCAAATGGAGAATCTCTACTATGGACCTGTCTGCATGGTGTGTGTGGGTCAGATGTTGCATCCTGTTCAATGCAACACTATGCAGGATTCCTAGTATCTGAAAGGATACAAGGGATATATGCTATTCTCTTCTTACACAGTTAGCTCTAGTAAACAACAGTTTAAATGAATAGTTACAGAGTCTGAGTGCTTTTCTTGTAGGGGTCATAATGAACCAGCACCTACCAGTGCAGAGCATATGCCTAGCCCTGCTTGTAATCAGGGTGTGTTACAGAGTACGAACATATTTTAATTCCAAACAGCTTCCCATTACACAAATGAAGCAAGAAAATTTCCAAACATGATCAGTGTACTGAAAAAGTCTCCCACCAATGCCACAGCTGTGGATTAGAAGGAACAATGGCCTAGAAGTCTCAAAAGTTGTACTGGACTCTCCAGTGGTACTGGAGATGGTCATCACATGCTCTAGTTACTAGTCTCCAGTTTCATCAGGACTCAGTGATCATCCCATACATACAGCCATAATTTAAGACCACCCAGTCATAAGAGCAGACAATTTGCAAACTGAACAGTCACTAAACTGAAAATTTTAAACTAAATCTATACTGCTAAACTATGTGACCAATGGTAAGGAATACTTAAGCTACTTGAAAATCAGAAGAATTTATGTTTTATTGGAACAAAGATATGCATGAGTTTCGGAGCACATTGAAGACTATTTTACCATTTGGAATCCCTGGGCATGGACTTGTGCTTTGATATTCATTTTCATGTATACAATTTGTTTTCACATCCACTTAGAAACTAGATGTTTTTCTCGTAGGCTTTTTCTCGGCATAAGATGATCTAAGCATTTAATGATTGAAACATCAAGAGCACAAGAAGCTTCACTGGCCTCCTTGGCCAACCAAGAAATGTCATGGCCAGCATGGAACATGAACAGTTCCAGAGAGGAAAGGAAAAGCAGTGAAAACTGGATTTTCTACACACAGGCAATCAGACACAATTGAGCTCTTGAATTATTCTGTGCTTATGATTGGAGTCATGTTTTCAATAGACCACATCCTCTGTTTTCTGTACCTTAATGAAAAGAAGAGGAGAGGAGAGGAGAGGAGAGGAGAGGAGAGGAGAGGAGAGGAGAGGAGAGGAGAGGAGAGGAGAGGAGAGGAGAGGAGAGGAGAGGAGAGGAGAGGAGAGGAGAGGAGAGGAGAGGAGAGGAGAGGAGAGGAGAGAAAAAAAAAAAGGAAAGGAAAGGAAAGGAAAGGAAAGGAAAGGAAAGGAAAGGAAAGGAAAGGAAAGGAAAGGAAAGGAAAGGAAAGGAAAGGAAAGGAAAGGAAAGGAAAGGAAAGGAAAGGAAAGGAAAGGAAAGGAAAGGAAAGGAAAGGAAAGGAAAGGAAAGGAAAGGGGAAAGGAAAGGAAAGGAAAGGGGAAAGGAAAGGAAAGGGGAAAGGAAAGGAAAGGGGAAAGGAAAGGAAAGGGGAAAGGAAAGGAAAGGAAAGGAAAGGAAAGGAAAGGAAAGGAAAGGAAAGGAAAGGAAAGGAAAGGAAAGGAAAGGAAAGGAAAGGAAAGGAAAGGAAAGGAAAGGAAAGGAAAGGAAAGGAAAGGAAAGGAAAGGAAAGGAAAGGAAAGGAAAGGAAAGGAAAGGAAAGGAAAGGAAAGGAAAGGAAAGGAAAGGAAAGGAAAGGAAAGGAAAGGAAAGGAAAGGAAAGGAAAGGAAAGGAAAGGAAAGGAAAGGAAAGGAAAGGAAAGGAAAGGAAAGGAAAGGAAAGGAAAGGAAAGGAAAGGAAAGGAAAGGAAAGGAAAGGAAAGGAAAGGAAAGGAAAGGAAAGGAAAGGAAAGGAAAGGAAAGGAAAGGAAGGAAAGGAAAGGAAAGGAAAGGAAAGGAAAGGAAAGGAAAGGAAAGGAAAGGAAAGGAAAGGAAAGGAAAGGAAAGGAAAGGAAAGGAAAGGAAAGGAAAGGAAAGGAAAGGAAAGGAAAGGAAAGGAAAGGAAAGGAAAGGAAAGGAAAGGAAAGGAAAGGAAAGGAAAGGAAAGGAAAGGAAAGGAAAGGAAAGGAAAGGAAAGGAAAGGAAAGGAAAGGAAAGGAAAGGAAAGGAAAGGAAAGGAAAGGAAAGGAAAGGAAAGGAAAGGAAAGGAAAGGAAAGGAAAGGAAAGGAAAGGAAAGGAAAGGAAAGGAAAGGAAAGGAAAGGAAAGGAAAGGAAAGGAAAGGAAAGGAAAGGAAAGGAAAGTAAAGGAAAGGAAAGGAAAGGAAAGGAAAGGAAAGGAAAGGAAAGGAAAGGAAAGGAAAGGAAAGGAAAGGAAAGGAAAGGAAAGGAAAGGAAAGGAAAGGAAAGGAAAGGAAAGGAAAGGAAAGGAAAGGAAAGGAAAGGAAAGGAAAGGAAAGGAAGGAAAGGAAAGGAAAGGAAAGGAAAGGAAAGGAAAGGAAAGGAAAGGAAAGGAAAGGAAAGGAAAGGAAAGGAAAGGAAAGGAAAGGAAAGGAAAGGAAAGGAAAGGAAAGGAAAGGAAAGGAAAGGAAAGGAAAGGAAAGGAAAGGAAAGGAAAGGAAAGGAAAGGAAAGGAAAGGAAAGGAAAGGAAAGGAAAGGAAAGGAAAGGAAAGGAAAAAGAAAAGAAAAGAAAAGAAAAGAAAAGAAAAGAAAAGAAAAGAAAAGAAAAGAAAAGAAAAGAAAAGAAAAGAAAAGAAAAGAAAAGAAAAGAAAAGAAAAGAAAAGAAAAGAAAAAAGAAAAAACTGATTCTGAAAAAGTCCTTAGCACTTGGTTTGCTGTAGACCTGGCCTCTCTCATAATTCTGGGGAAGAAAACAACAAGATAGAGAGCTAGTCTACAGTGATTAACACAAGGCAAAGTTCTGGTGGATTTTTATCCAAGTTAGCAAGAGAACTTTGTGAGATGGGCTCTATCTTCACTTCATTCAGCTAAGATCAGTGAAGAAATGGATGCAGAGGCCTGGGATAATAAGACAAATTGCTTCAGGGAAACCTTGAATAAGGAAACCATAACTAAGAACAACCTGATCTTTTCCATTTGTTTACATGTCCTAAAAGCAAATTGTGATGTTTTAATATTTCAGGCAAATTAGTTGCTTAGGGAAGGTCAACAGCCCACTGATGTTTTCCTGGGGTCCTGGTGGATGACAGCTTGACCATGAGCCAGCAGTGTGCCCTCGTGGCCAAGAGGGCTAATAGGATCCTGGAGTGCATTAAAAAGAGCATAGCCAACAGGTCAAGAGAGGTGACCCTCCCCCTCTACTCTGCCCTGGTCAGGCCTCACCTGGAGTACTGTGTCCGGTTCTGGGCTCCCTGTTACAAAAAAAGACAGGGATCTCCTGGAAAAAGTCCAGTGGAGGGCAATAAGGATGATATGGGGCCTGAAGCATCTTCCTTATGAGGGAAGGCTGAGAGACTTGGGTCTGTTCAGCCTGGAGAAAAGAAGACTGAGAGGGGATCTCATCAATGTGTATAAATACCTGAGGTGTGGGAGACAGAGAGATTTGGCCAACCTCTTTTCAGTGGTTTGTGGGGACAGGACAAAGAGCAATAGCCACAAGATGGAGCACAGGAAGTTCCACACCAACATGCAAAAGAAATTCTTCACAGTGAGGGTGACGGAGCACTGGTACAGGCTGCCCAGGGGGGTTGTGGAGTCTCCTTCTCTGGAGATATTCAAAGCCCGTCTGGCTGTCTACCTGGGCAGCCTGCTCTAAGCAATCTGCTTTGGCAGGGGGTGTGGACCCGATGATCTTTTGAGGTCCCTTCCAACCCCTACAATTCTGTGATTCTGTGATGTTTAGACTATAGACATACTAGGGAGAAAATACGTTTAAGAGGCTCTGGTCATGAAAAAGGTTCATTGAGAAGCTGAATGAAGAAGGTGCTTAAACTGTCCCAGAGTGATTCCTTAACACCTCCACAGTCCTCTCATTGCTGGTGGCTGAGTTTGATTTCCAATACGGCCAGTTTCGATCCTTTCTACTTGTATTAATAATGTTAATATACCGATTATAGAGTAGAGAACACAGTGAATACACTCCCGCGCCCCTCCCCCCCCCCCCCCCCCCCCCCGCCCCCCTTTTTTTTTCTGAAAGGGAGAATAGCTGATCACTTGTGGATTCTCTGGAAAATTAGGACCATACAATCCAGGGTGGGAATGGAGTTTTCCTGTGTCTCTCTGTGCAAGTGTGCAAGAAGAGAGAGAAAAATCCCTGTGCTGACTTACCCAACTTTCACCACTATGCAGCAAGAGTGACCTTCATGCCTCCTTTCTCCTAAGAAGCTGCCTAAGGCCCCTGACATCATGAAAACAGCAGC
Source organism: Aythya fuligula (assembly GCF_009819795.1). Lineage (NCBI taxonomy): Eukaryota > Metazoa > Chordata > Aves > Anseriformes > Anatidae > Aythya > Aythya fuligula. The sequence goes on along the minus strand of NC_045593.1, from coordinate 56,303,257 downwards.
TGGCAATGTGCACACAAAGCAAGTGGTTATGGGACAGAGACATCTGAGGTATTCGATTTTGAACGCATAAAGACAGCATATAATTGAAATCACGGCTTATTTTGTCTTGTTTTGCCATTGTCACAAATTTAAACACAGTGCCCTTGTAACATTTTTGTAAAATACCTTCCAGGGATAAAAGTGACAAAAAATCACTTGCAGATTGTATTTAAGAGTAGGTCACATTTTTTCTGTGCTGTTTGTGGTTTTCTGATGTATGAGAAAAACAAGACACCACTGCTTAAACTTTCCAAGTCAGATGATGTACTTGAAGATACCAATCTAAGGAAACAAGTGGGGAAGAAAGAATAAAGCAAGTGTTTTCTGTCACCTTGGCAAAATAATACAGCATTTAAATAACAAGAAAGAAGCAATGTTTTTCAGATGTTCTGAGGAAGAGATCTCTGAACATGAGCCTCTCCTGGGATTTCTCATGCTGTAACAACTGAAAAATTTAGTTATTTATGTACTGGTGTTCTGTCTTAAAGGTTCTGATTTAATCAGTTCTGAACAGAGCATAAACTCAACAAGTTGAGAGAGCACAGTTTTGAGAACAAACCTCTGCTATTGCATTGGCCACATCTGTCCCTCCTGGCTTACTCATACCTTCGTGTTCTGTGCACAGATTTGATAATAGACTTCTCTTGACACTTTGCCAAAATTCTGACACCTTTCAAAATATGTACATATCCACATCCATCTGTTAATTGCATTTGGAGTAGTTCTGCAAAGGGGAACACAGAGTAACTCAAGAAAAAGGCCAAATTACCAAAGTGTTCAACACTTGATTCTAATTTTCCATTAACCTCATGTAAAAGTAGGATGGTCTTAATGGTATCCTGGCAATTGTCTGTCTGGTTTAAATCTGATAAATATGCACAGATATATATATATATGAATATATGTATATATATATATGTGTATATATATATATATACAGATATTGCAAATATGCTGCACTGAATGGAGTGGCAGTAGATTTCTGATAACCAAATTTTGATGTATTTTTTTTAGCATTGACCATTAAAAATAATAACACTTTCTGTTTAAGATGATGTTTAAAAGTCTCATCTCATGTCTTCCTTGATCTTGGTGAGAATGAAACCAGAATCAGATCTCTTTAACTATGTGTTTTGATGTTACTCCAAAAACTGTAGGAAATTGATCTCACTTAAGAATCTCAATCAGAAACCATTATTCAGGGTTATGTCTAGAGGCCTGGCAAAGAACAAAGTCAGAGCATTGGCATTATACAGAGAATTGTCTCTGGAAAAAAATCTATAAAAACAATGATTTGCCATCTCTTAAAGTACTTTTATCTAAATAGCTACTATTTAAAATAAACATGTGAACAGTGAAAAACAAAACCATTTTACAGTATGTTTTGTTTTCTGCAGAAGAGATGCTCTCTTTTCTGTTATTTACCTTTGACTTTCTCTGATTTTGTTTGTTTGTTTGTTTGTGCATATAGCCACTGGAAAATGTAAGGGTAAAAGGAGGGAAAGAACAGGAGAGAGAAAAAGAAGAGAGAGAAAAGGAAGGAAAATTTCAGTGATTGTGAAGTTTCATATAAAAAACATTTGACAAAATATCTTGAAAGAAGGCACGAAGAGCACACATCTTGGATGTTCCCACTGCATGTCCTGGCTGTGCCTCAGCAAGCAAGGGCCATGTGCACACTCTGCCTCTACCCAAGCCAGACAAAGACAGGCTGTGAAACTGATCTGGGTTCTGGACCTGATGTCAGGTTCTGGAGCAACTTATCACTCACAATGGCTAAAGCCACTAGATATCATCCTTCTGGGTTTGGGGAGCTCGGCCTTTAGAGAGACCATTGCACCACCAATAAAAAGTTGCTGTGGAATGGAACAAGGCAAGGCCATAGATTCAAGAGGTTAAACAGGACCCAGGGGGCACAAACTGACCAGAGGGAAAACAAAGCTTGCAATGGAATACCCACTGGCCAAAAGAGAGATAAGGAAAACTTAGGGAAGCAATAAATATAAATTACTGATTCTGTATATATTTAAATAGTAAGTGCTAGGTTTTCACTCCTTTTCTTACTGATACTTGTTGTAATATTCTCTCTCCTATTATTTCATGTTTTCATAATAGAACTTTTAGGTTGCCACTAACAAAAAATGCTGCAAAATTAAAATATGTCTGAAAAGATGTCATCACAGTGCAAGAACATATCTACCTTACCTGTGTAACCGACCTAGCCTATTTGGATTAGACTACATCCTTATAAGATTATTTTATTTCATTCAATTTATTTTTTTTAGACTTGAATCTATGTTATTTTTCAAGTGCAAAGTTTGTATCCACATACAGCTTTTATTTCTAGTTGTAGGCTACAGAATGGATTAGTGTTTAATTACTGTCAAAGGTAAACTAGGCAATGTCCTTTATTTTTAAACTTTAGGGATGAATTTTAAAGTGCATTTCTCCCACTGTCTGTACATATGTATACCAGAATAGTCATTCAGATACAGGAGACTGGAAAACATCCTGGAGTTTATATACAAGTTTATATGGAGAATGTATGCTCCACAGCTCACTCAGTGACTCTCAGAAGCTCTTATTAAAGTTATTTTTTTTCTGATCTGCCAAGTGGATATGACATTTTCTCATTAGCTAAAGCAAAATTGTTCTCACATATACAACATCCAGAAGAACTTTGTGCTCCAGATTCTGCTCTCTTTTGTGATCCAGAGTAACTATGATATTAGGTGCTAGCAATGTGCATTGCTTTGTTTTTGTTTTGTTTTGTTTGTTGCTCTGGCAATCTCCAGCCTTTCATCCCATATTTATAAGTCTGGGCTGTTCCATCTAGAGAGATTTAAGATGGGATCCCAAGAGTATGAGCCAGGTAAGGCAGGTGATACTCTTCTGAGTTTTCTGGAAAGGGGCTGTTCTCACTCAACACCAAAGTCTCTCTGCTCAGATCTGGCAGGGCTGAAGAGGAGTAAACAGCTGTTTTTGGAAGGAGAACACTCCTTGATCAGACACTTTCAGTGACTCAGATATCTTCTGTCTGTAGGCGCTTGTACTTGACAGGATGAGGGAAATCATTGTGCCTTAAGGTAAGTGTGCCTAACTAGTGAGGCCATCTGTTGACTGGGAAGCTGGCTTGGTGGAGATGCTTACCCCTTGCAGAACTTAAAGCTGAGTGACAGTAACGCCGTTCTCAGTGCTTGTGCAGTCTGCACAGGGGGGAACATGACCAATACCCCAAACTTACAAGAACAAATGGGTACTGTCAGGATCTCAATGTCAATGTCATTTATTGAAAGGATGCTGTCATATTATCCTGGAGTGCTCATCTGTTGATTTATATTCTCAGTACTGAAAAACTTGTTAACATTGGTTCATTGCCAGCATTCTGCCTGGCACAACTTTGACTGACATTGATTGCTGCACTGTTGGCAGTGCCTTCATAATCACAGATCCACTGTATCCTTCATAGTGTAGGTGCAAATGAATATGTCAGACCATTACATCCCAGGCAAATGAATGCTAGGGAAGAAGATACATGAAGAGGCAGAGGGAGCAGATTCCCTTGAGAAACCAAATGCTGATTACTTGTGCCTTTTGGCCTTCTTCTCTCCTCTGTCCCCGTGTTTTTTCTTTCTTTCTCCTTTTATTTTAAGCTATGAAAAAGTGAACTATGCTAGCAAAAATTCAAAGTAGAGAAATGTCCTGATACAGGACAAGCAGACTCTTCAAGCAGAAAGATAGGTTGAACTGAAACTTCTTAATGGCCTAGGCCCATGTCTAATACTGTACACAGGAACCCTTCCCACCCTCACAGAGAGGGTCTACACTGCAGGGATGCCCTGCAGGACCCTCTCTTGGAAAGATCCCCACTGTCAAGTACCCACAGTTTCTCTTTCAGGTCTCACTAAACATCCCTTCTTCCCTATCCATCTGTACATTTTTCTCTGTGCAGATTCAGTCACAGGATACAACACTTTCACTCCTCAGGTTGCATGCCAGTTATTTTACATGGTAGTCGATTATTTTTTTCCTATTTTTTGAGCTTTGTGGGGTTTTGTTTGTTTGTTTTTGGTGTGTGTGTGTATGTGTGTGAAATGTTGTAAATAACAGATGGGTCTGAGCTGCGCAGTCTCTGTGTGGGAATCAGGGGGCTACTGTGAGTCCATGGTCAAAATCAGTGTTTGAAACATTTCATGCTTCTGTGTCTTCTGCTGTCCAAAAAGACAGCAAACAATTTCAGCTGGCATAAGCAAGTCTACTCCCACTGAAGTTATCCAATATGTATGGGCTAAGGTTTTATCTCCAAACTGTGGCCGGCAAGGTCCTCCTCAGAGAGGCCTTCTGTATCTTATGGTCTTCATTTCATGTTTTGCTGCCATCTGTTTTCCTGTTTTCATCTGTTTTTCTCTGGCATAAGAACAATGCTTCTTGGGGAAAAAAAAAAAAAAAAAAAAAAAATAAAAATGGAAATAAAATAAAACCAGGGAAGAAAAAAAAAAAAAAAAAAAAAAAAAAAAAAAAAAAGAGGAAATTATACCAAGAGTCATCACATGAAAAGTGGAGCAGGTCAATCTAACCTTATTTTCCAGGACAACACCAGAAGAGCTTGTGGTTTTTACTTTTTATTTTATTATTTTGTTTTTGTTGTTTTTAATCTGAAAGCCAGATGTTTAATGTTAACCTCTGCAAATCTTCAAGCCATAGGAAAGGGGAGGAAGACATGGGTATATGGCACCACTTCCAAATTTAACATTGTAATGCTAGGCACTCTACTGAAGAAGATATTTACAAGTTTACTTAAGGAAAAACAGTTTTTAAGAAAAGTGGATTGCATTCTCTTTCCTGGAAAAACAAAAAAAAAAACACCCTGTCATAGACACAGACTGACATACTGCTACAATAAACTTGTCTCACATTGAACAAGGTTGGAGAAAATTGTCTCCAACACAAAGATCTCAGCGTACAATCTCTATATGTAAGTCATATTGGCTCATATTGGCTTCTAATGTAAAGTCCCTGAGAGTTGTAGAAGAAATGTAATAGATAAGTCATTTGCTATCTTCTGTTCTCATTTCCTAAACTTGTAGGACAAAACCCATTGACACCTGAAATTGCAGGGGACAGAATGTCCACCACATTACTGACTAAATTGTGCACGTTTTGTCCACATTTAGGGATGTGTACCTTACACCTTCTCTGAACTAGTTATGCCATAACATCTCCACAAGCTCGTGCATGGTCAATTCAAATGAGCAGCAATAAAATTTCCTAAGGCACCTCGAAAATATTGAACTAAAGGCTTAAACCACTTTACGTGGCAGCCCTTATGCCTTTTAAGGCTAAAGGAAATGCTTTCAATTGTGTCACTTTACAGAGGTGACAAATGGGCGCTGGAGATGTCTAGGGGGTAACATATAAGATGTCCTGCTGGAATGACAATTCAGTTGGAAAACCCAGCCTTCCATAGAATCACCTCTGCAAGAGTCCAAATGGTTTTTAAGACCCTTTTAAACGACATATCAGATCAAAGGGAATTTTTGCACTGAATTGCAGGTCTTCCAATTCCACACTCAAGAATTATGTTACTAGCAACAGTGTCACTAATTAAAATACTTGGCACAGAATGAAAAAAATGATTGTTGTCTAACAATTTTAGAAAAATGTAGTTTTTAAGCAGCTTGTATTGAAAGCCTATAAAGATGTCTTTGAAAATCAGTATGATTAGCAATGTATGAGTTAAATCTGATTTACTGTTAGTAGGATCACCCTTGAAAGGTAAGATGTCAATCCAATTAAAAGGGAAGTGTCTAGATAATCCATTTAGATATTCCATCTCCTAACCTGTGCAGCATGTTTCTCTGAAGTTAAACAAGCCTCCTGGAGAAGAGCCATATGCTCTTAAATCAGGGATGTATTATGCATAAATGGCATTAAGATTAACTCCAGCAATAACACAGAACAGAAAACCAAGGACGAAAACCTGTCATATTTGATATGAAGTATTCTGCCATTGGCACTAGTTGCAAGTTCAGCACTTCTAGCTATTCTGTGGAGTGTTTCACTGGTGTCTTTAATAGCATTCTTAAAATATAGAGCAGTAGGGAAAACAGGATTCACAAAATGTCAGGGTTTTTTTGTTGTTGTTTGTTTGTTTACTCAGAAATATCCTCTGAGAGAGTACTGTGTCCTTTTTCTTCTGATCCTGTGATCTGGCATGAAACTTCTTTTCTGCAGAGGGCAGTTAATACTGATCTTGCTTTCAAACATACCTGCTTGTATTATATGCTAGTCTACGTACCTTGGCCATGGATGTGTGTGTCTGTGAACGTAGGTGTACACATACATATATAAATTAAAAAAAAAAAAAAAAAAAAAAAAAGAAAGCACAGTTAAAGACATGGGAAGATGTTACAATAGGTGGGATGGTGAGAAGTCTCCAGTGAAATGTAAAGACACAGTTGATCTAAAAGACTACATCTTTAAGAAAAAGTTAAGTATCTGGAAAAATCACATTTCATGGTCGAGGAAGCATCTCTCAAACATATGACCAGTCTCTCAGTTTTAGCAACCTTTCTGTCTCTCTTTATACATTTTAGCCCTACTTCTCTCCATTGTTTGATTCTTCACCTGTCAAAGAGTTTTAGGCTAGGTATTGCTGGTTTATACACATCACAGAACTTTCCAAGCTTTTGAGCATGGTCATGAAGAAATACAAAAATCTGTTCATTTTCCATGGAGAGGTGTGTGTTAGTAAAGTACAAAGATACTTTTACAGGACTAATGTGATGGCTGCTATTGTAGAAAGGCATTATACTGCAATAAGGTCATCTAAATGTGTGTACAGCTTCTGTGTTTACCTTTTCAGGTCTGTAAACCATACTGCGCAGGAACAAGTGGAGTTTTTTGTACTAAGCTACTCTACATATGTAATTTCAATAGCATACTGGAAACAGATTGTTTCTTTTGGGAACAGGGCTTTTTAATCCCTTAATAATATGTTGTTTTACATTTAGCAATTTTTGGATCAAGGCTTTGTTTAACAGAAGCCCTGCAAGAAGTTTCTCAAATTCCTCACAGAAATTAATTGCTTTCTGGCTGTGAAATTAAATACCAATAGTCAATAAAATAGAAGGCCAGATTCATCATCTACTGATGTGAGTGGAAATGTTCTCTGTTAATTCAGTGGCCTGTGGATTGGCACACAGGTCAACAAAGTGACTTAACCTTAATAAGCTAATTGGACTAATTAAGATAAATCCTGTTTCTATTCACTCTTTTAAAGGTGTGAACACTCACCTGCAAATAATGGATATGACTAATTTGGTACAGGAAAGTCAAGCTAGTTCTCATAAAGAATTACAAAAGAATCAAATCTTCACTACCATTTTAAGAAAGTGCGTTAGACTCTAAAAGATCTTACAACTGTGGAGGTCCACAGAAATTACCCTACAATCTGTCAGAACATATGTAGTTGCAATTGATTTTATTCATCCTCCAGTATCTAAATTAAAATTTTGTGCATGTACTATAGAATTCATTTTCTTCTAATAAGAACTATGAGCATTCTGTATTCTGTACTCTTTCCTATGAAATTTTGCGGGAGTTTTCTGTGTGAGCAAAGCTGGAAACAGTGGAATTAGAAAATTGTATTCTTAAGAAAGTCTACACACCAAATTCTCTTTGTGGATTTTAACTTTAACTCCCTTTGATTTGGATGGCCGCCATACACAGTCATGCAAGGACAAACTTTGGTCTATTATAACCTCAGAACAAATTTAACTTGCCCAGACACATTTAAGATAGGATAAGAAAACATAAATCCCACAAAATAAACTGATTATGTAAGTTAGCAATAATTGACTATTTTGTGTACTCCCTGTGTGGAAGCCAATGGACTGTACTGCAGAATTATATTGCTCCATATCTATCATCTTTGGTAAGCAGGTTGTGACTTCCTTCTTCTTTTCTTATGTTTTGGAGAGGCTTGCAAATAAATTCAGAAATGTGTGATGGCTTTGTGATTCACACTTGCTTCCAGTAACAGACCCTGTAAGGATAGACTTAGAACTGCTGGAAAAAAAAAATAATAATAAAAGAAAAAAAAAAAAAAAAGATTTATAAAGAACATATGTCTACACACGTTACAGATTGTTAGAATGGCTTAGTTTGGGAAGGAACTCTGGAGGTCACCTGGTCCAAACACCTGCCCAGGCAAGTCCATCTACAGCAGGTTGCCCAGGACCATGTCCAGATGGCTTTTGAAAATCTCCAAGGACAGAAAAAACAGAACTTCTTTGGGCAAACCTAGGCAACCCTGGCTCCATCTTTTTTGCACCTCCCATCACATATTTGTACACATTGGTGAGATTACCCTTGATCCTCCTCTTCTGCAGGCTGAGCAGTCCCAGCTCTCTTAGTCTTTCTTCACAGGACTGGTTCTCCAGTCCCTTCACTTTATTTTTGACTTTTCATGAGGCTCTGACCACTATTTCTCTCTCTTGTACAGCCCAGCACTGTGCACAGTGCTCCAGGTGTGGCCTCACCAAGGATCATCTCCCCTCACCTGCTGGCAACACTCACCCTGATGCAGCCCAGGGTCCCGTCTGCTGCCTTTATGACAAGGGCACAATGTGGGCTCAGCTTAGTGTCCACCAATCCATTTTTGCAGAGCTGCTTTCCTGCAGGACAGCATTCAGTTTTGCTGGTGCATGTGGCTGTTTCTTGTGCCAGTGCATGAAGCTGCACTTCTCCTTGTTGAATGGCATGGGGTTCCTGTCAGCCCATTCCTTCACTCTGTCCAAGTCTTCCTCAATAGCAGCACAGCCCACTGACATACCAGTCACTCTTCCCACTTTTGTGTCATCTGCAGCCTAGTTGAGGATACACTCTGTCCTGTCATTCATATCATTAATAAAGTCGTTGGACAGGACTGGGTCCAGTATTGACCCTTGGGGTACAGCACCAGTGATTGTCCTCCTAGTGGACTTGGTGCCACTGATCACCATCCTCTGCTCTGCCTGTTCAGCCAGTTTTCCATCCACCCCACTGTCTGCTCATCCAGCCTGTTCTCCATCAGTTTCTCCACAAGGATATTAAGGGAGATGGTGTCCAACCAGTCATTTAATCACAGAAGCTTATCAGGATGGTCAAGCATGACTTCCTTTTGGTGAATCCATGCTGGTAACTCCTGGTGTCTTTCTTTTGCTTCCTGTGCCTGGAAATGGTTTTTGGTTTCTACTTGCTCTGCCACCTTCCAAAACATGAAGGTGAGGCTGATTGGCCTGTGGTTCCCTGTGTCCTCCCATCTTGCCCTAAAGGAAGACAAGAGTGATATTTACCTTCCTCCAGTCTTCAAGCACTTCCCCCAACCACCATAATAAAAAAAAAAAAAAAAAAAAAAAGATTAAAAGTGGCCTCTCAATGACATTTGCCAGCTTTCATCTGCCTTGGTACTCGTAGGTGCATCTCATGAGTGTCCATTGACTTATGCATGTCCAATTTGCTTAAGTATTTCCTTATCACATTCCTCCAAGGGTACATCTTGCTTCAGCCTTTCACATTGGTCCCTGGGATTCCTGAGATTCCTGAAGGCCAGTCTTGCTAGTAAAGCCTGAGATGAAGAATGCATTCAATACCTCAGTCTTTTCCATGTTCTGTGTCACCAGGTCCCCTACCCTGTTCAGCAGCAGCCTGAAAATGAACTGGCCTTTTACCCAGTCTTCCTTTTGTCACCAATGAACTAATGGATGCCCTTGTTTATGCCTTTGAAATACCTTCCTGGATTCGATGTGGGTGGTCTTTGGTTTTCTTAGAATCATAGAATGGTTTGGATGGAAAAGGATACAATTATAACCCAATTACAAACCCCTGCCATGGGCAGGAACACCTCCCACCAGACCAGGTTGCTCAAAGCCCCATCCAACCTGGCCTTCAACACTTGCAGGGATGGAACATCCACAGCTTCTCTGGGCAACCTCGTCCAGAGCCTCACCACCCTCACAGTAAGGAATTTCTTCTTATTACCTAATCTAGATCTTTCCTTTTTTAGTTTAAAGCCATTACTCCTTTTCCTGTTGCTTCACCCCCCGACAAAGAGTCCCTCCCCAACTTTTCCGTAGGCCCCCTTTAGGTACTGGAAGGCCGCTGTAAGGTCTCTCCAGAGCCTTTTCTTCTCCAGGCTGAACAACCCCAACTTTCTCACCCTGTCTTCATAGGAGACTGCCCACTCATTCGTATGGTTCACATTGGGATTGAGCTTGGAGGAGGTGATTCTTGAATATTAACTAGCTTTCCTTGGTTCTCTTCCCTACAGTGCTTTAACCAATAGTATATCAGAAGAAATACTGGTATTTGTGTGAACCCACCTCTAAATTAACACCAATCATTCATATTTGACCACAGGTCCTTACCACATTTATATTTTGTAGCAGGAGATGCTGGTTCATGATAACCAAAATAAGAAAGGCACTCAGAACATGTAAAGTGTCATTTATAATGTTACTTTTTAGAGCCAATTTTAAAAGAATGAGAGTATAAATACTCTACCATCCCTTCAGAGGCTGGGAACACTGAATTGTGCAGCATCAATGGGCCTTCAACCAGCATGTAACAAACCATGCTGATCCTGTCCATAGAAGGGTTATCCTGTTTTTAATCAATTGAGTTTCTTATAGTATTTTCTCAAAAGAAAACAGCTTCCACATCCTTTCTACTGCCAGTCAAGATGATGTTTACATAAGAACTTCTAGCTGACATTTAGATAAAGATAAAAGTCTGCAGTTGGTGTAATTGCTGTTATCAAGCGGAAGCAAGTTACAGGTTTCTCTGCTGTAATTAATCAGATAAGTTTATCCTGCATGCAAGGAATATGTACAGAAGACAGGCCTGAAGGTCAAGCCATACACTCTGCATACTATGGCATGGCACAGCACAAGCTAGGGCCTACCTGGGACAGCTGTTTTGTGGGTCATTAACTCCTCAGTGTACAATGATATTCTGCTCAGGGTCACTACAGTGGTCTGTGTCCTAACACTAAAATTTCCTTGAATGTGTATAAGCACATTGTTGTAGAAAAGAATCTATGTGATCAGGAATGTGAATATAACAAATGAGCCAAAAACAATGTTATCAAAGGCAGATATTTGAAATAAGAAGATTTTCCACTTTTTTTTTTTTTTAACAAAATTTTTACCTGTTGATATCATTGCCAGGTCAGACTACAGGATGGTGTGGTACTTCATAAAAGCCATACAGTTTTAAATCTTTAGTGTAATTTGGCAGGTTTTTAAATCTTTGTATTATTAAATAATAGTCTGATAGTCTACATGTGGATAACAGAATGGGAAACCTATCTATTGAAGAAGAAAATATGGAAGGTGAAAGGTGGTATAGCAACAAAACTTTGTGAATATTTGACAGAAAGCCAAAGTAGCTACTGGTCTTCCTGAAACAATATCAAAACAGGAAACAAGTCATATTATTTGACTCAATTTTGTTGTATTTCAAGTGTTTACTCTTTATTTGCTGTATTATTCCCAAAGCTGTACCGTACTCTACTCCAACAATAAATTGAAGTATCTGATCTGCACCCACACAGAAAGGAGAGTGAGAGGAGAGTGAGTTTCCCTGACAACAAAAACCATGGGAAAATTCTGAGTTCGGCTCCTGCGTTCCTACTCTCAAGTTTCCATTCATTTCAGGTTTTTTTGTGTGTGTGCTGGCTTGCCTGGGAAAGACAGAAACCTGCCACAGAGTTATCAGAAGCACTGGAGACTGTTAGCAGTAGTGTGAGCCCCTTAGTGTCTGTGTGCCATGGAGAAGCGTGAGAGCCAACGGGGCAGCCTGTGGTAGTGCTGGTCACATTCCCCTGGTGTTGACTATTGCTTTTCTTGCAGACATGAATTTTACTTTACATATGACAATCAGAAGCTTGAATAGGAGCTGTTACAGAAAAGCACAAATGGAAGTCCACTCCAAGACAGTATCAAAAGAGCACTTTTCTTCCCCAGGATTATTTTTCTGTAGAGAAGTTTTTCTTATCACTGCTTGTTTCCTTAGTATGGGCATGTATGTCCTCCCCTTCCTTCATATGTGTGCCCAGCTGTTTGTTTTGACACGCGAGGAAATGAATTTAGGAACTTTTGTAGCTCAATGAAAGAAACAGTGTGTAAGAACAGACTTTTTAAAATACCAAATTGGTCCAATGGGGCAAAGATAAAACTAGTTGTACCAGGGCAGCCTAGGAGCACAGAGACCCCTGTGTGGCACAGGGGTAGGAGCTGGCAGCCAGAAAGGGAATGACAGTACCTCCATCCTGTATTCTCTGCCCAGCCTCAGTTTGCATAAGGAACCTGGGCTTTTTAACCCTTCTCAAGTTAAGGTGTTGTAGCTTGCACAGTTACTCACTAGAGATCATTCCTGCTTTGCTCAAGCATTTCCAAAGAGGTGAGAAAGGCCTTAGCTGTTACAGCTCCAGAGCATGTCATCACACAGAGGTGATTAAGTCTGGGTGCTGAGAGATATGGGCAAGCCAGCAGTCATTACAGGAGAAAGGCTGTCTGTGGCAGCTCTCCTGTTTTGCAAGGGAGAGGCTTTCTGTAAGAAATGCAGTATGAGATGGAAAGAATCAGGGCAGACAAACCCCTGCAGGAAGGGCATCAAGAGAGACAGTGAGTGGCCTAGCTCAGCTCCAGGCAATGGCCTGCACACTGGCAAATGCATTGATTTAGTTTTAACAAGGGAAAATGTGTTTTCTTTCTTTCCTTCTGCCTGCCTTAATATGGTAAATGAACTCTTTTATCTGTACTTTACCTTTAGAAGGCTAAGTGAGTAGTGATTTGCAGGTAACAGGAAAACCCCTATTTTTTTATATTTTTATTTTTCAGAACAGGGTGTGGTGAATCTAAATACCAAGATACTTTGACACATTCACCTGCACCTAGCCTCCCAAGGCTTTAGAGCCAGTGTGTAGGAGTACACAGACCAGGCTGGTTTTACTGTGAGAACAGGAGAAAAGTGTCTTCTATGGGTCAGATATAGGGAGGAACATTCTGGTTTGTAACGATGTAGCAGAAACACAACAGAGCACCAAGGTCCTGAAAAAGACTGTGACACCCCACAAAACCACAACCAGCCCTGCCAATAGCACTAATGTGGCTGCAAAATTACCTAACATGGAAGCTGGCCTTGGCATTTTTTTCTCCTGCTCTCCAACCTGTGTCACCATTAATAGGTAACCTGGGGAAAAAGGGGAAATGGCAGGGACAGGGTAATACCCGGCTGTACCTGGGACAGTTGTCCCAGGGTAGGGACAACAGGAAAGCAGGATATTTGTATTTACTCTCTCAGAAAGAAAAAAAAAATATATATATATATATATATATATATATATATATATATATATATATATATATATATTATATGTATAATATATATATATATATATACACACTTCCATATATATATATGTGCAGAGAGATTTTCTTATAAAGCCCCAAAAGCAGGACCCAAATAACAAATCTCTGGCGGGAGAGCTGTGCAACACTTGGTGCTATGGACCCAGACAAGGCAGAGACTCAATTCCTGCTCTGATAGCAAGCCACTCCAGCTATTCTGCAAAGGAAGCAAGCAACATGGCAATACCAACAAAAACGGGGACAGGTAATCAGAGTGAAATTAAAGACAGGAAAACAGCAGCTACTTCAGTGAAAGAAGACATGACAAAGGAGAACGAACTGAAAGAAAACATGGAGTGAGGGAAAGAAAGAATCTAAATACAAAAAAAAAAAAAAAAAAAAGTTGTGTAACTATAAATGGAGCTGCTTGCAATTAGTAAAATATCAGTGGAAGTGGACAGGTTATGTGAAAAGGAAAAAGTAAAATGTCACCCAGGGAGGATATGTTTGTGGGCATAATGGCACAGCTTGATCAGGTCTTGTGAGTGAGAGTGAGAGATGGGAGAGGTGGGCAGGTTTCTCTGGGGTGCCCTGCATTGCACCAGGCTGCTCACAGGTTCTCACTGGAACCTTAGGCGCAGCAGTGTGACTCCTGGGGAGTGGTACCACAAAGGCAGCTTACTTGGATATGAGAACTGTTCTTTCCACTGTGTGACAGCAGTGTATTGCACTTAAAAAGGATGTCTCTGTAAAGGCACTATCTTAAATAACCTAACCTGTCCTTGGACATGCCCTCTTGATGACTTTGAGGTTGTTCTTCACTTGACAGCAGAAATAACATTAATTGTTTTATGTCTTTATGTAACATCCAGACTGTGCTGTGAAATTTTGACTGTATTCTTGCCTACAGACTAGGCCCACATGTATGTCCATATGCCATTCCCTATCCCATGGAGGGTAGCTTGTTTGTAGAGAGGGATCCAGTGTGTTCGTTGGTACCTGAGATCTTTTTAGGAAGTGATGACTCTCAGTCCGGTAGAATCAGCCAAAAATAATCCTGTAAAATCAGGAAGTCCATGAAGAGGCACAAGAAAGTAGGGACAACAAATGTTTGCAGAAAGTCAGAAAGTACAGGTCTGAAAAGCAGTGGGGAAATTCAGCTGTCCTCCATGTGTTTCTGGTTGCTTGGGTTTGTTTTATATGCTGAAAAAGTGATTTACTTTTTTTTCCATTGTACGTGAAGAAAAAAAAATATGAATCATTCCAAATTAAAGTTTATTTTGAGCTCCAGAATAGTTTTCAAATATGTTGGATTTGTTTGTTTTGTTTTTTGTTTTGTTTTGTTTTATTTTCTCCTCTTCCTCCCCCTTTCCTACTCACTATTACACAGGGAAAGGAGTTGGAAAGAAGAGGTAAGCAGAGATTAGGCATTCTGAGCAAACAGTTCAAATATGCCAAGGTTCTGATGGGATATAAGGAAACACTTTTTCCCTGTGAAAGCAATTAAGCACTGAAGCATGTTGCCCAGAGGGGCTGTGCAGTCCTTATTCCTGCAGACTATGAAGATGAATCTGGATAAAGCCCTGAGCAACCTGATGTGGCTTCAGAGCTGTGTGACCGACCCTGCAGAGGCTCAGAGGAGGTGGGACAGGCAGATGTGCCCTTGAAGCTCAGGGAATGTTGCCGTGGGAGACTGTTGCAAAGAAAGATGACTTTATCTAAGCACCAGGGGGACCCTAGGGTGGTCTTCTGCTGGGTCCGTGGTTATGTCAGTTAGGTGGGTCAACATGTGAGGTAAATGTTTCTTCCTGAACTCCTTAAAAGATTGTCTCCCTGAGTTAGCCCTACCAGCCTGGGGGAGTGAATACATAGCTCAGCCCAACATAGAGTATAAAAACTAAACAATTATCAAAAGCATTTCAAAGAGAAATGTTAGGCTAGCTTCAACACACGTATTCCTTCCTGGCAATTGGGAACAACTAGTGTAATGATGGTGAGCATATTATAGAGACGAGGAATGGGAATAGTATTGTTATTGTGATTGAACTTTGTATTGCAGTTGGTATCTTTTCTTAAGTATAACTTACAATTGTACTGTTTTCACTATGTTTTGTATCACTCTGCTAGATCAGAAATCTGGTGTATCAACTATTTTCAAATAAATAAATTTAATATTAACCCCCTGTCCTTGTTTCAGTTAGGACATGACATCATGCTAAACACCTCCCCCCTCCCTCTCTGGGGTAGGGGAGAGAAGATGAAGCCTGTGAGTTGAGAAAAAGACAACTTATTAAGACAGAAAAAATATAATAACAGTAATAATTATAACAATAATGATGATAATAGTACCAAGAATAATAATGTGTATGAAACAAGTGATGCACAATGCAATTGCTCACCACCCGCTGACCAATGCCCAGCCTATCCCTGAGCAACCCAGCCCCCCCACCCTGGCTAGCCACCCCTGTCTGTTGCTCAGCATGACCCCATACAGTACAGAATACCCCTTTGGCCAGTTGGGGTCAGCTGTCCTGGGTCTGTCCCCTCCCAGCTCCTGCTGCACCCCCAGCCTGCCCGCTGGCAGGACAGAGTGAGAAGCTGAAACGTTCTTGGCTTGGTGTAAGCGCTGCTCTGCAACAATTAAAACATCAGCATGTTATCAGCACTCTTTTCATCCTAATCCAAAACATAGCACCCTACCAGATACTGGGAGGAAAATTAACTCTGTCCTAACTGAAACCAGGACACCCCCCCACATGGAATATCTAAAAGAACTTAATGAGACACTTTGTACAACACTCTGTACAACAGAAAGGTAAAAGACACAGTGGGAGAGAAACATTTTGAGATAAGACACAATGTTGGCATAAGAACAAATGAGTAGTATTGCCACGAATAAGCTGGAAATTAGGGGAAGAGATCTGACCATTGGAGCAAAGTTCTAACAGAGCCTGCCCACAAGAGACACAGCGGCAGGGTGCTGGCCTGGCTTGGCATGGAGCATAGCTGGATTTTGCAGAGGGGAGTCTGATAGCACAGAAGCACAAGGAATGAGGACTCCTAAACACAAAGCTCCTGCCAGGCTTGGGATCCTTACTTCAAAGCTTATAATCAGTCATCGCTTGTTTCAGAAATACTTGCCTGCCTGTTCAGTATATGGTAATTATAGAGTCCTGTATTCAGAACACTTTAGTGGTGGTGGAGGGGAGGCACAATTTTCTTGCTATGGTTTGAACCCTTGGAATAACATGTTCCCTTTCCAGAAGCTACTAACTGGAAATGATACATAAAAGAGATTTTCACTGTTTGTCCCAGGTCAAGTTGTTGATAGCAGCCTGAAATACAAACCTTGGGCCTCTTGTATTGCCAGATTCCAGCAGTCTGTCCAATCACTGTGGTCAGTCAAGAGGCAATGCTGGCAGCTGCCACCTCCAGATCTTAAGCAATGAATGTGTTTTCTGCCACAGATTTTGTGAATCTCCTGTCACAGAAACTATGGAGTTCACACTATCAAGTTGTAAAGCACAGCAAAGGGAAGAAAACTGACAGCGTTGCTCTGTCTGATATGAGTCTCTGCAAGCCACGTCACTTGCAACTCCAATGCTTAATATAACTACGTTTCTTTCAGTATTGTGTTATAATGTTTGTAATGCCCATAAGTCATAGATAGATTTTACAGTATTAAAAAGAGAATGTGGTGTTTACCTTTTGCATGGTACATAACCTACCTCTCTTCTTTGTGGTAACATGGGTCCAACAGTGTGTAGCTCATCTCATACCTCTTTAAAGATGAAAAAAAATCTGATCAGGAGCTAAATGAAATTTTCCACTTAATCTTTGCCTTTAAAATCTTTTCTGCATAGTTTCTTTTTCCTCATGTTTCCTTTTTTTCCAGTCACCGGGGACTTCACCTTCCTAACAGGACTTTCCAAATATGATGGAGAGAGGCTTGGCACTTCCATCAGGCAGTTCCCTCAGGCCTCTGGGGTGCATAGCATCAGGCCCCACAGATCTGTAGCTGTCCATTTCCATCAGGGGGTCTACAACCTGCTCTTCGCTTACAGCAGGAGGGACTTTGCTCTCCCAGCCCTTGCCTAGAGGGTCAGGGGCTGGAGAGACATGGGAACTGACTGGCAGTGAAGGCTGAGGCAGAGAAGCTGCTGAGTACCTCAGCCTTCTCCATGTCTGTCATTACCAGTTCTCCCTCCTCATCCATCACATGGGACACACTCTCCTTGGCCTTTCCTTTCTGGCCAATGTACCTGTAGAATCCCTCCTTGTTACTCTTTGCATCCCTTGCCAGGCTCAGCTCCCATCTGTGCCTTGGCTTTCCTGATCCCACCCTGGCACAGCCGAACAGCATCCCTGTCCTCTTCCCAGGCCACGTGTCCCTGCTGCCACTGCCTTTGCATTTCCTTCTTGCACCTCAGTCTGACCAGCTCACCTTGCTCAGCCATCCTAGTTTCCTGCCCTCCCTGCTTGCTTTCTTACACAGGGAGAATGAAGAGCTCTTGTGCTCTTCTTTTTAAGCATCCTTAAAGAGTTGGCAGCTCTGTTTAACTCCTTTCTTCCTAAGGACAGTGTTCCAAGGGATCTCATCCACTAGGTCTTTAAACAGCTGGGGTGGGGGGGGGTGGGAAGGGGAATACAAAAGCACTGGCTTTTTCATTCAGAAGATAAGTACAGAAACTCTGGCTTCTTGTTGTTCCATGTTGTCTATAAAAGTGGTATTTGATTGATCTAAAAGGTTTTTTACAAAAGTAATGGTAAATAATGTACTGTAATGATAAAGAAAAAAAATAGCTGAACTGGACTGTATATTAGATTTTATAGTCACTGCACAAGAAAGAGAAATAAAGAAGATTTGATTCGATTTTTTGAAGAGAATCTTCTTTCTGTTTTTCCAGAAGGAATGTGTTAAAAGACAGTATGTAAAGTGGCAGTCATTTGAGGAAAGCTGGAATATAGTTGTGTGATCCAGAGTGTTGTCACTACTGGATGTCAAAACATAGATGTTTTACACTTTGCATGGTTGTGTCAAAACACGGCAATGTTGCAAAATTGGCTTATTCTTTTCAGTGCTAAAATAGGAGCTGCACTGCATGTTTTGCACCAGAGTAGTGGTGTCTTAAACAGTATGACTAGTGAGGGATCATAAATATGTCTCATTCCTAAGTCATTCATAGTATTTCCTGTTTGCTGTGAAAGACTGTACTGCTTGTAGGTCTGTCCTCAGTAACAATATGAACTATCATATTGTGGATATTGTGCCACATCCTATCCAGCTTTTTCTTGTAACAAGAGAGGAACTCTAAATATTTTTTTGATGTAGGAACAGGAACATCTGAGCACAAGAGGAAATCTGTTACCAGAATCAGGCAAACAACGACCAAAGCTCATTCATATTTTACATCCATTCTTTACTTCCTCTTCTGTCCATGTTCATTGCCAGAAGATGGTGTATGTATGCAAACAGATTTTTCTAATCAGATTCACTCAGTCTGGTTTACCACCTGCAATCTAGAGTCTGTAACATCACGCTCATTTCTATTCAAGTGTAACTAGCAAAATAAAGATAAAGTCTTCCTGTCCTTGGCCCAGCAACAAGTAGTTAGTGCCATCAGCTGAGACATGCTGGATCACGAGCCCAGGCTGCCAGTCCCAAAGCTGCACAACCTGGTGTTCGAGCTTCCTCCAAGGGAGGCCTCCCTCCACTGCCTTGCCCTAACAGAAAGGCTTGGCAATTATACAAGATTTCTAGTGTGATCATCACAGTGAGCTAGCTGTGCTACAGAATGGAGAGTTTCTCTACCATGGACAGGAGGTGTTCCTCTGTCCACCATCAGTTGTGAAACAGCTACCTGAAGATGCAGCAAATCCCAGCACATGTTCAGTGTCATGTGTTTTTCTGATTATTCTTCATGGTCCTTTTCCAGCAGAACAACTACACATCAATCCAAATGTCTGGGAGAGAGACATCTTGTAAGACATATGGTAGGAAGAACTTGCTCTTGACTTAAAGAGGTTAAAATGAAAACCATGACTAATATTTTTAATTTTGGTTTTGGTTTGGGCTGCTTGGTTTTGTGGTTGTGTTGTTTTTTTGTTTGTTTGTTTGTTTTGTTTTGTTTTGTTTTTGTTTTGTTTGTTTTTGTTTGTTTGTTTTTGTGTTTTTTTTGGTTGTTGTTTTGTTTTTTGTTTTTTTTTTTGTATGTTTTGTTTGGTGTTTTTTTTTTTCCTCCTTATTTTATTTTTGTTTGTTTGTTTGTTGTTTTGGTTGATTTTCAGGGGAGTAGATAAAAAAGGTTTTCATGTGAACAACACATGTTGTTCAAGCAATAGGAGCTATAGAGTATGGTCACCATCGGTAGTACATCTGCTTCTCATAGTTGCTCTTCTGTCTCAGATTAGAAATCTCCCCCCTGTGATAAATCGGCACCTTACAAAGTGTGTGCTAGGGGTTCATGTCTGGACAACTGATACTCTTGGTTTTTCTTGCACTAACCATTTCCCAATCTGTAACTTGGAACACTGCAAGGCAACTAATCCATATGTAAGACTCATTTAAAGGTCAAGCCTTCAGTAAGTCTGCTGTAGAGAATGTAAGGAATAGACATTATTAGCACGTGGGAGAATATGGTATTTGGAAAAGTACCTTGACTTCTTTATTTCCTCTTTCCCTGATACCAGAATCTAACAGTATGCCACAAAATAGGAATCCAGTTTATTCTGTCTGTACTGGAACTTGATTAAAGTCCTTATCCAGGTCTTGTTCCACTGCTTTGACTTTCCACATGGGAAACATTGTGCAGAGACAGAGTTTTCAGACCTCTCTAACCCAGTGAGGATCAACCCTCATATACATCATAGAATAGCTTTTCTCTCTGCCACTTAGGAAAGGCCAAAGGTGCACTACAGACCTCTTATCTCTGCCAGGAAACACATCTGAATATCCAACACTTCAAAGCTGACAGCAGCCTTGTGGTATCTTAGTGTTGTGAGGAAATCATCAGCAGAGTATTGCCATAAAGGTTTATGCATACTGGCAGAGCAAACCTGGGCTGGTGAAGCTCATGTGTATTAAGGAATGAGAGTTATATTCAGGACTCACAGTTACACGAATAACAGAAATGCAAAGCAACACAAAGTAGATGTTAATCTAACATCCATTGTTTCTATTGTATGGAAGCTATATATGAAAGTATCACCCAGGAAAGAGATAGAACAGATAATTTTTGAAACCATCCAAGCACATGAAGGAAAAGGTGACTGCAAGGAGTCAGCATGGCTTCACACAGAGGAAGTCATGCCTGACAAACTTGATAGCCCACAATGAAATGACTGTCTCAGTAGATGAGGGTAGAGCAGTGGATGATGTCTTCCTTGATTTCAGTAAGGGACATTCTCTCCAATAGAGAAGCTGACATGTACAGGCTGGATGAGCAGACAGTGAGGTGGATGGAAAACTGGCTGAACAGGCAGAGCAGAGGATGGTGATCAGTGGCACCAAGTCCACTAGGAGGACAGTCCTGTCCAACACCTTTATTAATGATATGGATGACAGGACAGAGTGTATCCTCAACTAGGCTGCAGATGACACGAAAGTGGAAGGAGTGACTGGTATGTCAGTGGGTTGTGCTGCTATTGAGCAGGACCTGGACAGGGTGAAGGAATGGGCTGACAGGAACCCCGTGCCATTCAACAAGGAGAAGTGCAACGTCCTGCACTGGCACAAGAAACAGCCCCACACACCAGCAAAACTGAATTCTGTCCTGCAGGAAAGCAGCTCTGCAAAAATGGATTGGTGGACGCCAAGCTGAGCCCACAATGTGCCCTTGTCATAAAGGCAGCAAAAGTGTATAAATATGTAAAGAGAAGGTGCAAAGAGGATGGAGCTAGGCTGTTGTGAGTGGTGTCCAGTAACAGAGCGAGGGGCAGGGGGCACAAACCAAAGCACAGGAGGTTCCCTCTGAACTCCAATAAGCACTTCTGTGCTGTGCAGGTGACTGAGCAGGTGACAGGTTACCCAGAGAGGTCCTGGGTCTTCTGTCCTTGGAGATTTTCACAAGCCATCTGGACATGGTTCTGGACAACATGATGTAGATGGACCTGTCTGGACAGGTGTTTGGACCAAGTGATCTCCAGACCTTTCTAACCTTATCTATTCTGATTGCATGAGAGACTTCACCCAAGGCTTGTGCTGAAATTCAAACTCCACTATTGCTAGCATTCATATTTGTCTAGCAAGTCTCTCCTCTGAAATGTTTTGCACAGACAAAAACAATTTCAGCCGTCACTTTCTTCTGAAATTTTCCTTCACCACTAAGTGCAATGTTCAGCCTCAGATCATTATTCTTATTTTACACTAGGAACAGGGTCCGTATTTCTCCTCATTATTTGATTGCATGCAGCAATTCAATAGAGTTTTCAGAAACAATAACTTCTCTCTTGTCATAAAGCCAACAAGTGATCGACAGTTAATCTGAAAGATGATTAACACACTTTAAATTCCACACTTAAAGTCACATTACTTTGTTACTGTGCTCTTCCAATTACCTGTCTCGATATCTATCGTCCTCTCTGGTTTACAGCTCTTTGAAGCCTTATAACATCATTTTTAGTATGAGGAGAAATTAACAGGTGGAACAGGTGTGTCCATTGCAGTTCTGCTGATTATGGACAATTAGAACAAAAGCGCACTATTAATATGATGCCTTGGGGAATTTTCTTGCTCAAGACTTTTGAGTCATTCACCGTCAACAAGTGCTATGCCTGAAAATGCAGTGTCTTTGTCTTTGCTCAACACTGCTTCTGTACCTGTTTCCTCTCTTCTCCCTTTCTCATCTATGCAGTTTACCAGGCAAGAAATTCACCGATCAGTGCATTTGAAATCAGGGAAACTTCTTGCTGTGCTACTATGTGTTCAAGCAAGCCTCACCGGGGACCCATCGTCTTTGATGTTGGTCTCTACTGACTTTGATTATCTCCTCAGGTAAAAAGTTTTATGTTGAAAGTCCTGTGTTGAAAGGCTCAGCTTTAAACACATCTGCATTTGTTGGCAATTTTGCCAATGAGTACTACATTGTCCCGCCTGCAAGCTCTTTGAAGCATTCTCTCTACATTTGTGCAGTACCTAACAGCAGATCCATCAGTGGAGTCCATAGACACTACTGTAATAATAAAGTGAATCATTCAAATACATGATGAGCACACAGCTTTTAACAAATGCAGGGTTTTTCTCCCAGGGAGCCTGTCAGTGAATCTGATGAACAATACATGATACAACGGCATGGGGCGGGATGGTGGGAAGAATTATCTGGAGAGGAATCAGTATGGGGAAATAAAGTGTGAGTCAAGGATGGAGTGGGTTGGCTAAAGACAATATTGTCCAAGATAAACAAGTTGTTCCCTTTAATAAGATAATACAGATGACATGAAGAAGAGAGATGGATCATTATGACAATTTCATGTCCAAAATCATGAGTCCTGGCCTTCTTCCATAAAGTCACAAGGCTCTTAAAGCCAACAGAAATGATGGATCTCTTACCATTTGGATGTTTTATATTGAACACCCAGCATATTTGCAAGTTCTTTCTTACATGAAAACATACATATTTCCTTCTGTTAACTCTGTGGTCCTCATTCAACATCCACAAATTGAAAATGGAGCACTTAGGAAAAATCAACTGTTATACATGTAAAAGCCTAGGAATTAATTGATTTTAGGTCTGTCAGAATTTAGCATTGTTATTTCATGAACTTGTCTTTTTTTCTATGTACGTAGACACATGACATTACCACATGCACCTCTCAATACGTGGGGTGTGTCCTTGGGGATACAGGAAGATGGGGCCTAGGTCAGAGGTCTGCAGTTCGGAGGATGTACACGTAATGTGAAGTCAGGATTTAGTTCACCTCCTGTAGAGATTTGAAAGGAAGGGTTGTTGGCCCAAGGCTTGTTTCCAAGAGTGAAAGCTGAGTGCTCTCCCCTGCATCTTCACCCAGCCTGCTGTGCTGGGCAGTGGGACAACACCACTATACAGTCTTGTACAGGCCTTGAGAGGATGAGTGCAGCATGGTGGTTGGAAGATGCACAGGTAGTGAAGGTCTGACTTAAAACTTCTGTTTCCAAAGCACTACATAGCTCCCACATGAAGCCAATAGTATTTTAAGAGCTCCATTTTCAGATGCTCCTGATAATGTGACCTCCGGAATTTTATGAAGCACATAAATCCACCTCTGCTGGGAAGTCTCAATACCAGATTTTATATTGTTTCCACAGCAATCTGCAATGTCTAAATGCCCTACACTGTGGAAAAAATATATAAAGACATGTCTGAAGAGGAACATGATTCAGCAAAAGGTATATGAATTTATTTTCAGCACAAGGAGTTACTGCTGCAGATAGGGATAGCAGTGAAAATTTCATTACCAAGTGTCCAGCTTTCAGCATGCTTCCCTTTTAGGGGGCAGTGTGCAACCTTCAATATATATGCTCCCATCTTCTTCATCATCATCAAAAGCTTCAGCAGCTTCCTGATGGGAAGAAAAAAGATTCTTCATAGCCCTCTAGCTCATGTAGCCACTCAGCTCAATGCAAAGCAAAGACCAGCTCTGCATGACATTGTACGCTGTCGTGTGGGGATTAGGTTGGCACATTTTGTCTACAGTGAAGGCCAAACATACGCTGAGTCAAAGACATAGTCCTACCACTGGTGTGACTCGCTGGCAGCCCCATGAGAGCAGGTTAGATGTCACAACATTGCTAATGTGCCACGGTAAGCCATTTGGGTTTAACTGTATATTGAATGAGAAGTTTTAGGAATGTGTAAATCACCATTCTCTCACATCAGTAGGATGTGTCCCAAGGAGAATTCGAGTTATCATGAAGGCTGCTCTGCTCTGCTAGCAAATTGTATTTGTTGGTATAAAAACAGAAGGCCCATAAAGAGAGTTGCAACCATCTGCATCTGCTCAGACCAGTGCGCTTGAAGACTTCCCGTTCAAACTTGTGACTGGGTCTGCTGGTAGGATAGGCTTTACTTCGATGTCTCATTTTGTGTGATACCATGGTTCTTCAGATTTTGAAGAGCAGGCGTGGAGGGAAGCTGCTGATAATTGAGAATGAAACTCTTTTTTATTTTCTAAATTGTAGGAACAAGAAGACTGGTTTAATGATCACCACTGGAAAACTGCTCCCTCCCCAGTGCAGACATATTATTCATATTTTCCTCAATCAGAGGTGCAAAAGGGAGGACAATCATAATGCTGCTCATTTGTGTGTACAAGGACAGAGTTACTCTGTAATCCAGGGCAGGAAAGATCTGCACCCATTTGAACTGTTCATGTGGATTAAACACAAGCTGTTTTGAGCCCCATGTACATTGTTGAAATTCCATTGCAGATCCATGCTGAGCCCACTGTGATGGTCATGGACTAATCAGAGGAAAGCCATCAACTTCCCTTGATATCAGAGTCCCATTCAACCACCAGTGTGCACTTCACAATGCAGTAACCAGCCTGAAGCCAGCCTAGGTCAGTGCTGCTGAAAATCAAAGACCCACCCCTTCTCCCCAACCAAACACACAATACTAACAGAATAACACCATTACCAAGCAGGTGAAGTACCTGGGATATTTTTATTGCTTGGATACTGGCACTTCTGTGGTCTTTGCTTTGCCCAGCATTGTTCTGACTACCTGGAGTCTCCTAAATTTCCGTCTTGAGACTTTTCATGGAATAGCAAATTGATTTGTTGTGGTTGTGCCTCTGCTCCTTTTGAAAGCATCCATGACTGGGTGAGCATGCACCACCTGCCATAGGATCTGAATGTTTTTACCCACTTAGTTTCTCAGATGGTCTGTTCATAGAATCATAAAATCATAGAATCATTCAAGGTAGAAAAGACCTCTAAGGTCACATACTCCAAACTTTAACCTAGTACTGACAAGTCCACCAATAAACCATTTTGCTAAATTCTACATCTACCCATTTCTGGAAGACTTCCAGGGATGGTGACTCAACCACTTCTCTGGGCAGCCTATCCCAATGCTGCACAACCCTTTCAGTAAGGAAATTTCTCCTAATATCCAACCTACACCTCCCCTGCCACAATTTGATGCCATTTCCCTCACTTGGAAGCAAAAACATCAAAATATTACTCAGTCAAAGCAAACACCAGTCATGGGAGAATGATGAAGCTTCTACCCTCTAAGTTACTACAGATGGTGGATGTCTTCACCAAGCATGAACTGTCTGTGTGGAGACTTGCAGTACTCATACCGTTTTAAAAAGGGGCTGGATTGCCAGCCAAATCTGGTGAGTGCTGTGTGCACAGATAGTGTTAAACAATGCAATGGCACTGGGAATACAAAAGCACTGGAAACTGTTTCATAAAAATAACTACCAGTTTTCATTTCGTTTTGCATCAATATTCTCAGAAGACAGAAAATCATACTGTGCTTGACCTGTATTTGAAATGAGTTGGATGTTTTGCTGTATGCATAATTTTTGTGTGCATTTGCCACAGTTGTTCTCAAATGCTGAGAGATTTTCTGTGAAAATACTGTCATACAGCTTTTGGCACAGCAATCCTTCACTATACTATGTGGGTCCCTTCCAACTTGGGATATTTTATGGTTCTACAGTTTAAAATCTGAGCCACAATATTTAATTTCTTCAACAAAAGCTGTTAGTAGAATGAATACAACTGGTAATGAAGAAGCATTCCAGGGTGTTGTCTTGCGGCTGATGTTAGGCTCAGGTTGAATACTGCTCCAACCAGCAAGCTCCCTTCCTCTTCTTGCAGCCTGGCATGACATTCTGGCATACTGCACTTGCTGACATGCTATACTTGTTGGCGCCTCCAACATACAAACCAGTTTGGGCAACACATTTTCTAAGAACTGATCTCTTTTATAACACTAGCAAGCCACAACTATCCGTGGCTTGAGGCAAACCTTCAGCTCACCAAGTACACCTTATAGACAAGTTGGTGGTTTATTCCAGCCTTTGATTTACTGATTGGTTACATTTATCACAAACCACAAATGGTTGTGAGCTGCCATGAGCAGTGGATATTAAATTCTATTTCCATAGCACACAAACAAATATCAGTTTGGCTTCAAAAGCCTCCTGCAGGGCTTAATCCACAGGCTAGGTTATTTCTATTCTATGGATGAAGAAAATGTGGTCATAAAGTGTTAATGGACTTAGGCAAATCTGACCACAGCAGAGGAAAGCATAGCACTGCTTTACATACCGCAGTCTATAGGTATGTCCTACCATGTAGTTCATGCTTGGTAATATTCTGATTCAGCTTCCCATTTAGTAACATTTCATTAACTGAGCTCTAGACTCCCATGCAAGAAGATGCACAGCTCCACCAAAGGCATCCACAAGATTTTTTTATGTGTTGTGGGGAGGGGGAAAGGAGCCAGCAAAACTTCCTTCCTTAATCAGTACCAGGCACATAAAGCATGGCAGAAGCCAGGAGCAGAAATAAATAGGGAATGGGATGTACTCAGTGCCAAGGGGAATCCCATCAGCAGAATCAAAGCTTAGTAAGGAGTGTGCATGCGATGGAGAGGTCATGAAGAATGCTTTGCACATCTTCCTGAAGCCACTGACTACCTCCATAACAATTTACCATGCTTCCCTGCAGCAGTTGTGTCCAATGTTAATGTAACAGTTATCTTTGCTGATTTAGAAAATGCAAATATTCATGAGAAATTAGCTTTTACGGTACTGTGATCAAAACTGGCAATCATCCTCCAAGTTAAGGTTTTTCCTTATTAAAATAAAAACAGAAAAAGTTCATAGGAGTGGGAGAACCATTGCTGACACCCAGAATAGGTCCATCCTGTAAGACCACTAAGGTAAATTGCCTACAGAGAAAAAATCTGCAGTGTGGCAAAATGAGAGGTAGTGCCACAACATACTTCTGTAGAGAGCCAAAGCAAAGGTCAGTGGTGGACAGACAGCATTTCATGGCAAAGTCTGAGCCCTGAGTTCATTTTATCAGAGTTCATTTTTATCAGAGTTCATTTCCCAGAGTTTTTGTTGTTAGTAATTTAATTATGCCTTGAATTTTCATTCTGTTTATAGACAGTATGTTAATTAAAATTATTAATGCCATTTGTCAGACCTCATTAAAGTGTGATTAGTAGAAAAGGTACACTTTTAACTGACTTTTTGTTGAAATGGGTGTTCTATGAAAATCAAAAATACTGAAATCTAATATATAACCATGGAAAAGGGGAGTGGATGATTACATGTTAGTTTGACAGTCCAAGTTTTGAAAGTACTTTGGGATCCCCGAAGGCCAGAATTTTAATGCTGTGCTAAGTACTTAAACATCTTTTGAAATCTTACCCAGTGTGCCTAACTCCTGCTCAGATTTGTGAGAATTTGGCACAGCCGTATCTTTGAAGACCTTGGCCCTAATATTTCTAGAACAGGGTTGTATGTCCCAAGTTGAGCAGATATCTAAACATTTCCCATCTTTTAGGCAGTGAATCTAAATGCCCTTCTTGGTCAGCCTTGTGCAGGCAGTCCCATTAGCTGTGCAGGGCTACCTGGTGAGTTATTTCTTTAACACCTACACCGAGTCTCAGAGTACCTTTCACTGGTGAAGGAGGAGGGCTAAATGGAAAATGGGTGAAGAAGATGTGGGCAGAGTGTGTATCACTCTCCACCAGGAGAAACATGAGACGATGCTGCTTAACAAGAGCTCTGGAGTCCAGCCCTGTGTTTTTATTGCTCATAAAACACCTCTGAGGTTTGCTTGAAGGAGATACAGGTATCGGTGTTTTGCTAGAATGTGACTGCAGCTCCATGGCTGGCTGCAGACACCAGTCACAGCATCAGCTCAGAAATCACGGGACTGCCTTAACATTAAAATTAGAAATATCTAAAATAAACCACGTATCAATATCTTATGGCTTTTAACTGCTGTTGTGTTTGAAAGCTCCCCTCCTCGGCACAATGGCCAGGGTTTAGGTACGGTTTGCAGGGTGTTGTGGTTTAACCCCGGCACGCAGCTGAGCCCCACGCAGCTGCTCACTCACTGCCCCCAAGTGGGATGGGGAGAGAACTGGATGGTAAAAGCTAGAAAACTCGTGGGATGGAAAAAAAAGACAGTTTAAGAGGAAAAGCAAAAACTGCATATGCAATCAAAGCAAAACAAGAAATTCTTTCACTGCTTCCCACCAGCAGGCAGATGATTGTCCACTTTTCTGGAAAACAAGCATCCATCACACATAAGAGTTACTTGGGAAAACAAACACCATACCCATTAATGTCCCCTTTTCCTCCTTCTCTTCCCACCTCCCCACCCCCCCACCCCCCGTTTTTTTCTTTTTTTTTTTTGTTTTCTGAGTACAATGTCATAAGGTATGGGACATGCCTTTGGTCAGCAGAGGTCCACTGTCCTGGCTGTGTCCCTTCCTTTCCTGTCCCGTGCTGGTGGAACAGCATGGGAAACAGAGATCTTGGTGGTGTGTAACCACTGCTCAGCAGCAGCTAAGATTGGTGTGTTATCATCAGTGTTACCAAAACTCCCCTTCCTGCCAGCAGATGAGGAAAGCACAATCTGCTGCAGGATTCATGGACTCGTGCTTGTTGATCCAGGGGTCAATGCTCCACAGCGCAGAGCACCCCTGCCTCCAAGTCAGGAGGCATTCAGCTTCTTGTGAGATCAAGAACCTGCGAAGGGAGTCCAGCCAGCAAGTGTATTTATACCAGCAAAGCATTTGTCATGTTGAATCTGTACCTGAATCTGCATTTCCCAGGTCACAGGTGCCCAAGTCAGTGAGTTCAGCCTAGGTGATTACAGAAATAATGATCAGCTGTAAAGTTTTGAGTCAGAACAGATACTGATCCCTAAAATCAAGATCCCATGAAAACCTTCTTCCTTGTATACAAGGCAACTGTAGTTATGTATTCTGTGCTGCTGGGTACCTCAGACTTGGCATTGGCCTTCTGGAGTCTGAGAACGGCTGGAAGAAAAGGAGCAGATATCAGGAACCTCATGCAACTAATGAGAATCAATGGCATCTGGCACCCCTCGCTCTACCTGGTCCACATGTGCAGTGTGGTCTTCCCCAACCTTCTGTCTCAACTTCAGTTTAGAGCGAGGTTTTTCCTCCGCTTCTTGGACTTGATATGCATAATCTCTCAGATATGTCCTTCAAAAGCTGCTTTCTTCTTGTTTTCACCCTCTTGTGTAAGATGGCTTCAGTTTGTTTGGTCTTTGCCCCAAAGCAAACAGGATATCATAGGATCACAGAATGGTTTGTGTTGGAAGGGACACTAAAGATCACCTAATTCCACACCCTGCCATAGGCAAGGACACCTCCAGGTTGCTCTGAGCCCCATCCAGCCTGGCCTTGAACACCTCCAGGGATGGGGCATCCACAGCTTCTCCGGGCAACCTGTGCCAGTGCCTCACCGTCAGTACAGTAAAGAATTTCTTCCTAATATTTAAACTAAAGCTACTATTTTGTAGTTTAAAGTCATTACTCCTTGTCCTGTCTCTATACCCCTTAACAAAGAGTCCCTCCCGCTTTTTCTGTAGGCCTCCTTTAAGTATTGCAAGGCCACTATAAGGTCTCCCTGGAGCCACCTTTTCTCCAGGCTGAAATCCCCAACTTCTTCAGCCTATTGGAGAGGTGCTCCAGCTCTCTGATCATCCTCATCACTCTCCTCTGGTGTCATCCTAATACATCCCTGTCCTTCTTGTGCTGGGAGCCCCAGAGCTGAACGCTACGCTCCAGGTGGGGTCTCATGAGAGCAGAGCAGAGCAGTACAATCACCTCCCCAGCCCTGCTGGCCAGGATGCCAGAATGCAGTTGGCTTTCTGGGCTGCAAGTACACAGTGCTGGCTGAAGTTGAGCTTCTCAGCAACCAACCCACCCAGGTCCTCCTCCTCAGGGCTCTTTTCAATCTGAGAAATATATGCGAGAAAGATAAAGGAACCCAAATCCAAGCCAGTCGTTGCTCCTTAAAGCTAAGTTTACAGTTTGTGCAATGAAAAATCCATATCTAAGCTCTCAGAATACATGGCTTCTTCTTCCTTAGTTACAGTAATTTCTTATGTTTCATTTGTCTCACAGCTTGAAAATAGCTTCCAGAGAAGTACTAGTTTTACCTACATTACCAGAAGGACACAGACCCGTTCCATGGCAGAGAAATCTGCTTTCTGTGCCAGGGAAGTGAGGGAGAGAGGGCCCTCTTGATGAACTTTGGCTAATGTTAGCTTTCCAGGAGTATAACTCAAACAGCTGTTCGACTGACATCAGCTTGCAGCCATGAAAACAGAGCAGCTGTGTGATATATCCTCATACTGCTTCCTGCACATGCAGTGGGGTTACTAGGTTTCTGACTATGGGGTTGACAGTATAATTAGAATAATTCTTTCTGCCCTTCTTGCCTATGTGAGTTGGGAAATGCAGGTAAAAAAAAATCTTGTTTTATTTCACTCTCATGTTCTTTTCTTGAAGTCATCCTGGTCTTGAGGAGACTGGTTCCCTAGAGTAATTTAAACTGACCAAACTGTAGCAGCTATACAAAAGTTATTCAGCTGACAAATATCTAAATACTGTAGAGGCTTAACACTGAAAGCCAATAAGCAAATGATCTGGCTTGGCTGATCATTCTGTCTGTTCAACTCCAGACAGAAATTAAAGCAACTAAATAAAATGTATTACATCATTAATCCGGTCTCATCAAGAAGCTAACATTGCAGTTTTGTGCTCTTCTCATGATGCCCAATCTGGCCCAAAATGATTCAAATATAAAGGTAAGGTCATAGCACTAATTTTCTCTCCTACTCATCTCCTTTTTGGACTGCAGTATATTTTCCTAATTACTTATTTTTAAAATACCTGTGAAATCTGGGCTTTCAGTGTTGGTTATGTTCCCTGGTACCCCAGTATGAGCCAGAAGGGTTCCAGCAGCAGGGCCAGAGGGGTAGGGGTTGTCTCCAGATCTCCTGTGTCCACAGAGCACCTTCCAGTCAGGCAAGGGCAGCTTGTTGGTGATTTGGGATTCATACCATCCTACTATCAACTGCAAAGCATACGAAGGGATGAAAATCTACTTGACTAGTGTGCTTACTCTCAAATCATGAAAACATTCATAATGAGGTATATTCTGGTGCTCATGTCCACGCTGGAGAGCATCTTATTCTGCCCTCCCACTGAGGTCCCCCCAGGGTACGTGCTGTGAGCAAGCACATCAGACTTGGGCTCATCAGTATTGATAGGAAACAGCAAGGTCCTTGCATAAAACTCATCACACTCTCCCTGACAGCATCTGAATTTACCTCATGTCTGCTTCTCTGCAGCATGATTTATTTTCTTCTTCATTGATTCTGATGATGCAGGGAAGAACTAGCATGCTGCAGCCCTTTGGCTGGCTTCATTTTATTCATGCATTTCATTTTCTTTTGATGACTTCTACTTGCTTGTAACTTGTATTCCTTTCAAAGTTGTTTGCTGTCAGATTTGAAGGTAAGCTGTGTTCAGATGATTATTCCATTGCAGGACAAATTTCAGCCAACCTGTTGACTGGTAATATTCTACAAAGATCTGATTTGTGTTCTTAGATGTAATTTAAGTCAAACTTATACTGTAAAAGTATACAAAATATTGACTGTGTTATTTGTATGTCAATTGTAACTGCTGCTTCTTCAGTTCTGTACCACTTCTGTTTATCCATACTAAATTTGATTACTGTCTGTCCTGTGTTGTGTAACTTTAGCTGTAACTATGATGTCTTTATAAATGGCGTGGCTATTTGCTGAGTGGGGTTCAGGTCTTTTTGGACCTTTCTTCCTTTCATTTAGTTATTTGAGAAAGAAAATAAAATTCTTACATTTTATATATAGCCTGTTCAGTATTCTTGGCTTTCATTCAACTTCTAGAAGGTGAGAGCTTCATATTTTATCCTTGAACCAAGATTCCACCCTAATATAAAATAATCTGCCTGTGCAATTTCTACCCCTCCATGAAAGGCAATAACCTTTCACATCCAATCCACAGCAAAATAATCTGAACTAGGTCCCATCAGTGTAAATCATTGTGATACTGCTGGTGTCATTTCTATTGTTTGTTGCTGTGAGAATGTATTAAAGATTAAATCAATAGCAAGGATATACAACACACAATCCAATGCACAGAAACTCATAGAAATACTTTAAGAGGTTAAATTGTGGTAATTTAAAGGACTACTTATTTACTTGCTCTGGATCATGTTCTAAATACTGTCCCCTGAAACCATTACTTTCTTGTGATTATTTGTGATTCTCAATTTTAATTTCTAAATGTGCACACTCTTCTTTGTGGTCACAGACATGAGCTCCTCCTGATGTCAGTAAGGCCAGGAGAGGTTGGGATTTTAATCTTTTAATCATGCTATCAATATGTTTTATAAAAGAAGCATTAATATATGCTAGATTTATTGCAAACTTTCTGCTAGGCTTTATGTGGTGATGATTTACCATTAAAAAATAAATAAAAAATTACCTAATCTAAGTACAGAGCAATATATTTTTATTCTAAGTGGTATTTTTTCAACTATATTTTGTGAACTATAATCATCACAAATGGACAAAACTTCTTTATTCCCTTAATGCTCTGATGGCTAAACTGCACTCCTGCTGCTGTCACTTGGAAGGCTCAGTAACAGGTCATATGAGGACAGTTGTTTGGTGACTTTAGATTTCTCATTAGTAAATCAGAATCAGATGTTACTCATCCCAAACAGAGAAAAAGAGAAGGAGGGTGCATGTATCTCAGAATAAGCAGCCTTTGCTGCATAAATCAGCCCACGTCTTCAAAATGAGACCTGAAACAGCAGTCACTCACATGATTAACATTCTTCTATGTGCAAAATGGATGAAAAAAATATGATCCTATAATTAAGATAGCCAACAGCGCAGGTTTCAAATTTGCATTTTGCATGGAGCGACAGCAGTTTGCTCAGGCCATCCTTAAGGAGAAGATGGGAAGGATAAACTGGGAGCAGCAGACAGAGTGGGATTTGTGTCCCAGTTAGCAGGGAACATGACTGCTCATAGGCAAAATCTGTATTTTAAGGAAAAAAAAAAAAAAAGACTGTTACCTTCTTTAGAGTTCTCAGAGTTTATGAAGCTTCTGCATATCCAGAATTTGTTTTGTCCAAACATACCTTTGTGTGTGTCTGAGAGTGGTGGTGAATGGAGTGAAATCCAGCTGTTCATCGGTTACCAGTGATGCTCTTGCTGTCTGGATGTAGCATGTGTTCAGCCAGAAAAACCCTCTCATAAACATATCCCTCACACAGTTCCCCATTCTGCTACTTGCTGAGCTGTAGTCATAAAGCCATAATTACCTGTCCTGCATTAGGCAGGTACAAATCAAGACTTATAACAATATCTGAGGGGTGGGGAAATGGACAGTTTAATCTCCTTTCCACCTGCCATTATCAAATTATGCTGCTCATAAGAAGTGGTGATAAAGTCAAAAATGACATTTTGGTTTAGTTCCTGACTGAGGAGTTGGAATCCTCCAATGCATCTCATTCATCAGTGCCAAGCTGAATGGCTTGGAAACAGCTCAGTGGAAAAGCAGACCAATAACTTGATCAGCAAGTTGACAGTGATTGTGGCTGCCTCAGGCAAAGAGTCATTGGCTTGACTTAACCCAGCCACAGAATCTACTGTTCTGAGAGAAATTTGGCAGGGCTGTACTGGCCAGGAAGTAAGGCTCCTCAGACAAACAGAAATTAGAATATAAATAATACCTGCATCACTGCAGCCAGTAAGGGATTTTCTTTTTAGAGTCCAGTTCTGCCTTTTTTTACTCAAGCTATAAGAAGCATCTTGTTATGGAGGTGATTTTGCAAAGGAGATAGGGCTGGTCACAGAGGGAACTCTCAGAAAACCCACTAAGGCCCAGTATAGCAATGGTAACTTGTGACCAGGGGAGGCTCTGGCACGGAAGGCAAGGGCTGGCTGCCGGATGGGCTAAGCCAAGGGGAAACAGAAATGCCAGGGACAGAGCAACTCCATGTAGGGAGTGAAGTTCCCCTTGCTGATGAGATAAGACGTGGCAGCTTTCTCCTGTAGTGGTTGTGTGGTGCAGGTGCTGGAGGACACCTGTGGGGATTGGAGGTAGGTGCTGGGGCACAAACCCAACATCAGGCAAAGGTGTGCTGTGCTAACACTAACAACTGATGCTGGGGCTAGTATGTAAGTAATCGGCTCATGACATATTTTTGCAGACTCCTTGTGGAACTGCTTACAGTGATAGGACGGTGCAATGCACTGTTCATTAAATCACTTTATACTTAAGCATAAAGACATGTTTAATTTACCTCAAGGGATACAATAACAATTCCCCAACAGCCATTGCCCGCTTACTCATGAGTAGTATAAATTCCTACTTGCCTGAACACAAAACAAGAATCAAGTATCAGTTACTTTGCAGTTACTTTTACCAAAAACCTCTTAGCATCTTCCTCTGCATCCCTTGTAAAGCATGTTCTGGAATTGTCTGCAGTTTCTCTGCACATTCTCTTTTATCTTCTGTTTCCACAGAGAGGTTTTTATTCTTACGCTCCTGGGTGGAAACTTGTTACACAACCTGCACAAATGGACTTGCACATGCACACACATGAATGTAGCCATTCACCAGCAGAAATCCAAACCTAATCAGCCCACTGAAATAAATCCCATTTGCTTGGAGGATCCCTGCATCAGCTCCAGAAGGAGGTGTGAGGTCATCTTAGCTCCTCTGTCACATCAAGATTTCAAAGGTTTCTTGCAAATAGAAATGCCTGACTCTGCCTTAGTCCTCATTCATCTCCATGGTAAATGCATATATGTGCATCACATGACACTTGGATTCGGTCCACTTTTTCTAAGTGGCTATTTTTTAGTTTATACCTAACAAAGCCTTCAAAATCTAGTAAGTAAAACAAGCAATGGGAGCACCTCCTTTGCCACCTCATCCTAGGCTTTCTTCTCATATCAAGACCTAACTGCACTTAAGAAGAAAGATCAGTGCTAGGTTTCTCCATTACCAGGGCAGGCTGCTCCCACCCTGTTTGGCAGAACTCTTTCTCAATGACTATCTTCACCAAAGTAGCACAGCATGTGGAGGGAAGAAATGCATCTGCATCAATGAGATATTTAGATCAGCCAAGCAAGGAGGTAAATGTCACATTAATCAGTGCCACACTCTGTAGGAGTGTCTTCTGATTTTAGTGGATGAATGGGTAATTTCTTTACTACTTATTCGATGTGCTTAATAGTGAAACTCAGCCTCCAGAGGCACTGAGTCAGTGCTTGTCAATCCTGAATGTTCTCACTCTGTAGACACCTCGTAATTTCTCCCTATTCCTCACAGTCACACAGTCAGCAATGATGGCTTCTGTCATTCCAAACAATGTTTAAAATTCCTGAGTGTGATTGCTGTTATCGATGAAACAGCAATACCACTGTGTCAAAATAAATAAATAAATAAATTTTGTCAAAAACATTAAATTAACAACACTTGGCTTTAATTTTAATTCGGAAAAGTTAGGGTTTTAGGGATTTAATTTTAATCCAGATACATTCTATCTAATTCTACTCAGTTTAATACTGAAATATATACTTATATACATGATATATGCCTACCAGTCTGCAAGTTTCCTCTATGGAAAAACAATTTCTTCTTTATCAAAAGACAAACACAAACTTCTCTGGTGAAAATATGTTTCTTTATTTACTTGTTTTATTTTGGTTTTGCATGTTTGTGAAAATATATAAATATTATATTAATTTCTGCCAAGACTCTAATTTAGGCAGGAATGCAGTTTACACCAAAGAGGGTTTGAGTTTGAGTGGTAGTGTTTTAGCTTTAAAAGAACAAGTTTGCCCAAAATTTCAGTTTAGGGGTTCTTAACATGTACAGCCCTTTGCCCACTAGAGTCATGAGCCATTCCTATGACTCCTACAGGAGACCACAAAAAATATTTTTCACTGTTTCAAAGAGCGCTTTGTCTGATTGGGTTTAAAGCAAGATGACCTGCAAAAGTTTCACAAGAGCCTTGTGTTATCACAAAAAAAGTTTCACAAGAGCCTTGTCTGAACACCTGGTATAACTAAAGTACAAAAACAGATGGAAAAATAAATCAATGGGTGCATATACATGTATTTCAAAAACTGATTGAAACAGGGTGATTCAACAAGGTTCTGTTGTAGGTGGCAACTCAAGCACTGGAAGCTGGGCTCTTCCCCAACCTACTGACTCTCCTTTAACAACAAAGCAACAGATGAGCACACAGGCTGAAGCTCTCATCTCCCTCTGCAATGGGAAGAACTGCTCTAGTTTCTGTCACTGGG
Source organism: Aythya fuligula (assembly GCF_009819795.1). Classification (NCBI taxonomy): domain Eukaryota; kingdom Metazoa; phylum Chordata; class Aves; order Anseriformes; family Anatidae; genus Aythya; species Aythya fuligula. The sequence goes on along the minus strand of NC_045593.1, from coordinate 56,266,453 downwards.
AAGGGGGTGATGGTTTCTTCAGCACTTTGATATATGTGTAGTGAGCTGGCTGGTCTGAGGTGGTGTTTCTCACTGGCTGCTGGAACAAAACTCAGAGTGTACTGGACACTTCCAAACATACCATAATACCTATCACTGCACTACATTGAAGATGCAATTGCTGTCCTTGCTGTAAAGTAAACCAATTCTTGCAGTCAGGGTTATTTTCATGGGCTATATATATTTCCTGTAATTGAATCGGTGCTTTATAACCCCTTCCTTAACATGCATTCATTAAAACATTTTGTGGAGAGAACTGCATCTTTCAGGAGAAGCTTTATACAGTGTCTCTGATTGTTAATGGTTTTGTGAGCTGTCCCAACAATTTCTGCTTCATCCTTGGACTCAAGAATGGCCACTGATATTTCCCATTTGTCTTCTGGATCCAAGGCGGATTTTTAAAAATAACATTGGGTACCAGTGCATAAAGACCCCAACAGTGTCCATCTTTCAAAAAAATGCATAGGTACCCTTCTTGAAAATCAGACCTTTGAAATTATCTTGTTATTATATTATATTATATTATATTATATTATATTATATTATATTATATTATATTATATTATATTATATCTTATTGTTATTATATTATTGTCTTGTTATATTATCGTGTTATCTTATTATACTGTTATTAAGAAGAAAATGTTTTTAATGTTCCTCTTCTTATACAGGGTTGTTCTGCATCATCTGAAAAACTGTGATGCAGTGAATCCCTGATCAATATGTCTTCTATCTCCCACCTAGACAATGTTGTTCTTCAAAAATTCCCTTCATGTGCTTTGAGCTTACAGTAGCGCCAAGCCTTGCTTCTCCATAACTATCACATTTTCTCTTTTCTTCAGATAATTATTATTATTACATAGCATTCATAAAAGACAGCAGTAGCCTGAGGCTCCTGTCAGGATCAACACTTTGCTGTGCTGGCAGTGTACAACGGACAAGTTTCTCTAGCCCAGCATTTTATTGGGCTGACAGTATAATGCTTAATTATATTGCTTTTCATGTCCATTTTTCTCTTCTTGGGACCTCCTCTACTTCCCCCTTTCCAATGTTATACTAAGATGAAATATTCCTTTGCAATTTCTGAATAGTGCATACACCTGGTCTCTTTGCAGTTTCTAAATACATCACCCTGGTCTCTGGATTTCTGCTGCCACACCAACAGATATTCCTACCTTGTTCAGTCCCTAGAAGTGTCCTCTTAGAAGCTGTGGCATTTCCCTTCTACTCTACCACAGTATTTGTACATGAGACCTGGGGTTGCTTCACACTTGCGTGTGAACAACTTATTGGATTTTATCAGCTGTTTTTTTCTCTCCCCATTCACAACCCCACAGGTGGGGACTGGAGGCATTTTTTCTAAAGGTTGAATATAATTTTATTGCATGAGATGAAGGTGTAATCTGCAAAAGGCAAGAAAATCTGGTCTCAGGTGAATTTATGTTCTACAGTGTTTATACAGTGTGACATATAGCTGGTTAAAAGAGGTGATTCTGCCACTATATTTAGCGTTGATGTAGCCTCACCTTGAATTCTGTGTGCAGTTCTGAGCTTCACAATGTGAAAATGTCCTTGAAAGCATCCAGAGGAGGGCAATAAATCTGGTAAAAGGGCTGGCAGACGTCCTGTAAGGAGATGCTGAGGACACTTGGACTGTCCAGTCCAGAGAAGAGGAGGCCAAGGGGCAACCTCATGGCTCCCTGCAACTCTCTGAGGAGGGGAAGCTCAGAGGGAGGTGCAGGTCTCTGCTCCCTGGTCACCCATGTCAGGATGTGCAGGAATGGCAAAAAGCTGCACCAAGGAGGTTTAGATTGGGTGATGCCACTCATTAGGTTTGGTTGATGGCTGGACTTAGTGATCTTAACACATCTTTTCCAGATGATTCTATGATTCTATCTGTGAAGTCACCACACTCAAAAATGTGGCGCTACATTTTGACTAGAAATGGTTGCTTTATTTCTGTGCCCAAGGAAGTGGCCCAGCTCTCTTTTTTTTTTTAGTGTTCCACATTGCAACGCCCTTCTGTATTGAAAAAATATCTTGTCATACCCTTCTATCCCAGCCCTCAAACAATACAAAGTATTTCAGATCCATTTGTGGAAGTGATACCTGATGTAATTCTCTCTTAAAGTCAAAGGGAATTTAATGGCAAAGCATCCAGCCTTTGCAGATACACTGAAGGAGCCTCAATGCTTTTAGGATGCACTGAAATTGCACAGCCAGATATGAAGTCTGCTTTCAGAAGTGCCAGTGGTCTGAACCATTCATAAGTGCAGGTCTCAGAAGAAAAACTTGCCAGTGAGCCACTGAACTCGTGTCCACTGGACTGCTACATCAAAAGCTGTGTCCATTACTGAGAATTTCCTGCATTATCACCATGGGAGGGACCAGTACTTGGCAGAGAGATCTGTAGAATTACACTGTGGAGAAGGAATTCTTGTGACATTCCTCCTGATATGTGAAACAGCTGCTAAGCCCAACTTTCTGGAAATAGTCCACCAGAAGACAGTGAGACTGTATCACACCTTCCCCGTTAGTCGCCCATATGTCTCTGAGAACTTCCACAGTCTTAAAAGCAGCAGCTGAGTCACCTGGATGTGGACGTCCAGTCTCATGCTTCAGCAAGGAGCTTATGTGGCAATAGTGGTTGGGCATCCCAAACGCTGTGCTGGTCAGATGGTGCAGGGAGGGGGAAAGTATTCGGTGCAGCCCTAAGGAGCCAATTTGCAATGAATTACAGAGAAACAGACACTGCTACAAGTGTTATGCTCATCTTGCCTACTCCTTTTCTATTTGCATGTTCCTCCTTTTCATGCATGTTCATATTCTGAGAGCAATGGAAACAACGTTATAGGCTATTGCCATTTTGCTTTTAGTGTACCTACAGCCAGGAAAGTATCTGTTAACTTTGGTCCATAAAGCAGTTAATCATTATCTACAAAGAAAAACTCTTTCCCTGAAGTACTATGTCCTTCATGTTTCACCTAAAACAAAATTTACTCAAGAACAATTTCTGTGTCTTTACAGCATTATAATGCAAACTATTATCCTTCAAAATATTGGTTTAAAGAACACTTACAGCAGAAAGCAGTGTGGCAAGCATCCTGGGTGAAGCACATGCAACAACAAATTCAATCCAGGACTGTTCTGCCTGTCTAGTTAGGGTGTTTGCAGCTTGCCATTAGTGGGCATAAGACATTAAAAAGCAGTAATTTAAATTAAAAGTCAAACAAACAAAAACAAACAGGTCGCATCACTGTAGACACCTTCAGTTCTCCTTCATTTTGCAGGGCTGGCTCCCATGTTTGATCCCCTCCTCAAAAACAAACAAACAAACAAAACAGAACAGAACAAAAACTTTTTTTTCCTGTGTTTGCAAGCTCCAAACAGGATGCTTGTTGATACAGATAAATTTACCCACTAAAATCAGTGCTTCAGCTAAAACAAGGAGGTTTTTCAGGAAAAGGGTTTTGTTCCAGCAAAACCTTGTTACAGACTTCCAAGGCTTCAGCGTGACTGAAAAAGTACAATAGGCATGCTGATGACAAATAACCACTGGGTGGCAGCTGCAGCAGGGATGTACCACCTGTGGAGAAGCAGAAGTGCCGTTCTTCTCCCCGTGTGCACAGCTATACGTTCAGTTTGTTTGGTAGTGAAAAGAGTCATTTCTAGCAAGCCTCAACACCAGCGACCTTCTTTAGCAGTTACTTGCCTATACCTACAAACGTCAGTAGTACGTTGCTAGAGCTAGCTGTGAGTAAAAACAAATCTCTAAAAAATTACAGGGAGCAAGTAGAAGGAGACTCAGCAAAAATTACAGTCAGAAAAAGAAGAGTAGCAAGAGTCATAACAACAACAACAAGTAGGATTTGATTTTGGCCATTGCAATTTAAGGAAGGTATTCAATCTTCACCCTACAGTATGGGTCTGTTGAACGGAGCATGGGATCTCTGCATTTAATCCAAATGAAGTGAACACTTTCATATTTGTTTGTCTTGAGAAGAGCAAACTGAAAAGTGGCATGCCTTACAGATTTAACTATTTGATAACTGCTACAATAAAGTGATGATTGCCCTGTATGAGCATGGAGGTAGAAGAGAAGAAAAGCCAATGAGCATGATTAAAGGCAATATGTTTGTCCTCACAGTGAGGTGCAGAGACACCCTGGAAGTTGGTGTTTGGGTTTTTGGGTCAACCTTTGCAACTGCACAAGCTGCCTGAAGGGTCTCAGGCCCCAGGGTGTGTGGTACTGCCTTGGGAAGGTTTCTCCTCCCTATGCTACCCAAGCAGAGCTCTCCTAACATTGTCTTCACTCCACACTTCACACCCATTGTTCTCATATGTGTGCTTGGCATATTGGGTTTCTCTTTCACTCTGTGACACTATCCTGTTTCCTTTAAAAGAGAGTCTACGTGCCTGACTATTGGCAAGGAACTCTGTTAGAGTAGATCATGGGGTGGTTTGTCTCATATCTTTTTTATTGTACAAGTTCACAACAGGATTTCAGGCATCTTGCCTCTTAGAAACAGAGGGAAAGGCTTTCTTTCTGGGGAATTAATAAGCAGTATTTTTTTTCCATGGCTTGCAGATGGACAGTCGATAAAGAACAGGGACAATGCATAGAGAAATCAGTTAGTGCTCCAGCACAGTGATTGGGATGAGGACAATATAAGCAATGAAAATAAGAAAACAACAGATTCGGGTCTGAAGGGATTTCTCTGCCCCCAAAACCTGTCCAGAGATTGAGGGCACCATGAGACATTGTATGATGATGGTGGGGAGAAATAGAGCCGAAGGGTGTCCCTGTCTAATCCCTTTGCACTGAATGCTCTGCAAACACTGCTGGGGAGGCATGCAAAACCCAGAATGAAAAATACCGACTCTGTTTTCATCAAATACATCAAACACAGGGTGTGTCAGTCTGGCAGCTATGGTGCCTTCTGTGGATATGTTACAATATGACATGTGCATCACTCCTGATTCTGATAGTGTTGGGAGTAAAATTTCTCTGTAGAATTAAGCTCTTGAGGTCTCCCCTGCCAAGCTTTAACATAGGAAAGGGATTGGCTTGTGGTAGGAGTTGCCAATCCATATCCCTGGAGGTAAGTATTAGTGTTTTCTTAATGTAGATGCATCTCATGCTCCCAAACTCTCTTTACCTATCTTATTTTCTGCCAAGAAAATAATATACATGCTGTTCAGAGCACGTGACCTCTACAGCCTCTGGTAGAGACAATACCTGCGCTCTTTCTTGGCTTTGTTTTGCACTTTTGATTTTTCCTAAACCAAAATAAAACTCGCTCAGGCTGGACATATTCAAAATTTTGTCATTATTTCCTTATATCTGTGTTACTCTCTCAATAAAGGAATCTTACCAAGACCAAGACTTTAAAAATACGAAGTAGGTTGCTGATCATTTAACCACAGATCAAACACCTTGCCAGCTGCTCAGGGTGTAAGTGAACCCAAACCTCATCACAGCAGGTTTAGCTGTGTTCAGCTCCCCCGTGCTGAACCCTTTCACTCTCTGCCCCACTCCAGAGTGCCCAACTGTGCTCGACTTTCCAGAATACTTTGCATCTAAGAAAGACAAGTTTCAGAGATTAGAAAGGTTCTTTTATTGTGCATTGAGAGGAGGGCACACTTTAAAAATGGAGCTGTTTGTAAATGTAAATTGAAAACTTAATTTGAAATGCTTCAGGCTAACTGTTTTGCACTTCTTTTAATGTAGCTGGTTAATATCTTTTAAATTTACATATACATATACATATACATATACATATACATATACATATACATATACATATTGGGGGGGGGAAGAGGGTTAGTTTCCATAACTAACAGAATGGTTTGGGTTGGAAAGAATCTTGAAGACCTGGTTCCATCCCCCCTGCCATGGGCAGGGACACCTCCCACCACACCACAATGCCCAAAGCCCCATCCAGCCTGGCCTTGGGCACTGCCAGGGATGGGGCATCCACAGCTTCTCTGGGCAGCCTGTGCCAGGGCCTCACCACCCTCTGAGTAAAGAATTTCTTCCATATATCAAATCTAAATCTACCCTCTTTTAGGTTAAAACCATTACTTCTTGTGTCCTGTCACCACAGCCCCTGACAAAGAGTCCCTCTCCAGCTTTCCTGTAGGCCCCCTTTAGGCACTGGCAGGCCCTGTAAGGTCTGCCTGGAGCCTTCTCTTCTCCAGGCTGCACAACCCCAACTCCCTCAGCCTGTCTTCATAGGAGAGGTGCTCCAGACCTCTCTGATCATTTTTTGTGGCCCTCCTCTGGACTCATTCTAATACCTCCATGTCCTCCTTGTTCTGGGGGCCCCAGAGCTGAACACAGTGCTCCAGTGGGATCTCATGAGAGCATAGCAGAGGGGGACAATCACCTCCCCAGCTCTGCTGGCCACGCTGCTTTCGATGCCTTTATTCTGAAGTTGGAAATGTTTGAAATTCTGATGGTTTTTTGTCTTGTTTTTTCTTTGATTTCCAAGAGAACCCCTGGAAAGGAAACAATAAGACTAAAAACTGTTTATTTTTTTCTTCTGCCATTGAAAACCGTTTAAATTGTTTGTAATTAAACAAAACTGTTTAAACTTCAGAAACCTGATGGGGGGGGGGGGGGGGGGGGGAGAGAAATTAAATGCTTTAACTTGCCCTCTTTAAAACCTGCCCAGTGCTATTCCTACTACATCAAGTGACAAAAAATAGAAAGGGAGGAAAATGCAGGACAAAGAACTAATAATTGAAAATGTAAAGAATATTTCAAAGTGTACTGAAAGGTTTGCACATGTGCCGTTATGTTCTGAAAACCAAGCTAAAAAAATATATACTAATCCAAAATAAAAATTAAAAATCATAGTATTACCCCTTGCCAGTGAAAGATTTTAAACAAAAACAAACACCAACCAACCAACCAACAAAAACAAAACAGAACAAAACCCAAAAAAATAAACAGAAAATATTGTGTTTTTTTTGTTTTGTTTTGTTTTGTATTTAATCTGGTATGTAGAGGCATGACAACATGAGAGGACATGCATTATCATCACTAGAGTCCTGCCTATAGCAAAATGGTCACGTAGTTTGCCTGCTCCTCATGTGGTATCTCTAAGCCTTTTAGAGTCTGGCTTAGGTACTGAAATATTTCATGCATATTTCCTTTTCGAGTATTTCCTAATCAAACCACAGTGACATTTCACATAAGATTGTTCATGTAACCAACATCTGTTCTAATGTTGAGCTGGTCTGATGCTTTGTTCTATACTTGGAAGCAAAACATGAATTTGTTGTACAACGCAGATGTTTGGCATAAAATATAGGTGGGCATTTGGTCTTGAGTTGGAGACACATGTGGCAGGTGAATCGTGCCAAGCACCAACACTGCAGAGAAGCCTAGTGTGCCAGCTCTGTCATTTTGCTGCCTTACTCTGCTCTGACTGAAGTATTGCAAAAGTTGGTTAACATACCAGCAGCTTAGCTTGGGTTTTGCATCAGCTACAGGGGTACTTTACACAGCAATAAATACGGTATAGCTATACTACAGCTATTTATGTATACAAAGTGAATCATAATTCTACTTATTTTAAGGAACCTTGACATTGTCAGACAATTTGCTAATGTCTCTGGCACAGGGTTCACCTTTCCTAGGAACCCTTCTCTGACTATAGCCAACACCAGACACTTCAGAAGTTACAAGAAGCCCACTGCTGGCAGCTGTAGTCTAATCTGTTCTTTGGACAGAATTTATCTTTAACCTTTTGGAGACTGGCTTAGGGCTGACGCCTGAGGTTTCCTACTTCCTTTAAAATTCACTTCATTTTTCAGTATCAGCCATCTGTGCACAGACTTGCACCTCGTTGACTAGGCTAGTTTTCATTCATCTAGTGTAAGCTCTGTGTGAGAGTGTATGGAGGTTCCTCTTACCATCCAGGCTGCAGAGATTAAAGCAGGGGACAATGGCTTTTTTTTTTTCCCCCGTTAGTGCGAGAGCATAGCTTTAATTTACAGATGCAATGAAAAAGGTACAAAGCCAGCTTAGCTACCAGTCCTTTCATTGTTTTTCCTTCAAAGTGTACTGCAACCCAAGATTGCCCAGAACCAGCTGTACATAGGGGTCTGAAGCACAGCAGCCAGCCAACAAGATGTGCAGCCCCACAAGCAGAGGGTGAGAATGTTTTACATCCAGCATCAGTGTGCCACTGTCATCTACACAAAAAGAGCAGTGAGGATGCAACAGCTGGTCTTCAGCACACACTAGCAAGCAGATCAATGCCCCCACAGGGGTACAACCTTCCTGTTGCAAGTGTGTGCTAAAACCCATCCTGTTGGGCTGTTCCAGGTGCTGCTCTGGGACTAGGTTAAGCCAGCACACTGGTAGCAGCACCTGACAATCCTGTCTAGCTGAGCCGTGTGTCTGGTCACCACAGCCTTGGTCGTTTGAGAGGATGATACATCAACACACCTCTGCCGGAAAGGCAACGCATGGTTCAGGCAGGGCGGGCAGCTTTGAGAAGGCAGGGAGAAGAGCGAGAGGGAAGTGCTGCTGTGACAGCATGCAGGATGTTGGTTTGCCTGTGTGTTGGTTTGACATATTTGAGGGATGAGACATACTTTGGGAAGGGTTCCCAAGAATGCCGGGACAGTTCTAGTTTGGTTGCCTTCCCAGCCTCCCTATTCTTTGGTTCTGCCTCCCAAACGCTGTGCTCCCCTTGTACTCACGCACTTGAGCCTACTGGTCAAGATGTAACTTCAGAAGTTACAGCTTCCCCACTTGTCTGTTGAAATAGAAACCACTGTTCTCTGTGGCCACTGATGCAAAGAGCCTTGAAGCCTGATGCCAGTGTGATCTTTCCACTGGTTTAAGTTGCCCTGTAGGCAACTGACTCCTGTGCTCACCCCTGCAGGTCAAAAAAGAGCAGCACCTCTCCTCTGCACCTGACACTGTGTGGGTGTCTCTGCCACCCCAGGGCAGTGAACCCATGCCAACCCTCACCTTAGGTCACACTGGCCAGTGCATTTCTTCTTCTTGTCAGCACAGATCCTCCAGGAAGGAGAACTCTGATGGAGAGGACGGCTCACCAGACTGAGACCCTTTTATCTGAAGCAGAGACAGTGATAAATAAGACCTGTAAGATTTTCTCTGAAGGGTTTTGACTTTGAACGCACATCAGGGAGTACTGACAGCCACCTTAGCCATTTTGCATTTATGAGCGGTGATCACTTCATGCTTGTGGATGAAGGGTGATCAGTTCAGTGCTCCTGCTGGTCCAAGGCACTTTCAGGAAGGGCACCATCCCAACCTCATTCTCCACTCTGAGGTGAAGCATAGCCAGAGGCAGATGGTGTGCTTTCAGGCAGTATCAAACCTGAGACATTGCATGTGAGTTCTGCCACTGAGATGCCCTGTCTCTAGAGGCAAATCAGTGCACTATTCCATGCCTTAGCTTCCCTTATTCCCTTTCTTCTGAATAGATTGCAACCTCCTCAGGACTATGAACATGTTTGTACAGCACCTCACACAGCGGGGTGCTGCAATTGACTGAGCTCTCTCCAGCACATCCCAACACAAATATAAAAGAGAAAGAACTTGCTACATTTGGCACTCCTTTGTCTCTAAGGTCTGCCATTTGGGACATTCTCCCTATCACAACATTGCATCTACACTGTTGAAGTCACTCAGTAAAGTCCACTAGGAGTGACACACTGGTAGTGTGAAGATAGGAAGCAAGAAGTATGTCCTGGAAGAACTGCAGACAGTACAGACAGTTCTTGCCAAGCACAGGCAAAGCCCTTCTCTTTTCACTTAGGTTCCTTGTTCCTGTTTGAGTAGAGATAAGCAAGTATTTGTGCGTGCTCTTCAGCTATGTATGCTCAGCTACATGATTTCTTGTCTCCTCATGAAGCTTTGCCTAGGGTGAGGTTTTTGCAGCTCGGCTAGAACCTACAGCAGAGTACAGGAATGACTGTGAGCGGGGAGTCCAGCAACAGTGCAGCTTCAAAGCACGTGAATGCTGGGATGCAGCATGAGGAAGGAAAATCAGAGGGCCCATCTGAAAGCTCCGCACTGTCTGTGTGACTGCCTACTAGGAAAATGTTATCTTGTAGGAGGAGTAAAGGATCTGGATATATTTCCATTTGTTACTAATGCTAAAATTTGTTTCTTGAGAAATGTGTTACATCTTCTACCTGTTGCATACCTCACTTTTCACTGAGGTTAGCAATGTCTCATCAGCAGCTTCAGCAACTGACCTACTCTGTCCCCAGCAGGGCCAGCCCTGCTGCCTGCTCCACGTCCTCTGCTCTGCGTCCCCTCTGTTTCCCAATCAGGAGGTGGCTGAGCGCAACCCCCAGGGTCTCTTAGCCTGCAGTAAAGGAGGGATGGATGGCTGCAGACATTGAACATGCAGCAGAAACAGAGCTAGCACCACTGGAAATACCTCGCAGGGGTACCTGCATTGTTGCAAACACCTGCATTTTTGCAGTCAAGCTGTTGTTTTAATTCTTCTTGATTTCAATGTCTTTCTAACTAGTTAGAAGATAGCTTAATGTCAGCAGGAAGCTGGACATGGATATTCTCTACATGGAATTTCTGAAAGAACATGCTTATTTGCCCATGAAGAAAACACTTTTAAAACATGCATATCAGCTTTCTCTTGAAAACTTTTTATTTTTTTAATCTGACACAACTCTCTGATGATCCTTTTTTTTTTTTTTTTTTTTTCAATTAACTGCCATTGTGTCAGTCATATTTGGATTAAGCTTTTTTTTTTTCTTTTTTTTCTACGTGTACCCCTCATAATTGGGCACTTCAGCATCACTGAGAGAGAGAAAACAAAGTATTCAGGGTAAATAGCATCCCACTGCAATGCGTGGCTGACACAAAGCCTTAAACACCACTTCAGCTGCTATCAGTCTTTACGAGATGCCTTTGGGTGCAGTGGAGGCTCAGCTGGATCAATTTTTAATGAAACAATATAGCTAATGTCACCTTTTTCAGGACTGGTTGGAAACCTGCGAACTGTGTTGTATGCCTGATTCTGGCAGACCAGTTGGCAGAAATCCACACTCAAATTTTGTGGGGTTTTGTTGTTGTTGTTTTAGACAGAGTTAGTTATGAGGTTGGAGGAAACAAGCGCTCCTGACCTGCAAGGTGGCTTGCAGCAGCATGAGACATTGTTATACTGATTGCTCTGAGCCAAACCAGTGAACTCTTGAGTTCACCTACGTCTACAATACTGAGAGCATTAGCTGTCTGGTCATTGCAGTATTTCAAGTTTGTAAACTTTAAAACAAAATGAAAGCTGTAACATAAAATAAATAAATAAATCACTCACCTTAACTTTTGCCTGGGTCTGCTTGCTGAGTTTAACCCACCAGTGAGTTTACCTCTAGACTTCTGTCAGTTCATTTCTAGTTAGAGAAATGAGACACCACTTGTTTCAACATTACAGAGAGAAAACCTCGTCTTTAAGTATCTGGAGGCCTTAAATAGACCTGAAGAAGGCTCCTGTCAAAAGCTTGTCTGTTTTCCAGATACACTAATCAGCCTAATAAGTTATTGGGCTAAAGGGATCACCTTTTCCGTCCCCTCTGAGCTAAAAGACACTTGGAAAAAGGCTGGATCTGGCTGTTGTAATGATATGCTCTAGATTTTATTCAGAACCAGCATGACAGGAGGACGGGACAGCCCAGCCCCAGGAGCAAACGCAGTGCCAGGCACCAGAGCCCTCCAGCTACACATCCATGGGCCCACCGACCTGAGCCCCTCAGAAGCGGCCTCCCTGACCTCCCTGAGAGCCCGTGGTCAGGGGTGCACGTTAGCTCAGTGGTTGAAGTGCTTTTCCTTGTTTCTGTCAGACCAACTATGTGCATCCAAGTTGGATTTAGCTGAACGACTGACGCTGTTTTTGGGCCTTTTCCTGCAGCAGAGCCACCCTCTAGCCCTTGACTCTGCCCCGCTTCAGAGGGCTGATGAGGAAGGAAGTCAGTGCCACAGCGCTGCGTTGTGTAACCGCTTCGGCTGGGGAGCCGTTCAGCAGCAGCTTCCCCTCAGGAAGCCATCCAGAAATGAATCACCCCGCAGCGGCCCTGACCGTCACCACACACCGCCTGGAAGGGGCACGGGCACCCCACACGGGTGGCACAGGCGACGGGACGGGGCTCAGCAAGGCGTGGGCGAGCTCCGTGGAGCTCAGACCACAAACCCCGAGCAGCACGGAGCAGCCCAACACACCCATGCCCTGTGGGCACCGGGGCTGCAGACCCCCGAGGTGCAGCCCCACGGGCGTGGAGCCGGAGCCGCAGGCGCGGACGGGGCCGGGCTCGGCGCGACTGCGCGGGGCGGGCGGAGGCTCCGGGGCCCCGGGGGGGGGGAGCCGGGTCCGGCCGGGCCCCGCTCGCCTCCACCCCCGGCCGGGCGGAGCGGAGCGGAGCGGAGCCGAGCCGAGGGGCGGCCGCCGGCACCGGGAGCGGCGGGGGGCGGCCCCGGGAAGGCGCCGGGCCGGCGGAGGGAGGAAGCAGGCGGGGAGACTTCCTCCTCCTCCTCCTCCTCCTCCTCCTCCTGCTGCTTGTCGTCCTCCACCCCGGCGCAGCGCCGGGCGGCGGCTCCCCAGCGCCCCGGTCCCGTCCCGTCGGGGGGCGATGCCCATGCCCGTGCCCGTGCCCCGCCGCCCGCAGCCCGCCCCCAGCCCCCGTCCCCCCGCCCGCCGCCGGCAGCAGCAGCGCGGGGCGGCTCCGCCCGGCTCGGATCGCGGCTGCTGGGCGGCCCCTGCCACCGCCCCCTTCCTGCCTCCCCCCGCCCCCGCGCCCGCCCCCTCCTCCTCCTCCTCCTCCTCCTCCTGCCCGTCCTCCCCCTCCCCCGCCGCCCAGGCCGCCGCCGCCGCCTCCCCCCCGGCTCCCTGCCTCCTGCCGGCGCCCCCCCGGCCCCGTGCTCGCCCCCTCCCCGGCCGCCCCGCACCCGCCATGAGCGGCGGCGCCGCTCGCTTCCCCCCCCCCGCCGCCGCCGCCGCCCCCTGCCCGCTGCCCCCCGCCGCCGCCGCCGCCTCTGCACGGGCCGAGCCTGCCGGAGCCGGGAGCGCGCAGCCAGGGCCGGGGCAGCCCCGCCGCGCCCCGCAGCGCCCCGGGACCCAGGGGCTCGCCGCCAGGTGAGCGGGGCGGGCACGGCCCCGAGCTGCCGCCCCCGGGGCTGGGGGGGGCGCGGCGGGACGGGGCGGGGCGGGGCGGAGCTGCCGGCGGGGAGCGGGGGTGCGGGGACCCCCCCCTAAGCCGGGGGGTGCCCGCGGGAGGGTCCCTGGGGTGGGTATGGGGTGGGCGTGCGCCCGGCGGGGCTGCCCGAGGGCACGGCGGCCTGCTGCGGGCTGGCGGGGGGCTGCCGAGCAGCAGCGGGAGGCAGGGATGGAGTTTGGTGGTGTTTGGGTGGGCGCCGGGGGTGGGGTTAACCAAAATCGCCCTCCCGAGGTGCCCAGGACACGCGGCTGCGTGGGCCTCACGCGTGGGGTGTCCGGGAGGAGGCGAGCCCGCAGGTACAGCCCGGCGGCAGGAGGGGCTTCGCCTGCCCGAAGCTGTATTGCAGCGTTTTGTCCCGAAACTGCCCCGGCGGTGCTGGGGGGTGGAGGTCCCGCTGCCGGCCTGAAGCGTCCTGCGGTGGGAGATGCCCCTGCGTGCCCCGGGGGCCCTGGGTGGAGGGAGGAAGGAGGAAACGCAGCCCGCACCCTGCGGTGGGCGAGCTCAGCGCAGCCCTGCTGCACCCACAGCTGGCTGTCGGGTCGGGCAGCACCTTCCCTTCCCTTTTCCCAAAAATGAAGAGGGCTCTGGGGGCTTGTCCCGAAGTTTGGGTGTTCACCGGCAGCGCTCCCGTGCTTGGAGGTAGCCGGGGGAGCCAGAACCTCTGCTCAGAGTCATTGCTGCCGGTGCCCGGGTGAAATGGTGAAGTTTTACAGCACGCTTCGGGTGCCGTTAGTGGGTGAATGCTGGCTGTTAGTCGTGATCTCAGAAATACAGAAATTGTTTTTATGTAGTGTGATCTCTGATTCATCTTCTGTTTTCGAGATAATTTCATAATTCACGGGCCGATCCAGGAGATTTCTAGCGTGCGGGTGAGAAGTGTGTATTTTTCTCCTCCTCCAAAGGGAAAGGCTGTCGTACCAAACGTGTGGCACTCTCCCTGTCCCATTCAGATATTTGCCACCAGAGGAAAAAAGCGATGTGCCAAGCTGTGGCGTCAGGGCCAAGCTTGGATTGTTTTGCTGAGCATCCTCCTGGACTTGCTGTTGAAAGCAGTAGTCTCCCATTGGTGGTCCCAGTATTTTAACTTTAGGGGAAAATAAAACAAACAAACAGAGCCTGTATTCTTACGATCCAGCCTTCAAGTGCGAGAGGCTAGCAAATGTGGCATAATTTATGAGCAGGATTGAGAGAACGTGCTATTTCTTTTATTTCTTTTCCCCCGGCAGAAGTAGTTTTGGTGTTGTCTGGTTCTTTTTTTGGCTGCTGTTGTTTCTTTGTGTGTGTCTGTTCTCCCCCTGTGTGTCAGCAGAAGGGAAAGTCTCTATTCATGGCTGTCAAATTAGTGAAAGGATATTGGACCAGAAAACACCACACAGAAGAGCTGATTCCTTGTTTCATTCAGGAAATTGATCCTGATCTTAAGAGGCACTTCACCTTCAGTAAAGTACTTTGCTTCCACCGGGGTTCGTGCATCTTCTCAGTGCAAGAGAGAAAATGACCTAGAGGCGTGGTTGTCGGCTGGGAGGAGGAAAGTGTGGCTGCAGTGGAAATTTTTAGATTCACTTTTTGTTAGGGGTCTATATTACTGTTCTGAGGCTTTGCAGCGTTTGAAAAGTAACTTTGAAACTTGCAATGTGCTTGGCACCAAAGGTATAAAGGTGATGTCTACGCTGCTGAAAACAGCTGCTCTCTTAAACACCTTTGCTACGCAGGTTGGCCCTTTGGATGTCACCTGCTGAATTTTGCTGCTGTTAGTTAACGTCTTCCTTACAACACAAAGTCTTGATCTAGTATCATGTTAAAACTAAAAACAACGTTTAAGATGCACATGAGGCCAAGTCCTCTCGGGAAACATTGTTAGAAGGAGTAACGGGTGATGCATATTTGGGCAGATAACTCATCATTTGCAAAGTCTTTCTGTTTGGAGAAGCTGGCAGTGCTGATGGAAGGATGGGTGCCAGTTTTCCAGCATAACCCACCCTGCAGAACCCCGGGGCGGCTCGCTAAGCGTGGTAGGAGGCTGTCCGGGCTCGCGGTGCTTCTGCCGAATGCAGCACGTGCTGAGCACCAAGTGCCAGCACCCTGCCTCTTGGGATGGGCCCACATGAGCTTGTGTGCCTCGAGCAATTACCTGCATGTGGTGCATCTGGTTCCGTGCCCCAGCTGTGGGGCAGTTCCTCTGGATGTGTGGTGGAGCCAAGGGAGGTTTGGGTTGGATATCAGGGCGAATTTCTTCACGGAAGGGGTGGTTAGGTATTGGAATGGGCTGCCACGGGAGGTGGCGGAGCCCCTGTCCTAGGGGGTGTTTAAGAGACGTGTGGATGTGGCACCAAGGGATGTGGTTTGGCAGTGAACACTTAGGGTTAAGTGGATGGTTGGACCTGATGATCTGGAGATGGGCGCAGGTCTTCTGGTTTGTGTCACAGTGATGCCTGCACAGCTTTATAAACGTGTGAAATAGGGCAAGAAGCACATACAGCTCCTTCCTAATCAAAGTGCATCCAGTATGTGGATGGTTTACAAGTATCTTGGTTGATTTGGGTAGATTAAAAACAAAAACAACAAACTAAAACTTCACAGCACCTGTATTTGAATTTGTTTAAAGTGCAGTGTTCGGGAGTACATGGCTTGGTGGTACTTCTTGGTTAGGACTACCACACTGTTGTATATCTGCAGTGTTTTATTGTGTATATTCGGTGTGTAGAAACAGTTTATCTCAGACACTAAATCGTAATTGCATTTATTATCTCAGAATTACATATTGCAACGTTGGTGCATTGTTTTTGCTAGTTTTGAATTAAAATTGAAGATAGAAGGCCTTGGTTTTTACATAAAGTAGTTGTATTCTGACTAGATCCTGGTAATAGTGGAATTAAAGTTAGCAGACATATGTTGAGCACTTAGTTCAAGACGTTAATAGAAATAAGTTGCATATTCATGGGACTGCTTTGGGAAATAAATGCAGATGTACTTCTTTGTAATTTAGTTGTTTTCAGGTAATGTGCACTTTGCTTTTAAGTCATGCTCTGTGTCTATCTTCCCTATCACTTTCATTTCTTTTTGGCTTACTTTAGTAAGTTAATAAATATGCAGTATTTATGTAAACTGGAAATTATAATTTTATGACATAAAATTGTTCTATGCTATAAATATACTGTATAAAGTTGTTTTAGAAGTATGCTTCGTAGGTGCTGTGAGCACCAACCAGTTCAAGCAAATGCTAGCAAGTATTTCTTTTTCCCCAGACTTAAGTATTTAAAGGTAGTGTCAGACTAGGATGACTACATTTGCAGGAGAAGAAATCAAATAAAATGAATATGTGGGTCTTTAAGCTGTAGTCTTAGCAGCACAAACTACTTTATGCCTGTTTACACTGGCATTTTTCAAATGTAGGATAGGCAGGAGCATGGGAATGAAAAAATCTGAACTGTCTCTACAGTACAAAGATCTGAATAATATCAGGAAGAAGACCAAAGATAAATGTTTAATTTTGAAATGCGTACTCTGCTTTGCAATGTCTGCTTACAAAATAACCTAAATTACCTTCTTGGTGTAATCTGTCAGGATACCAGTTTCTGTCAGTGTCTGTGGATTTGAACTGCATGGTCTCCTGGAATGGATCCTTCAGCTGTCAGAAGGATGAGAGTTTGGGGCCCACACAGAAAAACGTGGTGAAGAGCAGTGGTGTGGCTGTCAATTGACCTGGTTTGCAAACTCATCTGTCTTTTTTCAGCTAGAAGTTGTGAAGTGCCTCGGAAGTGGGCAAGTAATTATCTGCATCTCCTTCTATACTTTCTTAGGTTTGCTGCTCCAAATTAAAGATAAATTCAGGTGCTTCCATCAAAACAAAAAAAGTGTTAGACGTGAGTGTGCGTATATAACTGGTGACAAACACTTCTTCTCTCTGTTGCTTTTTCTGCTGGTGTCACACCACAGGTATTAGTGAAGGTTTCATGGATATGTAGCTAGAAAGCAATTTGGGTCTAATATCTTGTACAATTTGTATTGGTCTGTCCCATTTTGCAACTGATAAATCCATCCTGACTAATAACAAATAGTTGAAAATTCAATGTGCAGTAAAGTCTCACTTCAGAGAAATGAAATGTCACCCAAAATTACAAGTACACGTATATATTCGTGTGTACTATCCTGGTTCATGTCCTGTCAGTTCCCTCTTATGTCTGCATGATTCTTCTGTATTTTAATGACAAAACTACAACACTTGCCTTTTTACGTCCACCTGAAGTCAACATCCCAGGCACGCTGCATGTACCATTTGATCCTTAAGCTACTTCCTTCCAAGGTGAAATATCTACAGAAAAAAATAAGGCAGCAAGGCAGATTTTGTGCTCTCGCTACATCACACAGGGATTATGCTTAAAGACAGGTGTAAGGACTGGAATTCTGTGACAGAAATTTCACAGGCGTAGCGTAGAGAAGAATGTTTGCCTTGTCACAGAAAAAGGTTAAAATGAGAAGTTGCTTAATAAGCATACTACTAAACATGAGTGTGAACATTGAAAATCCTTGGAAGAACTGTGCTCAATTTAAAAAACAAAAACAAAACCCAGCAAAACAATTTCTTGCCTTTTCATACTCACTTTTGCTGCTCATCCAACCCTTTTTTTCCACCCACAACATTAATTGGCAAAATTAAATCCACACGTGCACAGGATCTTTTTGAGCCAGGGTTGTCAGTTTTGTGGGTTTTTTGTTTTTTGTTTGTTTGCTCGCTTGTTTCCAAAAAAGAGTTTAAATCCTTTTCTGTCAATAGCACTGCAGCTATTTTTGTCTTAGATTTTTCACCGTGGGTATTCTAGGTGGTCTCTTGTGCCATCTGATTCATAACAGAAGTCCAGGTGAAGCTGTGTCAGGCAAGGTATGGGTGGGATGATGAGAAGGCAGACTACCTGAGAGCATCGTAAGAAGTTTGCGGTGAGAAACTGTTTGCATGAATATTCTGATATGAGGGTGCTGCTTTCTTCCATCTTTGTTTTCCTGGGTTGGGTTGTTTGTTTTTGTTGTTGTTGTGTTTTGTTGTTGCTTTTTTTTTTTTTTTTAACACCTTCTGCTTGCGCTCATTTATGCTTGCTCAAAAATATTTCTTTCTTTTTCTTTGTGTATATGGAGAACCATAAATACCAATTGGATGTTGAAGTTCCCTGAATGTGGAAAACATTTTCCATTCTTGAGGGGAAAAATATTGTTGTCCTTATGGTCTGGTGACTAAAGATCAAGTTTTCTTTCAGAAGTCATTTGATGTGTAATGCATAGCAAAGAATGAATACTTTGCTCTATTTAAGGAAAGAAGCAGGAAGTGGTTGTAAGTCATACGTATTTTAAGTGTTATGAGCAAGCACAGCATACAGCATTTCTGTTTCCCAGGCTTCTCAGAGGCGTGCATGCGCTCCAAATGTTCATTCGTAAAACTCCCTGTCTTAGATCTTGCCCTGTGGAGAGCCTGATATCCCAGCTCTCACCTCCCAGTGCCACACTACGGCGTTCTGGCTGAGCCTCCACCTCCCTTCACTCACACAAGCCCTCAGCAGACAGGATGCATGCAGAGGTGCCACCTGGGGTCGATCTGTCAGTGGTCCAGCACACCAAACCCTTTCTGGGATTTCTCGTGCCATGATGCAGATGTTTGTGGCTGCGTTGCCCAGAAGCTGGTGAGGTTTTCTTGCGGTTCATCTCTATAGAGGGGATGCGAATGTGCTGTCATAGCCAGCCTTTAGTGTAACACCCCAGTGTTTCTGAGCTCGTACATTTGGGCTTGGTCACCAGCTGCTAGAAAATTGGGAAGTGATGAGCTTGAAAGAAGACACGCTCCATCTCCTTAATTGCATAAAAATCAAGAAGTTCACTTAAACCTTTGAGTTTTTATTGTTTTGTGTAATGTGCACAAGTGTAGCACAAGAGGCTTCTGCTGTATACAGCCGTACCGTAAAGAACACTACTTACTCTGTTAAAGGTGTACTTAAGATTGTTTGGCATTTCTCTTTATGAATATGGAATTGCACTTTTCTCTTACGCTATTAATGTGTGCCCCAGGGCAACTTTTACCAGAAGGAGGGCAGGAGAAAGGTGGTCATTTATGTTAAAAAATACATTTTCTGTCAATCTGTGTGTTGAGGAATAGAACTAAATATGAATTCTGTGACTTTTTTTTTTTTTTTTTAAATACCTCCCGATCTGAGTACTTGGAAAATTACCTGTTACAAACACTTAAATAGCCTAAAAATTGCTAAAAGTCACAGAGAACATCTGTGTGCATAATGTTTGTTAGTAGGAGAGCCTGGGGAGGGATTCCTGACCCGCCGAGTATGGCCAAGTGCATTAACCATGCAAGTGAAGCAGCCGGGACTGCTGGGGGACGTGTGGAGCGGCAGTGAGCATCGTCTGGCTGGACCCACACCAAGGAGATGCAGCACATGGGCTGTGAACATTTGCTGCCTGTTTGCGCCACAGCTGAAAACCGTCCCCTCTCATCCTTTCTTGCAGCTGGGGTACGTTCTGGTTCCACAGTGAAAATGCTAGAGGCTTATGTTTATAGGCTGCTTGGGTTTGTGCTCCACCAAGATTTGTCTCTTGGGCATGTGGATGCTTCTGCATTCATTAAGAGCACGTGCAACTCATTGCAGGATCTGAATTGTGTTTTTTTGTCCCTACGGCTCAATATTTCTATGTGCTTTTTATGCCCCCTCACATAACCTGTTTGTCTGCCTATTTTTGGTGCATGCAGGCTTTCTATAGATCTTCCAAGTGGCATTGCTTTTTTCCTGTTTGTGAGCTGATACTGCAGCAAGCCACGCAGGAGTAAGAGGTATCTTGTGGAAGGAGTTTTGGTGCAGGTTTACTAGCAGTAGCTTACTGATCCTTCTGGCACTGAAGTGCCGGGAGTCCATGATCCTTGTGGTTTGTGTGTGGTTTTGAGCAAGGTTACATAGAGTGTGTATGACGCGATATGATATGAAAACTGCTTTTGTGGGCTATTTTAGGTTGGGTACAGGTTGTATTTCTGAGCAATTCCAGAAATTCCTGTTGATTTTTGGAGATACAGGAGTGGATGCTTCTAGTCATTGGTACAAAAAGCATGCTGGAAGTAAGAATTCTGTGACTGTGCTTATGAAGTAGCAAAGCAGCAAACCGTGGCACATGCTGCAGCAGTGTATTTCCAAAAAAGTGGGAGTCAGGATACACTTGATGTTGTTCTTGGTAGGTGCCTGCTGGAGTTGGACTGAAAAAGTGAAGGAGACACACCCAGAAAAATACTCCCTTCTTCATTAGAATGTAATTTTATTTTTAAAACAAGGGCAGTCTTTTGTGCCCATAGAGTCTTTCACTTGTTGTATAATATTTTGGATGGTCATCCATGATGCTAAGCCATAGATGTGTATATACAAATCCTTGTTCAAACCAATAATCTGCAATAGTTCTAGATTAAGGATATGTTAAATGGACCTTTTTTTTTTTCTCCTTTCCTTTTTTCCTCTTTTCTAGTTTTAAATTAAGTCTAGCAGTGGGAGAAATTCAGCCATCCTGAATGACCCTGAATCTGACCGTTGAGTTGTTTACTTCTGAAACCTGCACAGGAGTTCTCGGGAGATGTTCAGCCAGTCTGTAAATTCATGGTATGCTGGTTATTTGCCGGTTTGGAAAAACAAATATCCTTTTTGTTTGTATGGTGTTTTTTTTGACATAAATCTTATTGATTCTGTTTTTATACAGTGTGATGCCAAAAGTAGTAGTAACTAGGAATTTCAGCATTAAGGAAAAATTAATTAAAGGACTTACTGCATTTTGGCTGTTTCTGTTTAAAAGGGGATAGTGAATATGAAAAAACAGGCAAAACCTGCGAGAATGGCAAATATGGTGAAAATGATGTAACAACAGTGGCTAGGGTGGAGTCACCTTGCAGACTTACGTAAAGCCTCCCATTACTCAGCAGCGTGTCTCTGGCGGAGCAGCGGTCCTCCAGCTGGTTCACGGATGACACCAAGCTGTGGTGACCAGCCAGTATGCTGGATAGCAGCCGTGCTCTTCAGTGGGCAGCTGGAGGAGAGATGGCTCGAGGGGAGATCTCAGCAATGTCTGCTGTCCCTCATGGCAGGACACAGAAAAGAGGGAGCCAGATGCTTGGATGCTGGTAGGACAGGAGGCTGCAGATAGGACTGAGTCTGGAATGCTTGAATTTCTGACTACGTGTTAGGAACAAATATTTTTCTCTCTGGGGTGTTCAGGCACTGGAGCAGAGACCTGAAGACTGTGGGATTTCCGTCTTTGCAGACACTCAGGACTCAGCCGGGCATGGCCCTGAGCAGCTTGGCCTGAATGGTAGGGGGACTGGACTAAGTGAGCCCCAGCAGTCGGTCTCTTGCCACCTGAGCAGCTCTCTGACTTCACATAGAGAAGTAACAGTAACTCGGGACTGCTCTAATTGCAGGAAGTCAGAAGTAACGACAAGGACTCAGCTTTCTTGGACATACAAGTGCCACCTCTGTTGTGTTAGGTGGTGTGGTGTTTTTTTGTTTTTTGTTTTTTGTTTTTTTTTTAAGTTTGAATTTTTCCCTGTGATCATCATAACACACTTCGTTCCCACACACCCCGGAAAACCTTTTGAGATGCATAATTTGTATATAAATGCTTCTGATTAAAACATAATTAGCTGTTTATATTTAAATGAGCACTGAAAGCAGAGCCACGTTCCTTCAGCACCTCTTCCTAACTTCTGCGCTTGCTGGTTTACCTACAAGCATCTGTTTTCTTCTCATAGACAAAAGCGTGCACCTCAATTTTTATTTCTGTTTATTACAGGTGTAGGGGATATTGAGTCTGGTCTTTGCTGTCAGACTGGGTGCGCTGCCTCAGAAGGTGCCAGCTAAATGCAACAAGGGATGTGTTGTTTGGTAATGGAAGGTGTTTTTTTGAAGTTTGTAAGGTGTGTGAGTAAAATAAGTAAAAAATAAAATAAGTAAAAGTTATGCAATGACAGTTTCATCTTTGTCCGTTAGCCTTTACTTTGTCAGTATCTGTGGTGTGGTGAATCTACTGGAGCAGAAATCATCTGTAGCGGTACAAAGAGGAATTCTATCAGTAGCACAGAACATGGGCATAGCAAAGAGCAAAAACTCTGGTATGTGACCTCCTCGGGCTGCTTTCTCATGTAAATGCAAAGCCAGCATTCAATGTAAAGCTGCCTGCTTGCTCTTTTAGTCCTGTTTCTGTGCAAATAACTCCAGAGTTTTTGGGGGGAGGCTTGGAAATGCTCAACTTGGGAGAAGTCAGCCATCGAGCGGTGTGTCCCCACAGCGTGATGGGTGCTGATGGTGCCCAGCCGGGCTGGCAGCCACAGGCCTGCTAGGCCTCCAGGCAGGAGGAGTGGAGGGCGGCAGGG
This sequence comes from Aythya fuligula, assembly GCF_009819795.1. Lineage (NCBI taxonomy): Eukaryota > Metazoa > Chordata > Aves > Anseriformes > Anatidae > Aythya > Aythya fuligula. Next base: position 56,243,796 of record NC_045593.1, on the reverse strand, counting down.
GCATGGGAGGCCGAGGGAAATGCAATGGCAGGGGGTCGTGAGGGCTCAGGGGACAGCGGGGTTATTGCAGGGATGGAGCATGGAAGTACAGAGCGAAGGCCCATGGAAACCGGGCTTCACCGACTGCTGCTCTTGTGACTGCTGCTTTGGTCTGAGGAGCACTCTTGAAACAGCCATGTTATGAAAAAGAGTTTTAAAAGTTGTCGAGTTCCCCATATTATTGTGGGCATGTTTCCTGGCATTTTTTTTTGTTGTTGTTGCTGTTGTTTTGGTGCATGTTTTGGATATTGTGTTTTCTATCTGGACCTGGCAGATAAATGTTTCTGGTATCTTAGTTCCTACTTAGGTTGGTGTTTCTTCCTTTTCTACTGCTTTGCCCTTCTTTTTTCTCTCAAATTTCGTAGTGACAAACAGGGCAGTGGCGAAGAAGTCTGATAGTCTGCATCAGACGGCAAGACGTAGGAAATCAATCTATCATTGTACAAAGCTGTAGGAGAGCTTCACTCAAGGCAGCATGTCTACTTTTAAAGGCCTTTTATGTCTGAAGGGATGCACAAATTCAGGTGAATTGTTCAGCAAAGATACATCAAAATTATTTTCTATTTAGAGCCAGAATTTACAATTTGGAGAAGAGATGCAGGCCCAGGACAACCAGTAAAGATTTTATGTACTCCACAGATGGCAGTAGGTACAAATCCTTAAATGCTGTTTGTGTTTACTACAGTGAGGATGACATTGTTGACTGTCGGTGTACTGAGAAGCTTTGACATTGTCCAGCATTACTGCATAGGTTTTGTCATTGCTGGAAAGTTACACGTTAATTTAATCAGTGTAGGTAAAGTGACAAAGATGCTCTTCTCAAAGATGAAAGTGGCTTTGCATTGCTGATTCTTGGAGAGTTTGTCCTGTTCTGAGAAACAGGATAAGCCATCGATAAGAACATTTTGATCTGTTAACACAGAGTTACAGACACGGTGTACCTGGAACCTCACTGCTCACCAATATACTTGCCAGTTCTTATGTGTAGAACAGCAGCTTAGAAGTTCTTGAAATCTGAAGTTGCTTAGTTACATTTTATATTGCAAAGAAATTTCCAGCCTTGCTGGGAACACATGGTACCTTTTGGTTTAAGCCTCGTTTTCCTGCAGCCCATGTGATGAACTTATGAGATGGTTTCCTCCAAAACATTTGTTGTTTGTTTGTTTCCTTTTATCTTGCATTGCCTAGCTTCTTCTTTGCCTAACTTCTGCTCTTTTGGTTTTGTTGGCCTTTGTGTTCAAAAATTTTGTGCTCTTCTCAACTCATTTGACAAGTCATGCTGGAGCTACATGGATTGATAGCCAGACTTCCCAGGCTTTTTCCTGGCTTTTGCTCCATCCCAATTCAATTAAGCTTGTCATTTTCAAGGCAACTGATGAAGCAACAAATTTTGAAGTGTAATAAAAATGCTTTGGTGGGCTGAGTCACACCTATTGAAGATTACTGTGTCCATCATTCTTTGTGGCTAGTGGAGCTGTTCGTTATATCATAGGAGAAGCAGTGTCGATGTGGGAGACCTATCATGTAGGAGAGGGGACACCCATGCCTGTGGATATCTGTGTTCTCCAGGGCTGTACTGAGGTCTTCTTGGAAAGTATAGTTAGCAGGCTGAGGCTGAAAAAACATCTCTGCGAAACACATTTCTGGAATGTGAAAGTGATTCTGAGTTCTGGTAAACAAAAAGCTGTCTTGCTCCAAGTGCTTGGAGTCTCTGTGAGCATTTCATGCTAAAACTCTGGTGAAACTAGGCTTTAAAGTTTGTATTTGTGGTGTTAATAAGGAAGGTTTTTGTATGTGAAGAAAACTGCTATTGTTACAAATTACAACTTGCAAAAAGAAGAGGAAGTGGATCTTGTTTGGTGTATGTACAAAAAAGAAATGTAGCAATTTGGTCTCTGGATGTGTCTGAGCTCCTGGAGTTTTGCTCTGGAAGTGGCATATTTTGTGTTGCAGAAGCTTGGGTAGTGAGTTCACTCGCTCACGCTTGCAGTGCAGATATAATTTTCCAGAAACCATTGTGAAACAGAGCAGATGCAGGCAGGTTTTTGGGATCAGATTTGCTCTACTGTCCCCAGAAGTGTAGGCATAATTCTCCTTGTAACCAGGAATACTCATGCTTCAACTTTGCAAATCAAATGTTATGAAAACAATATTGATCCGTGATCTGTCGGTCTGTGCTGATTTCACTGTTCATGCCTATGTTAAAGGAGTCACATGTGCTTGTGTACTGTGAGCACTGTATTTGGAGAGGGGAAGGCAAGAGAGATTATTTCTGTACACTTCCTTAATTCCAGTGGCTGAGCTTCATTGCTGTGGAGAGGCCACTGGACGGCCTCTTTTGGCTTTTGGAGATGACACACAGGCAGTTGATGTAAAAAATATCCTCAATAAATGGTAGTGTGCTGCAAGAAAGATGGATATCTTACAAGTCATTACCTGTTCAAAGTCTCCTTTAAATAGACATTTCTGTTGAATATTCTGTTTTTTTCCTGCATGTTATTATTACTGTTATTAACATACTGTTGCTCTTAAAGAGGGGTTGAGAGTTCAAAACATGCACAGCATCTTAAGTTTGGACTCTCTTTTGCCTTGCATCTTTTCAGTTGTTTGATTGCTGCTCGAGACAGGCACCCCATGCATGGGGAACCCTCACAGGCACACACATGGATTTACACACTGCTATATCTAAAACAGTCACCTCTTAAACATCAGAGGGTTTAACAGCTGCGACTTCTTTGACTCCGGATTGCATCAGTGCGTTATTTAGGATGTGAAAAGAGATACTGGTGGGGAGGAAGCTGGCTCTACAACATCTTAGATTGATGCATGCTGAGTGCATTGTAAACGTTGCAGGGCTCTTTTGTGAAACTGTCTGCAGTATCCATCTCTGCTGTGTGATGACTTGCTGTTGGGGCTGGCTGACCTGGCTGCTGAGCTACTTCTCTTCAATTCTGCACACTACTTCACAAGATCTTTGCTTCATCTCATGTGTATTTAAAACTGAACTAGAACGCAATATGTATGTTTTAAAATCTGTGTATATGCATTGTGCCTACGTCTGTGAGCCCTTTGTTCTGGATTGGATACAGCTATGCCCTCATTAAAAGCAAAAGAGGTAATGTGTTCAGTCATACAAACATAATAGTGGTCCCCCATCAGAAGGAATTAGTCACTTAAAATGGCCAAAATGTTGAGTAGCTATAATTGCTTGCCCTTAAGATCAAATTTGGATTTCCTGTATCTACGACAGTTTGAACTACAATATGTACTTTTGTTGTTAAGCTGCTAGATGAACAATTGAAAACTACTGAGCTATGTGGACCTGTCACAGGTACTGGCTGACGTGCATCTGTGTTGCTGCTTTTGCTTTCAGATGTTACCATCAGTATCAGTTGGAGCACAAGGAGCTATGGTAATGGGAGTGTTTGGGAGAGCTGGGTCTTGTATACTTGAGAAAGGTAAGAGTGTGATGGGGCTTGGGGACACCTGATGGAACAGAGTGAGAGTGGGTGATAACTAGCGAGGCTAGACCATGAGAAAATGAGAGACGTAGCTAAGTTCAGAGGTGAAAATAGCAGCAGCTGAGAATCAGAAACTACAGAGAAGAAAACAGTAAGAAATCCACTAGAAAGGAAAGTGAGCTGAGTACTTTTTTAGCCCTGTACTCAATCAAGAGACACGAAGAGTGCAGTTCTCTTATGCCGAACTTAAAAAAAAAATTAAAAACTGTGGAAACTAATGTGGAAATCTGTGAAGAAAAAGGGTTATTGTGTGCAAGGCCTCATTGTGGCCTGGAATAAAGAGACCTGGAATTACTATGATAACTAATGCAGACAAACCTTGCCTGTCTGTGTGTGCTTATCTCTTCATTAGCTGCTCAGGGAATTTAAGCTCATAATTTTAACACAACTCGAGGACAGGTGCTAGAAGAAGGAAATGCAGCTAATATCCATAGGGTGTCCTGGGGCAAGAGGAGGTGTGGGAAGAGCTGTGTTAAAAAAGCTAATGCAGGGCAGCAGAATGAACTCAGCACCCTGTATTGCGTTGTGTGTGATTATTGTATTATGATTTATGCCATTTGCTGCCTAGAGAAGCTCTACAGCTGAAAAGGGTAATGTAGTTGACCCCAAAGGCAGGTGTTTCTGGCCTCCTCATCCTATAGCCTACATCTAAAATTGAAAGTGAGTTGCACAGCAGCCATTATTTTGAATAAAGTCATTTGTATATGCAGAAGATTGCAGAAAAGGGCTGTGAATCCTGCTAATGCTCTGTAGATTACCCACTAGCCAGAAATCTTAGGATTTCTATATGTATACTTATGAGTTTGAAATGGGGGGGGGAATCTGCTATTGTAAAGAAAAGAAAATAACCAAATTCAAAACAAAGTGCCAAACCAAAACCATTTGATGTTTTACAGATCTTTAAAGGCTGAATTATGACTTTTGCTTTTTGCTTAGCATTTGGAGGGGGGGAGGGAGGGTGTTGAGATTTTTAACTTTCCCCAGGCTTCCAGAAATCTTTTTTGTTGTTGTTTTGTTTCTCGCACAGCAGACGGAAGTCTCCTGCAAGACTAACAAAGATGCAGAAATAATCCAGCCATGTAAATGGAATGGGAACGGGAGTGTTCAGACTGATGTGTGATTTGCAACAAAATCTACTTAAGAGTGACCTGCTGTTCTGTCATTTGACAGAATTGCTGCACTTTGTGTATTCTTTTGTAAATGCCGTATGGAGATTTCTGCATGCATTTTTGTGAGAACCTTTTAAGTGGATTACATGTGGCTAGCACATATCTTGTGGTCAAATGCTGAGGGTTGTGATGTTCAGAGTAAATTTCAGGCAGCAGTTGTGCCCATCACAAGGACAGAAGGAGCTTTGTTACAGATTTTCATGTCAGGACAGACGTCATCCAAGTTGCTGGCAATAATTGAGAGTAACAATCTTTCCTAATCATCCAGACCGTGTCTCTAGAAGGCTGCATGGCATTTTTGAATGAGGAGGAGGGGGAAATGGCTTCTATCCTTGTGTTTGTAAGGAAGTGCTGCTTTCCAAGGAGCATTTGGTTTGCTTACCAAGAATGAATGGTTAAGGGCTTTTGTTTTTGTAAGGATCAGCGTGTGTTGCTTTAGGCGACCCCTCTGGTATTGTGTGCTACGGCAAAAAGCTGCCCATTTCAAGCCATCTGAAGTAATGCAGGTGCTGTGGCTTATCCAAGATATTAGTATGGTTCAAAGAAAATTTTGTGAAATACATTTGAAGGGATCAATTTTTTGCTGGATTGAGCGGGTGTGAGGCCTTTTCATAGACTCTAAAGCAGGCGGTTCCTCCAGGAGGCTTTTACTGTGATGACAGACAGTCTGCAGGGTAAAGAACGCTGTCTGCATCTTCGCTAGGAGAGTTTCAATATTAGGCAGTCGCTGTCTTCACACTGAGCACAAAGCTGTGTGGCCTTCACAGCAAAACAGGAGGCAGGTGAAATTAGGGCATGTTGCAAGACCTTTCCTTGTTTTTGTTTTTGATTTTTTTTTTTTTTTTTTTATCCTAAAGCCTTGGAGTGTTTGGCTGAAATCAGTTGCATAAAAGGCAGACAAGACCAGCTTTGGTCTCTTCAGAGTTCATAAAGCATTTCCCTTATCTCTCTTGTGTGTGTTTTCTCTAGCTGATGTCATGAAGCTCTGAAACAGGCATCCACGCCTTTATTAACCTTCTAGAAACAGTATAAGGATTGTTATGAAAATTAAGCGTGTTTCTCAGATCATAACGTCATGCGCACTTAAGCTGCAGCTGGAGAAGCAGAAAAGGCTGCCTGTTATCTATCACCCTGGCTTCTGACCGCCTCCATCCTAAGCTGGATGAACGCTGACATGAAGTGTTAAATGAGGTAAATCCCTTGTCTGGGTTCACAGGGCATCTGTGTAGATGATCCCATGATCCTTACCCATGCTATATTGGGGGGGGGGGAAGTATTTCTCTCAGTGACAGTGCTGCCCTAGAGTGTAATCAAGAAACAAAGCAAAAACCTTGCAATTACTTTTCGGTCTGCCTGGTGACTTCTAAGTGATGCTTGTTTCTGTCTCTCTTCATCCATGGTACCTTCTAGTAAATTGATAGGGGCACTGAGTAACAGGGAAGGACTGATAGCTGCATTGTTGAATATAGAGAATTTTTCTTTTTAATACACTGAAAGATAGTTTGCCATAACTAGTAATGTCTGTGGAGTCCTTAGAGGGCTTTTAGCATATACAGATTAAATTTCAGACAGACTCACATAGTAAATGGGTGTTTTGCAAAAAGTAAACAAGTACAGATGAGAGTTGTTTATATTTTTGGCTGTTAATAAAGTATGCATTTATTCCCCATGTAGAGATTAGTAGTGATAGAGGCAGCATCAATGCTGAAGGGACATATATTTGGTGGGGGGAGGGAGAGTGTTTTGGTACATCAGAGGTAAAGGTTTTGTTTTCTGTTGCTTGCAGCTCTACGGTAATGCAAAGTGAACGAAAAACAGCGTTTAAAATGACTGTGTAGATGGAATGTCCTCAGTGTGCAGATAATATTTCTCTGAACTGCACCTCCATTCATCCGATTCAGTTGCTGCATGAATCGGATAGAATAGCTTGGTTTCCACTCGCTGTGTTGAGTAATCCTCGCTGTTCAGGAGTCTGAGGCTAGAGCCCTGCCATTGTGCGGGTAGCAATCGATCCCGCCTCGCCCCCCGCAGCTCAGCAAGCCACAGGCTGGTAGGCACCAGCCTCGGCAGCTGAGTGGAGTTTTTACAGGGCTTCATGTGGTTTGCTCAGGTAGCCTTCCTCTTGTGCTTTCAGCAGACACATTTTTTGGGTGCTTTTTGCCTCGTGTTTTGGTATGCACAGGTACGAATATGATGTAAGCTGTGCTTAAGGCACACACGGAAAAATTGGTGGCTTTTCTTTCTTAACAAGTGCAGAAAACCTGTCTTTAAACCCAAGTGCATGACATCCCTTCACAAAACTCTCATAAGCCTCTCCTATAAAACTAAACGAGTGACTTTATTTTCTGGCAAAGCTGTTCATAAACATCATTCTAGTATCAGCTAGTTTCATCTTAGAGTACACTCTCTTCAACTTTGTAGTATGGTTGCCAGTATTTGAGGGAAACAATTTTGTGTTAAAGTTGGGAGAGTGTCCCACCGTAAGAGCTGCTTTTGTTATGAAAATAACATATAAAGCATTGGCAGTTAGACAAGTGAGGATTTGTGTCTAGAAATCCAGAGTATAAAGCCTCGTCATTTTACTTTAGGAGAACTAATGTTCAGTGGCTTATTAAAGCCAGCTACTGATAGTACTTGAGTTGTGAAAGCTGGATTGTGGTTTACTATCTCAAATTAGCTCTTGAAAGAAGAAGGTCTTGATGTAGGACTATTAGGAGAAGTAAGCAGGGTCTTTAGTGCTTCTGATGGCTTCTGAGAGACTTTGTGCATTTGGAAGCACTTTTACTTCAGTTGCTTTTCCATGTTGGGTTCCTATTAACAGACACTTTGAACTTGTTGTAACATCCCGTTGTTGGCAGAAGGGGGAATCTTTTCATCTTTTAATATGGGAGAGTCCTTGGGCTGATCTTGTCTCTGGGAGGTGGTCTGGAACCCAGTAGTCTGTGGCTGTTTCCTTGGTACTGAAACCCCCTCTCCTAACAGTGTTCCTGTCCATTCCAGCTTCTCTTACCGTCCATCCATCTCCTCTGGGTGATTTGACGAGGGAGGGAAACCATTTTCAGAAGGTCTTTCTCTCTTTTAATTTCTCCAGCCTCAACTTTATTTGCCATTCTTTTAGTTTCATTTTCCAGGTACCAGGTCGAAAAAGCGTCTGTCACGTACTAAGCGTTGAGCAATCAAAACAAACTTCAGGTTTTTCCTCAGTCCGTGTATCCTGCCAGAAACCAACACCTGGCACTTGGTCACATTCCAGGAAAATCATGGGCTTGGTACCTGGCTCCCGAACCAGGAAATAATGTGTCGTACTTTATTGCTTCCTGGGTCAGAATGTTTTTACTTAAATTGCTGTCATGCTTAGAGAAGCTTTAGTTTGCAAAACGCAGCAAATGCACACAGCAGGGAGAAAAAGTGGTAATCAAGCAGACCACTCTCCAAGTGGGGAGAAAGTGCCATATAGATTTTGTCTGATCTCATGCCAGGAGGTTTCTGCTGCCCTGTTAAGGCACCTGTCAGTCTGTGATAGGACTCCTCCAACAGTGTAAAACTGCTTATGCCCAGTAAGCCACACAATGCCTGTAAAAGAGTTTTCTACACTGAGAGGAACTGCTGTTGGTTGCATTGGTGATAACCTGGTCTGTTCTGCAATTTTACTGAGGCCTCACACAAGTACCAAAGTGCTTTGCAAAACCTGGAACCTATCTATAACTGGACTTAAGCATCTGGAGGGATGTTTTTTGGAAGGTAAACAGTATTTTTGGAACAGATTTTTCTCATGTTGTCAGATACAGGTTGGTCCTAGGTCAGCCTAGATTGCGCCTTTTTTGCTGCTGGTGGTCCACAGTAGGTGCTTGAGAACCTACTCAACCTACTGTGAGTAGGTTCTTTGGTCTGTGTAGAAGCACAGACCAAATAATCCTTCTCATTGCATCACCCCAGCTTCAGGAAGTCCTGGCTGGGAACTTCCGAGCTGGAAGTTGTATTGAATCATAGAATCGTTAAGGTTGGAAAAGCCATCAAAGATCATCTGTTCCAACCCTCCTCTTACTACCCGTGTCACCCACTTAACCATTGGGCACATTGTATTCAGTAACTGGACCTTTTTTGAGGCACAGCGAGTAACTTAACTTTGTCTACTTTCTCTGTGGTACTAATGAACTGATAGTCAGCCTTCTGTCTTCAAAGCAGAATGGTCCAGGTCTGTATGTTGTCTCTTTCCCCTCTTGTTTATTTCACCACTGTTTTGTGATTTGAATTGTAGGCTCTCAAGAATGCAGTTTTCAAGGTACTAGCTAACCTTGACTGTATGGCATCTTCAGTCTTGTTCCATGGCCCTTTTCTGCTGATTCTGAATGTTTATCTGTTAATTCTATCAGAAGCAAAAAGTCTCTTTCATTTTAAGGAGAGGCAGGAGAAGAAAGATTTTGGTCCACAAGTGCAACTGGGGTTGTTTTCCTCCTTGTTTGGGTTCCTTTGTATGTATTGGTACTGAGTTTCATCTGTCATTTTATTTGCCCAATGTGTTAAATCCCATGTTAAATCCTTTCATAACTCTCTGTTGTCTGTCTTCTGTGTTGCCCACGGGTTGTGTCTGACCTTAGTAGACTAGAAAACAAGGATTGCATTGAAGCTTTTAAATCTTTGTCTGGTTTTGCAGAACCATGCTGGAAAGATGCGCCTGAGCACTCCTTAGAGGAACAGTTCAGCCCACTTCATCTAGCATGCTTGCATGTCTGTGTGGGGCTGGCTCAGGCACGCTTACCCTATTTCCATTACTGCCAATGTGCTGCTCTGCCTGCTCCTGAGCTGAGCATGGCCTGAGGATCTTTTGAAAATGTGGAGGCAGTGCCTGACAGGGGTGGCAGAGGTCTGTGGCAGGGGTGGCTCCCTCTCTTTTCATTCATGGTTCTATCTTGTTGCTCCCCTTTCCACCTCCTTGAACATATTTGCTGGCCCTCTTCCCACTTTCACTTATTAAATGACTTAAACCACTTTTCCTTGTTAAAATGGTATGTGACCAGTTTTCTGGTCAACAGCATTGATTTTAATTGCTGTGAATAATTACTAAGCTTTTATATTACGCCCCTCACTGCTTCTTCATGATGAACTCTGAATCTACTGATCCCTGTTTCACCTGCTCTCTGGGAATGTGTACCTTGCAGATCCCACTGCTGGCATCACCTCTTTTCTATAGAGAGGTCCCACTGGGTGATCTTGCTGTCAAGCCAGAGCTCAAAACTGTTGCTTCACTGAACTCAGACAGAGGCTAGAAGATCTTAAAACTGTCTGCTTGAGTCTAGCAGGTTGCTGTGAGAGCTGCTTCAAGTTGTATGCTGTTATTTCCGCTTCAGATTGTGTTTTTCCACCTTGCTTAGGGAGTTTGGCTTCTGTCCCCTAGCTGTAACATCTTGCGGCTTCCTTGAAATTAGTAATACCAAAAAGTATGTCTTTGGTCTGCTTTGTTTCTCTTCAAGAGAGAACAAAAGAATCATTCCCGTGCAGTAATTATCCTGAGAGCTGTAAGTTCCTTAAATAAGGTTTAAATAATGCTATTGTGGAAAAGTCTCCTGACTGTATGTGGTAGTGGCACACTGTGCGCAGTCTTCTTGTTCTGAAAGCTTTGGTTTTCAGAGGCAAAGTAAACGCTGTACTGACAATGTGCTTGTGAATATATTGACTTCTAATTGGGGCAGCGTCACAAAAGAGGGATGGGCTGAGCCCTTAAGGGCTTCTGCAGTGGTAGAAATACTGGAGGCAGAGTTCGTATCTTGCATCCGCAATTGAGGCTGCGGAAGAGAAAAGGCAAAAGGATTCACTCCAGGTAGCTGCTGCTTATCCTAAGCATTGCAACCACGTCCTTCTTGTTTCCCCAGTAAGCCTCTCCTGGAGTTCTAAGCTTCTTGATACATGAAGCCTGCTTGCTGTCCCGCTTAAGAAATGAGTGAGTATTTGAGTCATCTGTCAGATGGGGAAGCCACAGTGGCCATTATGGATAGCATTAATACCTTCTATTAAAAATAAGCCTTAATTGAAATGCAGGTTGTCATTAATATACTTGTTGACCTAGGTTACTGGCTAGATGTTTACCTTCATGTTGTTAATTTTGTATTATTTGACAGTGTACTTCAGTTCATCATTAATGTCTGTGCTGAAAGAAGGATGAGTGAAATAAGTGAAAAAGTGCTGCAGTAAGAGAAATGGGCATTTGGTACTGGTGTTGGATGTGACAGCATACCTAGTCATAGTATCAAATATCTCTGGCACATTTGGGATTAAGAAAGAAAGAAAATTGATCAGTTAAAGCAGTAAGTGTGGTACTGAACTACTGCTTAGTGCTTGAAGGTGAACTTCTCTGCTGTGGTTCAGTCTTTGCTATAGCGTACAAGCAGGACAGCTGTTCTGTTTGTCAGCTCAGGGTAAGTTTTCCTCTGAAGAGCATCCCTTACTGATTTTCCACAGCATGTCAGGGTGATGGAGTAAGCAAGATGCCAGGCAAAATGATTTACCAAGCTGGTGTAGGTTTAGCAAAACTGGCTTCAGGGAATAAAAGACTGTTTAGTGAACACAGTTCAGCTTCTCAAGGGCTAGGCAGTTACTTCACCTTTTCATTTTGTTCATCTGTTTCTTTTGTGAATAACATCAGCAGCCTCTGGTCCCTGTAAATCTTATTTTTTTTTTAATATCTTACATAACTTAAGGTGTTGCAGGTTAGATCTTGTTACGTGTGATCGTCTCATAAATAGTTACAATTACTATCTCATGCTGGATGTACTTTCTGCTTTTACCTATTCCTCCTTCGTGAAAGCTCCTTCTGGGTGAGGTTTTTTTTTGTTTGTTTGTTGTGTGTTTTTGTTTGTTTGTTTGTTTGTTGTGTTTTTTTTTGTTTGTTTGTTTTTGGGTTTTTTGGACCTTTTGCAAAATTGCCCCTCTTAATCTTCAGATGTGCCCCTGCTTTTTCTATGGTTTTTCCTTCCTGTAACTTTCAAAGACACCCTTCCCTGTCTAATCACTGACTTCCATGCAGTTATCTGATGTTATTACTTTGTGTGATACGTATGTTTCTATGCCTTTAATAGAACTTATAAGTTCTATTAATGAAATGCCTTTAATAAGCCCTGTGTCCCGACTACTGAGTTTTTGTTTGTTTTTTGTCTCTGAAACTTGTCTTCGTGCCTCCTGTCCATAGACACAGAGGATGCCGTATAAGTTAACAAATAAAGTCAGCATTGTTTGTGTTTGCATACAGGCTGCAAAGCCTTCTGCTCAGTGAGATTATGGAAATATTACTATCCATATGCAGAGATCTGGGAGGTGCTGGACGTTGAACCTGCCCTCTCACAGGAGAAAAGCTGTCCCTCTGGTGCCTGTCAGAGGGCAGGCTGTGGCCGGCCGGACACCACCGCCATCTCAGGGCCTACCTCACACGGGTGGTGGGGACGGTGGCGTGTGCTCCTCGCCCCTGGCAGTAAGCGATGTGGTACCACTGTGCTGCCATCCTCTGTACACAGACTGCGTGGGCCCTTTTCTTTCAGCCTGTGTGACTGGGGTGCAGTTTTATGGATTTGGGCGCCTTTAAAGTGGGCAGCTTCAGTGACGGCACTGAAAACTGAAGGCAGTGCTACTGGAACCAGACGGCCGTGGTGGTGGTTTTGTGCCCTTTGCTTTTTGTTGTTGTTGTTGTTTGTTTGTTTTGGTTTGGTTTGGTTTGTTTTTGTTTGTTTGTTTGTTTGTTTGTTTTGTTTTGTTTTGTTTTTTGTGGGACTGCAAGGATCTCCAGGCAATGGAGTTTCAGACAAATGGCTCCAGAAGTGTTGTGTGTTGAAACATGTTGCTCATTCGTGTCTTGGTAGCAGGGCCAGGAGTTGCCTTATAACACGACAGCTTTGCAGGGGTTGCAGTGGGTGACAGAAGTCCTTTTTGGTGGCTACTGCTGCCGAAGACACTGTTCAGGAGCAGCACTTTGGTGGGCTGTTCAGAAAGAGACTGCCAGAACAGGAGCAAGGAGCTTCTCAGACAACAAGCTGAAAGAGGAGTGCTGAAAGGGAAAGCAGTCCATTTGAAATCCTCCCTTTCCAACACGTGTTTCTCACCTCCCATTTGATGCATCGTTAGTTTATTTCAGGGGTATAGTTAAACTCCTGTCATACATTTGTCTGAAATGTACTGGAGAAATGTGTTCTTCGTTCCCCAGCTTTCCTGGTGTAGTTGTATTTTGTTAGCTATGCTTTTCCCGTTCTTTTTTTTTTTTTTTTTCCTAAATTGTGCATGCTAATGTGTCTTTCTTATATGCCTGTTTTTTCTGGCCTCTGTGAATGCTGTAACTGTTAACAATTTAATTTATTATTAATTATAATTTATTTAACTTTTCAATTGGGTTACTGTCATCATTGAGTGAAAATGACATCAGCTGTAACAGACTGTCTGGGAAGTCAGCATTTCTAGCACAGAATGCCTTGGACAGCTGTTCCTGTAACTTTTTCCCTTGAAGTCATAAAACAGTTGTCAAAGCACAGACTATAACGCATAATGATGGTTAATTACCTTTAAAGTGCTTTAAGACTTAAAGATGCAGAATGTCTGGGCTCTTCACGTTATTTAACATTGTAGTCATGAGCTTCATAGTGGATCTTTTGCATATAGTCGGTAGTTGCTGAGTGAAGACAAATCTTTTTTATGATTCAAAGAAGTTATACTTTATTTCTTTCAAGGCTTATGTCAAGTTTGATGGTGTTACTGCAGTTTTTTACTCCTTGCTTGCTCATTTTGTTGTATGTGCAGTTTTAGCCCAGAGAGGGTTTTTTTTTTTCCTTTTTTTTTTTCGGTTTGCCTTAGGGCAATTTCCTGCTTTTATTTATATTTATTTTTTTTAAAGCTTATATTTTCTGTGGACACCTTGGTGCTGTTAGCTGCTTGAGTAACCAGTTTGGTGGAGCTCATGAAAAAATTCCAAGCATGAAGAAAGAATAATGCTCAAAAAAAACAAAATTTAAACTAAAACACGAAAGTCTGCACACCAAATGTCTCTGATTGTTTATAAGGAAAAGAAACCCATTTATTGCATTGCACTGTGCTTTGTAATTTTATTAAAATAAATATTAAAATAAAACAATAACAGCAACAAACACACACACCAAAAACATGATGAATGTAGTCATGATTACAGGAGGTGTTAGGTAACAGCACCTAATGTGACTCAGCTCTTCTGGGTAATAAGACTCTGCAAGAACTGGGAGAATATTACTTTTTTGTTCTATTTCTCATGCTTACTGTGCCTGAAACTGAATTGTTTCACAGGCTTGGCTGTGGAATTGTTGTGAGTGGAATGGGATTAAGAAAAACACCCCACATTTCCTTTCCTTCCCCATGTGCTGTATGTACTCTTGCAACGATTTCATTAAGAAGCTGTTGGGTCTCAGCTAGGGAAACCAGCAGTGGGTGGGAGTGCTGGATGTTTTGTCCCCCATGTGAAAGCATGGCAAGGCTGCGAGTGTGCCGGCTGCCCAGGAGGACTCCTGTCTGCTGGGCTGTCGTGTGGCCACAGGGCACGCAGCCCTTACAGCTCCTGAGTTTGGCTGCATGAGCAGCAGTGGAGCAGTGTGAAATTTGTAATTTCCTGGCTTAAAGGAGCTCTTCATGCCATGTGATGCAGTTTGCAGAAGGTTATGGTTAGAAATATGCAGAGGTTTTGGCAGAAGGGCAAGACCTTACTGTAGCAGTTGGGTAAATCTCTCTTTCCAGAGTCGGATTAGGGATCACAGTGAGCTGTGTAGCAGCGACCTGTGGAAGTCTTTGCATCCTTCCAGTCTGTTAGCTGGTCCTTGCAGATTCCAGCTGCTTCTGGATGCTCACTTGCTGTGTCAGTAGGAAACTCAGGAGGCTGAAATCCCAATTGCTTTGCTGAGGTTTCCTGTGTGGAACAGAGTTTGTGCATTGTCCTCATTCTGCAAAATTAAATTTCTGGTGAGCTCTTGTCTAAAAGAGCAAGAAAACAAAGGTATCTTTAAAGTGCAGCATTAAGAGTTAATCAGTGATATTTTGGATTTCTTGCTCTATAACCTTTGAGTTGCATGGACAGCTTTAAGATAACTTTCTGAGATGTAGTTACGATGCTGCCTAACAGTACATAAGACTTTTTTTTTTTTTTTTTTTTTACTGCACTTCAGCTTTGCGTCCAGAGCAGGCAGCGGATGCTGCTGCAGAACGAATCAGGGTGCATCACGAGAGCGTGTGGCCTGTAGCATCCCCTCTTCGTGTCACATGCAAGAATGAGCAGTGGCTGGGACAGAGCCTTCTAGCCCAGAAAGGCTGTGGTGGCTATGACAGTGGGAGCTGCCATGGTAAACTGAGTTCTGTTCCTGCCTCCGATACCTCATGTCAGGCAAATAAACTGTGCAGCCCATGCTTTTTGCAGGAGCTCTTTGTTTTTCCCCTCCTATAAACCCATTGTCTGGTTTTGCAGATCTCTGGGCATGTGTAACTGCAGCTGAGATCAATGAAAGCAGTCCTGTCGAGGTTAGGAAACGAGCCTGCTGTCAGCGTGCGCCGAGCGCCGGAGGATCAGACAGAAAAGGAGGCACACATTTGCCAAGTCAACTCTTTGCAAAATGGCAGCAGGGGGTTGTGGTCTTGTGGACATGGTGGACTCGTTAATGTTGTTGGCATCTGAGATACGATCATGGGGAAACTGAGGGCGAGATCTGTGCAGGTTTGGTGTGTGGTGGTGAGCTGTGAAAGGTGAGGCGAAAGGGGATGACCCTTCTCTGTGCCAAGCGTCCGCTTGCTGAGGGAGGAGTGCAGGGAGAAACACGGTGGTTTTCCCACTGTCATAATATCCAGAGAGGTTAAAATTAGCATTGTGCAAGTTATGGTAATTCAGCCATTTCCTGAAGATCACTTCTCGTTTGTAATGTGGTTTTGCTTTAAGGCCATTTGAAAAGTTCAGCTGGAATTTAGAAACATGTATGGGGTTTTGAAAAATTTCTGCTTTCTCTTGGCTGTGATACCTTTTTTTCTGTAAAAGGTGAAACCAAGGAGCTAATACAGAATTGTGTATTGCTTTGTGAGAATGTTAGTAACAAGTTGAATTGAATCTTTCCTTATGCTTTCACTTTTGTTTTACCAGTTTGCTAGCAGGCCTCTTGAGCTCCTGTGAATTTGTGAAGATGATCTCTGAATAGGGTTAAGCACTAGGTACTTTCAGTTGTTTTAAGAAGTCATGTATGTAATGTTGCGTCCTCTTAGGAACAGACAAACCAGAAAATCTGTTAGCAGCCTAGACAGAAAGTTGGTGTGTTAGTCTCCTGTGCACACATGTATGCTTGGACACGTATGCAGTCACATCTCTTTATTTTTTTACTGCAGTATGCAGGAGTAAATGGGTTATAGGTTTGTCATTCAGACTCAGCCTCCCTGGTGGCTGATCTCCTTTTAAACTAGCAGGTGTGTAAAACAGTGCATGTGGAAAACACAGAATCTCCTGTGTGCCTTAAGAGTGCCTACTGAATGTAGAGGAATATGGCTGTCCAGTTGCAAATACTTCCTCAGAGCTTTGTAAAGCAGAAACAACTGTGAAAGCACCATTTCTCACAGTCTGCTTTGATAACTGGAATCCAGATCACCAACCTTTGCCACTCATAGGAACATCTTTGGAATAGTTAAAAGAAGAAGTTCTTTGTTTCTTTGTGCTTCCAAAACAAGTCACTCCAAACACTACTGCTTAAAGCTGATTTAATGGCTATGTATCTGAATGGTTCTCCAGCAAAGTAGCAGGAACAGATAAATTGATTTCATTTGTTAGTCTTCATGTTGGCAAACAAAGGCAAATGAAAATGGAATATTACCTTGTGAATGGCACAGGAGTCCAGCAACAACAGAGATGTTCTGGGGTTCACGCTCTGTTCGGTTAATGTATGGAGTAAACCAGATGCACCAGTGGCTGGAGGACAATACAGTTTGCAGTCCCTTCCTTATTCTTACGGAAGTTGAGGGTTTAAGCACAAAGAGATTTAATTTGTTTTTCCACTGAAATGCTGTCTCCAGACCATGAAATGCATCTCTTCTAACCTGATGTCCAGGTCACCCCCCCAAACCTTTTTAAAGTTATTTTAGAGTCTTTTATGGTAGCCATAAAAGATAATGAAAAGAGAAATCCCCCTGAAGTGTCTGAGTGAGTAGGTTAGGCAAGGGACTTCCTGCAGGCTTTTCTTACAAAAATGCACTGTGTACATTTTCACTTTCTCTTAGTTTGATAAATAGGATGTAGGCTGTCTTGTTTGTCTGTGGCATTGAGTGTGGAAATATTATTATAACAAGTCCAGAGGAGGGCCAAGAGGATGATCAGGGAGCAGGCTGAGGGAGTTGGGGTTGTGCAGCCTGGAGAAGAGAAGGCTCTGGGCAGACCTTACAGGGCCTGCCAGTGCCAAAAGTGGGCTTATGGGAAAGCTGGGGAGGGACTCTTTGTCAGGGGCTGTGGTGACAGGACACAAGAAGTAATGGTTTTAACCTAAAAGAGGGTAGATTTAGATTTGATATATGGAAGAAATTCTTTACTCAGAGGGTGGTGAGGCTCTGGCACAGGCTGCCCAGAGAAGCTGTGGATGCCCCATCCCTGGCAGTGCCCAAGGCCAGGCTGGATGGGGCTTTGGGCAACCTGGGCTGGTGGGAAGTGTGGGAACTGGCTGATCTTTAAAGTCCCTTTCCTACCCAAACCATTGTATGATCCTATGATTTGTAACTCCATCTCCTCTGCTTAAACAGTCATTTGGCAGTGGATTTAGCAGATTGCAGAGTGGTCCAGCTAACCTGGGACAACAGTTTGCAGTTCTAGTTCCTTCTTCCTGATAAGAAATCTTGGCTTTCCTGAATGTGACAAGTGCATTGTAGACTCCAGTGGGTACTGTAAGCAGAAGCAGATCAGCCTGGCTACAGATGTCATGCCTTCGCTCAAGAGTGCTGAAGTTGCCAAACCATCTTAAGAGGATAAGTAGTTTGACCTCGGGATTGGCTTTGACTGAGTGGTGTTTAGAGTAGAATTTGGGAAATTGTTGCTTTTGTTGTGGCATGTGTTGTCCGTGGCTGTAAAAGAGTGAAATTTTATCTGTTATCTCTATTTGTGTAGGAAAAAAAAGTCTATCTGTCCTTGGGCCATGTCCCTCTCACTTAGTCTTTCATTCTGATGAGTTGCAGCTAGTGGGTGCTTTGGGAGAATCTTAGGATCAAAAGCAGTGAGGGATCCTTTCAAGGTCTGTACTTCCAGTTTATTTGGCAGCTAGTAGTGGATGTTGATCTCATTGTCTATAATCACTTCTGATCCACAGCTGTCTGTGGCACCCTGAAGCAAAAAGTTCAGAGCTGAGACAGGGGCTGTGCAGAAAAATTGTGAGTTAACCATATAACAACAACCATACAACATCAATGCTGACAGGTGTCCTGAGAGAAGTAGTGAGTAATTGTTACCTGTTTATTTATATCACGCGAACATTTCACTCTTCAGTGTAGTGCCCCTTAGTTATATCTTCTATGAGCTGAAAATTGCTGGTGGTCTCGTGCTTTCTCCATGTCTTGATCGTTCTTACTGCATGTCTCTGCGCTGTCTTCCAGATCTGAGGTATAACACCACCTACGCCATTGACTCCTGGTGCTCTGCATCCGCCTCCTTGACAAATTCAGCTCTCTTGTAATGTTCACACTATGTTGTTCGCTGAAGCCTGGCAAAGAAGAGAAGTACATCCATGTGTAACTGCATTGTGTCTTGAATGAGTTCCTGCTACCAGCTTACTCTCTCCTGAATTTTGAAGCCTTGCTCTGGCATCTTCTTTATAGATGAGCTATTAGAGCTGCCTAGCAAATCCCCAGCTAGCCTAACCTCAGCTAGCAGATCATGGGAATGGTGTGCTGACAGCCAGTGAAAGAGCCTGTCACATATACCAGTCCTTATCCCTGTGCCTGGATAATTTGTTTCATTAATTGCACACTTTTTTTGTGATGCAGGGAGTGATTCAGAAAGCGTACTAATTCTGGAAAGGTCGCACAACGGGGTTCTGTGTGTGTGTGTTCATTTCCTTATCAAATGGATTCATTTGGGGTAGAAAAGATTTATTTGACTGCAAGCAGAATTTTCCTGCAAATCAAAATGTCTAAAAATAATAAAAAATAATAGTAAACAATGCAGGCCAGGTTAAGTTCTCTGTCACCCATGCATGATTTCACAAAAAAGTTCTGTTGTTCTGAACTAAGGAACAATATTGACTCTTTTTTTCTGAGCAGTGTTGATAATTTGTCTTTTTATTCCTCTTAGAGCTTGCTATCTTCAGGTTTTCTGTTTGAAATTACCAGGACTTTTAAGTTCATGAGAAACAGAATCCTGGTGCAGAAAACCACTAGTATATATAATTATTTTTTTGAAAAGGGCCATTTTAAAACCAGGAAATGTAAGAAGTCACTGCTTGTTTTTTTTTTTTTTTTTTTTTCCAGTAGTTCTCAGTTCTTTTGTTGGATCACTGTATTTTACCTTTTTGGGGGGTTTTTTTTTTTTTTTGGATCACTGAATTTTACCTTTTGCAGGTGACAGCATAGCAGTGTTGTAATGAATCTCCTTAGCATGAATGTTCTTCCACAGATTTCACAACTCTGAAGGAAGAGCATTTGTACATGTGAATTCTCTGTTTATGTTGATTACATATTTGGCATTATATCTCAATTTGTTTTGTACTCGCTTACATAGGATCCTCTCCTTGGTAACTGTCTGTGGTGATCCTACTTAAATGTACATAGAAATCAGCAAGCCGAACAGCAGGGAGCATGTTGTGGAAAGCCTTCACGAGCCATCCGAGTTCCAGTGAACAATGGTTGTTCCAGCTCGTAGCCCCTCCTAGCGCTGTCTGCACACCGGCCAAAAATAATAGATTCTGCATGCTTAAAATTGTGGATTGAGAACTCTTACCACAACCCAGCAAGGTCAGCAAGTTTCTCCAAAATCATGCTAGCTTTTTTTTTTTTTTTTTTGCCTTTTTTTTTTTTTTAAGAGGGAGAAAAAAAAAAACAACTAAAGCATAATTATTACTAGTTCTTGCATTGAACTTTGCTAAGGTTAAATTGAGCAGAAATTAGAAACATGTTTTTCTGATTTCAGTAAAGCTTTTGATACTGTTTCTCACAGTATCCTTCTGGACAAAATGTCCAGCACGCAGCTGGACAAGTACATAATATGATGGGCAAACAAATGGCTGATGGATTGGGCTCAAAGGGTTATAGTAAATGGGGATCCATCAGGCTGGTGGCCAGTCACTAGGTGGGATTCCCAGGGCTCTGTTCTTCACAGAATCACAGAATTTCTAGGTTGGAAGAGACCTCAAGATCGAGTCCAACCTCTGACCTAACACTAACAGTCCCCACTAAACCATATCCCTAAGCTCTACATCTAAACGTCTTTTGAAGACTTCCAGGGATGGTGACTCCACCACTTCCCTGGGCAGCCTGTTCCAATGCCTCACAACCCTTTCAGTGAAGAAGTTCTTCCTAACATCTAACCTAAAACTCCCCTGGCTCAACTTAAGCCCATTCCCCCTCATCCTGTCACCAGGCACGTGGGAGAACAGACCAACCCCCACCTCTCTACAGCCTCCCTTGAGGTACCTACAGAGAGCGATAAGGTCGCCCCTGAGCCTCCTCTTCTCCAGGCTGAACAAGCCCAGCTCCCTCAGCCACTCCTCGTAGGACTTGTTCTCCAGGCCCCTCACCAGCTTCGTCACCCTTCTCTGCACCCGCTCAAGCACCTCGATGTCCTTCTTGTAGCGAGGGGCCCAAAACTGAACACAGTACTCGAGGTGCGGCCTCACCAGAGCTGAGTACAGGGGGACGATCACCTCCCTAGCCCTGCTGGTCACACTGTTCCTGATACAAGCCAGGATGCTGTTGGCCTTCTTGGCCACCTGAGCACACTGCTGGCTCATATTCAGCCGACTATCCACCATCACTCCCAGGTCCTTCTCTGCCAGGCAGCTTTCCAACCACTCATCTCCCAGCCTGGAGCTCTGCTTGGGGTTCTTGCGCCCCAGGTGCAGGACCCGGCACTTGGCCTTGTTGAACTTCATGCAGTTGACCTCAGCCCATCGGTGCAGCCTATCCAGATCCTCCTGCAGAGCTTTCCTACCCTCAAGCAGATCGACACATGCGCATAGCTTAGTGTCATCTGCAAACTTACTGAGGGTGCACTCAATGCCCTCATCCAGATCATTAATGAAGATATTAAAGAGGACCGGCCCCAGCACCAAGCCCTAGGGGACGCCACTAGGCGAGAGAGTATTGTCTTGGGACAATTCTCTTCAGTGTTCTCATAAATGATGTGGATGCAGGAGGTGAAGGTATACTTCAAATAAGTCTGTGGATGACACTACATCAGGAGGAGCTATTGACTCCCTCGAGGGTGAAGAAGCCTTGCAGAAAGATGTTGTCAAAACAGAGAGCTGGGCAATCATCAATAATAAGTTTAACAAGACCAAGTGCTGGATGCTGCACCTGGATTGGGGCAACCCTGGTTGTATGTACAGAGTGGGGGATGAGAGAGTGGAGAACAGCCCCATGGAAAGGGATGTGGGGGTTCTGGTCAACAGCAAGTTAACCGTGAGGCAGCAGCATGCCTTGGTGGTCAGGAGGGCCAACTGTACCCAGGGGTGCATCAGGCACAGCACTGCTAGGCAGGTGAAGGAAGGGATTGTCCCACTCTGCCCTGTGCTGGTGTGGCCTCACCTTCAGTACTGTGTGTGGTTTTGGGTGCCACAACATAAGAAGGACATAAAACTATCAGAGAGCCTGTGCAAAGGAGGGCTGCAAAGATGGTGAAGCTTTTAGAGGACAAGACGTATGAGGAGTGGTATGATTCTATGACTCCAAATTCACTGCTTTTCATTGTCTAAATGTATGTAATTGGGAAACTGTTCTTTGATTATATGTTTCTCATCCTCTGATATACTTATCTTTCTCAGATACACTTAACATCCTACTGAAAATGAAAATATTTTTTGTATTTTGGTGTGAATATGCAGGACACTTTGCAAATACATCCTGAGAGAAAGAAGTGCTGGATTTTCTTCCTTATTCTCCAAATAGGCAAACAGTACTGTGGTTTTAGAATACTTCTATTTTCTGATGCCTCAGTGTATTCTCACCCTTAAGCAAGTGGACAGTATAGTATGTTCTTGCATCCTCATTTTTGGGTTATCTTGAGAAGTGGCCAAAACCGCTAAGTGGAGCAAAAGGTATTGCCATCAGTTGAGGTGATTCTGGTTGTAGAATTGAGTCCAAGAAGCAATAGGCACATACTGAAGCACAGGAGGT
Organism: Aythya fuligula; assembly: GCF_009819795.1. Lineage (NCBI taxonomy): Eukaryota > Metazoa > Chordata > Aves > Anseriformes > Anatidae > Aythya > Aythya fuligula. Next base: position 56,221,736 of record NC_045593.1, on the reverse strand, counting down.
GTTCAGAGGTTCCCTCTGAACATCAGTAAGCACATCTTCACTGGGTGACTGAGCACTGGCAAAGGTTGCTCAAAGAAATTGTGGAGCTTCTCTCCTTGAAATCTTCAAGAGCCACCTGGATGTGAGGCTGGGTAACTTACTCTGGCTGACCCTGCTTGAGCAGAGCAGGGTGGACAAGATTTTCTTCAGCTATTGTCCAGTTGCAGCTGAAGACTGTAGGTGATGATGACTTCAGGTAGAGCATTCAGACTTCTGCTTTGTAGTTGGAAGTCCTCTTGCAGGAGGGTACTTCTTGCTGCTGCCTCTGCCCATAAGCCTGATTGTAATGGCAAAGATGGAAAGCAGCTTCCCATAATAAGCTCTGTAAAGGAGAGGGAAAACTGAAGCAAACACATGTTTCTGTTAAAGAGTTTGCACCTGGTAATATATTTGGTTACAAGTTCAAAACTTTTTGGTTTTCTTGGGAGGGGGCAGGAGGAAGAGAGATCAGGGATGGAAGTGGGAGAGATTATCAACTTCTGTTCTGATTTGGAATTGAAATAAAAATGGTCATCAGCTTCTCACAGACCAGAAGTTCTGCTTACTGATAAACTTAAGTAACATGCAAGCTGGAATTTTGTAATGGAAGGTGAGAGGTATGTTTTCATTTGAATGGCTGGGTTCACCATCCTGTTTCTGTTGTTGAAAAGCCTAATTTCTCTAAAGCTTTGTCAGCTGGCAAGCCTACTCTCATTTTTAACCTTCTGGAAAAACTTCTGCTCCATGGAGAGAAAGTGATGGATGAAAGATCTGTGACAATCAGAGAGTGAGAACTACTCCTCTGGGGACAACGGAAACCTACTAAGCCTTTATTTAGCTGGCTCAAAAAGCAGCTGGCTTTATCGCAGAAGGGTCTTGTTTTCTGATGAGAGTCTCTTTGAAGGTAAGGTGATACATGTTCTTTCCTGTTCTGGGTTGTCATGAATTAGCTGGCATCTGGGTCTGACGTTTTGCCAGGTTGAGATTATGAGCTTTTAAAGCTCTTCAGTTTTATGGGAGGAAAAAATACCTTTTAGGAAAGAATAAAAAAAAAAAAAGGAAAAAGTTATTTGAAAAATGAGCTATTTCTTACAAGTCTGTGAAGAGAACATGCATATTCTGCCTCTGGAGTGGCAGATAGATGAGGTGGTTCTAACTAAGGCACATATTCAGATGTGTCAGCAGTGTAAATTGCTGATCATTCAGGAAAATCTGCTCATTTGTTCTTTAATTCCGTGCTGAGATAGCACTTTACCTTGCAAAAACGTTCTCCCTTCAGTATGAAAGAAGAGCTGCTAGAAAAAGAAACCCATGCCACTGCAGAGGAATGTACAAGGCAAAAAGATCTGTTGGTCCCATTTTTAATGATTATAATTTCTCTGAGCATCTGTTGGGGAAGGATCATATGTGAAATTTTTAGGTGTTTTAGCAGCAAAAATGGTTCAAAAGAAAAGTGGTCTGCTCATTGGAGATGGCATGAGCTGCCTGTTCACCAGAGCTTTCACAAGGAAATGAAATCTGGATGTCCTTGCAGAGCTAGCCTGGGATGATGGTAGAAGAGAGTACTTGCCCAAGAGCGGAGCTCTTTAGAAAAACTAACCACATCAGACCCTGCAGCAGCTGCAAGTTCTTCAGTCCTAGAGACTGTGATGAATTCACCTTGGTTAGTGAAGATAATGTTACTGAATCAAGTGAACACCTTTCCTGTGCCCCAAAACTCCCCTGGTGGCTTCAGGCCTGGCTGCTTTGTGCACTGCAACTAACAACATTTGATGGAGATCCTGTGTTTTTATAAATGGCTGTTGGCAGCCACTTTGAATCTGGAAATTGTACAGAAGACATAAGAAAAACAGACTTTTTGGGGTGTGTCTGGTTGCTGGACCTCACTTTCTTTTATCATATACCTCTACCTTCTTGATATTGTTAAGTTTATGTAATCAGATGCTGGGAAAGTTGGTGAGGGTGGAGTTTGTTTTAGAGGTAATCTAAAGTAGTATCTTCTTTTAGAAACCAAACATCCATGTTTTGCAGCAGCTTTGATGGCTCACATCAAACTGCACATGCCCTATATCAGGCTCTGTGCTCTGATTTCGAACTGAAGCCAAGAGGAATGGTTTGTAATTCTGTTGCACTGGTATTTTCCTTGAGCTCTTCCTTTGACAGTGTGCTACCAAAATTGTCCACCAATAAACAGTTCAGCGGTATTTATTGCCTGTTGTCTAAGTCAGAGTTCCAGGAGAGCAGCACAGGAGGCTTGGCTGAGCAAAAAGGCTGCTTCCTAAGGTGTTCCTCTCCACCAGCATGTGTCGCATACATGGCTATTTGACTTGCTGGTGCTTGGAATCATTTCCAGTGGCCAGTACACCCCTTTGCATCTCAGATCTGGGGAGAGATTCATCAAGCCATGGAGTTCCAGCAGCCTACTGCAGCCGCTGTGCAGTAGCTGTTTGATGCCCTAGTAGAGCAGCTTTAAAAAGACACAGCACTGCAGGTGGAGTGCTCTGTGTGTCCTATTACACTTAAAAGGATCTAGGATTTTATTCATCATTCCTGCTCCTTACCAGTACAGCCTCCACTTCTCACGGTGTAGGCTGTGTCTTGTGTTGGAAAATGTTTCTCTCCTACCTGAAGTGCTCAGAAAGCACATTTTAAAGAATGCAGTAAAGTAACTGGGCCATGTTACTTAAACAAAGGTCTTTCTGATGCTGTTTTGTGTCAGGGAAGAGCCTTTGCTAATGCTCCAAACCTTTACTGGAGCAGAAGGGTCCCCGTTCAAGAAACCTTGGGGTTGTGGGTCTAGCTTTAGGGTGAGAGTGCAGAAGGTCTTAGTGCTTACCTTGAAGGTAACATGTACTTCTGCTGTCAGAATGTTTCTGTAATGTTGTTCTTTGCACGGGATATTTTTTTCTTAAGATGGAAGAGCAGCCAAGGGTGGGAATTTAAAGTGCATTACCCTCTGTGCCAAAGTTCCCCCTCACTTAAAAAAAAAAAAAAAAAAAAAAAAAAAAGACCTGTCTTTCTCCAAAATTGTCTAGAAACTTTTCTTCCCCTTCAGCCTGCCCTCCTGTCCTCAGCCATCCTCCTATTCTAGCTAGTTGGGTAGTGTTCCTTACAGATCTCTTATCGTTTTCTCTTTTACTTTATTACCTCTTTGAAATTTTGTGCATGTGCTGGTTTTATTTATTCGTTTGTTTTCTCCTTATCCCTTACTTTTGTTCTTAGTTCTGAGGCATGCGGAAGCGATGATGACAGTGGGAGCATACATAGATGGTAGTTACTGTGTCCATTATGTCCCTAATTAAGGCTCTGGATGAGTGAGCTGGGGAAGTGTTGTATAGAGGATTTGATTACTGCAGAGATAGTGAATGGGTGGGAGCCTTAGGGCAGTCTTGCAGGTGGCCCCAGAGACCCAGCTGGGGTTCATGCTCCTGGAGAACCTGCCAAGCAGTCTACTGAGGAGCAGGGCATTTCTGTGGGGGGAGACCAAAAGCGTTCACTGGAGCACTGTCAAAAGCAAAAGATTTTGATTGATTGGCAGGTTCCCATTTAAATAATGCTGAGTGAGAATTTCTCCTGATCTGCTCTACTTCTGACCCTGAAATCATGTTTAGTGTTCCCTTGCTTTTAATGTACATCTGCTTTCTTCTGCTTTTTTCATCGGCCCAAGTGACTGTACAGTAACTGACTTGCAGTGTCCCTCTGCTCAGCTAATACGAGGACTTCTGTAGGATGTCGACTGCAGTGTTTTGCAGCTTAGTGTCTTCTGTCTAGCAGAGAGCAGGAAAAAGACTTCTAGCTGACTCTCAAATGTCAGACAATGTGTCCCTTCTGAGGCTGGTAACAATCCCATGTATTAATATGTTATTTCGATTGTTAGGGTGGCACAGGGTCGTCTGTTGTTCTCATGATCTGGAATCATGTAACAGCTTGGGATGGAAGAGACCTTAATGACCCAGTTCCAAACCCCCACCATGGGCAGGGACACCTCCAACTCAACCAGGCTGCCCCATCCCACCTGGCCTTCAACACCTCCAGGGATGGGGCATCCACAGCTTCTTTGGTCAACCTGCTCCAGTTTGTCACCACCCTCAGAGTGAAGAATTTCATCTTAACATCTAATATAAATCCCCCCTCTTTCAATTTCAAACCATTCCCCCTTATCCTATCACTACATTCCCTATAAAAGAGTCTCTCAACATCTTTCCAGTTGGCTGTATTTAAGTACTGGAAGGCAGCAATAAGGTCTCACTGGAGCCTTCTCTTCTCCAAGCTAAACATCCCCAGGTTTCTCATATAAGAGGTGCTCCAACCCTCTCATCATCCTTGTGGTCCTCCTATGGACCTTCTCTAACAGGTCTGTGTCCTTCTTGTGCTGGGGCCCCAGGCCTGGACACAGCACTCCAGGTGGGACCTCACCAGGGCAGAACAGAGGGGCACAATCACCTCCCTCCCCTGCTGGCCACCCCTCTGTTGGTGCAGGACACGGTTGGACCATGTGTGGGACCGTGCCAAAGGCCTTATAGAAGTCCAGGTAGATGACATTGGTCCGTCTTCCCCTGTTGACTGATGCAGTCACACCATCAGAAGGCCACCAGATTTGTCAGGCATGATTTGCCCTTGATTAAGCCATGCTGGCTGTGTCAGATTACCTCCGTGTCCTGCATGTGCCTTAATGTTGCTTCCAGGAGGATCTGTTCCATGATCTTGCCAGGCACAGAGGTGAGGCTCACTGGTCTGTAGTTCCCCAGGTCCTCATTTCTACCCTTTTTAAAAATAGCAGTGATGAATACCTTTTTCCAGTCACCGGGGACCTGAATTCACTTGCCATGAATTTTAAATATATGGTGGAAAAATGCTTGGCAGCTCCATCTGCCAGTTCCCTCAGGACCCTGGGATGCATGGCACTGGGCCCCACAGACCCTGTACCTGTCCAGTTTCATCAGGGGGTCTCCAACCTGCTCTTCGCTTGCAGCGGGAGGGAATTTGCTCCCCCAGCCCTTGCCTAGAGGGTCAGGGGCTGGAGAGACGTGGGAAGCCTGACTATCAGTGAAGGCTGAGGAAGAATGGTTGCTGAGTACCTCAGCCTTCTCCATGTCTGTTGTTATGAGTTCTCCCTCCTCATCCATCACACGGGGCACACTCTCCTTGGCCTTTCCTTTCTGGCCAATGTACCTGTAGAATCCCTCCTTGTTACTCTTTGCATCCCTTGCCAGGCTCAGCTCCCATCTGTGCCTTGGCTTTCCTGATCCCACCCTGGCACATTTGAACAGCATCCCTGTCCTCTTCTCAGGCCATGTGTCCCTGCTGCCACTGCCTGTGCATTTCCTTCTTGCACCTCAGTCTGACCAGCAGGTCTTCACTCGGCCATCCTGTTTTCCTGCCCTCCCTGCTTGCTTTCTTACACAGCGGAATGAGGACCTCTTGTGCTCTAAGGAAAGCATCCTTAGCATGTTGCTCTACAGTGAAAAACACGTTTCTCTAACAGAGAAAACCCATTTGAATCTACTGAGCTGCATCACACTTCTTTCTCAAAATTGTCAAAAAGTTCAGTATGCTTGACAGTAGTAGTTATGTAGTTCAAAATACTGTTGATTTTGATTGCTGTGTGAACTAAAAGCTAGGATGTTTGTTGTAGCAGTCATTGCTTGTGCTGGGAGTTCTTGCTCATTGCAGAGCAGTTAAATGAGCAATCTGCCCCAGGGGTGCAACAGGGCGAGTTGTAGAGTTGTAGTAGTAACCTGTGATACTTTTTTTATTGGAAGGTGTTAAAAACTCCCAGAGTGTCAGTAAACCAACTTGTCACCATGGGCATATACCCCAGGTGTGTGCAGTGCAGATGACTGAGCTGCCCCCTGTTGTCCAGCGTTAGTGAAAGCTGTGAGTGACGGAAGCTAACAAAATGCAGGCGTTCCCTCCTCTAAATGCAGATTGCAAACTAATGCTCAGCAAGGTCGTGCAAAGCTCTGCATAGTACATCAAGAAATGATGTAAACCTTACCATGCCAACAAATGCAAGCTCTGTGAAACTGTAGGAGACTGACTTAGGAGATAGAATGCTGTGTTGGGGAGCTGCCTTAGCACCGCTATTATTTTTTTTAAAGAATCATTTATGCACGCCTTCTGTTATCATGTTAGTCTCATAAAACATTTATAGCACCCCCCCTCCGCTTGGTGGAGAATTAATATCTTCTCTCCCTGTGAGCTGGATCTTTAATGAGCTGTGAAAAGAAACAGAACAGCGCGGCGTTCCTCATTTTTGAGAGAATTAGATGGCATTGGTCTGAGTGGAATAAATCCTCCTGGAAACCATTTCTTATGCATGAAGGAGGAGAGGAATAACTCAGGCTTTATGAACCTGAATTCTCTTCTGTGGGGAAACAACTAGATCTGTGGAAGATGGGAGAGCAGAGGCTGTCATCACCCTTGATTTATAGTAAGACTATTGATATGGGCTCCCATGGCATCCTTGCATCCAAATTGGGATGATATTGTGTGCACAGGTGAAAAACTGGTTAGATATTTTGGCTCAGAGAGTAGTGGTTAGTAGAGGCTGAGGGACTGAGTCTTGTTTGACCTGCAGAAGAGACAGAAGCGGGATTATGTAGTAGTGGTCTGCCTCTACCTGTGAAGAAGCTGGGCAAAGGACAAAACAGGCTCTCTGCTCAGATGTAAAACAGGAGAATGAAAGACAGTGATCAAAATTTGAATCAGATCATAAACAGAGTAGTTTAAACTATTCAGTGTAGCAGCTTTTGTCTAGAATGCCTTTTCATATGGGCTTGTCTACAAAGGGATAAGGCAAGCTTTAAATTACCCCATGATGTTTGTGTGGGAACATGTAAGTCGTTATGGAGGAGGTGGCTTCTCCAATGAGAATCATAGAATGGTTTGGGTTGGAACGGACCTTAAATATCACCTAATTTCAACCCCTAGCCATGGGCAGGGACACTTCCCACTACACCAGGTTGCTCAAAGCCCCATCCAGCCTGGCCTTGAACACTTCTAAGGATGGGGCATCCACAGCTTCTCTGGGCAGCCTGTGCCAGTGCCTCACCACCCACTGAGTGAAGACTTTCTTCCTAATGTCTACCTTCATTCTACTCCTAATTATCCCAGAGTAATCTCTGTCAGCAAGATGGAAAGCACCTGTTGCACCTAGTCTAACCTCACTGCTCGAGCAGGGTCATGTAGGCAGGCTGCCCAACACACTGCCTAGTTGGTTTTGAATATCTCCAGATCCTGAAAACAATTTCAGGGTACCAACTGCTGTGACTTTTGCTATGTAGGCAAGGCCTCTCTGTCACAGCATGGCTGTTGTGGAAAAAGGCTGAATTATGTGTTAGAGAGCCAAACAGAACAGGTCTTTCACAAACAAGGTTGGACCAATTTTGATTCTTCATTTGTGTTGATCTCTCAGTAACTAACAACATGTTTTTCCCCAGCCTGTAATTCTGTCATGTTGTGTGCATTTGAGTGACACTAAGTTGTGTGGAGGCAGAAAGGGGAATTAGTTGTTCTTTCTTCCCTCTGTGTGAACAAAATGCATTTTCTGCAGAATGTTCCCTCTTGATCCTTGTGGAGGGATGTGGAGGAAGGGATTTGCACTATCAGGCAGTCTTTCTCTTACTGAACTATTCTGTATTGATCAGGGAAATGTTTCTTAGCTTTCTTTTTCTTCCTAAGAGATAAAACACATGATCCCCAGCAGTTAAGTGTTGCCAATTTTCCATATTAAAAAAAAAAAAAGCTGTGGAGTGCACTGTGCATTCTAAATTCAGGTACTCTGAGAAAGATCCGTACTCATAGTTGTCAACTGTACACAGTAATTTTGAGGTGATTAGAGCCCTTTCTTGTAAGTCAGAATTAAGAAATAAGATGCCAATGTTGTTATGTTATAGCACTAGGACTGCTTAAGAGTCTTGTAGTCCAAAAGATGTCATTTGGGTCATTGTTATTCAAAATAAATGAAAATAAACAAGAACATGCAGTGTATAACTTCTTCATGAAAAGAGCCTGAGAGAATAATTTTTCCCTCAAATCATTATCCATTGTACTAACTGGTAAGACTTTGTAGGCATAATGCATGTACGTGTTTCTTCTATGACCTTTAAAATCACAGAATTGTGGAATGGCTTGGGTTGGAAAGGACCTTAAATATCATGTAACTCCAACCCCCCCTGCCATGGGCAGGGATGCCAAGCCACTAGGTCACGTTGCATTTCTCTGCATAAAGGTTGCATTTCTTTGTGCTATACATGAACTGTTACGTGTAACATTTGAAATTACCAAGATCAGAAAACACTGGTGAGTTTGGAGCATTCTTTCTAATTGATTTACTTTTAGTATCTGACAGCAATTGATGTAGGGGTCCTAGTTTTCACCACTCCATCACCCTCAGTAGATGTTTCCTGCTGACTACTGTGTGTGTCTGTCTTTCATGTATCAATAGAGTAAGGAGAAAGGATGTTATCTTGCTTAAATGAACAGTCATAGTCCCTGCTTCGCAGCTAGTGGAGGTGGAGGTGCCTGTGCAGTACCTAATACTGTTTTTCAGTCATTATTTTGTAACTACTTAAGAAATGACACCCAATTTTTTACTTAAAATTACATGAATGGTTTGTCTGAAGGTGGCGCCAGTGAGCTAGAATAGCCGAAATGCGTTTAACTGCTGAAAACACAAGGAGTAAAAGCTTTCTTGCTGTTCCTTATTTACAGAGGTAGTGAAATGGGCAGCCTTTGTGCTTAACTCAAGTAAGAGGCAGCGTGACCTTAGTGTACAGATCTGATTTACTGACATTTTCTAGTCTTGAAACAGGAATTGAAACTAACTATAGGGAGCTTGCTGCCCAGGTCTTGTGTCATGTATGGGTGTGTGACTGCAGAACCATTATACTGATTTTTGTCAATGGGTTCAAGGTGCCTACCAACACAGAGACTGCTCTCATCTGCACAGCGTGGAGCAAATGTTGTGACATTTGTGAGCTCTGAGCCCCTTCAGCTGCAGTTGCAAGAGGATTATGTCGTCCCCCCCCCCAGAAGATTAAGTAATGATGTGGTATAAAATTCTAAACAGAGGCTGTGTGCATGCTTATTTAAGGCTGCTGGGCTGAACAGAGAGAGAGATCAGGTTGATTTAGGTTTGCTCCAAGGTAACATGAGAGAAGGAGACATGATTGTTGTGTTGTGGTCGCAGAAAGTGGGTGGAATTGGGGTGCAATCTAGGAGAGATGCTGTATTCATTTGCTTTGTGCTGTTTCATGTCTTGAAAGAATTTCCAGTTCTTCATTTTCTAGAGAATATTTTAGGAATCAGATTTGATAATGAACTTATTGTTACTTAGAAACTGGTATTCCTTCAGTCTCTTGTCAGGTACCAGATCCTTTTTAGACTAAGTCTTGGGAGACAGAAATCAGCTTCAGCATGCAGACATAGCTTTTTCATTGGGATTCTGCATCTTGGCATGACCTCTTTGGCTGGCTTTTCTTTGTGTGTCTTTTCAGTTCTGTTTCTGTCCTTGTTTTGTAGCTATGTCCCTGTGCATCCTGCTCTACCTGAGAGCTGGGCTGGATCTTGTGTGCCCATTTCGCTTTTGTTTTTGCTGTCCCCTCCTCCCTGACAGGGAAAAGGACTCATCAGCTATATAGCGAAGACGTATCAGCATGGCTTTGCGTTGCTTTTGATTAAACAAATCTTTGGAGAATTGAAACCCTTGAAAAAGTAGCCTGCTTGTGGCACTGAGATAGTGAAATTTCTGGCTAAACTTTTATTTGCACACTGAACAGCCAAGGACAATACCAGGTATTATTTCACAGAATCACAGGATCATCTAGGTTGGAGATCGACACACGCACCTAATTTGGTGTCATCTGCGAACTTACTGAGGGTGCACTTGATCCCCTCATCCAGATCATTGATAAAGATCTTAAAGAGGACTGGCCCCAGCACCGAGCCCTGCGGAACGCCACTAGTGACCGGCCTCCAGCTGGATTTGACTCCATTCACCACAACTCTTTGGGCCCGGCTATCCAGCCAGTTTTTAAGCCAACAAAGTGTGCGCCAGTCCAAGCCAAGAGCAGCCAGTTTCTTGAGGAGAATGCTGTGGGAAACGGTATCAAAAACCTCACTGAAGTCAAGGTAGACCACATCCACAGCCTTTCCCTCATCCACCCAGCGCGTCACTCTGTCATAGAAGGAGATCAGGTTCGTCAAGCAGGACCTGCCTTTCATAAACCCATGCTGACTGGGCCTGATCGCCTGCTTGCCCTGCAAGTGCTGCGTGGTGACTCTCAGGAGGATCTGCTCCATGAGCTTCCCCGGTACTGAGGTCAAACTGACAGGCCTGTAGTTTCCCGGGTCTGCCCTCCGGCCCTTCTTGTAGGTGGGCGTCACATTTGCTAGCCGCCAGTCGATTGGGACCTCCCCCAATCGCCAGGACTGTTGATAAATGATGGACAGTGGCTTGGCCAGCTCCTCCGCCAGTTCTCTCAGTACCTTCAGCTGGATCCCATCCAGCCCCATCGACTTGTGCACATCCAAGTGCCGTAGCAGGTTGCCAACCAGTTCTTCGTGGATAGTGAGGGCCACATCCTGCTCCCCATCCCCTTCCACCAGCTCAGGGTACTGAGTATCCAGAGAACATCTGGTATTGCCGCTAAAGTCTGAGGCAAAGAAGGCATTAAGCACCTCCGCCTTTTCCTCATCTCTTGTAACTAAGTTTCCCCCCGCACACCTCCAACAAGCCTTATTTCAGCCTTCTTACCTAGTTTAAAGCCCTCTCAATGAGCCCTGAAAGCTCCTGGGCTAGGATCTGTTTTCCCCTTAGAGATAGGTGGGACCTGTCTGCAGCCATCAAGCCGGGTGCAGAGTAAAGCACCCTGTGGTCAAAAAATCCCAAATCGCTGTGTTGGCACCTGAGCCACGTGTTTATCAGGTGGGCTTTCCGTGTCCTCTCTGTACCCCTCCCTGCCACTGTAGGGATGGACATAAAACACCACCTGTACTCTCGCTCCATCCACTACCCGTCCCTAAAGTCCTGTTTGATAGCCTTCAGGGTTCTCTCTTCAACATGATCACTGCCCGCCTGGACTATCAAAAGAGGATAGTAATCAGAGGGGTGAACCAGGTTGGGAAGCTTTCTGGCAATGTCCCTGACCCTGGCCTTAGAGAGGCAGCAGTCTTCCTTCCCTATAGGCAGGGTCAGGCCAACAAATAGGGCCCTCTGGAGTCACCTATAATGATCACCCTTATGTCTTTCTTGGTGGAGGCAATGTTGAGGCGTGGAGTTGACTTCCTCGCCCTAGGCATTCTCCTGGGTAGACTATCTACCTGAACCTCACCCACTGGTCTCTCAAGCTCCAGGGCCTCAAATCTGTTGTGTAAGGGCACCTGGGGAGGTGGAGCCAGTAGGGAAAGGCGCTGCTTGCGAGGTCGAGCAGGACCATGTCAGCTGGTCCTCCTGAGTGATTCCCTGCCTTCCTAAATAAATTAATTTATTTTAGAAATGCAGTTGGGCTTCCTTTTAGGCTGGCTTTTTTATTAGCCTAAAGTTGGTTTAATTTGTACCTGTCCCTTCCTTATGAAGCCCAGCAAAATGTCCTGCAGCTCTCAGTTTGTGTTTCTATGGCTGTGCATCGCACATTAGAATTAGAAATTAAATTGCTTGAGGGAGAGCATGTCCTGCATGTAGTAAATGGCTATATTATCATTCTCCTCTTTTTTTTAGTGATTTATTTGACAAATTGTTACTCACTGAAGACATGATTTGTGCACTGTAGTAGTTAAGGCTTCAGAGAAGGTCTGTAACATTGCCTTTCTATTTTTACCAATATGCAGTCCTTTCATTCCCTTTTCTGTTTGCTACAGCATTTGGGGCATGTGGGAGTGGTGCAATCTCAAGGTTTGAATGTTGACTATTTTCCTTCAGGTTTTCTGATTAATCCAGGAAGGTCAGAATGGTTCCTAGCACATGACCTCCTGCAGCTGGAATACCAGAGATTTTATTTCATGCTTTGACATCCTGTTTCTGTTGCTTTTATTAATATACCTGTGCCGGGTTCGACTATGCTTCTGGGCTTTTTCTTTAGGGCTATGCATGATAACACAAAGGAGAGCTCTCCCAGCTCACACCTCCTTTTTTCCCGTTATCATGATGAAAGAATTATTTGCATAAGGCCAGAAAAGTTTTCTGGTTAAAGAGGATGAGACATAAAAACTTAACTAAATAAATCAGCCTGATTAGGATACCAACACTGTATAATTTTGCTCTGAATAGCAAGGGTTTCTTGCTGAAGATCTGAGTACATCAGTTCTGTTTACATGTGACAGATACTAGGAAAAGCATCTCCATGATCCTCACTGTCCCGCGTAGATGGAGAGAGAGAGAATGCCCAGCATTGTTTTTACTGCATATCCTCTTCCTCACTTTTTCTGACATTTTTTTCCCCACATTTACGTTCTACCTTTGATCAGGAGGAAAAAAAAACTAAGAAATAAGCAAGCATATGTACATGTGGGTATTTTTTAGAAGAGATGGCTGTTGTCCTTCATTCTCCATCTTTTACTTTCTCAATTCAAGCCTCAAGGGGGGAGGCAGTCCAACACAAGCTGACCTATACACAGATGAGTCTCAAACTTTTTTTTTTGCAGTTTTACTGTTTGGCAAGGGTTGTTGGGTGGGTGGGTTCCTTTTCCCCACCCCTTCTGCTGGTAGCGAAATGATGACAGTGCAATCCTTGGCTTTGCTTTTCCGTTCTCCAGCTCTGCCAGATCACTTGCTGCTTTTTATCAGATTAGCATTCATGCTGTCCTTGCACACAGCAACCCTTTCCTCTCTATGGAAAGATAAAAGGGAAAAAGGAAAAAAAAAAAAAAAAAAAAAAAAAAAGGATGGCATAGCATAGTCAGTAAGTTCTGCTGCCACTCTGCCTGCTAGGTGAGACTCCCTGGTGTCACTTTGGTGGTGACATTGTCCCATGTAACTTAGCCTTGTGAGTTGGAACATGCCCCTCTGACCCAATGGACTCCTGAAGTTCTCGAGTTCTTCGGGCATGTAATAGATGAAAGTCTCGTGCTGTGCTGTGCACCCTCTTACCACAGTCATGTTCAGATTCCCTCCTTTCTGTGAGTGGGGCAGTCTCAGCCATGCTGATGATTTGGGGCATTATGCAGGGCTCTGGCTGCTTGTGAATCCTCTGCATGATATCTGTTAGCAGCTGAACTACAATGTGGATGTTTTCTCCAGCTTATTCATGTGGGTGGCAGACAGGGGGAAGCAGGAAGATACCCTGCACTCCACACTGCTTTCCGTGGCTTGTTGCTGGCATCAGCCTTCATCCCACTGGTTGTGCAGCTATGGAGTCGCCTGGCACCGCTTCTGACTCCGAGAGCATGTGGCAGGTGTGACTGCCCTGGAGTGCTGAAATGGCAAAGTGCTGCTGGGCTGAGCATGGCAGTGACAACAAAGCTCATCTATGCAAAATAAAAGTCAGGCACCTGTCACAGTTTTGCTGTGTTGCTGCGTGCGTTCTTTCTGTTGTTTTGGGCACAGTTGCTGCAGGTAAGGATCATCTCTCCTTCAAACTGATACACACATCCATGCTGGTGAAAAGACACCACATAGACCTGATCTCCAGGCTCGGTTTTCACCCAGGCAGGTTGTTTGACAGCACATGTTGGCTGTAGCATTAGCTCTTCAGGTCTCTCAGACCTCTTGTGGCTTGAAGTACACGTGTGAGATTCATGCAGTATGCTCACTACTCTCCATGACAGAAAAACCTAGTGGTAGATGCAAGCTGACTCATGCTTTGTGGCTGCTAACGTAGCTTCTCTCACTGTCTGATGTGAAACACATACACAGGTACGGTTTGTGGCCCTCTCTCTGGCAGCACACTGAGGACATGAGGTGCTCAAAGCCTCGTTTAGAGATGCTTGAATCATGCCAGGGCTCCAACAGCTCCACAGTTCATGCCAAGACAGCAGCCATCACTGGCTGAGCCTTGAGTACAGCACTGTTCAGAGGCTAAGGTAGCTTTTACAGACAGAAATGTGTACATCACCCCTGGAATTAGTCTCCTGAAACTGCACTAAAAGAATGCTTCATAGCAGTGCTCCACTGGCAAATGTTGCTTTGCATCCAGGGAGGTCCCTGGATATAACAGACCTAGGCAGAGGGGAGGGAGGGGGAGACTTCAGATGGGGTGTTGCACCACAGGTTCTCAGTGATCTGAGCATGGGTTTTCAGTAAATGGTTTTAAGCCAGTGTGATGTGCCAGCAGGGCAATATAGAGGTGGACTGAGAGAGAAGGCCTCTCTCATCACAGAAGTTGCAGATTGCTCAGAAGCTCTCTGTGAGTGTTTCTGGACAGTAATACTATAATGAGGGAGAAGCTGACATTCAGAGTAAATCCCAGGGGAGTGCAAGCCTCTTCTCTCTGGGGACTGTCTGGGTCAGCACTCAAGGGGTGCTCTCGTGTCATGCTCTGAGACTGGGGAGGTGCTGGTGCCAAGGGCCCTGGGTCCCAGCTGAGCTCTTCCAAGCTGCCTGCAGCTGCCAGGGAGCTTCCAGCAGGGATTTTTGGGAGCATCTGCAGAGATGCTTCCCTGTTTAAAAAGGGCAGCCCATTCTCTTTGTTTAGAAGATGTGTTTCAGTTCCGATGCTTGTCGTTGGTGAATTTCAGATATGGGGAGAGGGCAGATGGGAGCTGCAAAAAAAAATTTTTTTTTGCAGATTAAGCTGGGCTGTCAACTAGAATGCTGTTGTTTCAGGATTTGTCTTTGCAAGTCTGTCAGCGTGCATCTCACCTCACATTTGCAAACAGAAAGAGTGCAAAAAGTTGGAGTATTTTATTATATTCTTTCTGTTTGACTTTAATGACTGGGAGAGCTTTGGGGCAGGCAGGACTGGGAGTCAAATTTGTCTTGAAAATTTAAAGTAAATATATTTAAGCATAAACAAAGTCTAGTGATCTAGCCTTAACATGTACAAGAGGCACACCTGCAAAGTTGTGAAGGGAAACTATGCAGTGACAAAAACATCAGGTGCCAGAATCACGTGTGTCATGAGATATTATATTTCCAATGAAGAATATTGGAAATATAGTCAGCAGACATTTTATTATTCCTGGTGCTTACCAAATAAATGTAAATTGGTAAAGAGTTCCTGTACACATCATCTTTTTCTCAGGCTTATTCTGGAGACTGGGAACTAAGCCAGAATTTGTGATGAACCACTGCTGCTTAAAGACATTTCCTGAAGGGAGACTTCTTCAGGCACGAGGGTTCTCCCCATGTTATTTTAGATGCTTAATACTATGTTAGCTTACTTCCAGACTGCAACCAGGTATTATGTCCTGAAGGAGCTTGGATCTGTAAGAAAGATATTCCTGCCACAATGCCATGTTTATTGGCCTCTTCTCTGATCCAGACCCACAAGCTCTCACCCAGCTGTTGTCCCCTGGAAGAGCTCCCTGTATCAAACTGCTGTTTTGCGTGAAGGAAGGCATCCCTTCCTCTTCATCTTCCCTGCCCGCATCTCCTGAAGAGCACCTGTATGCCTATGATGATGCTCACTGTCATTCAAGAGGTCTCAGTTACTCCAATCGTGCTGTGTTGCAATCAGCTGCAGGGCTCTTTTTCCTCCTGACTGTTCCCATCTGCAAGTGTTTGTGCACACATATTTGAGGCAGGCATCCCTCAGCTCGTAGTGGTGCTCCTGAGGTGCCTCTTGTTCCTCTCACTCCGAGTTCTTCACTTGCTGCTGCTACTGCTCCCTAGTTCTTCTCTTAATTTTAGGTCAAGGTCAAAATCTCCTTTTCCTGTTGGAGATGCTGCAAGCTACAGAGTAATTAACTGGAAAAAAATGCATTGCATTCACTGATGTTGCTGTGCAAAGAAATAAGTACGAAGTGTAATATCCTGGGACCATTCACGCTGGCTACCTTCTGCCCACTGTATCTGATTCCTTCCTCCCGTGCCCAAATCTTCGTGCTGCTGACCTACTTACTGCCTAAATTTAACACTGCCTTCAGTTTTCTGTATCTGTTAGCTGCATGTGATACCATTAACTGTGTTTGTGACATTTTTGTGTTCTTTTGGACAGCTGGTGATGCTCCTTGTGCATGCCGAATGCACCAGGTTAGTACAGCTTGCCGTAGCTGAAGAGCCCTTGGCTTCTGTTATGCTTCCAACAGCGACTTTGCTTCATGGTGCTGAGAGTCCCTGGAGAGTTTTAGGTGGCTGGGCTCCTTGGGGGATTTGGTCTCAGAGGTTGCTTGAGTTTTGCGACCAGTTCATGTAGCTCTGCTTCAGCCAGCGCTTTTTTGTCCCTGTCTGTTACTGTTAAGAAACAGTAACAGACTTTTTGCTTTCTGCCACCTGTGCCTAAAGGTAGCACTCGGAGTGCCCTTGTAACATCTGAGGTGGTACCTCAGCCATGGTGTTAGTGAAGTATCGCAGGGAGCACCAGCTTGCCTGAGGACAGCAGGATCTTTGTGCCATGCTGTACTGGTGTGGTTATGGATGCAATTTTGTGCTCTGTGTAAGGGAACTGTGCAGCAATCAAAGAATGATCAGAACGTTGTGATGCTTATTTAATGGAAACAAAGGTTTTTCAAAATAAAGGATCCTCTTCAGCTTTTTGTACCAGCAAGGATTTCTATTTGCATTTTGATCTAAAAACTCTACAAGGTAGAAAGGCTACAACCAGGTCAGTCAGTTAAAAAAAAAAAAAAAAAAAAAAGTGGAACCAAACTCCTGAGTGTTGTTTTGATTCTCCTTAAAAGCTGCTGGAGAGCCTTCTTCTGACAGAGGACTTTGTGATGATTCTTGCTGTCCTGCTGCTGTTGATGTTGCATTCCCAACTCATGAAACAACTTATTTTCGGAGTACTGCCTGGAAGTTGGCAGAACCTTGTGTGGGAGAAGGCTTCTTCTTGGAGAGGGAAAAGGGTGCCTGTGATGGTGTGTTTTGTTTCGTTTTTTGTTTGCTGGTTTGTTTGGTTTCTTACGTGTGTTTTTTTTTTCTTTGAAAACCACTCAAGAAACGGAGGAGAAGGAAAATATTTGGTTATTAAACTCAAATCTTAAATGAAATTAATGGTTTCATGAAACCTGTTTAAAGCTGTTCCCATTACTAGTACTGCAGTTAAAATAATTGCCGCACTCTTCCACTATAACCTCATCCATGGCAGCACTTACTACTTTGTGGTAAAAACATACTGCGGGCAATGAAACTTGGCATTCCTGGCCAGAGCCCAAGGAAATGCTGCTGCTGTTTGTTTTTTTTTTTTCTTTTGTTTTCATTTGGGTTTTTATTTTAATTTAAAACCATCATTTTATTTTGATTTGTAAAAGCCCGAGTAGTAGAGGTTTAATGGTTTTGGCTGGTGTTTGTAGTTCCTACAGCTGTTTTGTTTATATAGGGATTGCTGGGTCATTAATTCAGTAATGTGATCTAATTTGTTTCCATTATATGTACACAGTCTTAAACTTTTACTTGAGTGTTTACCGGTAGTTACCTCTGTCAAGAGGGCGTTTGCAGGATTTACTTTATACCCAACCAAATGCACTCTGATGCTCCCCTGTGCTCGCACAGAGGCGCGCAGGCGCATGCAGTTCATGAAGAGAAAGGAGCTGTGGCTTCAGCAGCTCATGTTGCTGGCGTGTGCTTGTGAGCGAGCAATTTCGGTGAAGCTGATAACACAGCACAGCACAGCCATCCTGGGCTGGGCCCCCTGCCTTGCCAGCGTGTGCACGTTTATGGTCGTCCTTGTTCAGCTCTTGCTGCAGGCGTCTTGCAGCCATCTCGGTGATTCAGGCAGGTGATTAAAAGGAAATCTCCATTTGTGAATTACTTCATAAGAGGATGTTTTGGAGGGGAGCCTCTTCAGCAGATTTGTGCTATTCAGCTGTGGGTAGCTCTGCATCCACTTCTGGTTTTGCTTGCTACCTTACACCATTCTGTTATACCGCAGGTGAACCTTGGTGTAACGCTTGAACTCTGAGTGGGGTTTAGAGCTGTGGTTATGGAAGAATAACAGGATTAGGAAAATTGACAAAGTTTTGATTTGTTGGGAGTTGCATGGGTGTCGTGTGATAGGGTTAGCTAGTTTCAGGTTAGTATGGTGTAACTGAAACCAAGTCCCCAGCACTGAGGTGGTTTATGTTAGCAAAAACACTTTTTACCAATGAGAACTGCTTCAGTCTTGTATCTAAAAACTCTCTTTAACCCAAGTTTACTTTTGAAAAATAAGGTGTATGTGTTTTTAAATATATGCTTGTGTTCATATATATTGCCTTGTCCTTGTAAAGTTGATGGTGAAGTAATGATCTTAAAATTGTAATTAGTGTCACAGTAAACATCGTGTTCAGATTGCTCCCCAAGTATTAAAAACTCTCAAACAGGCAGGAGAGCATTAGGCTGGTGTAGTTATACAGGAGGAAAAAAAAAATAAAAATAAAAGTTGAGCTCCCTGTGGCCCATTTTAGTTCACTTGTCTGGCAGTTGAAGGTGCTTCACCTTCTACCTAGCATCTGATAAATCCGTCTGATGTAAACTATAGTTTGGAGGAAGGTAGTGGCAAGGTCCTAGGACTTCGTGTGCAAGCTGCTGGTCACACATGGCTCTGGGCATTGCTTGCATCCCAGGCTGCTTGTGCTGATGGCTGCAGGAGGAGGTGGGAGGCAGAAGAGCAAGGCCCAGCAAGCGTACGGTGCCTGGGCTAATGCGGCTGTGGAGGCATGGGCCTGTCTGAGAGGGAGGCTGGGGGCAGGAGCACTGCTCCATGTCAGGCACCTGCAAACTCAACAGCTGAGCCACTGAGTCATTTACATATATTCAGTTTTGGGCCCCTCACTGCCAGAAGGACATCAAGGCCCTGGAGTGTGCCCAAAGCAGGGCTATGGAGCTGGTGAAGGGCCTGGAGCACAAGGCCTGTGAGGAGCGGCTGAGGGAGCTGGGGGTGTTTGGTCGGGGGAAGAGGAAGCTCAGGGGAGACCTCATTGCTCTCTGCAGCTACCTGAAAGGAAGGTGTGGGGAGCTGGGGGTCGGCCTCTTCTTGCAGATAACCAGTGATAGGACCAGAGGGAATGGCCCCAAGTTGTGCCAGGGGAGGTTTGGGTTGGCAATGAGGAGACATTTCTGCTCAGAAAGAGCAGTCAGGCACTGGGACGGGTTGCCCAGGGAGGTGGTGAAGTCACCGTCCCAGGAGGCGTTCAGGGGGAGGTTGGACGTGGTGCCTGGGGACAGGGTTCAGTGGGTGATATCGGTGATGGTTGGACCAGGTGATCTTGGAGGGCTTTTCCAACCTGGGTGATTCTAACAGCTGGCAGGGTGCTCCCAGAACCAAGCTTAAAGCCTGCCCGAGTGAAATTCCTCTTGCAACTGCCTGCTCCCCCTTGTGCCTGTGGGTCAGGATGCTCTCCAGTTGTGGGTAGCTCTCATTTTCAGATACTCCAGAGCACGCCTTGCAGGTATCTGGCACCACATGTGGCAGCCTCTGGATGCCGCCCACGGGGTGGCAGTCCTGGCAGTGATGAGGATCACTGGTGTCAGCACGGAACAGCGTGGACTGACAGGTCAGGATGCACCCCGTAATGGAGAAGCCTGTTGGCGTGGATGGGTAACAGAAGCTTGCAGAGTCAGGAATGGAATCAGAGGCTCTGTCTGTGCTCTGGCAGCTCAAAGGCAACAGGCACTGTTGTGTGTGCTTTCTTTCCCTCCTTTCAAGAGAACAAAGCCTCAAACAAAGCCTTCAGCCCACCACACAAAAAACAACCCTTCACCCAATAGCTAAGCTGCGTTGGTTTTAATTAATTTAGGATGCCTCTGTTTGAATGATGCTTTTTTGGCTTAATATTTTGGAGGTTTCTGTTGAATAAGATTTTATTCTTATTTCTTAATGACACTTCCAACTGAACATAGCTTTTGGTTTTTTTTTGCTAAATTTTGTGAATAATTTTTATGAAAGCTGCAGGCATACTTGAGCAATTCATGTAGCAATTTATTGTTTTCTTGTGTTCCATGGTTTATTCTGTTGGAAAATTGTGAAGTGTGTCCCCCTTCCCCCGTGCTAGGATTAGTTTTTATTTCATAATTGATGCTGTACTGGTGTTGAATAATAATGTAATACAATTAATCTTAGTCAAAAAGCTTCTTAAAGCACTCTTAGAAGCAAGGCATATGTTGATAAGTCAGTGTGCTGAGAAAAAAAAAATCAGCTTAAGAAACTCGGGAAAATGAAAACAAAAATATTTGAGGAACTTGCAAATTCAAAGTCATTCTCAATATGTGGGATTTGTAGAACTCATGATTTAGAATTTGCTTGTGCTTTGCCTTCTTTTTCTAATCTATAAAAATTATCCTGTTTTCTCCTACAATTTGTAATACATTTCCTCGCTTTGAACAAGTAAGCCATTATCCTGAAATGGAAAATTACTCTTTTTTCACCAGAAGGAGGAAAAAAGGCTACAGCTTTTGAAAGCACACCCTAAACAATTCTGACTTCATTTGCGCAACCAAGAATTTCCTTCAGAGGCTTGACTGATGCTAAAACTTCAGGATTAATATGTACCATTTCAGATTTCAACTTAAAAAAAAAAATAAAATCTAGGCCTTAATATAAATTCTTGCTATTTCAAGTACATTTAAAGTAGCATTTTTTATGTTTAAATTCAGCATCTTAATTTAAATTTTTTCCTTTTTACCTCCTAGCTTGTGATGTTCAAATATTCTTCCTTAGATCAGGGATTGAAATCAAGGTTGTGCATACAATCACTGTTCTGCTTTGTCTTGATTTTTCTTGAACGATGTATTATTATGGAATTCCATTGTTCTGCATTGTTCTTTCTTAATTATGAAAGGGTTTGGAATGGAGTTGCTTTCTTCCGAACCGAGTAATCTCGTGCTTTAAAATATTGAAAAGTTGAATGTCTGGTCCAGACAGTGGTGCTGTGAGGCTGTTTCTGGGTCTCAGAAGTCCTCCGGGTGGGAGGAGTCTTTCTGCATGCTGTGAATTAACCTGACTGTGTGCTGAATGTTTTTCAGAACCAAGAGGCACCTTACCTTTAGTCTTGTTATTATCCACCTCGTTGATTTTGATCATGGCAGTGCTCTATAATTTAAATGAATGGGTGCAACACAGCCTGCCTGTGCTTTGCAGAAAGGTAAATGAAATTTCTGTTTGATATTAAGTCCAGTGATTTCAAGCAACTTAATTCTGAAGAACTATAAAGTGAATAAATATTGAGACTGCTTCTTTGTAACACTGGTCTTTTATCACACGTCAGGGTTTGAGTTCTGCATGACTTGAGCTGCTTACATAGAGGGCAAATTTATGATTGTAGAAAGGTATATTGTAAGTTAGAACTTTTTTTTTTTTAATATGATCTTTTGAAGAAGATGTCCTTCTCTGCTGAGAACCTTAGGAACTCTTGTTAAGAACCTTAGGTGATTTTTGAAAGATGCAGGGATTATAAAAAGGGAAGTTGTAAATCAATTTCAAATCGGCTAAAGTGGCCCAGAAAATGGTTGGACAAATTCATGAGGGATGGATCCATGACTGCTTATTAGACACCATTATTCACATGCAACTTGCAGCTCAGGGATCCGCGGACTATAGATTTTTGATAGGCTATGGAAGAAATAAAAAAAAAGGAAAAGGAAAATTGTGCTGCTCTTCTGTGCTCACTCCTGACAGATCTGTTGTTGACCAACAGTGAAACAAGACACAAGCTTAAACAAGCCATCCATCTGAGCTTGAGTATGTGTTCTTTGGTAACAGGTTTCTAGAGTGCCCTTACCAGAATTACTGACGTCTAACAATAGCAAAATAAATGGAAACATATTTTTTTGTTGTTTATTTTTTCTGTGTGCTTCAGTGCATGAAACTAGCCCACTCCTTGGGTGACAGGCTTCTAATGTTGAATATGTATCAAAAGAGTGCCTGTGTTAGCATTTAATAAGCCTGCTAAGACTTGGTAACCTACAGAAGCAGGAAAGATAGGCCAAAGAATTTCTGTATTTTAAAATAGAAAAGGCAACAGTGTGCAAAAATAGTGAGTGACTTAAGCATGCTAAAAAGTTGCCTTATTTGATGGGGTGATGCAGTGTGTTTTGTGATACTGGAAAAGAAACCTACTTAAACCCTGGAAGCCTTTCACCTCTCTCCTAGCCCATATGCATGCTGTTGTAGCACGTATTCAGAGGTTCTTTTTTGTCTGCTACTATTGCTGTAGTACATAAAATTATCGGCTTGCAAAACAAAGGAAGAAATGGCATGACGAGATGAATGGTCTGGAGGGGCAGGACGTGGTGTTCGGTGGCATGTGCATTAAATGTTGGCCAGCTGCTTTTTCAAACAGAAGCAGTGAGGCAGAATGGAAATATAATCTGATTTTTGAATTCTGAAATTGAATTCGAAGTTGAAGCTCTTAGAATTAAGAGAGTTGCATTACTTAAAAAAAGGATACTTAAAAAAAAGGAGTTTTGTGTGCAGATAAAGTATGCGTATGAATCCCTGATAACTGGGCTGCTAAGAGGCAGTAGTTCCCTGTACAAGGTAGCAGTCAGTTATTCAGAGCTTTTTTTCCAAATTGTGACATGGTAGATGGAATTTTTTCCAGCACAACATCTGAAAAGACTTTAGAAGGAATTTTCTGCTATCTTCAAGGTCCAGGACAGACAGAAATGCATTTTTCCAGGTTAGGTTTGGTTCTCAGAGCACTTGTTTATGAGAATTTTTTTTAGTTGTGTACTCCTTGAAACTTAGGAGAGGCTTGGACTCTTGTGTCAGTGTTGTACTATCCCTGTGGAAATTCATTTCAGTTAGAGAAAGGAAGAGTACTTAACAATCAAAATAATAATAATATCAAAATAATTAAAAAACAAATCAGATTTCAGAAATGCTGGAAATTGAGACTCATGAGCATGGTACCTCCTGCTTATCTGTTTGCTGGCTGATTTACCTTGTTTTAACTACAGGTTGTGACAATGTGTACTGTATTTGCACCAGAACTGAAACTGGGGAGTTTGTGTACCCGTTTATGTCCTTTCTTCTCAGACTAAACAATGTGAGAGAAAGGCTTTTTGCCAAAGAGTATAGTCTGGACAAGAGCAAGCTGGAGGGGTGTAGGTGGTGACAGGAGCTGGGAGCTGTAGGGATGCTTTGGATAAAGGCGTTAGAGGGAGCAGCAAGGAAAGGAGCACCAAAATGGGTTGAAGTATGTGGTAATGCACCTTGGGTTTAAAAAAAAACAGAGCATGAAAAAAAAGTCAGAAGGAATTGCAGCATTCCTCCAAGAGAGGTGCAACAAATTAATACAGAATTGCAGTGCTGTAAGGCTTGATGGAATTTGCTTATTGAATGGTACTCCAAAAAAGCAGAAGCTGGTTTACCAGAGAAACATTCATCTGTGCTGGTAACACATTGGCTTGTCATTTTCTCAGGATCTGTGCCTTGTTGTTTGCAATAACAGGCCTGCTCATGATTTAGCAAACTGAGATTCCTTAGGAACGTTTCTCTCCCTAGGGAAACACAGTCATTTTGCGACATGGTATATCCAGAACGGGGGGAATAGTGTGGTATCATGTAATTGATGTCTCTGTTACCGTGTGCGGGGCTGAGATAAAATAGGCGTGCTGCCAGTCTTTTCTTCTTTTCCCTCCAACTAACCCGTGTTTTATCATTAGAACCTGACTTGCTCAGACAAAAAGATAACTAAACATTACTAAATATTTTATTCATTTTTTGAAAGAATGGCACGGTATCTGTGTCTGCTAATGTCCTTACTCTGCAGGTGTAATAAGAAAAAGGCAAGTCAAGTGCTGAGCGTTCCTCCTTGGAAACAAGGCTGGGACCAACGCTCGCTAATTGGAGTGAGACGAAAAACGATGGGAAGAGAGAAAGTTATTTCATGGCCCATCAAATATAAATTAATTTAATTTATAATCATTTTGTCCTGGCAAGTCAGTCCTACTGATTAGTTGCAATAAGTAACTGGTAAGTTGCAATAGTAAGCACTTCATCAGCTGCCAGGAGACCAGGGTTGTAGAAAACTCATGTAGGGTAACAAAGTGCTACTTAATTGTGGCTTCTCTGACCTGAAACCAATTTTAATTATATTCAGGTTTTCCTGTTTTTGGAGATAATCTGTCGTGAGAGAGAATTTGGGCTTTCCTTTGAAATACTTTCCTAGAGATGGCTTGATCACACAGCTTCAAGTAAACAAGCTTTCAGCTTGGCCCTGCTTCAAGCAGGTGCTTCCAAGGTCAGTTCCTAAGCAGGCAGTGCCTCGCTGGTAATCTTTGCTTCATGGCTAGATTGAACAGGTAGTGAAAATACAAAACAAAATAAAAATGAGATATGCTTGATTTTTTTTGTCCCAAGGTTTCACTGACATTTTTGTTTTCTTTATAGAAGTAGGAAACTGGAAAAAGTTGATCACAAATGCATGATCTAGATTACTGTTTCCTATCTGGACTAAAGCCTGTGTGAGTCAGACAGCAGTAGGAACATTTTCAGTGCTAAAGCTTTCTATTCTCCAGAATAGGCTGGATTTTTGTGCAAATTAGCGATGGGTTTGATGCTTTGTTGGGTGATGCCACAAAGAAACAGAAGGAAGGCAGCGAGCCTCTGAAGTTTAGAGCTTAACATTTAAACTTATGCCTGTTTGCTTTTGTTGTAGTTATTATAATGATGAATATGTGACAATAAGTTTAAACCAAAGAAAGGACTCTTAGTTGCTGCATCCAAAAATACGTTTCCAGACAATTTGCATATGCAGTCCTTGATTCGTCAGTCTTAATGAGATTCTCAAGAGAAGGTGAATTTCAAGAAAATCACTTCAGTGGTCTGGTTACGAATAGAGAATAACAAATGGCTTGAAATTTCAGGTACCTTTAGCTTTATGAAAATAACTTGCATTCAGGTGTCTCAGGAAGTCAGCTGAATCTTCAGAACCATTAGTATCAGTCCTGTAGGATGGATAAGGATGTCTGTGGGCTCGTCTGCTCATACCCAGCTTTTAACAGGGTGTTTTCTCCTGTTGCTTCATCTCCCAAACAGCTGATGATGAACACTGAATTCCATGACAAGATTAAATGATTTTTCTTCTTACAAATGCTGTGTGGCTTGCATGTCATACTTTTTTGGTCCGGGGTCTCAGCAAAGTCAGCCCTGAGTTGCTGAAAAACTTGTTTTCTTTACATTCTGTATCTATCTGCACATGCTTTTAAATAATTATGTTTCCATATCTTTTTGTCTTTTGGTGCTGCTGTTAGCCTCCTTTTGTAAGATGACAAGAGCAGGAAGAAGTGCTAAATTTTGGCTCCTAGGAACTGTTTTCTGTGGTGGGTTTCACCCCACTATGTATCTGCATAAATGAATGCTGTGCTTCACTCTGGAAGTTCACCCAAAGCACGTTTCCACAGCCAGCTCTTGCAGGATGAGACGATCCAGAGCTCAGTGGCCCTCAGCGAAAGTATAACTTGTGCAGGAGCACACCTGGTGAGATAGCCACCCCTCACCAGCCAGGGGCTGGTGTAACTAGCCTCCAAAATAAGGTGTCACAGGGGCCAGACACCATATTCAGAGTGTGTTGGCAGTAGTGTCAGCCTCTCACAGAGTTTTAACGAAGAAAACAAGGTTTATTCTAGTTTGATAGCGATTTAAAAATTCCTTCTGGTAAGATAATTCCAGTGTAGGAGTTGTGGATCCTGCTGTGCAGCAAAGGAGAGGAAGATGGAAAAATACAAGAGTACTTGTCTTTCAGCTGCTTCTCATCCCTCCAAGCATTGATTTCTGTGTAGGTAAGTCTCGTGTGATTCCTGTAATGACAGCAGCTAGGAAGGAGGAAGTATGTTGTCATGTTACAGTAGCAGCGTGTTTCAAGCTGCAGTTTACATTGATGCCAATTCTTCAGAAAGTATCCTCAGAATGATTTTGTTGTGAGAGAAGATCTGGGCAGAGTGATCACTGACACAGGAGGAACTGGTCATTGTGCTGCTGGCTTGGTTCAAGCATCCAGCTGCCAAGGCCAGCAGGGATGGCCTCTTCTGAGTCTGGGGGCATCGTCTGCAGCAGCATGTTAATAATGTGCGAAGGGGGCTTCCAAAATGTGTAGGTAGACTGCACCTTAACAAACATGACGGTTGTGGGAGTAAGCAGCTTTTTGGAAAATGGTTCAATTCCCCACACAAAGGTTGGTATATGTGTTAGGTGGTGTTTCCGAATGCTCAGGGAGCAGTCAAGCTGGATCTGCCTTCTTGCAGTAATCACACAGGCACATCTCTTTGTTGGCCTTCTTTTGTAAATAAGCTCGTGCCCTACTGATTGATTATGTGCACCACTGTCATTTTCCCTTGGGACTACTTGGGCCGTCACCTGAGGTGGATCTTGCTGCTGAACATTTTTAAACAGCTCCTAATCTCCATTTACTGGTTGGTAGTGTTTCATGTTTGAGGCTTGAATGAGATAGCACAGAAACCAGGTGATTTTACCGAATCCAGTTCGTCAGAGACAGGAAGATACAAAAGTGACACAGCCAATTAATTTAAAATCCTGATACAGTGAAGGGTGAACGGTCTAACTCTTTTCTAGTCTTAAAAAAACAAAACAAACAAAAAAAAAAAAAACTGAACAGCTTGTATTTATAAACAGGGTATGTTAAATACATATCCTTGCAATACTTGATGGAAGTTTTACTCGAGTGGCACAGCAAGTGGGAGTAAAGTTATGAGCAGTGTCATGTTATGTAAGAAAATCAAGAAGTGGCTTTTGAATTTCTATTTAAAAATGGGTCTCGAATGAAATCTACAACGCTGTTTGAGGGGAGTAGTATAGACTGTTAAGACAAGCAAAATGAGTTTGTTTTTTTTTAGATTTTTTTTAAGAATATATTTGCAATTACATCACATATAAAGTTCTAATCTGTGACTTTAGCAACATCAGTGCTCAGACTGGAGAGGTTGTCCTCAGAACAGAAGGTGACTTCCTCTTTTTGGCCGTAAGATTAATTGGCTTATTTGACACAAGTAGTCCTTTGACCTTACTGCTTTAAGTATTTTTTTTCTGAGGGTGCCTAACTATTATAAGCCGGACTGACAATGTGCTAACAGATTTTGTTGGCGCTTTGCTGTGTAATCTCATCAGTTGCACTTCATCTCCTGAAATTCTAAGTACCGAGATTACCAGCAAAAGAGTGGTGGCAGTGTGCTTGTGGGTGTAAAAGTATTTCTGCATTAACCTAATTTCCTGAAGGTTTATGGCTGCTGTAAATTTTTTGCCCCAAGTGGCTTCTTCCTGAAGTGCTCCTTGAACAAGCAGGGAAAGCTGATCCTTGGAGCAAAGCAACCGCCTGTGAGTAACCTTAAGGAAAATGCTGCTGGCTGGTATATGTGCACTATATAGATAGGGAAATACTATGTTTAAAATACTCATTTAGCACTTGCATGGAATTCAAAATAGAATTTGTGTAGTGTTTGAAGTGACATCAGACTAAGTTCCTAAAAGCCAAGGCACCTCCCTTAGCTTCATTCCTCTGCTTTTCCCCTGGCGTATCTGAGAGGTGGCACTCAGAAGCGTGACTGGAAGGTACGTTTAGCGAGTGTGAGGTAGCACGGGCACAGACTTCCCTGTGAGCTTGCAGTGGTCTCATTTTCATCAACTTTTCTTGATCCTTGTTAGGCAGACAGTCTGTTTCCCTGACAGCTACTGAGAGGGAGCTTTTCTTCGTCGTGGTGAGACTTCTGTTCCTGGGGAGAAGTTCTGCAGCACAGCTGATTTACAGACATCTCTTCCTCACCCCAACTGATTGGACGTTGTGATTGGCATTTTGTGAATTCATCTCTAACTTCTTTTCTTTGTTAATAGTGAAATACTCCACTTGCCTTGTCAATAGTGTTTTCACTGTGGTGAATGTTCTTTTCAGGGTTCTTGAATTCTCAGGAGCACCTAAAATACAAATAGTGTGTTACAAACAGGAATATTGTTGTCTAGCAGATAATAGACATCTGCAGGAGTGTTTTGTAGTTTTTTGTTTGTTTTTTTTTTTTTTCGTGCCTGTGTTTTTTGGATTGTGTATGGAAGACGAAATTTTTGTATCACGGGGAACTTGTTTCTCTTCCTTGTATGTTCAGAGGTGGACTGGCCATCTGTGGCTGTATCATATCATGAGAGTACATCCTCCTCTCAGCTCACAGGTGTTATCAAAGGAACAGTTGATTAAAGAGCCTAAACTTGCTCCAATTCAAGCTTTGTTTCCGTGCCTTTGCAACTTTAGCCTTCAAATCTGCTCTCCAGCCTTCAAACCTGCTAACACTCACCCTGGGACTCTTCTGACTTAGGTAAGTCAGTGGAGCTCCACAGCATCATCCCACATAAAGTTTGTACTTTATGTGGCATATGTGGTGGTACTTTATGTGGCATATACAAGCGGTTTCCTGTTCAGGCTGGTGCTGGGAAGGGGATGAGTGTATCAATCGGTGTCATTCATTTAAGCAACGAGGTGTGTACAGTAGCTCTGAAATGAGTGCATTTCAAGGACTGAACTCCTACCTCTTCCCCTTGCATTACCACTTCATGAGCTTGAACTCATATTGATAGGCGTGAGGCAAGCCATTCGAAACTGATATTGATTCCCTTTTTATCACGATCCACGAGTTAGGTCGAAACCATGAAATTCAGAAGATTCTCTCTGCTGTTCTGTTTAATGTGTGGGTGTAGAAGGAAAACAATCCCCTTCCTGTGGTAGGTGGGGAGCCCAGCACTCTTTCTTGCTTATTACAGTATAGCTGATGTTTTTTCGTGAATTCAAGACATACCACACAGCATGTCTCACTTGGATTTGAAAAAGGGACTTGAAAAAATTTAGCTGTGTTTGAAGAGGGAAAACGCAAGTTTGTCTTTAAATGTCTTTGAGGTGCATGTATTACATCTAGATACACGTACACACATACATATACAAGCAGAAGTTGTGTGTGCATCGCTTGAAGGGCATTACTCTGCATCCTCTCAGTATCAGTGATGCAGAAGGGGTGGCTGCTGTGGTGTGTCACAGATGGCTGTTGTTTCTTGGAGGCCTCTCAATGTAACTTGAGGCCACAGTTTTGTCACCGACGTATTAGAAGCTGTGAGTTTGAGCAAACCTGCTGACTGTCACAAACTGCCCTGTTATTAACGCAGGAGAGAGACTGTTTTGGGTTGTGTGTGGGGGAGTACAACCTAGGAGGTTTCATAGGGAAAAGGTAGGCATTAGGCCTCACAGTTGCATCTGCTGAACACTGCAACAAGGAAATGTGTTTGGCAAGGTGGTGGGGACAGTAGCTTGCATGCCTTGCTCTGTCACCTGCACAGGAGTCTTATTGGCATTTTCCCCCACTTTCAGTCTGTGCATTGGGCTTATGTGGCCGGGGGGCTGCAGGGGTGGCCTCTGTGTGCAGAGTCCAGCAGCTGCCCCATGTCAGAGCAGAGCCAGCTCCAGCTGCTCCAAAAGGGACCTGCTGCTGGCCAGAGCTGAGACAGGGAGTGATGCTGGGTGGGCCTCTGGGAGATCAGAGTTAAGAAAGGGAAAAAATACTGCTGTGCTACAGCAACTGGGAGAGAGTATTGTGAAAGTGTGAAAGCCCTGCAGCCCCCAGGTGAGTGCAGCAGGAGGGCAGGAGGTGCTGCAGGCAGGCAGCAGCAGTTCCCCTGCGGGCTGTGCAGGGAGAGGCCCCTGGTGGAGCAGGCTGTCCCCCTGCAGCCCATGGGTCCCACATGGAGCAGATCTCCACGCTGCAGCCCCCCCATGGGTGGAGGAGCCCCCGGTGGAGCAGGTGGATGTGGCCTGGAGGAGGCTGCGGCCCATGGAGAGCCCCTGCAGCAGCTCTGGTGTTGTATCCCAGTTGAACCACGGTTGAAAAGTGGTGATGCAGAGTAGGGAGCTGCTGATGTTACCTTTGGGATTTGGGCTCATCTGACCTTCCTTACAGAGGCATGAAATGCAGTTCACCTTTCTTCAGGGTTGCCTCAGTGTAAGGAGAAGCTATCTGTTTCTCAGAAAGAAGATACTTTAAAAGCATGATAACCCAATTACTAAACCTGTCTGTTTAAAACTAAAAACATGTTAAAAAAAAAAAAAAGAACCACAACTCCTACAGGAGTTGCTGGTTGTGTAACTGAACATTATAGATGCGCGGCTGCAAAGCTGAGCCTCTAGCTGGTGGTAATCCTGTCCCAGCTCCCGGGCTCTGCTGCATCTGCTGGCCCCATCTGGGGGACCACGTTACCAGCATGGTCTCTGAAGGAAGCAGGAAGCCCTTCTGCAAGGCTGCCTCTGGGGAGGCTGTGGTTGAGCTCAGCCAGCTCACTAGTGCAAAGCAGGCAGGACGTCTGTAAAGTCCTGACAGTTATGGGGTCATGCTTTATATCATGCTCTTGCACTTCAGTATGCTTAATAAGCCATTGACCAGAAATGAAACAAATACGACGTGAAGACCATGGAAAACCTTGTTCAAAAGAAAGAGAAAGAAGGCATTTCTGTGTCTGTGGCTAACTGCACTCCGTGGTACACGGTTCAGCTTATGGAGCGGCTGAGTATGAGTGAAGCACATAGATTTATCCCAAGCCAGCTTTTTTTCTTAGTAATGTGGACATTGGTGGAATTGTGGCTCTGGTGACCTGAAATGTAGTGGGCTGTCCAGATGCTGTAAAGGTTTGTATTTGCTAGCCGAAATCTGTTCTGCGGCAGCTGTGTTGCTGCTGCTGGTATCAATTACAGCTGGAGTGCAGCCAGCTTCTGATTGTCAATGTGTGTGTGATCACTGTTCTTGAAAACTGCATCTGTAAATGAACAGCATGTGCTACCTGCCTCTCCTTGTGTGATGCAACGTCCATGTATGTGAATTTACTCTGTTAGAGAACAAGTTTTTGGTGATGTTGAGTCTAGACTTAAGCTACAGATGTCATAAATGCACCAGCTGTGGAATCATCCTTTGTTATCCAAAGGCACAGATGCCCAAAACATGCTTATAAGTATTTGTCATGATTTGGCAGAATTGAACTTGCTCCACAGTTTTATCTTAGGCTAATTCAAGAGGTCATATTATACTTTAATTCTGCATCCAGAGTAATGGACAGAAAGCTGCCAAGCCTTATCTTTAAGACCATTTTCATGACTTTTTAGTTTGCCTTTGAGCTTGAATTGATTCCAGATTTCAGTAAAGCATGTGGAGTGTTTCCAGTGAAAATACATGTGTTTTGCACAGGTCTAAATCAAATGGGAATGAGCTTAGCATGTTTTGCAGTTTAAAACTGGTCTTTTTTTAACTTCACACCCTGAAACTTAAACTTAATAATGATTTCTTCTTTGTTCTCACTTCCTACAGAAATACACAGGAAGTCTTCTGGATCTCTTATGGCCTGTGTAAGCCAATGTCAGTGAATCCTATGGCAAAGTTACTTCTTTCCAAAGTGATGAGTCAGAAGTTAATTTTATGAAACTAATGTTTGGAGGAAAATAACCTGTTTTTCAAAATGATGGCCTTCCAAAAAGCAGCTTTCTTTTTCTTTTCTTTTCTTTTTTTTTCTTTTTTTTGGAAACTGTCAGCTCTGTCTGAAGAGGTCAGCCAGCCAGCTAACTCACTAGGAACTCATTACTCTAACATATCTTCATCAGTCTTTGCATCTGCATTGATAAAAGTTTTGACAAGAAACCTAACTGACAATCCCTGTGTACTTTGACAACAAAAGTCTTGATTGTATCTTGAACTACGGAGTGATAAGCTTGCAGAGTGCAATTACTGTTTTGTCCAGAATTATCAGTTTGAGGCTAAGTGATTTTTTTTCCTGCCCTGTGAAAAGAACTAAATGAATTTTCATGTTTGCCTTAATGTGTCTTGCATTCAGCTGATCAGTATTACCATCAGAAAAGGCCCTCTGGGTGAATACTGTTGATTTTTCCTCTCCAGGGTTCAGTCGACTGCTTCTTTCTCTCCTCGGTGCATTTCCTAAACTTCCTTGGTGTCTTTCAGGTAGCTGTGGGTTCTCAGAATGTGCGTTCTTGGTCTTGCTGCATTATGGTTTCCAGCAAAAACAGAAGGCGTAATGGATAACGAGTAGGTTTAATGGTGCTGCAGACGTCAGGTGTGGTTATTTGTGGTTTTACTAGACCATGCTTGAGGAGTGAATGGAGGCGTGTGTTGCTGCCTTAACCTGTGTATGTGGAGGAGTCCAGGCTGTTCTATCACACTGCCTTTTTTCTTCCCAAGTGTCTTTCTGGTATGTGTTTCTAGAACAACAGTGGTAAGTGAATGCAGAAGTTGAATGCATCCTCCACAAGTTCACTAATGACACTAAACAGGGAGGTGCTGTAGACTCACTGGAGGGGCCTTCAGAGGCATCTGGTTGGACTGGAGCATTGCGCAGTCAGCAGCAGCATGAAGCACAACAAAGAAATAGACGTGAAGCTGCATAAAAGGGCTGGAAGATGTCCTTCTGGGAGAGGCTGAGGACACCTGGGCTGTTCAGTCGGGACAAGAGGCCAAGAGGTGGCCCCATGGCTCTGTGACTCCCTGAGGAGGGGAAGCACAGAGGTCTCTGCTCCCCTGGTCACCAATGGCAGAATGTGCAGGAATGGCACAAAGCTGTGCCAGGGAGGTTCACATTGGGCAGTAGGAAGAAATTCTGTACTGTGAGGGTGGTCAAACGCTGGAGCAGGCTTCCTACTGAGGTGGTTGCTCCCCCATGCCTGTCAGTGTTCAAGAGGCATTAGGGTAGTGCCCTCAATAGCATGTTCTAACTTTTGGTTAGCTGGACAAGATGACTTTTTGGAAGCCCCTTCCAACTGAACTGTTCTAATTCTAAATATGTTTGTTGTGTGGGTTTTTTTGTTTGTTTGTTTGTTTGTATTTTTAACCTTACAGTGTTGCCCAGAGAAGCTGTGGCTTCCCCATCCCTGGAGGTGTTCAGGGCCAGGCTGGATGGGGCTTTGAGCAACCTGGTCTAGTGGGAGGTGTCCCTGCCCAGGACCAGCTGATGGGACCAGCTGATTTTTAAGGTCCCTCCCTTCCAACCCAAACCATTCTGTGTTTCTATGATTATATGAATTCTGAATAAAAGATAAGTTTTGATCTCAGGGATATTGATAATCTCTGTCAACTTGCAAATTCTGGAATGATTTGTGGAAATAGAGTAAACAAGGCACTTAAAGCTTGTATTTTATTATTAAAGCAAAAGCTGGGTGTATCAGCTATAATTCTAGGTAAAATAGATATGTAAAATTTTAATCTAGAATCCTACCTCTTTACCAGCATTGCTGAGCCTTCTTTTATAAACACTGCTTATTCCTGTTGCTAATTACTTATGCTTACCTAGTTAAATAACTTCAATCTCTGCTGTTCTGTAAGAAATAAATAATGAAGCTTTGGAGACAGTTTTGCCCACAAATCACATTTTCTGTAGTTCGGGATTCTTGTGTAATTATGGACACTTACTTGAAAACAGACTCCTCAGGTTTTTTTTTATCTGTTCTGGCTGTCTGATCCTTACTGGAGTTGATAATTACCCTCCTAGCAACTGGTTGCAGTGTTAAAACTGAATGATAGATTGTAGAAATCGGTAATAAACAACACAAAATACGTGTATATGCGTATGTAAAATATTTATATATATATGCATGTGTATGCACATGTGTATACATCTGTATGTACATACATACAAGGCTGTATGTGTGCGTATATAGAATGTAGTTGACTGTGCATAGATAAATACAGAACATAGTGGCAAACAGTACGTGCAGGTGGATTCCTGACACAAGATTTTGCTTTGTTATAAACATTTTCCACTGCCCTTGGAAGTCTCTGATTAAAAGAAAAAGTAAGTAAGGAAGAAAGGAAGGAAGGAAGAGAAAGAAAGAAAGCGAGAGAGAGACAGAGAGAGAAAGAACGAACTCCACCACTACTACCACCTTCCATCAGGCATTAACATCTATTTAATTTCAGTAACATAGTATGTTGTGATGGATCCATTTGCTAGCAAATACACATCTGTAAACAACACGGCAAAGAAACTTGCAGAGAGAGCAAGCAGGAAAAAGGAGATTTAGTTTTCCTTCTTCTGAATTTTAAACTTTTTTTCAGCAGGCAGAATTGTCAGTGCTAAATGTCAGGTTTCCATTCAAGAGCATGAAGTAACAGACTCTGAAAGGCAGTCTTGCTAAGGGAGGAGGGGGGTAGAAATCAATGGCAGTGACAGCCTGGCTGCGGGAACGTCTCCACACTGTCACTGCTAACGATGTTAGGGACCCAGAGGAATGTGCTGCTGCTGCTGCTGTCCGGAGTTTGCTGTCTGCTGTGCAGCAGTTTTAAGTACAGTGATGCAGAAACTTATGCAGGTGCCCTTTCCTCTGCAGCAACACCCATTCTCAAAGCACGTATGTGAGAAAAAGGAAGTTTGTTGTAGTTTTCCACAGTTCAATGCACAGGCACACTGCATAATTTAGTTCTGCTGTAAATACCTGCAGTCCTATTTCAGTTCTAGTCTTTATCTTCGCTTGTAAAATGGCATTATTTAGGATTTAGTTAGAATTTATCTTTATTTAGATGCTTTTTCTTTTTATATATATATTATATATAAATATTTGTATTATAGAATATATTCTTTAATATTAGAATTTATCTTCTAAAATGGCATTATAATCTTAATTAATTTTGGGTGGCATTAAGGCAAGGATCAGTACAGTTATGCTTAGCATTGAGGTGTACTACTGCAAAAAAGGGCACAGAATATTGGTCCCAATGATGAGAAAAGTAAATCACAGAATCACAGAATCAGAAGATTGGAAGAGACCTCCAAGATCATCGAGTCCAACCTCTGACCTAACACTAACAGTCCCCACTAAACCATATCACTAAGCTCTACATCTAAACGTCTTTTAAAGACCTCCAGGGATGGTGACTCCACCACTGCCCTGGGCAGCCCGTTCCAATGCCTCACAACCCTTTCAGAAAAGAAGTTCTTCCTAATATCCAACCTAAACCTCCCCTGGTGCAACTTTAAGCCATTTCCCCTCATCCTGTCACCAGGCACGTGGGAGAACAGACCAACCCCCACCTCGCTACAGCCTCCTTTAAGGTACCTGTAGAGAGCAATAAGGTCGCCCCTGAGCCTCCTCTTCTCCAGGCTGAACAAGCCCAGCTCCCTCAGCCACTCCTCGTAGGACTTGTTCTCCAGGCCCCTCACCAGCTTCGTCGCCCTTCTCTGCACCCGCTCAAGCACCTCCATGTCCTTCTTGTAGCGAGGGGCCCAAAACTGAACACAGTACTCGAGGTGCGGCCTCACCAGAGCTGAGTACAGGGGGACGATCACCTCCCTAGCCCTGCTGGCCACACTGCTTCTTATACAGGCCAGGATGCTGTTGGCCTTCTTGGCCACCTGAGCACACTGCTGGCTTATATTCAGCCGACTATCCACCAATACTCCCAGGTCCTTCTCTGCCTGGCAGCTCTCCAACCACTCATCTCCTAGCCTGTAGCTCTGCTTGGGGTTGTTGTGCCCCAGGTGCAGGACCCGGCACTTGGCCTTGTTGAACTTCATGCAGTTGACCTCAGCCCATCGGTGCAGCCTATCCAGATCCTCCTGCAGAGCTTTCCTACCCTCGAGCAGATCGACACACGCACCTAACTTGGTGTCATCTGCAAACTTACTGAGGGTGCACTCGATCCCCTCATCCAGATCATCAATAAAGATATTAAAGAGGACCGGCCCCAGTACTGAGCCCTGGGGGACGCCACTAGTGACTGGCCTCCAACTGGACTTGGCTCCATTCACCACGACTCTTTGGGCCCGGCTATCCAGCCAGTTTCTAACCCAACGAAGCGTGCGCCAGTCCAAGCCATGAGCAGCCAGTTTCTTGAGGAGAATGCTGTGGGGAACTGTGTCAAAAGCCTCACTGAAGTCAAGGTAGACCACATCCACAGCCTTTCCCTCATCTACCCAGCGTGTCACTTTGTCATAGAAGGAGATCAGGTTTGTCAAGCAGGACCTGCCTTTCATAAACCCATGCTGACTGGGCCTGATCGCCTGCTTGCCCTGCAAGTGCTGCGTGATGACTCTCGAGATAATCTGCTCCCTGGCACTGAGGTCAAACTGACAGGCCTGTAGTTTCCCGGGTCTGCCCTCCGGCCCTTCTTGTAGATGGGTGTCACGTTTGCTAGCCGCCAGTCCATTGGGACCTCCCCCGATCGCCAGGACTGCTGATAAATGATGGACAGTGGCTTGGCCAGCTCCTCTGCCAGTTCTCTCAGTACCCTTGGGTGGATCCCACCCGGCCCCATCGACTTGTGCACATCCAAGTGCCGTAGCAGGTTGCCAACCATTTCTTCGTGGATAGTGAGGGCCACATCCTGCTCCCCATTCCCTTCCACCAGCTCAGGGTGCTGGGTATCCAGAGAACAACCGGTATTGCCACTAAAGACTGAGGCAAAGAAGGCATTAAGCACCTCCACCTTTTCCTCATTTCTTGTAACTAAGCTTCCCCCCACATCCAGTAAAGGCTGGAGATTCTCCTTAGTCCTCCTTTTTGTGCTGATGTATTTATAAAAACATTTGTTGTCTTTAACAGCAGTAGCCAGATTGAGCTCCAGATGAGCTTTGGCCTTTCTAATTTTGTCCCTGCAGAGCCTCGCAACATCCTTATAGTCCTCCTCAGTGGCCCACCCTTTTTTCCAAAGATTATAAACCCTCTTTTTTCTCTTAAGCTCAAGCCACAACTCTCTGTTAAGCCAGGCCGGTCTTCTTCCATGCTGGCTCATCTTTGGGCACATGGGGACAGACCGCTCCTGCGCCATTAAGATTTCCCTCTTGAAGAGCGCCCAGCCTTCCTGGACCCCTCTGCCCTTCAGAACCGCCTCCCAAGGGACTCTGCCAACCAGTGTCCTGAGCAGCTCAAAGTTAGCCCTCTGGAAGTCCAATACAGCGGTTTTACTGGTCCCCTTCCTGGCCTCGCCAAGAACAGAGAACTCCACCATTTCATGGTGACTCTGCCCAAGACAGCTCCCGACAATCACATCCTCCACCAGTCCTTCTCTGTTTGTGAAGAGAAGGTCTAGCGGGGCGCCACCCCTGGTAGGCTCACTAACCAGCTGCGTCAGGAAGCATCTTCCACGCTCTCCAGAAACCTCCTAGACTGCTTTCTCTGGGCTGTGCTGTGCTTCCAGGATATGTCAGGGAAGTTGAAGTCCTCGACAAGGACAAGCGCTGATGATTTCACAACTTCTGTCAGCTGCCTGTAGAACTCCTCATCTATCTCCTCATCCTGGTTCGGCGGTCTATAACAGACCCCCACCAGGATGCTTCCCTTGTTGGCCTTCCTGCCAATCCTAACCCATACGGACTCAACCTTATCATTCCCAGCCTCAAGTTCCACGACATCAAAACTCCCTCTGATACAGAAAGCCACACCACCACCCCTTCCATACTGCCTGTCCCTTCTGAAGCGCCTATAGCCAGGCATTGCAGCACTCCAGTCATGAGAGTGGTCCCACCACGTCCCCGTGATGGCAACCAAGTCATAGCCTGCCTGCCACACGATGGCTTCCAGCTCCTCCTGTTTGTTACCCATGCTGCGTGCATTGGTGTAGATGCACTTCAGTTGGGCCATTGCCTTCTCTCCCAGCCTTGCCATTGTTACCCCTGGCACACCTCTAACAATCCTTGTTTCAGCCCCGTCCCCCTTCTTACCTAGTTTAAAGCCCTCTCAATGAGCCCCGCCAGCTCCTGGCCTAGGATCCGTTTTCCCCTTAGAGACAGGGACCCGTCTGCGGCCATCAGGCCGGGTGCCAAGTAAAGTGCCCCATGGTCAAAAAAAAAAACAAAATTTCTGTGTTGGCACCAGCCTCTGATCCACGTGTTTATCAGGGGGGGCTTTCTGTGTCCTCTCTCTACCCCTCCCTGCAAATTAGAGGATTTGTTCTTGTGGGCAGGGGGATCGCTCTGCCCCCCCTGCTCGCCCTGCCTGCACGAGCTGAATACAGGGAACTTACTGTAAACTTGTTCTGTGTTCACAAACTGGAGATGAATTATCACTACATGGCTAAAGCTCAGTAAGCCCTTTCCATTTCTGTGTGCCCATCTTCAGTTTACGTGCCAAGCCTTTATACCAAAGTTCTAGAAGTGTTGTATTTTCACGTCTGAACAATAAAAGGAACTGATTTTTATATCCCACTATCCTTTAAGCCCAGCATGCTTTGAATATCCTGACAGCATGAGTGAATGATGCTAAATAATGAATGCTTATAAATACTGGAAAGTTTTATAGAAATAATAGAATAGAATTATAGATAGAATTATAAACTATATTTTGCATATATGGCTATATAAACACTTGTATGTATACACATACACAGATAAATGCATACATATACACACCTATGTCCATATGTGTACATGTACACATATGTGTTGTTTACTTTTGATTTCCACAATCTGTTCTTCATCTAACATACTTTATTAGAGATTTCTAAACCCATTTTTTTTAATACCTTTGCGTTGAATTGTTGTTACTGCAATTCTTGATACAATCAGCTCAAAAAAATTTGCAAGATGGAGTTGGGCACAAGAAAGCCAGGATTTTCCTTTGAAAGGGGAACTTAAATAAATGTGCGAGTTTGTGTGAGTGTGTGTAAACTCTTTTATTCTCTGATGTGTTTCTCCCACAAAATCAACACAATTCAATTTCTTTTACACTTTTCAAGTACATTGTTTGTAAATTTAAAACAGGAAGGTTCAGAGTTGTTTACAACAGTGCAGAAGAGAGATGTTTAAGGGAAACCCCAAATCTCATGAAACCTGTTGGTGTTGGTGCCTGTAGTTCCCTGTCTGCATTACTGTCAGGATGTGAGTTCACCCTTTTGACTGGAGACTTGAGTCATAACTGGTGCAAAGCAATTAAGGAATTTATTAATTAGTTACGGGGAAACTGGTACAGCAGTAAAATCATCACTGGTAGGCCATCAAAGAAGTTCGCAATTATATTCCAATGCATATGATTATGCCCTTCTAGGTAGCTGCTAATTGTAGGTTTGCAGTCTAATGACCACTGAATTGCAGCTGTGGGAGCACGGCGATGTGTCTCGCCACCGCTAGCATGCCCCACAGCATGTCTTAGAGGTGCAGACCTGACCGAGAACTGGTCAGGCTGTGTGAGGGGGTTGGCTCCACAGCTCCTCCTCATCGCTGCCTGGAGGCGTCGGCGCTCCTCCTCTTTCTTCTACAGATGACTTTATTACTTATTCTATTTTTTTTTTTCCAAGTTTGGGGCCAGCCATGTGCTTCCCAGACATCTCCTTCACTCCACCCACCCTCCACATTCATTCCTCTGGTATTAGTCCTGTGACCGCTTCCACCAGCAGCCGCATTCCCCAGCTCCAAAAGAGGGTCAGGCTTTTCAGCCTGAGGATTCCCAGCACATTCATACATGTGGAAGCCACGCTGCTAACGAGGATTTTCTGCTGCGTGGCCACTCCAGAGCTGGTCTGCAGGAGTTATAACACTTTTGTGTTTATTATTTAGTACGTGCATGTATTTACATGAAGTCCTCTTTTAACCCTTGTAAGTTAACATGGGACTGGCTTCAGGAAGCAAGCATGTGTGTCTCCTGCGTTCAGAACAGTAAGGAGTAACTGTGTTCGTGCAGCCTATAAAATTAAGCTGCATCTAATATAATCCAGGCTTGACAAGATGGGTGTAGACATGCAAATTCTTCACCTGAATTTCAGGCAATACACTTTTCTGTGTGTGTTTAAACTTTTTGTGCATGTTGTAGCCACGTGAGAGCAGCATCTAAAACTGATTGTGTAGATAGGCACCAGAATGCTGTTATTTATCTCTCTGCATTATCTGCTGTGTTTGTGGTAACACAAATTTTCAGCATTTGAAAGCACATTTGCCTACAAAAAAAATCCATAATAGGTTTTCTGAAATAGGTTTCTTGTCTTTTTCATCCTAACCTGCTAGAGCAAAATAGCTGTGAAAAGTGCAACACTAGATTCAGTTCAAAGTCTGCTTGTGAGCCCAAACGCCTAGCAGTCTGCAGTAAGCTGTGACAGCTGAGTCAAGTTTTTTAGTTTGGGTACTAGGAACAGATGCCAAAAAGAAAACTGTATGACATCTGAAGCTGTTCTTGTTATCTCAAACCAAATAAATATGTGGCCTTTTTATCTATATTTAATGATCTTTTATTATATTGGTGCATTATTTATGTAAACTGTAACTAATTGGTAACTTCCGTGGAAAATTTAGGTTTTAGTTTGTTTGTTTACTTGTTTGGGATTTTTTTCCAGAAGGATATATAGATTCTGGCAGTGTGTTCTGGTTCCTTTTTTTTTTTTTTTTTTAATTTATTTCCTGAGAATGGGACCATGGGATTACTAAGAATTTAACTGACATCTGCTTTCTTGAAGAGCTATTCCATCCTGGAAATGCCAGGGGAACTTGGGGGCAGGGGAGAGTCCCATCCCATCCCGTCAATAACATACAGTTCTGGTAACTTGTAAGAAGTTGAATGTGTGAGTCTTGAGGGGGAGGGAGGGGAATAACCAAGCAACACGTTTAAAAGTGCTCTTTTCTTTCAAAGTTGCAGCCTTTAAAGGCACGTGGCTTTTTAGCTGACTTCAGAGGTAACATGCTTCTGCAAAACTACCAGACAGCAAAGTATTTATCAAGGAACCAAAGCTTCTATTTCTGATCGGTCAGAGTGTGAGGAAGCTCTAATCCTACCCAGCACACGAGTGTGGATTCCTGTGCTTTGCTATAAAAACAAAACCAAGCACAACACCTTCTGCGTGTGAGAGCCAAACAGAGCTGTAGATGTCGTACCCTACAGGATCCTCTGCTACCACCTTTTTTAAGATATTTGCTTTGTTTGTTTATTAAAATGTGCTAACGGTGAGCATTTGTAAAATACTGTTGTGCATTCTTACACATTAAGAGCTTCTGAAAGTTGTCAGCTCTAAAAGAAACTCAGATTTGGAACAGGAGGAAACCGTACATGTATCACTTGATGGGATGAAATTTTTAGCAGTACCTGGCAGGAAAAAGGAAGTCAAGTGCTTTATTATGTTCAAGAAAGTCAGGGCATGTTGGAGTTTTCTCGTGGATTAAATTTAATGCTTGGATGGAGACTTTTTTCTTGGGAAAAGTAATGTTTAAGTGGATGAGTAAACTTATGTTAAAGTTCTTCTGACTGAATGTTGTTCAGCTAGCACGTGCAACTTCAAGCCTTTGGACAGAAAAACTGGAGGCTGTTAGATATTGTATGAAGCTTGGAAACTTCAGGACAGCATCTACATGCAGCCGTGACATGAATTGTTTCCCAGTAGCTGTGGTAAAGCTGGCTAGTCTGCAAGCGTGTGATTCAAGCCTAAAATGTTGTGAATTGGCTGAGGACCATGATGAGTAACATCCAGAGGCGAAGTGCTGGATCGGGCTCAGTGTGCCGTCACGGGCTGTGCCTGTGCTGCAGGGTTCAGCAGTGGCTCCTTCAGGAACATCTGCTCTGGCTACAGCGAGCCTGCAACTCAGTGGAGGGGAAGGAAACTCGTTTTCCCTCTCACCCATTCTTTGCTTTCTGTTATAGAAGTCAGGAAAAAAATGCAATTTTAATGGTAAACACATTGAGTCTTATCTGAGGCAGTGATGGCAATAATGGGGGACAAACATTCCCTCGCCCAATTACAGCAAGATTTAAGGGGCTTACGTTAACTGGTGATGATTTCTGCCTGTGGCTGAATAAAAAGAGTTTTTTTTTTTTCTGCCTATGGCAGCATAAAACCAACAATAGCTGTTACCCGACTCCTGTAGTTTCTAAGCAAGGAAAAAACTCGTGAAATAAATCTTTACGGTGTAAGGGCTCTGTGAGTGTATTTTGTAAATCTAAAAAGTTTGGGAATCTGTGTGGATATGATCAAACTTCAGTTTGGTTCTCTCCTTAGACAAAAGTCCCACAACTGGGTGAGCCTTTGTAGAGGTGTGCTGTACCACATAAGAGAATGTGACATAAAGAAACCTGTTGAAAAAACTTAAGAAGGCAGAAACTCCACTATAGACAAGACTGATAACAACACAGCAAAGCTTTTCTGCTTTGACCTCGGATTTTTCCGCTCACTCTTATTCCTAATATACCATTGGAGAGAGACTTGTTTTGTGGCTAACCAGGGTGCTGAAAATTTTCTGGAGTAAAAGATACGGGGCAGGACTGCACTACCTTAACGTGGAGCGTGTAGCTTCTCTCTGTTTGTGCCTGTGCATATGCACTTTGCTGCATATGTTTGCCTTGGACGGATGAAGTAGTTAGTTCTAATTTTGTTCCGTTTAAATATTTGGAAAAAGTCTGCGTGGAGATACTGCTGGCACGTTGTGCAAAATGCATCTCTGATGCTTATTCCAGCATCAGATTTAAATGTATGACTTGTCAGACATAAGTCTTCAGCAAATAAATCTCTCTTCTGTGTGTGGAAAAAAAATTCTGGCTGGTACATGTGTCTTTACTTTTAGCATTCACAGGAGTTGGGTTATCACTTTAACAATTTTTCCCCACCTTCTTTTGTAGGTAGCATTGGTACTTCCTTTCAATGCCAGTCAATCCATCAAGATCACATTTGCAGCGATGACAGTGATAAGGTGAGGCATACATAAATTTTTCCTTCAAAAGATGCATATATATATATATATATATATTTATGTATTGCTTTTACTATATAAAGACTGTTTGTTATGCAGGCGTAGCAGTCAATTTTAAAAATTAGTTTTGAACTCTCTGGCATGTTAAGAAATATACTTTATTCGGGACAATCTCTTAGTAAATGAAGGAGAAATTTATGTTGTACAATATTTTTCTTTTTGCTTGCATTCCCTTGGTAAACACTGGTGGTTTGCCATATTAATGCTCTCAGTTAATACAGTTGCTGCTAATGTTTAGGTAAGGTAGGATGTCTTTGAGGAGTTGTAGCCTAGCTAAGTGTTGAAGTTTATTTGTTTGTTTGTTTTTTGTTGGTACATTTTTGGGGAGTTTTCTTGTGTGTTTTGTTTTGTTTTGTTTTGTTTTGCAACGGCTGTAGTTTCCTGTTCTGCTAATGGGAACTTCAGATTTTACAGGTAGGAAACTGTCACTCAGTGGTGCAGTCTTAAAACACCAACCTGTCCAGTAACGCGTGTTTTCCTAGTCATTTTTGACAAGAAATCACATCCTCAGATTGGCTCACAGTTGGTAGCACACTGGTTGTGCTACCAGTGTTCAGCATTACTTGGATCAGTAGCATAAGTCTGGCATACGGAAGGGAAAAGTTTTCACACTGAACTGCTTGTGAGACTTTCCTTCAAGTTACCGGTAACGTTGATGGGTCTACCTTAGACTTCAACTGTCTTGAAGTAATTAAGAGATTCCAACTTCAACCATCCCTAAGAGATTTTGGAGTAATTAAGATTTTAGAGTAATTAAGCAAATTGATAAACATTCATTCAACATATAACATGTACTACATTGTTTGCAACTATGACACTTCATAGTTAGCTTACTTTTTGGCTTGAAGTGGCATATATTAGTCAAATTTTAAGGATCATTCTTAGAAATGAGATTTGCATCTTAGCGCCTTGATAAATGCAAAACCCCTTGTGTTTTAAAATCCTGGAACAGGTCAATTTTATAGTTACTCCAACTCATCCCAGCGCTGGATTTGTTTTTACTGCAAGTTGCTTTTAGTGCTATACTGCATTTTTTCCCATCTCCCTCTTTTTAAAAATAAGTATGTATTCAGGGACCATGCTACATTTGAGGCTTGGTTTAATATATAGATATTGGGCAAACATGCAATCCAGATTGTGGGATTATTTTGTTTTCTGTTGATTAGCTGGCCATGAATTGTGAAACTCTAACAGCGATATGTTCTCTACTTTTGTTTCCAGTGTCTGAAAATATTCTCGGTAAATTAAAAAAACAACCAGACAAAACCAGCTAAACTCCCCTTTTCTATTATCATTTTTTTAATTTCTTGTTGTGTTGGAGCTATTTTTGAAGATGCTTAAAGACGGAGCTCCTGCGTTGCTTTCTTCTGTACATGCTTGCAGCAACTAGAAATCTTCGCTGTCCTTCCTCTTTGGAGAGACAGAGCTGAAGGTCACTTTCACATGGTGGGTCAGAAGTGGGAAAAATGTGGGAGAGGAAAAAAATAGTGCCAAGGTGAGGGGCAGGTGGTGGAAATTTCCTTTCGGAGCCATCCTGGTGCACCAGCTTCAGACTGGCAGT
The DNA here is from genome assembly GCF_009819795.1 of Aythya fuligula. NCBI lineage: Eukaryota > Metazoa > Chordata > Aves > Anseriformes > Anatidae > Aythya > Aythya fuligula. The sequence goes on along the minus strand of NC_045593.1, from coordinate 56,177,450 downwards.
CCCTTCAGCATTCTTCCTTTCCTGTTGCGTGGAGGAACACCTCTGTTGGGTTGACAGAAAACTGAGGGAAGATGGGTGATTAGAGGGAATCGGGGTGATTAGAGGGAATCGGGGTTATTAATGCTGTTTTAAAGCGTTTTGGAAATCCTGTGAGGTGCTTCACAGGCTTGGGGGGGGGTGGGAATGGGAAGGGGCAGCAGCTGACCTGGCTTAAACTTCAGAAGAGCACATCCAGTGTATACCAGCTACCTCTGTATTGACAGAGGAACTGGGGGAGAGCCTCTTTATTGTTATCCTGATTTCAGCTTTAAGGATGGTGGCTGAAAAACGTGTTTTACTTTTGGGCACTGACGCCACACCTGAGGAGCATTCCTGCCTGTGTGTGAGGCAGCAAGAAGGATGCGTGCTGCCAGCCCCATGCCGTGGAGGCTTTGGGCTTCCCGTCCGAAGCTTTCGGAAACGAGTTCTGTTTCGCTTATTTATATGTCTATTTATTTATTTCTGTGTTTGTTTATTTATTTATTTATTTACTCCGTGAGGCGGTGCGGGGCGGGGGGGGGGGGGGGGAGGGGGGAGCTGAGGGGAGGGAAAGAGGGAGGGGGAGGGGGGCGTGGTCTCTCGCAGGTGGGGGGCGTGGCCAGCGCCCTCCGGCCCCGCCCCTCCCCTCCTTCGCGGGGCGGGGCTGGGGGGGGAAGATGGCGGCGGGCAGCGGCGGCGGCGGGGAGCAGCGGGGGGGCGCGGCCGCAGGTACCGGCAGCGGGGAGGGGGGGCGGGAAGAAAAGGGCCGGCGGCGGCCGCCCCCCTGCACACACGGACAGGCACACGGACAGACAGACAGACAGACAGACAGCCTCTCCCGGCCACCCTGAGAGCTGCGCGGTGCTATGGGCAGCACAGCCGCCCCGCGGGAAGCCGCCCGGCACGGAGCTGTGGTGCGGGGGGGAGCGGCGGGGAGCCCTGGGCATGGGCATGGGCATGGGCATGGGCATGGGGAGGTGCACACGGGCAGCCTGCGGAGTGCCCCGGGGCACGGGCAAATTGGGGAGAAAGCCCCCCCGTGTTGGGCAGCGGGGGCTGTGCTGTGTGACTGTCCCTGCTCTGCAAGGTGTGGGTGCATCGCAGAAGCAGGTCGCGGCTGTGATCCGCGAAATCCATGCCTAAGCTTCTCCACGTGGATTTCTTTCAGTATCATTTGTTCAAGTTGTTGTAGGAGGTAATGATTTACACTGATTGCTGTTGACGATGTAAAGTCACTTGTTCGGCTCCGGTAAGAAAGTTCTTGAGAATTAAATGGTTTCTATGCTCTAATTAAAGAGTAGTACTAAAGTTAAAAGTTGTGCGGTTGTGGATGCAAGTGAGTTCTTCGAGACTCCTATTGAAGCTAGTAGTCTTGTGGTGATTCTAGTGCTTCAGGACTACTTGTAGTAGTAGTTCTGATAGTTCTTCAAGACTGCTATTGCAGATTAAAACTTAAGCTGTTATCTTGTGGCTTTTCAAAACCGTCTTACGTCTCTGTCCGTGGAAAGAAGTCGCTGGTGCATTCAATGGGAATTTGTATGGAGGGAGTGTAAGTCTTACACTCCCTCCTAAAGGTCTTTAATTTAACCTTCGTCAGGAGCTCTTCCTCCCTGTCCCCAGGAGGAACACGAAAGGTAACAGTAAGGGTGCAGGTGGAATATGAAATTTCTTCCTGTTTGGGGGAGTTGTGTTTGATTGTTGGGGCGCTGATGCTTGAAAATCTGGGAGGAGATTTGACAGCCAGTTCGCGCTGGACTCCAGCTTGTGCTTTTCTTCTCTGTGTGCGTTTGCATGGCAAGTTGAATAATTAATTGATGCATGTTCAAATTCTGTTGTGGACGAAACTTGCCCGGGTCTTCTCTGACTTCCAAGGAAGACTTCTCACGGTGCTGGCTCCGGCTTCGCTTGGGACTGCTCCCCTTGGCAGACCAGGTAGCCTTCCTTTGCTTTTTGGTGCCCTCTACTGACTGCTGCTGGCCAGCACGCCTGCAGCTAGGGCTGGTTTCGTCTTCAGCTGCAACGAAACGCCAACAGCAGCAGCTAGCTAAAAGCAGCGGGAGGGAAAAGAAAGGCAGCTCTATTGCACCGTAAGTGTTTTGCTGATTGCTGCCCGACCAGGTTGTCTGGACCGCTTTGGAACTGCTCCTCACTTGGTCGAAAAATAGTTAAGTAGCATAGCGCGCCCTCAGCAGGTACCTTCAATAGGCTTTCCAGCTATAAAAAAAAATCGGTGGCTTTCCTCTCCATCACCACTTGCTCTCCCCTTGCAGAAAAACAGGCTTTTCAGGGTTGCTGTCCTGGAGATTTTTACCTCTTGGTTCACTTGTGATAACTTTTGCCTTTTGTATTTATCACTACAATCATACAGTGTTTAAAAAAAAAAAAAGAAAAAGTGTTTTTTTTGTTGTTGTTGTTTGGTTTTGTTTTGTTTGTTTTTTGGTTTTTTGTTCTTTAAAAAGGGTGCTGTGCTTCTTCATGTGAGCACTGCTACATATCCTAAACTTTATTTCCTTTCTGTTTAAGGAGCCCTTTCATCTGGTGAGTCTTACAGTGTTGCTCCTGTCACTCAGATCTCTTGATGCCTCTGTCCTAGGCAAACTCACCAGTGGCTTGAACTCACCTGTATCTCCTCCAGAGCCTCTTACTGATAGCCTTGTGGCCTGATTTTGCCAAATCTGTTCATTTTTGATAGAACTAGCCATTTTTTTCCTTTCACGTTGCAGCAAGGGTAAGTCATGATTTACGAGCAGTTATGACGTATAATATGTTATGACTTATGTGCTCATAAGTCACCCTGCTGGGGTGAGAGCATTCATAGCACAACTTAGGTCCCTGTTATGTAGGGGCTGTGCCGGGAAGTCTTCATCAAAGCTTTCGGAAATGGTCTTCTCTCTGAGAATTTTTCTTCCTTGCTCAGGTGATTTACTTTAAAAGAATGTAGCGTGATGAATATTCTTGTTGAGCTGCACTTCTAAAAGCTGATTCTTAGAAACCTGTCGTGAAGACACGTTAAAACTACTTTGACACTAAGTGCTCAAGGGGGCGTTTTGTTTTGGTGTCCTGTGTGCATGAATCTGTTGGTAAAATATCTGAACTGAATATGAAACGAGAGGTGATGTAGAGGTTGGAGTCAGTAAGAATAGCTACTCCTTTTAAGTAATGTGGGAGGAACTTGTGAAGACAAATGGCAAAGTACTAAGTGGATGAGTATGGATTTGAGAGAAGTGTTCAGATGTGAACATGCAGTCTGGCGAGACCGGTTACGCATTTTGGCATTTTTCAGTATAGAGTAGGGCTTAGGACAGTATAAGAAAGAGGCACAGATCTCAGTGATCATGGTTCTGAAACACTGAAATAAAGTGGATTTGCATCCTCTTCGTACTGCATATAATAGTGTTAATCTCACTTTACAAATTGTATTCTTTTTAAGGAAATACTGTGTAATACTTCCCTACTTCATTATCAAAAGTCACAGAAATCTGAGGTGTGTAAACCTGCCACAGCAAATTTTACATTGGCAGCCTAACATTGTAGATTGGTTTCCATTTTTAAGCTGTCATTACTAATTTTTTTCTTATCCCGTGGTGATATTTCACAAGCAAGTTTGGAGGAAATGTAGGCTTCCTTTCAGAATGATGTGCCTGCTAGGGACTATTTTGTCTCCAAGAATTAAAATACAGAGTATTTATTTCCTAATCCCACAGAGAGAAGGCCATAAGGGGTTTTCTTCTGAACTATTTTTTTCCTCTGTAACCATAGAAATGGCTATTTAGTGTTTCTTGATCAGTCCTGAAATTTTCATCTCAAGTACTGGTTACATACCACCGATTTTCTTAAATCTCGACTGTCCCTTCTGAAGTGCAGTGGCAGAAAGTATCCCATTTTAAATACCCTGCCGTGTACATGGTGCTCAGTGGTAAACTGTATATATTCACAGGAATACTTCTCCGGACCTCTGCCCTTCTTGGACCTCTACCCCAAGGTATTAGTTGAGTTGCTTTTTGCTGCATTCACAGGAAAACACTCCTAAAAGCCTAGCACAGCATGCAGTGAAGATCAGCTACTGCTTTGATTTGTGTTGTCACAGATGCACAGAATGGTTGAGGTTGGAAGGGACCTCTGGATACCATCTGGTCCAGCCCCCTGCTCAAGCAGATTGTACTGGGTTTGGCTGGGATGTTACCTTTCCCTGCAGCAGCCCATACAGTGCTGGGCTCTGCAATTGTACCTAGAACAGCAGTGGTATCACACCAGTGTTGTGTCTGCTGCTGAGCAGTGCTGACACAGCACCAGGACTCCCTCCAACCCTCCTAGAGGATGGGCAAAAGAGTGAGAAGAGAAACATCACCAGGGCAGCTGACCTAAACCAGCCAAAGGGTTATTCCATACCATGTGGTGTCTCACTCAGCAATAAAAGGTGGAAACAGGAAGAAGAGGGGAGGGGTGGGCTCTTGTTGTGAAAACGTTGGTCCTCCTCCTAAACACCGGCTACGTGTGTTGAGGCCCTGCTTCAGGGACGTGGTCAATCATCGCTCATTTGTGGGAAGCAGAGAGTAATTTCTTTCCTCTGCACTTCCATATAGCCTTTGTTTTGTTTTGTTTTTCCCTTTCCCCATCCCTTTTCCTCTTTCCCTTTTTTTCCCCTTTAGTTAAAGGGTTTAGTTAATAATAACCTTTCCTTATGTGCTCCAGCTCATTCTTCATCTGTGTGTCTTTTCACTGGACTCTCTCGGTACCTCCCTCCCTCAGTTTTGTACTGGGGAGCTCCATGCTACAGGTATTTTTCTCTAAGACTTCTGGACTTACCCCAACAACTGCTTAATTTTGGGCTTCCTTCCACCTACCTGACTTATTTGAGCCAGCTCAGGTTTGGGACTGCCTGTATTTCTTATGGTGTTATGTTCTAGGTATTTTATTACTCTCGTGAACAGGTGAAATGGTGGTATAAAAATTGGTGGGTTGGAGCAGAAGATCTGAATTCAGAAGTTAACACTGCAAAAAGGGTTTTGTGATGGAGCTGAACTAGCACACTAGTTACAAGCTTTTTTTTTTTAAAAAAAAAAAAAAAATCTTAAAAAGCACAACTAAGCCAGCAAAATTCATTGGGCAAAAGCAATTACTCTGGAAAGAGATTCTTATTGCCGATGTTTATTCTGTCATCTAACGTTTCTGTAAAGAGCTTTTGCCAATAAAAACTGTGTGTCATCCCAATATGATTCTGCTGGCAAATTGCAGACAACTCCTTTGTGATGCAGCCCCGTGTCCAACTGGATAATCTTTGTTTATTTTGTCTTGGAAAAAGCATAGCAATTGGTCTTAGAAATAATCTGTTCATAATCCATAACCCTTTTGCCAGTTCTGGTACATTACTCTTAAATTTAAGTTTATTGTGTGTGTTTGCTTCTTTTTAGCAGTTGCTTCTAGATTTGTTTAGATCTAGAAATTGGAGGGAATATTTAAAGGTAATGTCAAGCTTTTTGTATAAAGTCGATGAGCTTTTCATTTGCACCTTGAAAGTTAATATGACCACTTTTTTTTTTTTTTTCCTGTTTATTTTTTCTTGCCTTTTGAATTTTGGTTTAACATTCCTGTGTAGGACAAAGCACGGGGGGATGCCCATTTGTTCAGTTTTCATGGGTAGTCTATCTCATTCTTCCTGAACTGTAGTTTCTGACATCCTTATTTCTCTCTGTACAATTACTAGAAGTTTTGTGAGTTTTCTTTTTTAGCTGTGTGGGGAAGGAGAGGGTGTATGCCCCTATATATATGTCTGGTCAAGGACCATTTCAGTGCCAAGAAGGGAAGCCATAAAAAGGAGCTCTCTTGAGAGACAAACTTGACCAAAAAACGGTAAGGGAGGTGGTGACAGGAACCAAACCTGGTCAGTCAGTAATTAATAGGAGTATGTGGAATGCGGGAGTGCTTCCTGCAGTGAGACCTGATCAAGGACCTCGCCAAATGGGATGATAAGCGAGGGGGTGAAGCAGTAAACAGGACTGAATGCCGGGACTCAGACCTGCCAGACAAACTTAACAGAGACGAAGACCAAGCGCAAACCCAGTCAGCTGCACTAACTGATGTGTTATCAACAAACTGCAGGCAAACAAGGACTTTGCAACCAGTGGGGATGCAAACCTGAGGTCTGGGCTGCTGGAGGGAGCAGGTGGAGCGATGCCAGCAGACGAGGCGGTGTGCAGGGGAAGGGGAACGGGGATGGGCAATGGGGGCAGGCAGAAGAGGGCCTGGAGGGGCTGCCGGTGTGTGACTGTGCCTGATCACCACAGGCTGTCCCCTTTCTCCTCACATCCTTGGTTAATGACCCCTCTGTGGGCTCCCACTCGAGTCCCATGCGCATGGTGGGGACCAAACGCCACGAGGCTGGCAGCTGGAGCCCAACATGGCCGGGCTTGGGCCTGCGGCGCCAGGGAGTGGAGCCCCTGGAGTCTCGGTGCCAGCCCCAGGGCAGGGGCCCGGCACCCTCCTGCCCCCGGGATGGGAGCGCTGCCTGTCCCCAGAGCTCCGCCGGCTCCCTTCCAACGGCTGGGGCAGGGCCGGGGGCCGCAGCAGCAGGTGAGAGGCCGGGCTGTGGGCCGGGGTCCCTGGGCAGGGCTGGGGGAGGCTGGTGTGCATCTGATGGTGGCCTGGGGACGTCGCCTGTGGGCCTGCACCAGGGCAGGAGGGGTCGAGTCTGTGCCCCTCAGCAGTGGGGTCTTGTATATGGGCAGCCCCTCATCAGTGGCAGTTTGTGCAGCTGGCTGCCTCTGTCCTCCAGGTGCGTGCCTCTGAGACGTGTGCTAGGTTTGGATCTGCCAACAGGACAGCAGTGGCCACGTCCCTCAGCTCCATAGCTCCCTAGACACACGGGACTGGGCTCCTCTGGCCACACGGGAGGAATTCCCAGTCCTGGAGCTGCTGGTGGCAGTGGCCACTCCCAGCATAACATCCCTGAACAGCTTCTTTTCCTTGGTCTGTGAGGGGACATTTTTTTTTGTCATCTGCTTACATTCTCAGTATGCAGGAGATCAAGAGCTTGTCAGCACGTTAAAATCATGGGATATGTTAGCACAGTGATGGCTTGTCAAGCTGCTGGAACAGCAGGGAGTACAAATGACTGGTCACGTTGCTTATACTGAAGTACAAGTACCTTTCACCAGTGTTGTTTCTTAGACTAAAGATAAAGATCACAGCAGACTTTTTGTACAGGTAACACACATGAACCAAACACGGGAGGAAAATAGTGGTTTTGCAGTGGACGGAGGAAACCAAATGCTCTTTGAAAGTGTGTATATATATATAAATACATGAGAAACTGCCAAAATACTGCAATAACTACTGCTCAGGCAATTTGGATTCAGAAGGATCTGAACAGTGGGGAAGCCTGTGGTTTTCAGACATGTTGAAATGGGTTGTTGTTGTTTTGTTTGTTTAAGAACAACAAAAAAAAAGTTTTATTTTTTTATACTTAAAAGCAACCAGAAATACTGGAATGAAATACTGTGAAGATGATGTCCAGGAAACAGGACAAGTCTGGAAAACAGACCAGGTTATCAACTTAAGAATTGATAATTAAAGTGACAGTCAGACAAGAGCTCTTCAGAGAAGGAAAAATAATGACATGCGTTCATTCCTCCAAGTCTGTTGGGGAGGAAAATGAGAAACCTTGACACTGAGTTTAGTCAGGAAGCCCTGCTAGCCTGGCTTCAGACAGGGATTTGCAGAATGGAAAGGCAAGGCCAACTTTTGCAGTGAAGAGAGTTTCAGGAAGACACAGGGTGGCTTCATTCGGGTTCCTCCTTTAAAAACAAGGAAACTGCACACTTTGAGGAGGATTCCGAACTGTAATACTGACTTAATTTCAGTCTCTGATGTACAAAACATTTAATTGTCATCTTCTGCTTGAGATAAAAACATCATTAATTTGTTGCTTGTGTAAGCCATGTTTGTATTGTCACTCAAGAGACAAGTGAGAATGACTTTTTTTGTGGAGAAGAGCTCTTCTACCTTCCAATAAGAATATTCTGGCCTTAAAGTTGGTCAGTTCCAAATGGTTGATTGTGTATCACCTTTCCTGAAAAGCACAATGTGCTTTTTTGCCCTGGTTACTACTTTAAAATCCTTAAAATCCTTTTGATTGTGCTACCCAGATGTGGGTTTTTAATGTGTAATAAAAGTGGCATTCCTGAGTTTCAGCTTTTTTAATGTATAGCATTTTAAGTACATGAAAGTATGAAAACAAAGTGGTGTATGTAGGTGAACATATTTTGCTAGATGTTGTCCAGATTAAAACTGATGATTCAGAGATAAGATCTACAATATTTGCCAAGAGAAATTGATTTTTTTTTCAAATTTTTAAGTTCAAGAGTACTATTCCTTAGGCAGTACAATTGTGCGGACATCTTAGAAACATAAAGAGAAAATGATGAATGCTTATTCTTTGAAAATGATGAATGCTTATTCTTTGCTTGAACCATTAGTCTCATCTAGCAGAGGCATTTTAAACATTTAGAGAATGAGAAGTTTGATGCATATTTTGTTTGAAATTAAAAGTTTAGTACAGATTTCTAGACAGGCTTGCAACTTGAAGATGTGAATATAAGAGGTTGCTATAAAATACTGTGCTTAGAAATGCAAATAAACAATCAATCCTGTTCTCCCATCTAAGGACCTACATTACCTCCTCCTAGCTTCAGGTTCTTTCTTTCTCAATATGGGGGGGGGGGGGGGGGGGGAAAACATAATTACTTTTTAAAACTATACTTATATGTCATTCCAAAAATGATTTTATCTTTATTTTCTTTCTAATGTGAAGCAAGTTGAAGTGAAAGCATGGTCGCTTAATGTAGCGAGCAATTAAGCACTTGCTATGGGGTTTGAAATAACATTGTGAGGTAGTAATTTGGAGTGATGATGAAAGCTAGCTAGTTGGCAGTTTCCATCTCCACTGTTTTTGAAGAGGTGCAATCCAGATACAAAATGAAAAAATAATCAAATAACAATCTCTCTTTTTCCCAAAATACTTTCTACAGTGCAGGGTGTGTTAGTGTTACTGCTTGGGGAAAACGTGCCAGACGTAAATTATTGCAGTAGCAGTGGGAGATTGCCAAGCAAAGGCATGTATGGGTTGTGGCAGGGCAACAGCAATTATTTTGTTACTTCACCATGTTTTGTTCTCTGCCAGCTTCACTAAACCTTGTGTCTCCTCCTTCCATTTGACTTTTCCTTCTACACTCACAAGACCCCAGCGTGCCTGCTTTACCTGCATTTTTATTTCCGCTGTTTCAGTTTGAGTAGAGTTGGGCCACAAATCATCCTTCTCTTTGGCTCCTTAGAGTAGGATAGATTAAACAAGCAGCTCTGTGAGTGGCAGAACAACTGTAACTTTGTTTGTGATTTGTCCTATGGTAAGACTCTCTGAAATCTGGTAAGATACATATTTTCACAGAAGCTTTGACTGCTTTGAGGGCAACTGTCAAGCATCTCTTCCAGTTGTTTGTTTATAATGAATTGAAATCCCAAGTGCCTGCAGCCTTCTGGAAGAGTCGCCCTTTACCTGGGCATCTGCTTTTGTGAACCTTCAGGAATATGCCTGTATTTTGACCTGTTTTTTCTCTCGCTGCTTGATACTGAATATTGATACTGAATTTGATATTCAGGTGCAGTGAGTTAAGGAGTTGAAAAGCAGGTTGCATGCATGATCAGCCTGTTTCCCTATGTAAATCACACTAAAAGCAGATGTGGAATTAAAAATGGGCACCCTCACATGTACTTTTTTTTTTCCTTATCATTTTCTCTTCAGTCATCATTCCTAGTGACTGCTTGAATTAAAATAAGGTAGGAGAAAACTCCTATTTCTATTGAAATATTTGAAAGCATGAGGCTGAAGAGAAGTGAAATTTAGTCAAAATGCCCAGAAGTCAAAAGAGGAAAAATACCTTTTTTTTTTTTTTTTTTTTTCTCTTAAACACATGGACAAAACTTAGGAGTTACATAAAGGTATGCTTGCACTGGAAAGAACCAGAGGACAAGCTAAGTATCATTACTAACTTAGTTGTAAAGCTAAGAAGAGGTCTGTAATCTACAAGTACGTCTGCAATGAGACCTCTGACAATCTCTGGATTGCCAGGTATTCTCTGACTCAGTTATCTGCAGTTGTCTGCAAGTTTGAGGCCGTTTCTGTTAATTGAAATAACGCTGCGAGGGACTGAAGTGGGTGAGGTGAGCTGAGCGAGTAAGCTGGGGAGCAGCAAACCAGCAGGGTCTGGCTCGCGGGGGCAGTGTCAGTGAAGTGTATGTGATGTTTGGACCCAAAGGTGGGTGCAGCATGGCTGTTCTTGTGTGGCTGTTTGTGTTCATGAGTTCGGTGCTCTCCGGAGCAGAACATTTCCAGTTGTTAGGCTTGTTACCAGCAAGACAGGTTACACTTCCACAAGAGTAGCGTGGAGGGAAGGGACGTGTAGTGCCTTTCCTGCTGGATTTTTGGTCGCCTTGAGATCTTCTGACAGGAATGGCAGCTGTCTGCATTTAACGAGTCAGCAGCATGGGCACACAATGAAAGCGAGAGGTAGTTACTTGTACTCGGAACCTGCTGGGAGCACGGTGCTTGGAGGTGAACAGTGTTCCTGTCACTGACACCAAAACTTCAGGTGGTACGTAGTCCCAGCAGAGCTTCAGTGAAGTAAACGCACGTAAACAGAAGTGATTTCTTTTCAGATCATGTACAGGTACTTTCCTATGATCATTATTGTACTAATGAGTAGGAAACTGAGCACTTGTGTGCTCAGCTGGCAGAATTAAAATTGGCTGCAGAGCAAAGCTAATATCTGATCAGCCACGTTAGTACAGTCCTCATTGAAAAGGCATGCATCCCAGAGCGCGAGTGGTATCATGAGGGCTGTGCTTATACCTCTTTTCAAGCCTCTGTAAGCTATAAATGCAGGGGCAGGAGGAATGCAAAATAGGACATGCCTTATTTTCCTCATATTACTCTCTTTCCTGAAGCAATTTTTTTTTTGTGCATTGATGTTAAGATTTCAGTATATTCATGCTTCTAAAATATAACTTAGTTATTCATCAGGAGTTAGAAAACAATCACAAATTTGTATTACAAAGGTTGTAAGTAGGTAACTACTTGCAGTTGATTAATTTCATGGTGTTCTAGTGCAGTCTGCAGTAAATCCCTCCTTCTAATGCTAGCTGCAAAGTGATATTGAAGTGTGGATTGTAACTCACTCATCTGAAGGTGGGTTTTTGTTTTGTTTCTTGCACTGGCATAGAGCGAAGACAGTCCTAGTCCCAAACGACAACGCCTTTCCCATTCAGTCTTTGACTACACAACAACATCACCAGCCTCATCACCACCAATGCGACCATGGGAGATGACATCAAACAGGCAGCCTTCTTTGGCTCGTCCCAACCAACACCACTTCTCAGGGGAACGATACAACACACCTGCACGACACAGAAGGAGGTAAGCAATATGTACAGTTTTTTTTTTTAACAGTTTTAAACTGTTTTTAAAACAGTTTTTTATTCTTCCTGACTTCATCTCAAGAGAGGAGTATTTCTGAATAGACTCCTCTATTCAGATGAATCAGTATTTCAGACCAGATCTCATGGTAAATATGTTAACATTTCCTTTGAGCTGTAAATTGTTATATTTGTAACTGAGAAGTTAAAGTAATATAAATTGATTCATCATCCTATAATTTACTGAAGACAACTCAAGGAGTGTTTATTAACATCTTTAATTATTAACCTGATTCTGTTCTACTATGCACTGGAGCAATAATCGTTCAGAACAATGTGAGGAAAAATGCTATTTCTTATCAGGGTACTTTGAAAGAATCACAGAACTGTAGGGGTTGGAAAGGACCTTGAAAGATTGTGTCCAACCCCCCTGCCAAAGCAGGTTCCCTAGAGCAGGCTGCCCAGGTAGGTGCCCAGATGGGCCTTGAATATCTCCAGAGGAGGAGACTCCACAGTCTCCTTTGGCAGCCTGTCCCACTGCTCCGTCACCCTCACCATGAAGTTCTTTCGCATGTCAGTGCGGAACTTCTGGTGCTCCCTCTTGTGGGCATTACCCCTTGTCCTGTCCTCACAAACCACAGAAAAGAGGTTGGCCAAATCCCTCTGTCTCCCACACCTCAGGTATTTATACACATTGATGAGATCCCCTCTCAGTCTTCTCTTCCCCAGGCTGAGCAGACCCAGGCCTTTCTTCATAGGGGAGATGCTCCAGGCCCCGTATCATCTTTGTGGCCCTCCGCTGGACTCTTTCCAGGAGCTCCCTGTCTTTTTTTGTACCGGGGAGCCCAGAACTGGACACAGTACTCCAGGTGAGGCCTGACCAGGGCAAAGTAGAGGGAGAGGATCACCTCCCTCAACCTGCTGTCCATGCTCCATTTAATGTACACCAGGATCCCATTGGCCTTCTTGGCCACCAGGGCACGCTGCTGGCTCATGGTCAACCTGTTGTCCACCAGGACCCCCAGGTCCTTCTCCTCAGAGCTCCTCTCCAGCAGGTCGTCCCCCAGCCTGTACTGATACTTCGGGTTGTTCCTTCCCAAGTGCAGGACTCTACACTTGCTCTTATTAAACCTCATTTGGTTTCTTCCTGCCCATCTCTCCAGCCTGTCCAGGTCTCGCTGAATGGCAGCACAGCCTTCTGGCGTGTCAGCCACTCCTCCCAGCTTTGTGTCATCGGCGTACTTGCTGGGGGCAGACACTATTCCCTCATCAAGGTCGTTGATGAAGATGTTGAACAAGACTGGACCCAGCACCAATGCCTGGGGAACACCGCTAGTCACAGGTCTCCAGCCAGACTCTGTGCCACTGATCACCACCCTCTGAACTCGACCAGTCAGCCAGTTCTCAGCCCACCTTACTGTCCACTCCTCTATCCCACACTTTCTCAGCTTTGCTAGTAGGATGTCATGGGAGACAGTATCAAAAGCCTTGCTAAAGTCAAGGTAGATGACATCCACCGCTCTCCTCCCGTCTACCCAGCTGGTGATGCCATCATAGAAGGCAACGAGGTTGGTTGAGCACAACTTCCCCTTGGTGAATCCATGCTGACTACTCCTCATAACCTTCTTCTCTTCCAATTGCTTGAAGATGGCATCCAGAACAAGCTGCTCCAATACCTTTCCAGGGACAGAGGTGAGACTGACTGGCCTGTAGTTTCCCCGATCCTCCTTCCTGCCCTTCTTGAAGATCAGAGTGACATTGGCTATCCTCCAGTCTTCAGGCAGCTGTTCTTCAGTTCTCCGGGACCTTTCAAAGATGATAGAGAGCAGTTCAGCAATCACCTCTGCCAATTCCTGTAGCACCTATGGATGCATCCTATCAGGACCCATGGAGTTGTGTGCGTTGAGCCCACTCAGATGCTCCTGAACCACTCTGTCATCAAACGGGGGAGCCCTCCATTTCCCAGCCCCTTTGTCCTCCCGCTAGGGTTGAGGAGTCCTGGGGGGAGTCCTTGAAGCAAAGACTGAAGCAAAGAAAGCATTCAGTATCTCTGCCTTCTCAGCATCTCCTGTTACCAGGACACCCCCCTCGTTCAGCAGTGGACCCACATTATCCCTCATCTTCCTTTTACTCTTTACATACTTAAAAAGAACCCTTCTTACTATCTTTTATCTCTTTCGCAAGCCTCATCTCTAGGTGGGCTTTAGCCTTCCTCGTCGTGTCCCTGCAGGCCCTGACAACACATCTATACTCCTCCCAAGAGGACAGGCCCTTTTTCCACATTTCATAGACCTTCTTCTTCCTTTTGATCTTATCCATGAGCTCCTTGCTCATCCACACAGGTTTCCTGCCCCCCTTCCCCAATTTCCTGCGCTCAGGGATGCACTGATCCTGAGCATGGAAGAAGTGTAGTTGAAATGTAGCCCAGCTCTCACAAGCACCCTTGCCTTCCAGCAACCCAGCCCATGAGATACTCCCAAGCAGGTCCTGGAAGAAGTCAAAGTTGGCTCTCCAAAAGTCCAGGGTTGCAATCCTGCTTTTAGCCTTATAATAATCATTATTTGTGTAGTACCATGATTTTTGTGCATTAAAAGTCTAAATTTTTTACATGGTTACTTTCAAAGGACTTTAAAGCACAAGTTCATTACCAATGTTCAGTAATAGTTTAGATCCCTGTGCTGGTTATTCATCTGAAGTGCTTGCCAGTAACTTGGGAAGCATGTAGAGCTGTGTATCTGGACGCACTGGATTTTGCTGAATGAAACTTGTAGTTTCTTTATTATTCTGCATAGGAAAAATACTGTTTTTCTTTTTTTTTTTTTTTTTTTTTTTTTTCCAGATAATGTTAATCCATTTGTTTAAAAAAAATAATAAAAATATTCCATAGGTCATGCAAACTTTTTCTGGTTGTGCTTTCTCATGATTCTGAGTCCATAAAAAAGTACACGTACACCATTTAACATTTACCAAAGTGTAATTATGAGAAGCTACCTTGTCTAAGTCCTGGTGTCAGAGAATTTCTGTAATTGGTCTTCCAAAGCACTGGGGTTGCCATTCATAGCTTTTCTCTATTACTACAGCTTTTCAAAACAAATATGTTGCATACACATTTATGCCAAAATATTTATTTAGACCATTTCTGTTTTGTAGCAGGAAATAACTTTAAAGCAACTTCAGTTACCAGAAAAATCTTTTGCATTAAGTGTTAATCAGCTTTGTGGTTAGAAATCGTATATACCAGTTTTATGGTAAATTATGTGAATTTACCGGTTTATGGTAAATTATGAGAAAATTATGTGTATTTTATTAGCAATACAGAGATGGAGAGTGGAAAACACTTCTCAGAAAATAAACTGTGACTAAGACATACAAATACATCAAATTGTAAATTGAAGTCCTAGGTGCTCAGAATAAAACATGTTTTATGTGTTCTGACATGATAATTTGAAAGGAGAACGATGGCTAGGCTTTTTTTTTTTCTGCTATTATAATTCAGCATCAGGCCTTCTGTCTGACCTGGAGTGAATGACCATTTGTTTCAGTTTTAAGACAATAATGGCATAACATCTGTATGAATTAGAGCAGAAAAGTAGCAGCTTAAGACATGGTATCGTATACTTACAGTATCATCTGAATAACTGGTATGATGCTCCCCCTTTTTCTGGAGTGCATCAGTTTCACTCAGAAAAAAAGTTGGACTCAGCTTGAGCAGGCTTTGTTTTGCCAATTTGTTGTATTTGCTAATACGAAAGGAATAGTGAGAGTGAAGCATATTACATTCTCTTTGACACTCTCTTGGAGAGGATATGCTCTAGTGGTTGCAGCCCCTTCTGTTTCTTTGCTGCATCTTGGCTCCTTCAGCCTGTTCTGTAACTGGGAAACCATTTTGTCCCATGTAGCTTTACTTTGCTGTTGCCACTGGGGCATGCAATTTGTACCTTCCAATCTCCTCGATACAAATTGGAAGTATTGGGGGATGGTCTTGTACTTCCAGGGATGTACCAGGGTGAATCACACAGAATCACAGAATTTCTAGGTTGGAAGAGACCTCAAGATCATCGAGTCCAACCTCTGACCTAACACTAACAGTCCCCACTAAACCATATGCCTAAGCTCTACATCTAAACGTCTTTTAAAGACTTCCAGGGATAGTGACTCCACCACTTCCCTGGGCAGCCTGTTCCAATGCCTAACAACCCTTTCAGTGAAGAAGTTCTTCCTAACATCTAACCTAAAACTCCCCTGGCTCAACTTAAGCCCATTCCCCCTCGTCCTGTCACCAGGCACGTGGGAGAACAGGCCAACCCCCACCTCGCTACAGCCTCCCTTGAGGTACCTGTAGAGAGCGATAAGGTCGCCCCTGAGCCTCCTCTTCTCCAGGCTGAACAAGCCCAGCTCCCTCAGCCGCTCCTCGTAGGACTTGTTCTCCAGGCCCCTCACCAGCTTCGTCGCCCTTCTCTGCACCCGCTCAAGCACCTCGATGTCCTTCTTGTAGCGAGGGGCCCAAAACTGAACACAGTACTCGAGGTGCGGCCTCACCAGAGCTGAGTACAGGGGGACGATCACCTCCCTAGCCCTGCTGGCCACACTGTTCCTGATACAAGCCAGGATGCCATTGGCCTTCTTGGCCACCTGAGCACACTGCTCAACACTTGTTGAACTTGTGAGAAACGTCTCAAATAATTTTCTTCAGACAGGGTCTTCTATGAAACTATTTTATTTGCGACTGCAATGGCAGGCATCCTGCAATTAGGAGTGCATTTTAGTAAAAAAAAACATGACCTTTTATTCCCTATTACCCGACACCTGATCACCTCCCCTGTTTCCTCATTGCCTGAGTACTACAGGTTCTCAAGCTACTCAACACTCCTCTATACCATGTGTGTACAATTTTTCTTTTTTTTTCAACTCTTTAATTTCTCCTTTCTTATGTTTAGAGAACTTGTGATCTTTGTTTTACTGTTCTCACACTGCTCATCCTGTTTTTCTCAAGCTTCTACCTTATTTTGGAGCAGTGAGGCCTTCTACTGTCCACTTACCTACTTAGCATTTCTCCTTATGTAATTCTCTACTGCAAAAACACAACTTTGTTTCTCACACTAGTACTGGAGGTGTTCAAAAGATGTGTTGATGCGGTGCTTATGGACGTGGTTTAACAGTAGTCTTGGCAGTGCTAGGTTAACAGTTGGGCTTGATGATCTTAGAGGTCATTTCCAACCTACATAATTCTATGATTCAGTCCTTTACCCTTCCAAATAAATGAGAAGCCTCTCAGTCAAAACTTCTAATTGTGAATTTGTTACTTGTGTGTGCCTGATTTTCTGAGTGTTGAGCCTGAGCTGCCGGTTTCTGATTTACAGAAGTTTTGGCTCAAGATAGTGGCAGTTCTGCTCATAACATACGTGTAATTATATAAGACTATATTATCAAATCCCACACATGTAAATGAGTTACTCAAACGAAGTAGATGCTGTGGTCTATTTACACTGCAGTTCCCTGCACTGCAAAAGAACGATTACTGCAGTCACAATTTCCTGGTGTCTGCCAAGGAGATGCCTCTGAGGCATTCAGTTATTTGGTGAACATGTGAGAGCTGAAAAAAAAATCATGTTTCTCCAGAGGAGTCTACTGCTCTGTCCGTCTCACTAAGTGAGCAACCATTCTTTGGTGTGGCTGGAGCACGGAGCATAGGGAAATCTGTAATCATACAGTTAAGGATTTTTGCCTAGAATAAATGCATAGAAATCTTCTGAAGTTTGCTGTCATTTGTGCATTTGTCCTGGCAATCCCACTGTCATCTTTCTAACAGGTTAATATTTATATTGGAGTTCTCCAGCTTTCCTTGATAGCATTAAGCTATGCTCTATTAAGCACTTCTGCGCTGAGATAAGTGTCAGCTCTAAAGATCTTGGCAAGTTTGTTGGTAAGAAATTGTGTTCCAGTTTAATAAATCTGTTCCAGTAACATTTTCAAGTTTACTTTTTTTCTTTGATATTTGATTTTCATGTGGTTTTAGTTAATAGGAAGGGCTTGTGGCATTTGTATGATCTCTAATCTTTTTAATGTGTTTCCAGTCCTCCTGTTCGGCGTCAGAGAACAAGGAGAGATCGCCTGTCTCGACATAATTCCTTTAACCTAGATGAAAACTATCACCGTTTCTCCTATGGACAACAGCAAGCAATAGAAGAACCCAGAGCCTTTCATCCACCAAACGTATCTCCTCGTATGTTGCGCCCAGCTGCTCACCCGCCACAGCAAAATGCAATGATGGTTGACATTCACGATCAGGTAAGAGTTTCAGGGTACAAACAGACAAATGTCACAGATTTTTTTTTCCCAAATCTTAAGATCCCTCTCCACCCCGAATTAGTTGGCTATGAAAGTCACATTATCACTAAATTCTGTTTGTCCTCTTAGAAGTTATTTTTGTTGTGTACTGTTATTGATGTATGAAGTGCTGCAGTGGCAGTGGGGAAATAAAAATTTCAGAGCGTTAGTAAAGAAGATTGAAAGTTAACAATTTTCCAATACACCTACTGGCATAGTGCTATAGGCCTCCTGCCCACCCTTGAAGTGCTTTTGCTTCTGAAGTTAATTTAATGTGATTAAGATGTAAGATGATAATCAAGAATGTGTTCTGTTTCACATGAAGTGCCTCTCCTTAGCACAGGAGCCTATAAATTTTTCAAATAAGTTATTCAGAAGTAGAATTCACAATGCCAATAATTGGCTGTGAACATAACAGCAGAAACATGACAGTATTGTCACAGAACCAAATTAGTCATCCAGACCTAATCAACTCCTTAAATTACATGAAAAAATGAAATCTGTGGTTGGTCCAGAAAGCAAATAATTCCTGAGACAGGAATTGGTACAGAGTTCATAAATGAAGACCCATAAAAGAAGCTGACTTACTGATGTAACCTTTTGTTGTTGTGCAAATCAGCAGGCTGCAGCACAAGTGCATTAGTTGCTACACAGTCATGAACTAGTTATCTGGACGTCCACTTCTCAAACTGCACATGCATGGAATGCAACTCTTAACTGCCCTGCTTGAAAGCGTACCTGCATTCAGTGCAGCTGCATACAACTGATGCGCTGTACTACATCTGCAGAGCAGAGCTCAGTGAGGAAGTATTTGCATTTGGGACCAAGTGCAAGGGTGGAAGCTAACCACCAGTCTAGCCACCTCACAACGTAGCGTTTAGATGAACAACTGTATTGCTGCAGCATCTTAAAAATTCAAAACATGCTCTTGCTTTGTGTTGCAAGATTACATCATGACAAGCCTGGATAAGCAGTTGTTCCATCCCACTGCCTGTACCTTCCAAGCACCATCTATGATCAGATGTCAGTGTTTCCAGACTAACTGAGGTCTTCTATGGTGATGTTTTATACTTCAGAGACAGAATCATTAAGAGGTCGTTTTTTATTCTTATTCTGAGCATTTCTGAATCACACCCAGCATTACACTGTATGCCTAATTTTTGTACCTGAGCCAGAACCAGGTCAAATTCAGTGTCTCTCCTGAGAGTGGTCTCTGTCATCAGTGATACATATGTTGAGGCTTTAAGTTCCATACATTGATCCGTGTTCTTGTTTTGGCCTCTATGTCTAGCTGTACACTACCAGTTCAGTAAATTAGCTGTCTTTAATCATTCTCACCTTCCTGATGAGCTGTCCTTGCTTGTTAATTTCCCATGAGTGAGTTCTGTTTTAGCAGAACAAGAAGGAAGAATGAGCTTCTCTGAAGTAATTACTTTCTGTGAATCCATGTTTCCTGACACTAAGGCTTTCTGGTTTTATCAGAGCATCAGAGATTTCTTACTTGGTGTTAAACAAACAAACCAAAACAAAATAAGAGCCTTGGAAGTTTTAACATTTTAAAATGAGAGATCCCTCTCCACCCTGCCCAGAAACTGCTGATCAGTGAGTAGTATTCCAATGAGAAAAGTATTTGAAAGAACAGGAATTGCAGTCATGTGCCTCCTTTTATAGACCTTCATTGTGAGTATATTTTTCCTGATAAGTAAGTAAAGGCTTGTTAACTTACCCAGCATGCTGTTAAGAGTTTACAGTAATTAAGTTATTTCAACTGTTTTTTTTCTTTTTGCTGCAGATCCATCAGGGCCAAGTTCCCGTCTCATACACAATGACAACAGTGGCTCCACACGGCATACCACTTTGCACAGGCCAGCACATCCCAGCCTGCAGCGCACAGCAGGTCCCAGGGTGCTCAGTGGTTTTCAGTGGACAGCACCTTCCAGTTTGCAGTGTACCTCCGCCTGTAAGTGGGCTTCTGTAGTTTACACCAGATCCAATCTTAAACAGAAATTGCACCTTGGAGCTCCCACATCTGTGTGGCTTTAATTACACTGGAAAATGACATATTTTTTTCCAAGTGCTAAATTGTAGTGGCATAGCAATGCAGGCCTTAGAACTGGTAAGCATATGTATGTTGCTTACATACCAGCTTAATAGTGCATGACTGTTCTTAGTGTAAAGTCCTGATGGCTTTTTGTTCTAGTGACATGCTGGTTTATTATATGATTTCATATCAACAGCTGTTTTGTGTACTTCTAGATTTTTAGAGGAACACTTCTAAGACTTTTATTAGTTAACTAACCAAGAAAAAAATCATATTTTATAGAGACCTCTCTCGTGGATTGGTTATACAGAAAGGTCTGATATTCCAAATTTACTTTTCTTCTGAGAAGATGATCTACTGATCCTGAATGATCAGTAAAAGCTGAGAAGTGCTCTTCTGTCCGGAATGCTCTCAAAAAAATGAAAATATTCTTCAATAATGTCTCTCGGCCTTTCTGGGAGTGAAATAAAGTGCCTTGACTGACTTACCAACTTTGAACATAAAAGAATCTGAACTATTTTCTCAGAAACATTCAGATATCAACTTATAGATACTACTTTCCATTTAATAGCATTCCCATGCTATGTTATTCTGTAAAAATTTCACCTTTAAGTGCCAAAAAAAGCCAGGGCTGAACAAATGAAACGGGTACACCTGAGAAGTTTTAACTGTACAAATGAAGGTTGTAGAACCTGCTGGTAGAGTCACAACTATTTTTTTAACCCTTTTCTAGTATAAATCAGCAATATCATACATAAAAATTATATAGTCAGTGTCCAGTAACTACTTATAATGTTGGTATATACATTGCCAACATCTGCCAGCCGTGCATTTCCTAGCAGTGTGTAACTTAGCTTTTCCTCTGTTGCATGTTCTGTGACCAGAGAATATCAACTAGCCTGTGGCACTGAAACAAAACTCGTGGTGTGACCACCTATTTCTTTGTTCAAGCTGATTCTTGAAGAGTGAGGGTGATGTGCACTCACGTTGTCCAGAAGCCATTTATCCCCATGAGAGACAGTAAGCACTTAATCAAGTGTGTTGAGAGGATGGATGGACATCAGGAATTAATCAAGGTTGAAATTACGTAATGTCAGCAGGCAGACTTTACACTTTTTTCTGTAAAGTCACAGAATAATGTAAGTTACAACAGGGCTCTGGAAATCATCTGGTGGTCACCAGTTTCCAAGGATGGAGATTGCACAATTGTTCTGAGCACCTGCTCCAGTGTTAGTATGTCCTTACAGTAAAGAGCTGCTTCTGATTGGAATCTGATTGGAATTTCCTTGGTTGCAGCTTGGTTCTATTGTTTCTTGTCCATTCACTGTGCCCCTTGAGGAAGAGTCAGGTACCCATTCTTATGAATTAGATGAAGGCAGGATTAAGGTCATTACTTAGTTCTCTCTTCTTAAGGCAGAACAAATCCAGTTCTGCAACCTCTTCTTTTATGCAGTGTGATCAAGGCTCCTTGGTCTTTTGGCAGATCCATCTCAGCATGTCAGAGTCTGGTTTTGGTACTGAGAAGGCCAAAACCAGACACAGAACCATCCACTAGGACCAATCTTTGTTTTTCTTGTATATCCACTCTGCAGCCAGTCTCAAAGTGTCCTGATCCATGAGGTTATTCTGTCCCAGTACCAGACTTCATATCTTGCCTTCATTGAGCTTTGCATGGTTCCTGTCATCTAGTTTCCCCAGACTGTAAAAGTACGTTTGAGAGACATCACTGCTCTCCAGCATATCATCTTGCTCCCCCTGACTTCACCTGTGAACTTTGCAGTATCATTTTGTTGCTTTCACGAAATTAGTGTAATTCAGTATATATGCAACTACAAAACAAACGTTATCTATAAAAGATCTTCATCAGTTCTGCTGTTTGAACTTATGCTACTGTAAGTTTTAGAAGTTTTCCAAAAGTCTGAATGAATAAACAAATAGTTTGCATGATCTTTCAAGTGGAAAGACATGAAACTTCATTTGCTCTTACTTGAAATTTAAGTAAGCATAGCACAGATCGTTCCCAACGTATATTGCAGATACTGCAGTAACATATCCTGCAGCTAATTGTTACTGTACAGAGTCTTGGGATGAAAACTATTTTATGGTATTCTCCAGAGTACTTCCTGTTTTAAAGAGTAGTCATGTTGGACAGGCAAATTTATCTTCAACTACTTTGGAGAACAGTTTTCAATGTAATGAACTATAATAACTGTTTTAACAGAAACATTTCTCAATGGTATTTACTTTTTTATAAAACAAGATAGTAACTCAAAGAATAGTCAGCATTTAAGAAAAACTAATAAATTAATCTGATACTGTTTCAGTGCATCTAAATGTGTTTGGTGATGACAGTGCATAGCAATGAAGTAGTGATTCCACCTTCACTAGTAACGAATTTTAAACTGGATCTATCATTCTGCCATTATAGTTAGCATGTTTAGTATATGTTGTGTGACACAAGACTCAATGAAAGAGTGAGAGATCAAAACTGTCATCTACATGACTTTGTAAAATTTCATAGGCTTTGCAAGTAGGGTGGTGGAGTTTTAAATTTAAAACTGTCTTAATAAAAAACTGTCTTAATAAAAAACTGTCTTAATAACCATCTTTGCTTATACAAGACAAAGGTACCTGTTGTTTTACAGGTAGCAAATATGTTATGAATTGCTCTTTTAATGGCTAAAAATGCAACAGGAACGCCTGACATTCTGGTAACACTTCAAAGATCAGGAAAAAAGAGAACAAAGATTTTCTTGATCCTCTTCATGTTTAGAAATGGAAATAAAACTGAACTCTTCCATGAAGCACATGCACACCTTCATCATATGTGTGTTCAAACTTCAGTGCCCAAAGTTGCTTTCATATGAGTAACTGCAAAGACGAGAGAACAAGGGCTACTTCCCACAGTAGGTGTATCTCACCTGATTCAGAGCACAAGGCTCCCCTCGAAGTGCAGAACTGAGCAGAGCTTATGTGTTATTCTTAATAAATAAAGCAACATATGTTTTAAGGCACAGGTTGATGTCTGGGAGTCCCTCAGCTACATCTACAGCTTAAAATGTTTGGAACAGTTTTGCTTTCAGATGCCATTTTGAAGGTAAAACATGAGAAAAAGTTAGCAGGGTAAACATATCCACTTTTTACTTAGGAGTTTGTCTGATACTGAGTATTGAAAATCCCACTGACCTCACAAGAACTAAGAGCTATATCGCACCTAGCAGATGTCACACTATGGTATTTTTGTAGCCTGCATGGTGCTAGTTACTGACCATTGTGTATTAGAACAAGTTACTATTTGTGTGTTTTGGAGGCTCTTCCAAGGAGGCAAGAGAACTGCTTTCTTTTAATGACATCTTTCCATGATAAGCATGGATTGTTCTAGAGGGAGTGTTTGTGCTAGAGTCAAAAATGTGTTGTTTTCATTTTATTTCAGATGCTTCAGGCATGTTCGGTCCAGCACCTACCAGTACCGTACGCAGCATTTCCACCCCTCATTTCTAGTGACCCATTCCTTTTTCATCCTCCTCATATCGCTCCACACCACCCTCCTCACTTGCCTCCTCCAGGACAGTTTGTTCCTTTCCAAGCACAGCAGTCGCGGTCGGTAAGTAATGCTTCTTACCCTCTCTCCTTAGGATTGGTATGGCTGAATGGGCAAATAGTGCTGATACCTTACTCAGGAAACAGGTGGAATTTGTTTAAAGTTACAGGTTTTTGCCCTGATCCTTCCTTAGCAAGTCTATAGCTACTTAGTGTGAAGATGAAAAAATAAATTTAAAATTCACCCTGCTTCTCTTCAGATTTCATCAGCTGTTGTCTGTGCTGTGTCTCCAGGGGCCTTTACTCTTCATCAATAAGATGTATATCTTCTTTACCAATGGTTCCTTCAGGTGTTTCTTTTCCAGAAAGCCAGAGAGAATCCAGAGGAAGCTGTGTAGAGCAGCAGTGGTCTACATTACTTAGAAGTAGAGGAAGGTTTAGCAGAGAGATAAGGAAGGATGGGATGTTACTCTTATTACATGCTTCCCCAGTATTACTTATCAGTTAATTTTTAAACGACCAGTGGTTTTGCTAGAACATGATGACCGTAGGGCTTCCAGGTATATTTAGGAGCCTACAGTCTCTTTTTTTCTTTTTTTTTTTTTTTTTTTCACTTACAGAAGTTATTGGCACTTCTTGTTTATGCTGACTTGGCTTAGTGATAGGGACTGTGCAAATATAGGAACATGTGACCCTGTTCTGGATTTGGGGAGAGAAGCTAGGTTTTTACTACTGGCATATGGCTTGTACTGTGGGTCTGTCAGTATCCTCCCATCCATTTGTTTGCCCCTCTGACCAGAAGATGCCAATATTCCACTAATGCAGAAAGAGTTTCATTAATTACAAATGTTGCTGAGACCTATCCATGCAGTATCTCAGGTGTGGCTAACCATTGTAACAGCTTTGTTACGATGATGGTCAGCATAAGAAGGAAGCGGAGTTTTCCTTTGCTGCCACAAGGTGGGATTCGTAAGCTGAATTTCTCAAAACGGTGGAATTTAGCATCAGGAACAGAAAGGTGTGTTAATGAAACAGTGACAACTTCTGGTGACAAGTTCTTCAGAACTGTTGGGCCTGGTGGATGTGCTGCAACTGACCAAATTACAATGCTGAACTGGAATCTCACAGTTCTGAAACCACCGGACTGTGCTCTGGATGGGACTTCTTGCCTAATCCTCCTAGGAAAGCACCTGCTTGATTACTGGCTGTCATTCACAGTTTAATATCATTAAAGTCACCATGCTCACTCTCCTCTTTTCAGATTGTCTTGACACAATTTCAGTTCTCGTCTTTGGTTGTTTATTTTTTTCTTTCACATAGTTTTACAGTGAGAGCAGCCTGGCAAGAAGGAGAGCAAATATTTGTCCTGCAAAATGCAAGAGACAGGAAATTACAGCCACTCCTTTATTTGCTAGATCGCATAAATTCCTAGTCAATAAGCATGGCTAGCTGGAAAAGGTGAATTTATATCAAATGTGTAGTGCTATCTTTGCTTTTTGGTAGTGTTAATGACACAGGAATTGTTCGTATTCTGTCAAAGTGAGTACTTTAATTTTTTTATCCCGTACAATTGGCCGCAGAAGGGCAGAGTATGCATCTGGGATTTCAGTTCTTTAATGGGGAAAAATTGCATCTCTATTACCACAGCAAAGATTTTTTTTTATTTTTTTATTTTTAGCCACTTCAAAGAATTGAAAATGACGTGGAACTGCTCGGTGAACATCTTCCTGTAGGAGGTTTTACGTATTCTCCCTCAGCCCATCCACCAACACTGCCTCCCTCAGCTCCTCTCCAATTCTTAACCCATGATCCTTTACACCAGGAGGTGTCATTTGGTGTTGTAAGTATTGCTTTCTGCATGACACACTAATTCATGCTGCGCTGACCATCTTGCTCGCAATTCTGTACTACATTTTGTCAAAAAGTAACACTTCTTGCCGTTGTCCATTAATGGCTAAAGCTGCAGCTGTGGTGTTTCCTTTAAGCTCGTTTAAATCAAGTTAAGGATAACCTATGTATTGATACTAGTAAATAATTTCTGACAACATTATCTGCAGAGAGAGTGAGTGATAGCAGTTACTTTGAAAACGTTTCATATTACCATACAGTCCAGGACTTCCACTGCAGAAACTAGTTTGTGTGGTTTTGAAAAGCTCTTGTCACTTATCTTGTAGTTAATTCTTCATCTGTAAGGTGAGTTTCTACAAGTCAGAAAAACTAGAATGGTTTAAAAATAGTTCTTTTCCAGAGTGTTTGTAATGTGCTGTCCTGGTTTCAGTAAGGACAGAGTTAATTTTCCTCCTAGTAGCTGGTAGGGTGCTATGTTTTGGATTAGGGTGAGAGTGCTGATAACACGCTGATGTTTTAATTGTTGTAGAGCAGTGCTTACCCCCAAACAAGGAGGTCTCAGCTTCTCACTGTCCTGTTAGCGGGCAGGCTGGGGGTGCAGTAAGAGCTGGAAGGGGACAGGACCAGGACAGCTGACCCTAACTAGCCAAAGGGGTATTCCATACCATATGGGGTCATGCTGAGCAATATATAGGGGTGGCTAGCCGGGGGGAGGGGGCCGGCTGCTTGGGTATTGGTGGGGCATCGGTCAGCAGGTGGTGAGCAATTGCATTGTGCATCACTTGTTTGTACACATTATTAGTAGTAGTACTATTTCATCATTATTGTTATTGTTGTTATTATTTTCCTCTCTTAATAAACTGTCTTAATCTCAACTCACAGGCTTCACTTTCCCATTTCTCTCCCCCATTTCAGAGCAGGAGGGAGGAGGGTGAGCAAACAGCTGTGTGGTGTTTAGCTGCTGGCCGGGTTAAACCACAACATGTGCCCACAAGCAATTGTATGGAATGCTTCCATACTACAGACTTCCATATTACGGAAACAGCCAAGGTTGATTTAAGGCACCTGTCTAGAGGGCTACAAGCAGTGCAGCTGCAGCAGTACAAAACAATGAAACCTGGTCTGGGTTAAGATCTGCACTGAAATCTGTGCTTTGTGGTTAAGCTACGTCCAGTGTCTGTGCTGCTTCCATGGTCTCTATGGTGCACTTCAGTTTGCTATGTTGTTTTGTTTGAAAAAAGCCTTTCCCACATGTGCAATGCTTGAAGAAATAACTGCAAGGCAAGACTAGGTGGATTTTTTTCAATTTTGACCTGTGCATCAAGTCACCGGAAGGTTTTAGAAGCACATTGTCACTTAAACCTTTACATAAGAATGAAATTTTAGGACCTGTGAAGACACTGCTAGCTTTGCTTTATCAGTCTCTTGAAATCAAGCAACATAGTTTAAACTACAGTTGCAAACATTTTTCATGAAATTTTCATTCACTGTGAGACACTTTCAAAGACACTTAAAAACTTCAGTAAATTGCTTGGATTTTATTCACATCATCAAAAAAATCTGGAGTTTTTCCTGATTTCCATGTTCACTCATTAAAAGTAGATAGAAAACAAAACAGCATTTTTTTTTTTGCAAGATATATATAATCTTTCCTCTCTGGTGTTTTTGTTCTGTGTTGCATACAGTGGAATAAAGTTTTATTATGAATAATCGTACAATGTTTTATAAAGCAATCCTAAGTATTTATAAAATTTCTCCAGTGGTTTAAAATGATTTTCAGAAAAGCTTAGTATTTTTCAAGTGGTCATTAATGTTCTCTTTAACAGTTATGGTAGAATGGCTGCATGCCTGATTCTCTTTCAATCAATGAACTGAAAACGGAACACAGCACTTTATAATATTTCTGAGTTGCAGAATTCATAGAGCAGTAAACCTAGTATTTACTCCATCTAAATTGGGATCTTACTTGCAAGAAAAAGACCCTGTTTTTTATATTGTGTTTATATGTAAGTCCATGGCTATTAGTTATGTCTCCGTTGTAAATTTAAGAATTTTATAGCTAAATTACTGGTGGTGCTGGGCTTCTGTATGTTCTTAAGTTTCAAACATGAAAGAATAAATACTGTTTACTGAAGATTTTGAGTGCTCTTTGTTCCAAAAAAATAAATGCCTTAAAGCCTTCAAATTCGAATTCAATAATGGTATGTGAGTTTCCTTTTAAAAAATTACTATAATTTTTTTAGTACTCTGAATATTTCTGGGAAAATATAATTTACTAATAAGTGGAAAATTTCTACTATATAGGTTCCCATTTTACTAGGTAAAACAAGGAATTTTGAACAATGACACCATAAACCTAAATACATGTATTTAAGTGAAGAGCCCTGTTTTATCCATGGAAATTGAAGCTGTAGGCTTGACCATCTCTTTAGGCATGGTCCAGATGCAGGAGTTGTACTAATTTAACTCCACAAGTACAGCTTAAATCTTTCAGCGCCTCTTCAATGTAAATGTAATTATATGCCACTGCTTTCTTAAATCCTGCTTAGAGATTTTGCTGTAGTGCATTGTAGCAGTGCCCCATAGAAGGCATTAAAGCATTATACTAACCAAAGAATTCATGAAGATAACAGGTACAGATCTTTAAAGGTTTTAGTTTAAGATTTAAGTCTTCTCCACTCAACCACTTGTGCACAAGCCTGCATAATAGCACCAGGCTTAAAG
Source organism: Aythya fuligula (assembly GCF_009819795.1). NCBI lineage: Eukaryota > Metazoa > Chordata > Aves > Anseriformes > Anatidae > Aythya > Aythya fuligula. Next base: position 56,149,486 of record NC_045593.1, on the reverse strand, counting down.
TAAGTCACTAGTTCATGTCCTGTCTGTTTCCCAAACCAGCTGACATGGGGACTGAGCACAATAGGTGTTGCCAGGATTCCTGCTGCATGTCACTATTGCTTAACATGGAATGGCATGAATTTGTTCCTGATAGGAATTCCTATTTCAAATTTTTGTAAGAGAGGCTTAGATTTTTGGACTTGAGCAAAGGCTGGATTTTTTCTAATAAAGTCTTATTGAAAATGGATTTTGATATTCAGATATACTTTTATTTCATGGTTAGGTAAACCACACATTGAATCACAGGATAACAGTGGTTGGGGTTGGAAGAGGCCTCTCAGGTCCTGTGGTCCAGCCCCTGTCCTCAGTCAGGGACACCTAGCGCTGCCCAGCACCGTGTCCATGCAGCTGTTGAATATTTCCTAGGAGGGAGACTCCATAACCTCAAAGTTCCACTTCCACAAGTTTCAAATGACACTTTCTTTCTTATCTCTTGTAGCCGTACACACCGTTCATGCCTCGAAGGTTCACAGGGCGCAGCAGGTACCGATCGCAGCAGGCAATACCACCATACCCCTACCATCCTAGCCTACTACCTTACGTGCTGTAAGTTCCAAGAACATTTTCTTCCATGTAGGCTTAACGAAGTGAGTTAACCATTCCCCTCAACAGGAATTTGCTATCTTCATGCTTGAACTCTACCAGAGAACAGGCATAGGCTGCACCAAAAAGGAGGAAAAGTTCAGTTCCTGTGTGAAGTTTTCAGCCTGTTCTGAATAACATACACACTTAGAGAAAACACAAGTGAAGGATTTTGTACAATATACTTTTGTGTCTGTACCTCTTGTTTCTGAACTCTCCATAAAGATGACTTCAATATGGAAGTTCATCAGTAGCATATCCTGATTATCTTCATTATGTGTTGTAGACTTTAAAAAATATATATAAGCTTCAAGAATTTTGTGTTGGAGTTAGGAGAATTTAGGGTTCCTGATCATTGTTTATGTTTTATACACTTAAAGAAATAAAATATTGTTTAAGTCCAGACCATAAATGCAATGTCAGTATTATTATCACACCTTATAGTAATGTGTGATAATCAAGAGGTCCATATTGGTGATAATGCTAAACATTATTATAAGTATCAGTAAAGACATGCATGCAGTTAAAAAGGCCACACTGACAGTATCAGAAATTGGCAGAATTAGCTTTTCCCTTTATCCTTTCATATCAAATATATATTCGTGATTCCAAACTTAACATTTTTATCAGTTCTGAGAACTTGACATTTTGAGAGGGATCGATAAGATAACTTTACCTGTGCTGTATGTTTTTGTGCTTTCCTTCAGCAAGATGCTGAGCCTTATCATTGTTTGCTCTCATAGATCAATGCTTCCAGTGCCACCTGCAGTTGGACCACCTTTCAGCTTTGACTTGGATGTGGAAGATGGGGAAGTAGAAAACTACGAGGTTGGTGCGCAAAATGAAAATACATTTAAAGAATAGATTTAGATCAAGCAATACATAAAATGGAGTTATATTTTGCATTTTATCCTGGTTTTGCCTTCCAAATAAATATAATAACCATGAAGACAGAATCCGGAAACCATCCTTTCATATCTGTTTGTAGCACTGGATATCTTAGGTGCTTAGCTTTACCTTTTACCAGTTGCTTTTTCCCAGAAAACACCCTTCCAAACTAGTAATCATTAAATTGTTCAGCCTTTATTTTCTACATGCTACTCTTCTTCTTAATGATAAATGATTTTAAATATCAAACAAGAAAAGTACATTCAAAAGAAAAGTTAGTGTTCTTGTGTACATAACTGCAGAATAGCATTAATATTGTAGGATTAATCGATCTAAGTGTAACACTTGTAAAACTGCTTTAGTGGCTCTTCTTCTTGACCCTTGGGATGGTACAGGAATTCACATCTATAGATGCATAACCGTGTCTAACATCCTAGGCAGTTGTGACGCAATTCAAGCTGGTGTGCCTTTGCTGGTTCTGAAACTACCAGATTCCCTTTGGATTCTCTTTAAAAATTCCTTCTTCAAAACCCCTTACTTTTGCATCTCTTCTCCAGTGCTCCTCTGTGCAGTAGCAGTACACCATTGCCAGTTGAACAGTGAGCGCTTCTGTTGTAACTTCTGTGCTAGTTCAGAAGAAGCATCATCTTGTTTGTAAAAAATGCCCCTAGGTTTGGCAGTATTAGAAATCTGCTTGTGACTAGTACTGTTTTGCAGCTTTCACCAACTTCTCTGGGCATTGGTTCTCTGTTAAGTTCATAGTAGTATTTTCCCCAGGTCCCTTGGAAGGGAGTGCAAGTTACATACATGACAGAGTGCAAAATTAAGTACACAAGAGGCTCCTGGTTGCAAAGCTTGACTCACAGAAAGTGAACACAAAATTCAACAAAAATGAAGTATTTAAGCTTTGATGGTATGCACTCATTTTCCAGATTTATTATGAAGTCTCCATCTCCCAGTTCATCTAGCCCACGTTGTGGAGTGGAAATCAGAAGCTGTTCCTTTACATTAATAAATCACAGAATCACCGAATGGTTTGGGTTGGAAGAGACCTTAAAGACCACCTGGTTCCAACCCCCCTGCCATGGGCAGGGCCACCTCCCACCAGCCAAGGTTGCCCAAAGCCCCATCCAGCCTGGCCTTGAGCACCTCCAGGGATGGGGCACCCACAGCTTCTCTGGGCAGCCTGTGCCAGTGCCTCACTGCTCTCATAGTGAAGAGTTTCTTCCTGATATCTTATCTAAATCTACCCTTTTGTTATTTAAAACCATTGCCCCTTGTCCTGTCACTACACACCCTGAAAACGAGTCCCTCCCCAGCTTGCCCATAGGCCCCCTTTAGGTACTAGAAGGCCACTGTAAGGTCTACCCAGAGCCTTCTGTTCTCCATATTGTACAACCCCAACTCTCTCAGCTGCTTTTCATAAGAGAGGTGCTGCAGCCCCTTGATCATGTTTGTGGCTGCCTTCTGGACCAGCTGCAATACTTCCTTGTCCTTGTTCTGGAGGCCCCAGAGCTGAACACAGTGCTCCAGATGGGGTCTCAAGAGAGCAGAGTAGGGGGGAAAGTCACCTCCCTCACCCTGTTGGTCATGCTGCTTTTGATGCAGCCTAGTATACGGTTGCAAGTGCACATTGCCAGTTCATGTTGAGTTCTTGGTTTCTTTCAGAGGACTAGAATCGTAGTATATTCTTAGGAAGCTAATCTGTTGACTTTTTTTTTTTCCCGTTTACCTATGCTATTAATTTCATAACGGCATGAGGGGATCTTTCAGAAGCAAAACACACATGAAGCTGTGCAACCACAGTAGCATTTTGAAGTTTGGCCCTGGATTTTGAAATCCCAAAGAGTGTATTTTGCTTAGTTCAGAAAGATGGTCAAAAGATGTTGGTGGACAGGACTTGCCATGATGTTTGTTTTGTAGGGTTCTAAACATCTCTTAAGAGTGTGATTTGTGCTACCAGGTTGTGTGGTGGTATATTATGGCACCTCCACCAGTAGCAGAACCAGCACTTGTTTAAACAGAATTTGTAAATACCTCATTTCCTTATTTTTCAGGCACTGCTGAATCTGGCAGAACGTCTGGGAGAAGCCAAACCACGAGGACTAACAAAGGCAGACATTGAGCAGCTCCCATCTTATAGGTTCAATCCAAACAACCGTCAGTCAGAACAGACATTGTAAGTACATTTGGGTCTTTCAAGGTAACACAATTTATGTCTGTATTTGACTTTATGTCGATTGCAGCCTCAACTACGCTGGAAGAGCTGAAAGCAGTCATATCAGTAACCAGTTTTTTCTTAGATTGCTTTCCAGATCAAAAACTCTATGACTTCACTGTAAAATGTCTACATAGTCTCATGTTATTTAGAATTGTTTCAATTTAGTTCTTCACATTTAAAAAATTTTAAGTTGAAGAAAGGGTGTTCTAGGATTCAGCATCCTAGAATCTAAAATAACATTGTCAGTTTGGATTTTGGCCTGTGTTAAAATAGCTTCATGTGTTGAAGTTTCAAGTGCTTCTGATAGAGTTTAGTCAGTGGTTTAAGAGTGCATTTTCTTATTTTTAAAATCCATTAACTTATTCTGTCTGCAAGATCTGCACAACCAAGTGGGAAGAACACTATTGATTAAAAGTGACTCAGTACCAAATTAATTGCAAGAATTTTTTTCTTTCATATTCTAGTGGCTGTGCTCCTCAGTTCAACTTCAGCAGCAGTAGGGAATGAACACAATTTATATGCCTGTATTTTATTTATTTAGATTGCAGCCTCAGCTACACCAGAAGAGCTAAAAGCAGTCATATCAGGAAACAATTGTATTTTTTTGAGTGAACTTTACAATCGTCTCCACCATTTTAAATTTTTGGTGAAACATCTGTTCTGTGGATTGGATTTGTAAATTCATGTGAGAAGCAGCACTGGTTTTGTGATGTGAAAGCACAAAAAAAAAAAAAAAAAAGAGTTCCTAGTTTACCTTGATCCATTACACTTCTTCAACCACAAATACAGGTAACTGTAGAAGCTACTGAGTTGCAGTCATACCTGCAGAGTTGTGTGTGGAATGTATATTCGGCATTCTCAAATAACTGATACATTTAAGCTTTGCTGTCTTTTTTTCAGGTGTGTGGTGTGCATGTGTGATTTTGAGTCAAGGCAGCTACTTAGAGTCTTACCCTGTAACCACGAGTTCCATGCCAAGTGTGTCGATAAATGGCTTAAGGTAAAGTCATCTTACAGAGAATTCATTATGTCGGGATTTTGAGAAGGGGTGGTTATTATTTGGGGATTTGTTTATTTTACTGTTCTGCTTCATTTTATCTCTTGCTTCAAGTTTCTATTATTTATGGTAGAAATGTCAACAGACTTGAAAGTACAAATTTGTTTATCTCACCATAGGGAAATTCTATTTTCAATAACCTTTATAGCAAAGAGTAAATATGAATACCCTCCTTCCCTGCTTTGCTATCAACATTAGGTTTTAGAGGACATGGAATGTATTATGTGTGTACATATGTGTATGCATGTATAAAGTACAATATATAAAAAAATATAAAACTTAAATAAAACTTTTTAAAATATAAAGCTTATATAAAACTTAATTATAGTTACGGCTTTACATAATTATGGTATACATTTCAAGACGATCTGAGAAAAAATAGAAGGGTCTGGAATCAGGACAGCTCAATAAGATGACAGAAAATAACAGCTATATAGAAGGTATGACGAACAGGAGATACAAGTAAGTAGACAGTACGCAGACATTTGTACACGCTGCATTAGCCAGATACATTGCCAACAAAGTATCCTAACAGCTCACCTTTCTTCTGTATTTTCTTCTATTCAGCTTTATTTTAATCTTTGTAATCTTTGTAGAACATCTGAAACTGCAATGATTGTATGTTAAAGTATGTTGGAAGCAGTCCCTAGAGGACTTAAAAATTAAATTAAAAACTAAATTAAATTAATTAACAACTAAAATTAAAAAAAAAAAAAAAAGTAAAAGCCCTTTCCTTTTTGGCTTCATAAAGGCAATAAAATATGTCTTTGGTATACACTAAAATACTTGCCGAGGAAAATTAATAATCAAGTTAATATTGACAACATTCTTTCAGCTAACTTTCAGAAGAACTGTTGTCCTTTGGTATCTGAATTCATGTACATACCTGAGAATAAGCAAGAGGAATATAAACATCTGTTTGTTTTATCTTCAAATTAAAAAAAACAAAACAAAACAAAACAAAAAAAACCAACCACATAGATGTATCATATTTCATTCGGTAACTGCTAATTAAGTAGATAATGTATATGAAAGTGGTATTCTCCAGTGACCCCATATTCCTCCTGGTGCTCAGGAAGTGTTCACACAACATTTTAAAGTATTTTCAGTGCATAAAACTTAAGTAATTTGTGGAGTTGACAAAGTAGCCATGGATAATAGTAAGTCTGTTTTATGAGGAACAGAACTAGGATCATTGGACAGCGTGTGAGACAGAGGATGCTAAAGGCTTATATAGGTTAAATTGACTATAAAGATTTTAAAAAGAAAGTTCTTCCTAGACTATTAGTGCAAAAAATCATCCCTGATTTATGGAGATCCTGATCTGCAAATTGCTGGGAGTTAAGAAAATACATCAGGGAAGTGGCATGCCAACTTGTCCTGCTCTTGTGCCCCTTATTGCCTGCTATTGGTCTCAAGAGCCAGGCAATTAAGTGAAATGAAGATTTTGGGGGACTCTGTGGCAGTTCTAGCATTATATGCACTACTTTCAACTGGTAGTGAACTGGAAAGTGAATTCAAACCATCAAATAGAAAAAGCAAGCTTACATTAGCCTTTATTTTCAAAACCTTAGATTTACTGTAGTAATGGTGAAACAGCTTTGTCTTGATGTTCCTGTCCCAGCTTAGGCACCATGTATTTTCTAAGAGGTCTAAGTATGGTACATTCTAAAGTTTGATATATCACAGGAAAACTGTATAAGCATAAGAGTATCACCTAGATGGGTAAATAAGGTGAAAGAAATACAATCTAAGTGTAAATGAGGTGCAAGCACATCTACCAAAAATGGTTTGTATTTGCATAACATATCCCAAAGCGGAATGCAAAGAGACCTAGCAAGAATAAAGCATCCTAGTGGGAAGTTGCTGAAGCAATGTGTGTAGGTTTAGTTTCATGGAACATCCATGAAGATGCTATGTCAAATAAAGATTATTTTGCCTTGCAAACCAGAACAAATTACCTGTACAATGTAAGTCTATTGTAATATAAATAAATAAATAGGTTACAGGTAAAGCAGCAACCATCTGGAAGCGAGGATAACAAAGATATTTTGGGTTGTAATTTTTTGCTTATTTCCATTTTTTATACATTTGACAAATCGCTGAATATTTTGATAGTATGATTATGTCCACATCTACATAATTCACAGCATCCAGCCAACATAGTGTTAATAAGTTTTCCAAAGGAAGGTAAAAATCTTAGCTTTTATTACTGTAAACCTTAAAAAAGAAAAAGAAAAAAAAAAGTCCCTAAAAGGTAAATAAATAAGTAAAAACTAAAAAGTCAAATTGTCAACCTTTTCAGTTTAGCCTTGACTGAAAAATAAAGAAATAAAAATTAAAAAAAAAAAAAAGTTTATCCCTCTTTTTTGTTGGATTAAACTAGTGGAAAGAATACTGTATATAGTTCCACTCATTATATAGTGTATGCAAGCAAGAGGAAAAATTCTTTTAAAGTGCATTATGTCACCTGCTTCAGGTTATATTTTTGTAGTTAAACGAGGCTAAATACTTGTGAAAGAGCAGAGGAGATACTTGTATTAGAGCAGAGGAAATAGAATTAACAAGAAGGAGATTATCCTTTTTCTTTTCATAGTATTGTCGACTCTCATATTTCACAGTATTTGGTTATTCCTTAATATCATAAATCCTTTGGTCAAATATGAATACATGAGAAACTTTTTATTTCATAAGGTAAGGTTTAATCATCATTCTAAAAAAGGACAGCTTGAAAATATGATCCATCTTCACTTTTAGGATTTAGGTCTAGCTGACAAGGAAAACTTGATTTTATGTATAACAGTCCGATAGGAAACGCGGTATTATATATGAGAAAAGACAAACTAAATATTAAATATTTTCGCTTGGTTCTGATCAATTAACACTAAAGAAGTGCAGTGGTTGTCAGAGAATTCTAGTGACATTACAGATTCATTGCTCTAAATGCAGTTGACTTTAGCTAAAAATTTCTATCAATCATAACTAAATTGGTTAATTCATGGTGCAACTCTCTGTTACAGCACAGAAAGTTGGCTTGGCTGAAGGATCGACTATCTTATGCTTCTTTTTGCAGTTAGTCTCCTTAAATATCAGGAAGGGGAGTGAATTTTAAGAAAGACAAAAGAATGCAACCAAACTTAAAACAGAGAATCTTGAAAAATTGCTTAAAAAGCAGTGCCTCAGTGTGCGTGGCTATTCATTTTGTCCTGGCACAGTGGGTTTGTTTCTGCAGATTCTGCCAAGAAATTGCACTTAGTAATATTTTCCTACTGAATGCTCTGTTTCACACTACAAATGGTATATACTTCATTACTTATCTTGGTAATTACCCCGTAATATTTTCCTACTGAATGCTCTGTTTCACACTACAAATGGTATATACTTCATTACTTATCTTGGTAATTACCCCTTGATTTATTAATCCATTGAATTTTAAAGAATATGCCTTTTCATTTTAGAAATCATGTTAGCTGAACTATATGTAGAGTAATGCAAAGTAGTGACCAACTGATGGCATTGTTTTCAAGTAGTTATAAAACTGCTAGAGAAAGAGCAAGGAATAACTTCTGAAATGATTCTCCAGTTCATGCTTTAACAAAACTATAAAGCGATATTAACTATGATATAAACTATACATCAATAAAAACAGAAGCAATTGACAGAAAAGATGGTGATTCATTTTAACTGACAGTAGTAAGAAATGTTTTACAGTAATAACATGTTACATTGGCATTTATAGCTTGGATTTCAAGCATGTGGCATTGAGGTTGGAAATGAGACCTGAGGAGCCATGTTTCTTCATGCTGTCAGATTTGTTTTCACTAAAAAGTTTGTCTACCTTTGAAAACCTTGGAGTTGACAGTGGCTGGTCCTGTTGTTTAAGGAATTGTGAAATACAGAATCTGGGACAGGGAAGTGTTTCCTTCCCCCTGCCAAAAGTAAATGTTTGTCATAAACGTAACGTTTTGTTTGTGATGTTTCCCCTTACTTTCTTAAGATGAAATTATGCCTTTACTTAAAAAGAGGAAACGAAGACAGAAATACTCCTGGTAACTCCAAGAATGTTACATTTCATCTGTGCTATGCTTTTAAGGAAGCTGTGAAAGAGTTGCAGGATGCATATTTTCAGTGAGTGCCTTAGCAAAGGGATAAACTTACACCACCTTTTCTGCATGTTACTTAGGCTTTGAGGTTTAATACCTGTTTAGCCAGGTTATCTTCCTTCTTTTTATTATTATTTTATTTATTTTTATATTAAAACTGCTTCTGTTTTTCCCTGCTTTGCTTTGACCAATTCTATATGATGGGTGTCTGTGAGAATAACTGGATAAGGAGAGTGTAAAGAGTTGTGATCCCTGATCAGTAGAGCTTGTGACAGCATGACACCTTCAAATAGGGCGTTTACTTCTGGCCCACTGTGGCTTGTTTGGTTTTGCTGGGTTCCTCTGCAACACACAGTACAACTTCTAAGTTGCACCCATCTGACTGCAATATACTATGACTGTAAGTCTACATTAATATAACCACCATCGCACAGGTAAAGCCCAGTTTGCTCTTTTCCTCTGTCTCTTAAGATAAAAAGCCTTTTTTTTTTTTTCTTACTTTTGTAAACATAATTTTGAATTGACAAATGCACAACTCTAAAGTAACAAAGGAAACTGAGAAAGGGCATAAACACACTTTGTCGTCTCTTCTTTGTTGCTTCTGAGTACTCTTCGGCACTGAAAGTGCCTTCTCATCACAGATGTTTTGCGTCATGTACTCACTAACAATGTATTTGTCAGTAAAATGAACCCTTTCTTGTTTCTGGTTTTACAGGCAAATCGTACCTGCCCAATTTGTCGAGCTGATGCTTCAGAAGTGCATCGTGATTAAGAATGACCAATCTAAGAGCACAAATCTGTTTTGGATGTTCCTGGTCACATGTATATATGATCTATTGAACTTACCCATGTGGCTTCCAGCCTTTCCCTTTCCACAAAAGGGTCAATGGACCTTACTTTGCACTGTGTGACTTAATCAATTATAAAGCTTCAAACTAGTCTTCACAGTTAGGGATTGTTATACTAACAGTGTGATTGGAACTCCAAAGATTTTTTTCTTTAGCTTAATTTTGTGTGTGCACTAACATTCCCTGGTTTGTGTGATCATTCCGAGTGTTGCTGCGAGATTACTGTGGATGTGATCTTTTAGCATGTGCTTTTCTATAAAATAGAGACAAAAAAGTGGTAGCTCCAAACAATATAGCAATCTACCTTATATAGAGCCTTCAGATACTGTGAGTGGGAATGAGTGGTGTGACCGTGTGTTTGCCAGTGGGAGGATGTGTGAAGTGTGCTTCCGAGTGTGCATGTCTGTTTGAGAACCTATATACCAGCATGTACGGAGAACGTATGTGTGTAGTATTAATTATGCTGCAACGTATAATCTTGTGTGTTATTTAAACAGTACTAGGACTGTACACTGGTTTCTTTCCTTGTGTTTGCAGTTGCACACTGAATGTGATGGGTGCAGCAATTACAGACATTTAGTATTTCCTCCCCGACATACTTAGAGGTATAAAGACTTTTCTGCCTACTATTCAAACAAGCGGTTATGCTTCCCCTTCACTGGAGGCTGTAAGTGTGTACCATGGAAGAGTGCATTGTTCATACATGAGTAGCCTTGTTTTATCAGCCTATGTTACAAAGACCAGATGTTTAAATTGCTGATTTACGAGTTATTTTACCAATGTAAAGTTACAATACCGCAAAAATCATTTAGCAATATTAACATTTTCAATCGGTAATTTGAATATCAGTGTGTTTCTGTTCTCCCTTTCAATTTTTCTATTTTTCTGGGTTATAACTGCATTCAGTTGATTTCAGATTAGAGTTAAGGGTTACGTGCTTCCTTTGTGAAAGGAAGCAGAGAGAACGCTGAGGGTCTTGTGCAACAGCTCTTCATTTTTCACCATTGTACCTGCTAAGTACATAGTGTTTTAGCTTTTAAACATTGGCTTTAATCATATACGTTCTTTGTCATTTACTAGGGAGTTCGTATGCAATTACAATAACTTGTAAGAGGTTACGATTTTATTCCTGAAACTGAATAAAACGAACTTTCCATCATTTTCACAGAGAAGTAGAACTTTTTTTTTCATTGCATCACAAAATAGAGTGGTTTTTGGTCACTCATTGCAGAACTCAGTTGCCCTGATGCTGCTTCTTGTCCCTCCTTATTTACGTGATGAGTGTAATATGAAGAAGGAACTCCCTTGGTTTTAGCAATTGAGTTTCCACAGTAAGACAAAATGGGAACACCTTCCAAAAGAAAGTGCTATTAAACAGGAGGTAACCTCTATTCTGAATAGTATTTTCTTTGCGCTTTCAAAGAAATTAGTTTCGTTTATAACATTTCAGTCTGTTAGCATGTTCAAGATGTTTCACCAAAATATGTAGGTCCACATATACCATAGTTATTCAAAGGATGCACTTTTTGCATCAAAATGCTTCTCCTAAATTCAGTGTCGTTACTTTGGTTTCAGCAGCACAAGTGGCACAGTTACCAGTATTGCTGTTACTTGCTGCCAGTCTCAGCTTTAAGTTTATTCTTTATCACTTTCGATGTTTTTGTATGCTGCTGTGCTTTAGTATCAGTTATAATTTCAGACAGTGTTACATGTTCTCCGTGTTGCTTGCCCTCTTTAAGTATTCTACAGACCGGTCACAGCTTGTGGTGCAAGTGAAATAAAAGCACAATTTTGCCCTATTTCAGATGCTCTTGCCTCCATTTAGTTATGCAGGTAGTTCTCAAAAACACTGAGTCTTTCCATTCCTATTCATACCTAAGAACACTAACTAAACAAAAACATGCTGTTACATCAAATTCAAAATGTTAGAATTTCTTCTCTCTTCCAGAGGAGTTAAAGAGTAGGTTTTTCACAATAACACCTAGCAGGTTAAATTACATATAGTAAAATTTATTTTTTTAACGAATGAAATCATGTTTAAAAAAAAAAAAAAAAAAAAGCATATGCCACGTGTCTTACAAAACTTAGGCTCTTTTATATAGCTGCAAAAGAAAAATTTCTATGTGTACAGATTTAACCATAACTAACACTATGTTCAGTATTCAGTTTGAAGCATGGAAAGAGGGCACTTTTTCTAAGCTAGACACAAATGCATAGTGAGCAAGAACCATTCTGAGGCCAAGGGAAAGTAGTTCTCTTTCTGGAACTGAGAAACCTCGATGTGTAACATGCCTTTTTCTCTAGTGAAACTATGTGAGGCAGTGGGAGATGGAGATGGAGGGTCTAACTTGGTAAAATTATGAAGTGAGTTGTTGCCCTCTTACAGCTCGTCTCTCCTGGACTGTTTCTTTCGTTTGCATGAGACTCTTGCAGATGCGTGTGGACTTGCTTTGTGTGGTTAGTGGATACAAGCAGCACACATGCATATATTTTAGATCAGCTCAGACGAGCTACAACCAAGCCCTCTGTGTTGTGGCTGTGAAGGGAGGGGGATACATGCTCAGCTGTGAACTGCCATGTGTCACACACGTTTGTGTGCAATTTCACAGCCTGCTGTGGTACCTGGCGGTACCAGCATCCAGCAAGACATTTCTTAGGTTAATTCCCTTCCTGCCATCACCTGTCTCCTTCTTCTTAAAAATAAAACTAAAAATAATAAATGTTCGCTTTATCACATCGGCACTGCTGTGGTTTTGGCATAAACTGTCAATTAAATTTGACATTTTAGTGGATATCAAGGCCTATGGATAATTCCAATGTCTCATTTTGTGGCTTTCTTTAAAAAAAAAAAAAAAAAAAAAAAAAAGCCTTTTGTTTTATGCCGTTTTGTACGGTCTCTTGAATGTGATTTCACAGCTGTTAACACACAGTGTAATACAGGGGATGACAGTTATCAACCTTTTTAATTTTACTTACAGAAAACACATTTTTGACTGAGTTATCTTTGGGCCTTTTATAAAAGCTGTGTTTTTGTTTTTGTTTTTTGTTTTTTTCTTTGGTGCATTGTTACCTCATTTTGCTACTTGTGTTTCAGATTTGCTAATGATTCTGAAAGCTTATGGGTTTTGTTGGAATCATATTTTGTCAAGTGTTTTCTTTAAATCATACTCTATTGTATCACTTAATGTGTAGTTTTAAATGTATTATATCTGTAACCAAATCATTTGAAGGCTTGATAAATTTTTAATAAAATTTGTACATTTTCTATGAGAGTTACTAGTAATGCTTTACTAGGTAGTGCAATGAACTCTTATTTTTAATCCCTGTGTCCAATTTTGGAGTTGAGAGAGTTGTTCAACAATAAATGTATAATGTACACTTACACACTTTTGTCCTGTTCTTTCTCCTAGAAGGAGGTGAGTTGTTTCCTTATTGTATTCCTTATGTTTCTCTGCCTCATGATGCAACTCTAGATATTGGCAACATAGAATCACAGAATGGTGTGGGTTGAAAGACACCTTAAAGATCACCTGGCTCCAACCCCCTGCCATGGGCAGGGACACCTCCCACCAGACCAGGTTGCCCAGAGCCCCATCCAGCCTGGCCTTGAGCACCTCCAGGGATGGGGCATCCACAACTTCTCTGGGCAACCTGTGCCACGGGATGTGTTGTAGGTGCGAGGTTTATCTTCTAAATTGCAGTGCATAGAAGCATAGGATCATACAGATTGGAAAAGACCCGTAAGATCATAAAGTCCAGCCATCACGTAACACTGACAGGTCCACCACTGAAGCAGGTCTCTAGTTGCCACATCCACACATCTTTTAAATACCTCCAAGGATGATGTGATACAGACTTAAACAAGATCTACTTTGAGATATCATAAGAAAATGACGCAAAGTGTCGTATTTTGGAGGTGTAAAATGGTCATAATTAATAGAACACAAAGCCTTGCCTAAAAGATCAGCTTTCCGAAAATAGCTACAGAATCAAAGGGAAATTTGAGGGGATGGAAGTGCTCCTTGGGCACACAGTTCACACAGTGTGTCATGGAGATCTGTTGACGTGTTACATTTTGCAGTGCCCTAAAAGCGGGGAAGAAAATCATCCTGAGTTAAGGGTGAAACTGAATTGCAGGGATTTGGGGTCACACAAGGAAGCAGTGGTTACACAAACAAAAAGGAGCCCGTCCTGTAGGTGTTTGGTTGTTGCACTCTAGTTACATCACCTCATTAAAAACAAGAAATATATATACATTTAAAAGGCTTCCATTTACACAGACTATCTAATAGGCAGCACAAACCTGTGCAAGGCTCCGAGCACCGGGTTAAAGCCACGCTACAGCCGTACCCACCGTTCCCGTGGGCTGTGCTGAGTTAGGCAGCTCTCCCAGCCACACAACGCCCATCCTTTTTGCAATAGCTTTTCTACACACACTGCGCATTCGGTGCTGCGTGGATGGTACTGTAACGGGAGCCTGCTTCATAACCTGTCACGGTGTGAGTGCACGAGGCAGGCCTTCAGCAGAAGGAGAAACCCTCGGCAGCTCTCTGCAGTTCCTCTCTGTGCAGAAGAAAAGAGGATGTTTGGCTGTTCAACAGGAAGCCTCTGAGTGGGGAGGAAAGGCTCAGAAAACATACTTGTGAGCTGGTAGGTGAAGTGGCAGGTCTGTCTTGCCAGACTGTCTTCTCACTGCCAACCCTGTAGGTTTTCTGCTTTTGTTTCCTGTTAACTGAGTATATTATTTCCTTGCTGCTCCCACTACAACCACCTTCAAAATCTAAATCCCTTAATCCTCAGTACCAAGCCAAGCTCCAGCTGTTCTATAAATCCGTGAACACGTGTAACTGTAACCCAGGAGTTGCCCTTAATTTCAGCCAGAAGTGAAGTTCTCCCCCATCTCTCTCCCCTTGCATCATTGCAATACATAGAGCCCTCCACTCCTTCGATGAATAGAGTTATGAAGCTAAGTCTTGTTTCCCTAGGATATCTTCATACAGTGCATTTCTGCAAGGAAATCTGTCCACTTCTTCCTGCCTGGCTGATCTGAGGCTTCACTAACAACCATGAGCCCAGTCTTGCAGTCTTTGCAGGTAGGAGTAAAATAACGAGGAAAGCACTGATCAGGAGCTCCTGTGTCCTATCTCATCCCAGCAGATACTGAACACTTGGGAAAATAGGCTGAGCAGTTATGCTTCTGCTTGAGAAGTCTTGCACATTCTGTGTCTTCCGCGTGTTTTTGCTGCCTTGGTCACCATTGTCAAAGCAGGACCATTTAGCAGCCTGTCTCAGGCAATATCAAAGCTGAACACTGGGGACCTTGCAAGCTTTTACCAAGAACTTTCTCATCAAACCACAGCACTGACTGCCTGGTAACACTTTTGATCTCAAGTACTGATTTTGGCAGAGGTTTCTTGCTTCTAGCACCAGCACACGTGCTGGCTTTCCACCACTTTACCTTAACTTTCAGCTGGGGGGCAGCATTCAAGAATGCTATAAACTCACAAGCAAACAAGTTTAACCCTCCCTTCTGCAGTTAAAAGCAGCTTTCTGGTTTCTGCCAGCATCAAGAGATGCAGCGGTACCATCACAGGGCAAAGAGTAAATTGCTGGTGCGTAGGAGGAAAGCGGAGAAAGAATTGGAGGAAAGACTGCCCTTCTGGTCCCACAGAGTTCATGCTCTCTTCTTGTGCAAAGTTCCTACTGAATTACATCAGGAAACTGCTTGAATAAAGAGCCCAGTCGTGCTTTTTGTGCATCTCCACAGAACAAGGAGGACTTACCATGCCATGCAAGTATGGCTAGAGGACAGGGGTATCAGCAAGTACGTGAAGGTATTCCCTTCGTAGTAACTTGGAATGTATGGACTGGCTGAAACTCCTGAAAAACCAATTTCTTGAGCCTGAGCTCAGATACCAGCAGATCCACGTCTGCTGCCCCCAGACACTGGCTGTTCTGCCCATGTAAAGCAGGTTGCAGGGGCAGCAGTAGTTTGACCACAACCAGTGCCAGCCCGGAGAGCAGAGTTGCCCCCAGATCTTCCCTTCCTGACCTCCGTCTTCCCACCCCCTTTGTGCCACATCTCACACTCAGCCTATAAAGCAGCTGTCTTTGCTGATCCTGACCACTTCTTGTGAGTCTTCTGCCATCCTCAGTCGTTAGCTGGAAGGCCGTGGGTTAAATATCAGAGGAAATGCTGCCACTCAGCCACTGTGCAAGGGCCACAGAGCAAGTTTGGTATCCAGAGGAATGCACACTGAGGAGCGAGGTGCCTGAGGCACTCAGTGCAGTGGGCAGGTGTGTGCAAAGGTGAAAAGTGTTTTCTAGCAGGAAAAATGCATGAAAGGTCCTGGGAAGAGCTGGGGAAGTGATCCGTAAGTGCCCTACACTTAATATGGAGGCCAGACAGCCTGGAGGAGGATCCCACTGCCGTCACCGTGCTAGTGTCTGCAGGAGCACAACACCCAGAGGGTGCTGGAGGCGGGTGGGTTAGGCTGTGGTGGTTCTGAAACTGATGATGCCATCTACTGACGAGTACTTGATTTTACCACAAAACAGCCCGTTCAGTACAGCAGCGACAGGCAGCAGAGCCGCAGCAGGCCGGAGGTTTGGGCCTCAGCACTGGGCCCAACACAGTGGGGGTCCCGCGGGGCCTGCAGCTGTGTTAGGGTGAGATGTGAGGTAAAAACACTTCAGCTGAGCCGGGGATGTCTCATGTGCTTTTCCTACACAGTATTACGGAAGTTACTCGTTGCCTGTTACTCAGGCAAGGAGCGCCTGCTGTGCAAGTGGCAGCGTTCAGCAAGCATGCGAAGAACAGGCAAACAGCAGAGTGTCACGGATAAGCAAAGAGCAGAGGACACGGAGATTGCCTGTTCTTTAGAAAATCTTGGTTCCTGGTGAATGAATGCACATGGGTTTCAGTGCTACCTTTGCTGGGTTGTCCTAGGGCAGTGTTGTTCACACAGCAGTTAGCGGCATGGCGGACAAGCAAGGCAAAGAAACAGAAAGTGAAAATAAAATGCTGTCATAAACACAGGCGGGGGGGGAGGAGATAGGGAGGGGTGTTTTTCTTTCCCCTTATTGCTAGTTATAGGCCTGTCTGTAGGAAACAAAGCATCTGTGGCTGAAATACAATAAGTAAAAAGGAAACGTAGAACAAAGCAAGGCCAGTACAAGAAGGAGAGAGCAGGAAAATTAGTGCACAGGTAACAACACCAAACAGAAATGCTACAACTCCTCCCCCAGGAGGGGACAGGGCTTCTTCTTTCCAGCTTCTCTTCTGCCCTGGAACAAGATGGTGTGGTCCCTGTGATGGGCTTTCTGTGTCCTATGGTAGTTGTTAACAATCGCAGATAACAAGGTTCGTAGCAAGGGAACAACAACAGGTTGTTGTTTGCTTGTTTGTTTTTTTTTTTTTTGCTGGAAACTACAAAGAAGTATGGGAAATGGGGGCAGAAGGAGGATTTTACTCAGCCTTTTGCCCAAGTTCTCTTTAAAAACGAAACCCAGACAAGCCAAATCTGTGCTGTGAGGCAGGCTGGGCACGGCTGTGGGTCTCACATCCCCAAGCAGGGGACACAGCAGCTGCCCGAGCTGCCCTGCCCAGCCACAGCAAGGCCCGTCCTCTGCACACAGGAGGCTCTAGCTGTGATGTGGGGTCCCTTCCCGACGGTGGCTGGTGTCCTCAGCCTCTGCCCCTCCCTGGGCACATTCACTCCATGCAGCGGGGGCTTCCAGTTGCTTGACATCTACAGATGCTCTGTAGCTGCCACTTCTCACTCCCCAGTGTCTCTGCCAAGGTGCAAAAAGAGCCCAGACCCTCACCAGAACCTGTGAATCGTACACGGAGACAGACAGGTAATGGCCTCCCAGCCAAGGTGACGAGCAGCTGTTTGGATGCATGTTTGGAGCAGATGTTTGGATGTTTGGTAGGCCAGCAGGCGGACAGAGAGCCCCCTGCACTGCTCGGCACTGAGCAGTGCCATCAGATGCACAAAGTCCAGGCCGCAGCTGGGTGCTAGCACCGCTCCTGGGAATGTTTAATGTCCTTATCTGCAGACAGGGCAATGGGGTAGAACAAGCCCACGGTGACTGTGGATGGGAGGTGACAGCAGGCAGGGCTGCTCTGCAGAGGGCCTGTGACAGGCTGGGGAAAGGCACCAGCGTGAATCCCACCAAGATTAAAGCAAAAGCCACATCTGGGGTCATCCCATGCATGAAGGACCCCTCTGCAGCAGTTCAGGCTGGGCACCAGCAGGCTGGGGAGCGGCTGTGGCAGCAAAGGGCCCAGGTCTGTGTGCTGAACACCTTCCCACAGCGTGTCCCTCTGGTGATGGGGACCAGCCACAAGCTGCGTGTTGGCCCTGCTGGGGGAGCCCTCCTGTAGAGGCCACTCAGAGAGCGGTGGGGGTGAAGCACAGCATGGCAAAGGAGACGTGGGAGGAACTGGGCTTGTGCAGCCTTCTGAGGAGATCTCAAGGCTGTCTGTTACTCCCTTTTTGAGAGTGGATAGGTGATGAGGCCACAGCTGTCCTTGGAAGTGCACGGTGAAATGGCATGGCACAGGGTGCAATGAGGAACGTTTTGGCTCGACACTAGGAAGTTTTCCCCGCGGAGATGGTCCAACATTGCAGCACGGTCCCAAGGAGGCTGTGAAACCCTCACCCTTACTGCCTGCGGAGCACCAGGCTCTGGCCCTTTTCTCTGTGGGATGGTGAGACCAGACGGTCCCCGATGCTGCTGTGAACCCTCACCGTCCTGCGACTCCTGTAAGGCTCTGAGCAAGGCTCCCTCAGTGAGAGTTTTTGTGAATCCCTGAGCATCCGTGCAGCTTTGTGGCATTCCCCTTGCTATCAGAGGGAGCACCCTCAGCCCTCAGCTCCCCACAGCCTCCTGCATCCACGCGTGCAGTGAAGCCGCACAGGGAAATAAACCCTCATCGTCAGCCCCATCCTGTTTTCCACATCGCTTTCCCTCCGGGCCATTGTTTGAGCCGCTCGGTTGGCTTTCACTGGCAGAAACAACGGGCGGAAAACGCATAAAACAAACAAAACCGGAGGGGCACCCGGCACCTCACTCAGCCCGGAGAAGGCTGAGCAACCCCGGGCCCGCCCCGCGGCCCGGCCCCATCCCGGCCCGGCCCCGGCCCTGTCCCCGTCCCCATCCCCGTGCCGCCATGGCGCTGGGGGAGCCGCGGCGGGGTTGCGGGGCCCACGCGGGGCGGCCGCTGGAGCTGCTCTGCGAGGACTGCGGCCGCTGTGTCTGCGCCCTCTGCCCCGCGCTGGGGCCGCACCGCGGGCACCGGGCATGCCTGCTGCACCATGCGGCCCGGCACCGGCAGGTGGGACGGGGAAAGGGACGGGAAAAGGGACGGGACGGGACGGGAAGGGAAGGGAAGGGAAGGGAAGGGAAGGGAAGGGAAGGGATGGGATGGGAAATGGGAAGAGGGAAAATAAAAAAAAAAAAAAAAAAGAAAAAAAGGAAAAAAAAAAGAAAAGAAAAAAAAAAACAAAGAAAAAGGAGAAAAACGAAAAAGAAAAAAAGGAAAAGAAAAGGGGAAAAAAAAAAAGAAAAAGGAAAAAAAAAGAAAAAAAAAGAAAAAGGAAGAAAAAATAAAAGGGAATTAAAAAGAAAAAGGAAGAAAAGGGAATGAGCACTTGTGTGCCTGCCTGGAGCTGGGAGACTCGTGAAAATCCCATCTTCGGCCATGTCTGCAGCTGAGTGACTGGGCTCCTGCATCCAGGCAGCCCCTAAGGGAGCTGGAGCAGGGTGTGCAGGGCAGGTGCTGCGGGCTGTGCATGGCGCCTGCTGCAAGGATTGCCCTTGGGAGCAGCTTTCGGTTTCCTCCCTGCAGCCCGGAGCGCTGCTCGGCCTGGGGCTGGCACCGTGTTGCCTGTGGGGTGGGAGTGCTGGGTGATGGGCGATGCTGGTGGGGAAGGAAGGGGAAAGGGGGTGTTTTGCTCAGTTCTCTTGGCTGGTCTTTGAGGAAGGCAGCAGGGTGCAAATTTTAGAATAGATGGGGGAAGGTTATCACCTAGCAGAGCTTGTGAATCTTTTAAGTGGTGCGTCAGGGTCAAGACTGGAAAATTGTGGCTGGAAGAGGTGTCATGCCCCAAGTTTCTTCGAGTTCCCTGCTCCATGCAAGAGAAACATCTGTCTGCTCACACATACATGTCTGTGGCAAGGGGCTTCCAGACATGGACTCCCCAGCTTTTTCCTGCAGCCCATTTCGTCTCTCTCTCTCGTAACTGAGTGAAATATTGCATGTGTCTCAAGAGGAGCCGCATGTCAGCAACGCAAACCTACGTAGCCCACACAGAACCCCGAGGGCTCTGTTTATCCCCCCGGCAGAGTTTAAACGCAGTTAGAGCTGGGGATGTTGCGGTGAGTTCGCCTTTGTGCTTGGGTCCTATCTGCAGGACGGGCACATCGACAGAGCTGCAGCTGTGGAGCTGGCCTGCCTGCTACAGCTGAGAGGCTGTGTGAACATCACCAGTGCATGGGGCTGCCTTGCCATCGGGTATCACTGGTGCCAAGCTGTAAATATTTGTTGTTGCAGCCGCTGGCTGCAGCATTGCTGTAGTGTAGTGGGTGTTTCTGATTGCTCTTTCGCACGCCAGGAAGCAGTGGGTTTTGACCCTAGATAGAGCCCCCTGCTGATGGTCTGTGTGGAAGTGCTTGGTGAGCTGCCCCTCAGTGCTAAATGGATGAACATGCAGTCTTGATCTGAAAATACAGCAGGTTGACCTTCTCTGGTCACCCACCTAGCAGCTCTCTCAGCCCCCCTCCTAAGTAGGACCAGGGGAGAAAATAAGATTGATAAGCTCCTGGGGTGAAGCAAGGACAGGAACGGGGAATCACTCAGCAATTGCTGTTTACTTGGAGAAGGTTAACTTGATTTATTGCAAATTAAAAATAAAGTAGGATAGTAAAAAGCAAAAACAAAACCAGAAACACCTTTAACGCTTTCTCTAGTCTCCTCTGCCTTTTTCCCGTGCTCAACATCACTTCTTCGCTTTGCGCTCCTTTACCTCCTTCCTCCCCCCTGAGCAGTGCAGGGGAATGGGGAATGGGGCTGCGGTCAGTCCCTGACGCTTCGTCTCCGAAGCTTCAAGCACTGCTCCCACACGGCTCCTTACCATGGGGTCCATCCATCCATCCATCCCCCAGGAGCAAACTGCTCCAGCACGGGTCCCCCACGGGTGGGCGGCAGCTCCCCCCAGGCCCCCTGCTCCTGCGTGGGCTCCTCTCCACGGGCTGCAGCTCCGGCCCGGGGCCTGCTCCTGCGGGGGCTCTCCATGGGCCGCAGCCTCCTCCAGGCCACATCCACCTGCTCCACCGGGGGCTCCTCCACCCATGGGGGGGCTGCAGCGTGGAGATCTGCTCCATGTGGGACCCATGGGCTGCAGGGGGACAGCCTGCTCCACCAGGGGCCTCTCCCTGCACAGCCCGCAGGGGAACTGCTGCTGCCTGCCTGCAGCACCTCCTGCCCTCCTGCAGCACTCACCTGGCGGCTGCAGGGCTGCTTCTCACCACTCTCTCCCTGTGAAGCAGCCATTTTTGTTATTTTTTTCCCCTTTCTTAACTCTGCTCTCCCAGAGGCCCACCCAGCATCGCTCCCTGGCTCAGCTCTGTCCAGCAGCAGCTCCCTCTTGGAGCCGTCTGGAGCTGGCTGTGGTGGTGACATGGGGCAGCTGCTGGGCTCTGCACACAGAGGCCACCCCTGCAGATCCCCTGTTAATAAAACTTTCCCACATAGACCTAGTACACAATGCCATAGATTTCAAGATGAAAATGTTTTTTTCACCGTTGGTTTCCCTGCTGCTTATGAAGGTGGCATAATTTGTACATCAGTATGTATCTTACCCTTTTAACCACTGGGCAGCAGATGAAATGATGAAATATTTGTTTAATCTCCCTCCACTGGCCTTGCTGGACAGCCTTATAAACTGTTTCTGTAACATACTCACTGATAAGGAAAGAAAGTTGTTTTTTACAGATGTTGTGAAACAGTAATTTTATTTATTTATTCATTTATTTATTACTGTATAGGAACTCCTGATGCTGTGTTTGAAGGATCTAGAAGAGAGAAAAGAACAAGAGGCTGGTAACAGAAGGTGTATAGAGCAAGCTGCTAATGATCTGAAGGTAAAGCATAGCTTCTTTCTCCCCTGGATGGTTGTTTTCCAAGGAGAGACATTTTGTTCTGTCTGTAGCTCTCCAGACCCAGACAGCTGTTGCTTCCCAGGAAAGGAATGCTTTTCATGTGTACATTACAACATACTACTGTCAAAGGGAGAGAGGAAGGGAAAGAGTTTCTAAAGGCCTGGCCCTCATCCCCTGCTCAGCCAAACACCTTTGGGAGAACCAAGCTGAAATGTCTCTGCAGAGGAATAGTAAATATTCCCAACAACTTATTTTATTCTGACTTTACTGATGGATGTTGCATTCCACAGAATTGCATTATTCAGTCTGACTGAATTCAGAGTGTAGTAAACAAGAAAAGCTCTGTTAACTTCCCCCAAGAATGGGGATGTGTGCTAAGCTCCACCTCATTTATAGAGCATTTTGCTCCAAGGAGCATCTCTGAACTTCTCTATTACAAAAATATCAGTAAAAGTTGGAGGAATCTCTGAAGAGCTTTGGACACTGTGGTTTGCTGTCACTTCCTTTTGATGCTTTCTTTTCCCAGCAGCTCCCTGACCCTAACTTGCTTTAAAAAGGGGACAAAGCGTTGCTACCAAAGGACCAGGTCTGCTGCTTGTAGCAGTTGATACCCGGCCTGGTACCTGGCCTGGTTACATTACAGCTGAAAACTGTGTTTTCCACATATATAAGCATCACAGAATCTGCCCTCAAGCTTTTCCATCCAGGAGATAAGCAGGAAGATCCTGACTGTGCTTGCCCTTAACTGGGTGAACACTCATTTCTAAAGAGATGCAGCAAATTGGTAAAATTCAACAGAAACGTGTCATTGACAGCTGAAATGTTTATGGTCTGTTGAATCTGGGGCGGTCACTCTTCTGCTTCACCTTTAGGCACACGCTGCTATGACCAAAAAGCAGCTGTCAGACAGAATGACTGAGCTCCAGTTACTGCTTCGTGAGGAGGAGAGCCTGGCGAGAAATTTAATTGACGAAAAGACTCAGCAAGCCCTGGAAGCACATGGTCAGCAGGTGGAGTCCTGTCAAGAAAAGCTTGCAGTCCTGGACACCTTTTCATGTCGAATCAGAGAAACGCAGCAGAACAATGATATCATTCAGTTTCTGGAGGTGGTATTGTGTGGTCTCGTTTTGCCTCTTATCCTCATAGGCCCTGGTTAGTCACTGCTCTAGTGGTTATCCTCTGTTGATCCTTCTGTATGTAAGCAGCATCTTTCTCACTGATTTTTTTTTTCTTTTTGTTATTATTTTGGTGGACTGGTTTGTTTCCTGATTTTTGAGCTGTTAGGTGTTCATATCATGGAATTGACGTCAGGTCTGTATGAGAACCACATTAATTTTAAGCATACGTGAAACGAGCTAGGCCTGTCTCCTCATCCCTAAGGTTAATGCTGTATTGGGTCTTTCCTTATGCAGGTTAACACAAACGTCTGAGGAAAGGCAGCCCTCTCCAGGAACCTAAGGAGGAAGGCTAAATTGGCTCATTCCTTTAATTGCAAAAGATGCCAATCTTCCTGAGCTCATTTTACTGGAGTGCTTTTCTTCCTGCCTACCAATAAATGTCAGCCTCTCTTTCCTCACAGGCTGTTAAACAGTCTGAGCACAGCAAGGGTTCCCTGTTACGGTCCTGATGTTCACCTAGTGATGGAGCTGTCCTTGCCCTCTGGTGTTTGGGAGCTGGTGGGAAGAGTCCATTCATGCCACTGTCCATACTAACTGGAGGATTTGCCTTCCTGCCCTCAGAAATCCATAGAAATCGAGAAGGAAATGCAGGAGTCAAAGAGCCAGCTCGAACAGTGTCACCCGATACCTCTCTCATTTGAGCATGTGCTCAACTACTACAAGCATCTCATGACAGTGCTTCAGTCCATTCTACAGAAACCACTAGAGGTCCGGCTTAAAGAAGGTATTTGCAAGAGTGCTGTGAATTTTGCTTCCTCCTGGCCTCCTTCTAAATATAGTGAGGTCTGTAATTTTCTTTTACTAAGTAAACTGAGCTGGAGAAAGCAAGCATTTCAGGTATGTGTGCTGTTCTCTGGCAGCACTGGTGTTATGTTGCTATAGCTGTAGGAGATGTAGGAACATGTGAGGTTTCTCTTTCACCTGGTTCTCACCTGGTGTGTGGGGTGGTTTTGGAGGAATGGCAGGGGCTTGCCTAGGGTTGTGCTGGGTTGTGAGGTCCCGTGGCATCACTGGGATCTAGCATCTCTGTGCTATCCAAAGAGCTTAAAGTAGAAAGTTTGCAGAGTGAGTGTCCTTTTTCCAATAAAAGTAGTACAGATTGTCCCATGAAATTGGCATATATGGTGACTGTATACCTTACTCAGGATGTGGGTGGAATTCACAGCAGAGTGGTAAAACCCAAATAAACTGTCTTGCAAAATCCCCCATTGTTTTATTTTATTTTTAAAATCTTGAGAGTAGAGCTATCTTCTCCCACTGATAGACTTACCTAAACTGTGCCTTTTGATTTCTGCCCAGACGTTTTCAGCAGCCTTAACGCCACCACAAAGAAGGAGCCTGGAACAATGCTGAAAACCATGTCTCCTGTTGATCGGTTGCTTTTCTTAAAACGTAAGTATGGTTGCACAAAAGCTAGAAGCACTCCAAACACTCGTGGCTTAATCACTGAAGCAGTCAATGAATGTGTGCTACCACCTGTTCATTATCTCGAACAGGTCTCTTAAGAGGATTCCTGCTGTTTGGGAGGAGCAAATTCTTAGCCCTGCTTGAGAGCCAGTACCCTTTTCTTTGCCTCAAGTTGGGAAAGGAATTTTAGTTTCTGCCTGTGAAGTCTTGATCCTTTGTTTTTATTCAAAACTGGCAGTGTGTGAGTCAGTTAATGGATAATTTATTTTTTTTAAAGACATTCATGTAGGGTTGGACCAGATGATCTTGGAGGTCTTTTCCAACCTTAACAATTCTGTGATTCTATGTAGCGTGTCTAGGGACAATCCACAGGTCATCATTCCCTCTGGTGTTGGTAGGGAAGATGTATAGCAAATTGTTTCACCTCCCTGATGGAAAGCTAATTAACATATCCAGTGGCCTGCAGCAGATGAGTGCTGTGGCTGTTCTTAATCCAAAAGCTGTCAGGTTCCCTGTTAACATGGCATCTGCTGGCTGTGATGGCAGTGGGTCCTTCCACGCTTGCATCATCTCTGCGCTGCAGGATCCAGACTGAGTCATTCACTTTGTAACCGTAACTTGATCTTTGTAGGGTGCTAGGACAGGTAGTATGAGCTCTAGCCAGAAAGAGAGCTCTGCAGAAGCTTTTGTCAGGCTGTGAAGTGGGCTCTCAGTCTTCATGAATGCCAGTCTTTATCCATCTCCTTCAGGCTGTCCCCTGATGGATTCATAGAGAAAGTACTCCATTTGTTTCACGTGTGAGCAGACATCTCTCTAAGGGCCAAAAAGACTATATCTCAGCTCTGTTAAACCTAAAAATAACAAACCTCACTAAGATGCTGGATGCAGCTGCTCATAGTCCAGCAAAATTGTCAAGCCTTAGTGATAAATGAGTATTTGGAGTTAAAGTCACTTAGATATGCTACTACTTGGGAAAAATGGCACATCCTCCAGTAATCCAAACAACTCCAGCTGTTTTGCATTATTTTTCTAGCCAAATTCACATCCATGCTCTCATATACTGGCATCCAGATGCCATTCAGTTCTTGGTTTTGTTTGTTTGTTTGTTTGTTTTTAAGCAACAGACATATTTTCATTTTAGTAGCAATTTATTTATTAGGAACGTGTTTTGTGAAAACCTAGGTTTTCAGGCAGATTTGACAGACTTGACACCAACAATTTGCACAGCTTTTCAAGTGCTTTCTCAAAGAGAAGCAGACACTGAAGCCAGGCCTTTCAAATCATTCCTACTTTCAAGTGACACTTTCAGTCTCTTTTGGACCTAGTGTCTTATGTGTCCTGTACAAACAGCATCCCCACAATTTACCTCTTGGAAGGTGACTTGAAGCCTAGACCCAAAGACAGCCAGAGAGACGTTGACAAGAGAGGATCCTGCAGCACGCTGTTTTTACCTTTGTGATTCCTGTTTTTCTGTCTTTTGTCACCAACTGTACATGCAGGTGGGCATGAGTGTTTGCAGCGTTCCCCCACCTAAAACACCTACGCAGACTGCATGAAAGCCAGTGCTAGCTTTTCTGACTGGTGCTGCACCCCTAAAGTGCAGTGGAGATCACTACAGTAAGATGTTGCATGTGCAAGACCTATCCCTGTGGTGGTTGGTGTGCTTTTGGAAGTTTCAACTTGGTGTCTACAGTCATAATACCAGAATTAAAATTACGGAAGTTTTATTTTTGTTTAGAAAATGGCAGTACTTCTGTTAGTACTTGTGCATGTACAGTGCTGTTTCCCTCTCCCTTTTATTGCAGCAAACAGGTGCAGTTCAAAGGGCGTAGAATTACCAGCAGCGGGCTCTCTAGCACCTTCGCCTGCATTTTACACTTCAGCAACCCTTTTTGTATGCCTTTGCCCCAGAAACTGCTTCGTTTCTGATAGCCAGGTGTGTGCAGCCCAGACCACGATGGTCTGCTAGCAAGGCTATGTATAAAACAGCAGCGACTGGTGCACCACTGGTTCCTGTATGTTAAATATAGCTGATGTTAGGGGCCATGGCAAGGCAAGGGAGGCATGGCGTGCAGCTGCATCTTTTAGTCACGACTCGTGTAGTGCTTACTTGTCTTTCTGAAACACTACGGATGGGTATAGAGGTCTTTTTCTGGCTTTGTGATTTCCAGTCCTGTAGCAGCTGCTTCATGGTGAAAATATTCTGAGCTGCTGCTGAATAAGACAGTGATTTCTAGGGTATAGTTCCAGACTGTGGTTTTTCTTCTGTAAGTTGCAGCCTAGGTGACAGTTTAGTGCTGTAAGTCCCCTGGGAGCTGGTGGGTTGTTCCTTTGCTACATACATGCTGCTGAGCTGTGGTGCCTCTGTGTGAAACCAACTCTTAGCCCATTTTTCAAATGTGATCTCACTGAAATGAGGTTCCACAGCCAAAGAGTCTGCTCCAGTGCTCTCTAAAAACCTTACTGTCATCACAGCACCGGTTTCTAACTATTCCACTTAAAAGCAGAATCTCTGTGTTTATTCCCTACCTCGCTGTATTTTTCTTACTGTTTGTTAAACACACATACACTGTTTTACGTATTTGTCTTTTACTGACCTGCTTTAAAGCCTGTGCAACTTCGAACCATCAGTGCATGTTGATAGTGCAGTGTTTTCCAATTAAAATATGACTGTTTCCTTCCAAAACTGCAGTTTCCAAGCCACTGCCTGGCTGTGGGCTCTTTTGCAGGCTTTGTGTAATTTTGGGCTTCTTTCATGGGTCACAATAAACGCAGCAAGTACGTTTTTGGTTTTGATTGCAGATGCAAGATCGCCAACCTGGGAATACGACAGCCTTCATCCGAGGCTGAAGTTGTCTGATGACCGTCTAGTGGTAAGCTGCAACTGGAGGAGGATATTTTACCCCTGTGGCCCCCAGCGATTCGATAAATTGTGGCAGGTGCTAAGCAGGGATGCGTTCCTCTCCGGGAGCCATTACTGGGAAGTCGACCTCCTTCAGGCTGGAACTGGGTGGTGGATCGGCGCAGCCTACCCTTCCATCGGCAGGAAGGGAGACTCTGAAACCTGCCGCCTGGGCTGGAATCGAGCATCGTGGTGCATCAAAAGGTTTGATTT
Organism: Aythya fuligula; assembly: GCF_009819795.1. NCBI lineage: Eukaryota > Metazoa > Chordata > Aves > Anseriformes > Anatidae > Aythya > Aythya fuligula. The sequence continues at coordinate 56,121,880 of NC_045593.1, read as the reverse complement.
CGAATACTGGGCATTCCACAAGGGGGAGAGGATCCCTCTCACAGTAGAAGATGACCCTGACCGTGTTGGTGTTTTTCTGGATTACGAGGCAGGGATCCTTTCCTTCTACAACGTTACGGATGGCATGGCTCACCTGCACACCTTCCGCTGCAAGTTCACAGAGCCGGTGTACCCAGCCTTGAGGCTCTGGGAAGGGTCCATTGGCACATGCAAGCTGACATAAAGAACGAAGTAAAAACAAGGCTGTAACTCATGGTTTTGGTATGAAAGCCACTTTATAGTAGCGATCTACATGAATTACGCTGTGTCCTATGGAAGATTCAACTGTGATGCTTTTAGAAGGCAACAATGAAGTTGAAGAAAACCAATTGTGTTTAATGTCTGTGTGTTTTAAATGGGGGAGGTTGATCTGCCATTTATAAATGATGTCAATATACCGCCTAAAGTGCCATACGTTATATTTTTTGTACTTGATTCAAATTTGCAAAATGGAAAAATGGAAAAAAATTTGCAAAACTGTGGTTAGAACCTGGAAAAAAAGTTTATTACAACTCGTATTTGAGCCTGATAATTGTTGTCTTTTTGATTTGATTTGGATAATGATTTATTATTCTTCCCAGGCTCAAAGAGTCACAGGGAACAGCGTTCAATCCCACTGGCAGCTGGTCACCAGTGGCTTCCACCAGGGCACAATTCTGGGGACAGTTTTCTTTAACATTTTTGCCAATGACCTGTGCAAATGACCACGTGCAACCTCATTAAGTTTGCAGGTGATCCCAAGTTAGGCAGGAATGTTGATCTGCTTGAGGGTAGGAAGGCTTTTCCCAGTAACAGCCTGCCCAGTGAGGTGGCGGAGTCCCCATCCCTAGAGGTATTTAACCGATGTGGCGTAGAGATGGGACTTCATATGTCAAGGTTGGACTTGATGATCTTGAAGGTCTCCTCCAAGCTAGATGATTCTATGATAAATTACAGTCCTAGAAATCTGTGGAGCCTGCATTGCCCCCATTCCCTAGAACCAGCTGTACCGCCCCACTGAAGGAGCACTGCCCCTCGAAGCAAGCAAGGTAATCTTGGGTGGTTCACATACTATCGGCCCTGAAATCCTCTCTGCTGCTAGCAAAGGCAAGCTCTAACCACGCACTGAAACACAAAAACGATAGCTTGTTTTAGAAGCTCAATTTATTTTTTAAAATTGCCATTAAAAAAAAGATCTTTTAACAATTGAGTTGTTTCTTAATGTAAGGCAAGCATACTGCATCAATCAGAGCTCACAGACTGTCACAAGCACAGGATTCAAAGACCTCTTCTCTCCACTTCAAATACAGGACTACAGTCTCCTCAGAACTGCAGCAGGGTAAACATTTTGAGAGTAAACTGCTCACAGGTACAGAAACACAACCATCAAATTCAAAATACTTCACCAATTCATAACCAAGAGGTAGCAAGTTCCAAATAACCGTAACTAGTAAATGGTTCTGTCATGGACAAATGCAGACAACTTACAACAAGGTGGCTTTGTGCTGACCCAAGCTAGCTGAGAGATGCATTGTACCTGCTGCCGTGCAGATCCTTCCTGGACAAAGGTACGGGCTGCAGGCGACTGGGGAGAGGAACTGCATTTCTTATTTGAAAAGTAAGAGGCTGTGATGGAAGGGTGGAGTGGATGGAGGAGTATGGACTGTCATGCTGTGATCTAGTCGGTGATGTGATCTAGTCAGGCAGCCAACCTCAGCTGTTTCAAAGAGCAATGAGTGGGAAAACAAAAATCCCCGTTCAGTGCCTTTGCTTATTAGTCCAGAAAGGAGGCTGCTGAATCTTTACCAGCGTGAGAAGTTGCCCCAAATACAAATAGAGATACCCAAATGAACTGCAGAAATCATTAGGATGCCAGGATTCAGTCAGCTGATGGTGGATGCTTTTGCCAATTTCTGGATGCATTGATTAAACTTATTTCCACTGATCTTTTTGGACTGATTTTTCCCCTTAACTTGTCCAGCTTGCTTTCTTGCCTTTTAGTTCCCAAAAAGTACAAAAAAAAGGCTCTGCCTGTTAGATGGGGGCTTTCTACCCATCCAATTTACTACATTTCTTGGAACTGTCTCTTGAGACGGTATGGCCATGCTGGAATCTAGTTTTCCCAAGGAGATGTTTTTTTCCTACAGTGGCATTACTGAATAGAAAGTTATCTCCCTTCACTGTGATGCTTCTTTTCAACTTTGTCCACCTCTATTCCTTAGGCAGGTTCCTGCAAACCATTTATCTTGAGACTTCTTCTTAAATCTTAAGACATACCTCGAGAAAAATCCATCGGGTTGTATGTGTAAAGTTTTCTGTTAAGTTTATGTAACCTTGCACTTCTCTGCATTTAACTCCAACTAGCATCCTATTTTTGCAGGGATGAGGAAAATGATGGAAGAGAGAGGGAAACATCAAACGACAGTGCCATGACAATTCGAAGTGCAGAAAAATTATTAGAATTTAGTGTATTCTTACCAGAAAAGGCAAACTGGAAAGAAGCAGACCTTGGTCTCTGATTTGGCAAAACTCCAAAATAATCTAGGTAAAGTGGAATGGAAAAGGAGTATGGTATTTTCTACACGCACTGATACACAGTTTCTAAAAATTGCTTTTCATAATTTATATCCCCTTGCTGAAAAAACTTCCTGCTACTGGATCTGGAAAATTATAATCTGCTTGGATCCTTTCTTCTAATCTACCATGCTGCTATACTTAAATATGTTGTGCAGTAGGGCAGTCCTACGTCATGAAATGCGTAACAGAGTACTTTGGTTTAGCACTTTACTTTCTTGACATGATTTTCTACCGCCTGCTCAGTGATGGTTTCATCTTCTTCAATATGCCTTTTAACCTTCTGGCCCACCAGATCGAAGATGGCTTCTGGAGGAAATCCCTTAGGCTCTCCCACCTTCACTGTCAGCATATCAAGGGTTAGTATGGTGCCTTCAGGAATTGTCACCTTCGCCACAACAGACTTCCCCAGCTACAAGGGAGAATAAAAAGAAAGTTTGAGTCAAATACATTCCTAGACACAGAATACCAAAAGAGGTGAAAAAAAAACCCTGCAGTTACTTGGGAAGAGATTGTGTGGACTGCCCCCTCTCCCACCCCCATTGATTACTTCTTAGTCCAAATTAAGTTTGAGTTAGCATGGAGGCCTTCACTCTGACAAGGCTGTCAGGAAGATTTAAACCCATTCTGAAATCAGACAATGTCTCACTGGAATAACCCAGAAATAGAACAGAGAGAATCTCATTAGACTGACAAGTATTCTAGCTTAGTGCAAAAGCAGCTTAGCTCCTCAATGGATGGTATGCATACAACTGCACTATATTCAAAATTGCCAGCATTATGCTTTGGTAAAAATAGTTAAGAAATAGCACTTCATAGGAAACAATAGGTCTACAAAGACGTTACAGTGTGCTACACATCATCAATGCGCATGCTGCTACCCAGCAGCAGAAAATTTAGAGTGCAGAGGCAGAAACACTACTGCAATAACTGAGATATTGAGAATATAAACCTAAGTATAACGTGCATATTATCGGGCTGTTTTTCTGTATTGGTTTTATGTGGCAAGAATTTGGTAGCGTGGGGGCTGCAGGGGTGGCCTCTGTGAGCAGAGCCCGGCAGCTGCCCCATGTCAGAGCAGAGCCAGCTCCAGCTGCCTCCAAAAAGGACCTGCTGCTGGCCAGAGCTGAGCCAGGGAGTGATGCTGGGTGGGCCTCTGGGAGAGAAGATATAACAAAAGGGAAAAAAAATGCCAGGCAACAGCAGCTGGGAGAAAGGAATGAGAAATGAATGAGGACCAGCCCTGCAGCCGCCAGGTGAGTGCCGCAGGAGGGCAGGAGGTGCTGCAGGCAGGCAGCAGCAGTTCCCCTGCGGGCTGTGCAGGGAGAGGCCCCTGGTGGAGCAGGCTGTCCCCCTGCAGCCCATGGGTCCCACGTGGAGCAGATCTCCACGCTGCAGCCCCCCCATGGGTGGAGGAGCCCCCGGTGGAGCAGGTGGATGTGGCCTGGAGGAGGCTGCGGCCCATGGAGAGCCCCCGCAGGAGCAGGCCCCGGGCTGGAGCTGCAGCCCGTGGAGAGGAGCCCACACAGGAGCAGGGGGCCTGGGGGGAGCTGCTGCCCACCCGTGGGGGACCCGTGCTGGAGCAGTTTTTAGTTTGCTTTTAGTTTCTCACTGTGCTAGTCTGCTCGTGATAGGCTGCAAATTACATTAATCTTCCTATGCTGAGTCTGTTTTGCCTGTGATGATAATTGGTGAGTGATCTCCCTGTCCTTATCTCAACCTCTGGGCCCTTTCCATCGTATTTTCTCCTCTTCCTTTGAGGAGAGGGAGTGAGAGACCGGCTGTGGTGGAGCTCAAGTGTCCAGCTGGCTAAAGCCACTACATGAATATAGAGCTGTCAGTCTCAAAGACTTTCAGCTGATGTGAAGCAAAAGCACAAGTTACCTTTTCATTGCAAGCCATTTCACAAGGCAGGAGTTGTTTAATTGGAGAACCCATTGCTTTTTCCACGGTACGGATGGCTTTCACTAACTCAGCCAGTTCATTTGGCTCCAGGGATGCTTGGTGGTCACTTCCTTTCCACGTTTTGTCAAGAGTCACGTGGCGTTCCACTACTTTTGCACCCATAGCTACAGCTGCCACTGAAATGGCGATGCCAGTTTCATGCCCTGAGTATCCAATGGGGATATCAGGAAAAGCTGACTGATATGCCTGGAATCAAGACAGAGTTGGTCTGAATTATCAAGGCAGCAATTTCAGAGATGGAGCAAGTTTAACAATGATAACTGCAATGAAAACATGGACAGTTACTGCGCCACAGAAGTGCTTGGTTATGCCCAAAATGATTTTTTTTTGAACAAGTCATGCATTACCAAACATCTTGTTTTAACAAGTTCATTGGGAACTTGTCAATGCTGACAATGAAAGACATATGTTCTATTCTTCAATTTCTTACACTTTTCTTTTTAATTTAGTTGTACTCTTCAAGGTCTTCAAAGCCTACACCACTGTAAATTACACTGATAAAGTAGTGCTTTATTTTCATCCAAGAACCCAATGGACTACTTAACTTGTATCCAAAGCAGATTCTGCACCTCCCCATATTTCAACTCTGAAGCAATCCTTTCTGCAGCACACAGGGGAGTTATCCAGTCTTACAGGCAATTAAATGCAGTCATGCCCAGTTCTACTGAAACTAAAGGTAGGCAAATGTTTGAACACCGGCCAATTTGGGAACCTCTTCTTGCATTAGCATCAAGCATACCCAAGTAATATTTTCAGCAAAGGCAACTATAATCTATTTCCTTTGCAGCTCTCATATTCACATGAAGCCTTTTCAATGAAAGTTTCTGGTCTTGACCCCTGTTTAGGATCATGTTCTCAATTACATGCACCTTCTTGGAGGTAACTGTCTGTGTCACTTTTCTTTCCACCGCAAAGCACGGGGTGACACTTCAACCTCCCGTGTCCCTCTGTTTAATTGCAAATGCCCCAACAGTAATATACCTTATCATATTCTTCAAAGCTGAGTTCTGCTAAAAGAGGATCCAATTAATAAATTCACTTCAATGTTTGCATGAATTAGAGGAACATGACACTCTTCTGACGTCTCAGAAGTGAATTCCAGCTTGCCCAAGATCTGGAAATATAACGCAATAGAAATACATAGCTCTTCTCTGGTACCCTACCCGTGGCACTCTGTTACTCACTGACCGATATAACACGGAGATTGACATCCTCTGGCTGAAGTGGGTAGGCACTGGTGCATTGCAGGAAGCAGAAGTTTGGATTGATGGGCTTCACAATCTGATAAACCTGGTGCATGGTGTTCATTGACTGCATCCCACTGGAAATCACCATTGGGCGTCCTAGCCATTAAAAAAAAAAAAAAGGTTTGCCCCAGATCTCAAGGTGAGGTCCATAAGAAAGCTACAAAAGCTTATTTGAAATTCTTGCAGTGAATGAATTCAATTGAACTGGAAAAAGAAGGTGGGTGAATCTTTTTTCTTCCTAAGAGTTTTTTCTAAAATCAAGTGGAAGAATTATGTAATAATTGAGCTACTGAGACAAAGTGATGTTTACCAAGACTGCTTGAAAGAAAATGCTTACCTTTCTTTGCAGTCTTTTCCAAATACGGAAAATTGTTTGTATCTCCTGATCCTACTTTGAAAAATGGAACATCCAGTTCATGTAGAAACTCCACAGCCATCTGCAAGAAAAAGAAATCACTGCTCTTCAACACACCACTTCAGCTGGGTCAAGAACAGACAAGAACTACCATGCTGTAGTAAACCAAACAAACAAATAAAAGCAACCCAACCCTACAAAACAGTAAAGCCAAAGCTTAAGTAAAAAGGGCACATATATACACAGCCCCACGAACTATACTTCTCACGAATCAATGGTATCAGGTACAAAAAAAAAACAAAACAAAACACAAAAGGTCAAATAAATCAAAAGCAGATAACACCATTTTGCTTCAGGAGGTTGGTCTGCAGGTTAACATTTCAGAAACTCTGAGCCCATCAAAGGACTAGATTTTAAGGTAGAGCATAGATAGTGTGGCAGGATTTGTCAGATGCCTTGTGGCATGCATATAAACATTGAGCCTGACTTTCTGAGACTGTTATCAAAATGCTCTTGATATAATCAGAAGGCAAATAGTAAGAATATCAACATTTGTTACCCTGGGGAAAGGACTAATTTTATTCAAAGTGAGACTTTGGAAAAGGGGCTTACTGGAACAAGCTAAGGAGCAAGGGATGCATCAGGTACTTCAGTCTGCTCAGTTCAGTTCATGCAAGTCTCATCAAACAGTACTAACTTTTGGCAAGGCTAGATCTCAATGGATTTACACGTCCAACTCCTGAATAACATTTACTATTCTGAGGATACTAGTTTCTGACTTCCCTCCAGATCAAATATTACCGAGGTTCCTTCTTTTACACTGCTTTTACACAGATTTTGCACAGGTTTTTTATTAGGTTCCCTGTCTCAAGGCAGTCTCTTTGGTCACCCGGTCACAGCTGGTCAAGCCTGCTCTAGGTACAGCAGCTTCGTACAGGCGTGCTCCCCTGCTCCTCTAACTCTGTGGGCCATGGCACTCTTGCTTGATTTTATTACCACTACCAGGAAGAATAACTACCTGTAGATGGGCGTTAGCCCCCTGAAGAGTGAATGTGCTGCAGGCACAGAGGCAGTTTTCCTGCCTCACGTCTGCAGCACTTAAATCTACAGGTAGCTTTCCTGCACAGCTCTGACATTGAAGAGTCATACAAGTATTCTGCGGCCTTTCGACTCTTAGACGAAACCTGTCACCAGCTTTGCCTGTGTAACCTGTTTGCAATGGCTGATCCCCCTCAGTTCCCACCACACGTAAACTTCTACATCTAGCTACTTGCCACGTCACTATTTGTAGAAAAAGTTAATGCTTCCCTTCCAAAGAACAAGTAACCCACAGGCATGGAAAAATCATGTTTGCAAATCAAAGGAAGCCACAATGGATTTTCTTCTATGAGCGATATCCAAAAATAAATCTAAGATGTGCCAAAGAAAAGACAGGGAGACAATTAATTCAAATCTTAATTACACTCTGCCTCCTTCTAAAAATGTGTGTGCTATATTTGAGATAATTCAGGAATTATTGGATGTTTCATTAAAATTAGCATTGCATCAGTAAGTAACCTTTTGAAAATAAGTATATTTAATGAAAACAAAAATCCCAAACCTATCACAAGTGACATTAAAATTCTTCATTCACATTTGGGTGAAACAATGAAGTAGTTACCTAACTTTGACCCCCTTTCAATCTCTCCCCACACACTTTTAATTTTTTTGCCTCATTCCTTGTTGCAGCAAAATTAACTTAGTGCCAGAGAAAGACAAAAGTAATGTTCAAAACAGATTCGCACCTTCTTCAGTCTAATTTTTCTATAATCACTATGATGCAGATTCAATTGCTTGTGTCTAGGATGCGTAATGCCTCTTTAATATGGTTTATTCACTAAGATGCATTGTGCATGAAGACATATTAAGAAGCCACCGATCTAATCAGAAGAGACTGCACAAAATGAAGTATGACATATGGGCCCAATATCTAATGCCACTCTTCATAAGGTGACTATCTCACGGAATTTGGCAGCTTTCTCGTAGGAGATTCACGGAACAGGACCAGCCTGAGCACCAGGGTTGGAGCAGATGACCCCCAGAGGTCCCCTTCCAGCCCCAACCAGCCAGTCTGTGATCCTGTGTAACTTCAAATAGCAGGGACAACATAAAAGAGAGTGGTTCAACAGGATCCTGTTCCGTCTCCAGTACACACTGGAGCAGAGCAGATAAAGGAGTTACCTAGAGTCTTTGTATTTACGTCACACATTGCTTCGCAGAACTTCCTCATACGATTAAACACACAACTTAACCTCTTCAACTTACCTGCAGTTCCAGAGGTTATGCTCAATTCACAGAAGCTAATGTTCCCAAGGACTTACTACCTCAATCGGTGCAAAGTCTGGATTAAGTCTGAAGAGGGCTAGCACAAATACTACCAGAAGTGTCAGCAGCTGTATAAAGTAACTGCTGTTCAAAAGAGGATGCCCAAGTAGGTGTCAGTAGTGTTAACTACCTGATGAGGCCACAGGCTCAGAGAAGCACAGCACCTTGAGATAACGAGAGATCTTAGAGGTGGAAAGTGATATTATCTGCTGCATACGAAAGATGTTCTGCATTTCACTACAGCCTGTAGAAGGAGGAAAAGAAAGGGCATGATTTTTCATCCCAAAGACACGCAGGTGTTTAAGATCTCAGGTACAGAACTCAGAGGCTACTGGGTGTAGTTGTTCTTTTCCTAAAGGAAAAGATGGAGTAGGTGTTGTTATTCAGCTGGTCCTTAGACATGAAGGCACCAATAAAATAAATATCACAACACCCTCTGTTCCCTGATCTACTTCAGAGCCCATGGCACTGGGCTATTGCCATACATGCAAAACACCGGCTTGTCTATCAGATGTCTGAAGTAGTTTTTGATGGTGTTACAGTGTTTGGCAGCTGCACTCTCAGCTGGGGCACAGCAATTCAAGGATTTTGGTCCACAGGACAGACTTAACAGAAACAGCGGGAATGGGTAGAGGACTAGAAAAGACAACATAAGAAACTTCAAGGATTTGAAACCGCTTAGTCAAGAAAAATATCAACAAGAAGAAAAAAGGGAAATGTAATAATGGTGTCTGAATAAACAGGAGATAGGAGAATGAAAGTATGAACTTTTATGTCAGATGAAGAATCATAAGAAAGGAGATTAAGCTGATACATCAGGAATTATCTCTGATGGTAGGGTAGGGAAAGTAAGGCACTTAAAGCACTGGACAGACCACCTGAGAACACTAGATAAATCCCATCCTTGTCCCATCCTGGATAAGGCTACATGCAGAGTGACAGTGATGACCGTGTGCCTGCCTTACACAAGAGTGGCTGGCTTGCTTCTGGAAGCTCTCGTTCAGTTTGTTTCTCTCTTATTTTCTAGGCCACAAAGAAAACTAGAACAATACATAATCTGCAATCTCTGCTGAGGTTTAACTGTTACCTGGACTTTCCAGTTTACACATTTCAGCTGTACACTGCACTTATTAATACTGCAATTAACATTGTTTTGAGGTAGGCAACGTGCAAGAGTTAAAGACTTCAACCACTTTCAAGGGGGAACAGCAACAGATGAGCTTCATGGAGTTTCCAGGCTGGTGGCTGACTGTCCCAAAGCCCACTTACAAAGTAAGTAAACATTTCAGAAATAATGGAGCAAGGTGGAGACCCTCTCCCCCTTGATTAGTAAAAGAAAAAGAAATGCATTTCTGCTCCTTAGAAATATGAACTTAGTAAGCAGAAAGAAAGAAAAAAAATAAGAGAGAGAAATAATAGGTATTAAGAACAGAACCTAGTTCAAAAGCACAGGAGAGTTTGAAGTGTTGGAGCTGATACTGCAGACAACGCTAAGCATCATTCAGATCGCCCTTTTGATCTACACTCTCAAAGTCTCGATTGTTTAGGGAGCCCAGCTGAGGCCTACTCTCTAATATAGTGTACTGTGCATACGCCCTTCAGCATAAATGTCAGATCTTCCAAGATATTCAGCTGTCTGGTCAATCAGAATAGATGCACAAGGGAACTGACAGAAGCACCTTTCCTCCAGTTTCCTCATTTACAAGCTCAACGTCCAGACATACGTGGTATCTTCTTTATGTCAGAGCTATAGCACATGAGTAACAGACTCGTATACTCATATAGCACATGAGTAACAGACTGCAGGCAGGCTAGCTGGATTCTCCCTGTCAGTCCCCTATGGCTTACGTACCTCGTCCATGCCAGACGCCGTGAAGAAAATCCCAATTTCCTCGGCGTATTTCTTGAGCTCTCTGTACTGGTCATGGCTGAACTCCAAGTGCCGCTTGTGCTCCCCGTAGGTCTTTCCCCAGGAGTGCTTGGAGGTGTATGGCCTCTCCAGGGCTTTCTTGTTGAACTTGTGCTCCAGCTCGCTCTTCTGGAACTTAGCGCAGTCTGCTCCGCACTCCTACAGAAAGAGAAGGAAGGCGGTGCACGCTCGGCGCCAGCACCACCAGAGTGACAAAGGCACCCCCCCCCCCCCCCCGCACCCCTCCATTTCAAAATGCCTGTAAAAACAGCAGCAAAAAATAAAAAATACAAAAATAAACCATTCCTCAGCCACCCCGCTGACCGCCCCCCCGAGCCGCTGGCCGGGCGCACCTTGGCCATGCGGATCATGCGGCGGGCGATGTCCAGGTCGCCCTGGTGGTTCTGCCCGATCTCGGCGATGATGAAGCAGGGCTGCTCGCCGCCCACCCGCCGCCCGGGGCACAGCTCGAACTCCCGCGGCATGCTGGCGGCGGACAGACAGACCGACGGACACACCAGACCGACGGACAGAGGGACAGACGGACAGACCGACACGGAGACCGCGGCTGCGCCGCCCCGCCCCGGTAATGGCGGCGCTGCCGGCAGGGGGCGCTGAGGGAGCGGCCGCCGCCATGAGGCGGCACCGCCAGCCCGGGGGAGGGCCCGAGCGGCGGGTTTTGGGGGAAATGTTTGCCAGTGCTGCACGCTAATCCCCTCTCTGCACTCTAAATTATTTATTTATTTATTTATTTTTGTCGTGAGCTGCCTGCAAGCCAGCCGGGAGGCGTTGCTCAAGGCAGCAGGTAGCTGCTTCCAGAGCCTGAAGGGTAATGGGCGTTGTAATGCACCCTGCAGGAGGGGAGAGAAGTTGATGGTTAAGCCTGAGGAGCAGGTTTCTGTGCAAAAGGAAGCAGGGTATATATCGGCTACGCTAACGGAATATATCAATGAGCACTTTGTTGGCATTTATTTCATGTAGTGGTTTAAGGCCGTGTTGGGCAACTGCGTGTTAACTCCAAGGAAAACAAAAGCAGAACTATCAGTTGTGAAGTGAAGTGTGTGAACCAGGAACTGAACCCAACCAGGCTATGCTGCGTGGACAGGATCCACCCAGAGATCTTAGTGATCTCTGAAGAAAATGATCAGTAGCTCCCATTTCTGCCTGCCTCTGATTTTCTTTTGACTGAACCTGGCAAGGCTGGAAAAACATCTAAATGCTTGTTCACTTACATTAGTCACAGAGCATTTTTCTTATATACAAATGTGTATCTTTGGATAAAAATGATGAATTAACAGTTATGAGGAAAAAAAAAAAAAAAAAAAAGAGGAAAGTTATACTTCCTGTGTTCAGAGATTTTCACGTGGTTAGCTGTGCCACATTCCTATCATTCCTCCAGGGCATATGGAAGAAGACTTTCTGTCTTCTATCTCTTTCACACTTTGGAGAAAAAAAAAAAAAAAAAAAAAAAAAAGGACCTGTAAAAAACAAAACAAAAGCTCTTGGACATTCAGTTTCACTTGGCATTTTTAAACACTCAGGAACATCAGGAATGGCACTTCTGGCACCCATGAGAGATGATGATGAAAGAGCAGCCACATTTCATGGAGCCAGCTATATAAAATCATTTATCCCACAGCTCTTCTTCCACAAACATTTGGAAGGTTGTTATTAATGATCCTGTCGAGATTATTGCTGTACTTCCCTAATTTAGGTATCTCCTCTCTGATAGCTAAAAGGCAATGTTCAGGTGTGTCGTGGTTTAACCCGGCCGGCAGCTAAACAGCACGCAGCCGTTCGCTCACCCTACCCCCTGCCTCTCTGGGATGGGGGAGAGAAATGGAAAGTGAAGCCCATGAGTTGAGATAAAGACAGTTTAATAAGACAGGAAAATAATAATAACAATAATAATAATACAATGATGATAATAGTACTACTAATAATAATATGTACAAACAAGTGATGCACAATGCAATTGCTCACCACCCGCTGACCGATGCCCAGCCTAACCCCGAGCAGTCCGGCCCCCTCCCCTGGCTAGCCACCCCTATATATTGCTCAGCATGACCCCATACGGTATGGAATACCCCTTTGGCTAGTTTGGGTCACCTGTCCTGAGTCTGTCCCCTCCCAGCTCTTACTGCACCCCCAGCCTGCCTGTTGGCAGGACAGAGCAAGAAGCTGAGATGTCCTTGGCTTGGTATAAGCACTGCTCTGCAACAATGAAAACATCGGGGTGTTATCAGCACTCTTCTCATCCTAAGCCAAAACACAGCATTCCACCAGCTACTAGGAAGAAAATTAATTCTGTTCTAACTGAAACCAGGACAAGGTGGTGAATTAAGGATGGGTCAGGTGGTTTGTGGCTACCTGACACAAGCTGCTGGAGAGCTGCAAAGCTTGGTGTTGGTGGAATAGAGAAAACAACAACAGTAAAAAAATTTTTTTTTTTTTTTAGGATAAATGGATATGTATCTGGATATAATGGAGATGCACAGATGATGGGGAATTATCACTGTTGGAAGCTGCAGTCTGTGTTACCTAAGGAGCTCAAACCACTGGTTGTGTCAGTTCACTTAAACAATCAAAATCACTCCAAGATAGAAGAGTCCTTGCAGGTCGTTTCTGTTGACCCTGATCATTAACCCTCGTACAGCCAAAGAACACCTGCAGATTTTGCTGGAAGTATGAGGCTCCTGACATGGAAAGGAGGCCACACCAGTGAATTGCTGGTGGTCATGGCAGGGTTAAACTTGGAAGTGAGGCAGTCAGAATACCAGCAAGGTTTCTGTGTACTGGTGATGGAAAACACAGTCCTGGTGTTGTTATAAATAAATAAATAAATAAATCCTACTCTAAGAAAGTAGGAAAGAAGTTTGCAGTTTTGGGGTGTGTTTATGAGTATTTTGGAAAGGTGAATGATTTTGACTTGAGGATGTGTTTCCACACTTTTAAACTGAGGATGGTCTTGCTTTCCCCTTGTATTCCAAGTGATGGCAGTGTATTAATTTTGTTAGGAAACCTACTATGCCAGCAAAACTTAAACTGTGGCACTTTGATAGGCCACACAGCTTGGTTTTTAATATCTAGATTTACTGTGGTAACACTAGAGAAGTATAGAATGTGTTTATTTGCATCCATCTAACACAAATGCAAAAAAAAAATAAAAAAAAAAAAAAGGAGAGAAAAAACATATCAGAAATCTCAAGAGATTTAAGAAAAGAAAAGTCCATCACCACTATAGTAAGTGAATGGGTTAGAAAACTGATAGAGGCATGGAAAAAGGAAACATTTTTCTCCTTAAAAATACCTTTGTGGACAAGAGAAGGATGGCTTTCATGGAAGGGCTCTGGCACCAGGTGGTGCCTACAGCCAAGGCATTTCAGTGGGTGGCCGGGAGGGGACCCAGGCTCGTTGAATCCAAAGGGATTGGACCGTGGTCTTCAGGCACTTTGTGGCTGAAGACATTCTCCATACAAATGTGGAGGACTGTTAGTGTTAGGTCAGAGGTTGGACTCGATGATCTTGAGGTCTCTTCCAACCTAGAAATTCTGCGATTCTGTGATTAATTTAGCAGAGTTATATGTATTGACCAAATAAGCCAAGGTGAGGTTTGCTATCTCCAAGGTCTTGAGTATCTGTATCATAGCCTTGTGTTTTGGTAAACTCCAACGAACAACTTTTTCAGGGATTTGGCCAACTTTCTCAGCACTCCTGAATCTGTGCCTCAACTAGGCCATATGGAGGCGCTGGAGAAATAATTTACACATACTACTGCGTTCTGACAAAGGCTGCCTCTGAGACTCCAAAAACACCTTGTGGCAGATGTCAGACGTATTTCTGATGTTGTGGGCCTGTCTGCGAAGTTTTAATGGAACTGAAAATTGGTAATTGCATTTATTATGATTTTGTGGTACGTGGTTTTTGTTTGTTTTTTTTTTTTCAGGGTGAAGCTGAATTTTGTCTCCGAGGCTGTACCCACACATACCAGATTCTGACTCGTGGAAAACGGACTCCACAATCAGTCAGATTGTACAGTCAGTATGTTTAGTCAGTGCTGGGCAGCACAGGGGGTAATCCCACCAAAGTCGTGCGTGCCTGACATGGCAACTTGCCTTGGTTATATGCAGTAAAGAGCTTCATTTGCATGAAGTTTCCCAATATGCCTATACATATTCATAATCTGTCCCCGCTTCATATTAAAATTAGTTCCAAGGAGTCATTTCCATAAACTCCTCCCATCTGTGCTTGTGCAGTGTATTCTGGTGGTGGTCTTTGGGGGTGGTGGGGGTGAAGGTTGATGACTCTTCCTCATCACCGCTAGCTGACCTCTTGTCTTCACGCAGACTCAGTTGCTCCTTGGCTATCAATTTTCTTTATTAATTCTTTGTCTTGTCCTTTTATGAAGAGTCCTTCTTATCTCTGAGCCCTTGGTCACAGTCCGAACCATAAGGCTGGTTTCATCTGGTTCTCAGGGTCCCGGGGGCTCCTGTTACCTGGAGGTCTAAGCACAGCACAGGCACAGTACATCACAAATATAGCACATATTAAGCAGTGAGTGTTGCTCAAATTCACTCTTAATCAATTGCTCTCTAATTTCTAATCCCATGGTTCAGTCCCCCCTTTCTGGAAAATGTAGTAAACCTAAAATCTAGTAAATTCTTTTACTTAATACAAAAATTCTTCCCAATCTCTATGATATGTATCCCTCAATGCCTTGCCATGTACTTTCATCGAGGAAGCTAACATCACCATTCGTTGTAAAAATTTCCAATTCCAAACAAGTATTACAAAAGACAATATTAAACTTATACCAGCTAATATCAATAAAACAATAACTGGGTGACACAATGTGTTCAGAATCCCAGTTGCAATTGGCGACCATCCAAAGAGTGCATCCCACCAGTTGTGATTTGCATCTTGTTTTACTCTTTGCATATGAATTGTGAGAGCATCTATTATTAATTTGTGGTCTTGGTCTTCAGCCTTTTCCCATCTTGGCGCAATACCTTTGAAACTTGCCATTGGCTAGTTCCCAATGCCAATAAGGATGACTGTAGGGGCTGTTAATCATTTGGCACCCTATTTTAATTTCATCCCCTATGGTTCTTTGGTGTTTTCATTCTTCTCCTAATTTTTGCCATTCTGTTAATGTATATAAATGGTCACAATTTGTTCACCACATAACCATAATTGCTAACTTTCCATTAATGCTCTTATCCTCCGTTGTTACGGCTTTGGACCAAGGCCACTCACCATTCTCTACTATCATAGAGGCAACTTCCAATTCTTGAATTACAATTATGACTATAAGCCACAAAAATAAAACAATTCTGTTAACTAAACTTTCTGCGAATTATATTACTAAATACTCTTGACCGTAACGTCCTCATTTTGCTCGACTGAGCTTTAGTTTCAATTCACCGTCACCCAGTGTTACTTTCCAGGGGGCTTCTGGAGCTTTCTTTACTCGAGAATGGTGAATCCAGGCACTCTGTTCCTTGGTCTTAATTGTGGTGAAGGTAGTAAGGAGCACCCGGTATAGTCCTTCGCACTGTGGTCTCGAAGTTTTCTCTACAAGAGACTTAGTTACCTCTCAGGCTTTGGTAGTGGTAGTGGGGAAAGCCTCTGGCTGTCCTGAAAAGGTATGTGTTAACACCAGTAAATATCAACACCCCGCTTTTCTTGGAAGTTCAGAAAAGTCAATTTGCCACTGTTGCCCAGGCCCATGGCCTTTTCCAGTTTGACCCAGTTTTGGTTTGGGGTTTAGTCTGGAGACAAAGATCACATTGTTAAGTTATTTGAGTGATGGTAGCATGTAAGATCCTGGCAACAATTTTTCCAATTAGATAGTTATACAAAGCGTCTATTCCCCAATGTGTTTTCCAATGTTCTTCCTTTAACGTGCTTCCAATAATCTCGTTATTCAGTCTGTATAGATGTTTATTTTCCAGATTCTATTACGTCTTTGCAAGTGGTAACTGCATACCCAGCATGTCGTTTTCCGCTGATGACGTAGCTGCTCCCATATTTCCACCTCGTCAAAAGGAGTGTCCTTCAGATCTGGATGGCTGGAGCAGGTAGCCTCAGTGGTCTCCAAGCAGGTATCTCTGAGGTATCCTGGCCATCCCTTGGCGGCAGCATCCAGCTGCTTAGAAAAATAAGCAACTGCCCTTCCATATGGGCCCAGGTCCTGTGCTAGTATTCCCAGGGCAATCCCCTATTTCTCAAGGGAGAAGAGGAAGAATGGTTTATTTACATCTGGAAGTCCCAGATGTAAATAAGAAGGCTGACACGAGAGCCTTCTTTTTAGTTGGTCAAAGGCTCGTGTGGCCTCCTTTGTCCATTGGAGGTCCCTGTTCCCATTTGCAATGAGCGCATACAGCAGTTTTACAAGCAATCCGTAATTATAGATCTGCACCACTCCGTCATTCCCGAAAAGGTTCGCAGTTCTTTTATTGTCTCAGGTTTCGGGATTTGACATATCGCTTCTTTATGCTCTTGCCCCAAGGTCCATTGTCCAGCACTAACCTCATAACCCAGGTAGGTCACCTTCTGCTTTACCACCTGAGCTTCTTCGATACCCTGTACCCCTGTAGTCCCAGAAAGTTTAGGAGGCTTACTGTCCAGGCCACAAATGCTTCTTCTGTCTGGGTGGCTATTAGGAGGTCATCTACATACTACAGCAGCCTTCCTTCTCCTGATGGGGCTTCCCAGGTCTTCAAGTCCTTTGCAAGTTGTTCTCCGAACAAGGTGGGTGAGTTCTTAAAGCCCTGAGACAACCTTGTCCATGTGAGCCGTGTTTTGTGCCCACTCTTAGGGCTTTTGCAATCAAATGCAAAGATTTTCTGGCTGGCTTCATGGAGAAGGAGGCAAAACAAGGCATCCTTAAGGTCTAAAATGGTAAACCAAGTTAGCTCTGGTGTTAAGCATGTTAATCAATTACCAGGCTAATTCCTTCTCTATCTTCCTTTTTCAAGGGGTACTGTTTACGTGCATTTTTCGCCTTTCCTGGTACATTAGAAGATCGTACTCCAGAAAACACTTGACTTAGAATTTCCTGACTAATTTCCTCTTTGGTCCCAAAAGCTGTCAATATCAAACTCAACACTTTCACATGTCTTTGATCATTTACCTCCAGAATAATCTCCCCATTTTTAAATGAAATGGTTGCTTGTAATCTTTCCAATAAATCTCTCAGATTGGCCAGTTGCCCACTTCACTACAACGTAATCATTCCTCACTGATGCTAATGCTTTATTTAAAACTGAGTATGTTGCCCCCGCATCCACCATAAGTTCCACCTCTTTTCCCTCCTTCCCCAGCTTCATTTTTATAACCAGCAGATCTGCTAGGGTAGATTCCCCCGGTTCTCTTCAGTCATCTTTTGCATGTGCAACCACTACCTCCCTTCCCCGGTTCCCTTTTCCATTTCTTTTATGTTCTGGGCATTTTCCAATGCCCAAATTTCTTACACAGGGTACATTGCTCCTTGCCTAGTCGGGGCTGCTCCTGTCTGGGCCTCCTTTTTCCTTCTTCCCTAATAACTGCTATCAGCCTCTTCTCCATGTTTAATTGAGGAAGATAAAACTCCTCTCTTTCCAAATTGCCCCATGTGCATGCGCCACACCAAAGGCATGTTTCAAATCTGCCCAAATGTTTGCCAGCTCAAGAGCTCTTATCAAGGCAATGATTTCCACCTTTTGGGCTGGTGTTTGCTACTGCATATCCTGTGAGGTTAAATCCCTGGCGGATGACGCTGCTGCCATCTATATACCAATCATCCGCATCTTCTGGGGGTGTTTCCTTTAAGTCTGGTCAGCTGGAGTATCCTGTGTCCATGGTCTTGATGCAGTCATGAATGGGTGATCTGGAAACTCTGTTACTGAGGAAAGAGCCTGGGTTCACAGTATTAGTGCCGAAAAAAAAATTAGTAAACTAATAGTCCATTATAAACATTCCTTTTCTTCTTCAGTAGCTATCATTTGCATGTTGCAACAGTGTCCCCTTTTCCCGAAGGGGTCTTTCAAACTTCAAGATCACAGTTCCCGAATATGGTGGGGCTATTCTTGAATCCCTGTGGTAACACTGTCCACGTAAGCTGAGTTTTCCGTCCTGTATTAGGATTTTCCCATTCAAAGGCAAAGAGTTTCTGGTTTTCAGTTGCCTCAGGCAGGCAGAAAAAGGCATCCTTTAAATTTAGTACCAAGAACCAAACTTGACTATTTGTCTCATTTTGTAATTCCAATCATTTTTCCCAATTTAAATTTCAAACTTTGCAAAAAAAAAAAAAAAAAAAAAAAAAAAAGCCTTTTCCTGTTGGCCAGTTGCTCCTATTACATTTACAGACTAATTAACACAGAGAAAGAAGCTCCCATAACCACCACCACCAACAACAAAAAAATCAAGCCTCTCTTCTTTGTTCCCTAGCTTTATTTCAACCAGTGGACCTGCTAGGGTAGATGCTGCAGGCCCTCATTACTCCTGACTGTTGTAAATTTATCTTGCAGCCTAAGACAATTTCTTCCTGATATCAGGGGCTGACTGCCCTAGAAAGAGGCTAGCCCATTGCCTCTGTTTGTTTTCTGAAGCCAGGTCCAAATTTTGTTTGCAATCTGAGCTTACAGGTGAACTCAGGTTGTTTTAAGAGTTAGCTGCTTTTCTGTTTCCATGACAACTCTCTCGGGCCCAGCATGGTCCCTCTGCCCCAGAGGGCTCTCTAATTTCTCATCCCATGCTTCAATACTGCCCTTTGTACTGCTGTAGATAGAGAAGCGTAGTAAGTCTTTTTGCTGCTCTGTCTGTTCCCGTGCAGAGAACGGTGTCCTTCTGAGGGCTGCAGTAACAGTGACGACTTGAACACAATAACCACATTGCTATGATATGATATGAAGCCCAGCCTACAAAGCGGCCTCGGCTTCAAACCAGGGGTGCCTCTGAGCTAACATGATACAACACCTTGCTGCTGAAGTGACACACGGAATGGATGCAGCTTTTTAGAATGCACTGAGACCTGCAAACGGCAGTGGGAAGGGGATGCTGAATAAATACCATTTTTTGCTTTGTCTGCTTAGGTATTGTAGAGCAAATATGTATTTTTTTTTTAAACTAACCTCTGAGTAAGAAAGAATGAGTTAAAAGACAAGTTTGTCACTATCTGATGCTCAGCAATATCACATCTTAAAGAAAACAGCAGGCAGCAGAAACAGCAGAAAAGAGCAGGCACGCATATATCCATTTCCTGGCTGTTTCATAGCCAGGAAAGTTTCCTGATAGCTGAATCTGTACTAGTCCTTTCTACCAGTCAGTTACACTGAGCACTGTTGGTGTGGATACAAATGCAGGCACAGCTTTTTTAGGGGTGCTGAGCCACTAGAGATCTGAGTGCAATACAGTCCCATTTTGTCCTATGGAAATATTTACATTTTGTGTAATGGGTAGTACATACTTTGTATATTTCTGAACAGTTTCAAGATATAGAATAAAAACTTAAAAGTGTCTTGCAGGTATTACTAAAACACCCAATAATGGGCCACAATATCATTTGAGGAATTAGAGGGGGTTGCAAACCATAGCATGGACAAACTGAACGTAAAGGCTGTAAAAATAACTAGCCAGTTATTTATAACTAGTCACCTCACACGCATTGTTGGATTAACACAGAATGCATATGAACGCTGGGAATAATGAAGTTCCCCACAAAATTTGCAGATTGAAAGAGCAGTTCATTAGGAAAATATTTTTTAATTGTAATAATTGGAGTAATTTCTGAAGCAAACCTCTAAAGTGCTAGGTCGCAGTGGATGTCAGTTTACACTCCAACATGCAATGTGTGCTTACAAGACATTACGACAAGTAAGCAATATGTCTTGCCGCTCAGCCCAAAGCTCCAGATTTCTCCTCAGCATTCAGTAGGTGCTCCGAGTGCTCCCTGCACAAATGCTCACCGGCAGCTCCAGGGAACAGGCACACCCCTCCTCCTTGGGGCAAGTTCCTTCTGCAACCACCTAGTAAAGAAGCAGGAAAAAGATGCCTCTGGAACACAAATAATTAACTTCTGAAGTAATTTTACTATGGCAGAATACAGCTTTGCCTGTCAGAGTCTAACAAGACAAAGGATTGAAATTGAAATTTATTTGTTTATTTTATGTTTTAAAAATCTAGCATTAAAGCAGTGGAACAGGAGATAAAAGGAAATGCAGCTATACATTTGTAATTCTAATGTAAAGCACAAAAGCAGGAAACAGATAACGAAAGTATAGAAACTGTGGAGCAGTAAGTGAACTGTTCCAACTCGGGCAGTTTTATGGGCAGTTTTATACTACCACCTCCTATAAGCTGCCAGAAGCTTTGATGTTGTCGTTTTTGTGCAGGCAGTAAAACTCGTACAAAATGGGTAGGCCTAGGACCTACTTACTGATGTCAGATATTGGGAATTTTTCAATTTCTTTTACCCTTGATAAGGGTGTGGTAACACCAGTTACAAAACTGTTTTTCATGAACCTCTGCGTGATGTCTAAAACCTGGTTCTGTTGGAGTTTTGACTTTTATTTTGGTGGGAGAGCCACCTCACACTGAGGATTTTATGGATTTGTTTTGGCACCATAATGAGAAGTAAACTTTAAAGGCCAACGAGAGTGTGATTATTCTCACACTGATAGATGGTGACTTGTAAAATTGATTTTTTATGCCATTATGCTTTATTCAGGAATTACAGAGCTTGAGACAACAAGTGCATGTAGTTTGAGCATTCTGACATGAAATGGCTTCTACAGAGCCCTGGAGATCAGCTGGCATGACAGAAGACCTCTGAAAATGTTTCTCGAAGCAGGCAGTGTGCTTGCAGCTTTGACAGGTTGTAGGAAGACAATTTCACAATGGTTCAGTGTGATGATCATTTGCCCACAGCAATTTCTTTCCAATATCAAGATTCTAAACTGCTTAAGTTTCTCAGTGGACTGTAAATTTTTGTTCTCATCTCCTTGGACTATAGGCTGCACAATGCTGGTGGGTGTTGACTTCCTCTGGCCATATCAGCTGCCTTGTCCTGTTGTGTGACTGCTTCTTTGTCCTCTTTGTTATGTCTAAAGTGGTCTTCCCTGCTCTTAAGGCTGTACTTCTTCAGTAACCAGAAGCTGAGATGAATCAGTGAGATGTTTACAGTTTTGTGGCCTGTTTTCAACCTGTGCATTTTCAAGGTCTTTGGAATTATCCCACGCTTAAACTCCGTATCATAACAAAAGACACCTGGCACTGACCTCCAGTCTGCACTGCACATTCGCACTAGCTAACAACAAGCCTAAGAGTTCACCAGCTCTTGCAAAGCTAGCATTACGTTTCTTACTGGCAACAGCAGCGTGGTTATTGTTGGGCCACCAGACAACAGTCACAGGCTGTACGCCTACTCGTGGTGATAGCAAGAATTCATTCCCTGTAGATTTTTTTTTTTTTTTTGTAATTTCAGCACAGCATCTAAACTTCAGACTCCACCCAAGATTATGAGCATTTCCATTTTGCTCTGGGCACTCTTCTCTTGCCAGTTTGAAAGCAAGCCTGTGTATTTTGAATGAGTCTAGACGTGCTAGCAGCTCAGCACAGTACAGTAATGATGGATGTGTAGTGTCACAACATTTTGTAGATGTTAAATGACTGTAAGCCAGGGAAGGGCTGTTCAGTCTGAAGAAGAGGAAGCTCCAGGGTGACTTTATTGCAGCTTGTCAATACTTAAAGGGGGCTTATAAAAAGAAGGAGAGTGACATTTTGCTCAGGCTGACAATGACAGGACAAGATGGGAATGGTTTTAAACTGAAAGAGGGTAAATTTAGATTAGATGTTAGGAAGAAATTCTCCCCTCAGAGGGCAGTGAGGCCCTGGCACAGGCTGCCCAGAGAAGCTGTGGATGCCCCATCCCTGGAGGTGTTCAAGGCCAGGCTGGATGGGGCTTTGGGCAACCTGGGCTGGTGGGAGGTGTGGGAGGTGTCCCTGCCCAAGGCAGGAGATTGGAATTAGGTGATCGTTAAAGTCCTTTCCAACCCAAACCATTCTATGGTTCTAGGATTCTGTACGAAGAAGAGGAAGTCTGAGACTCGATAAAGAATTTGGAGGGATTGTCTGGGATAGTGTGCACAAGACAACTGTGACTAGAAGCCGGTAAGGGTAACAGAAGTGGAAACTGCAAAGAAACAGATCAAAGGATAAATTAGGGAACAGTGAGAGAAGAGAGTAGGACTGCCTGATGCTGGGTCAGTAAGCTGGGAAGAATGTGGAAAAGCCCAAGAGCTGAGGAGGCCAAGGAGCTGCTTTGAAGGGTGTGGGACAGAGTAACTAGTGCAGGAGTTGGGGGCTGAATAGAAGGAGAGCGGTTCCATGAGAAATGCTGAGGGACTGAGTCATGAAACTGAAGAGCCTTTCCATAGTGGGATGACTGAGGCGAGACAAATGGACTGGAAATGTGGGATCTGCATGAGAAAAAGGCAGGAGAGAGGCATACTGGAGGATATGGAACTGATGGTGTTAAGCATCCTTTTTTTTTTTTTTTTTTTTTTTTTTCTCCCCTAAAATGTCACAGGAGAAAGGCTGTGAGCCAGTAGCACACATCCCAATCTGGTGAAGATTTTGAATCTAACCGGAGATGTGCCATCAGCATATTTTCTCCCTCCTTCAGCACAACTGTCTGCTCCTCCTTCAGTTATTTCCTGTGCTGAAGTAGCAGAGGTCTAAATGTTCCAGCCCTGAGCATGTCTCTGGGACACACTGCTTTCTGATTCGACAGTGCACATGCTTGGGGCTAGTGACACAAAGCACATGATTAGGGCTATAAAAAACTCCAAAGATAAGGGCTGCTAGTTTTAAGATTTTTTTTTCAGTTGTTGTTTTTGCCTCTTTTAGCATACTTACTATAGAACAGTCAGCAAAATACCCTACCCCAAAAGGAGCCTTTGCCCCATGTTGTACCGGTTGTAGTGGAGGTGACCGTCCTAAAGTCCATATGTTACGTGTTTTAGAGGATGGGAGGCTGAGTGATCAAAGCTTTATGGAAAAGAAAAGCTGGTCGCTATGTGTCCTGGTTTCAGTTAGGACAGAGTTAATTTTCCTCCTAGTAGCTGGTAGGGTGCTATGCTTTGGCTTAGGATGAGAAGAGTGCTGATAACATGCTGATGTTTTAATTGCTGCGGAGCAGTGCTTACACCAAGCCAAGGACGTTTCAGCTTCTCGCTCTGTCCTGCCAGCGGGCAGGCTGGGGGTGCAGTAAGAGCTGGGAGGGGACAGACCCAGGACAGGTGACCCAAACTGGCCAAAGGGGTATTCCGTACCGTATGGGGTCATGCTGAGCAATATATAGGGGTGGCTAGCCAGGGTGGGGGGGGTCGGCTGCTTTGGTATTGGTGGGGCATCGGTCAGCGGGTGGTGAGCAATTGCATTGTGCATCACTCGTTTCGTACCCATTATTAGTAGTAGTACTATTATCATCATTACTGTTATTATTATTATTGCTATTATTATTTTCCTGTCTTAATAAACTGTCTTTATCTCAACTCACGGGCTTCACTTTCCCATTTCTCTCCCCCATCCCAGCGAGGGAGCAGGGAGCGTGAGCGAACGGCTGTGTGGTATTTAGCTGCTGGCTGGGTTAAACCACAACACTACGTTGAGTCAGTGATGATTCCCACAGCCTTTGCTGAAGATTCGCTGGGTGATGCTGTGCAAGTTACTAATTTAAGCTTTTCACAGAAGGTTTCAAATTTGAATTCCTCACTTTGTGTCTGCGCGATTTGAGGCATTATGATTTAGTCCACCCAAGTGCTGATTTTGTGCAGCTACAAATCAATAGAAGTGTGCTGAACTACACAATGATCATAAAATACCAGTCTTTGACATCTCTAAATAGGCATTGGGAATAAACAGACACTTTCTACCCTCATCTCATTGTATTTTAGTTCTGCCCTGTGTGTGTGAATGTACTCTCTGTAAATTGAGGACAGGGAGGGGAGGAGTAGTTCTCTCTCTTCTTGCTGAGAGGTGTGTAAAAGTAAATTATTACTTAAAAAATCCTCCACACTCCTGTGAAAGGTGCAAAGGAGAGGCACAGGGGAGCAATGAAGAAATCTGTTGTCAGAGCAGTGTTTGAAAGGTATCTGGTGCAGAAAGCCTTTGTGACATGCAAAAAAAAAAAAAATTGAGAATAAACTTAGAAATACTAATTAGTGTCAGAGTCCAGGAGCCCAGCAGCATCAGCTTAGCCTGGGGGCCTCGGTCCTGCCCCAGTGAGAGCTGGGACAGTTTAGCCTGGAGAAGCGATGGTTCAGGGAGATCTTACCAATGTGTGTGACAGCCTGATGAGGCTGCAGGGAGAAGGGACATCCAGGATCTTCTCCCTAGAGCCTGCTGACAGGACAGGAGCCAACAGGCACAAATAAACATAAAAATATAAGAGCATTCAATCTGAACACAAGAAGACACTTTCTTACTGTGAAGATGGTTGAACAATCAAAGAGATTCCCAGAAAGGCTGCATTCTCCATCTGGGGAACTACTGAAACCACAATTGGACACAGTCCTGAACATGGAGTTCCTGGTGATGCTGCTTGAACAGGCATGTCAGAGTAGACAACCTCAGGAGGTCCCTTTGAAGCTAAACAATTCTGTGATTCATCTGCCACTTCTTTTGATACAAAAAAGCAACTCCTAATGTCTTGTTCCTTACAAAAACCTCTACATTGCATTCTATTCTCTGGGCTGTTTAGCCTCAGTCATTCCACTTAAAACAAGGTCTCATAATCTCATGTTCCTCAGACTTCAGTTTCATGGTTTTACATCTGTCAGTTGTATCATTTCAAGCATCTTGTGCCCATCACTGCAAAGATGGCTTCTATACCACTCCTGCCCTGCCTGTTGTCATAAGACTTTTCTGCTTCAACAGTCTGTCCCTCTCTCTGTACAGTTCATCTTTGTACAGCTCTGAGCTTCCCTTAGGCACTGGACAACCTCTGTCCTCTACACTCTACTTATTTGGGTTCTTCCTGAATACCATGCACTGGTTGTGGGGGCCTTGTAGAAGGTGACAACACGTCTGTCAGTGTGCATATGAAGTAAAGGTGAGACACTTCAGGCCTGCTCGCCTGGCTGGCGAGCCAATGCTCCCCATGGAGTACGCCTCATGTGCTGTGAGGCAGGCAGGTGCTCTCAGCTCCATCTGCCTCTCTGGCCCGTTCTCCTCGGCTCCTGTGACTTGTGGAGGTGCAGCAAGCAAAGTAGCTGTCACCTTTCAGACACAGGAGTCTAGTTGTAAAAGATTAGGTTAATTTAAATGGAAAAAAAAAAAAAATATTTTTTTCAAACTCCTGTCTGTAGCGTGGTGGTTGCGAGCCACCAGCAGGTCGAGGGAGTCTTTTCATTGATTTCCATGGACTTGGAGCAGAGGCCAGGCAGCGTGTGTGTGCCCTGCCCTTCTCATGGGCACCACCAGCTCCCAGCAGGGAGGCTGCAGCTGGAGAGGCTCCCTGAGAGGCGCTTCCTGCCCAGGTGTCAGCTGGACGCTGCCTGTCTCATCTGCATGCTGAACGGGTTAACGGGCAGCTGAAAGCGCTTGCAATTTCACATTTTCTGTGCTGGAGAGCTCTGTTCTACCAAATCTTGAATTTCTGAAATCGAAACTGTTCTGGAAGAGTCAATGGGGATCCCGTCACGCTGTCGAAACCATTCCCTTCAAGTGCTGGAAGTATGTAACTGGAGTCCCTTATTTTGGTTAAGTGCTTGGAAACATCTTGTGAAACAGAGCACGGTCGGTTTGGGAATGAGACTTATGTCTCATCCCAGTGCACAGAACGGGGAGAAGCTGCTCTGTACGGGAGGTGTTGTGTAGTCTGGTGGTTGTTGGGTCTTTTCGTTTAGTTGCTCCCCTGCTGGACTCTCCCCAGCGTGACACAGGAATCACAAAGGGCGCTCCTGCGGGCTCTGCGCCCGTGCCAGCTGCCTTCAGAAACCAACGCGCCCCGCCTGCCCCTGCGGGGTTAAGGCAGCAGGAACAAAAATAACACTTTTGATGGTGCAAAAACATTGTAAAACAGCGCAAAAGGCGCAGCGATCCCAATGGGACACCGGGATCCCCCCCCCTCAGGGGCAGCCCAGCGCCAACGGCCGCGCCCCTCAGCGCTCCCCCCCCGCGGTGGCGGCCGTTAACGGCCGCCAAGGGCCGGCCCCGCCCCCTGCCTCGCCGCCCATTGGCCCCTCCCCGGGGCGGTGCCGCCCTCCCATTGGCGGCGGCGGAGGCCCCGCCCCTTCCGCGCCGCTTTGTGGCCAGGGCGCGGTGCCGGAAGCCCATTGCCGCCGCTGCCGCTGCCGCCGCCGCCGCCGCAGCCATGTCGTCGTCGGAGGCGGAGGCGCTGGGCGCGCAGGCGGCCGGGAACGGCAGCGGCAACGGCCACGGCGCGCTGCTGGACGGCGCCGAGGAGGACCCGGCCGCCGCCTTCCTGGCGCAGCAGGAGAACGAGATCGCGGGCATCGAGAGCGACGAGGGCTACGGCATCCTGGAGAGCGGCGAGGTGCCGCCCTCCCTGCAGGCCGCCGACGGGCTCGCAGCCGGTACGGCGCCGCCTCAGGGCCGGCCGCGGGGGCCCCGCCGCGACCTTCGTACCCGGCGGCGCGGCCTGCCCCTGGGGGGGCGCTGCGGGCCTCGGGAGGAGGTTGGGTCGCAGGGTTTGGGGCGGGGGGGCCCTCCCCGAGCGGTGGGGTGCGAGGGGGGTCGTCAGGAAACTGTCCTGGGCTGGTAGGTGCAGCTTGGCTCCCTTCTGGATAGGGCAGAAACATCGCACGGCTCCCCCTTTCACACACCTCACACCCCACTTTTACTCCCCCTTTCATACACCTCACACCCCACTTTTTTCCCCCCTCGTAAAGGCCTTACCTACCCTTTACATTCAAAACAGACGCCAGAATATAAAAACAGCTCTGTGAGGACTGAGTGCTTTAAGGGAAGTTGTTGGATGCTGGCCTCTGCCAGCTGCTAGAGCCATCTAGCCCCACCACCTTCCCCAAACGCATGCAGTGTGGCTCGTGCAGTGTGATTTATTCTCAAAAAGTCAGCTCGCTAAATGCTTCCAGATCGGGTTGAAATGTGAAAGTAGTTAAGCTGTGTTTGAAGAAGCAAAACTGCTATTGGAGAACTTGTAGGAAAAAAAAAATCATAATGGATATAATAACTTGACCTGCAAAGTCTAGGTGTGATCAGTATGTCGTCTTGCTGCTTAACATGTCTTGGGATTGTGTTTGTCCTCTGGCCTGTTACATAGGCATAGCAGATTGTGCTTCTGAACCTTTGGTGGTCTTCTTTTTAACACAACCTTCATTTGTTCATTGTTGGAGCTTGTACTCTACCGGTTAAAAAAAAAAAGTGCAGATTGCAGCAATGCAAAATGTGCTTGTTCAGCCATGGGAACGTATGAATTAATGACTTATGTTGGCATTTGTCTTTGGGATTTCTTGTGATCCAGTCAGCATCCTAACAAACATCAGACAGCTCTAGTCCATGCTAGTTTATTAAACAATTTTGTAATTAAGTTAAGTAAATGCAATTTCCTTTTTGATTTTATTATAAGTCCTTAAGTAAGTCCTTAAGCACTGTGGTCAGGGATTTGTGGATTTACTTTTTTTAACCTTCTTGAACTCCTGACATATGGATCTGCTGCTGGATAAACTTTCTTATTGATACCGGGGCAAGAGCTGTAGCTGAGGCAACCCTCAGGTGGAGTTTGAAGACCTTAACTAGATCTTAACTTCAACTATTGAGAAGCAGTCACAACTCCATGTAATGTACTTCTGAGGGATGTGCTATCTCACACGACAATGTGTTTACACTGCAGCCTGTTAAAAAAAGAACAGAACAAAAACATTCACAAGGACAGTGGTGAACTCCAGGAACTTGTGCCCCTGCAAACAGGTTTTAGTGTATAGTCCTGTTAATTGTAGTTATATTGAATACTGAGTGAGTATGGGGGAAATGGCAGAATGTTGCCAAGCTCACCTGGTCTCACAGAGCACCACTTCATAGTGCTGTGGTCAGGGCTGGACTGCTGGCCTGTCCTATTTGACCATTTATTACGTAAGTAGCTGTTCTGTTCAAGCTTCCTGGGCGCGTGGAAATAAATCTCGTTTTCCCTTGAAAGAGGAAGCATAATCACCACTTCAGAAGACAAGATATTCTGTATAAATAAAGCAATATAAAGCTGTTGTCTAGGTATTAGTATCTTGGTCTCTTGTGGGATCCCCTTCTCCGTGATAAATCAGTTACAGCAGTTCACTTGCAGGGTCCTTTCATCAGGAGTGGATGTGTTTGGGTTGAAGTGTCCGCCTTTTGGACCCTGTGTGTCAGTGTAAAGATCCCATGACAGCTTGTCAGGTAGTTTCTTACTGAGAAGAGCATTCAAAGGCAAGTGTTTTTGTGTGTTAACGATAATGAAAACATTACTCAAGTTTGACGTAGGCTGCCTAGTCTCAAACAGCTTCAGTTTTAAGCTCTGTCACTTTTATGTGAACTTGAATGGATGATGCCTCTCCACCTCTGGGAGAGGCTCATATTCCTCTCTAGGAATTAAGGAACTTAATTGCATTTGGTGGTTTGTCCATAAACCATAAGAGCTCATAACATTTAATATTCTCTCAGGGACTGAATATGAATTTGCTTGAAAATATCATCAGGGAAAGAATTGTTTCCTCCTTTCTCTATTTAGCACCACAGACCAAATGAGTTGGTGACTGTTGATACTTCTTAACAGTTTCAACAGTCAGTGCTGTAGATTTCGTTCTGCAATCACCGTCTTCAGGCTTCAAGATGCTGTAAGATAGCATTGAGAAAGGTATAATGTATTTGGAGAGGTATCTATATTACTTGTATTTGCAATTTTGTGGTTATAGTATGTGCTTGTGAATTTCATGGTAGAAAAATCTATTTTGCCTTTTATAAGGGAATGCTGTGCCTACTGGGAAGTTTGGCACATAGTTACTGCATGTAGAGGTGTGCAGCATTACTGCCTCTAAGTGTGATCTAGGATCAGCCTATTGAATATATTGGAAATGACTAATTATTTTCGCTGTGACAGCAGCCTAGAACTAACAAGGAAATAAGCCCTCTTCCTGACCCATTTGTCTTTATCTATTTCTCAAGCCTGTGTGTGAGATAGAAAACGTATTTTTTTCCTCAGTTTCTTGCATCACCAACTTTAAATCCAACAACAAAACCAAAGCAACCACTTCTTAGAATGTTTTTATACTCTTATGGATGAGAGATAGGTGAAAGGGAAGCTATGTTCCTCGGTTTTAACTATGGCTGCGAGCTCACTTGAAGTAGCAGTGAAGAAGCAGAATACTCAGTGTCTAAAAGGGATGTCAAAAGTAGCTTGTAAGTACTACTTTTATAAGTATAGTCATATTGAAGTTGATTTTTTCTGCATGCAGGACATTGCCCAAAGTGTAGCCAAATACAAGGACTTCAGGAGGGGCTAATCCATGAGGTAGGAGCTGCTTGGACTTGTTACAGGTTATAGCTCTGCACAGTCCTGCCTCTGACACTTCTGGTAGCACACATCTATTGCATCATCAATAAAACTCAGGGAGGCTAGTCAATAAGGCTAAGCAAACGGTTTTATACCAGACAGAGTGTAGTATTACTTAAAAGCAATTCCTTGCAGTAGCTGATGGCCATTACAGCCGCTTGGTTACTGTCCGCATTCAGTATTAAGTTAATATGAAAGGAGGAGCATGTCAGCTAGCTGTTGGCTAAACCTGTGCTTTGGTCTTGGAACTGGTCTGTAGCTCTTGCGTAGTTCTACCAGAAAGAGCTCAATGCCGAAGGAATAACTTGTATCCAAATCCAGGGTCAACTGTTTGGTCTGCCCTGTTAAGTTGCATCAACTTCCTTGGCTGTTCCTTTCAGCTAGAAGCTTAATCTGGCAATTTCGCTGCTTGTTGACTTGTAGACCTAAAGGGACAAAAACGGTGTGTTTATCTTCAGGCTACCCAGACCTTTCTTCAGTAAGCTGTAGGACATGTGGAGGGCACTGATGCTAGCTGTATGTCTGGCAAGCTTGGCTGCTGTTTGTCTTCTGTCTCTGCAGATTGCTGATATGGCTGAAGCTCTCACCACCAGCCCAGACTCTGAAAACGTCTGGGAAATAGCTATCTGGGAAGTTGGTTACCCTGTTGTCAGCACCTTGCAGAACCACAGAGGCTTGGACATGTTCTCTGCTTATCTTGAGTCCAGTAGCAAACACTGGGATACTTATTCCTAACTTTTTTTTTAAAAGTGTGATGTTAACTTCATGAGCTTTAAGATGCAGTACTGTGTTGGGGTTGGATGGACTCTGAAGCCAGTAGAGAACTCATTGTTCATGGTTGATGAAAGCATGATAGTGATAGTGGTATTTAGGCTTTGTCTGGAGGAAGCCTGGTACAAAAAAACCATACTTGTACGAACAGAAGTCTGGTATGTATCTAGCTTTGCTTACTGAGATGAAGTAATTCAGACTGAACACTGAGACTGGAGAGCTGAAAAGAGAATATTTGACCATTGGTTCTGTTCCAGTTAGTGTGCTTGTCTTGGCATGTGATAGGATGTTGATACAGAACCATTTCATCTTCAGCTGGCAGTATGCGCAGTCAGCATGCTGACTCGGCATCTTAATCACAAGTTCTAGGGAGCTTAAAACAGATGGGAAGTTTTAGTATTTTTAATGCTTCTGACTCGTGTACTCTCTGAAAGCACTTTCTGCAGCACCAATTAGCAGCTGTTTCCAAGCAGAAGAAAGCAGTCCTGAGACAAACATCTGTTCCTCAGCTGCAGCTCTCAGCAAGAATGTGTTTCCTTTCACCTACGTGGTCTACCAGCCTGAGTGCTAAAGACATTGATGAATGCTTTCTCTTTGTTAGGGTAACAAGACCTACTTGTATTATCATGATTCTTTGAAAAATCTTCAAGACTAAACCCACTTGCCTAGCTGGTGAGTCTGTGCTCCCCATGGAGTACGCCTCATGGAGCAGCTGCCTTCCTGCTGGAGAGGAGAACCACCTCTAGTTAAAGGCTAACCTGTTTTGGGTGTCGTGGCAACAAAATTCTGCCTGCAGAGTGACTGTCTGAAGGGGTGAGCTGCTCTCTGCTCCTCCCAGGTCAGGCAGAGTGGGCAGCTGGCTGAGCCAAGCTACTCCTGTCGGAACGAGTTACGGACCCTGGCTTAGCTCTAATTCCAGCTCAGCAGAAAAAGGTGAACAGCTGTGGCATGTTTAAGTGGTGTGGAGTGTCAGTGTATTTCCTTTGTGGGCTGTAGTCATCCTAGACCTATTCAGCAGCGTTGTTACTTGCAGCTGACACTGCCCAAGTCAGCGTGTGCTGGGTATCGTGTGTGAGGCGAAGCTGTTAGTGACATGACTTATTTTACACAGACAGGTGTAATGTACCAGTATTCCAGAAAGGTGCCTTGCTGAGACGTAGCAGTTACTGAAAATCTTAGTGCCTTTTGCATAGTCTGGTGATTTAAATGGTTTCATAAACTCAAATGTTTGTCTCAAAATTGGTGTTCTCACATCTTTGTTTCAAGATGAAATTCTGAGCTTCCCTGGCAAAGATTGCAGCTGGTCAAGTTCCTAAGGCTGCACTGCCAATGTCACTTTGGAAGGAATAACGCTGCAGCTGAAGTAGAGAGCTATAAAACATGATAGCAAAAGATAGCTGAGTTGTTTTTTGGTAGGAATGTTAGCTATAACTTCTGAATTAATTGGGAATCAGGAAGTATCCAAATGATGCTAATATTTACAAAGTGTTGCCATACTGGATTGTTAGTTTTCCAGGTTGATGGATGAGTAGGTCATGCTGCTTAGCTACTGAACAGTTGTCTAGTACTCATTTTCGAAGACAGGAGAGAAAGTGGGAATAATTTGTGGATGTTCCCAGTAGCAGCTGTTCAGTAATGCCAGTTCTGCTCTTCATGTGGCTTGTGGTGTGATCCTGTGGTGAAGAGCTGACTTTGTATTGTTGGTTTCAAAGGATGATGGCTCGCTGTCCCTTGTGCCCCTCTGGAAGAGGAGTAAAAGTGCAGAGATAAGGAAATGACCCTGTGAGGTATCAAGTGACAAGCATTTATGTAACTCCCACATTGGATACTGCAGTATAGCTTTCCCTACAAGTTACAGTAGTCAATAAATCCAGTGGTATTGTTTTTCTCAAGTGGCTAAACTACAGTTATTTCTTTACAGGTGCAGTTGATGGAGTGATTAATGGAGATGTCTATCAGGTAAGGTAGAATTAGTCTTTATTTTGAATGTGCTGTTCTGCTGTAAGGATTTTACCTCAGTCTAGGCTCATGCTTCCCATTGCCCTTATCTAATTTGCTTGTACCTCATGTCTGAAGAGGAGCTTCTATTCTGATAGCTCATCTCATGTTATGCCCATATTGTGCTCTCCTCTGAGCTTGCAGTCAACTTAAATCAAAATGGACAGCTGCTTTATGTGTGAACCACTCTGAGCAAGTTGACATGCTGTAGGATGGCTTAACATTGACTTGCCACTGGCTAATAAACTGAACAAAGCATGTTCTGACTACTTTAAAGCAGAGATTTCTAAATTGCTTATTTTTTAAGGATAGCTCATATATCTTGGTTATCTATCAGCCCTGGTCTTACAAGGAACTGATTGAAAACACTGCACATTTCTTAGTGACATAAAGTTGCATGAAACTGAACTGCTGGCTAGATAGCTCTTTCGTATTATGAAAGCATGTTACGCATGGTAAACAAAAGGAGATGCTTGATTTATCAGTGTCAGGGAAAAACAGGGCATGTTAAGGCAATTGCTGCATTGTAGCTGAATTTAAGACAAGTTTGGCTAAAGCATGGTTGCTTCCTGCTGTGGGAGTTGCTTGGATAGTGCTGCTTAATTGAATGCTTGGAAAGGACACAGCGTATGAGCTATTTTTCCATAGACTTTTAAGTGAACACAGACTTCTGGAGACATAAGCTACTTTCACTGCTACTAATATTTTTGTCCCCACTGTTGCTGTGAGATTGGTAGGAAAACTGCTTCTTTTTGTTCCTCTGTGCCTCATTACATGGTAAAAGGTAGATGAAGTATTTTGATTATTTGCAGTTCTAATAGTTCTAATCAATTGACTGCTTTATTTGATGGAGCCTCCTCTTAATGTGGAAGAATAGACTGAATGGGCTGTATGTAACTTATTTCAGCCACCTGTAACTCATTTATCCCTGTGACTGGCCAATTTATTTTGTTTTGAATTCAGTGTGAAACCTGGTGCTGTTGTACCAACCTTCCTCATTATCTTTGCAATATTCCTTCATTTTGAGGACTATAAGAGACCCAAAGAAGGCAGGATGTAGCCACACCTGCCATGAACTGCAATCTGGTACTATTAGCAGTGGTATTTCATCTGTTCAGAGTAGAGTGAACCAGTAAAAACTGCTGGAGTATGCTCTGCAGCAAAAAGCACCGTATTCATTAGTTTTGGAAGTCTCGTGCATTAATAACAGTATTCATTGCAAGTCTTTGAACTATTGTATGGTGAAAAGTATGCTAGTACTTGCACTGTTTTGTTGCTTAAGTGTTAAACTGCGTCCTGTTTTAAAAAGCTGCTTACAACAATACAAATTCTGTAATTCCTTTGATATTAAAAGCCTATGTCCTTTAAGGTTTATACATTTTTCTGAGGCAGACAAATGCAAGTTACAGAGGACATTTTAAACTCCTGTACACAAAACCAATAAAAATTGAAAAATTACTGTTGTAGCAGGTATTTAAGGTGAAATGAGCTGCAGGATCTGTAGGCCTGCAACTGCATGCTGAGGCACTAGGCACTGTCTTCTGCTTTCTTCAGGCATAGAGCTCTGGCACAGTTTGAACTCCTCGTCAACTTGAATTTGTTTGATCCTAAATTCCCAGAGGCAGCCCTATATTAATTTGCATCAATCCTGCTGTAACTTGTGGCAAGGAAACTTTCATTGTAATGGTGAAGATGTGGTATAGTGTAAGATGAATGTCATGTGCTCAGTTCAGGTGGTGTCTACTTTTTATGTAGCTTGCAGGCAATTACCTGAAAAATTCAGCTGTAATGAGTAAATGATGTGATTATTTCTTCCCTTTAAGGAGAGTAACGGTCCAACAGACTGCTATGCTGCCATATCACAAGTAGATCGACTGCAGTCAGAGCCAGAGAGCATTCGTAAGTGGAGAGAGGAGCAAAAGGAGCGCCTGGAGCAGCTTGGTAAGGAGGGTGTTTGTTGCAGTAGTGTTCTTGCTGGTGACTCAGAAGTGGCAATTTCTCCAGCAGGTGAACTTCTCAAACTGGGGTTTCTAGCTCTTCAGAGCATAACTTGCCTCTTGAGCTTGAGCAGGAAGCTTGGGGGATGAGCCTTCTGGTAAGGAGACTGTTAATACTGGTGTAGGTGGGATCCAGCAAGCAAGTGGATCGCTGAACCTTGATCCAAGAATGTTCAAGTGGCTTGCCCTTTACTTACCAGTAAGCTGTTCTTCAGTCCTGTAACAGAAAACAAACAGCTTTTATCAGCAGAAAACAGTGAGTTAATGCAACAACCATCAGCACTTGTTTTTCTTTTTGCAAGGGAGAAGATTGCTCTTTGAGCAAGGGAGAAGAATTTTGTCACGGAGGCCATCTGTTATGTAGCTTTAACCTAATAGCTAACTTAAGTAATGGACTTGTAACTAAACCACGCTATCAAATTAAGTGACACCTACCTGTGGACAGTTTTTAAGAGCCTCCAAATTGGTGTGCTTTCCAGTTCGGGTTGGGAGGAGACACTGCCTTGAAACTGTTAGGAAAACTTTGTATACAACGTGATTCCAGATAGAGCTGAGCCTGTTGTTTCTCTTCTGTACTGGTTACAGCAGATGAGTTTGTCCTGAACAAATGGGCTGGGTGTAAAAGCAAGCTGAGTGTCATGCTCCCTCATTTTGTCTAATGCAGAGGCTTTACTCTGAGCTTTGTTCTAGTACTACTATAGCAAAGTGTTTCTGAACAGTTTGCAGACTTAACTGAATCTGAATTAGTCTATGGATTGTTAGCCTAAGCTGAAGTAGGCTGTCTGCAACACAGGCATTCTGTTTAGCTAACCCTCCGAATTCTGAGGGCATTGGACTTATCATGGCCTAAATCAGAAACCTTCTAACCCTTATTTGAATGGATCAAGCAACACTCTGCATTAGGGTGCGCTCTGAACGATCAGCTGAAATGTCCGCAAGATCTAAGTGGAACAAATGTGCCTGACAGATCAATTCTTAAATCTTTAGATGCTAACTCACGAAAGCAGGAAGCAGAATGGAAAGAGAAAGCAATAAAGGAGTTGGAGGAGTGGTATGCCAGGCAAGATGAAAAGCTCCAGAAAACAAAAGCCAGCAACAGGTAAGATTTCTCCAGCCATTTGAAGACCTATGCTACTGTGAAAGTAATTGGGTGGGGAGAGAAGTTAGAATGTCTAGCACTAATCCTTCATCCCACTTTAGTTACCTCTCTAATTAAGAGATGGGTGTCCGGTGTTAGACTCTTCTCTAAGCTATCTTAAAGTCTAGATTCTGTATCCAAGAATAGTAAGTGAAAGTGTTAAGATAGTGAAGCAAAATTATTTATGTCCTTAAGACAAAATGTTTGAACTTGGCCAGACTTTATCAATCTGCCTCCTTATTTGCATGTACCTGGCTGCACAGGTCTTCAGTGACTACCACGCAACTAGCAATCTTACTTGCAACCTCTCAAAAACACAGAAGTGGCCTTCTAGTTACTCTGCTGCCACTTGTTCCATTAGATATCTTAAAACCTCAGACTGTTTCATGTGGAAGTGTTTGAGAAATACACAGTACTGCTAGTGAAGAACTAAATGATGACTATTTAAATTATTACATTTAAGGCTTGAATTGTTTTGTTATGTATTGTGGAGCAGAAACTAATGGCTTAGCTGCAGTCTAGTCAATTCTTACAGTTCCTTAGAAGCTCCTTGCAGAATTTTGACTTCTGTCTACATAAAGGTAAATATGATAGTTCTGACTTAGATCTTCACTTCAGACTTAGGGCTGCCAGTGTCATTTTGTCCAGGTAATCATCAGGGCTACTTTATACATTGGGAACCCACAGTCATCAGGCTGAACTGTGTTTTGAAATGCCATTTTTCCTATCTAAATCGCCAGCAGGCTTGTCAGAAGTAGTCCTAGTTTACCTAGGACTACTAGACTTCCTAAAGGAAGAAAGGAGGCCTATGTATCCTACAAAATTATGGATTTGATGCTTTCATTCCCTGAGGTACAGTTATTCTGATAGGTTGAAGAGAAAACAGGATTGCCACTTGTACAAGCAGTGGCAAGATCTCATGATATCCCCATAGCTTTATCTTGATGCAGTTTGAGCTCAGGGTGTGCATTCAGGAGAAAGGCCCATCTAACAAGAGCTGCGATCATGGAAGCACAGTGCTTCTCTGGGGGTGTTTGGCATTCTCATCAGCCTGGTGAGACCTCCCTAATTAGTCTCTGTCCACTGGAGGTAGTTTAATGCTAACACTGGGGCTAGCCCTAGGCTAGCTGGTCCCAGTTTCCTAGGACATAGAGCTTTTATGCTGCCCCTGTGAATCAGTGGCCTTACTGGTACATTCTAGGTGGTAGAAGTGGCCTCCCTGTGAGAGTGAGGTCTAGGCAATATGAGATTAATGCACTTTTTAAAAACTGCCTTCAGCTGTGTTCTGTACTTCTCATCCTTATCTCTTTTCTCCTGCCTGCTTGCCTGCCTGTTGGACTACTTGCTACCTAGGGTGGCAGATGAAGCTTTCTACAAACAACCCTTCGCTGATGTGATTGGTTATGTGTATGTTGCTTAACTACTAATTCTGTTTGCTAGTAACTAGGTAATGAGGAGGATCAGACATGGTGCTGAATGACCAAGTGTGACTTCTGCTGAATATCTCAGGCCAGTAGAAGATAGAACACATGAACAGCCTTTACTTTCACACAGCACTTAATGCTGCAGGTCAGAGTCAGTTTTCCTGTGGGAATCTGTACAACATCCAGCACCTTTAAATTAAGTCATGCAGTAAACGTACCACCAGCATTTTGCTAGTGAGTTCAGTAGTCTGTAAGGTGCAGTACTTTACAGTTCACTGGCTTTATAGGCCAATGAACGCTGCTTAGCACGATGCTTTGTATGTATGGGTTAATGTCACATGTAGCCTCATGTGGGTGCTGTATTTAGCTACCACTTGCTACCACAGTGAAGTACAATGTTTAACTCTGCATTCTGTGTAGTAGGCATTGTGCTCCTGGTCTGTGCCATTTGCCTATATAATCAGAAAAATATTCAAGCAAGCCTTGCATGTAATGCTCTGCAAACCAGAGAAGATGGGAAGGACTCAGCTGCCATAAATCAGGGTAGAAAAGGTGCCTGTAGAACTTAGGGTGCTGTTAGAACAGATGAGAAGGACAAGAAGATGGTATTGGAAAATCAGCATTAGCTGCTGGCAGAACATTTATGAGCACTTATTTGTAGACCTGTTGCCAGACTAATGACCAGTGAGAATACAGCCATGACTTTCAAGCCCCAATGAGTATGCGAGTTTCTGCAGGGTGGAAGGATTGCAATGTTCATTGGCTTGTTCATGTCTTTTAATTTCTTCCCTTAATTTGTAGACTTGAATTGAAAGATGGCCATGTCACAGATTCTAAGGTGACACCTTTAGAAGGTGTACTGGTGAGCCATGGTGTGGCCTTGAGTGCATTTATATTGAAGGTCCCGTGTGGAACTTATTACCTAATTGTAGATGGATGTAAAGCAAGACTTGTGAAATGATGGATTTACAGGTGGTGTTTGACTTTGTTCTGAAGTCTTCTGGAGTTGACTTAGACCTTCTAATAAAACACTTATTTTCCTGTAGCCATTGCAAATGCGCAGTGCAAGTGCTGCAGAATAAAATTGGCAGCATGTTTCCTGAATGTAGGCCGAGCTACTAGTGCATGTTGAGCCAGCTGACCATCTGCATTAAACTCATTCTCATTTTCTATATCTGACTTAAACTTTCTCTCCTTGTTTCTTTTCTTCTCTTCACCTTTAAGCACAAACATAAATCATCCTTGCTACAGCCTAGAACAGTTAAGTAACAAATCTTCACTGCCCCTTAAAAGTGTCATGTCACATAAAGTAGCGGTGTTGTAGTGACCCTTGTCTTCGGTGGTGTCTGTAACCTTACCATCCCTGTGAACAGTGCTGAACCCTCATGGGAGAGTCATCCTCACTGCTTTCTCTGTACCGCTTGTTGGAGTAGATGGATTTGGTTTGATCTCTCGATGCTTACTGCTCTTGCACTCAGGCAGCCACCAGGGCCCCACAGATCACCTAAACTGGATGCTGGAGTGTTACACATGTGTTGAAGCAACGCTGTTGGCAGCATAGAAAAACCAAAAGGATACTGCTGGGGAGGCACTGTCACTAACCTGTCCGTGTTGCAAAAAGCCTCCTTAGAGTATCCTTCGGGTGAGAGGGAGCAGACAAAATGTGTTTATCCTGTTAGCTGACTCCAGATGAGTCACCCTCTCTGCCGAGATTTGCTTTAGACTACAGCACCCAGAGGCGTGGGATTTGTGACTTAAATTCCTTTTGATTCATGCTGTTTCACGACAGCACTGGGAATCATCAGCAGATAGTTTTTTGATGGCCTGGAGGCCTTGGGGCTGATCTAAATCCTCAAATGGAATCTGTTGTAAGACATGCTTGCAGGGAACTGTAAATTTCTAGTTGGCAAGTGTCCAAAGCAAGCCATCAAGTGGCAGAGGCTTCAATAGTTGAGACTTGGGCATTTCTTCATAAATACATGTAAAATGCCTACATAGGAGTACCTTGCTTCCTGGCAGTTTGTGTGGTGACTCCTGTAGGCAAAGACTCGATAACTACTCTTAAAACCAAACACCTGTATTCCAACATTTTACACAGCAATCCTCTGCACTGCTTGTGCACAGCATACTATTGCAACCTACTTCCATCTCCAGGGTTGGGGCAGTGGGAGCTTAAATAGCCATAATGTTCACAAGCAGCTGTCAGGTCACATTTCTTACAAAACACAGTGAAAGAAACTGCATCCTGTAAGAGGGAAGGAGTGCCTTATGCTGGGCATTAACACGAAGTGCATTGCGTTGCTTTCAGGGCAGCTGAAGAAGCCTTTGTGAACGATGCAGAAGATGTATTTCCGGGCACTGAGTGGGAACGCGTGGCTCAGCTCTGTGACTTTAATCCCAAGTCTAGTAAGCAGGCTAAAGACGTGTCCCGCATGCGTTCAGTCCTCATCTCACTCAAGCAGGCTCCGCTGGTTCGCTGAAGGAAAGCACAATGGAAACACTACAAATGCAATATCTTAACCTTACTCAGAGAAGCTGTGTTTGCAGTAATTGGGTTAATTGTTTCAATGTTTTTTTTTGGACCAAACCTCATGATGTATCTAGAGCTGATCTTTGTTTGATTGCATGTTCTTCCTCATGTTTCTTTTGTGTCTGGGAGGACCTCCAGAACTGTAGCCTCTGTGCTGTTTGCACTGAGATGTCACTTCCAAAAGTACTGATATTAAAGATCTGTTAAACTGCAAAATGTGTTGACTTTGGATGAATTTAGAAGTTGTCCTGCACCTTTTCCACGGGGAGTCTTTAAATTGTGTGTGAGCAAACATATCTCTTAATTGATGGGGATTTTACTGTGCTGGTGAATGACTAGCCAGCAGCCACTCCTCCTGGTTTCTTAGAGGATGTCCTGCTTGTCTCTGAGTGTTCTTAAAGCTCCTGAGAGCTTTAGTTAAAACTGCTTCCTTATCCAATTTATTACACAAGACAGGAGCTTTGGGAAACTGGAGCAGCAGGCTTGGTAAGGAGCTTATTTCTCTTCTAGTGGAACTGAGGACACTACCTTCTGCAGGTAAGCAGTTCTGGGTAGTCTTCT
The DNA here is from genome assembly GCF_009819795.1 of Aythya fuligula. Taxonomy (NCBI): domain Eukaryota; kingdom Metazoa; phylum Chordata; class Aves; order Anseriformes; family Anatidae; genus Aythya; species Aythya fuligula. Next base: position 56,081,483 of record NC_045593.1, on the reverse strand, counting down.
AAGTGGTTCACTCCAGACGTAGATCTTGGGCTAGAAATGCAGTACAGGGCACTGAACAGTTAAAGCTTCTGACACGTCTGCTTGTTAGACTGCCCATTTCACTGAGTAAGTATTCAACACTGGTTCCATATGCAAAGCTCTGCTGCGTGGAGGCTGTCTAAGCTGAGCTGTCAAGGAGAGAGGCAATGCTGTGCTCTGTGGTTGTCATGAAGTTGTGTGTTGGCAACTGTGTCCTTGTCCATACTGGCTTGCAGAGGCTTTTATCGTGGTGCTGGACTGGAGATTCAAAATGTGCTCCTGCTGCTGCTTCTGTACCAACTAGACTGGAGCTCTCTTTCCCAAAGTGGTTTGAAACAAACACATCCACAAAGTTTGTCCTGTTCCTTCCTTGGCTCTCCAGCCTCATTCTGCATTCAGAGGAGCTGTTTTCAATCATGTTCTGGCAGATACAGCATCTTAGCTAGTGTGTAGGAGGGCTACTTTAATACATTCTGGCATGAGCTGGAAGCTTAGTACAGACAGTGTGAAGGGGGCTCCAGATGCTGACTAAAACTTGCTGAGAGTTGTGGAGTTGTTGCACAGCAACTGGTTTAATAGCAGCTCGTTGCCTTGGTGGATAATACACTGAAGAAATGGTTGCCAGTTGGGCCTCCAGTTGAAGTATGCTGTGTCCTAGTGTTAACTACACTAACCGGGACTGTTCTCATGTTTGTGAGTGTGCCCACAAGGTACAGCTGAGCGGTGATGGATGAAAGTGATAGCAGACTACAGCTGTGAAAGCTTAATACTGTACAAGATTAAAGGAAGAAAATATTTTCTGAACTACATGGGAATGCCACAGGTGAGTTTTAAAGGACTAGCAAACAGAGGAAGCTCTTTGAACACTGATACAAGGTGCTAGCCTCGACCACTTACGCATTCAGCTTGACTAAAATCCTCATTCTTCCCATCACCCCAACATTCTACAAACACAGGCTTTTAAAATAAAATGGCAATTTAATAGTGAAAACTTCATTGCATAAAATACACTCATCTACAATGTGCTATGCTAAAATAGATGCTAATTGGAATTTACTGTCATGTGAAAGAATGAGCTATGGAGCTAGTTGATCACCACACGGATCCCATCAGACGTTTTAACAGTGGTAAGTGCATAGCTTTGTGCTGTAATTGATAAAACTGCCAATGGCTCCCAGATCTGAGGCCAAAACAATATTACAAGAGTTAAAGTAGTGTTTTATGAGCTGAGCGCTATCAAGGGGTCCGCAGTTCTTGTGTATACCATCCAACTGGGACACTCAATGAGCATCTTCTTTTGGGTTTGGTTAGCTATTCTAGCTCTTACATTGAGTTTTTGTTAATTCCCTCATTTTCCTTGATTTTTTTATTCATTTATACAAGCTCACTGCCTTTCTCTGCCCCTATGCATAAGCGGGGCCACCCAGAGCTGGCTGCCCAGGACTGTTTCCAGATGCCTTTGGAAAATCTCCACGGAGGAGACTCATAGTCTCTCTGGGCAGCCCGTGCCAGTGCTCAGCACCTGCACGGCACAGAAGTGCTGCCTGTGTTCGGAGGGAACTTCCCTTGCTCCTGTGTGTGCTCACTGCCCCTTGTCCTGGCGCTGGGCACCACCGAAGGTAGCCTGGCTCTGTACTCCCTTCAGCTATGTGTGCACGCAGATAGATGCCCGTGAGCCTTCTGCAGGCTGAGCAGCCCCAGCTCTCTCAGCGTTTCCTCACAGGAGAGGTGCTGCAGTCCCTTAATCACCTCTGTGGTACTCTCTCTGCTATGTCCATGTTTTCTCTTCTACTGGGAAGCCAAGACCTGGAGTCAGTGCTCTGGGTGGGGCCTTACCAGTGCCATGCTCGGGCTGTGTCTGGGAATTATTTTAGTTACTACTCGTGACACTGAACAGAAGAACAATGAGCTTTATTTGGGTGAATCCAGCCCCTTGTCTGTTTCTGAACACTGGCATTGTTGTGGAGCCAGCTTCTGTCCCTGTGCCGTGACTACACGTGACGACGCTGTGCTGCATCTGGCCTAGCTGGGCGACTCAGTGCTGCTCACTGCCCTCCCCGCCTTGATGCTTATCTCAACAGCAGTGATGTGGCTGACAGGAAGGGCTGTGGAAGGGCGACTCAATGCTGCTGAGCAGTTTAATTTGGCATTGCATCAGTTCAGCGAGTGTCACTGGTGGTTGGGTGTGATGACAATGACTGCAGTGCCTGCGGCCTACAGGTATTTGCTCTTGCCTCCTCTGGCAGCTGTTCACCAGCTGCAGGTATTTCACCCAGCGCAGTCAGGTGAAATAAGGCATGAGGTATGGATGGGACAAAAATCTTACCAAGCATTTTAAACAGTACTGTAACCATACTGATATCGCATGTTTGTGAAACTGATAAATGAAGGAACCTCTGGAAATTAAAAACAGGATATTTCTTTAAAGTTTCATCTTAAATATACCCTTCATGCACTTAAACACAGGTTTAGCACTTCACACAGGAATTTTAAATGCTGATAATGTGCTACACACAAAGAAAAAGCTGGAAAATCTAGTTTGGAGGACATTCAGCTACAGGAATTTGTAGCAATGGTGGTCTCATTTTAAAAGCAAGGCAGAAGTGATGTAGAGAAGTATTTATCTCTTTTTAGACCTATGGAAAAAATGCGAGCTTTCACATGAGGCCTTCTTCAACTGAAGTAAAAGCCCAGTATTAGATTTGGTAAGGATACTACTGACATCTGCATGAGATCAGCAGGAGGGCTGTGTGCCCAAAAGCTTCCCTCAGTTATGACAGCAGCAGCAAACTGTCTGCCTCCTATGTTCTTGTTGCCTTGTTCATTCTGAAAAAGTGGTCATCTTACCCTGATTTTATACCAGAGCACAGTGTACAGGCAGCAAGTGTTTTGGGCTATAGAAATTGTATATATGAAATTGTATGAAAAGTATACAATTTCACTGTGTTTTGTGTGGTCTTGACAGATGAATCAATCTGGAAGTGCTACAATGGTGTGTGAAAACTTAATCCAGGGTCTTTTGCTTTGTGTCTTCTTCAGAACATCATGACCATTTAAAAACACTTCATGGGCCCACAGTGCAAAGCATCTGCTTTCAGATTATGAAGTAAACATAGCTCGGTGCCAAACTAAAACATAGCTGCACTAAATACATGGCATTAGCAAGTGTTTCAGTTGACAATTTCTTCTGCCAAGTTCTTCTCCCAGCCTGTCCTCATGTCTGCGATTGCCCCAGCCCAGGTGCAGCACCTTGCACTTGGCCTTGTTGAACCTCATTAGGTTCACGTGGGCCCAAGCCTCAAGCTTCTCCAGGTCCCTTTGGATGGCATCCCTTCCTTCTGCTGTATCAGCTGCACCACTCAGCTGGGTGTTTGCAAACCTGCTGAGGGTGCACTTGATCCCACTGTCAATGTCATTGATAAAGACAGTAAAAAGCACAGGTCCCAGGACAGACCCCACAGGGACACCGCTCATCACTGGCTGCGCCTGGACATTGAGACATTGACCACCACCCTGTCTGTGGCCTTGAGTTCAGAATATAAAGCCTGTCTGTGCTTTACTGCCCAGTACCTTACACGTTTCTGTGATACAACGTGACAGTTTCTCTGCTGGTAACACACACAACTTTCTGACCATTTCGGTAAATTTAAGTAGAGGAAGGACACTAGGAGAAGGCTGAGGCGTTTGTGAGTCTTCAGTCTAGACAGTGGATCAGAGACAGAAAATAGTAACTAAATTTGCTGCTCAGGAGACCAAACAAAAACAAACCAACTTAGCTCTGTAGCTTGCAGTGTATCAGCACAGATGTGCAGGACAGCTGGCAAAACTCAGCTGGCCTGCTCACAGACCCAAGTCCTGGCTCTCAGTGCCCTTGTGCTTTGCCAGGACTGTGGTGGACAAAGCAGTCTTTTTCCCCCAGGTGCGAGGATGAGGAGCAATGCAGCATATGCACTGCTAGAGGTCTTCTGCAGCAGGTGGTTGTAACAGATGATGCCCATAAGGTAATGAGAAGGCATTGCAGGATGTCTTACACGTCTGTAGTGTCTGGTAACAGCTGGGGACAGAATGTCAGCTGCTCGCATCTGCTTTTACTCCCCTTCTGCCCTCCTGGCAGTGGAGACAAAGGCTGGTTTGCCCTCTTTGACTTTCAAGGTGTGGGGTGCCTTGAAGTGCACAGGGTCAGCAGCAATGAACCAGACACCACAACACTGCCGATGTTCTCCCCCTGGGAGTGTGTACAACTGCGAGTCAATGTCCAGAAAACCTTTGGTACACAATGATGTGTCTGAAGCATGGGGGGTGTTTCTGAACATGGAATGAAGAAGTAATAAAAAAAGCAGAGAAAAAAATCACCACTGCACTCTTAAATATGAACTTTTTTTTTAATTTTACAAACCCACAGATGTCGCAGGGAAAACCAAGGACTTCTACACCACTTGCCCCAGTGCAGCAAGTTCTTGCTCAGTTGCCAGAAAAAAAAAAAATTCAAAAGCATTTGAAGAACAATTTTCTTGAAGAGAATAGACTTTAAAGATGTTTAATGTTATTTTTTTTTCAAGTATTTTAAAAATGTTGAAATACCTTTCATGTTTTCTCACTGCCTCAAACATCCCTTCACCTGCTAGGGAAAAAACATGTCTGGAGTCTGAGCTATCAAAATGCTATTTGCATCAGGAGGTCTGAAAAGCAAAAGCCTGGTCCCACTTTTAATCAGACATTCCCTGTGATGGGAGGAGGATGGAAAGGGCAAACAACAGGGATCCTCTCTGTTAGAGCCTCAGCACTGTTACCCCTGCCATGAGATGCTATCACTGTGGAGCAAAGCACATTTCTCCTCGACTTGCTCATGGAGCTACTGCTCTGGTATTGAAGTTACTGGGATTCACTGAGTAAATAAAGGAAAAGGAATACTAAGAGACCTTGGTGACATAACTTAGCTACGTTGTAGTAGGCTCTAAGAGCCAGTGCATCCTTACTTGCTGATTCTGTGAAAGAATGTGGCACAGAAGGTTTAGGTCACTACGTGAAGGACCCAGGATTGTTTCTCTGGCAGGTGTCTTCTTTCTGGGATAGCTGATCAGCTAGATTGTTCTGCTTCTCAGTTTCTGCTTCTGTGAAGTAATTGTCATTACTAGAATAACTTTACAGTGTGCTAAAAAAGCAGATAGATAAAGGCAGAATTATGAATCAAGAACTAGCTAAAGAAACCACCTCCCTTAAATGTGGAACACAACTACGCTGTGTCATCTTAAGCCTCTAACTAGGCCAGCAAGCCTTTACTGGTAGTTATATACTCTGCTCCAAGGCCAGTGGATGCCTTGAACACGAGAATGAGGCTCAGATTTGACTTTCCATCCCGTGAGATGATGGTGAATGCAGGACAGTGATACCGTACCTGCAGCCACCAGCACCGCCGAGGAGACGCACCGTGTCACTCTGCAGTGGATGAGATTTCTCAAAAGGTAGTCTTTACACTCAGATGCAATTTAAAATCCATTACTGAATTTTAGCTAACTGGCCGCTACAGAAGAAAGTCCCCTCTCTGCTAATCTGGGAGACAAAGTGGTGGACTAAGTCCCTTGAGGAAACCCCATAAAATAAAATTAACCCCAACAATAAAATTCAAATAATTTACTGCTGGCTAAAGCCAGAGCACAAAGATGCTCACTGTTACGCTTGTCAGTTTGTTTGGACTGCTTTGGCAGTCCGTAAGCTCACTAGACTGTGGTCTTTTTCCTTCATTTGCAAAGCTTCTAAAATGGGACTCTGCCCTTTAAAGATGATGTAATAAATAACTACTTCCTCCAAGTCCTTCAAAAGCCACAGTTTCCAAATGCAGCTTTTTTGTTTGTTTGTTCGTGGAGGCACCTTCCCTTGTTTCCACCCACTGAAACTACCACCTGCTGTTGGTGATTATCTTGCATTTACTTTGTGGGCGGAAGCCTAGAAATAAAAAAGATGGTCACACTGTAGACTTCTCATTCCGCAGAGGTGGGAAATGAGATGTGTATCCCCAAGTATTAGCTAATAATTTGACACAACACGTATACTCCCTACCGTACGTCAATATATGCTCATAAATAATTCAGCTACACTTAAAAGCAACATCTGGGCTTGCCAAGAGAAGTGATTAAAAACAACAGAATTGCACGTTGATTCCTCTGAAGTCAGATGAAATTTAGAAAAAATACAAAAAGATAATACCTAATTAGGAAATGTTGAAGTAGTCACTAACTATTCAGAACATTACTCTGATTCTGTAGCTGCTCTGGTCAAAGAAAAAATTTTGGGCAAAGTATTCCCTCCACCCATTATTACTTTAAACAGTCCGTTTCTGCTATTCTTCCAGGTACCTAGTATATTCTACGTGTAGTATAATCTAGTACCAGGCTAGCAGCTCCAAGAAGAGCAGGATCTGCTAGATTTGAGACCACCACATCCACAGTTTTAACAGAGGACAGAGCCTGTCGCTGTATCACATCTTTGACAGTATTGACGTAGTGGCTGGCTAGGACTCCAGAAAGGATCACCAGAGAGGGGTTCATGGTGTGTAGAATGTTCACAACTCCGAGGCCTAATGCTGTACCAGCTGAAAAAATAAAATAAAACAAAATTAAGTAGAACACTCAAAGCAGTCCAAACATCATTTTTTGCAATAGGTCTGTTAGCAGCTAGTAACACAGTAGTTAGGAAATTGTTTTATTCCATATGGCAGAACATTTTTAATTTGTTATCACAAGTGTAAGTTTGACATTACTCTTTCCTTCAAGGAGAAAAAAAAGGCAATTTTATTGCACAACAGTGCATTATTCAACGATATGGATGTGAAAGACCAAGCAATGCATTACCACACTTGTAATGTAAGAGAAAATAGCAAAGCATTATTCTACTTTCTCAGTGCTATCAGCTATGTATGAGGAAGGGGACTATGTCTGAAGCTAGTAAAATAGTGAATTATCCAATGTAAAGTAATGTGAATTGCCTTTGCTTGCTCAGACAAGACATTCCCTTGACTACAACGGAACATCCCCAAAATTTCCAATATGAAAATCTTGAGACCTCACTTCTTTTTTTAATTTAAACCCAAACCTGATCTTTGCAGGAACATAACATAGAGACTCTTCAGGACATCTTTTGCTCAAGTTTCCTATAACACTGTATTTAACTTTTCATTAAAGTTAGTAATTATACACAGAGAGTTCCTTGAGTCTAATGCAGGACTGTTGTTTGCAGTAGTATAGTGTATCCCCCAAAATCTAACCATGTAAGGGTTTTCTGCCTGCGGCTGTCTTCTTACCTGTTCTGAGAATGCTTTCTGCCTTTGTGTTCCCAAGTTTAGCTGCCTGAATGAGATGTGCAGCACTAACAACTTCCTCCTTCTTCATTGACATTCCTTCCACTAAAAGCAGATCCGCTGTTTGAAGAGGAGAGAAAGACAAGAGAAAAACATGGTGACGTGGTAAGTCAAGAAATGGAGAGTAAACAGGCAGTTAAGATTTTTCCATCTCTTTCACTTTCATACTGAAACCTGAGCAAACTGGCCAGTCTTGAGTTTAGCAGTTATATGCATATTCAGGAAACTCTTTGTAGAAGCAGGACATCAAATTCAAACACTTGTAGCACGGTAATTCATCAGTCCTATCATCTGCCCCAAAACTTCACCAAATAAGAAAAAATGTTCTCAGCTTCAGTCTGAGACTGAGAAGCTGTTGCTGAAAGAGGATCCCTGTGAAACTAAATCTCTCACAGGCTCCCTGTCCAGTTGGCTACCTTACAGCACACTTAAAAAGAAGAAACTGAACTGTACTACATGATTATTGCACTTCTGAAGTCAGAGGTTCCAAGTATGGCTTTCCTGCATATTGCCATCACTGAAATATAATTGTATTGTACTGTACAGGCTGTGGCAGCTCACCCTGGCCACACACAAGAAGTCTAAGCTCACTGCCTGTATACCTGTTGTCTTCTCCTCAGAAAAGATGGCAGGTCTGTTCTTTCTTTTTATGTCTTCTTTGCATTTTTTTTAAAATACACTACAGCTTAGGAATCTATCTAAATATTAAAAAAAAATGAAGTACACAGATACCATCATGCAGCTTCTTAGCTTCTCTCTGCAATGCTATGCCAGAGGCATATGCTTCTATACATCCTTGGCTACCACACAGGCACTCTGGTCCATCCAGAGATACAACAATGTGCCCAAGCTCAGCGGCACAGAATGAACTGCCATGGATCAATTCATGCTGGTGAACGATTCCACCTCCAATTCCTGCAAAGATACAAAACCAGCCATGAGTAAAAAAGACAAAATACAGTTTTTAAAGGCCCCGATTCTGTAGGACATTGAAATTTACATATTCTAATACAGACAAGATAAAATATGTGCATCCATGATCCTCTATACTGAATCCCCAAAAATGACTGGTTACTGAAGAGCTCTTCTCTGTTCAATACACCTACTAAGCAAGCTCAAAGCTCCCTCCTATTCATATAAAACAAACCAGTAAGCAATGCTTGTTCTTTCTTCCAAGCTTATATTAAAGGCCTATGGATAGTACTGAACTACCATGACAGATCTTTAAGAGCTTGTGGGTCATGCCCTTTATGCACAAAACTAACCTTCCAAGTGGCCTTAAAATTTTGCATTTCAGATGCTTCATATGTTTTAGCAGCACAGTTTGACAGCTGTAGAATGACTGTGAACTCTGTGCTGAAGACCCAGGGCATTTAAACCCAGGCCCCTGCTGCCCCTTCACAAACCCCAGGTGGGGATTTATCAGCCAGTTACTACTGCCACCATTCTAAAGGACTTTAAAAAAAAAAAAGTTGCACACATCTGCTTTTGTGTGTCTTATTCAGGTGCTTATCTAGCTGTTCTACATGTATGTCCTGATCTGACTTCTATTTCTGCAGATGAAAGAGAATTAACTGATCTATAAAGCTGAATAAAGCAAAAATATTCCAGCTAAAGTTGGTCAGATTTTGCTTATTTTGAAAAAACTGCTTGCCTGCATAACTGTATCAGCAGAAATTCTTTTATTGAGAAGCCTGTACTGTGCAAAAGGTTTAATTTGCCTGAATAAAAGTAAAAGTACCCCCAAAAGAACAAATAGATACAGTGGCAAAAGGATTTTTGGTTTAAGAAATTAATGTATAAAAGTTTTACAGGCACAATAGTGTTGTTTATGCTTTTAAGATCAGATGAGACTATGGGTGATGGTAGTGATATTTTGACCCTGGGTTTCACTGAGCTGTAACATACCCACCTGTACCAGTGATGAGCGTTACAAAATTTTCTATTCCCTTTCCATGACCAAATTTCCTTTCAGCTAGAGCTGCACAGTTTCCATCGTTGTCCACCCAGACTGGCAGGTGCAGAGCATCAGATATTGGGGTTCTGAGATCCACGGAGCTCCACTCCTGAATGAGTTTTGTGGAGTGAAGCACAATTCCTTCTCGGGGGTTTACCCGTCCACCTGTGGAAATGCCTAAGTCCCAGAAATACAGGAGAGAAAAAACAAAATTAAGTCTACATAAAACTTTGAGTAAAAATATTTTTTTCCTCTGTGCATTGACAAGTATTTATATTTATAATACAGGGCTTGAATCAGAGTGCGAAAATAAAAAATTCCATGTATTTCTGGCAGTGCCATTTCTGACATGTACAGCGAAGTTATAGAACTCCCTTGCTCTAGTCACGACACACCTAGTATCTTAGGACTAACTAAATGGGCAATGGTTGACGTTAGTCTTCCTACGTCAGGCAAGATTGCAAAGAATTTTAATATCTATGTTTATTTTTAGCAATGTATGAAAGACAATACAAGAGCAAACTGTAAAAGTGCTCAAATTCTCCCTAGAATTAAAAAAAAAAAAAAGTTTATTGCAACAAAACCTTACTTAATAGTTGTTAAGTCAGCCAAAGCTCGTTAAAACATACCTACTTTTTGTCCTAAGTATGTAATCAACGTAGACAAACACGGAAATAGCAGAAGCCGTCTCTTCATCCTCTTTTCTCTACTATCAGCTCCAGAAAGGTAAGTTAAATACTGCTGCAGGCATCTCTGCTGTAGTTACGTAAGTGATTCTCAAGCAGACTGGGATACCGACAGGAATTTACTTCTGTATTACAGAGTGCAAGCTAGGTAATGCATTTTTGGTAAATTTACTGTCCAAGAGCAGTGAGTGGATAGCTCTCATAAGTATCTCAAAGCAGGATTTGTGCATACAACTGTATCTGCTTTGGCTTAAAATTTGTGTTTGGTAAAAAAAAAAAAATAAAAATCAGTAATAGCTGCTGGTGTTCTCTGGAAATGTTAATCTTTTTCCTCATTTTCATAAAGCTGTTTCTAATACAAATTCTTTGAGTGAGAAAAACCACCACGACAAAACAAAAACAAAAGCATAGAAACTAACTACATAGCTGTTACAATCTAGACTTAACATGGACATCAAGACACAAAGATGTTAAAAACTATTTTTTTCAGTGTTCTGCTTTTTAGTTGCTCTTTAAACATGTTTTGTATTAATGGGAGTTCTTCAATACAAGTTATGCTCATGTAGCTATTTTTTCGAGTGATGACCCAAAGAAAGAAAAAGCTTTTCTCATAGAGCTATTAACAGAAAGCTTTCTTCTCATTTATTTCCAATTATTATTGCTTTTATCCTTGCCTATGACAGCTAGCCAGAGTTACTGATAATGGCTCCAGGATTAAGTCTGACCCTTTCTCTTCTGCCTTGCAAAAATTCCTCCAAACTTATAGGAACACTCCAACTTATGATTATGAACCTTAAGGAAATAACTATCATCTAGCAAATTAATTATTCCCATAGGAATTTTATGTCTTTCTCTAAAGAGAAATCTTAATCTCAACTAGCATTCTGATTCAAACTGTAAGGCTGAATGAGGCAAGGAGCAGCTAACAAAAATAAAGTAATCAGGTAAGAAATTTATTGTATTCTGTAGCACACCTCCTCATTCACGAGGAATTGAACAGTAAACAGTCACGGAACTAAGTGGGCTGAAGAATAAATAGGGATGTTATCCTGGTAGAATGACAAACAAAAGGAAAGCTTTTTCCCCACATAAAAACTCTGTAAATTGGCTTCTGTAACACATAATACACCTACCTGATTATAAGCTGTTCTTTGATATTTTGAACACAGAGTAATGCAGAGTTTGCTACATTTTCTACAGGAAGTTTGAGGCTTGCAAGATTCAGCACCTGGGCACAGTAAAATAGTCTGGCTGGTTAAGTCACGTGTGTTACCAGACACGTAGCCTGAAACATTTGTTGTGTGTGTATATATCTTATGACAAGAAGGACATGGACTCGTTAGAGCAGATTCAGAGGAGGGCCACAAAAATGATCAGAGAGGTCTGGAGCACCTCTCCTATGAAGATAGGCTGAGGGAGCTGGGATTGTTTAGCCTGGAGAAGAGAAGTCTCTGAAGGCCACCTTACTGTGGCCTTTCAGGACATATTATAGGGGACTTATAAGAAAGACAGGACCTTTTTACCAGGTCCTATAGTGGCAAGATGAATGGCAATGGTTTTAAACTGAGAGAGGGTAGATTTAAATTGGATATAAGGAAGAAGTTTAAATGATGCAGGTGGTGAGGCACAGGAACAGGTTCCCCAGAGAAGCTGTGGATGCCCCATCCCTGACTGTGTTCAGGGATGGGAGGGGGGTTGGATGAGATGATCTGCAAGGTCCCTTCTAACCCAAACCATTCTATGATTCTGCTATGTAATAAGTAAGACGGAAATGAAAGAAAAGGTTGCCTTTGTCTCTGTGAGCTGCAAAACTGATCTAACCTTTTAGCCTGTTTATTCTGCTGTAGTGTAACTGAGGATTCTGCTGCACAGTTGATCCTAGCCATAAAGAAAGGCTTATAGGCAACAGTGGAAATTGGACTCAGCTGCAGTTACGTTTCAAGAGCAGTTTCAATATACACACAGCATCTGGGTCACAATTCTGAGACTGCAGTTAACTTAAAAGCCCACTTCTGCTATATACCACAGACTTTACACAGGCTTCATTTAGAGAACCTGTAGAATGCGTCATTCAAAACCACAACCATGAAGCTCAGACACAACACAAATAGCAACCTTTTCAGTAAAGCGGGAGCCTCTCCTCTAAGATTAATCGTGTTGGAGGTTAGGACTTAGGCGCTGTTAAAGCTTAGCAGATTGCATTCCTGGCTGCTACAGACTAGGGCAACTTCAGTTTTTATAGCCAGCTTCTCATATTCATAGTCACTTTAAATTTATTTTCTGGGTGTGTGTGTTAGGAATGTAATTTAAGTGTTTCAAATACACAGGATCTGTTTTAGAGAAATGTTTTAAATTAATTGATAGTGATTTAATTACATGTTACAATCCTCAGATGAAAATACAAAAGAAGGTAATATTTATTAACTTACCTACTCCCAAAATTCTGCAGTTCAGTTTTACTGCCTCTGATGCAGCTTCTGTACACATCTTTAGAATTAAACCTAGTCTGTCTTCGTAAGTTTTAGGGTTGAGCTGGGTATACTTCTTAACTATTTCACCCTAGAAAATAAAAATCACAAACATGATGCATGGAAATGTACTTTATGATGAAATTTCTCTTGAATTTCAACACAAGTCAACCTAAAAATGGGAAGTCACAACTTTTCTCTTTTCATAAAAAAAAAAAAAAAAAAAAAAGGAAGTATATCTTAGGTCTTGGTCCTACAAACTGTTCTGTGTAGTAAGATTCCTGGTGACTATGGGGGACAAGCTCGCAAGATTAGGTCTTACATTATGCTTCAACCACCTGTCTGAAATAAAATATATAATGAACATGTGGGTTGTGCAAGGAAATATTACAGGGCTTGCTGGAACCGTTGTTAGGAGTAAACTGTGATACAGCAGTGTTGTTAAGCTCATTTTTGAAGTGTTAAAAAGATCAAGAGAATAACAAATAGTAAAAGGACATAAAATCCACGGACTTTATATAAGTCCATAAAATCCCAGGACTTTAAGAATAAAATGTTTCCAATTTGACTGCCTGGAAGTTTGAATGGTTTCATAGACACTGCTACTTTACCAACTAGAGGCGAGTTAGATAGAGAGAAATACCTGAAATTTCTATGTACAACTTACCATCCTTTCAGAAGTATCATTTTTGTAAGCAGTTATGATTCTGAGTCACTTGAAATATTTCTGGAGCACTGTCTACTGTGACGTCTGACATATGTGGGAAGGAGGTCCCAAGAGAAAGGGACTGTTTTTAAAGCCTACCAGTCATGCAGTGGCAATGAAAAGAACTATACACACCCGAATCTGTGGGTACTAAGGAACCTTAGTGTAATGTTAATATTGCAGGATTAGGACAGGAAAATCCAGAAGACACATCAGAAAGTTGTCCTGTAGTTCTAGGACTTCCCACAGAAAAGAAGTAGCTAGGAACAAGTGCTAGCAAATGGGCTTTGCTAGTTTTAACAGCAGCGTTAGAAAAGCAAACCAGCAAGGCAAGTTGCATCAAGGCTGGATGAGAAGTCCACCCAGTTGGGGAAAATCTACTTTATCCCTCAACAGCAAAATCCAGTAGGACTGCTTGTTTTTGAAGGTCTTTTGTGTTATACACATATCCCCACCGCAGGAGCAGATGCACAAAGCCCAGTGGAGTTTGCAGAATAGCTAAAAGAATAACAGAGTATTTACCTTCATACTGACGATTGCTACTCGGAGATTTGTTCCACCTAGATCCACAGACAAAGCACTCTGTGTCTCTAGAATATGGTCTATATCTTGAGAGATATTATCTTTGACAGGAGGAAAACAGAATTTCTTTTGCAATGGCTCTTTGAGATTGATGGATTTGAGGAACTTCAAAATCCTTGGAACAGCATTACCATCTCCATATATTTTTGAGCTGTAATATGAGAAAAGAGATCAATTTAAATGTAACTAACACTGCAATCTATGAAGTTTTTTTTTTTTTATTTATTTATTTATTTTTTTTACATGACAGGAGGCTGTAATACTGTAACATTACGAAATTATGGTATGACTATTCTGACAATGCTGCACCTCAGACTACTCAAGTGAGTCATGGGATATGGTAGAATACAGTAGTTTAAATATCATACACAACAGATTATGCAAGTTGGCATTGGCTCCATTTAGGAATGCGGAACACAGAATGTAGAAGGATGGAAGGTTAATCATGCCAAAAAAAAAAAAAAAAGAAAAATTAAGTGTCTAATGAAAGGACAATAAAGTTATAAAGTTACATAAATTAAAAATTTGATTTCTGTATATACTGCATGCCCAGACAAGATGTGCTTATCAGAAAGATGACAACTAAGTAACAATTAATGGTACATTCATGCCAGTTTGCTACAGAGAAGTCTCATTTTAAAATATTGCCATACCTAAAGCACACATTTGTTATTCCAGAATTTATTTTTCTTACTTTACTGAGGTTCTTGAAAAATATACTCTTGAATTTTGTCCTTAATTAAACACATGTAATCTCCTGAAGCTTTTAAGAACTCAGTTATTTTAGAACTGTGAGTCAGTACTGTATGGCTGAAGAGGAATGAATTCATCCAGCAGCTCCCCTGGGAGCTTGCACTCAGGGCTCTCTGTGTATCATGCCTGAAGTCAATCCAGCTATGAAGTAACATGTCCTTCAGGAGTTAGGGGCAGACAGTCAGGAAGTTCTCCCTCGTGCTGCTACCATGGAGCAAGCTATCATGTTAATCTAAGCCTCACATATGAATTTCTCAACCTTCTGTTGAATGTTAAATTTCTAGTTATACCAAAATAATCCTAGCAACATTTTGCTCTCCAGACACAAATCCCCACACCAGAGATTGCACTATGATTCTGAATGAGCCATGTAAAATGAAAAATAATTTGCAACCTCAGATTAGTGCACTAGAAAGAGTGATCAAGTATGACCACGTCAGAACTAAATGCCTATTTCTCTACTGCTTTAGCATCTCAAAGGAAGACAAAGGTACTTACCATGGGTACTGTTTACCAAACTGAAGCTTCAGAGCATGCAGAATCTTATCCTGTGTGTCAGCATCACGAACATGAAGAACGTTTTCACCTAGACAGTGAGAGTTAACAAAATAGGACAGGTCAGCTACTTATAAGATGAGGCATAAGAAGAGATCAATTTAGAAATTGCTTTAGAAATGAGTACGTATAATTATTTTTGTTTACTATGAGCAGGAAAGACTCCAGCCAAATGAACATTACTCTTCAACCTTTCTGTGCCTGCCCTTGCTCCCAGTGAAGCAACACTGACTCCTACAGGATGCTGTCATGCCTTACAAAACACTGGAGAGTAAAGTACCTTTCAACAAAGTACTAGTATTAAATTAAAAGAGCACTGATGAAAAGAGGGAGGCAAGTGGCTGTTTGTGCCATATCTGTGTCACTGAAATACCACAATACAGTTAATTCCTGAAGTAGTGATGAGTTCCTGTTTTTAAAGTGAAAATTGGATGCACACGGAACACTGAACTAAAGAAAAAAACAAAGTTGCCTATTCTGCTACACTCCAAATGGAGATATATTTTAACTTGTCCACAGTCAAAAGCCTCATTATTTTAAGCAAAACACACAAACATCACTAACATGGTACAGGAATAGCAAGCAAATTTTTAAAATAGGTCAAAAATTATTTTGCTCCAATACTGCAGGATGGTCTCTGTATGACACTTGTTTTACTTTATTCCATGGAACAACAACAAAAAAATCAAAACAAAACAGAAATATAAAGAAATTAAAGTAGTTACATAACTATAAAACGCAAACCTGTGGTTATAAAACACAAACCTGTTTCTCTTCCTGTCTGACGCGTCCCCAGGTTGATAACAGGTGTACCAAATGCTCCCACCTCTCTGACACCACAACTGCTGTTGCCAATCATACAGCCAGCATGAGCGACTAGCTGAATGAACTGGTCAAACGGGACATGCTTCACTGCCCGAAAATTGGGATGATGTTCAATGCCCTTCTTCCTCATCACCCGAACCATCTCTTTGCTTCCTACAGAAAAACAAAAGGCACAAATAAATGATTCAAGTTCTATTGCTCTGCTGAAAGCCTCAACACGCAAAGGAGCTGAAAGCAGTCAGTTTAATTGTCACCTCAGAGCTGTTTTTGTTCCCTTTCAGGCATAGAAGCCTAAGTGTGATCCCAAAATCCACTGTAAAAAGCCTTCCTGTAATATTTTAATTAGTGAAGGAGGCATTGAATGTTGTTTCTGTATGTCACATGGTTTCCCTTCATCTTCTTCCTGAATGTGGAGAAGATGTTCTCCAGCAATGTGGACATGGAGTTGCAGTGGATGCAAGCCTGATGCTGAAATCGTCCAGCTCCATCCTGCTGGAGGTTCTGGGATAAAAACACTCTGTAAGAACCAATATATGCTTTACATACTATCTGTTATCTGTCCTTCTGTCACGCAGGCATTTTACTCACCTGCATCCACGTTGGGGAACAGAACAAGTGTTCTCTTGTTGAAGGAGATGAGTGCATCTAGAGTCAGCTCAAACATCTTTATGGAATGTTTAATGTCCGTGGTTACAGGATGTTGCAAAGCAACTATATAATCTCTGGGTTTGACATCTTCACCTGTTCAAATGGAAAAAGAAGAAAAGGTTATGTTTGATTGTTCTTTTTTGTTGTATTTTGTTTTTTGATTGTTTTTTTGTTTGTTTGGTTGTTTTTTTGTTTTTTTTTTAATTGGTAAAGAATAGTATGAAGAAGACACAACAACAATTCTGAAACTACTGACGTAAAAGCCTCCACAGTCAAGGCACTGAATGGGATATCTTACATGTAAATTTCAGTGCTACAATAAAACTTGAGGGATAACAGGAAGGTTTAGCTTGTTACTTGCTTCTCTAAGTAAAACTCATAATTTTCACCCTTCTCTAAAACCCAATACGCTGTTAACATGCAGGCCTAGATCTAAAGCATTGCAAAAGACCGCGACAGAGTGGAGAACCTGTTCTGACATCACTCTAAATCTGGAATAACATGAAAGCCCTGGAGCAGCTCTGAACTTTCACTAATGGCTTTGAGAAAATCATGTCCTGCAGTGCGGTTTCACAATAGCAGGTGGACAGGTATGATCATTCTTACAGCAGTACAGAATTCTCATTATCACTCATTACTCAAGTTTTCTGCCAGTTCTCCATCATCAGGCAAAGACTTTATTCCCATTGCTTTAAAAACGTGAAAGCCGTACTTGTTTTAGTACGTTTGTTAAACAATTTATCTGCTAAATATTCACCTACTGATCTAGTAAGATTCTACCTTCTAAGTACACAAGTTATTGTGCCAGATAGGACATTGCTTTGTCAAACACAAAAAGCAAACACCAAACTCCACTATTTACCAAAATTACTTTTAAGCAAATTAACACGAATGGCCCTGTTACAGTGAATTCCTCAAAAGAATATTCAAAATATAAAATCCCTTTGATTTTTTTTTTCTGTAAGTAGTCCTAAATAGCTCCGATTCTCTTTTGATACATCCTTTATACCATCATAACTGTTCATATAGGAAAAAGTCTATTTTTAAATTGTTCATATCAAAGAAGTTATCAATTTAAGGAAGGTTTTTTTTTTTTTTTGACCTTGTAAAAGGATCAGATGTATTTGCTAAGACAGATTTGTAGCAATACTTGATACTGGGAGCAAACATACTGGTTTTTTGTTGTTGTTGTCTGTGTTTTTTGTTTTGTTTGTGTGGAAACACGTTCATAATAATACCCAATTAAATAAACTAAAACCTGCTAGCAACAAGCCTGTCTGTTGCTTCCTGTACTCTACTCAAAGCCATTGGTCAACAGATCCCCCGGTCCCTGTGGACCACAGATTAATAACCCAGTCAGAGTTTGTCTGAAGTCACAGGAATAACATTAAGAAGTGGACTGCTTACCTAGCCACACACGTATAACACTCATGTAGTCTTTATTTTTGGCAGAGAGGAGCTTGTCATACGAGGGACAGCCCGCTAAAAGGATGCGGTCGTGGTCCTCACACATGGCTATCAAATGCTGCTCCGCACTCCTGGTGCAGCACACATGGTAGTGGGCCAGTTTGGT
The DNA here is from genome assembly GCF_009819795.1 of Aythya fuligula. Lineage (NCBI taxonomy): Eukaryota > Metazoa > Chordata > Aves > Anseriformes > Anatidae > Aythya > Aythya fuligula. Next base: position 56,063,358 of record NC_045593.1, on the reverse strand, counting down.
GATAGCGTGCCTGATAGAGTCGTCAATGGTCCCACTGACTTCCCCGCCTTCAATGTGAAGAATGCGGATATTCATCAGGGCTGCAGATGTGGCTAGTGCCAAAGCATCAAATCTGTCACCGTGAACGATCATTATGTCAGGTTTCAGGCGATTCAGGACATCTGGTAACTTCACTAACGCCAGGCCCACTGACTCCACCATGGCTGCCTCATCCTCCCCTCTCACAATAGTGTGCAGTCTTGTATGAATATCGAAGTCATCCTGTTCAATCATGCGATAGGTGTTCCTGAAGGTAAGAGAAAAAGAGTTAGAGGAAACGCAACTTGGTTTTACAGCAACACAGCTTGACAGAATAATTGCATACTAGAAAACTGTAACAGTGCTATGCTTGAACAAAGGCCTGTGTATCCTTTGCTAAGCAAACAACAAATGTATAAATACAAAATGGACAAATGTATAAATAGAAGAGACAATGCAAAGCTGAGGTCTCTATGTTCAAGTAAAATACCTTGCTGCTATCATCTAACAGAAAAAAGGTTTTTTTTTAATTATTTTTTTTAAATCAGGTTAGTTTTACAGTGTTGAATACATGTACACCTTGCCATGTTACTGCATGAAAACAATGGCCAGTATAAAGCAGAGAGCATAAGGCTGAGAATGTACAGTGGTGGAACTTCACTCCTTAGTAGCTTCAGGTAACAGAACTTCCCACAACCTCACAGAAAATCACACTTTAATTTATGAAGTGCCAAAACATCTAGTTAGCAAGTGCAAAATGTGTCTTTACTTGAAGATATGCATAGCATTTCTAAAAGTTTAGCAATGCTGGCATGCTGAGGCCCTTATGCTAACATCTAACTTTGTCTTGCAAAGTGTTTTCCTATCAATTTCATTTAACTGAGCTCAATCCGATAAATGCACCCAGAGAAAAGCAGAAACCAACCTCAGCAATAAACATGCTTTTCTTTCTGCTTTTCTCCATTCCCTCAGCAAAGCGTATACTCACCTGGGATACAGGAAGTCCTTCCAAAGGAAGGGATCCAGAACAAGACATTCCATTTTCTCATGAAGGTGATCTGACTGCTTACATACAGGGTGTTATGGAGGGGACCCTAATCTCCCTTGCCAAACCATACGTAATATACCTATTAGCTACTCATTTCGTCAGAGTAAAATGACCTCTCCCTTTCTTTCCCTGCAATCCTGGATGCGAAAACTTAACAGTATTCAACTGTGATACCAAATATATAAAGACTTTAATCAGTAAATAAGCAAATTGGAAGAGCTTCAGCTTCGAATGACTGCAGACTATCTTTTCGCTGTGAAAGTTCAAAACTGTAACACACTGTTGTTTGATAATCATCAGATTCTGAGGGAAATTTGAATGAATTTCTCACTTCATGAGAAATTCTACGATTTGGATGAAAACTTCAGCTACAGCATTTACTAAGCTGGTTTGAAAAAAATATGCAATCTCAAAAGGAGCTGGGAAATGAAATAAAAAGTACTTGAAATGTCTGAAAATTTATATTTAAAAATGTTGTTGTTATGTGCATTCATGATGACAAGTAGTTTGTGACCCAGCATTTATGATGTTATTGCCAACACAGCAGAAACAGATTGGGAGAGGTACAAAAATCCACCTTACCCATAATCATCAATCAGGTGGGAACCAAGCACTACAACGTCAAGCTCAAAGAACTGTGGTTCTGCCTTAATGCCAAACATAATGGGAGCTAATTTTGAATAATCAGCACGGTTGCAAGTAGCAACACAGACACGTAGTTTGTGGTTGTTTCCATTCTTCTCCATGACTTCTTTTTGTTTCTGTTTTGAAAGATTCTTGAAATACAGTTCCTGAAAAAAAAAAATACACAACATATTAATAATAATCTTTATAGCAAGTATATGGTGTGCTTAGTGAAAAGCATAAATAATTACAGCCCAGAACTGTAGGCGCATAATCTCACCCATTGATAACAGACAACTAATAGCTTACAGCTGGAGAGAAGCTTGAGCTGAGAGAAGCGGAGCCGTGCACACAACTGTCCCTCGCTGGTAAGCAGTTGCGCATTATGGGGAATCATACGTCCTTAGAAACAAAGACTGTCCTGGTAACCTTACGGCTTATTCTCCTTCTTAACAATCAGACAGTTTACGATCCTGAAATATGGGACCAAATTGAGGTCAAGGCGTGGGACTCTGCAACTAAAAACGACAAGGTTGCAGTGGGATTGCTCGGCACCTGGCGAGCAGCCTCTGAGGCCTTCAAGAGCCATGTGGGACCACAGTCAGACACGTGTGCTTTGCCAGACAGTGAGGGAGCTGCGGGCTCCTTTACTGATCCGACTGCTGCGCCATCGGCCAAATCATGGGAGATATGGGAGCACTTCAACCAGAGTTGCCAACTCCAACTATGCTCCCCCAGTCGTGGTCATTAATAGTAATAGACTTAAAGGATTGTTTGTTAAACACTTGCCTTTTAAAGCTTTGCCATGTTTATGTTTCAATTGATACCTTTTCTGATTGTACATATGCATAGGCGTGCTTGGGTTTACTGTGTAAAAGCCATGTTCTGTATGTTTAGAAAGTTCGATGTTGGTGTGTGCATGTTGGTAGAGCGTAGGCTCCCCGCGCACCCAGTGCTGTTTACTTGCCTTTTATAAATATTACTAATTTCAGATGGAGTTGAGACTTCATTTATAACCAGGGGGATCTGGGTAGGCTGGATCAATGGGCCAAGTCCAACCACACAACATTCAAAACTGCTCCGGCTCACAGGGTTGTAGTAAATGGGGTTACATCTGGCTGAGGGAGCTGGGGGTGTTTAGTCTGGAGACGAGGAAGCTCAGGGGAGACCTCGTTGCTTTCTACAGCTATCTGAAAAGAGGCCACAGTGAGGAGTGTCGGTCTCTTTTGTCAGGTGAGAAGTTATGATATGCAAGGAACCAGCCTTGAGTTACACCAGCGGAGATTTATATTAGACATTGGGAAGAATTTCTTCATGCAGAGTGTGGTGAAGTGCTGGAACAGGCTGCCCAGGGAAGCGGTGGAGCTCCCATCCCTGGAGGTATTTAGCAGGCACGTGGATGAAGCACTAAGGGACATGGCTTAGTGCAAGGGCTCAGTAGGTCAGGTTGATGGTTGGACTTGGTGGTGCATCAAGAAAAAGAACTGAAGGTCTTTTCCAACCCAGATGGTTCTGTGATTGTAAGTAGCAGAATGGCCTTCCCTGTTCAAATGGAAATTTTTATGTAAAAAAAATTATTGGTGCCTTAGTAAGTTATGGAAAAAAAATCTATTCAAAACCACACAAAGGAACAAACTAGTAAGAGCTACATCCACTGACAGACTCCATTAACAAAAAAAAAAAAAAAAAGAAAAAAACGGTTTTGGTCAAGTCAGTTTACGTATCTGTTAAAAACACTTTGGTGAAGCAAAGTGAGTTAAATATTGACTCATAATCCCTTTAATCCCTTCCATACTATTTTGCAGACCAAAGTACATCATGATATTAAATAATACAACATTAGATTACAGACAACTTTGGGAGATAGTAAGGATAATAATAATAATAAGTTAATAATAATCAGAACTCCAGATCACCATGATTATCATTGTCCTTATTATTATTTTAAAGGGTTCCTGAGAATTAAAATTTCTCAGGAAGTGACTAACTGACTATTTTTACTAGCAACATCAACAGTTACTGTAACAAGACATTTCCTCTAATTAACTTTTCCAGCTTGTAAAGTAGCTGATTAAACTACATTATGTTTAATGTTTACCTGTCCCATGTTACTCATTTCACCCTGCTGTTTTCACAACCCTCCACCCCTGCCCGAAACGTAAGAACTGGGAAAAACAACAACAATAACAACAAAACTCTAGAGAAAAATATTTATGTCTTAAAAAAATGACATAAGAACTAAAATTGCACTGCCACCTCCCCTTCTTCTCCCAGCTGTAACCAAGTTAGTAGCACAGAATATCAGATCAGATATTTATAAGTTTTCTGTACTTCTTCTGAAAATAACTGGACTGAAAAAAAATGGAGTTCAAATTAGTACCATCCTCTGGGTATGAAATCTAATGCTATGTCAGATTTTTACTGCATTTTGGTAGCAAGTAAACTCAAGTTAACTTTTTCCAGCTTAATGGACATGGATCACTCATTTCTGACTGAGATACAGCAGTATCAATCTTTCTACTCATTTTGACACCTAGGGAAGCTCTTACTACGCAGCTGCTACGCAAGCATGACAACAACACTGACTGTCCAATTTCATGCTCTTTTACATTTATTTATTTATTTTTTTTACACTGCAATAGAAGTTTGTGGTGAGGAAAACAGAGAATTACTTCCACAAGATATTAGCTATGATGGAAGGCCCAAATTTTATTCTTTTGGTTAAGACTCAAGGTTAGATGATAGTCTGGAGTAGCATACTGTACACCACACAAATAATTTAAAACAAAAACATTTTCAGTAATTTTTCCAGTAAATTTTTAAAATAAGGTCTGTTAGGCTATTATTATTAGGTATCCCACTCCCATGATGTATATATAAAACTTCAGCAACTTTTTAAAGATCTCCCTATTTTTAATGCTTATTAGGTTTTATCATACACGATGAAAAAATATTTTGCATAAGTCATGTCAGGACTATCAGGAATCTGTCCTGAGTTGACAAGGGTAAAACATGTTTCTAGTCTCCACTTGCAAGCTGTAAGGGCTCTACAAAACTCTAACTGGCATGGTGATTTATTTTTTCCCTAGCACAACTCCAACAACAGTGATTCCTGAGTCGTTTACCTTTCAAAATGAAAATAAAGTGGCAAAAACCAGTGACGTCTGGCATGACTCAGCTCACCAGAAATGCCATTTCTCATTCACCCCAGCAAAGCAGCACCAACCAACTTCAGCAGAACAGACACAACCTGGAATTTCAGCAACTGATTATTATGACAAATTAAGCTGAGCTGTGGGTTCTGCCACAAAGTAATAGATATTGTTTTACAATGAGCAGAGATTCATTGTATTTTCTTTATCATTTTGCTTCAAAAATAGTATGTTAATTAACTACCAGTTTACATTTTCAAAGGGTTAAAAAATAATCATTCAGACAAAGTACTTTCTCCTGCTGAAAACTTCTGCAGTTATGTGTGTATATGGTCGCTGTTGTCTCTTTCTTTTTGTCCAGCAGGCTTTAAGTATTTTAAGTGTATATATGCAACTCAGTACTTGATGTCAAAAACGTAGAGAAAGGATATTTGTAGAGTTCTAAATGACGTATAAAGTTAGATCAGAGAGGGCATTACCCTGCATCACTGACTGAAACCTTAAGCTAGACGGAGATCTAACTGCATTGCTTTTTTTTCTACACAGACCGCTTTTCGGAGGTGCTTCTAAGCAGGACATCCTGTCTTTGCATGTCTGAGAACAGCTACTAATTCTAATGAAATCACACTGAAGACGTGAAGGAAACTTCTGACATCCCTGTAAGCTTGCCTTTGAACCATCATGAATAAGGTTCCTATAATTAGAAGCAAACCTCTCACAAGACCACTCAAGCCGTCCGCTGCCGTGTACATACCCCACACAATACAAACTGAGAAGCCAAGGCAAAAGGGGCTTGGAACAACGAGTCTATACGCTGCCCAAAAAACGTCAAGGCTCCCCATAACTGCAGGTCGAACAACTACAGGTCGAACCCCTACAGCCCTAACCTTTATGGCCCCAAATCTAGTTACGGCGGTGACAGCAGCCTCTGGAAACAACTTCCGAGGCAGACAGGGCGATGCACCAAAGGCGTACGAGCCGGCAGGCCAGGACCCAAAGCAACCCGTGCCTTTTGTGCATTTCCCCTTCAGCCAGGGCTCGGGGAGCCCCTCAGCAGGCTCATTCCCAGGGCTCAGCCTCTGAAGTTTTATGAGGAAGCCACGGAAGGCCTTGGTGCAGGGGCAGCTTTGGTACCGCTGCCGCTTATCTCTCCTGCCGGAACGGGCAGCTGGAAGCCAGACGCGCGTTAAATAAATCCAAAGGGGGACAGCTGGCACTGAGGGGGCGAAGGGCTGCGCCCCCCCACAGCACCCACTCCCCGAGCACCTACACAGATATACGCACATATATACACGTATATGCATATACAGGCACGTATAATCATATATATAGAGGTAAATGTGGATTTATGTGGGTATGTGGGGGTATATGTGGGTTTATGTGGGTATATGTGGGTATCTGCACCCCCGCGGACACGCGCGCTCCCCCCTCACGCCCCAACCGCCCCCCTCACCTGCGGCAGCAGCAGCACCCCACGCCCGCACCACGCGCATGCGCACAACCCCCCTCCTCCCCCCTCGCGGGCCTTAGCGCAGACGTGGTGGCGGCCGGCAGTGCCTCAGCCCGCGCGGAGGCGCCGAAATAAAAAGTGTTGCCGCCTAGTGACACGTCGCCCTAGTCAAAAAAAAAAAAACACAACACAAAACCAGGAGGAACACACAGACAAGACCCACCGCAGCAGTGGCTCCCGTGTTCAACACAGCTAAAATAGATGCAAAGAACGGGGACTTTTCTTCTCCCATACGTTAGTGGGGGAGAAAAAGTCTCACAAGGCTCTGAGGAACAAATACCGAGATCCTCAACTAAAAATACCCCAAGTGTCCATTGTGGCAATACAGTTTGTCAATCGAAACAAAACGAGGCGAGACTTCTCCTTGGGAGTGTTTCAAGTTCTGCCCCAAGTGCCTGCTTCCCAAGAAAGTGATAAAAAGCGTCCTACAGGGAGGTTGGGAAAATCCTCAGAGGGCTGTGGTGCAGTGAGTCACAGCTCCTCCAAGCCTCAGTGTCTCGGGAACAGGGAGAGGGCAGCACACCCACGTCTCAGGTTTCCGGGGAGGTTTTTGTGCTGACCAGTGGTAGCAGCAGCTGCTGGGTCGCACCACAGCTTCAGTTCACACCCCCCTTGGTTTCACTCTTCTGTGCATCACTATTTTCTTTGTACACGTTGCTCAAAAGCCCGTGTGCACTCTGGAAATGTCATTATATGCAGGTCTGAATTGTCTCCTGCAAGGGCTTTCGGGTTGTGATCAGTTCACCAGAGCGGCTCCAGCTGGTTTCACTGAAACAGAATCAGAGCCACGGGCCCACAGAGTGCCTGGGGCTGGCAGTGACATCTGCGGGCCACATGGACCAGCCCCTGCCCCATCAGGATCATCCAGAGCTGGGAACCATGCCCAGGCAGCTTCTGAAGATCTCCACGAATGGAGAATACACACCCAAAATAGTCCTGATTTTTAAAAAAGCATTTAACTTTCACCTGGTAAAATGTGAATCTCCTTTTATTCTAGATGCAGTTGTGACTTTGTAAAGTGTCCAGTTGTGCCAGCAAGAATTTCAGTGAGGTTTTCTCACTTCCTTTTTGCACTTTGCCGGCAACGTGTTTTAACTAAAATCTCTGTAGTATTTAAGTTATGAAATCTAGGTAGAAAAGTTTTGGTTTTCACCTTTCATCTAGCTTAAAATTTCAGTGTTTATATATTTAGATAAATTCTCCTTTGAGATTTACAGTGCATGAAAGTTTTACCTTCTGTTTTTACACATTTTTATGAAAGTAAAGATCTTCCAAAGTTTCTGGTTCTTCATTTAGAGTTTTGTTCTGATTTTCCAAGACCACGACTCAATCTTCTAGACATTTAACACACTCTTTTCTATGGCATTCTGGAGCAGCTTCTCTGTTCTTCTTCAGCTTTAATTTTCATTTCAACTGTGGATTATCTGTTTTATTTATCTGGGAATACTGAGGAAGAGCCTGAATCAAACAAATGAATGTATGGTTGAGTGTAGACATTTATAAATTCTGAATTATGCAAGTACTTATGAAGCTAGAAGCAATCACATTGAGGGTTATTCTTAGCACGGCATCATTGCATCTCTTGATATGTTTTCTCCAGAAGTGTTTCAGCATCTTGCAGCACAAACTGCAGCACAACGGGCAAAGTTTATGCTCCTGTCAGTTATTTCTCCCCCACAGACCTCACACTGCATAATTCGGACAAAATTTCTCTTGCACTGTGGAGTGAGCCCTGCCCCAGTCTCTCCAGCAGAGACACAAAGACTTGATAGAGAGCTCAGATGGGAGGAGAAGGTTCAGCCATAATCTGCCTGCTCCTGTCAGCCCCCTTTGCTACCTGCAATCTCTCAGGGCTCAGAAGAGGGCCTCTGCTCCCACCAAGTCCTGAGGGAGTTCTGGGGCTCATTAGGGGAGCAGGGCCTCTGTAGTCACATTAATTCATTGCCACCCTCTGCATTAAAAAGCTATGCAGAAATTGGGGCAGCCCTGCAGGACACTGATACGCAAAGAGCTGGGAAACGCAGAAGATGGGCTTGCTTCTTTCCAGAGAGGGCACACTGCTTAGGATTTTAACAGAAGGAGCAAGATCTTGCAGCTGGTTTCATGATCACCCTGCCTGGGAAACCATCCTGAATGAGGTGACAGGTGCTAAAGCGCAGTCTGGACTTGCACCAAGGGGCCTGTCAGTGCATAGCTGCACTGTCATGCAGTGTGGGCAGACTGAGTCAGTGCCACTGCCATCTTCTGCACGGAGGTTAAGCACAGGGTTACTTCCTCATGCCTGAAAGCAAAGGAATATGTCTTTTTAAATCAGCATCTACATCAGGTGGGGCTTTCCTTAACTCTTTCCTTAACTCTTCATTTACATCGATTCTATTTACATCAAAACCAGTTTGCTGAGTATAAGGAAGTGAAAACTCAGTCTAAAATTTCCAAAATTACCTAGAAGCAGCTGCCCGTGTCCATTCTGCACCGTGCAGCCAAAACCACTGGCAAGCAGCTTGGATTTTAAAGGTAAGGACATCGGGGTGTCAGAAGAGCAGGTCCTTCTGACACAGTCATCATTTCCAAAGAAAGTGGCCACAGTGCTCAGCTGCTGTGAATGCACGCTGTTACGAATATCCTGTATAGGAAAAGAGCAGGCAGTGCCTACAACACGGTGTAAGGACAATACAAGCTGATCCACACAGTAGGGAAAGCGTAACAAGTTATTGCCTTCCTGTTCTTTCTGTTTGTTCTTCCCCGTTAAAACTGCCAGGTGGGCAGTGCTCAGTCAACAGTAACTGTAGGTGACCGCAGCGGTGCATTAGCTAGGTCAGCATCATCACATCAGGGGCCTGCAGCTTCCACCTGATGCTTCAGAAGAATGGGAAGAGAGGGAGGATGAGAAAAAGCCATTTATGGTACGCAAAGGGAGATGCGGGGCTTTGTTCCCTCCTCATCACAGCACAGATCTCTCACATCTTTGCTCAGTATCTTGCACCGAGACAGACAGAGGACATACGGGTACAGCGGTCAGGCAAAGAGCTTTTTGCCAAGGGAGAGGAAATGCAAAACTGTGTGAAAATCTGTTCTGTCCTGGGGAGCTTACCTTAAAACCAGGCCCATCAAAACCCCAGGTAGGAAGGAGAGTTGTGGTTCTCGTCAAGGTTACTACAGATGGGCTACAAAATACCACAAGACTTTCTTCAGAGTTGCCAGTGATGTGTAACAGATCTTTCTCATTAGAAAGATGGCATATGCTGATACCTGGTGCTTTATGGTGTGATTTATATCTTCTGATAATCTATGAAATTTGACTCAAGTTTCCAGTGACTGTAGGCTGCAATAGATGTGCGGTATGAAAGGCCGCCTCTGTGCTGGGGGACTCCGTGCACAGCAGGAGGATACCATCTAAAACCAATGCAAAGCAGTGGAAAAAGTGCTGACACCCTCGAAGTGACTTTTATCACGTTGTTCAATCTCTAACAGCGCGAGCCGTTCTCGTCATTTCGGCTGACAGAAATGCTAAACTTTTCTTTGGCACTCTTTCTCTCTAAAAATAAGATAGCGGGACTGACCCACTTTCTGCTGCCGTCATGTGATGCTGCGTGATCTCGGCTTGTGTGATCTGTCCAACTCTTCAACGGGGCCTGCTTTCTCTGCTTGGGTTAAAAGCTCTTACAGACACGGCTTGTCTGTCTCAAGCTACACCCCTGTCCGCTTCTGCTAGAATAAACTCGACTGCTGTTGCTGATTCATGCTTGCTGACACACGTCAAGCATCCTCTGGGGAATGTAGCACAGTTTAACGTACCCAAGCTGGCCTCGAAGCAGTTGGTCCTGAACAATGATGGCAGCCGAGCTGGGGTGATGCTCGTAGCGGGATTTTCACTCAGGACAGCTCTATGCACTCTGCTGAAGCCTGTGCTGTGTGTCCAAATTGATTAATTAATAGAGAAGATAGTCTGATTAACACTAGGTGGGGTGTATTCAATCAGCCACTGCACACACTGAAGTGTATTTGGACAAAAGCCGGGGAGGAACCGACTTGGTTGCAAGATGCCACCACTAGGGGAGAACAACAGATAAGCCTGTCAAGTACCAGATCCCCCATCACTTTCAGGCAGGAGACAAATTTGTCAGGCAGTTTGGGTCGAGGCAAATACACTGCAGAAACAGCCACGTCAGCTGGATGCAAATGGCTCTCAAACGTGAAAGACTAGAGAGTGAAACCAAGTTCTTCCCATAAACCTTCTCAGTTCTGGTCACTTTTGGCTTTTATCACAATGGCAAGTCACGTATTTCTCTTTACAGAGGGAAGCTTACAAGACTGAGTTTAATTCTCTATCTGGCTTTCAGCGGAAGCTAAAGCTACGTCGTTTCTCCTTCGGGCCTGCTGTATTATCACCCTAAAGATGCGAGATACCAAAGTTTCTGTGTTCCAGTCATGTCATGGTGCTAATCCTGCCTTCACCCTCCACCTGCCAGCCCTCTGCCCTCGCTCCAACCTTCCTCTCAGCGATGGAGCAGGGCTGTTTGTCCCGGTGGTGTGGGTGCAGAGAGACACAGGGTGGACTGGGTCCACCACACGTGGGTCTGTGGAGGCTGTGAGCTCCGGCAAACACACAGAGAGCTGTGTGTCATGGAGCACGAAGTGCAACAGGCCAGAAGCTAGGAGAAGGGGGCAGGAACCACAAATATTCATCTACTGATAACACTGCCTATTTTTTCCACTTAAATTTGACATATGGCATTAAAAAGCATGGTAAACGGCTGGTAGTAAGGACTACAACATCGAACTCGCCTCCTGTCAGCATGAATACTTCCTGCATTGTGAGCAGATCTAGAGGTTCCTACTGGTTCTTCTTGTCCAGCTAGTGTGTGTGTATATATGTATGTATGTATATATATATCTATATCTATGCATACACGTACACCTTCCTTATCCTTCATAAGGTGCTACAGCATCTGTCTTGCTTGCAGCTGTGTTTTCAATGTGGGAAAACTATCAACTCTCAAATATTAGTCAAAGACAACAGACAATCTGCTCACGAATATTTGGTAATTCCTAATTTCTAATTTTAAGGGATATTAATGCTACTACATAGTTACAAAAAACAAAAAACAAAAATACAACCCAACAAAACACCAACAAAACACCAAAAACTGTTAATCAAGCAGTGATCTAATGTCAAGAATAAAGAATGATATTAGTAAACACGTATTTCCTCCCTTTTTCAATATAAAATAAACTTGGTTTGTGTGTACATTGTGAACTTCTACTTTGGCTATTAGCTTCGCTAAGACCAAAAAAAAAAAACAAAAAAAGTGATGGAAGAAGAATATTTGATTGTAAAGATGGTTACGCTACACAATACAGTTTACAATTTAAAAGATGGCGGAGGAAATTTTGAAAGACAGAATATAAAAAGGGAAAAGAAATGATTTATTTTTTTTCCCCCTGTAGCTGTTCACTAAGAAAAGAGCACATCCTTCTGTCTTGGTAGCTTGTAACATACCAGATTTCATCACCTTAGTTAGGTAAACATCACCTTTAACTGTGTGACTTTTAGGGCAATCTTAAATCTGACACTATGGCTGTTAATGGCTGTTACTAGTTCCCGAAACAATTTCATATTTTCCATTAGAAGATGCTTGTTGGGATGTCGTGGAAGGATCAAATGCCAGCTGAAAGCACACTGTTTTCTGTATCAGGCACTGTATAAAAGTACATGTTTGTTTTTAATTCTGGGTCAGGAATGAAGCGTCCTCATTTTTTGTTTGGAATATCTGTAGCTCTTATTTTCCTTACCAGCAATCTCCAGGAATGGTTTTCTTTTCCAAGCAACAAGCAAAAGTCAAAGAAAATTACAAGCAAGCACACAATTTTAAAGGAGGTACTATCTAAAGACAGTATGAAAAGCCTGCCACAAACCTTCTGTAAATGTGTTTTACTTGGACAGGAAGCCAGAACCTTGTAAATGACAAAGAGAAAAGCTTCAGAGCTCAGGATGACATTTAGAAAGAAAGAAAAAATAATGGTTTGGAAAAAAAAAACAACACAACAACAACCATGGTAAATGGTAATTTACTTCTTTCCTTCCTTCCTTTCGATAGTTATCTGAAACAGACACTCACATGAAAAGCATCTGAGTAATGCTCAGTGGTTATTCTTACTTAACCTACAGGATAGTCTCATTTCTCAGTTGGGTTGGCTATCCGTGTTATGTTTTACGAGAGCTTTGATTTAACACGCGGTGTTTGAATGACAGACAGTCCGGAATCACAAAGAAGTAAAACCAAATGCTGCCAGGCTCCCTGACTTTGCAGGAAAGCTCTCCTGACAGATGCTCTCACCTCAGCGTGGCACGTCCACCGGCTGTGCCGAGTCCCCCTGGGAAAGTCCACACACCTCAAACACCACCCAGAGACAAGCAGCCCATTTTTCCCGGGACGGGGTGCGTGCCAGGATGCAGGAGACCACCCAAAATCGTGTGGTTAGAGAACACCTTTCCGGCAGCGTGTGTCAGAAACCAGCCCAGACGTCCCTGCCATTGGGATGCTGAGGCTCCACGCTGCGAGAGGTGCTACCTCTTACTTCCCCTGCAATTTGAACAGGATTTTCCAAGGGGTATTTAGGGCACTTGGAAGGGTATTTGGAGGCACTTTGTGGGAAAACCCCCACGAGTGGCTCCCACCACAGGACACCACGCAGGTTCACAGAAAATGCCTGTGGGGTCCCCGGCTCTACCCTCGCCTCAGTGTCACACTGCCCATAAAAATCCCCTTTCCCTGAGCAGCACATGCACCGGTGGGCATCCCACTTCCTTAATTTATTCCCCACAGCGTGGGCTGCCATTCCCAAGGCACCATACCCTGGACTGGTGCCTCCTCCACACACCATGCCTCCCTGTCAGGGCAGCCAGCCTGCTCCACAGGTGGCGAGGCGGCCACGGCCACCTTCAGGGGGCTCCGTACCCTCCCCTCACACCACAACCCCCCCCTGGGACCCCACCGGGGCAGGGGGCTTTCCCTCAGCCCCCCTCAGCCCCCCTCAGCCCCCCTCATCCCCTCTCAGCCCCCTCAGCCCCCCGGGACCCGGCCCCGACTTACGTGGGGGCCGCGGGCGGGCGGCTCCCTGCGCGGCGGCGCGTTGGTCCCCATGGCGGCCCCTGACAGGCCCGGGGAGACGGCGACAGGGACGAGGACGGGGACAGGGATGGGGACAGGGACAGGAGAGGCTCCAGGGGACCGGGGAACGGCGGCGGGGCCACGCCGGGACCGCCCCGAGCCGCAAGCGCCGCCCTCGGCCGGCGGGTGGGCGAGGGGGAGGCTGCGGGTCTTGGGGTGGAGGAAGGCGGGCGGCGCCTGTCCCCGGCTGGCATCCACCCCTCCTGGGGGTGCAGGTGGCTGGGGGTGCAATTAGCGGGTGTCCCCAGCTAATTGCTGCCTCTCCCGGTGCTGTTAGTGCCGCCCGCGGCTGCTCGGAACAATAGGGGCGCGTGGCTGGCAGCGGGCGATGAGCTGGGAGAGCTGTCACGGCACTGATGCTGAGCGAGAGGCTCCTCCAAGCACCGCTCCGCAGGCACAACTTTGGGTGGATGCTTCCCCGTGCTTCTGGCTCCTGTGTGCCCCGTTTCACGGCTGCGTCCTGCCTGCAGCGCCGCGTTTCTGCCCTCCTTTCAGGGCCCGCACACTGGGCACCCCATCCCAAGCGAGCCCGCGGTGCCCTGGCATCATTTGGGGTCATTTTGGGGTACCCGCACTTCTTTGCAAACTGCATTTTGGGTTTTGGTATGTGGGCCTTGCTGTGTGCAGAGAAATGACTCATCTACAGCCATTCCCTCCTTTCCTGTTTTTTATTCCTTTTTTTTCTCTCTCTCTCTCTGTTTTTTTTTTTTTTTTTCCTGAAGCAAACATGTTCAGCCTAACATGTTTACAGCAAAAAGCACTCCAGTAAGCAGATCAGTGTGCAGCACCTGCAAATTCAGTCAAGTGGCTCCTCCACATCCAGATTTACGGCTACGCACAAATCAACAGCAGTGGTCATGGCTGTTGCTGAAAGATTTTCTTAGCTCGGGATCAACCTGCTGTGCAGCTAGCTGTTTTAATTCATCCCTTTGTAACCATGGCAGTTTACCATTTTTTGCATTTTGTTAGCAGTGTGTTTCTAGCTGCTCATTTTATCCCATTACATACCTACAAGGCAGGCTGCTGCATAAAGCATCAGAGATGGAAGAACAATAACGCAGCAACAAAAAGCTTTAAAAGAGCGGGTACATGGAGAACTAGAGAAAAAGGAGGTACTTGGTTAGTTTGCTGTGAACTGTATGCTGCATTATTTTCCCCGTTTTCCCCACGTATATCTTACGCGTTTTAACTGTGAGCATATTTTCTATTACTCTCTTAGCTTTTTCTCCCTCAGAAAAATATCCAATTTTTTCTTTCTTCAGTCTAATCTGAACCCTGCCAGTGTAACACTCTTCTACTGAAATCACATCCTCCCTCTCCCCCCATGTGCTTGCAGCTCTTAGTGTTTCTTGGCACTGAAATATTCACTTAATAGATTTTCTTCTCCTAGGGCTGTATTATGCATGTGTATATGTTTCTGCATGTAGATCAGTATATATGCAGGTGGATTTTTTTTTTTTATTTTTGTTTTTTAAATTTGCCAGGGAGATTTCAGAAAACAAGCTGCGTTTAAATTTCCCCGTACCAGATACTTGTCTGCTATAATTTCCCCATTGACAAAGGCCATTAGAATTGGAGCTGGAGGCTCTGTTTTTCCCCCGGGACTGCACTACAAAGCAGAGAAACAAGCAAACATACAAAAACCAAATCCCCACGCACCTCCTGGAGCCAAATTCCCCTCTTACTGTACTTTTCCACCTCAGCAGAGATTGGTCATCCTGCTTCTCCAAATCTCACTTGCCTCACATGTGGCCTTTACTTCCTACTCTCCTGATGATTAATCCACCTCCAGAACAACTGGCCTTTGTTCTGGACTGACAGTAATGCACGTTCATTCATCTAACTCAGTTGTTCCTCTAGCACTGTATTGTACGGCACTGTGGAAAAACCAAGTCTGGCAGGAACTGTGTCTGGTGGGTCACTGCCACAAGCCCTACGCCCAGCATTAGGCCTCTGGCTGTCGGCTGGGTCTTTTTGCTGTTTCCAGGAGCAAAGCAGGAGTCCCAGAGCACCGGGCATCAGGCTGAGGCATTCCTGAATCTGCTCTGAAAACAAACCAGCTGTCTGTCAGCAGACAAATGAACTTTGCAAGGACGGTCAGAGGTTCTTGCCCTGGCCCCTTGTGCCATGCAGGTTGTACTGCTGCGTTCCTCCATGTGCAGGAAAACAGCCCCCGTGTTTAGAGGTGCACTAAAACACCCTCTAAGTGCCTGATGCTGTGCACTGAAGCAGTCTGAGCAGCTCGGTGTGTGTGCCTTTGCCTTGCCTTCCCCAGCTGAGGGGTCACCAATGCTCTCATGCAGGTTCTGCAGTCATCCCTGTGACTGTGGGCACCACAACACACGTGTGCAAGGCCTCGTGCAGGAGGCATGGCTGGGACGTGCACAAAGCAAACCTTTGACGAGGTTCTGCTTGCATTGCTGGCCTGGTCAGGCAGCTGGCACACAGCTCAACACATTCCTGCTGTCTGGTAACAAGGGAGTGGAAAAACAAAGGCTTTGCCTTTGCACAGTTGCGTGGGAAATTAATATGAGGGATAGTAAAGTGGTATATATATGGTATGCACTGACAGCACCAGGGCTTCAAAAATCCATGCCCACCAGTGCTTCTCCGCACCTCTCCCCTGTCATTTCCTACTGGGAGGCAGGCAGCACCTCCCTTTCCCTGCTAATTTCATCAGGGCCCTCAGCAACATCTTATGGGTTCGCTTGATCTCTCTTTGAAGTTTCTATGGCCTGGAGTCTCTGCCCTGCCCAAGTGAGGAGGCATTGGGTATGGAGAAAGCTGAAACTGGACCTGGGAGTTTTGTAGGCTTTCTTCTGCTCCTGCGTGGGAATCGAGAACCTTGAGCTGGTAGTGCAGGAAGTTGAGAGTAAATGTCAACTTCTCTGACCCCTTGCTTTGAGGCAAGGAGGGCCAGAAAACACTGATTAAATAATTAACCTCACTATACCAGCTCTTCTTGTTCTACCCTCCTCTCTGTCCTTTGTACTTGCCCCTAGGCTGTTCCTGCTAAGCAGGCATGTGAACGAGAGCTCTCAGAACAGGGCAGACACTTCTATGTAGTTCATGCAGTCTCACTTACAGAAATGCCACTCAAAACAAGGCAGGAATTCAGTACAACAATTAGGACAGTAGAGTTAGTGGAGGAGAAGGGAAGGATCTGCACTTCCAGTGTGACAGAAGAAGAGGAGGTTTCTGCCAAGCACTGCAGTGAAGAGCTGTGGACACCTCAGGCCAATTGGGGCTCTGCACTGGCATTCTGCAGCCCTCTTGGGGCCAGCCAGCTTTTGTGGATGAAGTAGAGATGAAGTAGATGAAGTAGTGGATAAGTCCCTTTTCATCCCCTATATATAGAGCCTGTCCAGACAGGTTTGTCTGGACAAGAGTGGAAAGGGGATCTTGAGCCTTCAGCAGTGGGGACTCTGGGTTGAGAGGGTGGGGAATGGGAGAGCTCCATGTGGAAAATCTCTGGGCTTGCGGGCTTAATAAAACACAATAATTTGTTCTGATTCAGACAGAAGATGAATATTAGCTCTTTTTTTTTTTTTTTTTTTTTTAAAAAAAAAAAAAAAAAAAAAGGTCAAAGCCCTTTCCTAATGTCCAAGGGTGTTAACATGGAAAAGGTGCATAGGTTTCCATCGCCAGTGGCATACAGCGTGGTCAATGTTTAATGTATCTAGTTAGCCACAACTCATTAAAAGTAGAATCAATAGCATCTGAAAATCTCTCTGCTACCAGGAGCAAACCACCAAATTTATTTCCATGTCTGCAGCCTGTTCCAGCACTCAGTGAAATCAGATATTATCCCTGAGCCAGGTTTTAGCAAAGTCCTATGTTGTAATCCCAATAACACGACCCTACGTAATAAGGTTCTTGGAATAATATTTTAGTGCACAAGCTACGCTATGCCAAAGGAAAGCATGCTTATTCATGCATTGCTAATTTCAAAAGCTTCAGGCTTGGCTACACCTGCAGAATCCTGCATAGGTGGAGCTCAAGGAAGTATCTGTAATGTAATAGCAATTATCTTCTGACTGTTTATATAGCATTGAACTACAATCTCTGTGATTTCCATGTGAAGCAGAACTCTGGAAACATTTGCTTTGTATACATAAAGATGCATGGAAGCAGCCTGGAGGAAGGATTCACTGGGGATGGCATAGGGTGTTTACTTAGAAATCAAGAAGGGTGCATCAGTGTCCTGTATTAAAAATAAAAAGTAATTAAAAAAAAATAAAGAGAGAGATTTGCTTGCAGCTTTTTACATCAGAAGACTCCCTTCTACCTTGGTGTCTTATAGATTGACACTTGCTCTGCTGCTAGAAAAGACAAATGAAAACAACAGAGAGTTTAGTGATTAGCTCAAGGAAAGCCATGTGGATTTTAAAGCTCTCTGAGGAGACCAGTGACCATAACCAGAAGTCATGAGGTCTAATTAATCCTTCAGGAAGGAGATCCATGTGACTGGTAGGCAAGCTCATGTGATGGAGAGAAAGAACATGCAGAAAAGAGTGCTTGGTTGTCACGGAGACAACGTCACTGTCAGGGGATGCTCCTCAGACAACCTCTGCCCTTATCTGAACTTGGGGAAGATACCTCAGCCTGCCCTCTACATCACTGCTGTACAGCAGGGGGCCGGCCACAGTCCTGTGCTTTCCAGCAAGCCCTGGCTCTTCACAGAGCTTGCTGCTTATGAAGGGAGCAATGTGGTCAGGTATCCGAGCATCCTGGCTGATGGTCTCAGAGCTCTGGGCAGGTCTCATCCAGCAGAGCAGCGAGGAGCACTGAGCACTCCCATCGCAGCTCTCAGAGAGGTGCATGCTGACCGCGGCTCACCCCTGTGGCAACCTGCGTCTGAGGTTAAAAAGTGTCCCTGAAAGATTTGGCAGGCTGCCCTGGTATGGCATCCAGTCACTCCCTGTCCTTGGTCAGAGCAGGGTTAGTATGAGGTTTTCTTCCACAGCTGAAAGTACCCAAGCAGCAGAGAACATCTGAGGATTGGGGCGTGTAGTGCTTTAGTTAACAGCTGATAGACAAGAGAAGCTACCTGCTCCTGTTAGAGAACAGCAATGATCCAGACGTACACGGGTCATTTCTTTGAAGAACGGTGGTCATTCCGCAGTTAGCAGTGAACCTGCTCCCAGCCCCGTCTGGAAAATTGTTGTACCGAGCAGACAAGGGCGCAGACGGGAAACAGACACCACTGTTCTCCTGTTCATGCTGTTGAGCTGTAAATTCCTACTTCTGCTACATGCACACACAGGAGGGTCTGAGTTATTGATGCTGGTGGATTTATGCAGCTTCCAGCTCTTGGGAACAATCAAAAATGCCTTCACTTTGGTCCCAAATGACAAACCAAGGAGACAAGAATTGGACACAGCAGACTGAGAATGCCTTTTTTGCACTGCCTGTGGTCAGAAAGCAGGCCCATAGCTTCACACCCCACTGGGCTGTGCTGCAGTCAGTTCACAGTGACTGCCTCTTTGCTGGCAATGCACAGCGTGGCGTTCGCTCATCGAGCTCCTTGGAAGTAATGTTTTTGTTCAGAAGTCCACAGGAGTGGGGCGGAAATCTGGAGCAAGGCAGATGTACTCTTGGTAGAAAACAATCAGGTCATGGAATACTTAAATGACCAGGACACTGGCCATAGGCCAGGATGGGATGCACCCATCAGTGCCTGATGTCACTGTGAAACTCCTCGTGATGATCACGGCAACTGGGAGAGGTTTGTGAGGACTGGAGGAAAGCAAATGTCACTCCTACCTTCAACAAGGGTGAGAAGGAGGCCCCAGGCAAGCAGAGGATGGTCAGCCTCACCTTGATCCCTGGGAAGGTGATGGGGCAGCTAATTTTGGAAATTATTCATTCATGGAAAGAAAATGATTGGTGTTAGTAAGCATGGATTTGTGAAGAGGAAGTCCTGCTTAACCCACCTGATGACCTACTCTGATGGAATGACTGGCTTGGTAGATGAGGGGAGAGCTGTGGGTATTGTCTACCTTGACCTCAGTAAGATTTTTGACACTGTCTTAAAGGAAAGGTGATGAAGTATGGGCCAGATGAACAGACGGTGAGGTGCACTGAAAACTGTCTGAACACTTAGGCGTACAGAGTGGTGATCAGTGGTGAAAAGTCTGGTTGGAGGCCAGTAACGAGAGGTGTACCCCAGGGATCAATACTGGGACCAGGTCTGTTTCAACATCTTTATTAGCGATCTGGATGATGGCGTGTGCCCTCGGCAAATTTGTAGGTGACACAGATCTGTGAGGAGTAGCAGATACATCAGCATGTCATGCTGCCATCCAGAGGGATCCTGACCTTATGCACTTCAGCAAAGGGATACACAAATTCCAGCACATGGGGAAGAATAATTCCATACACCACCACATGCTGGAGGCCAAACAGCTGCAAAGCAGCTTTGCAGCAAAGGTCCAAAAGGTGGACATCAAGCTGAGTACATGGTAGCAATGTGCCCTTGTGGCAAAGAAGGTTAATGGTATTGTTGGCTGCATTAAGCAAACTATATCCAGCAGGTCGAGGCAGGTGATACCTCTTCTCTCCTCAGCACTGGTGAGGCCACGTCTGGAGCACGTGTGCAGTCCTGCAGTACCAGGGAGACACGAAGGTATTCAAGTCATCTGGACGTGGTCCTGGGCAACCTTCAGTCAGTGGCTCTGCCTGAGCAGAGAGGTGTCAAGGTGACCTTCAGAGGTCCTCTGCAACCTCAAACATCCTGTGATTCTGTGATAAATGTTGTAAAGAACTGAAAACTTGTAAAAGGCCCCATAGGTCATGTACTGGCAGCTGAATGCCTTAAGTGGTGCCTAACAGTCTCTACAATGACACTGAGCACCAGGTTTAAACACCTGAATTACTCTGTGTGTCTTGGCTGTAATTTCTACATTTGTTCCACTCAGTATTGCACCACTGGATGGAGCAGATGACAAAACAGGTTCAGGATGTGGATCCTGTTGAAAAGGAAGAAGATATTTGACTTAGAGGTGTTGGCTGGTGTGGTATGTCAAACGACACACTGCAGAAATTGCTGCAGTTCTTTTCTAAGCCTCAACTTTTTACAGTGTCTATCTTTCTCTCTCTCTCTTTCTTTCTTTCTTTCTTTCTTTCTTTCTTTCTTTCTTTCTTTCTTTCTTTCTTTCTTTCTTTCTTTCTTTCTTTCTTTCCTTCCTTCCTTCCTTCCTTCCTTCCTTCCTTCCTTCCTTCCTTCCTTCCTTCCTTCCTTCCTTCCTTCCTGCTTTCTTTCCTGCTTTCTTTCCTTCTTTCCGTCTTTCCTTCTTTCCTTCTTTCTCACACTGACAATGATGAGTGAGAGCAGCCATGGAGGTGAGCTGACACTTAACATTTCAGATAAAACAAAGGAAAGAGCAGCTTTTCTGTTCTCGGCAAAAGTCTTTGCAAGGACCTGTGTGGATGGCACCCAGGAAAGTTGAAGCCTACATACAGGTAGAGACTATTTTTTTGAGTTCACCTGAAGAACAAGCGAGGCCCCTATTTCCATCAGCACCCTGCTTACCCAGAACTGCAGGTTACTGTACCAGCATGTGCTTTGGCAGTAGTGAAGCTCTGCGAGTAGGCAGATCATACACTTGTATCATATTTGCTCCAAGAGCAAAATGTGGTATCCCAAGAAGAGCAGAGGCCTGAGAAGCAACTTAACACCTCCAGTGATGTCTGCAAACACTGCTTTGTTAATACCACTCTTTATCACAGTCCTGCCCCTCAGAGCTGTGCTGGTAGAGGTGTTGGTCTGAAGCTTCCTTCTAGGTCCTTTCCTTGCAGACCTATGTCAGAAACTCATAGTGCAGCTCCTCGTTGTTGTGGTTCAGTCTGGTGCTTTCACCGTGCTTCTCCCCTCTTCTCAACATCTGTTAAAACCTTTTTTTTTGATGCAGAGTTGAAGAAATCCTTGCCCTGCAGCTGAGCTGCTCTGTGGCTATGCCCTGCTGAGCTGAGGGACATCCTAACACTCCGTGCCACTGAGGAACTGTTTGGAAGGCTCTGGAGAAACTTCTCATTCATGTTCTGTCCTTACCGGGCTTTTAGTGCAAGTGGAGACCCTAGCTGACTCCAGGCAGGCCTTTAGGTAAGGCCAGCAGCCTGGAGCAGAGGGAGGCTTTAGGCAGCGGAGGTGACAGGTATAAGTGACAGCTCGTCAAAAATCCTGCGCTGAAAGCCTCCCCACTGACTGCGTCAGGCTTCCCTGACATTCACTGCTGTGCAGACCCAAGCACAGAGAAAGTCCCAAGGACTCTCTAAATCCCTTCTAAGCCTTCAAAGGAGACTCTGTTCCCAGTGCCCCAGGGTGTTCATATTCTTAAATGTCACAGATGTGCATCCTTTTAGAAAGGATAAGAAAGCATGTGTGGAGTGCACCAGTTTCAAGCTTTCCTAACATTAAACCTAGTGAAAGATTTTATTTTATTTTATTTTATTTTATTTTATTTTATTTTATTTTATTTTATTTTATTTTATTTTATTTTATTTTACTTTATTTTACTTTATTTTATCATTTGTTTTCCTTCATGTGTCTTAGAATTACTTATGCTTGAGATTTCTGGTATCTGAAAAGTTTTTTGAGAATATTGTGTTCTTCACATTTTAATTACCTCAAAATACCCAAACTGAACTGCTTCATAAAGGAGAAAATTACACAACCTTTGAGGGAGTAGACTGGAACATTTCAGACTGAAGGATTTTGTTTGAGCAAATTAGGTGCAGTGAAAGGCAGAGGTGCTAAGACACGTACATCAATCCTTTCCAGCCTAGTTCTGAGAGCCATTTTTAGCAGTTAGGTCTTGCTGAGTTTTGTCTGAGAGAGGGCAACTTTTTAAAGCTACTTTGGCACTTAATATGTAAAAGATACCACTGGGACTTTCAAATACACCTGAGAAATTGCTGAAATTCAGGACTCCTCTCCCCTCTAGCACTTAGCCCACTAGGGTCTAGCCCAGCCAAGACCTTCCCCCAGCTGTTGGGGCCACAACGTATTTGAGAAGGTGATAGGGAGGCCCCCAGCTTTGTTCTGGAGAGCTCTAGGCTGTCACAAAACCAACAGCACAGTCATTCTGGACTGCAGCCTTGGCTGGAGTCAGGGGAAGTATTAAACCTGCCAGGGGACCGGCACCACCCATGTGGGCTGTTTTCCCCTGTGCCAGAAGACTTGCAGCAGGGACACGTCACGGCGCAGCAGGAGGCAGAGCACGGTGAGCAGCCCTTCTTGCTTCCTTCTTTAGGTCACACAGTTATGTTAACAAAGAGGTACAGGTCTCACACCAAACCCCAACTCCTCCCTCCTGTGTAAGCAGTCCCCCAGCAGCACCGCGCTGTGTTGGGCGCCCAGTCTGGTGGGGTAGAGATGGGGGGCAGCTTTGACCCCGTGTTCATGGATGGCTGCTCTTAGGGCTCTGTTTAAGCTGAAAAACTCAAGGGCACATAGTTGTCTCCATGAAGGGCAAGCACAGCTTTGCTCTGTGCCAAAACACTGCTGCATTCAGGGAGAGATAGCTTTAGTATTTGTGTGAGAATGGCATGCCTAACATTCAGCAGCTCAAGACTGCGGGTCTTTGGCTGAAATCTACAGCACGTAACATGTGACACAGACCAGTCTTTCACTTCTTGACAAATCCAGGTGACAAGAAATCACAAATAGCTCACAAGACCTGCTTCAGACATTGCAGAGAAAACAGGTTTAAGGGCAGGGCTGTGTTGCCCCCAGATGTGCTGCTGTGGCTGCAGGTGACAGGGTGACCTGCTCCATCAGGTCTGTGATGTCCAGCACCACCACACAGCCGGCTGTTCTTTTACACAGCCAGTCCATACAACACAGCTGAGATACACATTTAACCAAAGCTGGATGACTATTGCAGCCATCCATATGCACTTGCAAGTTATGATGGCCAAACAGAATAAGTCTTTGGAAATTAAGGCCAACAGCATCCTGGCTTGTATCAGGAACAGTGTGGCCAGCAGGGCTAGGGAGGTGATCGTCCCCCTGTACTCAGCTCTGGTGAGGCCGCACCTTGAGTACTGTGTTCAGTTTTGGGCCCCTCGCTACAAGAAGGACATCGAGGTGCTCGAACAGGTCCAGAGAAGGGCGACAAAGCTGGTGAGGGGTCTGGAGAACAAGTCCTACGAGGAGCAGCTGAGGGAGCTGGGTTTGTTCAGCCTGGAGAAGAGGAGGCTCAGGGGCGACCTTATCGCTCTCTATAGGTACCTTAAAGGAGGCTGTAGCGAGGTGGGGGTTGGTCTGTTCTCCCACGTGCCTGGTGACAGGACGAGGGGGAATGGGCTTAAGTTGAGCCAGGGGAGTTTTAGGTTAGATGTTAGGAAGAACTTCTTTACCGAAAGGGTTGTGAGGCATTGGAACAGGCTGCCCAGGGAAGTGGTGGAGTCACCATCCCTGGAAGTCTTCAAAAGACGTTTAGATGTAGAGCTTAGGGATATGGTTTAGTGGGGACTGTTAGTGTTAGGTCAGAGGTTGGACTCAATGATCTTGAGGTCTCTTCCAACCTAGAAATTCTGTGATTCTGTGATTCTGTGTGATTCTGTGGTATTGAAACCAGTATGGGGTAAACCCATAAGCTGCATTTTTTTTTCCTCTTCTTTGAGGATTTTAAAAAGCCGTTGTATGCAAATGCCTTACAACTTCAATTCTGCGTGTCTTCCTCAGTCCTTAGGAGCTCTCTCCAGCATAGCCATTCAATGGCTATGTGGCTTTTGAAACCTAGAGACAATAAGGTATGTGCATAACATTCCCTTATCCATGCAATTTTATTACTGTGTTCATAGCGAAGAATGTGTTGTCAGGTGGTGTCATTCACGTCAGAATCAACACTAGTGTTTTATAACTGTACTTATATAAGCATAGAAGAGTTTGCACCTAAGTCCAAGATTCTCAGTTGTTGAAGGAGGTCTGTTGAATAAAAGTCCCAGACTAATAACACTCTCAGAGGACCCAAAACAAAGAACTGTTCCCACACTTCCACAGGAGATGCCATACTCCCCCTGCCACCCCATTCTGCACCAAAGTCCTGATAGACGCTTTTCATTTCAGATGGAAAATAATTCACTCCTGAACTCAAACTTAGCTTGGTGATTAATCTTGAGTATGTGAGCAGGATATACGAGGTTTTTGTCAGAGAGAAAGGAATGTTACTTCAGGACAGGAGGCACTTCATTCCCTTCCACCTCCTAAATCCATGGGCAATAGAAACTTCATTTTATTTCTCTCTTTATTTACCTGGTCTCCAGGAACCTCCACTTTACGTGTTCCAAAGATGTCAACAGAAAGTGACTCACTTTTTCTTTTCAGCAGAGACCCAGCTGGCCTGTACCAAATGTTTGTTGTCATTCCATTGGTACATTAACCAAGGTGTGTTGTGTTTGTCCTTTAACTTTTGTCTCTTCCAGTGGGTTTTTCAGAAGGGGTCTGAAGAATAATACACTCTCTAACAGAGATCAGGAAGGGTCTTCTTTCTAGAAATGAAGCAAATAAAAAATGCATGGTGTCAAAATCTTCCATTGCCTATTTGGAGAATAGAAAAATAAAATATTGAAGTACCTGGGATTCTCTCTGCATCCCCATGCTTTCTTTGAGTTCATTTGAATCCAGTTTCTCTTTGGGAGGAGGAACACAACTACATTTCCTAAGACTGCAAAGACCCTATGATCTAAGAAGATTGTCAGAGAAAACCAGTTCAGTATCCTGAAAGTCTTCATACCTGCAGATGCAAGAACAAGGTCCTTCAGTGATTCCCTAATGGATTAAATTTAGGGACAATTATGAACATCTTGCCATGGCCTTTTGCTGGGAAAGATGGGTGATGGACCTCTGAGAAATGCTGTGTAATGGGATAAGGTGGGGACTTTCCTGTGAATATGAAGATCACAGGACAGTTTATGGAGAAGAAGACCAGCTAGCAAAGAGAGTTGGGAAAAAGTTCACTTAAAATGAGTCTTTCATGTTTGGGAAGTTCGTGCTGGGTTTGGCCAGGGATCATCACCAAGAAGCACATTGTTTTCACAGAATCCCAGAATGGTTGGGGTTGGAAGGGACCTCTGGAGATCACCTAGTCCAATCCACCACTCAAGCAAGGTCATCTAGAGCACGTCGCACAAGATGGCATCGAGGTGGGTTTTGAATATTGCCAGAGGAAGAGACTCCACAGCGTCTCTGGGCAACCTGTTTCATTGCTCTGCCACCCTGACAGTAAAGAGTCAGTGTTAACAGGCAGTGCTAACAATCTACGTGCCAGTCTCATGATACCTAGTGTTTCTCACAATGGTCTTTTGCCTGTGACCCTGTCAGAATTTTGACTTTCAACAAGCAGCAAAATGCATTTGTAGCTGTTGGGTATAAGAACGTGTTATCTGAAGGTAAGAGGAAGGGTGTAACCTAAAATGACACAAAACAATTATGAAAAAATAAAATAAAATGAAATTAATCTGGCTGTGGCTGGCATTTCTGCGATTCCATTCTCCTCATGTCTCTGGGTGAGTAATCCTAATTTCCTGCCCACGTGCTGCCAAATGAAGCAAGTGTTAACCTTCAAGATAAAATAAGAACCCACATACTGGACCTTTGGACCTCTGAGAGATAATTCCGATATGGAAGGAACATCATGCAGTCCAGGGGAACAACAGCCCTATTCACTGGCAAAATGGTGAGGCTCAGTGCCGAGTGTGCTCACCGTAGGCTAGTCAATGCCTCTTGACAGTGGACTGACTCGAGCATTTTTATAGCACTGCTCCTTTAATCTGCGGGTCCAAGATTTTGTTCCAGCTTCAGCAGCAAGCACTGCACAACAGGAAAGCTGCAGCAGTAATACTTACCGGTGAATACAGGGCTCAGAGGACACTTCTCTTTGACTGTGGAACAATGGAGCTGGTGAGAGCTGTGAGGCCGAGATTTTATTGTTTGCAGGACAGTTAGTGAGCAAAGCAGCGATGAGATTGTGGAGATGTGTCGTGACCTCAGCTCTCCTGAGCAACCTTCACTGGCAAACAGGAGCTGGCTATAGAAGACGAGATGCAGCTGCAGCATTTTTCATGGGAGAGCCCACAGCTGTATGGAGTTTTGGGGTAGAAGGTGCCACTAAGCATCAGGTTGTCCTTGCTCCAGGGAGAACATTCTCATCGACAGTGTGTAGCATGCTGGTACGTCTGTTTCAGGGCCTGCCCTGAGGCACTGAGGACACACTTTACCTGTCACATATATCTATCTGTTGGGACGCTGCTGATTACACCTTGCAAGACCCAAATCTAGGAGCTGGAACCGCATTTTTTTCTAGTATAATTCATCCAAAGGGGAAAAGAGGATTGACCACCACGTTGCTGCTTATGCAACTAACTGGGTGCTATCCTAAACTACCCTGTCAGGGACGGGTCATTCTGGGCACCTGAGGATTGAGGATGGGACATACAATCGAACTGCCCAGGCCCTCCTGGGCTCTGAAGAGCCTCTGGCTGGTAGCGTTTGGCAGGGTTTGACTTTGCAAAAGCATCTTCCTGGGTATTTTTAAAAATATCTTTGAGGGTAAGGTAGTGCATTCAATTAAAGTCAGTCAACACAGACAGATTCCTTGGAACCTGTGGCCACCTGAGGAGGCTCACGAAAGGTCTTGGTGCTGTTTCTCTGCCCCAGCCTTCACAGTTTCATTAAATGCAGGAAATGACACATCCTAAGAAAGCATCTTTTTGTGGGGGATTTTTTATCCTAAAAGCTCTGAATTTTTTTGCACCTTCTCTTCTAGCAAAGCAGAAAAGAAAACTAAACAAAAAACTGCTTTTGAAACTTCTGGAGACATTTGCTTGCATAGAATTGAGCATCTGCTAAAAACTCTGAGACATCAAGGCAATTAATGGTCTTCTCCTCCATTAAATTTGTTTTACATGACGTTTTTCAGATGTTTACTTACATCAATCTTTTCTGCATTGATTATCCCCACCTGTAAATGTAAAGCTACATTTTCCACTCTAGGTTTTATTGATATGGTATTTCTGAAGGTGACAATGGTGTCCAATGATGCAAGACACAGACAGCAAATTCACATCACAGCTCCTACCTCAGACAGCAAACAGACTTGATACCAGAGCTCCCATCATGTGGATAGGCCAGATGGTGAGAGCAGGAGAATGAAATAACATATGGACCTTGGCAGGAAAGGTCTTAGCTCATCCGCAGGAGTCAATGAGGACAATGTTTAGTTGTCTAGAAATAGTGTAAAAAGGTCCCCAAATGCGGCATTTTGTATAGTCTGTTTCCACCTCTAGGCAAGGTGCTACACTACTGCTCTGTTCACCAGGTCCTGGACCATTTAATAAATAGTCCTGATTACTACTGTCAGTGAGGGCAATCTTTCCGCTTCTCCAACCACCAGTTCTGAGTAGTCAATTATTGAACTCTGTGAGTTAAAAATAAACACAATGCAGTAGCTCCGAGGACACCTTCTGTTTTACGCAAGGTAACTAAATGGTGTTTCTTAGTCAGTGTCAGTCACGCAGGCAAATTTTCAAAGCAAGCCAGTTCTAACTGGTCTTTAAAGGTCATTATTTCTGTGCAAATGTTTGTTTAATAGTGTACGTGTAATTTCCGGTTCTGAACCTGTCTCTTTGGCTCCTTCTCAGCTTTTTCTTGGCTGCGCAGAGAGGTGAGATGGCATTCAGGCCTCTGCAAGACAGGCACCAGAATTGCAGGTGTCAGGTGCCTGTGCCAGCCCGCGAACCACAGTCCCTCCTCTTGTCCCGTGCTGGCTCTGGGGTGGTGGGCAGGAGTCTGACAGCTCCTTGCCCAAGCTGGGGAGCAGAGCAGAGGTAAGGACCATGTGCAGCAGCAGGCTGCCTGTGCCCAGGAAACACCCACGTTGGCATGTACCAGGCACAGACAGAAGTATTGCTTGCTGCCTGTTGGTTGGATCGCACCTTAGTGAGGTATTCAGAGCTGGCTGAGGCTGGCTCTTCAGTCCCATTTTATCTCCAGGTCCTGTTTTTTTCCCTCTTTAATTTAATCCTGTGTACCTGCTTTGCCATTTGATGAGTGTTTATTTTATTGGGACTGTCTTCATTTTACACTTGGATCCCCACTATGCCTTTCAGTTCTTTAGTATTTCTATAATATTTCTGTCTGGAGACCTAATTCTGGAGCAAATAGTTTATTTTTAGCTTGCATACTTGTATAGGACCAACCATAGTGGGCAAGAGATTGGTGAACATTACTAGAAATGGATTATTTCACAATGAAATTCAGAGAATCATAGAATCATTAAGGTTGGAAGAGACCCCTGAAATCACCTGTTCCAACCATCCCCCTACCACCAATGTCACCACTAAACCCTGTCCCTAAGCACCACGTCCAACCTTGCCTTGAACACCCCCAGCTCCCTCAGCCGCTCCTCACAGGACTTGTGCTCCAGGCCCTTCACCAACTTCACAGCCCCTCTCTGGACATGCTCCAGGGCCTTGATGTCCTTGTAGTGAGGAGCCTGAAGCTGAACTCAGTACTCAAGGTGCAGCCTCACCAGAGCAGAGCACAGGGGGACGATCACCTCCCTGCTCCTGCTGGCCACACTGTTCCTGACACAAGCCAGGATGCTGTTGGCCTTCTTGGCCACCTGGGCACACTGCCAGCTCATGTTGAGGCAAGCACTGACCAACATCCCCAGACCCTTTTCCTCTGCACAGCTTTCCAGCCACTCTGCCCCGAGCCTATAGTGCTGCATGGGGTTGTTGTGGCCCAAGTGTAGGACCAGTGCAGCACTCAGCCATGTTGAACCTCATCCCACTGGCCTCTGCCCATCCACCCATCCTGTCCAGGGCCCTCTGACGGGCCTTCCTACCCTCCAGCAGATTGACACTTCCCCCACCTTGCTGTCATCTGCAGACTTACTGAGGGTGCACTCAGTTCCCTCACCCAAATCATCAATAAAGATATTAAACACAAATACAACAAGAAGCAACAGGGACTTTTATTTTAATACTATGGCCAAGCTGAAATTTATTTTCATTTGAGGTGGCTGAAAGCTCACCAAGTAAAAATTTCCATCTTGTTGACCACCTAGAGCTCCTAAGAGTTTTGTTTTGGGACAAAAAGTTTCATTTATCTCATTTTTTGTTTAAGATTCAGCTGAACTAAAGTAATGAACACTTGATTCAGAATGAAAATGTAAACATTTTTGATGCAGTGAATATCTGACATTATGGAGGAAAACAAAATATTTCTTTCTTGCTGACTAGATTTGCATTTCAGTAAATGATTTGTTTCACTGAAATCTTTCCCTTTTCAGAAAATACAATTTCAGTTGAATTTTCTTGTTCCACTTTGCATTTCAGCAGGGGCTTAAGAAAACATTTACCAGCTCATTCTGGGAACAGCTGCTAACACCCAGCCTGGCACAGCAAATTTGGCTTCTCCAGCTATATTTTATTTTCTGCAAATTCAAGGAGGGTGATGTCATATAAAAAGCTCCCTTTCAACAATGTAAAGATCTATGTATGTGTAACAAACCAACCCAAACTATGTCATTGTCTTGTAGGATTTGCAGTCCTCAGGAGACGAAGCCACAGATCGAGGCAGGAAGGCTAGAGAAAATTTCAGTGTCTGAGGCTGTTCGCAAAAATGATAGAGGCATTTAGGATACAGCCAGGGTACTGCATGGGTCTTCCTCCTGCTTTTGTCATAATCCTGCATAAACACTGTCTGTGCTTTCATATCTAGCAACCAGGAACTGTTGATGAGATACAGATGTGTGAACTATCGTGATTGTTGGCACAAAATATTGCAAATCTTTACTGGCAAAACAGGTTAACTTGTCTCTCTTTTGAGCCAAAGTAGCTGTGCTGGTGGATCAAAGGAGCTGGTAACATGGGAAGGGAGATAGTGCCAATGGTCACACAGAAGCTATCACCAGCTCCACTCTCTTTGCTGAGTCTGGGAGAAGGTGCAGCAGGCACCCTGGCACTCCTTTAATAAATACTACATGCTCTTGTAGTGGAAATCCTGAAAAAGGTTCACAGCCCTCCTGCAATGTCAGAAGCCAACTGTTGTCCTGCAAGTGCTGGCAATGTAGAACATTGTTATGTCTGTAACACCAGAATGCTGTTCTGATATGTCCAAGACTAGCAGAAAGCCTGTCTTGCAGTTCTTTACCTTTGGATGAGACATGGAATAAGCCAGCTCATGAATTTAAGTTTAGTTTATACCTCCTTAGTGTTAGGATCTGTATGTTTGTCAGACACTCCAACATTAACTACTAATAATTAAGCCAAAGACTGTGACACAAAATACTGTACTGCAGAAAGCTTGTGCATGCATTGTAGTCTGCCATTCAAAGAGGAACTGGAGAAGAAATATTCATGAGCTCTGAGAACTGCATTCTGAACTGTGTATCATTCTCATACTCTGTTCAAAGAGTACCACTAAATTCAGCTTAGAAGCCATTACCTGTATACTGTGAGTTGGTTTACAAAGTTTCCTCCTACTAAGAAGAAATAGGTCAAAACTGGGTACCTCTGAACCTCAAGCATTCAGTTACTTTGCAACATATTTTGATTTTTCTGCTGTGAAAAGTACTTTCAATCCTCTGCATTCAAAAAATACTGGTACTTACTTAAAAATGACAGATCAATGTATTTTTCCTTCAGCTTCCTTTCTTTGAGTTTTTGAATATTTGCTTGCCCTCTTTTTTTTTTTTTTTTTTTTTTTTTTTTTTTTTTTTTTCCTTCAAGATTTCTCTGCAAATGTGATGGTTAGAACCTTAATTTTTGGTTAATAGGGAGCAAGTCAGATGATGTGACTTAAGGAGCTGGGACATTTGGAAAAAATGGATCCAGTGTATATAGTAGAATCTTCTTCCCTCTTCAAACAGTACCACAGTAAATATTT
This sequence comes from Aythya fuligula, assembly GCF_009819795.1. Lineage (NCBI taxonomy): Eukaryota > Metazoa > Chordata > Aves > Anseriformes > Anatidae > Aythya > Aythya fuligula. The sequence continues at coordinate 56,031,935 of NC_045593.1, read as the reverse complement.
GAGGGTCCATATCAGGCTCCTGGAATGGTGTGAATTGTCTGTTCAGTGGACAATGTGTCTAAGACCATGGCTGTTTAAACCACAAAGCAATTGCCTCTGCACAAAGCATTCCTTTTTGAGTGCGGTAACAAACAAACAAACACTGCCACTTTCCCAGGGTTAACTGAATGGAAAGCTGGGGTGACCCTGCCCCAGCAGGGTCTCATTTTGCAGGGTCTCATTTTGCAGGAGAACTGGAACACAGCGTCAGCTTTCCCCTGTACTTTCTCACATCAGCAGAGGCAGGAACTACATGTATTACTGTAAGGTGACCCTTGTTCCTGTAATGGCACTGTGACAACCCCCTGGGCACTCTTCAGCCCAGAGCAGAGCAGGCTGAGGAGAGGCCTCATGGCAGCCTGCAGCTCCCTCACGAGGGGAGCGGAGGGGCAGGCGCTGAGCTCTGCTCTCTGGGGACAGCGACAGGACCCAAGGGAACGGCATGGAGCTGGGACTGGGGAGGGTCAGGCTGGGGATTAGGGAAAGGGTCTGCACCCAGAGGGTGGTTGGGCAGTGGGACAGGCTCCCCAGGGCAGTGGTCACAGCATTGAGCCTGCTGGAGTTAAGCAGTATTTTGGACAACACTCTCAGACACATGGTCTGATTTTTGGGTGGTCCTGTGTGGAGGAGCCAGGAGTTGGACTCGATGCTCCTTGTGGGTTCCCTCCAACTTGGGATATTCTTTGATCCTATGATTCTCTGCAGATGGTGCTGTAGCCTGGGGAAGGCTGACAGCAGCTAGAGGGTGTCAAAAGAAGGACTGGACTCTGAAATTTTGCTCCTGTCCTCTATCCCCTCTCTGTTGTTCACTGGCAACTCAATTCTTTTTTCAGTCTAGAAGGGAAGGGGAAGGGCTTTTCTCAGCAAGTTAAGTGAGATTCACTCCAAAATATTCCCCAGTGGGGTGATAAAAAATTAGATCTCTGTTGTAGGTTAAGACCAACACTATGATTGTCACACACCTGGAATGTGGATGGGAGAATCTCTACTGCCACAGTGGAACCTCTCTGCTGGAGCCTGTGGGCTGTCTCTCAGACAGCTATATTTGGGAGGGAAGAAGAGTTGCAAAGGTCTCCCTAACAAGCAACAAACTCCAGCTGAATAACTGCCCTTCTATCCCTTTCTTTCTGCAGTCAAGCAATAGGAAATGGAAGATGTCTGGGAACAGCTTTCCCTCCTGTAAAGGCAAACTTATCCGGCAAAATCAATTCAGGCACTGTGACAGGGGACAAAGAAACCTTATTGTCACAGCATGTTGTGATTGCATCCAGTCTACCAGAACACTTTGGGATTGGCTTCTGCAGTAAGAAAAACAGTAAAGGCTTTGAATTTGCAAGGGAGTAAATAGTGACCCAATAAGTTTGTCTTGAAAATGAACTGAGCCATGTTTTGTTGTTTCACTAAAACATATTAGCAAGTGAGTTGGAATTTCTCCAGGAACCTACCAATCCATCCAAGTCCAGTGAAGCATTGACGAGGTTGTGCAAACATGTCCTGTGGTACAGTACATTTCTCTGAAAGCCTCCAACAGAAGTCTGTCATTGCTGTACTAAGTGCTATGAATACACCCAGCTAGCCCTTTCATCAAATGCTTGCCTTTGAAAGAGAAAGAAAACGGGGAACGGCAGGAGGGATGTAAAGCCACAGGGAGAGTAAAATATTTGCCTCAAAAGTTAGTGACTATGCCAGGAGCATGGCCTGCATTTCTAGACTTCAGTCATCAACCATTCTGCTGAACTACACTTCCCTCATGGTTTTGTGTTAAGGTTGTGTCTGAAGCCACTAGAATCATACCCGCTCTTATGAAACACTTCTGTTGATGAATTAAAGCAGTATGTTTGGTTTCTGTCAGGCTTAGGTCTCTAGAGGGAGAGCTAAATGTCACTGTGCATTGACTAGTCAGGAAGAGAAATAACTTTGCTTTTGGCTTTTTTTTTTCCTTTTCTTCTCTCTCTCTCTCTCTTTTTTTTTTTTTTTTCTTTTTTTTTGTCTTTTTTCAATGATAGGTCACTGAGAGCTGGATAGAACATTTCTGTCAGAGTAATACCTTCCGGGAAATAAAGTTTTGAAGGAGTGATCCATGAAATTGCTACAGTTTCAACAATATTTAATTTAAGGAAAAATCCAGATAAAAAGTTGAGCCTAAAAACTGTGATCTCTCATGTGAATTAGTTTTATTTGACGACGTCCATTTGAAGAAAACAGAAAAGGGAGATTGGTGTTGTAGAAAGGTGCTTAGAATCTACAGAAACGAAAAATGTTTAGGTTCCAAAATGGTGTTTTCTATCCCAATTTGGGATGAAAAACTCTTCCTATACAATGCCAAGTGTTTACCATAGCTTTTCTCCCCATTGTAGGAGGTCTGAGTCACTACAGCTGGGTACCCTGAAAATCCATTTTGCTTCCTAGGAATGGTCAGCCAGTAAAACATTTCATGTAGAGCATCACTTCAAGAACAGAAACAGCATATTGTAACAATAAATGTTACAAGTTTGCAAGAAATATTTATTGCAGATTTGTGTTTTGAGACTTGAAAGGCTGAAGTCCCTCATTCAACGATGGAAACCCTCAGTCAAGGCTTGCTTCTCCTTTTCTCCCAGCATTCTGCGCTTTGTCCAAGTAGCATTGAATCACAGAATATTTCCCTCCTTGCCAAAATCCATTGCCAATATGGTGCAATAGCACATAGCAAGAATTTTTCAAGGAACTAGTCAAGCAGAAAATGAGACTTTCATTGGTTATCCTGCTCCGTTGAAACCAGACAGGCTAGACAGTGAAGGTGATGGTGCAGGTATATTGGGTCTGTTGTGCCACTACAGCCAGGGTGGTATTTTGCAAGTGAGAACAGCACTGTGTGATGGTCATCTCCTAGGGTGCTCCTGGGACCGTGAGTCCTGGGATGCGGATCTCAGCCATGATCATAGCAGAGTTATTTTCTGGTGTTTGGCACCTGTGCTTTGAAGCTAGAGGTCACAGTTGTCTTCAGGTGATTACAAGAGTCTAATGGTGGAGGGTTAAATCAAACACAGCAGAGATAACATCAGAACATGCGGAGGAGACCTCCTGCTGTGCAAGGGGAATGGCTGGTAAACTGCTCTTAGTGCTCTTTGGTGCCCAGCAGTGAATTGACACAGCTAACCCACACCTTCTCATGTTTATTTTCAAGGAAAAGCATCATATTTCTCTTATGTCTTATCAAAATAGAATTCCTAAGGACTAATGGTTAGTCATCTGGAGCAGGGCCAGGAAAAAAACCTAACTTTTGTAGGCAGGACTTCAGGGTTTATCCAGATAGACCTGTATGAAAAGCACACAGGGCTGATTTCACTTATTGATGAACAGGGATGGCTGCTACTGCCCACGTGGCAGCACAAATGTTTTTCCACACACTCAGGCCAATGGAGGAGTGTTTTTGTAGGGGGTGAGACTGCGGAACAGGATCTAACCTCAGTTAGGTGAGTATGGGGAAATTACACAGGTTCCTGAATGCTACTTTGATTTTCCGATGGTGGGGTGTGCTACAGAGGGAGTGGAGTTTATTGGGTCCACATTGCTATCATAGGGGTGTGAGCAAATCCCTTCTGTGGGGGCTGAAAACAGCTGTGTTCAGTGCAAAAGACTCCAAAAATTGTGGGGAGTCATCAATTCATTGTGCCCTTATCTGAGAAATGCTATGCTGATGGGGAGACACAGGCAGCAAACCTCTGTGCTGTAAGCTAGTGGAAGAGAGATATTTTCAGAGATTTCTCAGCTCCCTTCTTTAAAGATATTGTTTAAAAGTCCATTAATTGTACCGAAAATAATTTAAAATGTGTAGTACTAATGAAATTAAAGAGTTTAGCTGAATGCAATTCTGCTTTTGACCTTTTCAGTTTGCTGCTGGGAGTCAAGACAGTTCTTGGTCTTGATAAAGCTGAAGCCTTTTATTTGTTTTGGCAAAAATGATTTCCTGCCTAGCTGGCAAACATACCATTCCTCCCACCTCAGGTTTTCAAAACTCCATGATGGTGCTCAAAAATGGTACTCAACCCACACATTTCTGAACCCTCAGAAACTCGTTTTCCATTACTGGTGTGAGAAAGCTTATTTATTTTATTTTATTTTATTTTATTTTATTTTATTTTATTTTATTTTATTTTATTTTATTTTATTTTATTTTATTTTATTTTATTTTGAAAAAAAAAAGAAGAATTGTTCACCTGAACGGGATTTTCTTAAAAATTCACAAGATTTGTAATACCAGTTGCAGAGAGCTGAAGGTTGTTTTGTTACAGGACCAAGCAGAACTTGAGTATGCTTCCCACAGTCCAACAAACTGGTCTCCCTACTTACACTGGAATGCTTTTCCAGAACATTTTCCTCACCAGGAGGAGGAATGAAAAACAAGAGTCAGTGTGTGGCTGCCAAATGGAGCCCTCCCTTTGTACATGGAGCCAGGAGATGGCTCCTTTAGCTTGCTGTGAGGAGCTGGCAAACTGTCCTCATTGCTGCAGACAGGAGGAGCAGGAAGTTTCAGCTTACACTGGGCCTGAGGAAGAGCAAAGGGACAGTACAGCAAGCCAAAGTGGGAGCAGAGACCAGACAGCTCAGCCTGGTGGAGAGTCCCCTCCTTCCCTAGGCTGCTGGCTGTGGAGAAGGAGGTGGAGGGAGAGGAAAGCATGGACACTAGGCCTTACCTTGTAAGATTGGCAGAGCCTGCCCTCTCAGAGGCACAGGGAGAAACCATCAGGTGTGTGAGAGTGAGGCACAAGATTTTGGTAGCTCACCACTCATCCTGCAGAGTCCCTTGGCCCACGCTTCATGCTAAGCACGTCATGGCTCGGCTGGGCTGGGCCTCAGGAAAGTTGTGGTCACCACCCTCGTCTGATGGCCTCACGCTCCCTGATGCTGTCAGAAAGCTGGAACAGAAGGGGCACCCGCCCAGACAGGGGCACATTCCCACCCATAGCACAAACAGCAACTTGTGGGAAAGGCAGAGCTGGGCACAGAGTCCTAGTTTGAGGGTAAGCCAAGAAGAAGTGGAGAAATTAGGGTTCAAGTGATGACTGGGGGGTGTGGAGGCTAACACAAATATCTTACCTCCTCTTGTGCTCTAGGATAGGTATATGTTATGCCTTCTTTGGAAACGAGATCACAGATTTACCATTTTTCCCACTTACTTTATTTTCTTAATGCAACTATTTTGCAAGGCCTTAGATTTTGGCTAGTCACTCTGGTCATAGGAAGCAGACACCCAGAGGCTGTACATAAATGAAAATCAGGAGGCGCCGAGCTGCCCCAAACTACTGAAACGGAATCTGTGCAGGTTCCTGCTGAGTGACAGTGGGGCTGTGTGTGTTCCACCATGAATTTCAGTCCTACATTTTGTGTTCTTCTCTCTCCTTATGCTGTGTTATTTAGTTCAAAAATGATCTCTGATGCCAGGATTTCCCTTAGCCTTAAGTCCTCTGTAAAATGCTTTACAGCTGTGGAACCAAACTTTTGTCAGGAAAAGAGTTTCTATTCTACATGCCAGCATCAGCCACCTTGGATTTCTTGCATTAGTGCACATAAATAGCACACTTTGGGCTTCACAGGGCTGATCCACCACCTGGGTGAATTCTTCCCTCCCTCACTAACTAAGGTTTGCTTTGGCACAGCTAAAGAATTTAATTGCAGATGGCAGTCCTGCATCCTCTTGCACCTAATTCATCAGAGTGCTGTTCTCTCATTTGAGAGCTGTGCTAGTGACTGTGGCAACGCTTTGTCAATAACATGTCAGGGTGCTGGGCACCCATGGTACCATGTTTTGTGGAACAGGGCAGCCAGGCCTGAGTAGGGGAGGTGTTGCAGATGAAGAACATATTGGAGGAGGGTGGAAGATTACAGGCGAGGAATGGGGAAGTGATGATGCCAGGAAGTGCCTTGTGAAGACCTCAGTAGTCACTTGGGATGGCAAGACCATGGGATGCAGGTTGGACTGTTTGGTCCATGGCTTGGCTGGCAGGTACAGAGAGCTAGGCCTGAGGGGGCCCAGGCCGCTTCCCGCTGATGAAGAGGCCACCCTGAGCAATAGCACAGCTGCAGTGTGCATGGGTGAGATATTGCACAGTCTGTCCTGTCACGGGACGTGCAAACACACACACCATACCGGGTAATTCTCACAGGAAAGCCACAGTCCTATTAATGTGTGTTTCTCCAGGTCTGCCCTTCTTTCCATAGAAGACAGCCTGCTTGTCTGCTGGTGGCTCACTTGAAACACCCACTCAGAAAACTAAGCTGAATATTTACCCCACCTTGAACTCCAGTGCTCTCCCCTTACACCATTCCTGCCTTGTAATTATTACCTGTTCTTCCAAAGACCTTACTCCTTTCCACCTCACTTTCACCCCCTTCAACTGTCCCAGTTCTTTTTTTTTTAAAAAAAAAAAAAAAAAGAGAGACATCTTCTCTGAGCAGGTGCAGTAGTGCCCAAGCAACCCGGTTCCTTTTGTATCTGTCATTGACAGCGTAGCTACATTTCCAGGCTGAAATTACCAACCCTTATTATCATGACTGGCAATTACATCTTGTGGTGTAACAGTGACACCAAGTGGCCAGTAAATGCAGAAAGTCACTTTCCCCTGAAAGTCTTGATCTAGGCTTTCTTTCAATTTCAGGGGCCTGGGACTCTTGAGTGCTAGTCTTAACATTTAAGACTGAGGCAAAGAAGGCATCGAGTACCTTGGCCTTTTCTATGACCATTGTCATCATCGTTCATATTCACTTATTCCTAGCCTTCCTTTTGCTGTTTATGTGCCTGAAGAATCTCTTCTCATTGCTCTTCATGTCCTTTGTCAAGTTTATCTCCAGATAGTCTTTGGCTTTTGTAATCCTATTCCTGTATGATCAGACAACATCTCTATATACCTCCTAAGCCACAGCTCTTCCCGTTCGTAGGTGTCCTCACAGAGGAGCTTTCTCTACACTTAGAATAAACCCAAAACTCAACACTGATGAAATTGGTGGTGTGCTGAGACTGCAGCTGTTGACACTGACTACCTAAAAATGCTTCCCCCAGGCCTCTTCCTATCTCATGCTTGAATGCTACACTTTAGAGGACTGGGATGAGTATTTTTTTTCTGCTTTTTTATGACATCTACCACAACAAGGTCAAGGAGGAGTTGTCACAGTAGTATAATACTAAAATAAGTAGTATGAGGTACACAAGTAACACTAAGTATTTTTTTCTCTTACTGATGTAGAGAAATGATATGCAGACTTGCTCCTTTGTTCATGTCTTCACTTAAGTCATAAGGAAAACAGTATTTGTTTGTCTTTAGTTCTGCCACAGAACCACAGTGTCATCTTAAGAACAGTGAATAGCAGGCAGGTAAGCAGAAAGGGCTGACATTCTGGAGTATGCTTGTGGCAAAAAGTGTTCCTAGGAACAATTCTCTCCTATTCTTTAGGTAGGGATGGTCTGGTGGAATTCCAAAGGAGGAAAATGCAGACTTTGAAAAAAGACTAGATCTTTTTTTTTTTTTTTTTCCCCAGAACTGCTAGATGACAAACTCTGTAACCGCTTAAGAGGATCTCAAGGGTTTTGCTATTAAATAACCCAAAAGTATCCAAGGAAGACAACTTTCCAGATAGAAAAAGAAACTACTGTAATGTTTGCCAGAAAAGTTAGGAGAGAGTTGTCTTATCTGTAGCTGTACCTAGTTATGATGTGCCTAGGATATCCAGATTTTTTCTTTCATTATAGCAGCTGGATTCTTTTCCTCTGCAGGGAACATATCCCTACCCCATTAAAAAAGCCAGTGGGATCATTGCTACCCTGAGTGACATATGCTCCAATCCAGTGACTATAAATTATTCTGTAGCTCAGAACCCAATTCACCTCACTCAACTCCAGCAAAACTGCATTAACAGCAAGGCTGGAGGGAACAATTCAAAATCCAGCTAATGAATGCTGCCGAGAAAGGTCACTGCTCATGAGAAGTTAATTTTAGCAAATAATTTTATTTAGGCCAACTCTAACAGCCCCATTTGTATTAGCCATTTTTATGAGGTATGGTCTCCCTAAGCATTATTTAATTTGGTTTGGTGCTCACTGAACTGCTGATGAAACTGGAGTTCAGCACTTGTTTCTGAAATGTATTTTAATGTCGTTTATAAAATTCAGCTCTGCTGAGGTGTAGCTGCACATTGGTGTTGAGTTGATGGTGCTGGCTGACAATGATCCTGCCAGGAGGTTGGCTGAGGGGAGGCCTCATGGCGGCCTGCAGCTTCGTCACGAGGGGAGCGGAGGGGCAGGCGCTGAGCTCTGCTCTCTGGGGACAGCGACAGGACCCGAGGGAACGGCATGGAGCTGGGACAGGGGAGGATCAGGATGGGGGTTAGGGAAAGGGTCTGCACCCAGAGGGTGGTCGGGCACTGGGACAGACTCCGCAGGGCAGTGGTCATGGCACCAAGCTGCCAGAGTTCAAGAAGTATTTGGACAACACTCTCAGACACATGGTCTGATTTTTGTGTGGTCTGTCAGGGACCCAGAAGTTGGATGTGATGATCCTTGTGGGTTCCCTTCCAACTCAGATGTTCTGATTCTATGCTTTTATAATATCTGATGAGCACTTCTTGCATTGTAACTTGTACACATTGCCTTTTGTACTATCCCCATGCAACTCCGTGAAGAGTCTGCCTCTGTCTTTTCTGTACCCTCTGATCTTTTAGTTGCTGACAGCCATGAAGCCACTTCACCTTCTCATTTTAGGCTGAACAGATCCAGTTCCTTCAGCCTCTTAAAGAATTGTAGAATTTTCATTTTACTGCATGCCCACCTGAATGATTCCTGACTCTGCTTTTTTTTCAAGTTGCAAGTGCCCTTGCTTCTATTTCCTGTGCACCTTCATAGCTACAAGATACCAAAGATTCAGCATACAAATGCTATGAAGTGACTTTCTGCCCCCCTTCTCACACTGAGAGCTCATGTAAGTTTTAGAATATAAAAGCACCAAATTGTGGGCTTATACTCATTAGGTTTAAGTGGGACTACCACATGAGCTCATTTGATCTCTTGAGCAGAAAAGTCTGCCTGAACTGAATATACCTCTGTGAACAGTTTCACCAAAGTCAAAGATACGATTTTTAGAATATAGTGTTAGCTTGAAAATGATAACCATTTCATTATGGGATTTGACGGAAGACAGTTATGAAGTATGATTTTTTCCTTGGATTTTTTCCTGGTATGTTCTGCAGCCTAAACGATTTCTCAGAAGTATCATAAAAATAGGTATTTTTGAAAAAGAAAAAGAAAAAGAAAAAAGTATGTCTGTTTTCTTGGAAGTTGAAGAAATAAGATTTCCAAGTCTAAAAAGCCCTCTCCATTACTGGGCTGCAGAATCTGACTTAACTCTAATTTACTGTAAGCTGTTCAAGGCAGTTTGCAAACAGAGAAAAAGATAAAATTCATCATCTATAATATTTACTCTGAATTATTTGCTAAGCTCCATAGAGGGAGCTGATATTCCTGCTAAAGCTCTCTAACCTCTGCCTGTTGGTTTTTCCTGCCAGACTTGTATCTTTCAGATATAAGTAAATAATGACTTACAGGGAAAAATTTATATTACAAAATACACCTCCCCCTGCCCACCCTTCTAGTTCATGAATTGTTTGTGAATGGATAATGAAATCTTATTTTTTATTTTTTTTGGCAAGCCTTTTTTGAACTGTAGCTAACCCTGATTCACAGAATTCACAACCCTCTTTGATCAGTCCTGGAGGCCCCACTGGAATATTGAGTTACTTCCTTGGGTGACTGAAATTATGAACGGAGTTTATGAGAATTTCAAATGATATTATAATTTCTGAAAACTAAGAAGCGCTAAAAATGGATCTTTATATATAAAAGTAAAGATTAAACTCCTTAAACAGTCTGAAGGCTGAAAAGAAATATCTGTGGAAAAAGAGATTGGACTTTGATAGGTTTACACCAAGTTCATTGTAGAAGAATGCAGGACTGTAAGGAAATAATTAGAATAACATGTAAACTCTCAGGCATTTATAATAACACATGGACAAAATTTATATATGACATTACTTAATAAAAAATGAACACCAAAATATTTGTCCCTGTCTCTCAGTCACTCTCAGAGTCTACCTCTGTCTCTCCCTCTATTTTTTCTCTCTCTCCTTCTCTCTATTTACTTTTTCTCTTTCTCCCTCTTCTTTCTCTTTCTACCTTTGTGTTTTTCTGACTGCTCTGTCACCCTTTGTCCCTCCTCTCTCCTTCTTCTCCACTCTGTCTTCTTCTCCCTTCTCTCCTTCCTCTCTATCCCATGTCTGTCTGTCTGTGTCAGTGCCTGTGTCTGTATCTGAGTGTGTCTGTCTGTCTCTGTCTCTCCAAATGACTGCCTAAATGTGGAGAACTTCTGCTCCCCAAAACTTCCTTGCTTTTCTTGTGCTACTGGGTGGTCTTATTAAAAATACTTTTTCCTCCTTACAAACCCACCTGGCTAAGCATGTAAGGCGACCAGAGAATCATGGATGTTTTAAGCCTACAGGGGATCAAGAAACAACCGTCTCAGTTGAGCTCCCTTCATTAAACACGTTAACCCCATCATCCCTTCATTAAACACATTATCCCCATCAAGAAAGGGATACTCAGGAGTGAGACCCTGCAGCTGAATTAAATTGATGAAAATTGGCAAGGTCAAAATGGATTTTGGGAGGCAAAGTCTCCTTCTCCTAGTACAGAATATCTGGTAAAACTTGGAAGCAATCTACAGAAAAGTGATGTAATTAACTTGTGGTAAATGTAACTCATCTAGAGGAACCTGGCTGCATGGTCACATAAACTGAACAGTTATCAGAACTCATGAGATCCCAGGCAACTGGAAAAACGGCTTGTCAAAACAGTCGCTGCATGATCCTTTGCTCCCATTTTCCATGTGAAGCCAGAGTGTGAAAAACCTGAATGTTGAACAGCTGGAATTCAGGCTGAGATCTGAATCCCTGTTTAGAGAACATTCTCTGTCTTTACAATGTCCTTGTTCAGGTATTTCCTTCATCACATAGCTTTGAACCAGGATTTTTCTGAAATTAGCACTTGCATTTGTCAGAGTGGGTTGATTCCTTTTTTAAACCCATCTATTACTGAGACTTCTACTTTGTCCCTGATTATCGCTCTTGATAAGATGTCTACATATCAGAAATAGTTTCAAGTCATTCCTCTCCTTCTCACACACACACGCCTTGCCAAGGGTAGCAGCACCTTTCCACGTAGTATTTCCCAGGTATTTTCCAGTATCTTCCCCAAAGAATATCCGTCTTCTGCTTTCAGTTTTTTTTTGGGCCCCACCCATTTGGATTTTATTCTCTTGGGCTCATTCTTGCTTTTAGTCTTTCTGTTTCAAAATCATTACTTCCTGACCTTGTCTTAATTCTCTTCTCAAGGATATTTCCAGCTGAGTTTAGTGGAAATTGGTCACAGGCCCATTTAGTCTGACCCAGATTTCTTTTCTGCCTTGGTGCTTTGGGTAATTAAAGGCTGTGTAGAAGGGGCCTACATGGCAGTTTTTCTTGATCAAGTGAAACATCACTATTAGATATCATGGTGCTGGACAGAAGGTCTTGCTATGCTGTGTAGGCAGTTGTCCCATATCGTATTTCCCAAATGGTCCCAAATGGGTAGTTCAAGTACTACACAACTCCTTCCCTTCCTGTTTCTGTAGTGATAGTCCTGTACATCTCTGACTGAGACCTTCCTGGCAACTCTCTGTCCCCAGTGCCTCTGACTTCTCCAGACACCACCCAGAGCAAAGTGACAGAACTGGCAAATCACTCCTCGAGCAATCAGCATCCTGACACCTCCTCATGATTCAGTTGTTGGTGAAATAGACAGGGCTGTGGGCTAGTACCCAAAACTGGCTGCCAGTGTGGAAACTGTAGGGTGATTTCATTTGCTTCAATCTGACTCTGCCACTGGTGTGAGACGCTTGTTTATGTGAGGGCGATTCCCTAAATTTTCCCTTTACAATGGGGTGGGCTAATCCTGCGTTCCTGTAAGGAGCCTGAAAAATCTTTCGAAATGCATGCATATTGACAAGTCAAGTGCCAAGGCAACCCGAGAGTGAATGCTTCACTTTGGGGGTATTTTGGGAAACTGCTGCTCCCACACATGCCAGCAACCTGTTGTATGTCCCTGAGCAGATCTCTTCCAGGAAAGGCCAGGGGTACCAAAGATGACTTCTGCAACAGAATAATATCCCCGTGCAGGACTGAGCCCTTCTCTCCTTTCACCTCTGCCCAGGTCACCCAGCTCTGGGTGGAAGAGCAAGACAGGGTGATGAGGCTCTCCTTTTCCAGCTTGTCACATTTTTGACATAGGAGCTTTGGCAGATGGGGTGTGCAAAGTCTGCTTGTGCTGCAGATGTTTGCTAGAGGAAAGCAAGCACTGCTCAGAGGAGCACTGCAGAAGAGTTACCCATGTATGCAGAAGCTCTTGGGACATAAAGTACCAGCTTGCCATGCAACTGCAGTGACCTTAGTTCCTATGTTTGGTGAGAGACTTCTATGCTATCTTTGTGTTCCTGATAACAACACCCTGCTGCAGAATGGGGTAAAAACAGTGGTCTACTTGTGTGGGTGGATCATGTCCTCACCAGTGTTGGCAAATGTCAGAGAAACATGCATCTGTTATGGTTCTAGTCATGGAGGGTTTGCGTTTGGTCTTCTCATATGCAGTTCTAGTCCTCCTTCTGTGCCCAGTCAGGAAACAAAGTCACACCTTGGAAAGTCCTGGTAACACAAAAGGATATACTTGTCTTTGATGGAAATGTCTGCAGTGCGTGTAACAACTCTGGGAATTTGGCAAAGAAAAATCGTCATTCAAGTCTGGATGAGTGACAAGGTCAGTCTTACAGTACAATTACCACTGCTACAAACGATCTCTGTTATCTCTGTACATGAATCCAGTCAATCTTTTCTCTGAAAAGAAAGAGTGGTTTGTCCTCAGGGCCCCTCTTCTTTCCAAAGTTAAAAAATCTTGATGCTGCTGTCAAAAAGAACCTTTACTTGTTATCCTTTATTATTCTTTAAGTGAGCTATGCATTAAAGTTTTACGTCATGACCAAAGAATATTAGAGATATCTGAAGTCTTTCCATGGGGTTACCTTCATGAAAGCTTACAGGCTCAGAAACCTGAGATCTGTTGCCGGGAATATAAAGAGGAGATTTGCTTCTTTACAAATAAGGGATTCAAGTATATTCAGGCTATTTTTTAAGCTGCCATGGTAAATCAGAAAAGACAATCTGAAAAAAAAATGAATTTATATAACACAGGGAAAAAGTGCCTTTTAAAAATACCTCCCTCTGAAGAAGCATCTTGCATTTCAACTTCTGAATCATTATTCTCAAGTATCTGCAAGTGCCCAGTGTGATGGAAATTCACCATGACAACCATCACACCTTATTGTATTTTTATATCCAGGGCATTAAAATCCTGCTATGGTTGTGATTTCTGATACTTTGGTTGATATGTGAAATTCCTGTGGATCCAAACCACCTCATTCATGGACTGCATCAAGCTGCCCATGCAACACTTAAAAGTTGCCTTTCTCACACTACACTGTTTCTTGCCGCAGAACAAAGATGCAAAATACAAGACAACTAAGGCCATTTGGAGTTTTAGTCACAGGAGGAGACTTCTTCTGGAAGTGGATTTTGAAACACTGAGTTTCTTACTTCTTACAGTTATGTTCTTTGTCTAAAACAATACAAAACAGGAGATTATCACCTCAGCTTCCTGGGACCTGCACATCCTATGCTCTTGCTATATATCTCAGTAGGGAAATCAAAATAGGGATTGGTGGCGAGGGCACAGTTTAAAGAAGCAAATCAGTATCTTGATAATTTCAGTATCCTTCCTGCAAACATCTGCGCATGGGCAGCAAAATAAACACCCTGGATATTTCTGCCTGTCTCCTCTGCTGGGCTGTTTCTCCCTTTTGGGAGTACTCAGTCCTCAAAGGACACATGGATTAAATTCAGCCAAAACTCTGTGTGCAGTTCCTGGCATTGCCTAAGTGTAAAAACGTCAGTCAATGAACTTCCAGAGACCTCCCCTTTGGATGACCTCCCTGACATGGATGGCAACTGCCTCACAGTTCCACTTATTCTCCCCTAGAAAGGATACGATAATCAAATTTAGGATTGATCCTTATCTTTCTTCTTCCTTCCGCAGAGTCTGGAAGCTCAGCGTCCATGCCACTATCTGCAGAATGTGTAGATTTTATTCAGCTTTGCTGGAAGCCCTGAGGTACAGACCTTTGGAGGCTGGAATAATATCCTGAGGAAGGATTGCTCTGGGCTTCCCGTGTTCTACAGATATCCACATATCTGCAGAATGAGACCCTGGGCCAGATGACCTTTGGATCAAGAGCTGTACCGACTGGTGTTAAGTGGCAATATTTTACTATAAAGCCTTATAATTCAGCATTGCCTTTACTAAGTTTGTAAAGGCAATAGCCTGAGACCTACCAGGAGTGCTTTGCCTGGAATTATCTTGATATGCCTGCAACTTGTTTCACTTGATTCATCAGTAGCAGCATTTTTTCTAATTGAGCGATTGTCTATGGCTAATTTGTTTTACTTTTGTTTACATTGATATGATTTTATCACTTTGACATACTGATGTAGCATAGAGTAAAACAGGTTTACTATGACAAAAAAGGTCTTGAGAAATGGGCACAGAGGCTGTTGTGTAGAGGACCACAGGCATGCAATGATAAGAGATGTACAGGGCTGACAACAGACAGCAGTTGAAATGAAGACCTGGACATGGACAGAACTGGTTGTTTCAAGAGTAATTAAAAGAGCAAAAATTACTGTATGTAAAAGGCACCATTTATAGTAAATTAAGTAGTAATCTAGAGCTGCAGACCAATAAAGAAAAAGCAGGGTGTAAAAGCATATAAGAAACATACAAAAAGAACCCTGAGTGGATCCTAGCCTGAGGAATAAGAAATAAATCATCAAGATCATATTCCTTCCAGTAAATGATTCCCCCCCTTGCTGATAACTTATACTAACGCTCCCACCACTGCTTTAATTAATAGATTAATTAAAATTAATCTATTTTAAATAGTAGGACCCAAGGAGCCATGCAAGAGTGAGCATAACAGCAAGAAAAAGAGTACAAATTAAAAAAACAAACAACCAAACAACCAAACACACCACTGTGTGTATAACTATTTTAACTGTACTATAATTCTTATAATTCTAGCATCATCCACAGAGTGCAATGCTCTGTGACCTCATGCTCAGAGCCTAGGCTCTGACCAGCTGCTCTGAGCACTGAGGATATGAGGGCTAGCTCTGCTCTGGGGCAGCAGGGAGAAGGAATCGGGGCACCACGGAGGCAAAGCCTCGGGTCTGTCATGCCTGAGCCCAGACACAGCTCAGTGATGAAAGAAGGCCCAATACGGTGTAGAAAGTCTATTTTTTGTTGTCAATGTATAATAGAGAGGGACTTGATAAGGTAATTCAGAAAGCACATCAGATGCCTCAGGCTCTTCTAAACCACTCGCCCTGCATAAAAATACAAGAACAGTATGCAGTGGCTATACTGAGCCTGACTCTATCAAGCAGTGGGTGGTTTACATACAAAAATCTGTGGGGGCAAGCAAGTGCTCCTCTTCACAATGTGGCCCTGATACTGACAGCTGATACGGCAGAGGTGTGAGTGTAACAGGAGCAGACAGAGTGCCCAAAACTGTAGGTGTTGAGTGGGTGCTTGCTCAAAGGCTGGCAATGCCACAACAAATGCAACAGTGATTAAATTGGCTAGAGAACGACCACCAGCCAGATCGAACAGTAACCAAAGGGGTATCAAGATGTTTTTTTAACAGAGGAAGATTCAGCTAGAGAAGTAGAAAATGTGCATGAAAATGTGTTGGTGGGGTTGGCCCTCACAGGGGATCAGTAAGGCCAGGTTTGGTGGTGCAAGATATGGTCCTGTTGGTCTCACACCCTCCTGGAAGAGCAGCCAGGTGTGCTGCACTGCAGCTCGTGGGGTGCACAATGAGGTGCAACACATGAGGACCAGCCCTGAGGGTGCAGAGGGACCTCACAGCAGCTGTCACACGGGTGTGAGGATGCTTGGACTGTGTGGAGCAGCCTGGGCACAGCTAAAGTTCAAGCACCCTTGTTTCTCTGCCTTGCAGTAGTGTGTGTGTGTAGTAGAGAAACCACATGGCCAGGAGAGGGGATTGCATGTAACCCTCACGCCCTGTGACTGGGGGAGTTGCACACAGCCATGTGATGATTGTGTGTGTGGGTGTGAGGTGTCGGGATGAGGTGTTTGAAGTGTGTTTGCAAACTGGTGGGTGTTCACCAGCATTTAGTAAGGGTCCTGTACTCTTTTTTACCTGTTGCTGACATGGTTTGTGAATGTATGATTCTGTGATTGCTAACTAATTATTTGTTGTTGATAAATCAGTAAAACACTAACTTTCCTTGGATTGAAACCAAACGAGTTGAGCAAATCTTCCAGGTTGCTTAAGTCCATTCCTTGCCTCTGCTAAAACTGCTCCCTGCCCTGGCACCCTGTCAGTAGGGGTCCTGCCCTCTTGTTCTCTGTCTCTTTGGTCTGTCCAGCTGTGGAAGGGAGGACCTGGTATTGCTGAGTGAAAAGATTAGGGTCTTGCAAAGTTTTTCTGCTATATCTTCCTGCAGAGATTTTAATTTAATTGTCCATTGAAATCCCAGTTACAGAGTTTTTCCATACTCTGACATCTGACTTTGCAGCCTAGGATTTTTATTTATTTATTTTTTTCATCACTGAGAACTTCTTTTCATTTTGCCTTTTTGGGGAAAGGTTGGAGATATGACATACGTACTGCTTTGTCTGGTGTTATAGCTGGAAAATACAGGTCATACTGGGGAAGTAGAAATAACTTTATTAATACTGAACTTTTGGAGAGCAAAGATGTACAGAGCAGGAAACAAGATCCTAATGAAGTGGGACAGTGAAATGGCAGGAATGTATCATTAGATTTCCGCTGTCTGAGAAACCGTTTGTTCGCCTTGCTGGTCCAAACATTTATCAACATCTACTTTGCAGTGCAGCATCACAAACCACCAGCCTGCTTCAGACAAAAAAAAAAAAAAAAAAAATCAAGTTATCTGCCTGACAGCAGTGGTGCTGGAAAGAGAAGAGGAGAAGTGGTGTGAAGAGAACTGGGGAGGAGTACCCCAAGGGCTTGCTGCGCTGGGCAGTGCGTGGCTGTACACCAGTGTAACAGCACCAGCACGCTGGTCACAGGAACAGAGTCTGCATGTGTATAAGTGTGGGGACCACAGGCCTGCAATCCTGTTTCTTCCTGTAGGAGATAACATAAGAGAGAGCAAGTGCATTTTTCAAATTGAGAGCAAGATCTTCTTAGTTATATAGGTGCTTAGCTCCTCTGGGAAGTGGTTTCTGCCAGGCTTATTGCAACCACTGTGCCTCAATTCTGGTGGGGAGTGGCCAGGGTACTCAGAGTACCTCAGTTTCTTTCTCTAAAAATCTGTCATCTCATCCAGGTTGCCTAGCACTTCAGAAGACCAGGCCCCACCCCTTGAAAGCAGCTCAGTCCAGGCACCTTAGGCCTTTGAGATGGGTTGAAATGCTCTCTTGTCATTTCTCTTCATTTGTCTTGGAGACCACTAAGAGAAGGGAGTTAAGTTTCAGCCTAAGGGACAAGATATAAAATGTCCACCATACAGCTAAATAAAAACATCATAAGATGGGTGAGCAATTGGCTAACGGGCAGGGCCCAAAGGGTTATGGTAAATGGGGCTGCATCAGGCTGGCGGGCGGTCACCAGTGGGGTCCCTCAAAGCTCCATTTTAGGGCCGGTACTTTTCAATATTTTTATAAACGATCTGGATGTAGGAATAGAAGGTATTTTGAGCAAGTTTGCTGATGACACCAAACTTGGAGGAGTTGTGGACTCGAATGAGGGTGGAAAGGCCTTGCAGAGGGATCTGGATAGGTTGGAGAGCTGGGCGATCACCAACCGCATGAAGTTCAATAAGAGCAAGTGCCGGGTCCTGCACCTGGGATGGGGAAACCCTGGCTGCACGTACAGACTGGGCGATGAGACGCTGGAGAGCAGCCTAGAAGAGAGGGATCTGGGGGTCGTGGTAGACAGCAAGTTGAATATGAGCCAGCAGTGTGCCCTGGCAGCCAGGAGGGCCAACCGTGTCCTGGGGTGCATCAAGCACGGCATCGCTAGTAGGTCAAGGGAGGTGATTGTCCCGCTCTACTCTGCACTGGTGCGGCCTCACCTCGAGTAGTGTGTGCAGTTCTGGGCATGGGCACCACAGTATAAAAAGGACATGAAACTGTTGGAAAGTGTCCAGAGGAGGGCTACGAAGATGGTGAAAGGCCTTGAGGGGAAGACGTACGAAGAACGGCTGAGGTCACTGGGCCTGTTCAGCCTGGAGAAGAGGAGGCTGAGGGGAGACTTCATCACAGTCTACAACTTCCTCATAAGGGGGTGTTGAGAGGCAGGAGACCTTTTCTCCATTAACACTAGTGACAGGACCCGCGGGAACGGGGTTAAGCTGAGGCAGGGGAAATTTAGGCTTGACATCAGGAGGGGGTTCTTCACAGAGAGGGTGGTTGCACACTGGACCAGGCTCCCCAGGGAAGTGGTCACTGCACCGAGCCTGTCTGAATTTAAGAAGAGATTGGACTGTGCACTTAGTCACATGGTCTGAACTTTTGGGTAGACCTGTGCGGTGTCAAGAGTTGGACTTGATGATCCTTAAGGGTCCCTTCCAACTCAGGATATTCTATGATTCTATGATTCTATACATTAATGGTTTCCAGATCTCTGATCTAATGTTCAGGAAAAACATGCGCTCTTTTGTTGCTGTGGGTCTCAAAACCACCTGCCAGGTAAAGAAACCAGCCTTTCTCTCTTCCTTCTTTCCCCAGGGTGCTATGATGAGAAGAGTAATAAAAACAATGTGCTCTCAACTACTGTGGTGGTACAGGCCACATAAATGTCAAGAATATATTGTAATAATACTAACAATAGAAAATTACTCTGTTACCAAGGTTTCCATGTTCCATCACATAAATATGGCACAAGCGAGTTGACGTTGAGATCTTCTTTGTGCAAACAGTATATTATTTCCAAATGCTTCAAAAGCATGATCCAGTCCTGCCAAATATTGAACAAATTTCTAAGGGGAATGCTCATGGTCTCCTGCTCGTGACACTAGCTGATATTGAGCCTTTTTGGAGCAAGTCTTCAAATGTTTGTCTCCTAACCACATAGACTAGAAATATGGACTAGAAACGTGGACTTAAACAGATCATCCTTTTTTATTTATTTTTTATTTTTTATTTTTTATTTTTTTATTTTTTATTATTTTTTTTTAAATAATAGCTAGATCAAATGTTGTGAGCTTTTCACCAGGTGTAAGACATGAACTGCTCTTAGCAAGATAATCTCTGAGGTAATGCATTGAGAGGAGCTTGTTGCCTCAGTGTGTAGGTACATTATGAAAATTGTTGTTACAGAGAAGCAGGAGTTCTCTGCCAAAAGTGGTTAAGAAAATAAGCCTCAGAAACAGCAAGGGTCCTCAAAGGCATCTTTTTATCCCACTGTTTTGCCTTGACTACCACAGAGGTGATTATTTACATCCTGCCATGGTCCTGGGGATTGGGTATCTGTGTCATTGGCCTGGTGGTTTTTGCCTGCTGCCTTTGTCAGGCACACTTGCAGCTAAGAGTCTCTGCTGGACAGGAGGCACCCCAGGTGCCCAGATCTCAGTTCTTGATGTGACTCCCAGAAAATGTGCTTATTGCCTCATTAGTGTCTCTACTTCATCTATGCTGAATATGTTCCAGAAATCACCACAAACCTCTCCTCTGCTTTTCAGATGGGCATGTTTCAGGGAGAAGCAGATTCCTGTAGCTTCTTTGTGTGTTACTAATGGAGGGTGAAACCTCTGGTAGAATAGGCCTAATGCTAAGATGTGCTCTCATGTCCTGTTAAAACCCTAAGGCAGCCTTCCATCAGATGACCTGTCTTCCAAATGTCATGCATCTGCTCTTCTGGATTTATGGCTAGGTTTTGTTTTATGAGGGTAATGATGCAAACACTCAAGAAACAAAATCTGAGTTCAGGGTTAGATTAGGGTGGAAGTTGATGGGGAAGGTGGTGAGCCTGGAGTGAAGGCTGCGCTAGTTGAAGTGGATGGGGACATCAGCACAGAGAACTAAGAAACCAAGAGTGTGGTGTGATCCTGTTCTACAGATCCATGAATCCACCTGCATGGTGTCATGGACAGGAATCCCAGTTGTCACCAAGGACATGACTGTACAGGATTTTGCCTAAGAATGAGTTAAAATCCCTGCCTTGATTTGTTTGCCATGGGTCTTTGGTGAGTTGTTTGGTGGACAAGAGAGGAAAAGGCATTTTGTTTTGAGTCCTATCTTCCTAAGGGGAGGGTCTACGTGAAGAAGACAGGTTTCTAAGAGCTCAACCTATACGAAGTTCTGGTAGAAAGGTCTCACTGAAGGAATTAGCATAGTAGAAACCCATCAACAGCAGTGGTGGCCCATTGTGGACCTGACCAGAAGACAAACTTTCTGTTTCATCAGAAAACAAGGAGTTCTGAGATCTGTTTTGGCGAGTCTGCTGAGGAATTTCCAGGTCTTATATGGTGACACTAAACCTTCAGGTACTCCCTATAGTATGATCCCAAAGCCTTTTGAGACGCCTGCATTTATGTCTCTGTTCTGTGTTTCACTGTTGACCACACTTGTCTGAAGTGGATATAAAATACTAATTCACTGACAGTATGCAATGTGGAAGCTTTTCTCTCATCTGGAAAGACTCAGAAGGCTCCTTACTGTGTGGAATATGGCTGTCTTAAGCAATGAGAAGATTAGATGTCTGACCTGCACCCATCATTAAGGGCCTTCCAAAATGCTGAGGATTAGATAGATAGATGGATAGATAGATGGATGGATGAATGGATAGATAGACAAATCACAAAGAGTATCTTGGATTCTAATATCCTATCTAGAGAAAAGAGACTTGGAAAATGGTCTTGCCTTCACCTGAGATTAGAAATCAAGATTCTTTTAGGAGTTTTGAAGCAGAACAATGGAGTGAGCTTTCTGTTTCTGTGGAAAGCAATAATGAGGATATCCCTAATAAAAAAGAGACACAGCAATTTAATTCTTTAATAGAAAATATGAGCACTGAGTGTATTTGATATTGAGCAGGTAGGCTTGAATAGAAAAAGGAATGTGAATGTAATGTAATTTGATTGTGGCAACATCAGTTGTGTTTCGGGAGTCAAAAGACAGCCAGGTGAACCTGTGGAGTTGGTCTCAAGGGTTAATGGTGTATTAAGAGCCTTGCAGAAGACATCTTATCTGAGGAATTAGTGATCTTGAATAGGCCATGCATACTGGGCTTTGCAGTTAGGGTCTGAACAGCCCATATGCTAGCATGAGCGTGCCAGGCTGTGTTTGCAACCTGTCAGGAAACTTTCTATTAGCTGAACAGCTTGCTAATATAATCTGTAATTTATAATACCTTTGAGAAATGTAAACACTATGTGGATCAAGGGGTGAGATGTATTGATCCTGATTGGAAGACTGTTGTACATCTTGGAGCTAGTGATCCATACAAATAAACTCAGCCAGCTCCTTGTGACAGAGGAGCCTGCAGGTAGCTCCTACTTGGTACCAGCAATTAGGACACCCACATGTCCTTGCCTTTACCTACAAGAGCAACAAGAAGCTGTCATGTAAAAATTCTTTATAAATAGAGATGTTTTCTCTAAAAAAAAAAAAAAAATCTAAAGAAAATAATATATCTCAAATGATCAGAAGGAAAAAATATTCTCCCCACAGATGGGATCTTCACAGTTTGCTGTGTGAAAACCCATCAGGGTCTGCCCAATGCTGCATGAATGCGGGGTTCTCAACATCTGAAAGGACATAAGGTTTGCTTGCTATTTCTATTTCTGTTTTCATTCTGTCTTATTAAAACAGCTGTTTTGTAAGTCATTTGCTGTCAGGCCTTGCTGAGCTGCAGAAAGAGCCCTGCCTGGTCTCAACTGCTCTCACCCCTGCCCCAGCTGATGCAGAACAAGCAGCACTGCGTTGACATCTGTGAACTGTGTACAAGTGAGCAGTGAGCAACACACAGGGAAAAAAAACAGGGGAGTGTAGGAAGCAAGGGTCATGATGCACTCAACTCACCCCTTCTTGACCGTGCAAGGATTGCACAAGGTGGGGGCACCAACTGACATCTCTTCAGTGCATAAGCGGTAATTGTGCTTCACGGGGCAGCAGACTGCTTTGCAGGAGAGTTTTGGGGTACACTGAGGGAAGGCAGTGAAAAAAGATACTCAAGCAGGGACAATGCTGTGGAAGGGGTAGTTTCAAGCTGAACAGCTCTGAGTGAGCCGTTCTTGTCTGCTTTTTCCATAAGCAGTTTGGGATTGGGAGGAGGCAAGAAAACATCTTTCCTTTGAAAATTTACCTCAAGGGTATGTGCTGGTAAGTCAGCTGAGCATCTGTCCAGCTACCTACCATATTTGTAGCTGCCAAAGCTTTTCAGTTGAGTGTGCCTTTGTGTATGTATAGCCACATGCATGCA
The DNA here is from genome assembly GCF_009819795.1 of Aythya fuligula. NCBI lineage: Eukaryota > Metazoa > Chordata > Aves > Anseriformes > Anatidae > Aythya > Aythya fuligula. The sequence goes on along the minus strand of NC_045593.1, from coordinate 56,009,256 downwards.
CAAACACACACACACATGCTGCTTTCTGGAAAGATATATTTGGGAAGTGAATTTGTTCAGCTATCCGAGTTTCAGTGCTACTGTTTTCTGTATGGAAATTGCTTCTCTGCACCTCTGTGTGCAAATACATCTGCACAGTAACTAAACAAGAGCCACCCATCAGAGAGCCATTCCCCGTGACGCAGTGGGAGCACCTGAGTCTGCAGCAGAGAGGACCTCTATACAGCCTTATGCAACATGCAGCAAGAGTTATTTATTAGTCCTGCAGCTCAGAAATACTGTAGACATTTTTTTTTTGTTCGTTTTGTTTTGTTTATCCTTAGTGCCATGGAAGTTGCTAGCATGATTTCATGCATCCACATGCTTGCTTTTTGAGGGTGTTTATGCTGGTACCATAGCAGACAGAGTCTCTGTTGGGAATCCTATACAATATCAAGTATTAAACTCCTAGGCCTTTAAATTATGCTTTGTAGTCTCACTACTTACCTTGAGTCATTTAATCTTGCTTTGTCTAGGTAGCTGCTTTGTGCCTGCTTCCTCCTGGGAGCTAATCCTCATGGCATCTGACTGCAGTTGAAATCACACTGGGCTGGGTGCTTGTGCTTTTTGATATCACCTGTAGTTAGCGAAGCAGAACAGATTTTGGGGAAGGGTAGATTTTGGGAGAGGGTAGGGAAAAGAGATGCCATCACAAGATCTGTTTCCCAGCTTGACTTTTGAGTGACCTTGAAGCAGGGCCAGAAATAGAAATGTTGCATAAGAGTATTTATCTGGGCTGAGTGCTGATGGCGAACCCTTGTGCTCCTCCACCACAGCAAGCTCAAACAGAGAGCCACCCATTAAACCTGTCTCTCCTGTCCTGGGCAGTTGGAGACCCACCAGGTCTTGAGAAATGCCAGCAGCAGGCATTTCAATCATAGGCAGTGCAGCTCTGAGGCATGCTACGTGTGTTTCTGGGGCAATAGGCACAGGATGAGGGATGAGCTTTGCTGTGCTGTAGTCACCTTTTATTTCTGGGTAAGGCAGATTTATGATCTTCTCTGGCCTGCAGTTCCTCCTGGCATATGGCCATTGCCTTCCAAGGGAGACCCTATTCAGGGTCTCAAGCATGTGGGATGAAGAAATCAGGCTGCTGGCAAAAGGATGGCAGAAAGGAACGCTGGCTCTCCATGTGCTGATCGGTCTCGGTGCTGTGCAGGGAGGCTGCGGTGACGGCTTTGCAGGACCTCTGCTGGGTCCAGTCACTCATCCAGCACCTGGCACCTTGTCCAGGATCGGCTTCTTGGTGGCACAGGAGCTCCGGGTGTGTGACCTGACATAACTCGCTGTTACTAAGGAGCAGCACGATGAACCCACAACTTTACAAATATTTATATGATCTCTTCACTACCCCACAAGCTGGTGCGTGTGGCATGCATAAGAAATGGAGGTAAATGCATGGAAATGGGATATTACCTGTCAGTTTAAGGCTGGTTTCTTATTCCTTTGAAGCTGCATGTTGCTATTAACTCCAGGTGTTTATTGGATGCACAGACAGCAGGGAGCAGTGACTTTAGGAGACTCAGCACTGTATCAGGTCTGTCGTGGCCTGTTCAGTGTGAAAGACAGCCAGCGTCAGACAGTTATCCTGCTTTCCAGCAGCAGTTACTAATTTTACAGTTTTTTTTTTTCAGTTTAATAGGGATTTCTTTCTTCCTAGGAGACTCAATGGGGTGGTCCCATAACAATTTATGCAATTTAACCATGACTAATACCTTGCTCTCACTTACACGGTTTATCATCCTCATAGTGAAGCTGAAAGACAAGCACTTTGATCACAGTTGCTCAGCTCTGTTTGCCATCTGCTGATGCATGTCTTCAAGCTGTTAGAAATGGTCACAATTTTTCAATTGGAACACTGGTTTAGTAAAGAAAAAAATTATTTTATTTTATTTTAATAATTGTAGCTATGTAAATTGTGCTAGATATGTCTACTCTCTGTGGACTAATTTGAATTTTCTGTTGCACATCTGTAAGCACAACAATATTAAGAACATAAGCATACCAGCGCTGCCTTGGATGAATGCCTCAGATGCCCCTCTCACTGGCCAGCCTCTTAGTGCATACAAAAGCACATGCTTGAAGGAAGAATAAGAACAGGGCAGGTATAATTGACACTTCCTTTGAGTAATCTCCAGCTTCCTGCTATTTTTGTCTCAGGGAACTCCCTGAACATGATGTTTTTTTTTTTTTTTTTTTTCTTTTTTTTTTTTTTTTCTTTTGTTTTTCTGTTTAGTAAGTCTGATGCAAACACTCACCCATCCTTCTTTTAAGTGTATGTCAGTGTTTTGCACTTCAGCAACAAGTTTCACGGGCCTACTGACACCCTCGTTGCAGTTTCAACTGTAAACATCACAAAAGTGGTATTTTTTCTTCCAGCTGTATTCCATTTTGCCATGTATGTTCAGGCTTTCTAAAGTGAGTACATTTTCTGCATTGTAAACATGTAGGACTAACATGCTTTGGGGAAGTATTGGCAAAACCAGGAAGACTGAATTTAGGAGGGTGTGACATACATTTCCAGCTTTTGTAAGTCACTGTATTTCATCAGGGAACTGAAACAATCTATAAATCAGGTGCAAATGCAAAATTTTCAGCATGGTTTTTTCTCTCTTGCTATCCAAAGAGCAGCATGAGGGGGCTGCTTCACAAGGGAAAGGAATTTGGGAGCTGAGGGTGGCCACAGCACAGCCAAGGACGCTGACCTCCCTGATCAGGTGCGGAAACAGAGTACTTGAAGGAGGAGAGCACGGCAGGTCTTGTTATGCTGACCAGAGGCAGACAAGAACCCTGTGCTGGCCAGACAAATCTGGAGATGGGGCAGGTCTGAACTCAAGTGGCAAGGTCAGGGTCAGCACATGGTCAGGCACAAGCATGAAGTCAGAGTAGCGTAGGCATGAAGCAGTGTTGCTCCCAAGCCAAAGGGTGTCTGGTGTCTGATTGGAAGTCCCAGATGAGGCTTTTCACAGCTTTTTCTTATCCATCTCTTTCCCAGCATCCCAGCTTACACAGATGTACTACGTCCAAGCTGGATTCATACACAGGCTGTCAATCCCTTGGAGAGCAAGAGGTTGTGGGGCCTAACAGAGCACTTAGGGTTCTGATTCTCATTTTCCAAATGGCTGCACATCTTTCTTTTCCTGCTAGGTCTCTAAAACCAGAGACGTTTAACCTTTTTGTGCCGCTGTGATTTAGTGTTTTTACTGAGAAACAAGAATGAAATTTTCTGTCCAGGTGGAATGGTGGCAGCTCCTGTTGATATGTACACTGGCAGACCCACGCTGGCCGATGGGCCAGCTCACAGAACAGTAATTGTTACAGTTATGACTTTGGCTTTATGGCAATGGATCCTATAATTTGAACCCCCATACCAAGCTACTTATTTTGAAGGATTCCATGGGAGCTTTACACTTTGGATTTTCCTATGCCTGAAATATGCTGAGGCAGACAGATAACAAAATAGTTATCTACTTAGGGAATCAGAGCCTCTGCCTACTGGTGCATCCCCTCATGTATCTGTTTTAGTGGGCTGAAGCTTGCTCAGAAAATGAAAACAACAAATGACTGCAGAGAAGAAAGAATGGTTCAACTCCTACCTCTGAAAACATGTTTTTGTCAGTGTGTAAACCACTAGGAAGCTATGTACTTTGGAGAATTCCCTTCTTTAAAGGAAGAATAATTGCTTGGTCTTTTGAGGAATGGTGAATAGTCTGGTTCTGACCATCAGTTTTGCAGTCTGCAAAGATGCATGTGATTCTGTGAACAAAGATTCTGGGAAGAGTTTGGTAGCTTTATATCAAATGCTAGGTTAAAAAAAAATAATCTGAAGTGCTAGGGAAATGGCCGTCTTATTAGCAGCTGCCAGCCTCGTGCATCTTCCTCAGTATAACTCCTAACTCAAAAAATTTTTCTGGGTTTGCAAGTCTGCATTGGGAATGTGAATTTTTCTTTCTAGGTATTCAAGCTTGTTTCTTCTGATCTGAGAGACAAAAGAGGCCAGCTAAATTCCTGAATGAGTTTGGTGGCCCCCAGACCAGTAGAAGACCCCAAGTGCTAACTCACAAACACAGGAGTGCTAATGTGGAGAAAAAAACAAACCAAACCAAACCAAACCAAACCAAACCAAACCAAACCAAACCAAACCAAACCAAACCAAACCAAACCAAACCACCACCACCACCACAACAAAAAAAAACAAAAAAAAACCAACAACATTTAGGTCATACATGTCGTCACCCACTGTCACTCTTCCAAGTTACTGGGAACATCCTGTGAAACACCTCTTGAGCTGCAGAACATTGCACCATGATTGGTGTTGATTTGAAATTATGAATGACATTTCCTGGCTTTCAAACTATCCAAGCTTCCTCACTGAAATGAGCTTTCCCTTCTTGTCCTCTCCTTTATGTCCACAAGCAGATATTTTCTAGTGTGAAATCAACACTAAGACAAATAATAGCTTTTTAGATATTTTTATATTTTGGCATGGGCCAGTGGGGTTGTTGGGCATGTGGTACTTTTTTATATTAAGAGTAGGTTTTATCTGTGTTTCAGTAGAGGATAGTGTTAAAAAACATTGCAAAGATATAAAGTGAAAAAAAAAAAAGAAGAAAGTTTTCCAATTAAACTGCAAACCATTCTACTTGCAGATGGCTGAAATTGACCAAGTTATATTAGGAATAACCTGAATTATTCACAAGTCTAATTTTATAATTCTTATTAATTTTGACACGGAATAAAAATGGCAGTATTTTCTCAGCTTTGAATGGTTTTCCATAACTACATGCACTGCCTCTTCAGTGTCTATTAATAGCTTGAAGGACATCATTTTAATGAGATTACTAACTACCTTTTGGTTGGAAATGTCATTTAAGCAGTCTCTTAAGAAGCACATTAAAATGATTAGTCTGTGTCCTCAGTTGGAGCTGGAACTTAAATCCTTTACATGGATCAAAAACAGTTTAGAAAGTGATCACCACGGCTTTTCTCTTTTCTCATGAAGACTGGTGCATAAGTAGGGAAAATTCCATTTTCTTGGAATGTAGGAAGTCTGTTTTAGCATCCTGGCTGCTTCCATGCAAGCCCCTCCTGAAGCAAACTGTTGAGGAACCGAAGATGCTTTGCTTTCCATGCCTCATGTCTTCTCCCTGCTTCAGAGGATTTTTCTATAACTTCAACTTTTGTTTGTTTGTTTGTTTTACTCATGTTGTTTGTGGTGTGGCAGGACTCTCCTGGCACCCTGTAAAGGTGTTATCAATGATTTCCTATAGTACCAGGGACAACATTTCCTAAAAGACAGGCATGTGCTTCACCTTCATTAGAAGCTTCTATTAGAGCCCTTTTAATGACACCTGAACGCATTGTAGCTCATTGCATGTGACTTAAAGTGGGGATAAGTGAGCAGAACAAGGTAGAAAGACAACTGGGCGTGCCAGAACCAGAGAACTGTTTGACAGGTAACAAGTAAGCTGCACAGTATGTTATGTTTCCAAGTCTGAAGAGAAATGGTGGGAGCAGAGGTCTCCGTGTGGATGATAGCAGCAAACAGCAGTTTGTACTGGCTCATTGCTTGGGATAAAGGAGGCATTCAGGGACCATTCTTCCTCTAATTTGTTCATTTTGCATAAAATGATGAAATGCCCATTTTGATCTGGTAATTTCATTACCCTTTTTGTTGTGTTGATTACCATGGCAGCTTCCTGAAATGAACTGAGAGATGCTTAGCAGCTTCTGAAGATGTTTCAGGAACACTTTGAAGATCAATTTAGACCAATTCTTGTCTAGATTTTCTGAAGCCATGAGAAAGAATTATTTCCCCAGTCATTAAAAAAAAAAAAAAAAGACTCTAGTCAAAATCTCTGATTTACTAAAATAGATCTTATTTAAAATGCTCTTGGCAAACTTTAAAGGGTTGATTAAACCCTGAACATAAATTAAATTCACATATGTTTCATTTTATTTTATTTTTACTGTAAATAACAAATGACTTTGGGTCATTTAAATAACAGATGAGTTATTTAAATATACTGTGTTTCAGCATTCAGTGGTTAACTCTGGTCATCTACTGAGTGTGAAAACTATTAAGTTTCTATTGCACATACAAATTTATCATTTTTAATGAGAAATCAAAGTTGTTGGAAAGAGTGATTTCTATTCCTCCCCCTCTGCTGTCACTGTCATGATCCTAGATAAAGAGGTTAGTTAAGGTACTGGACCAGGAATGGCAATAGCTGTGTTTCCAGCTCTGCAAACAACTCCCTGAATCCCTTGCACAGATTGCCTGAACAATCTGTTCCTGCAGGATGTGAACCACTTATGGTATATGGCAACTTCTCCTGAATAGCATGAAGAGGATAGAGTCATATTCTGTCTTAGAGGCATATCTGCAGACTGAGATCGAGAGTTTGCTTGATGGTAGCTATTCACAACACACTTGGATAATCCCATTTTGGAGATTGTTGGAAGAAAAACAAACAAACAAAAAACAAAAAAGCACGTTACTTTTCAGGTCGAAGGAGTACAACTGAATACATGCAGAAAAACATGCTGGAAATAGCACTATGCACTTGAGAGAGCCTGGCCTTCACTGGCCACTAGTGGGAGTGAGCTGTTCAAGAACTGCTTGTGTCTTTGAAACACAGCCTGTGAAAATGGAAAATGCTTGTTGTTTATTTTTATTTTATTTTATTTTATTTTATTTTATTTTATTTTATTTTATTTTATTTTATTTTATTTTATTTTATTTTATTTTATTTTATTTTATTTTATTTTATTTTATTTTATTTTATTTTATTTATTTTTATTTTATTTCTTTTTATTTCTTTTTATTTCTTTTTATTTCTTTTTATTTCTTTTTATTTCTTTTTATTCTATTTCTTTTTATTTTATTTCTTTTAATATTATTTATTTTTGGTGAACCTGGAAGGCTCAAGACCCCTTGTGTGGACTTTGGGGAAAGAATCAGCTTCTGGTTTACTTCTGTCATTTTTGCAGCTAAAGAAGCTGGAGAAATAAGAGAGGTGGGTTGAAATCTGAGTGCCTTTCCCTAAAAAGACAGATCTTGTATCTCCAGGACTGTATGGGAGAACTCTGTCTGCTATTGCAAGATTTATCTATCTGTCTCCCAGCCTCTTGACTGCTCAAGCACAGATCAGTGCCCGTTGTCCTCATGACACCTTCCTGGACTAATAGTCCCTAAATTTTGTCTGGCAGTAAGATCTACTTTCTTCTTAGCAGATAAGGAACCAGAAAGAGTTAGGGATTACATTGTCATCCCTATTTTCAAAACACCATCCAGAGGAGTGACTGAGTTTAAGAGCTGTCTCTCCAGCTGCTCCGGAGGACAGAGCTGGTGATAATGATCACTGTCTTTTTCCAGTGGAAAAGCTTGGGGCTTTGGAGAGGAGGCCAAGTGGCCAGGCTGTTCTGTGACATGGATGCAAGGGCACGCCAAAGGGTGCTGATGAATCACAGAAGCACAGAAGCACAGAATGATTGAGGTTGGAAAGGACCTCTGGAGGTCATCTGGTAAAACCCCACTGCTCAAGCAGGGACACCTAGAGCAGGGTCCCCAGGACCACATCCAGATGGCTTTTGAATATCCCCAAGGAGAAAGACTCCACCACCTCTCTGGGCAACTCAGGCACCTGCACAGTAGAGAGGTGCTTCCTGGTGTTCAGAGGGGACCTCCTGTATCCCAGTTTGTGCCCATTGCCCCTTGTCCTGGCAGTGGGCACCACTGAAAATAACATGGCTCTGTCCTCTTTGCACTCTCCCTTCAGGTATTGCTATACATTGATAGAACCCCCTTGTGCCTTTTCTTTTTCCAGGCTAAACCAGTCCCAGCTCTCTCAGACTGGGGCTTTAGGAAAGGGCAGCATGTGGGTTTCTTTCTTGGTGCTAGGAGGAGCACAGCAGACCTTTTTATTTGTGTTAACTCTCCCACAAAGCTCCTTGAAGTGGATGGAGGAGCTCCTGCTGACTGTAGCAGGCATTGGTTGCTTTCTCAGGTGTACTTCCATAAAGCCCCAGAACCTGAGCCTTCTGCCCAGTATGTCTTCTGGAGGGAAAGTGCAGGTGGCCTGGCAAGATCAAACGAGGTCAGGAGGGTCTATGCTGCTGTTCAAACCTTTAACGCCATTGTGGTAAAGCTCTTCTCCTTCCACTTCACCTGTTTCTGTTTTCTGCCCACGAATGTTGTTGCTGTGGTGTTGTGTCTTTACTTTTTCCATGTTAGAACACAGGGGAGAGTTCTTTTAGTTGCAAACAGATAAGAAACCTCTGTGCAGCAAATCTGGACAGAGCCAATGATCCTTGCTCTGCAGCAAATGAAAGAGAAGAGGTCTCATGCAGCAGAAGTTTGGATCAGAGTTGGTTTTACAGTTACGGGCACTTTTATTCAGGCAGGAGACCATGGGAGATCTGCAGCCCTAGAAGCAAGTTCAAGAAGATTAAGGTTCATTCTTTTCTCTACACCCTTACCCAGAATAGATAAGTTGCACACAATGCTTGCTTCTTTCTGGGTATGGGGGAACAGCAATATACTTCTAAATTCTAAAAGCATAGTCTCTGTGCTAGGAACATGCTTTGAAAGAAAACTCCTTTCATCTCATTAACCTGTGAAAGGCCATACCAAATATTGGAGGCTTGGCACCGCTTCTGCTACTGGCTTGCTCTGAAACTTCAAGAAAATCAGTTTGCATTCTTTTTGCAGGTTTGTCCATCTGGACTGGAAGCTGTTCAGAACAGAATTGCTTCTGGATAGCTGCACAATGCTGAACTGCAAACCTATGCATAGAAACATAACATAAAACAAGGGAAGAAATCTGCAAGAGGTGTCAATGTCACAACTATGTCAAAGTAACCAGTCATATCTATTTGGATAATATAAACAGCAGAAGTGAATCCTGAGATTAAGAAATCCATCTGTTGATTGATTGTTGAGTGAAAAGTGAACAGAGGAGTTCTGGATCTTCTGATTTCCTTCTGTCCAGTGATTTCTTCAGAATGCCTTCAAGGCAAATGGCTCTCAAGAGTTGTCATGAAATTTATTTAAGAATCAAATTTTGCCTGGTGAGGAAGGTATGCTTCCCCTTAAGTTTCAGTCTGCTAATATCAGACAGCTTTCCTCCTGAGGTCTAATGTCCGTGACTCAATAGCCAGCCAGACAGTATCATTTTCTCACTGTTGACAGTGTGATTTCCTCTCCAATTTGTGGTTACACAATTTGACAGATTCACTACCAGAAGTTCCAGGCAGTGAGGTCCACTGTAGCCTGAGGAGAAGTGAAAGCTTTCAGTTTCCAGAATTATCATCTTACCTCATGCCACCTCTTGCCACAGAACATAAATTCAGCTTTGAAGCTTTGAAACTTTGGTAGCTTTGAAGCTATGGATGGAGAGCCATTGTACAGCATGGATATCTCCCAGTGGAACAAATAAACCAGCGGTGTGTTGTCTTTTCAAAAATATTTTCATTTCATGGAACTCGAAATAATCATCTGTTGAAATAGGTGTGATGTCAAACAGAGGTCTGAGAGAGGACTGGCTGGGGAGGAGATTCTTTGTGTTTGCTGATTGTGTTGCTGATTCTTTTATTGCTAACTGTAGGTAATAATATATACTTGTAGTCTCCTGGGAGGTGTTTGACATACTTGTAGGACTGATTCCGTAGTCAGAATGAAGATAAAAGGTTCCTGAAGTAAACAGTTTTTCCATGAAAGGGCAATACTTCATTCACTTCATTCAGTAGATTTGATATGCCACTCAATAGCTGGAACAGTTGTGGAGATGTCATGAGATCTCTCCTGATAACAAGATGTATTTTCTTATGGCGTAAGGCAATTGGTGAAATGGCAGCTCAACAGTTGCGAGTCAGAAAGGATTTCATCTGGTGAAACCCTGCTTTGCTGAATGTCAAGTGAAAATAGAAGATTTCTATAAAAGGAGGAGTAAGTACACAGGTTTTTTGTCTTCTGGGTGAAAACAATCTCCTCTCTCAGTGGGATTCCTTTCACAACCAAGAAGGTGATGGTTAACTCTGATGCTGCATCCATCTGACTTTCCCCAAAGCTTTGATAGCCAGCTTTCATCCCTGCGCTTCAGCATGCAAGATCAGGAGTTTGCTGAAATGCTGGTAACCGTTTGGGTGGATGTACAGCCAACCAATTCGTATTTCCATACTAGTGCCATGCTCCTGTGTGAAAGAGCCCAAGCACCCATCCGATTAGTTGACTCTCATACTGAGATCCCAGCCTGTTTCCTGTGCCAAGGTCTCACGCTGTGCTGCATGGGAAGTCATGGTGTCCTTACCCTCCTGTGAGCCCACATCTTCTGCTAATTTCCTTCTGCTGAGGTGTCATTGTGTTCTCTAAAAGTTGTTCACTTGCTTGTGCGGTACCAAGTAAATTCTTTTGAGTGCAAAAGAATGGATCACACTGGGTTAAAAAGCATGTCCAATAAAAGCAGTCCTGACTTCAATTTCAAGGGTCTAGAGTACTGTATTAACAGAAAGTAAAGGTAGAAAAAGCAGGCAGTGAAAATAACATGATCGAATGGGGTTCTTTCATATAAAATGTCATGCCTCTACATTGTGCCTTAGAAAGTACGGAGATAAAAGTTTCCAGTTGCTTTAATGGCTTCTGGTATTTGAAGGTTGGAGGAAGCTTTATGTTCCGTACCCTCATCCACCATGTACAAGCAGCAGCTGTGCTCAGCGTTTTTGGCACCGCTGCATTAGTTCCTCTCCCTGAGCTACAGCCGCAGACGGGGAGCCTGTGGGCAGGGGAGCAGAGGAAAGGCTGACTGCAGAGCTGTGAGGCAGCTGCCCTGCTCATGTAAACAGCGACATGTGAGTGTCACGGAGTGGTGCTATGTGAGCTATAAATTCTCCACCCACCCCAAATCCAGCCTGACAACAGCCTGACCTCAGTTCCATCATGTGAACTACTTTAAGCAGAGCTTTTCAGCATAAGGATATGCGGGGATCCTGCCAAGGCTTACAGAGACTCAGGCAGAGAGAGTTAAGTTCCTTCAGGCTCCAACTTCTATTTGTAGCTACCAGCAGAGCCCAGAGGACAGGCTACAGTGTTAACAGAAGGGTACACCACTCTGATCTCTTCATGCAGTCCTGTGTGATTTACAGCATAATTCTGAGGATACTTAAAGAATTCACTCCTTTTTTTTTTTTTTCCCAGGGTCAGTTCCCACCATCTGCCATGCAGTGATAGAGCAATGTCTGTAAATCCCTCTTCTACAATGGCATGAGCCTACCCTAGGTCGGGTAGGTCTGCTTTTTCCCTTTTTGCTGGCCATGTCTTTTGCAGCTTTTTCCTTCTCATGTGACTAGTGCAGGCATCTCACTTCTCACTTGTGGCTGAGAGCCAGGTGAAAAGCACAGGGAAGGGAACAGGCTGCAAACAGAAGACTCCTTCCTGTGCACCTCTGTGCTGGCTAACAGACGTGAAGGTTGCAGGTAACTCCTGAAAGCCTCCCATGTGGATCCCACGCCTCCCTCCTTACTCTCCAGCACAACAGTGAACACAGACCAGGAAAATGTGTTTGGCCTGGCCTGTCAGTTCTAATATTTCTGAAGAAATCAGATCCCCTCTCCCCCCCCCCCCCCCCCCCCCTTTTTTTTTTTTTTTTTTTTTCATGTGGTTTTCTCTAGGGAATCATGTAAACAAACCATATGAACACTACAGGTGCCTCTACCACAAACAGCACGCAGAATTACCATTTAGAAATATATGTTTCCTTTTTGGGAATGTGACCTGAAAAGTAACAGGTTATATTGGATTTTCAACTGCCATCAATCTCATCAAGTTTTCCCGATTACACAAGTTGATTTGTCACTGCAGTATTCTCCTACAGGACTAACCCTAGCATTTACTGCTGCTCGGAGGGGGTCTTCTCCTTTTTCTTCTGTGGCAGCAGTCGTCTTGTTTTGTGGCACTTTTGAAATGATGGTTGTCAGAGTTTATCTCTAAAAAGACAGATGCTGAGGCAGTGTTGGTCTTACTGGTGCTAAAAATAATGTAGTTTCTAATAAATAATCCCATGTCCTGGAAACCATCTACATTTATCTTCTCAATGATTTCTGTCATCAAAAATGTCTGTTTTTTAAAATCTATGATCTGCATGCCATGCTGAAAATAACATTCACAGAGGAAAAAGAGACATATGCCAAACAAAGACTTACTTCAGTAAGTCTTCAAAAGAGTGCTTTGTGGTCTTGCTGGTCTTCAGGATGAGGTAGTTTATGAGGATCTGAAATGCAGCTTAGGGATACAGCAAAATGCAAAATGGAAAATAACCAAATCACCAGTCTCTTTTTTCAAATCTTGTCCTGTACTAGTACTTCTTTTGTTGATGCTGCTGTTGCCCTTTCATGGACTGATTGGTGCATAAAGGGATGCTCCAGCATTGGAAATTGGTGACAACCAAACCAGGTACCCAAACTCCCAGGCGAGTGACCTGACCACCAGGGCATGGCACTTGCAGTCATCTGCTATCACAGTGGACTTGCTGGGTCCTACACCTTTAAATTAGGAATTCCGGGGTTAGACATTGGATTGTTCTTTTTCCAGCTTCCCTTCTATATAAAGTCTGTGAAAAGTGCGCCTTTCTGGTATGTCAGATCAAAAAAAAAGCAATGTGCTTTTATGGTCTCTTCAAGTAACTCAGGAAATATCAGCTCCCAGCTCCCCTGAAGGAAAGAGAAATCTGAAGTGCGTCCCTCACGCTGGATCCTGCTAGTTTATGTTTCATCTTGAAATAAGTTCCATTCTTTAAATCCAGAACTGGAACTTTCAAGTTTCACTCTGCTAGCAAGAACAAATGCTTCTGTATCCTTTTACAAGTGCTTGTGCAGGCAGAAATGGCCAGCCTTAAGAACAGCTATAATCTAAACCCCCTTGTACTAATTATGGCTAAACATTAAAAATTATACCTTGTAGACTTAGTACTTATTTTTAACAATGACAAGATAATATATACCAGAAGAGTGACAAAAATAGGACAGGAAATACTCTTTAGTTTGGCTGTGAAGGTTATTTAATAGAAGCCAAGCCTTTCTTGTGACTGACAATAATTCCTATGACCTGAATAGAGCTCCCTGCCTCTAAATCTCAGTGCAGCTTACAAAAGATAGGTTTCTTTATTGCCTTCTCGATGCAGTAAAACAGAGGCATGGAGAAAGTCACTCTTCTGAGGTCACAAAGAGGACAGAACTGAGTATCCTGAAGTATCCAGATCCCAGGCCAGTGCCCTGTTAGTCAGATAGCAGCACAGTGGCAGTACTTGAGTCTTGTGGTACCTGAGGGGTCCCTTGTTCCTGGCTCAAGGAGATGTTTCCTGTGAAGAATGCAAGTTATCAGCTATCCCCTCTTTCAGAAGTAAGGGGCTGTGACTAATTCTTCACAGAGCGATATTAAATCCACTGGTTTCTGTCGTTACATTTGGGCAAGTCTGGAGCAACAGAGCTACATTTGTTTTGTACCTTTCAATGTTATTGCCTGAAAATCTGATCTTGGCAGAGATGTGAGCATGTGAGAGATATTTTGCCTTCCCTTCTCTGCTGTATATGACAAAGCTAAAAGGTAAGGATCATCTCTTTCATGTGGAACAATCGATGAAGCTACAAGAAAACTTTTAGCAATTTGTGCTGTATGGGAATCAAACTTCAGGTCTGTTGTAAAGGCACAAAATTCTCCCTGAATTTCAAGTGTAACAAGACAAAGAGATCGCCAAGTAAAAGGCAGTATAAAAACTGGCAAGTTGCATGATGCTGTAACTGCCTCACACTGGTTCAGGAGGAGGGAAGAAAATTACAGTTTTGTTTTACAGTATCTTGGGAGGATTCTGAATCTATATTTGAATGTCCAATAAGGGTATTCTGAGCATTAAAAAAGTAATCTTTCTGTTACTTTTAATACATTTTTTTCAGGTATAAAGGGTTCTGAATTTTGGTTTCTCTTTCTCTCTCTCCTTTTCTTCCCCATGGAGCTGATCTGAACTTTGTGCCACCAACAATGAGAACCTCTACACACTGCCCAAGTGTTCACAAGGAAACATTTTATCAATCCGATCCAAGTCTCCTCCTGTTAACCTTGATTATTTCTGCTCACAGGGGTGCTCAGTACCCTTGGTTAATGCCAGTTAGATAAAATCCAAGCAAAGACAGATGTTATTGTTATTATTTTTTTAACATTCTTTTAAACGTGTCTTGTGCACTGAAACATATCAGTCGTATCCATAAAAACCTGCCATGGGTAAGTAACTTGCACTGTGGACCACTGAAGAAGCAATAATCCTATATTTCCTTTTGTGATACTCTATTTTGAATCTCAGAAGCACTTTACTCTTTGGAGTTTGTGTGTGTGCCAAGGAAAGTATGAGAATGGACCAGTAAAATGTTTGGGACTTTTGCTGAAAGATAGATAGCCTCCATTTTCTTCCTGTTCTAGTTCACTTGTGTGCTGAATGTTTCATGATGTGTTCAGAAACAACCTTATGGCTCTTGCTTTGCTGTTAATTCTTCAGTGCCCTTTCCAGAAGCAGACTGTTCCTAGATTATCAATTAGAATGCCTGGAAAATTTACTTGCTTTGCTAGTAAATGTTTCAGTGCAAATGCTTTCATTTTGACCAAGAGTCATTTTGAGTCATATGACCAAGAGTCATAAAGCATTTTTCCTTTCTTTTTGTTTTAATTTTGAGAAGAATATGAAAACAAATGGTGTTTTGTGTCTGAGTTTTTAAATATATATATAAATAAATATATATTTTTCCAGCAGCATGTACACCTCCTCTTTTTAATATACATTGTCTTTTGGAGAACTGTAACTTAGACAGAAATTTATTCACCAGAATCAGTGGAAAGTATTTTTTCCTCCCTCAGCTGGATGGCTGTTTAGCTGCTGCCTTCCCAGACCAAAAAGGATGTTTCAGCAGAAGATGCTTTGAGATCACTTGGGCTATACTGTGACACATGGTTTCTATATTTGGCATAACAATGCTAGGAAACTGAAAACATCTTTACAGTCTGGTATCATTGTTTCAACCTACCCCTTACCTCAGATGAAGAACCCGATTAAACTGTTTTTGTTGAGGTTCCAAACCTTTACTTGATTTTGCAGAGAGAAAAAAAACACATACACACACACACACAAAACAAACAAACAAACAAACAAAAAAAAAAACAACAAAAAACACAAAAACAAAGGAACAAATAAAAAAAAAAGAAAAAAAAAAAGAAAAAAACAGAAGCAAAGAAGCAAATGTAGCTAAACAGAATTTAAATTTCTGATGTTTTCCACCTGGATGACTTGAATTTTCACATCATATAGATGTGTAGTTGTAGAAATTGTGCTGTGCTGTGTTCGTTATACTTCATGACCACTGCCCTTTGTCTTCCTGGACTTTTTATTTACTTCTTCTTCCTCTAGCTGGCAAGTGAAACTTTAAATATATGGGAAGCTGATATCACATTATCTTCTTTTTATATCTCTGTCCCTATGTCTTACCATAATTGCTGGAAGTAATTATCAGGGAGAACTACTTAAAGAAGATCTTTGTGAAGAGAACATGTAAACTCATGGGGTATATTTTGTGGGGAGGGGTCTCTGCTGTCTCACACACTTAGTTAAGCTCAAAAGACATTTGGATGGGTGCTTCTCAGCACACAGACATTGGTTCTGTCCTCTTCTGTAGAAGACACACACAAAAAAAAAATAAAGAAATAAAAAGGATCCACTGAGAAATAACTAGCTATTCATAGAAGAAGAGAACAGGGTAGAATAACTGACTTCCTGGTGGGAGGGCTTTTCAAATCTCTGCGTTTCATACAGGTTTATATAATGCCACATTTCTCTTTATAACCAAAGACTCGGAAAAGAATCCAGTACCATTTCAAGAGATTAAAGTAACTTTTAAAGAAGCTTTTATTTTGGATAACCCCAACTCAAAATATACAAAACAATATGTTACACGCGGTGTTCTTTCAACCCCTCTTCCATTGACGCCAGAACAAATTCTTACCTTTTTTAACATTATGTGTTCTGAAAGCCCTTTCTACAGAATCTCATTATTTGTTCCATAATTTGTTCCCCAGCCAAACAGCTGTGAGATAAAAGAAAACTGGAGTCATGGAAAGTCTCTAATCATATTGAATGCTCCTGTAGTTGCACTGAAGGTAGTCAATCACCCTTTCTAAAGGCAAGGGATTTTTCCACTGAAGGATCCCTATTGTATCAGGTATTTCTCCTGCTTCACACCCTGTTATTCATTTACAATGTGTGCCTTTATGTCAACCTCCTCCACTGAAACATAGACTGGTGATGGGACATGGAGAGGGCTCAGTCAGTACAAACCCTGCTCTGATTCTCTGAGGCCGGTGGCAGCTGCCACACACAAGGCTGAGGTGACCCTGTGAAGAGCTGCAAGGGTTTCCATAAGCTGCGGCTGGTCATGCTGTGCAATAGCAGAAACAGAGCTCTGTACATCTGATGCCATTTTCTGAGTTTTTGCCCTAGCTCTGTCTGTTTGTGGTTTACAAACATTATTCATAAGGTGTCACATGATCGTTTACATAAGATAAAAGCCTTGAGGGAGGAAGATAGATATAAGAAGACAAATATTTACCCCCTTCTTCCCTAAGACAGACATATGACTTTGTTTCCACTGCTAATCTTCCATAAAATCCCTTTTCTGTACATTTAATTAATTCCTTACACTCACTACCCACAGAGGCAGATCATTCTCCCTAATAACTCCACAAAGCCATTATGCCTTCAGATTTTTGAAAGATTTCTGAAAACATGAGGATTGCCTGAATTCACACTAGAGCCCCATGGTTTGAGGGGTAGGGTGCGGGTTGCTCTGCAATAGTCTCTATTAAAGAACCATCCCTTCTGCTTGCTGGAATTGACAGAGGAAACATTCACTTCCTACAGAATTACCCCTACAAGACCAGTGCTGTGGGCGAGGTGCTTGTCTTGAAGCTTCCTCTGTTATTTACACACTTACTGCAAGCACTTACATGTAACTTCTTGCTGAAACTGGCTTTATATAAGTTGCCTCACGAGGTTGGACTGGTGAGGGGCAACCCTGTCTCTGACCATTTGCCCTTCTGCTTTTCCTGTCCCCACAGGAAAGGATAACCAATACAAGCAGCCAGAGGAGGCATGACGATCTTTTAGCTGTACAGAGGAAAGTTAAAACAGGTTCCATCTCCAGCTGATTAGAATAATGGGGAAATAGAAAAAGGAGGGATGAGGATGTGGGGAGGTCCCAGTAAGTAGTTCTGCATTTTTTTTTTTAATTACTTTTTTAATAAATTGGAAATTAGAAAAATCAGGTTGAAAAAGGTATTGTAGATGAGCTCTATTTAAAGGGTTTATTTAGGAATAAAGACAATAGAACTACCTTTCAAGATAACACAAAAACTGTAGCTTAAACAAAAGTTTTGGAAAAATCTATTTTAAAATACAGGCAACCATGTGAATCTGACTCAGATTTGTAAAACATTTTCATGTTGCAGGAGGTTTGTCCAAAAATTCTGCACAGAGCTCTACTAAAATCTGTGTTTTCAGACCTAGCTTTTGTATTTGCATCTCAGTCTTGGCAACTGAATTTACTATGCCCTTTCATTAGCAGTCCTCTACCTCTTTCAAGCCATTGCAGCATTTAATAGTGGAGGCTGGACTTGTTGGATATGGAAAGAGCACCTGTGTTTGCAGCAGACCAACTTCAGTGGAAACTGCCTGGGTGGAAACTGGCAGAAGGCAGGGCAGGATGCTGGGCATGGTCTTCACTGCAGATCAGGCATTGTGGCCTGGGATTTAGCTAAGACTCTGGAAGCACAGGATAAAATGTCTGGTGCAGGGGATGTTTTCTCCTTTGCTTGGAGTGTGGCCGGGAGGCTGGGGGCTCTGAAGTTCAGGACAGTGACCTGAGTGGGTCCCTGAAGGAGCAAAAGTAGGAAGATGCAAGGATTCAAAACCTGGGTTTGAGCTACCACCTTCCTAGGGGCTGTATTCCAACAGTTCAGCCTTTATCCCAAAGAGGGAGAAATTAAATAATTTCTCAGATGAAACCACAGAATACAAGGTTCAAGACATAGCTCAAAGTTAACTGAGTCTGTAAGGAGAGCTGGGACCAGGTGGCATGTGTTATTCCTAACTTGTCTCTTTGCACAGGCTGTAAGAAGCACAGGCTCCCACTTTCATACCCTGCCAGTCTTGGCTGTTCCAGCAGCATGGAACAAACCTGTACATTTCAAGTGACAGAGACAGTGTGGTATGAGTGAGGAGCAGTTCACTGGATTCATCATTCAAGCTTTTCCTTTCTCCGACTGCATGTAGAAGATTGTGATGAGCTTGGTCCATATTCCTTTCCTCCTCCTTGAGGCATTGTAGGTCATGGTTGATCTGTGCAGTTGCAGATATTGCTGGGCTTGAAAGCATTACTAGTATAAGTTGTGCTTAGTTATAAATGAACCCTGTTTTTCACGTGCTCTCTCAGACAATACAGTGACTTGTCAGATCTGTGTGGTGCTACATTGTCTGTTAGAAGTTTGTCAGTTTCTGAGGGGAATTTGTTGGGACCTGGGGGTGCTAGTTGATGAAAATCTCAACATGAGCTGTCAGTGTGCATTTGCAGCCCGGAAAGCCAGCCATATCCTGGGCTGCATCAAAAGCAGTGTGGCCAGCAGGGCTGGGGAGGTGATTGTCCCCCTCTGCTCTACTCTTGTAAGGCCACTCGTGGAGCACTGTGTTCTGCTCTGGGGCTCTCAGCACAGGAAGGACATGGATGTGTTAGAACGAGTCCAGAGGAGGGCCCTGAGGATGATCAAAAGGATGGAGTGTCTCTCCTATGAAGGCAGGCTGAAGGAGTTGGGGTTGTTCAGCCTGGAAAAGAGAAGGCTCCGGGGAGACCTCACAGCGGCCTTCTAGTACCTAAAGGGGGACTACAGGAAAGCTGGGGAGGGACTCTTTGTCAGGGGGTGTGGTGATAGGGCAAGGGGCAATGGTTTTAAAGCAAAAGAGGGTAGATACAGATTAGATATTTTGAAGAAATTCTTTCTCAGCTGGTGATGAGGCACTATAACAGGCTGC
This sequence comes from Aythya fuligula, assembly GCF_009819795.1. Lineage (NCBI taxonomy): Eukaryota > Metazoa > Chordata > Aves > Anseriformes > Anatidae > Aythya > Aythya fuligula. Next base: position 55,990,105 of record NC_045593.1, on the reverse strand, counting down.
CCAGAGAAGCTGTGGATACCCCATCCCTGGAAGTGTTGAATGCCAGGTTGGACGGGGCTTTGAGCAACACGGTCTAGTAGAAGGTGTCCCTGCTGATGGTGGAGGGGTTGGAATTACATGAACTTTAACGTCCCTTCCAACCCAAACCATTCTGTGGTTCTATGATCCTATGACTGTCAATCAGCAGAACAACAAGAAACAGTGGAGCTACAGCAGGATCAGAAGCTGTTAGATGGACTCTGGGAAATACCATTCTCTTTGCTACATTTGGAAGGAAGCTTTGAACAGCTTTGAAGATATTCTGAAGCTTGATCCTGAACTCTTTCCTCACTTAAAGACGCAGCAATGGTTCAAAGCAATAGAAAAATTTGGAAGGGGATAAAAGAGCTTCCTTTCAAACCCTGAACTTTACAGGTGTTTACCTCCACACAAGATAAGGAACATAATGTATCATCAGAGGAAATCTGTTTGTGGCTTGCTACATAATGGATGCACAGGACAGAGTTCCCAGAGGGAGGGGAGCTATGCAGCAGTGCAGTGGATGAGGATGCACCACCTTGAAGGGTCCCATTGGATGGTAGCTCTCTCAAAAGTAGTCTGGAAAAGCATCTCTGGGATCCTGACTTTCAGCTACAGGCCCATTTTATTATACAATGTGGTGCAATATATTAGGAAAAATTTAATTACCATGAGGCTGTTCAAACATTGGAACAGGCTTTCCAGTGAGGTGGTTGGTGCCCCATGCCTGTTGGTATTCACGAGGGATTTGGATAATGCTGTCAATAATATGCTTTAAGTTTAATTTCAGGGCTTTTAAGGTTAGCCGTGAAGTGGTCAGGCAGTTAGACTTGATGATCTTTAAGGTCCCTTCCAACTGAAATATTCTAAATAATATTTGTAAATATTCTAATCTATATTTGATCATTAATCAGAGATAATGGTGCATGGGAAGGGGGGTGGGGGGCTGGGGGGAATCTCCATGGACACAGGTAAATGGAAGTGTGGTGGTTTTACCCTGCTGTGCAGCTGAACACAACAACCACTTTCTCATTCTCCTTCATCAAAGCAAAAGGGGGAGAAAATAACAATGCAAAGGGCTCAGGGTTTGAGATAAGGACAGGGAAATCATTCAACAATTGTCGTCATGGGCAAAACAGACTCAGCATAGAGAGATTAATGTAATTTATTGCCTATCACTAGCAGACTAGCACAGTGAGAGACTAAAAGCAAATTAGAGACACCTTCCTCCAATTGATCCTGTTCTACCTCATCCCCCTGAGTGGTGCAGCGGAACAGAGAATGGTGCCTGCCGTCAGTCCCTGATACTTCGTCTCCACCACTCCTTCTCAGTCAGTCTCTGCCCCTGCTCCTGCGTGGGCTCCTCTCCACGGGCTGCAGCTCCGGCCCGGGGCCTGCTCCTGCGGGGGCTCTCCATGGGCCGCAGCCTCCTCCAGGCCACATCCACCTGCTCCACCGGGGGCTCCTCCACCCATGGGAGGGCTGCAGCGTGGAGATCTGCTCCATGTGGGACCCATGGGCTGCAGGGGGACAGCCTGCTCCACCAGGGGCCTCTCCCTGCACAGCCCGCAGGGGAACTGCTGCTGCCTGCCTGCAGCACCTCCTGCCCTCCTGCGGCACTCACCTGGGTGCTTCAGGGCTGCTTCTCACTACTCACTCTCCCAGCTCCTGTTGCACATCATTTTTTTCCCTTCCTTAAATCTGCTCTCCCAGAGGCCCACCCAGCATCGCTCCCTGGCTCAGCTCTGGCCAGTGGCAGGTTCCTTTTGGAGCCGTCTGGAGCTGGCTCTGCTCTAACATGGGGCAGCTGCTGGGCTCTGCTCACAGAGGCCACTCTTGCAGCCCCTCTGCTACCAAACCCTTGAAACATAAACCCAATACAGGAGGCTAAAAAGTAGACCTGGGATTAATTTCTCTCTTATACCTAGTTGCTTTGAATGAGGTGTTACCCTGTGCTGTGTATTCCCCAGTTAGGAATGCTAGACAGGGTGGTATTGCCCTTACCTACTTCATGGGGATGCATCTGTGAGTGAAGATGATGTAGTTAAGAGGGAACCATGTTGTACAAGGAGCACATGTAGGAACAAAAGCCTCCCTGCAATTTTTACTGCTCTCCAGACATCTTTGTACTCATTTAGCCTCTGGTGCTCTTCTGGAGTGAGCCAGTCAGCTCTCAAAGCAGACAGAGGCTCAGACTGTCTGTCACCAGCCTCAGAAGGTCACATAATCAGAAGGAAACATGAGCTGGCCTGACTCTAAGCTTTTGGTGGCTCTGTAAATCTCTACCTCCCTTTAAGATGATGTACTGTGATAAGATACAGTGTAGACTGGGGACATCCTCTTGAGAGGATGTACTGTTTCACTGTTAACTTTTAAATATAATCACCGATATCAATAGTTCTTAATGGTATTATTGATTATACTTGAGTTAAACAAGGTCATTGCAAGGGAAAGAACATATAAGTCTTAGATGAAGCTGCTGCAAACACAGACATGCACTCACTCATATTCTCCCTTAGTCTGTGTGATTCATTGATTTTGGCTGTCCATAGTAGACCTTGGTAGCCAGCCAGGGCATTGAGATGTGGAACTGTGTCTTTGGAAGGTTCATCAACATTCAAGCAGACAGTATCCACATATTAATATTAATGGTATTAATATTAATTATACTAACCTGGACAGCTTTCATGCATGGAAAGCACTGTGGGAGGAAACAGAATCCTTCTCAGCTGTGAAGTTCTCCTGAAGGTTACAAGGCTGCTTCTTTCTGGCTCCTCATGTTTTTAGAAGCCTGGGCTGCTTTATTCATTCTGTATAAATGCTTCAAGAGGCCTTTTCTGACTCTTGTCTAACAAGGACCCTGCCAGAGGAAACTGAACAGACACAGTCCGCAAACATTTTGCCATCTCGGATTTTCTCCTACTCCATAGTGAGATGTCACTGCATCTCAGCTCTTCATTGATACAGAGGCAATAGAGAACACAGCAATGGGTGTGTGTGGGGCTTGGGTGTGTGAAGCACAGTGAGATCATGAGACTCTTAAGCTAAGTGCCTCAGACATGACAGAAGAGGTATATCTTTAGATGTATCACAGACAGTAAATTATAGTCATTCTTTCTCCCAGGGAAGAACAAAATCTGTTCAGGAAGAAAGGGAGAGTAGAAATGAGGCTGGATCAAGGGAAATCATACCTGTGGCTGACAGAACCACCAAAATGTTATCCTTGCTTTTTCTCAGGATGTGAAAATGTATTCAGTGAGACTATTTATTAACACATGATCAGTGTAAAACATGGATTCATTCAGGACTGTGGTTTCCCAATGACTCATTCCACTACCTGCTGGGGAGGGCTCCAGCGTCCCCACAGCTCACTGCACCTTTAATTTGGCACACCAGGAAAAACACTCTCACCGGGGGCTGAATGTCATGGACAGTGCTGCCAACACATTACGGCCATACTAGCTATTTCACAGCTCTGCACCGTTGCACTAGCATTTTCTACAATGGGATCCAGAAGACTGCTTATAAGGTCAGAAAAGCATACAATATTTATCAGCCAAAAATGAAAGCTAGCATGCAGTATTTGTGTGATGCACAGCCAAATCTATAAGGGTGCTTTATCTCATATATTTTCTACTTCCCTCCAAGAGATACAGTGTAAATACTGCAGGTTATTAGTAAGAGATGCAGGACCCAGGGAGCAGATGAGAGGGAGAGCAGGGACTGAGAAAACAAACCTGTCTCCCTTTCTTGTTGATACCTTACTCACAATGTCAGTCTTGACCTCTGTGGAATGTAGTTTTTGTCCTTCATCTCAACCTGAGAGAAGGTCAAAGCTAAAACAAAACATCTGAGGCATACTGAGAATCAGGTTCAAATTTCAGGGCTTAGAAACATGACAGTACAGTATACCGGGTGTAGGTTTGCTTGATGGGGCTGTCAGCAGAGCAGAGCATGGGACCAGAGAATCATTGAATAGAATGGCTTGGGTTGGAAGGGACCTTAAAGGTCATCAATCCCACTGTCTACGTTATTGATGAAGATATTGAAAAACACCAGTCCCGAGACAGACCCCTGAGGGACACTGCTCATCACTGGTTTCCTGTTGGACATAGAACTATTGACCACCACTGTCTGGGTGTGGCTATTGAGACAATTCCTTATCCACCAGATGGTCCACCCTTCAAAAGTCCTTATTCTGTTTCTGGGGTTGCTCCCGTATGTGTCAGACTAAGGTGCTCAGTAGTTCTTCCTTCCAGAAATTTGGCTTGTGTTCCCTTCTCAAGCCCAGCTGAGATAGTAAATTAAAAATATCCTATAGATTGATGGCAACCAAGAGGTTGAAGTTACCCTAAGATGTACTCTACTCTCTGCAATCAGTGTGTTCATGCAGATGCACAAGTTCAGAGAAGACATTTTGAGGGTAATGTGTATGTGAAAATGACTTTGTTGTTGTTTTTAAGAAAAGTACGAGAATTCAGGAAATCATTTCACTGGGTAACCTAAGAGAAATCTTAGAGTTAATAATGATATGGTACAAACCCCAGTGGTATTGTCTGGCCTTGAGAACAACACATAATACATAATTCAACTATTCTCTTTTGTTGGGATATCTGTGCAAGCAGGTGGCTGTGGTAGACAGGTCAGGAAATCCATCTCACTGTCATTTTTATCCCTCCAAATGTCTCAAATGCTGCTTTTCCAAAATGAGGTTAGTTAGCACCTGCAGATGGATGAAGCAATAAGTTTGAAAGTGTTGTTTTCTGGTCAGCAACTGATGTGGTTACAGCTCCTCATGAGGCCTTTGCATGAGTAGACAGCTTTGAATTTATTGCTGGGTCATGAGAACAAGAAAACAGGGGGAGGGTGAAGTCTCATATGCTTCTTAGTTTTTCCTGAGGCTAGGCAGCTGGCTTTGCAAGAACAAACTTTGAATGTATCAACGATATCAATTCAGTCTTAAAATTCAGGCTCTTTAATAACTGTGTTCTTGAAATTCTCCTCTTGACTGGTTTGCTATTTTTCTTTGTAATTAAGATTGAAGTCACTTTTCTTGGTACCTGTAGATTCTACCAGTTCTTTCCAAGGTCCTCCCACCCACCTACCTTCTGCTCACCTTGCAGTTACTTTTAAAGGGAATTCTTTAATACTCTGTTGGAAATTACAGGAATCCTTTCTATTCTACAGCAGATTAAAATGTATCTGTGATGAGAAAAAAAATGCACTCCAACAAGTGGTTGTATCAATTACACAGTTTGTTTTTTGTTAGGATACTGGAACAAGCCTAAGATTTTATCGACTTTTATAAGTAACATATAACTTTTATTAGGAGAACATTATGTCTATAAACAGAGTAATTCATCTTCTTGCATTTTCTGTCTGATGGGATTTACTATATATATATATATCTTGGTAGGACTGTAATAAATGGATGCAAAAACTTTTGCTATAGAAAGGTCCTACCTTTCTTATAACATTTACCTTGTGGACATAAGAAAAATAACGGAATAATAATTTATAATTAACAACAGTTTAACAACAATAGAATGACTAATGACTCCAGAAGACGTATATTGCAACTTATGGGCTGTAAATGAATTAGGTATCCTCAACACCCTATAACATCTTCTGGTTACTTGATGATGCAGAATAGATGTCATCCAACTGTCAAAAATAAAGCAAGTCCTATTTTCTTACTTCATGAAGAGTTGCACAGGCTATCTTGCCAAAGACCTGCCTCCTGAAGATGTGAAGAGAACTTTGGCAGCTGACCAGTGTAGAGAACTCTGAGGATCTCAAATGTGTGAGGGCTCTGACAGCAGCAGAAGATGCGCTGACATGTCTGATACTGAAATTGAAAGCAGAATTGCAATTTGAACCATATAAATCCTTCCTTATGTGCTCTCCACTATGTTGGGCTGCAATGGCAGCTAGCTTTCTGTCCAGAGGAGTCTCAAGTGGATCCGATACTGGAGATTCTGTTTTTCAGCATGTTGCATGAATATTGACTAGATATGAAGTGATATTTTTCCTTTTCATTAAAAACAGAGAAATTGACAGCTGAAAAGCAAAGGTAACAACTGCTTTGTGTGTTCTTTGGCTCTGGTGGGATTTATTTATATGAATGGATCTCTCCATGGTCTGAAAGACTACACAGTTTACACCAGGATCACCAAAAATGCGCATGATTAGAGAATCACAGAATCATAGAACCATTAAGGTTGGAAAAGACCTCCAAGATCATCTGGTCCAACTATCTCTGTACCAACAATATCACCCACTAACCCATGTCCCTAAGCAGCATGTCCAACCTTTCCTTAAAGCATGTCCAACCTTTCCTCATGCAGAGCTTTAGCATTCCTGATTTTTTTTTTTTTTTTTTTTTTTTTTTTTTTTTTTTTTGTGTGTGTGTGTGCATATGCTGGCAAATTCCTTGTACTCTCCCTGAGTTTCAGGCTACTGTGTCTTTGTGCAACATGTACCTCTCACCACATGTCTGGCCTACCAGAGGAATGAGGTCTGATCCTTGCTTAGTAGGAAAGAAGTTGTTCGTGAGCCAGACTTTTTCGTTCTGACCATTGTCAGACCACTGGTCTTGCGTGATAAATACGTAACACAGGTAAGCTGTTCCTCTCAGCCCCTCTTGGCAGTCATCATTCACTTGATGTGTGAGCCAGCTCTGAAAGACTTAGATTTGCAGCACATTGATACACAGTAGTCATCCAGAAGTGGGCAGCTCTGTCTCCTTATATTGCAGAAAGGCTCTGAAATCAGTCACCTAGCAGGGGTCAAGGATTGTGTGGAAACTTCATGTGAAGCACAAGACATAAAGATAAAAATATCTGCAGCCAAGGTGCTCCACATCAACTGCCTAGCTTAAGAGGACCCACACATAGAGAGTGCTAAACAGTGTTGGACTTCAGTGTAGAAAATTACACAATGTAGTGTAGAAAATTAAACAGTGATGTCCCAACTCAGCCTCCAGACAGACAAACAAACTCAAACCTACAACCTGGCTAGCACAGCCCAGTTAAAGAAAAGGCAAGGTCTGCAAGCCTAACAGCATGAAATACCAAAATGTTTTGAGAGCAGACTTTGCCAGTCATATGGGCCTTGCATGCCAGCTCCACCTCTGGAAGGCTGTCATTGGTGTCAAAGGAGTCCTGAAGCATTTTGTGTTTCCTAGAAGCAGCTGCAGGCTGTGGGTTTCCTTGAAGGGCTGGATTTCAGTTATGAAGTCATGCAGGCAGCTTGACAGCTTGATAGCTGGGTGGGAGAGAGAGAAAACTTCATGGTGTTTGTACAAAGCGGAGGCTGTTGGCTTGGCATCAACTCTTGTGCAGTAGTCTGTAAACCTAGTAACGTTGTTACTAGTACACACAATAAAGTGGATAAATTCTCCCATTCTCTTTACTTAAACAATTAGATGCTTTTGTGGGTGATTTCAGGGTAACAGAATGAATAACAAATTTCTCCTATTCTCCAGGTGAAGCCATCATTGCAAATGGGATTTGAGATGCTCTCCACAGACTCAACATCACAGAACAAAGTGCAAAGACATGAATGTGAGAGAACACTGGTATGGAAGAATGTTTCCTGCACCTAATCTTAGCCATGACTTTTGTATACACCTGGGCAGAGGGAAGAGTTTATAACCAGCTGATGTGGGAGATGTCAAATCAGTGCAGCTTTGCTGGAGAAATATTGGCTTATGCTGAACGAGAATCCACATTACAGTTATCTAGAATACAAAAAGCTATTCAGAAAATACCTTGCCAGGGAGAAGATAATGTGCATAATTTTGGAAAGCTTTTTGTAGATCTTTTGTTATCCTTCTGAACATATCAGTCCAAAAACCCCACAAACCTGTGCTTCTAGATATAGCTGTCCACCTACTCCATAACTGAGAGTAACAGGAGTTGTTTGTGTTTGCTGAAATACTATCACTAAGAGAAATTTTCTCTGGAGACTGATTAACCAAGATTATTGCCTAAGTTCTAAATTATTCACTTTTCCTTTGTACCCTTCTAAGATGGGCTATTGTTACAGCTGGAACATGTGTATTTGAGGCCATCATCAGCTGTACTGTGTAGCTAATACAGGTAATTACAATGAAGTGCTCTAATTTTCCTGATCAGATCAATTTTTCTTGTGAATATTAAAGCTTCTTGTTACATGTTCTGACTGGGGAGAATGGACTGTGCATAGACTAGTAAGCTGAAAAGAAGAGCTTGCACACAGAGAGATTTCAGTGCACTTGTGCTTTTGTCAGTGCATAGGTGTACATTAATTGTCTCAGCGATGCTTCACTGTGATTCAGCTTTCACCTTGGTCTGACTCCAGTGGTTGAAATGGATTTCAGTTCTTGTTACCACCAATGTAAGGGATGGAGAATCAAATCCAGCCAAATTGTTTGTTTATTTGTTTTCCAAGAATAATTTGGTGGGTAAAAGGATCCATCAGCTGCAAATTTATTGTTATTATTAAAATATTGATATTGATATTAATATTAATATTGATATTATTTGGTGTCTGTCATTGTCTGCTTCACTGTGAATATGCAGGGTTTTAGCCACTGCCCAACAAGTTTGGGGATTAGATCACAATAAAGTAGACAAATTCAATTTTATAAAAACAGACTTCATTTCCAAAGGAGCACATGCTGCTTTGTAATCAACGCAGCAACCTAATCTCTCCTGTCAGCCTCCGTGGGAATTTCTCAGTTTAGGCTTGCTGTCCCTGATGCATGAAGGCAGGACAAAACCCTGACCTAACTGTTCACTTGAACAGCACCTTGGCAGCACCTCCAGGCCTCTGCCAAGCCCAAGATCCCATGAAACAAACCCACAGTCAGGAGCAGTTGTCCTGAAGGGAGGACTTGAGCTTGAAAAGTCTTGTTTAAAGACACATGTTGGCAGACATGTCTCCAGATTGACACAGTCGATATCCTGCTTTCCAGACCATCTTGATTTAGACACAGTTAACAGGGGGGATGACAGGTTAGACCTAATCCCAATTTCTTACAGTCCCAAGGATTGTCATAACCCACCTGACAGGTAGATTCCAGCTTCCTTCCACATGCCTTCCTGACTGAACAGCATTATGTCAAGAATGTTTCACATCCGTTCCAGAGATCCCTGAAATGCTACTAGCAACAGGTAACAGCCATGCTGGCTGAAACAGCAGCAATGACAACAATAAATCCCACAGAGAAACAAAAACAAATAAACTAACAAATAAAACAAAAGACCCACTGCAATCTAGTTTTCAGACTACTGGGCAATGCTGTGCAGGTCATGAATGCTCCCAGCTACCCCAGTACAGAAGTATTTGCATGGCTAGTGATGGTGGAAACCTCAATTCACCTGGTTTATCATCAGACAACTCATGTTCTGTGTCCATATACAGCTTCCTTAGATCATATTCCGATGTACACTGACTCAGTCTTGGTTTTCAGCCAAAGCATAGTACCAAAACATAGCCCACAGTGACTGCTACCATGACCTGTCCCTTGAAGGATGCTACCTTGCCATGTAGGCAACAGGGGCCCAGAGCCCCATCATCTCTCAGTTCCCCAAAAGCCTCCTTAGTCTAAATAGCTGGGGCAGCTGTGTATCTCAGTTCCCTTGTTCGAACATCACTGTTACTAGGTTTGGCTGCTGAAGATTTTGCCTGTAAAGTGCAAGCCCTAACAAATTCTCCTGGTCTGATGCTTGTGGTTACAGAAAACACTCTCTGATAGCCACAACTTAGTGATTTCTGCTGCTCAGCCATACTATCATGATATAGAAGAAACACAAACGCACCATCAACAGATGTTCTGAAGATTGTTTCCCTCTCTCCTTTTCTTCACTCTCCTAAACCCCACCCTTCAGCCCAGGCTGCTTGTGATAGCACTCAGTGAGTGCTCCTGCACACTGCTCAGACTTTTCCCAGGAGGATCACAAGCTTCATGTTTCTCACAGAGCTACAGCCTTGCTGGTTTAACAAAAATGCTACAAGCTTTGGCACAACACTGTGAATAAACCCAGATTACTCTGCCCAGTGCTGTTAGGTCAACTCTCCTTGTGCCTCCCAGATGAGAGGCAACTTTCTGGTTCCTGTGGGTCAGCAGTACATTCCTCCTGTCCCCTCAGAGCCCTGGCTTCTGGTGACAAAAGTGTTTTCTGCAGTGACAACACTAATTGCCAACAGCTTGATTAATGCCACAAGCAGTCATCAGTATTCTCGACACTGCACTCACGGTAATGCAATACAAAAAGAATTAAATTAATATAATTGACCACTTATCCCTGCTGAAAAGAAGAAAAAAATATATGCTTGCTATTGAAAAGCAACTTTAATTTAGGTTCCCTCCTGTTCTTTCTGCTTAGAGAACTTGCATTTGAATATAAATACATACATATTTGAAATCTTGCAGCAAGAGTCTTTGGAACAAACATTGCACCACACATATAGGAACGATAATAACAACAATTTGTAGGTGACAATAAAACCAACATTATTTTACTAAAGATGAGTACACATCGCTGCTGTTATTTGAAGAATAAAAAGCTTGCTACTTGGCTTAATAGAATTACAGCTGTGATGAAAGGAATGGTAAATGAAGTTCAAAATGGATCAGCTTTTTGCCACCAAAATTACACCTGAGTCATGAATCTAGAAAGTAATTTGACACAAAAATCACACATTTAATAACAGAATAAAAACCCTACTTCTTTCAGCACTTAGCAAAAATTGTGGTAGTGACCAAGACATATACACTGGTATGTAATTCCTTGACAAAACCCTGCCTTTAGCTAATGTCTGTGCAAAACAATACAGGAAAAGGCTTCTCTTAGACCTTGCAATTTTTGTCAGACAGAAAGAGCCATCAACTTTAATCATCCCTTATTGGCACAATCTTGCCCAACAAAAAAAGCAGTGTGTCCTATGGCTCCTTCTCTGCACAACCTCTGTAATCTGCCAATCTTCTCTTTGCACAGTGACATTAATTTCCAGGTAGACTGTAGTCAGTCTTTGAACAGTGCTATGCTAGGTTTGTATTTGCTGCTGAACTCTACCCTTTCCATGACAATTCAGAGCTCATCAGAGGACAGCTGATAGACAAGTCACACAAGCCATCACTGCTGGAGTTACAGGCTGCCATTTTGCAGCTTATTCATCTTAACTAGAAAGTGCCTGACAAAGGGCAGAGTCCCTGCTGCAGGGAACAGACCAGCTAGTCCAGGACTGTGCAGGTAGGAGAAAAATGCCTTTTCCACACCCACATAACCATTACCTCTTCTCCTGGTTCAGAGAAGGGCCTGCTGTCAGCACAGTCCAGCAGGCAGGCTCTGATGCTGCCCCTACATGCTGCAGGTGACAGGCCCATGCACTGTGGAGCACCAGGAAGAGTTTCTGCCATACAGAGACTGAATGCAAACTCTGCCCAATGACAGATTCATTTCCAGAGCACACACAACTTGGGAAAGGACACAGCAGCGTACTGGTATCCATTTGTCATGGCCATGTCACTGGCTCCTCTGAGGCATTTGGGGGCTCAAAGGATGTGATAACAGCAACCAGAAGAGAAGGCATTGAAACAATCTATTTATTTTTATTTTTATGTTTATTTTTATGTTTATTTTATTTTTATTTATTTTTTATTTTTATTTATTTTTATTTTTTCTACTGGCCCAGGGATGTGTCATTACTTACGGAGTGTAGTCTTTGCTGTCACGAATGCCAAAGGGGCAGTTACAAAGGAGGAGGCACTGGATTTTGCTAGAAGCATAGTTAAAAGGGCCTTTCACTCTCATACTGCTTAGAAAAGCTTGCTGATACTCCTTACAAGGATGTGTGGCATTGGAGCTGACCCACTGTAAAATACCCATTTAGAGTCATGGTAAAACCTGGGTGGCAGCTTTTGGGATTCTGGCAGAAGAAGGGACAGATTTTGTTGCAGATGAAACATTGGATCCAAAACCACATTGCCAGCTTCCTCCTCCCGATCAAGGAGTGAGTTGTCTTCATTCTAGATCTGGGAAGATGGCTTGTCTTGCCTCCTTTCCTACGTTTCATTTTGCTGGCACTCTGAAACCCACTTGTGCCCAGCATTTCAGTCCCCTCATCCTGACTCGTAAGCTTGCAGCCCATTTGGCTGTGTTCTTCTCACACCTATTCTTCACTGAGGTGCATCTGGGGAGTGTCTGACAAAACCACTTACTGAGGCAGGTCTTTGTAAACAAGGAGATTAAATGAAACAAAAGCTCCCAGATCAAAATATTTCTCCTTCCCCTGTCGTGAAACTCCTCTCTTGTCTTGTTTGATTTTCTTTTCTTGAGAGTAAAAAGGGGGATATAGCTTAACGGAGACAGGCAGGCAGGCAAACAATAATGTTCTTATTAAAAATTAGAGGTTTTTTTGATAGTGAAGTGTTTGATACTCAGAAGAACTAATACCATGAACTGCTTAAAACATATGCAGCAATTATTCACTGTGCACAAATCAATGTGGAGCAAACAGGCATTTTTGAATGACATGTATATTCTCAACAACTTTATTCAAACGTGCTGATAGGAGCCATCCCAGACCTCTCTGTCTTCCATGAACACTTGGGTACTGGTGTTGCATTCCCCATGCAGTAAGTGACCTGCCCCCATACATGACCAGAGGAGTGTTGTAGTATCTAGCTGACCACCATAAAGTACTGCTGCCTAGCAGTATTGGCTCAGCTGCTGTATCATCTCCAGAGCTCTGAACTCTCTCTCTGGGGGCTACTCAGAAAATGCCTGAAAATGGCTGTCCTAGTACAACAACGCCGTTCTTGCTTTCTTTGTAAAAGGATGGAGAAAAGGGCATCATCAAAAGCAGCAGTATATTGAATTTTTCATGTTCTCCTTCCTGATGTAACCTATTCCCCATTGTATCTGGATGCTAGGGAGAGTTTTCAGAATGTTCCTTAATACAACATTGATCTTTTAGCATATGTGCAGAGAAGGAATAGAGTTTCCACAATAGCTAATGTATTTTTTTTTCGACTATAAAGAGTATAGAAAGTATTCATGTTGGACAGAATTTCCTGGTGTGAAGTGAAATGGATTGTGATGGGCATTTCTGAGTATCTGACTGCAGAAAACCAGCTGTCATCGCTGAGATAATTTTGACATTAGTTAAACTTAAAAGAAGACAATGCAAAGCCATCTGGCTTACTTGACTACAGCCTACGAGCAATGGGGGAAAAGTTTAGGCAAGAAGAAAGACACTTCTGAGATCTTTTCAACTAAGGAAAATTTTTCATTTATTGTTTGCTTTGGTAGGACAGAGGAGAAATGCTCATCAGCATACAAACACAACGAGAAGCTAGAATGCAGTAAACACTCCACTATCAAGAGGGTTATTTGTGCCACCTTGACTGTTGATGTCCATGGATTTGTGCTGCTGATAGCAACCGAGGACCTTATTCAATATCCCACTAGAAGTTCTCAGGTCTCTCACCAGGAATGCTGCTGAGCGTGCCCACTTCAAGTGGCAGAGGTGTGCTATCAACTTCAAGGAGAAAGCAGCTTACATTAGCAAGATATTTAGGTTTGAAAAAATAATGTTTTTATTTCTAGTGGTTTTTATTTATTTTTATTTTTATTTATTTTTATTGCAACGTGTACGTGAAAATCCTCAGGGTCAGACTGCTGGGTCTCAAGGACAAAAATTGGTAGATGTAAATAAATACCTCTCTAAGTTCATGTATTTTTGTTAAAAACATGACTTTTCTTCATGTAGATTTTAGTAGTAGCCATCTGAGAAAAGAGTTTTTTTTCCCTTTTGCTTATTATTATCAACCTAGCCTCTCCAGCATCCTTCCTCAATCCCATGGAGAACAATAAGTCCTACTCTAGAGAACCCAGGCTTCACAGATGCTGATTCCAGCTTACTCTAGACTGAACTTCTTAGTTGGTTCACTGCAAATGGCATCTGGGTTTGTCACACTTTTTTCATTTCTGTTGTACTGTGGTGATGTGTGAGGGATCTAGAGTCAGCTGATCTGATTCTGCCATTGCCTGCCTGGGCTAGCTGTATCTCTGTCAAAAGAAAGATGGCAGTATCTGACTAGGAGCAGGTTTGGGATGACTTTGAGCATTCCCTACAGTAGCAGTTTAAGTACTTGTATCTTCGTATCTTGTGTATTTAGGTATCATATGAGAAGATGCAGCAGTGACATATTTTCACCCAACATATATCTTCAGGATTCGGGCTGAGCACTTGAAAATAAAATGCAAACAGAAAGAACCTCTACCTGCTCACACACTTCACTGCAGGCAGCTGGAATTTGGTGTAGTCTGCTGATGTTGTGTCCAAAGTGCACAAAAATAATTTAGGTCTACCAGTTAAGGTGGAGAGACTAAGTCTGCCCAGGCCCTCATGTCCTTTGACACAGCAATTACTGTTTTGACAAATCCTTTTCCACCCACTAATCCTGCTCAAATTCAGATACAAATGCTCTTTCTACAGCTCCACAGAGCTGTAGCTCTAATAGTTTGGTGTAGAACAGCACAGCTCTTGTATTGTGATGGGAGATAAAGAATCAGTGGCTGAAACCCAGCCAGCCTGGACTTGTCTTTTTGTATCCTGACAGAGAAGAGCGGTGAAAGCGTAAGGCTATGTGGATGGTACTGGTAATCTGCTGTTCTTCAGGACAGATGACTGCCAGTCATGGTGGATAAGGGCCTGGTCTCTGCTGCTCTACGGGATACTATTTGCAGCACAGCAAGCTGAAAAGCTAGCAGCTGGCTGCTGAGGGAATGGGTGGAAGCTTTAAAAAAAAAAAAAAAAAAAAAAAAAACACTAAAAAATGCATCTCTCTTTCTTCCTGCAGTTGAGTGCTGCAGACCAGATGTCTCAAAGTGATGCTGTGAAGATGCTGATGGTGAAAGACTTTCCAAGATCTGCGGTGTAAAGGTGTCAGTCTATGAAAAGATCATACTCACGTAACAGGGTAAAGTATTCACATAATTATCGGTCTCGGGGAAGTCTTCATAAGAAATCTTTAATTTCCTCCCTTCTTCGTCTATCCTCATTAACTGTTACCAGGACACACAAGAGACTGGTAGCAGAATAGAGAAAGCACTACTGATACCAAACGATTCCCTAAGCTGTGAGTCCCACATAAGTGGAGGAGACCTTTCCGTGCAGAATAGATCAATCAGCGCAAAGAGAGATACTGTATCAGAATCTCCTATGGCTACAGATAAACACTCTGCAACACTGTCCACCTCTGTAGCAAGGACACAGAAAGCTGCAGTATTAAGAGTATTAAGATGCAAATTTCAGTGATTATACTCATGGAAAAAAAAAAAAAAGAAAGAAAAAAAAATAAAATAGTATGGAGAAAGATTGCCTGTGCAGGTGCAGGTGGCTAGATTCAGATGGCCGAGTTTAGGCTGACTACAGGACAATTCCATCCAGGTTCTGTCAGAAGGCAGGTTCCTATTTCTGTGCAGGTGAGAAGGGAGGCACTGAGGAAGCAGCTTAACACAACAGTGAGTTGTGTGCTTCAGTTGTGAGTGGTATTGACAGCCACGAATTACCGCCTGCTGTGTTAGTCATCTAGAGAAGGGGCATCTACAAATGGCATCAGGTCTTCCTAAGCAAGACATCCCAGCCAGTCTAAGACATCCCTGTCTCCTGTTAAATCTAGGTAGGTCCGTTGCTGATTACAGCAAGCTACCAGCAGAGGGAGAGGGGCACTTGCTCTTTCTTTCTCCCTTCCTCAGCAGTGATGCTGAGAGCACGCTGTCGGGACCCACTTTACAGTCCCCTGCCTGGAACAGGTTGCCTCTCCACCCTGAGGGTCTTAGCCTTGGCCAGTGTGAGACAGAGGTGGAACCGGTGTTGGAGAGTGTGTTTCTTCCTCCTTTCTTTCAGAGAGCAACAGAGGAACAGAAAATAATTTGGTCTAGAATCATTTGCTCTCCTGCTGCAAAAGTTCATCTGTGACTCATCCAGCTGTCAGGACTGGTAGGAGCCCATCCCAGCCCCTTCTCATTCTGCCGGGTCGGAAGTCTTGTCTGAGAGTTGCCCCATACTTTCACCGACATACCATATCACCTGTGTAACATAAAAATCCTGATGGAAGGTGTAGTGTGTTCAATGATCTGTTTTCTTTCTGCTCTGTGGCTGACAGGGAAAGAACTTTCCTTAGAGAGGAGGACTGTAAGAAAATTGGTGAACCCTCTTTTTCATTTGAATATCCATAATCCAGAGTTCCCTGCAACCTCTGTAAATATGAATACGTGCCTGCAAACCCTGAAATATTGATTGCAGGCTTAGATGAGTCTGCAGGATTTTCTCAAGTCTGGCACTTGTTCAAGATTATCTTTGGGCTTGGCACCCACCCAGGTAGACGTGTTTAGTAGATATAGTTGCTTGCAAGGCTGCAGCACAAGCTGTTACATAAAGCCAATAAAACTAGCGTGCAAGGAAGTTGAGTGTGCCAGCTCCAATAAGGGTGTTGCAGTTAACATGCTGTCAGCATTGCCTTCTTCGCATGGGATCTTCCCAGCAGCTTCTCCACTGAGGCCCATGGATCTTTGCTGCTGTCAGGAGAAGTAAGAGCATGGATTAACTGTTTAAAACCCTTTCTCCAGGAACTCATCTGTGCCTAAAGCACAGGGAAGAAACTAGCTGAGAAGCTTCATTTTTAGCTGAGGTGTTGTATGGTGTTTCACAAGGCACAGTACAAGGCTGCTGCTTTGCCTATTTTCTCATTCCTGTATCCAGAGGAACTGTGCAGAATTCAAAACAATAGTGTAATTTCTGCTCTTATGTAAAATGTATACCACCTCCTTAAACACATGGCTGAAAGCCTGTATGGAAGGATTTGCCTCGCCACACCTTACTTCTTGGTCCTCCCTCATATTACACAAGTACACAATCTCCTTGCATCACTCCTTCCATCCTGATCTTACTGTGACATCTGCTTTTGCCATGTAAAATTTCTTTGATCCCATCGGAAACATGGTGGTTCTTTATCCCAGTAGACATCTGCTGAGATTTTAGTTAGCATATGACTCTTATGGCTTTTCCTTAACCACAGAACAAAATCAGATCTTGATCCTGAACAACATCCTGCCACTTGCATAATACAGATTTAAATCTATTTTTAAAAAATTGGGGAGAAAACAGATTTTTTTGGCAAAGTCTGATGCAATTTTATAATGTCGCATACTTGGCAAGTGTGATTGTGTTGCTATAGTTATCTTAGATTATGACCAGGATGAATTTTTTACTCAAAGCTAATTTAGAACTCATCTGGCTCAAAAGCACCTTATCTACTTGTCTAAGCCCTGGAAGAGTCACTTGCATCACCAAAAAGCTTGAGTTTATCAAAGGAGCCTTAGCACCAGTCACTAGCCAGTGCTTAGCAGAGACCTCAGTGATTGCAGTCTGCATTTGCTCTTGTCAGAGCATCCTTTGCAGCATCCCTGACATCAGGGAAACCCCTGCGTGAAGGTGGGATTGGCCAGCAGAGATGCCCTCTCCTTTATTTCACCTAATACCTCCCCCTCTATCTCAGCCGAAGGGCCACCTCTGATGTCCAACTTTGTGAATGCTTTTCTCCTCTGTGAACCAAAGAAATGGACAGAAGGCAGGAGTGCAGCCTTTCATAGGCATGTGCATCAGAAGTTGACACCTGGTGATGGGGAGTCAGTATTTCCTATTTGCTTTGACAGGTTCTGAGCTAGGAAAAAAAAAAAAAAAAGAAAGAAAGAAAGAAAGAAAAAAAGAAAGAAAGAAAGAGAATTAAACTCCACAGATCTAACAGATCCTTAGTTATTTCCCAGAGCAAGCTGTGGAGCAAGAAGTGGGAAGTGCATGACTGAAAAACTTGCCTTAGGCTGGAAATTCAGACCAAAGCTAGGAACTAGATGGAGACTTCTTTGGAAGCGAGGTGCTGCAATCACTCAAAAGCCTTCTTTGGTAAAGAGTTGTATCTACAGAGGAAATTTTTACCTGAGGCCATCGTCTCTCAAGGCCGAGTCTGCAGCTTTAGACAATAGTGTACACTTGCTCAACTGCTGAGTACATTATTTATGTAATAAGGATGTGAATCAGCATATTTAAATATAGAAGATCTATTCCAGCCTCACCTTACAGAGGCTGTGCTTTCACTTAATTCTGTAGCAAAGTCTTTGTAGTTCATTGGTCGGCAGTTGACTAAGGCAGAGCAGCTCTGTTTTTTAGCAGCCTTTAGTGTTACATAACTCCTTTGCATTGTTATGGAATCACTGTAGTTATCAAGAGAATACATTTTAGGAGGCGTCAGCCTTTGAAGTCAGACTGACTGCAACGTTTGCCTGTTTGGAGGAGATGAGAGGATACTGGAGTGTTCTGTGAAGTGTGTGAGCCCAGACAGGGCACAAGCTGGAGTCTGTTCGGGTTAATGGACAGGCTTTCTGCTGAGTTTCCACAATATTTGCCACAGCACGTGAAGACTAGGAGAAAAGCTGAAAGATGACAGCACTGGAAAATCACCATTTGGCCTCCCAATCCTGTCCTTGTCAGAACAACAAAAGAGATTTTTCCTTCCTTCAGTTCCTCCCCAGCATCTTTATTGCAACTTTATTCCCCATAAGCTAGTTTGGGAATGCAATAGGCTAGAACCCAGCAGGCAGAGCCTTTCCATCTGTCCTTCTATGTGTCAGAACAGCAGGGGCCAACAGTCCAGAGAGGCTGGTGTGCCTCTGGAGACAAGTCTCATGAATATGACAGTATTCTCTCAACTGAATGCCACTGTGCTCCAGACTGATTACAGCAATATAAGAAATCCAGGCAATTTCAGTAACTGCAGATAACACTGTAGGGGATATACAGGATTAGGGAGAAAGAACTGCTTCAAAAGTGGCAGCAGCACTGAGACAATTGGCCTTTGTGGGCTCCAAGAAAAGAGGGAAGGTGCAGTGTACCAAACTGCCCCCCATACTTAATGAGCCATAACTAAAAGAGAGAGGGAGCTTTTGCAATGTGCATGGCATTAATCACTACTTACAAGATGATGCTGGGCTGACTGGATTTGTTATCTCATGGTCTCTATTTATATGTCTTTTGAATCAGAAATATTTTACTATGTTTTGATTGGAGCTGACAGGTTTTTCTGCCCTCATGACCAACAATAGCTGTTTTAGTGGTGGATTTTTTCTTATTATATTGTATTTCCCTGTTTTTCCTGTTTTTCCAATGTGAAAAATCTGTCATAAAAGTGTTTTAAAACCTCTTAACCCTCCCATCCCAGCAAAAGGGAATTGACTACCTAAAAAGACTGTGAGTTTCGGTGGCTAAATATGAAAATACCAGTACTCCTGTTCAGGGGTTAACCAGTTCTGGCAATGCCATATTCCATCCCTGAAGGTCCTCCAGTACCAAGTTCTTGACTTGGATTTGCTCTCAAAAGGTAAGACTTAAGCTCACTCAGGATCCTTCAACCAAGGCTTCACTTGAGAAGCTGGATCCTATGGATATTCATCCTGTGCCTTCAGCATGTAACCAGGGGAAACGGAGCTGCCTTACTCCAGTGGTCAGGGCTGAGCTGCTATGCAGGAGATAGATCCCAGTGTTTTCCAAACTGGAATGGACCTTTCTCTCCCACCTGATTGCCCTAACCCTTGGGCTGTGGCCTCAAACATACTTGATTCTTTAGACATGGTCTGGAAAGCCAGGTTGCTAGTAGGCTGTCTTACTGCTTGACTGTGGAAACGCAGTTGCTTCACCCATCTCTTATGGTTAAAGTATCCAAGTCCATTATACCACGTGAAAACCTGTGAGCAGGAACGTCCGTGTGTGGTCTGCCACGTGTCCCACAGCCTGTCACTCAGCATTGGCTTCCCAGTCAGATTCTGGTTTTGGGTGCTGCTTTAGCCCTGTTAGAGTTTGCTGGTGGAAAGGTCACTGATGGCTTTGTAAACTCTAAGGCAGACAGGAGACCCAAGCCCTCATTACTCATCCCCTGGGATAGCAGAAGTTGGAATAGAGAGTGCTGGTTTTGCAAGAAAGAGTTTTGTTTTTTATCTTGCTATGTGTAGGGACCATCTGCATCAATGAATTAGGGTCCCCTGTCATGTGGGATAAGGACAGGAGTGAGAATATTTCAGGTCTTCTCTTATTAATTGTAGGCAATTATTTTGTGTCTGGGTCCCCCTTATCCCACCGTGAGGCCCTTGTCTCCTTTCATGAGAGTGGTATCCAGATGGTACCATTGGCGTTGACTTCTTGGGAGCTGCATTATCAAAAAGTCCTGAGGGAAGTCTCAAATACAGGGGCTGGCAGATGTTGCTGTCTTGCCTGGTGTTGCCCATTTCAAGATTCCTGCTAGAGGATTCTGTGGCTTCCTTTTATCCCATGGAAATGAAGAAAGGCTGAGCAGGTTGGTGCACACCCACATCTTGGTATGGAGGAGGGAACGTGCACACCTTAACAGGATGTTGGACAGGTCTCTAGCTGTTCAGAGACTGCCTTTTGACATGGGAGTGCAGGCACTCAAAAAACAATTTTAAGCCACTGGGGTTGTGCTTCAGATGGGATCACACTTATATTTACAGTGCCATTAATGCTGCACACTGAGACCATCTTTTCCGACCCAAATACTTTCTTCTTACTCTTCTCTGGCTACATTCTCTCCCCCAGGCAAAACCTCCTGGCAACAGCTTTGTCCTGTTTAACTGTTTTGCAGGGTATGTCATGATGTTATTAATTCTGCTTAATTCTGTGCATGCCTGCATGCCGGTTATGGTGTTGGAAAGGTCATTTTGACAATCTGGGACTTTGCAATGGATAAAATGCAGATACTTCTAGAAAAAAGACATAAGTTTGTGGAGAAACAGCATAGAAAATGATGTGAGTGTGAATCAGATGCCTAAACAAATGAAGAAATAAAAAAAAACCTACTGACTCACCCGGTCGTCTGGGTAGACCTGGAGATGATATGATAGGCTCATAAGAAAGAAGCCTGAGAATTCCCAGGTTTCACTGAGAGTTTCCTCCTCAGAAGAACCAGAGATGAACATGACCGCATTGTTGCAGCTTAGGCCCACCCATATGTCTAGTGCCTGTCTTTTTTTTTTTTTTTTAAACCTACCTGCTCCCTTGTTTGTCCCTTTCTCATTGCTTTTGGAAATCCATCTTGAAAGTCAGAAAGGATGTTGTGAACTGGAATACAACAATCAAAGGCTTTTTTTTTTTTTTTTTTTTTTTTTTTTTTTTTTTTTTTTTTTTTTTTTCTGCAAGTACAAGTCACATGTGAATATAAATAAAACCAGACCTGTTTCTCAAATTACAACAATTTGATGCTTAAGCAGGACTTTTTTTTTTTTTTTTTTTTTTTCTTTGTGAATTGAGAGAACAAAAAGTGGTGATATTTACTATATAGCTACTAGATGACAAAAGCTGTGTGATTTGGCTAATAAGACATAACCATTCCGTGTGGCTTGTGCAGCTCTACACATTTTTCCATCTCCAGTAATACTCAGTTGGCTTCCACACAGCGCAGATAAGCCTTAGAATCAATACATGTGTGGCATACTCTTGCACAGAGACAGATGACTTTTCTTTTTTTGTCTTGTACAACAGCCAGAGCAGTTCAGTTCCCAGGTGACTATAAGGACAATAAGATGTTTAAGGTGCATAGTATATTCTTCTTCCTGTGTTCGTACTAGAGCCAATCTATTGGCCAGCCAGGTATATTTCTTGGAAACAAGACCATAGTATGAACTGAGCCTTCATCTTAGGGACTGTGGAAGACCTGATATCTCATGCCAGCTCCCACGAACCATTTACAACAATTCTACAAATAATGGCACATGGATACACTTGCCATTTTGTCTCCAGAATGGTCGCTGCTCTTTTTGTGAAGGCAAAATCTCGTGCTTTAACCTACAACCATTTACTATGAATCTTCTTCACTTGAAATCTCTTCTCAGCGTAACTCAGGCTCTAATCATAATTTATAATGTGAACAGCTTGTAAACCTGGAACTTGATCTGGCTGAATGTTCAGAGTTTATTATGCCTTCAAGATTCAGGCTGTTTCTGGTTTTGAGATTGTCAGGAAGGATGAATGCTCCCCATACAATAAAACAGTAGTGCCTACTGCAGTACCTAAACAAAAGACACCTGCTGAGAGCTTTGCTTTGTGATCTGTTCTACATATTTACAACCAAGTGTGGACCTCATTGCAATGTTTCAGAATTGTACATGGAATAGTTTTCTTATTTGTTGGCTTTTGGAATTTTGGACACTAACTCAGCATAAAAAGCTGCTTATGAAATATCATCTCTGAGTCTGCACCAAAGGGACAGAGAAGAACGACAAGCATCCCATCTTATGATTAACAAAATTAAGGCATTAATTGCAAATAAACACATTCTTTCTTCATGACCTAGTGTGGAAAATCTTGCAAGTTATCCCAAATGCATAAGCTTCCTTACAGAAACTACCAAGCTGATAATGCCATTGATTTCAATCTGGTTTTATCTCCATTAGTGTGTTCATTAGCATAGGAGTGTTTCATGTATAGTTATAGGTACATTTAACAGAATTCATACTCCAGAACTCACTGGAGGGGTAAAGAAATAATTAAGTCTTGTATAATGTATAAGGATACTGTTAGCTTTTTTAGTTCAACTAAAAAAGCAACTGTGTTACATTCTATATTTCCACAGTTAATATGCATATCCTAGAGCATTTAAAGGAGTAAGTTCAGCAGAAGCATGACTATTTTGTACTTGTACTGTTCCTTTACTTAATTTATAATGCTGAAATTGTTTGTCTATGAATAAAGCTTGGCTATTTATGGATATATTAGAAAATCAAGATAATAAATGTTGATGGCTTCATGAAGTAATCAATTTGAAGGTGTGGTAGGTTGACCTTGACTGTCTGCCAGATGCCCATCCAGGTGGTTTCTCACTCTTCCTCCTCAACAGGACAGGGAGAGAAATTATGATTAAATGCCTCCTGGGTCAAGATAAAGACAGAAATCACTGAATTGGTTAACCAGTGGATTATTTGTGCAGTGGATATTTTGAAAAGTAAACCTGTAGGATTTTCCTTCTCTTTTTGTTATTTATCTATTTATTTGTTTATTTTAATTAACATATTGATTAATTCAAGGACATATGGACAGAACTTATATTCTCTTGCATGCATATCTTAAGTAAATGGTGAAATATTACAGTTTTTGCTGAAAACAGGAGCTGGGTTTTCCTGTGTTCAGCACACTGAATGTGCTTTCCAATTGCTTTTTTGGAATCCTACCAGTTTCACACAGACAAGGTGGCAGAACTCCAGTATGTAATGTTTAAATTGGAGGGACAAGCAGTCCAAATATATGTATGCCATGGAAGGAAGCAACGGTGCCTATGCTTTGGACAATCAGAAAATCAGGGCTCTAATATATGCTGTAGAGTGCATGCAATTTACATGTATCCTACAATTAGTGAGCTGTTGCATTAAAGCTCAGAGGTTTTGGCCACCTGAGATGTGAATTACATTGTTACTATCCCAGCAAAGAGCCTTAGAAAGGTGATAGCAAAAGCTTTACAATCCTAAAGTCAGGAAAACAATATTTGCACCATGAGGCATTCAGAGAATAAGTGGTTTTTCAAGGTCATCCTAAAAGTTTGAGTTAGATACAGAGATTGTAGCCAGTTCAACAGACTGAATTTCAGTGCCCCTGTCCAAGCTCTTGACCAGCTTACTAAGTTCAATCAAGCCAAAGTCACTGCTCCCATGCAGCCTCTTCAGCCATACTCCACTCATGAACTGTTGGTCTGTGGAGAGGACAAGTGGTAGAGCTCTACCAGCTCTCACCTGTGAGGCCGCTGGCCTGAGAGAGTTTTCCTGGTGTTCTTCCTGAACAGTAGAGCTACTGCTTTTGTTAACCTTCATTACTGCTCGTTGTTGTTAGCCAGTAGCCACACTTGCCAGCTGATCACCCCACTTACTTTTCTCTGCTAGGTCCCAATAACACTCTCTTCATAGAATGCAGCTCCCCAGCTGGACTGCAGTGATGCAGAGGACTCTCACATGCTTCTAACAGTAATAGACTTCTCCAGCAAAAGTCCAAAAGCTGCCAGAAACGTAGGACTGAGGTGGCTTCTCTCTGTGAAGACATCTGGGCAGGGCTGGGTGCCCAGATTTCTTTCAATGTAATAATGACTTTGATAGAGTTCCTCTGACTCTGTGTCATATAGAGTTCCTCTGACTCATATATATATTTATTATTATTATTATTATTATTAATCACACACAAAGATTGGAGATTAGACCTGCTTATGCTTGTCCTTTAGGTCCTGTCATTCAGTCACTCTCCAGAAGCTGGCAGAATGTTTGTTCATGCCTTTCAGCCTGTGATGCACTCAAGAAGAAGAGGGCCTCCACACTCAAGGCTCAGGCTGTCAGGCTGACATCAGGAGGACAAAATCAGCAGCTGCAATGAGCAGGTTTCCATAGTTTGCACACTGCAAGCTATGCAGGTGAGTTTAGGGTGCTTGCAAGATGAACATGAGCTCAGGATCTATCTGGCACATATCTATCTGGCAGGTATTCGTGTTCAGTGTGGGAGGATAGACCATGCATTGAGGACCTGAAAAACAAGTTCTTTGTCTCAGTTAATAGAAACACTGCACCTTGAAATTCAAAACAAACAAATCAAACAAAAACAAACAAACAAGGAAACAAAACACACACACACACACTGAACCTTCACCTTCTTGGTATCTGGGAGTAGCATTAGTTCAATCACATGACTGATAGTTATTCATTTTATAACAAGAAAAAATGCAGTTGCTTGTTTTACAGATAAGGCCAGTGAATAAAATAATTCAAGTAGGTGTTTAAGTTCTTCTCTAATAGTTAAGTCCTTATAACAGAAATGGTTGAGAACTGTATAAGCTGGACCTTTAATCCTATTTATAACGACTGCATGTCAGGACATTAAGCATCCACGTTTAAAAACTGTTTTTATTTTCTACAAGAAGGACATCGAGGTGCTTGAGCGGGTGCAGAGAAGGGTGATGAAGCTGGTGAGGAGCCTGGAGAACAAGTCCTGTGAGGAGCGGCTGAGGGAGCTGGGCTTGTTCAGCCTGGAGAAGAGGAGGCTCAGGGGCGACCTTATCGCTCTCTATAGGTACCTCAAGGGAGGCTGTAGCGAGGTGGGGGTTGGTCTGTTCTCCCACGTGCCTGGTGACAGGACGAGGGGGAATGGGCTTAAGTTGAGTCAGGGGAGTTTTAGGTTAGATGTTAGGAAGAACTTGTTCACTGAAAGGGTTGTGAGGCATTGGAACAGGCTGCCCAGGGAAGTGGTGGAGTCACCATCCCTGGAAGTCTTCAAAAGACGTTTAGATGTAGAGCTTAGGGATATGGTTTAGTGGGGACTGCTAGTGTTAGGTCAGAGGTTGGACTCGATGATCTTGAGGTCTCTTCCAACCTAGAAATTCTGTGATTCAATAATGAATGTTGTTTGTGCCTCTCAAGCACCTCAACAGCAACTCTCAAGGCACTTCCCAAACTGCAGCAGAATATCCCCCATTTTACTAGTTGGGAACTAATGTGGTAATTAGATGAATCACTGCCTTGTTAAGAGCAGTTCTGCCCACTGCACAGAGCTACATGGAAAACTGGGGTATTGGTGAAGTGTGAGAGCATGTGAACCCAGAATTGAAAATAAACTGTCTCCCAGGGAAAAAAAAAGAATTAATAATAAAAAAAAAACTGCAGCTTACGTCCAGATTTTTGGAAGCAGATAATATTTCTGGAAGTGAAGTCACTGCAAGAAAAAAAAATTGCCCAGAATGTAGTTATCTTAGATTGACTTTAGAAAATGAAACATATGAGCAATCAGGTGTAATGGTGTAGGAAGGAACTAATATTTAATAGTAATATCCTTCTATTGACTATGAATTTTCAGCCCTTGGGAATGTAGCTTATGTACCCCAATTGGAGTACAGTCTGATGCATGCTTCCAATATCATTTGTGCTACCTGCTTTAATAATAGGTTCTACATTATTTAAACTCACAAGAATTTTCTCTGCAGAATGAAGACAAACTATCTTCTCCTTTTGCAGGTAAGCCGAAGACACGAGATCTGTTTCCACAAGGCCCTGCACTTTATCTGCTAGTTGAGCTGGTATAGTACTGGTGTATTGTTGGCACACACAAATGGACATGTAGAGGGAAGGGGAGAAGCAGCTTTGGATATGTCTCTTTTCCAGAGGAAGCTTGGAGGTACTTTGCTCTGTCTGTATAAAGAGCACAATGCATGAAACCAAGACCTACAGAGACAATGGAGGCCTCATGCTCATCTTGGAGAGGTAACACCTTTTCTAATCTTTCTGTGTTTGCCCAAGGGGTTTGGTTTTGCTCTTCTTTTACATCCATTCTGTCCATCAGCTGGTATTTTCCTATCTCATATCTCCTGCAAGCTGTTCATAGAATCACAGAATGTCTCTCATAGGATATCTCAGTGTTTGCTGAGGCAAGGTACAAAGTGTGTTCTGGGTTGCTTAGCTTAGAAAGTTGAAACAAAGTGCTCACCCTGAGTTGCCTATAACTGTTAAGTCCTACGGAGTATGGGTAATACCACCTGCCCACCAAGGCATGATGAGTCCCAGGAAGTATCTGTGTCCCACGAGGGAGAGTAGAGACATGGAGGACCTGAAAAAATAGTTATTTGTCTCAGATGATAGAAACACTGCACGGTGAAATTTAAAAACAAAACAAAACAAACAAACAAAGAACACACAAAAAAATGGAGAACTTGTCACCCTTCTCAAATGAGGTATGCCCAGGGGAGACCACTTCCTTCCACAAAGCAACTTCCACCCAGATTCTCAAGCTTGGTAGCACAAGCTGCCTTTTGCAAGGCAGGTTGAGCACTGTACAGTCTTTAAGAACATCCCACAGCTGTGACTGGTCTTTCTCACCATTTCAGAGTGGGGAAGGAATTTGACCACTGCTTGTTCTTGTGTCACTCTGAAGTGAAAGGGGGATATAGAGGATAACTAGAAACATCTCTACCCACAGAGATTTTTCCTGCTTAAAACTGCAAGCTGGATAGATTCTCAGAGGGTTTAGTTGCTTTCTTTCCGGAAAATGTCGTTCTGATTTTTCTTGAAAGTTCAGCTCTGGAATTCAGGGCCTATTATGAAGTAAGGGCAAGGCTCTTAAGCAAAATAAGGACAGGATTTTTTATGTCCTCTTTGGAGAAGGTGCTTTAAGTCAGCTAGTTTCAAACCAATTGCTTTAAAGCTATTTCCTAAGACAACTAGGTTTCTGTATGCAGTCTGGTTGACAACATTTGGAAATGAAGTAAAGGACTCCATGTGGAAGTCCATGCCATTCTCACTGCAAGAGGTTTGGAAAAGGAGATAATGAAGAGCTGAGCAGGAATGGTCTGAAGTCTGGCAAGTCAAGGGCATCTGAAAAACATTTCTTCAGAAATAAATTAAGGCAGAATGTGAAAGAGCCCCTTCAGTGTTAATTGTAGTTAATGATAGCAGATAGTGGGGCCTTTTCCTAGTTCATATCCCACTGGAATATAACAAACATGGTTGTCAGAGTGACTGAAGGAAATATGAGCAGGTTGGTAGTAAGTCAGTTCCATAGCTCTTTTGCCTCACATCCTAGCACACAGTGCACTGGCAATGAAGGCAAAGAGAAGGGTGTTGCTATCAGCAAGTGTCCTGCACAATGCACAACAGTGTTATTTATCAGCAAGCAGCAGCTTGACTTTGAAATGTGACAGCCTCTTAAGGTCTGCCCAGGGCTTTCAGGACAGATGAAGCAGGAACTCTAAATGCCCACTATAAAGGACCCATTGAGAAGAAAAACATAAAAACAGAAACAAAACCAAAACAAACAACAAACAAACTAACTAACAAAACAAAAAAACCCTCTTCTGAACTGAATGCTGTCTCGCCCTGACAGCAGTCTCACTTCAGATGTTGGAGAGCCTGGACATCACTCTGGCAGCATCCTATAATTTCCTTATATTTTTTCCTTATATTTTCCTTATATTTTTTCCTTATATTTTATACTTGATCAAAATTAAGTAATAAAATGAAAGCAGGTAGAAACAAACTGGCCACTCTGCCAGCTCTACTTGAACAACAGGATGTGTTTTTATTCCTATTCCTGGGCTTTCTGCCTTGCCAAAATACTTATTGTCATTTGAATTCAGGTGTCTTTTATAAGTTTTGAGGTAGGAAAATGTAACAGCCAGATAAGCGATGCAACTTTGTTGGGAAAATACATCTTGCTCGTTGGTAATGTTCTTGTGATTCGAGTAATCAGGATCAGTATGTTTGTGACCTTTGGACTGTTGGTCAACAGAATGTGGTCTACAAGTAACTGCAAGACTTCAACTATCATAGAGTAGACTCATAGCATGGTTTGGGTTGGAAGGGAAATTTAAGATCCTCCAGTATGAACTCCCATGCTATCTTCCATTAGACCAGGTTGCCCAAAGCCCCATCCAACCTGGCCTTAAACACCTCCAGGGATGGGGCATCCACAGCTTCTCTGGGCAACTTGTTCTAGTGCCTCACCACCCTCATAGTAAAGAAATTCTTCTTCAAGTCTAATCTAAATCTAACCTCTTTTATTTTAAAACTGTTATTTTTTATCCTATCACTACCCTCACTGATTAATTCCCTAAGGAAGACAGATTTTTAATTGCCCAGTCTGCTTTTTTCCTCTTGAAAACTTGGTCTGCCATTCAGTTTCTACTGAATTTAACATAGAGAGAAACAAGTATTTCTAGTCAACTTTTGCAAAAATTGACACCAGATTTGGAGAGAAAGTGCGAATTCAGCTTGCTGGTAAAACAGCAATGTATGTGATGGCCAATTGACACAGGGTTCACTTACAATATACACAACACTTGTTCTTTTTTACCTTCATGGTAAAATGGGAAAATTAGGAAAAACTGATGAAGACTTTTTTTCTTTTTATGGTTATCCTCTTAAAGAGTACTAGCTCTTGGGGAGACAGATGCAACCCTAGGGTAGAGGATCTCATTAGAAAGGGATATTAGGTATGTAATCATGAACCTGAGAGTCAGCACCATGTGTTTTGTGAGGGTCTACTGTCTTTTGCCCCTTTCAGCAGAAGGACGGATTAAAATCATCAGTACATGCAGCAGAGCAGCTGAGCATCTCCTGACAATCATTGACCTCTCTTGGTCCTGCTGTAGGCATTATCTACCCTCCTTTCCAGCCAAGCCTTCTTGCTACCCTCCGTCACCTCTAGCATTCCCTTATGAACACCCTTCATCATTTAAGAATTTACAGTCTCTGTCATTCACTTTCTCCAGACCAAGGCAGAGTATGATAGACAGTCTAACAAGCGTAACATAATAAAATCCATTCTTCTCAATGCAGGAGCATGAACCTTTTGGTTGTAATTCTCTCATGACCTTGGAGGTTTCCTCCTCAAAATCCAAATAAAAGGGAAAAAATGGGTGTTAGAAGAGGAGGGTGGTTAAGCATTAGAAATCAAGAAATGCCGCATGAATTTCAGTGCTGTAACAAATCATTTCACCTGCCATTGGCCATTTTGAATCCTTAGTAATGACTAGCAGCAGCAGAAATTGCCCTCAAACTGAAGTAGTAGCAGCAAATAGAATGCCCTGCACCCTTTCCTGTGTTTTGTGCTTCTTTCTGCATCAAACCGAACTCAGTGCACTTGGTGCAATCTCTTAGCAATGACAGGCAGCATGCATTCTAATTACAGAGAATCAGATTCTGGTTACAGAGACCAGGTAGGTAGCTTGGGTGAGATCCTCATATTAATGCACAAGAGAGGTGGGGCAAGTTGCTTGCTGGAGAAATCTGTGTTCTCTCAGTATTACTGTAGAGAGCTGTAACTGCTACCTATCTCTGATTGAGGTGATTAAAGTCAGTTAAGATACATCTTATATCAAACATCACCCTTGGGAACAGTTTCAGGGAGACCCACTAATATAGTGAAGCACTGCAATGAATCATATCACATTGAATGAAAATCATAACCTAGACATACACAATTATTGTGCAGCAGTAGTTGCCAGAGAACATAAACTTCAATAGTTTTGGAAAAGCTATGGTTCCAGTAGCTTTGAAAAATACAGCTTGGGCATATATATTTCTCTGGGTAATGAGGACCCACTCAGCTGCCTGAGTGAAACTGACAATTATTTTTCTGTGAAAATATAAAAAAGTATTTTTGACAAAATTTGACCTTGGGAAAAAGGTTCAGGCTGAAAAAAAAATAAAAATCTCAAGAAGTATTCCACCTAATTATCTACTATAAAAAATTCACCAAAAGCTACTTACTAAACAAGGACAGAATAATGATTTTTTTTTTTTTTTTTTCTGAGGGAGAGGCAAATTGTCCTTATGTGCCGGCCTGAAGAGGGGACAATTCTGTTTCTCTTCCAAACCACTGCCTTCTGTCAGAGACTGGACACTGAATCAAAGTACCATAGGCCTGTCCCGAGTTCCTCCCTGTGCATAGAAGGCAATGTATTGTCTATCATTGGAAATTTAGGTGTGAGCTAACCACAAAATCAAGTACACCATATCAATGACACAAACTTCAGATTTTAGTAAGTGGGATGTATAAAGTAGTTTGTTAACAATTTCTATTGTAAGCTTGCTGTTCTACCAAACACACATACAATTGTCTAGGCCCCTGGCCCTTTGTCCCCAGCTACACAGGTACAGCAGGCCCAGGGGAACTGGACAGTGGTGATGGTCCTCTGAAATGTTTGAATGCAGGGATTAGCTGTTGTACACAACAGCTGCACCTTGGGTACAGTGATCTGTGTGTACCTGTTGCCTGCTACTGTTTTCAGTACGTATTGCTTTCTAATTTAGATCACAGAATCACAGAAATATTTAGGTTGGAAAAGACCACCAAGTTCAATTCTTAACCTAGCACTGTCAAATCTACCACAAAATCATGTTCCTAGCCACCACATCTACACATCCTTTGAATACCTCCAAGGATGGTGATTCAAACACTTCCCTGGGCAGCCTTTCCCAATGCTTCACAACCCTATCAGAAAATACATTTTTCCTAATATCCAACCTAAACCTTCACTGATGAAACTTGAGGCCATTTCCTCTTGTCCTATCTCTTGTTGCTTAGGAAAAGATATTGGCCTCCAACACACAATTTCCTTTGAGGTTGTTGTTGAGAGAGATAAGGTCTTTCCTGAGCCTTCTTTTGTCTAGGCTAAATAACCCCAGTGTCTTCAACCCCTCCTTGGAAGACTGGCCTATAGTTGGATTTAACTCCATTCGCCATGACTCTTTGGGCCCAGTCACCCAGCCAGTTTTCAGTCCAATGACGTACACCCATCCAGGCTTTGAGCAGCCAGTTTCTTCAGGAGGATGCTGTACTTCAGCCTTTTCCTCATATCTTGTCACTGTGTTTCCCCCCAACATCCAATAATGGATGGAGATTCTTCTAGTCCTCTTTTTCTTGTTTATGTATTTATAAAAAAGGCATTTTGAATTGTCCTTAATAACAGTAGCCAGATTGAGTTCAAGCTGGGCTTTGGCCCTTCTAATTTTCTCCCTACACAGTCTTATATCATCCTTGTAATCCTCCTGAGTGGCCTTCTCCTTCCAAAGGTCATAAACCCTCTTTTTCTTCCTGAGCTCTACCCAAAGCTGTCTTTTAAACCAGGTCAGTCTTCCTCCCTGCCGGCTCATCTTTCTGCATGTGGGGATGGTCTGATCCTGTACCTTTAGGATTTCCTTCTTGAAGAGTGTCTACTTTGCCCTTCAGGACTTTCACCCCAAGGACTCCATCAACCAGCCAGGTCAGAGTCTACCTTCTGGAAGTCAAGGGTGGCAGTTCTGCTAAAACCAGTACTTACTTTTCCAAGAATCATAATCTTTGTTAATTTGTGATCTCTATGTCCAAGATGGCCTCCAACCCTCACATCACCCACAAGTTCTCTGTTCACAAGCAAAAGGTCCAGTGAGGCTCTGTCTCTGGTTGGTTCAGTCACCATCTGTGTCAGAAAGTTATTTTCACACACTCTAGAAATCTCCTAGACTGTTTCAATTCTGCTGTGTTGTATTTGCAGCAGAAATCTGGTAAGTTAAAGTCCCTAATGAGAATGAGGGCTAGAGACTGTGAGACTTCTCCCTGCTCCTTATAGAATATTTTGTCTACCTCTTTATCCTAGTTGGGTGGTCTATAATAGACTCCCACCATAACATCTGCCTTGTTGGCCTTCCCCCTGACTCTTACCCATAAACGCTCAACCTTGTTGGCCTCCAGAAGCTGCTTCTTCCATGAAATCTTACTTCTACTCATAACTGGATTCAGAACAATCATCTGGTTATATTCTTGAAATCATGGGTGAAGCTTTGAAATTATGGTAAGCATGTGTTTTTATTTCCTTGATTTTCTAGGGCCATGTTTCAATCTTGAATGGTTCAACAAGAAAAATGCACCTCTTCCAACAAGGTGAGATTAGATTATTTCCAAATCCCTTAAATACAGGAGTTGAGACTTCAGAGGAAAGCAATAAAAAATACAAGACCCATAATAAAGTGGTGAGAAACTAAAAACCTATCTAAGGGTCCGCAGAGGTATATGAATATTGTCCACCTTACTAGTCCATAGATAAATGTTATTGGCTAGATCAAAGATTTTAGGGCAAGTTTTTCACTAAAGCATACTATTAAAGTATTAAAATTGGTTAGATTTTTTTTTTTTTTCCTTACGTGACTCCTGATATTTATTGTGATATTCAAGCATTTAGTGTCTTAAAATTTTATGCCTCTTGGAGTAATGGATTATTTTGTTCTGATGGCAAAAGCAAAAATTGAAAAATAAACATTTTCTGGGAAACATAAACATCTTATTCATCATAAAATGTACCATTCTATTTCCTTTTTCTGCGTATTCAGTCCTACTTTCCTGGTACCTCTTCCTTCTTATAATTCAGATTTATTTTAAAACCAAAATTGTTATCTCAGAATCAACATCTGGAACGTATTCTTTAGAAAACGAGCAAAGTAGTACAGTGACATTTTCAGCTGAAATCATAATGAAATTTCAACCTGCACTTCACAAAAATTCTCAGAAAAGTTTTGTATCATTAAGAGGTTATTTGGTAGTTCATACCCTCTTTACAAAATTTTACCCAGCTGTAATGTGCATTCTGTGATGTTAATAAGGTAGCTTAAGTTCATCAACACTGTTATAAAGCAGAATACTTATTCAGATACAGAAATGTGGTTTCACCGAGGTTTACAGTGTAAGAACAGGGCCATGGTGGAACAGCACAGGAACACAGGGACATCCAGTCAATAAGGCAGGGAGCTGGACTGAAGCACCAGGAGTCACCTATAAATCATCATCAGCTTGAGCATTTTTTGATAACTTACAAATGCTATTAAGGAAAATGCCTCAGCTCAGGAATGAGGACAATAAAACATGATAACGGCGATTGCCTGTATGTCCTTAAGGACAAACCTTTTATTTTGTAATGGCTGGGTATGCAAACTTGGTTTGGGATCAGGCATCTCTGTGGAACTTTAAAGTGCTGAAAACAGTGGGAAATAAAGGTGGGAAATAACAGTGTTTCCTTGGGAGGAGCTTTGTGTTGGCCTACACTGCTGGGCTTTCTTTGCATTCACTCTGCAGCATTTTGCTTCCCTGCCCTGTCTTTTCCCACCTTGGCTGTGCTGTTCAGGAAACAGACTGTGTCACACATGTTGCTGAGGTGATGTATTACATAAAGCAATACAACTCAAGTATTTACATGTGACATAGGAGGAATGAGATTTTTCCCAGAAGTGTTAGAAACTGCAGAAACACTGACGTGTTCATTTGCCTAGAGTGAAGGCTCAACTGTGAAAATCTCTAGGTGATTACATCTAATTATTTGGCTATTTAGCTGTTCAGATGTGGAGGTAAATTCACCAGCCAACACATAAGCAAGCTAGTTCTTTCCACAGAAATCAGCGTCATTCCCACATGCTAAACAATGGGTTGCAAGAGCTATTGTGGGCTGTCCCAGACATTCATTTAGGGTCATTTCCCAGGCAGAACTGGAAGGCTCTGCCAAAATTTTAGTGCTGTTCAGTGCTTATGTGTGCTAAAAGGATTCTGTGTGATGTCAGAGAGCAAGAATGTTGGATATTTAAATACAAAGTTTAGGAAGATTTTATATTTTCTTGTAAAGAGGAAATCTGAAGTAAGGAGTGATTTACATACTGCATATTGCCCTTATTCAAGGCTTTAATAAAGACAGAATGTTTGTTTTGCTATGTTGTAATTCTAGCTTGAGAGATGAAGGAAAAAAGAAAACAAGAGAAGGAAAATTGCTGTAGAGAAGTCATAGCAATATTAGTCAGACTGGACTTCACAGGAGATTTGTGTCCATACCTGCATGAAGAATCTTCTCTTCAAACCGCTTTAAGGGAAAAACTTCAAATGATGCAAAAGGAAAAATGTGGTGATGGCTTCAGTTACTTTAGTCTATTTTTCATATGTTATTCTTTTCTAAATGAGAAATCATATGTTGTGTCAGCCAGAGTGAAAGCTAACCTAATATATTGCCTTGGAATTCCAAGGAGTATAATTAAGCTGTCATAGAACCCCACAGATTATGAAATACATTTTATAATGTCATTTGAATGGACTCATTGAATGTTTTATGCAAGTTAAAGAAACCTCAGAAACAATGGTAAATAGCATGCAATTTATTAAGAGAGAGAATCACTCAGGATTCTGTGGTCAGGGTAAGTGTGAATTTCATGATCCCTTGTGGCACTTGTAAATTTACATGTGCTTAACCAGAATGTATCAGCCATATCCAGGTACAGAACATACAGCAAAGGGCATCTCATTCGGATAAAGGTCAGGAAGGAAAGCAGGCAGCTTGGTGTTGTCTGTCTCTCTAAGTTGCTTCCATTGTTTCTCCTAGCTCTGTAAGGCTGTGACTGCATTGCCATGTAGAGTATTTCCTCCAGGCATCCTTGAGACAAAATGATCTCCTCATCACCCACTGGCCAGCTGCAGAAGTAAGGTTACGCTTGCTGGCATTAAATCTTGGGGCACCTGGAGCTTGGAAACCTTGCTTACATGAAGCCCATTCACATTAATATATCAACAGGTGCTAGCTCCTGTCAGCCTCCAGCTGCCCTACCTGCTCCTCAGCTGCTGATATTCATCATGAAAGCTGATGAATATTCTCCCTTGACAGAGACACTTGGTTCTTCCTAGAGGGTTTTGGATGTTACCCATTGCAAGAGCTTACTTACTATCAGACTTACTTTCCTCACAAGTCTGAAGTAATGATCTCCAAGAGAAGCAGTTATGTTTGTGAGGATCCAGGTAATCTTGGAACTGGGTTGTTCCTGGGACCCTATGGACAGGAACTTGGATGTTTGTCTGATTTTCCTTCATGGGTAATACAGTAATACTTTGACACAGTTGTCCATCAAGAATCTAGGAGGATTCTGATTAAAATGAAGGATTTGCCATGACTTCCCCAAAGTGCAGGAGAGACTTGACTGTCACCTTCTGTTGCTATGTTCTCCCAATATTGAGCTACCTTCTTGCAGCTTCTCAGATTCCCTAGGGGTCTCCAAAAATCCCTGCTAGGCCACCAAATCCCTGTAGAAATCTGGACTGGAAAGATATTGAGCAAAGCATTTGCCTGAACAAATACATAAATCCAAATTCTTAAAGTCTGAAGCTGCCAGACAAACCTTACACCAACTTCTCTTTCCTTTGTGTAATCACTTCTAACCACATATCCCATTGCAACCCCATATGCTGTGGGGCCTATGAGCTGTTTGCGGATTGGCAGTAACCAAGACAGTCAATAAAAAGATTAAGAAATTAAGATTGCTTGGGCTGGAGACAGTACAACACCAAATGCAAGAATACTCAAGACTCACTGATTTAACAAGTCTGATATAAATAGCAAATTAAATCTTGTGGCTCCATCCTGAACTCTTGTATTGTGAAGTGCAGGGCTGATTGCTGCAGAGTCATCTCAAAGTCACCGTGGTAGCTATTACAGTTGATCATTACACACATGGTGCTCATCCGTGTTCTGCTGTCTTCTGTGGTTCAGATCTATCTTCCCTTGGAAGTGGAGAATAAAACAAATTCTGAAAAGCAGAAAAGTGCAAGATGTTTTTTAGCATATTAAGGTGCTACAGAGAAAAAATGCAACAGGAGCAGGACACAGTTTTCCTGCTGATACCTACATGGTGTTATAAAACATGAGATCACTTGCAGGGTGATCAGTGACCTGGAGTAACAATTGCTGGATCGCAGGGATTAAATCACAGCTGCCTGGTGCAAAGCCAAGAGCTATTTTGTAGTATGGGTGTCTATAACCTTGTTCATTTAAGTGACAGAGCATGGACTTGAGGTGAGACACTATGGCTTATTTACACTGCCATGGGTTCTTACCAATTTTTTTGAGTTTTATCCTTTACTGTGTCTCTCATAACGCAAGGGGTCCTTCCCTCTCCCATCTCCCCAGCTTGTTCACAGTATTTTAATGTCCTGCCCAATGATTAGGTAGGAAGGCTTAATGGGAGAGACTAACTAGGGTGACTTTTTATAGCCACTGAATTTCTAGGACAACCTGTATCACACCAGTCCCAGGCTCAGGAAAGACAGGGACATTTTTAGCTTCAGTTTATAGCCTAAAAATGACTGGATGCCCTTCAATTCAATAGCAGTTGTCAAACCTGGTAGAAAATCAGAAAGACAAGGGAGTCAGGATGATTGTTTTGCATCCTGACTCAGCCGATTAATAGCATGGGTCGTGTCCACTCTGAAGGTGATTCTCTCTCTGATTCATGTGGGGATTTTATTTGTCTAGGAAATCACCACTCTGCATTAACCACACAGTGTGCATTGTTGACCCTGACCTCTGAATATGAGTGAACCAAACTGCTCTTTAGCTGGGACTCAGTGCACAGAGTGAGCCAACAGGATTCAGGCATATGAGTTGGATGCATCCTGTACTGCATTTGGTGTCCCCAGTAGTACAGCAGACTTTGTACTTCTCTGTCCATTCATATCATGCCCTGCATCATGTGTACTTGTCCTCATTTACTTGGTCCAATAGCACATTATACCACAAGGCTCTTGTTTATATACGCTCATTGAACATCCACAGTCACCCAGGGCCCAGAACAGACCACATGCCTGGTCACTATTTGCTGTTGAGACATGTATTTTTGTTATCAGAAGGACTTCATTGGACAACAGAAGACAACTAAAATTTTGCACTGTATGGCTTTGTAAATACTAGTCAGTGGTGCTGATTCAAGCTTCCAGAAATGAAGGCAACACTTCTCCAAATACAGGTCAGGCAACTGTGTTTGGGACCGCACTGCAGAGCCACTGAGGGATGCACGGTACAGAGAAGAAGCCACTATCTGATCTTCACTAAAGTTTTATATCAGAGGTGGAATTTGCCTTTTTAAGAGACAAACTTTTTAGAGGATAACTCTGTCATGGAGATCTGTCTAGGGGTGGATGATGTGACAAAGGAGAGCTTATCAGTTGTGACTAAGCAGCAGACCAATATGGGTGATATCATAGTAGGTGTCTCGTACAGGCTACCTGACCAGGATGAACAAGGGGATGAAGTTTTCTACAGACATCTAAAAGTAGCTTCTGGT
Organism: Aythya fuligula; assembly: GCF_009819795.1. NCBI lineage: Eukaryota > Metazoa > Chordata > Aves > Anseriformes > Anatidae > Aythya > Aythya fuligula. The sequence continues at coordinate 55,952,393 of NC_045593.1, read as the reverse complement.
TTTCAGGTCCCGGTCCTTGCAGTGTTCTTTAACCACCCTAACAACCACCCTTCCCAGCAAGGCATATGTTGTCCAGTAGGTTTCTGGAGAGCATCAATGACAAATTCCCAATACAAGTGATAGAAAAGCCAATGAGAAGAGGTGCTCTGCTGAAGCTGATACTTACAAATAAGGAAGAGTTCACTTGGGATGTGAAAGCTGAAGGCAGTCTTAACCTACAGCCACCAAGAGACAGTGGAGTCCAGGATCTTGAGAGGAGAGAACAGAGCAAAATGCAAGATCACAATCTTAGATTTTATGAGGGCAAACTTTGGCCTCTCCATAGGGATCTTTGAGAAACAGTCCCATGGCAAATAGCCCTACAGGGAATGAGATCCAAGAAAGTTGTTTGATATTCAAGGATTACCTTCTCCAATGACATGAATAAACATCCTGGTGAAAGGGGAGTTAAGCAAAGATAAAAGGAGGTTGCATAGATGGACAAGGAGCCCCTGGCAAAACCCAGACGTAAAAAGGAAGCATACAGAAGGTGGAAACTGGGTCAGCTAACCAGAGAGGAATGCAGAGACACTGTCTGAGCATGCAGAGGCACAGGAAAGCCAAAATCCAACTAGAGATGTGTCTGGTTGGGAATGCCAAAGGTGACAAGAAGGACTTCTACAAATACATGAACATCAAAAGGAAGGCTAGATAAAAATGTGGGTCCACTGCTGACCAAAGTAGGGTGCCTGGTGACACAGGATTTGGAAAAGTCTCAGGTTCTGAATATACTTTTCATCTCAGTCTTTACTAGTAAGGCTGACCTTCAGAAATTAATGGACCCAGAGAGGGAGAAAGTCTAGGGCAAAGAGAACTCAGTACTCTTGCTGTTGGAAGAGATTTGGGTTAGGGCATACTTAGGCAAACTGGGAAAAAAATAAGTCCATGGGCCCTGGTGGGAAGCACACACTAGTGCTGAGGGAGCTGCCCGATGTCAGTGTGAGGCCACCCTCAATTATATTTGAAAAATCAGAGTGACTGGGAGAAGTGCCTGAGGACTGAAGGAAAGCAAATGTCAGTCATATCTTCAAGAAGGGCAAGAAGGGCAAGAAGGAGCCAGGGAACTACAGGCCAGTCTCACCTTGATCTCTGGGAAGGTGATGGAGAAGCTCATCCTGGAAACCATTTCCAGGTGCATGAAGGGCAATGATGTGTTTTAGAGTTGTCAGAATGGGTTTATGAAGGAGAAATTGTGCTTGAACAACTTGATAAACTTCTGTGATGAAATGGGTGGTTAGGTATATGAAAGGAGAGCAGTAGACATTTTCTACCTTGACTTCGGTAAAGCATTTCGCACTGTATCCCATTAGATCTTCAAACTGAAGTTGATGAAGTATGGGCTGGATGACCGGGCAGTGAGATGGACTGGAAACTCATTGAATGGCCAAACGGAGTGTGAAGGTGACTGAGCACTGGCACAGATTGCCCAGAGAAGTTGTGGAGTTTCCTTCCTTGGAGGTATTCAAAACCCATCCAGGTTCCCTATAGGAGGGAGCCTTCAGACTGGGAGAATCATCTGGATCCACAACATGGAGCTCCCATTAAATGGTATGTAGGGGGGGGGAGGAAATTAGGAGTAGAGGAAGGAAGAAGATCAGAGGAAAGATCCGTGTTTGCTATAGTGCAAACTGCCTGGGAACATTTTTGCTAGGTTTGGGGTCAGCCCCACTAGCTATGCTAGTCCCAGGTTATGCTGCTGCATACCAGGGTTACCCACCCTGATTCAGTCACTGATAAGAACCCAGCAGACATATGATGATGTGTTTCAGTTACTTTTTTAATACAAATTCTGCTTTGGGAAAATGTTCTTTCCTTGTGACTATGTAATGCCTCCCTGAAGCTTGTGAAGCTAATAGGTCACTACAGTGTTGATGTGGAGTTGTCCCCAGGTTTGTGTCATGCCACAGGATGTTTCCCAAACTAAGATAAAAGGGAACTCAGTGCAGGAACAGGTGAGGAAATTTTAGAAGCAGTGTTCCGGAATGAATTGAAGGTGTGTGACTGACAGCTGACCACACTATTCTCAACAGGCCAATACATAGGAAAAGACCATTCTTGGCAAGCACATTAAAGGAACCCATGGTATCCTATTGACTGTCTTTGTTTTCAGATATTAGAATACATTTTCTTGTTTCTGCATGTACGTTACACTTCTGTCAATCAGCAAGAACTGTGTGTTGCTCATTGATCAGGCTGTGATCTTAAAAATTACCAGACTTTATGGGTCTGATGCAACAAAAAGGAAGCAAACAATTTTAATCTCCTCCCAAAATGTAAATTATTTAGTCAGACACCAGCCATGGTGAGCCATGGCAGTGCTTGGATAATCCCTGCTTGACACACCGCCAGCAGGCAATGATCGAGCAGAGAGCAGGATTTGCCCACAAGGAGGAGTAGCAGTAAAAGTAAGCTTTTTCTCTGTTTAGGAAGCGTGTGCACTCCACTTCAGAGAATGAAGACGAGGTGGTAGAAAACTATTTAGCCTGCTTCAGGGTGGGGACTGGGGAGAAGTAAAGAGAAACCAGTTGGTTCCTCTGAACACAGACTGAGCCATTTGTAATGGGGAGCAAGGAGCAAAGAAGTGAAAATGCAAATCTGAGTGTTGTGTAATCTGAGAAGCACAGTGGGCTGCTACCAGGCTGCGTCACCCTGGGTCAACTGAAGATGTACAAAGAGGCTGGAGGGCAAAGGGTAGGTGCTGCAGCTCAGAGTAATTAGTGCACTATGGAATAATTGCCAAAAAAAGTTGCTGCTGTCACCCAGGCAAGAGGAACAGGTACTCTTCCAACACAAACAATTGGCAGAATCGGATCTCATTAGCAGCAGTAATTAAGTCACGGGAGCCAGAGGAGGTGGAGGTGTCTGTGGTACTTTGATCCAGCAGGGTGTTGAATTCCTGTCACTGCTGTTTGAACAATTGCTCCCCAGTTGTGTTGTGTTCACAGCCTTCATTTGCCTTTAGTTTGGAAATCAGGTCTGGGCAAACTGATGCTATTCCATAAGCCTGACACCAGGCCTCATCACACGAATACTGAACCAACCCAATAGCTTTCCTACTCAGTGTTGGGCCATCTGTGTACCAGGGAGTCTGCATAAGGACAGGCCTTCATCCTCTCTCTTCCCAGTTCACCCTGTCACAGGACTTGCATTCTCATCACTCACATGATGCTTCCACCTGTCCTCCACAGCCACAGCTCCAGAGAGCATGGAAAGCCTCTGCAGTCAAGCAGTCAGATTTTACCAGAGAAGGAGCTTAGTTGGGCTGAATTTACTCAGATTTTGTTGATGCAAAAGGCCTCTTGCAGTATTTGAGATAGGCATGAGCTAAGACAATTGAAAAGGGTAACCAGAAGCATGCAGAGCCTTCAAATTCTCCCTGTCAGAGACTTTTCAGCTACAGCTCAGTCCAGGATTATTCTGTGCTGTCCTGATCTTTCTTCACCTAAACTCTAATGTTAGCTCTTGTCTTTGCTTCTTGTTTTCCCTAGTTGAGGGCACTCTTTGGCAGTGACTATGCAGTGCTCTGGGACTTGGGCTGCTGTTTGGGGAGTGCAGGTGCTACCACCAAAACTGAGGGAGGAGTGAACAAGTCTTGTTTTGTGCTGTTTCTACTTCCTTGGTGTCACCTTTCTGTGAAAGTCACATTGTTTTGGCAAGAAAGAACTTATTGCCCAATTACCTGGAGGGCTGGTAGCATTATGGAAAACTAGAAGGAAAGAGAAGAGGGAAGAGGTTTTATGTAGAAGCAAAAATCTTTCTGGTGGCATTCTTCATCACAACATACATCCCCCCCCAAAAAAAAGTTGTTAGGACATGAAATGCTGTTGCAGAGAAGAGTCTTTCATCTTTAGAAATGTTGTGATAAAGATCTAAGCTGGGAAAAATATCTGTGATGGGACCAATGGCAAAGATGCAAAAGGTTCACTGCAGTGGGTGAGCCTAAGGCCCTCACTACAAAGCAGGGGTTTTGCTTCTCTCCTTATTACCCAGAGCTTGCCTTCGCACACACTAATGCAAACTTGTTTTCACCAGTAGTTGGATCTTGATGGATACTATGTGGATTGGTGGTGAAGCAATCAAAATTCAGCGCTTAGATGACAAATGTCAGCCTGACCCTGAAATACAATTGAATAAGGGGCTAAGAAAGTTGGAGATTAATATCTATACTATAGAGTGTCAGGGACAAAGCTGTTAAAATTTGCAGCTACATGGCTTGAGCATGGGAATGCACAGAATATCCTATCTTCATCCCCTATCTGTCTCTAGCCTTCTTCCCTACCTCTCTTACTAATGCATCTCGGGAAAGAGGATGGAAAGACCCATAGGAGCTATGGAAAGAAAAACGAGCACGCAGATTGGTCAAGGAAATATTGTAGAAGCTGCTATCATTTAGACACCTTGCTGTGACTCAGATCTGGAGAGGGCTGGGCTGGGCTGACTTATACTTGTTGCAGGTACTGAAAAGAAGTACACTCACTCTGTTGTCTTGGCTGGAGGAGGTGGATACTCCTGGCAGAACCTACTGCTCTGATGCTGATCACCAGCTGAAGGCAGTCGGGCTGGGGTGGGTCACTTTCAGGGCTTTTGTCTCCAGCTTGAAAGGACTGGGCCCTGTGACAGGATCTGTCAAGGTAATTTCTGTTGAAAGAGGAACCTGCTGCAGTCCGTGTTTTCCCTGGCTGTGTCCTGGATAGCTTTCTTATGACCTACTTCATACTTGCCTTTCCCCTTGTAGCTAATTATGTTCATTTATTTGAATGGTCACAGTTCTGCAACTGTCCATCTGTTTCACAGGAATGTACTGATATTAAAACACCTGCTCTCTTGCATTACCTGGGAGAAATTCAGGACACGTGGTTCCTTCCCAGAAATTATGTTCTGCTTTCAGATGTATCCTTGTGCTTCAATTTTTAAGCAACAGGACTTTTTTTTTTTAGTGGATATACTGGCAATGAAAATCTGTTGCTACATGGCACTCACTATGGCATGGCTAATAAAACACATCTTCCTGTAGATCACCAGATGCCTTCAGATGAATTCTAGCAGTGCTTGGAAGATATTGTAGCAGAAGACCTATGGGAAAAGAAGAAAGAGATTTTCTGTCTGTGGGGATCCAGCCAAAACCAGGACAAATGACAAAGAAAGGGGGAGAAAGATATTTATGTTCTCTTGCTTGCAAGAGGATTTGAAATAAAATAAAAAGATTGAATATGAAAATCATGTGCAAACAAGTATGTGGAGACTGAGAGGTAGTGAGAATGTGGCTTTTAACAATTGCTAATGTATATTGACAGAAATTTCATGTGGCCAACAGGAAATATTGTGTCGCTTCCTTGATAAGCTATTTGCAGACTGGTATGATTTCAGGCAGAGGCCAGCTAGATGAGCAGAGTGACACCAGTATGATGGGCCACCTGACAGAACTGATCCCAGCTGCCTCCAGATCATAACTAAAGTCACCAGAAAACTGTAGCTCATGGTTCAAAGAGAAGAAAAAGATGTATTATTATTAAAAAAAAAAAAAAAAAAAAAAAAAAAGAAAAGAGAGATTACTGGCATAGCTGTCCTCTATGAAGCATTCATTCCTGTGCTGTTACCTCCCAGGACCCATGCCAGGACTCTCAGGGCTAGAAACAGGCTTTGTCAAATGGACATAGATAGTCTCATATGGCACCATGACTGCAGGATCTATATCAAAGAAAGGAGCAATAAATATTGCCAGGCTGATGATGTGTCTTACAGGAGACAGAGCCTGAAATATGCCCTGACATAAGAAAAGATATCACCACCAGCAGTAATACATTCTTCCAGCATTCACTGTGAATGAAGGTAAACACTCCACCTACAGAAAAATTAAAGTTTTTTTTTCTTTTTTCTTTTTTTTTTTTTTTTTTTTATAAGCACCTTTTCTCCATTTAATGTTATCCAGAATGTCAAAATCAAGTAGGTACTATGGAGATACTTAGGTAGCTAAATGCTTGCAAAGAACAATACTTATATTGTCCTTAACCACACTGTCTGTAAAACTTAGCACAAAATATCAGAATCATAGAACAATATCCTGAGTTGGAAGGGACCCAAAAGGATCATCCACTCCAACTCCTGGCTCCACACTGGATCATGCAACAATAAGCACATATGTCTGAGAGCACTGTCCAAATGCCTCTTGAACTCCAGCAGGCTCAATGCTGTGACCACTGCCCTGAGCAGCCTGTCCCAGGGCCTGATCACCCTCTGGGTGCAGAACCTTTCCCTAACACCCACCCTGATCATGGACCAATATCCATAGTCAGGAGATGACATGGAGTGGTGACGTACATGTAGCTCATGTGGATCCATAGGACTGTAGGCAGCACAGCATTTGCCAGCTGTTTTCAGAGGCCAATTATGCTTAAATTCCTAAGCAGAACTCCAAGAGGAGTTGGAGGGGAGGTATCTTCCCTTCATTTGGCATCTCTGTGTCTCCTATAGTAAAGTAACTGCTGTCAAGCTTTTGAATTATTTGGAAGGGAAACAATGTGGCAATTGGAGATAAACACACCTAGAAGGATCTGAGTCTCTATTCAGAGACTTTGAGGGAAAAGAAAGGACAATGTTATCCACTGCAAGGCACTGGCAACAAGACATCCCCAGGAGCAGTGTGAGACAGAACAGCCTTGCTTTCTGGACTGTGTTCTCAATAATACAGGCCATGATTTCACAACACTGAAGTGCCTAGCTGATCCAGGCTGCCTTAAATAGAATAAATAGCTCAGGCAAGGGAAAGTATGCCTAACTGTTTAAATTCATGTCAAAGGAATCCACTTGAGATAAGGCTCCAGATATTTTCCATCAAGATGTTTAGCTACCAACCATAAGAGAACAGCAAGGGCTAAGCATATATATTATCCTATGTACTGAGATGACATGATGTATACCTGGATATAGGGAAGTGTGGCTCACACTTTACAGTAAGACTAGAATTACCACCCCACTGTTTCTTTTATCTGTCTCTAAAAATATGTGGACTGAGATATGAGCTGCTGGATTCTAGTCACCCTTTTCCTTCATCTTGGTGATGATGTGAAGGCCAAAATAAATTGAAGGCTAATTCGAAGGCTAATTAATTAATATGGCCCAGAAGCACAGGTACAGGATTGGGAAGACCTATGCGCAGAATCAAAAGAGAGCTCATTAGGCTCTCTGGACCTGTCTTCCCAACAGTATGGTACTTGTTGAATGACATTTCTGGATGTCATGTCCTTCAAATGTTATTTTCTTCTTCTAAACACCCTTCCTTCCTTCCTTCCTTCCTTCCTTCCTTCCTTCCTTCCTTCCTTCCTTCCTTCCTTCCTTCCTTCCTTCCTTCCTTCCTTCCTTCCTTCCTTCCTTCCTTCCTTCCTTTTTTTTCTTTCATTCTTTTTATATTTTTTTTGTGTGTGTGTGTTGTTCCTGAAGCACACAATACAGCGCTCATGTCACTGATTTACTGTCTCCCTAAAGGCTGTGGAACACAGGAGAGGTGCAATGAAAGCGTGTCTCTCTATCGATTGCACATAATTTATTAACAAGTGCTTCATCTGCAAATGCTGGATAAATCATTAAAATGAAAGGAATAACATTAGGACTTTGTGTGTAGGATAACAGCTTTGAATTTAGAAGAATTTATTTGTACTTTCTGACATGGCAAAAAAATTGCAATAAAAGAAGGAAAATGCTCTGCTATACATTTTAAACACCAGGGATTTACTCATGTCATCTTCCTCTACTCAAGTACAGAGGGGACCTGGGAAATTCCATGCTGGGCTTTACCATGGGTATCCAGCTGCTCATGTTGTCTTATACCTGCTTAAGTGAATAGGAAAACAACCCCTCCACCAAGAAGCACATGGCAGCTTTTCATTATGTCTGTCAGCAAGCAGCTTTGTTAACCGCTGCCCAGATAGAGGCAGCTAATCACTGATATAGCTGCACTGCAGCATGTGGCTGAGCACGTTTGGTGTAGAAACAGAGCAAACGTTGCATTGTTCAGAAACACAAGTCCTCGCATGGGATGTGTTCAGAACAGAGACACCCTAGACCTACATGTCTGTGTAGGTCTCTACTGTCATATTTTAGATGATCAGATACAAAAATAAGCAAAATGTTCTGATTCTCATTCTCTAATATATTGTCAATGAAAAAGGCTCGAACGATTTGAATGCTTGGATGTACCGATGTCCAGTCTCTGCCACTAGAAGTAGAGTGGGATTCAGCTTTCATGACAGTCCTTTTTAGTTTATATTTACCAAGGCATAAAAACATGCCCAATATTAGATAGGGCTGGGTATGATGTCATTTCCATGACTATGTATTTGGGCAGCTGGACAGCATTTGTACATTAGCATGGAGTAACTGAAATCAGCAGAGCTCTCTCCCTGTTCATCAGCTAACAGTGTGACAGTGTGAGCTTGTCATTAAAGATCTGTGCTGCCCTTAAGTCTTGAATTGAAAAGAGTTTGTTTTCTATTTGTTACATATTTATTTTATTTTATTTATTATTTTTTCCCGTCAGTGAATTTAGAACTTAATACACAGTAACATTGAGTTCCAAAATGTATTTACTAGATGAGTGAGTACTATTGTCACATGCAGTTGTATGTTTTGCTGAGAAGCTTAATAAAGATTTAACAAACAAACAAAAAATATGAGAAACATCAGGTTGCTAAGGAACCTGGATCTGGGAAAATCATGTTTTTACAAGATGTAGTAGAAGTGTCCTCTGCCCGAGGGAACTTGCAATTGGAGGACAAAAAGAAAAACAGAAATAAAAAAGACCAAACACTAGCAGGAGCATTTTTGAAACAGCAGTACACAGATATGTCACCAGTATTGCGTACATATGCAAACCTACAGTCTTGCAGGTAACTATGTCTTTATAGATGAGGATTTTATCATAAATCTAAAATGATGTAGTGTGTATTCATGAAAGTATTCACACTGTGAGTGAAGTCACAGCAAAGTACAAATAATGAAGAGATTCTCTCTTATGCCAAAGATTAGCAGGACAATTTTAAGTAGCAAATAAACCCTTCAAAAAAAGAGCTCACACTTACTTAGGTTCAGCCTGCTCTCAGACATATGATAGAACTAAGTTGTACTTTTGAGAATGGGGCTTGCTGGGGAACTCCACATACTCATCCTGACTCCAGCCAGGTCACAGCAGGAGACACTCCTAGCCTTTGTGCAAAGCAGCCAATGCTGACAGCACAAGAATGCTGATTTGTCCTAGGCTGGATATTTAAGCCAGAGCTGGTTAAAAGCCTTTCCAAGCCACTCCTGTGGACAGATGCAAGGTGGACAGGCAATGGAGCTTTGCTTACTGTCCTGCACTTTAGCTCAAGGAGCAAACAGCAATAGTAGCTTGGTCATATCACCAGCTACCCCTTGTGGGAGAGAAAGGGAGAATCACATGGGCATCCCACATCTCAAACTCTAACAAAGTTTATCTATCTCTTGCAGTCATGAGTGGCAGCTCCTTCTCCCTGATGTTTTCTGATCAGAGCTGTCTATTACAAGCAGCTCTAGCAAACCTCATCTTTAAAAGTGATTTCCCCAGTGCCCCGTACTACAGAACACTGGCATTATATAGCTTCTGATGGCTGAATACATCAAGATCATCAAAGAGCTGGAGATCTTCTCTGAAGGCTTGTTCCCTGCCTTGAGGATCATGCATTAGAGTACTGGCAAGAGACTAACATGGCATTAAAGAAAAACTGAACGTTTCCGGGTAGCCTAAAAGGACCAGTCAGTCCATGAAAATTGTGACCTCCCTCTACCATGCTGTCAGAGAGAAAGCAGTCTCTGAGATTACCTTTAGCAGACAGTTGCTTCTCTCTTCAAGATGAATAAACTAAGTGCATAAACCTACTTTCCAAAGCAGGTTAAATGGTCCCTTAGCCAAAATGGTAGCCAGCTGTTCAAGTATTATCTACTACAGCCAGAGGATAATAGAGCATTAAGCTCAGTAGGTTGCAGAGTTGCTGGATCCAGTAACTGCAACACAAAGAGGTTGAATAGTTTATGACAGCTGGTGCAAATAGTGGAGTCCTGCTGAGGAAAGGAGGAGGAACGTAATTAGCTGCCTTGGTAAACTGTTATGTTTGTGTGTGCAGGACATTTGTTGAACATGTTCTTCAAGCACAATTATACCTTTCCTTTTCACGCACTCCGTATTTTTTTTTTTTTTTTTGTTGAAGAACTTCTTTTGTCATGGTCGTTTCAGCTCACTGCAAATAAGAATTTGCTGTATAAGAATTACCATCTAGTTTAAGCACAATTTGAAAACATCTATGTTGTATAAGCACTATCAGAAACCAAAACAATTGGCACGTTTCATTTACATGGTCATAATGTTCTCTTCCTCCTTGCAGGGCAGGAAACTGTCTGTCCCCTAGGTCTTGGTAGCAGATGGCAAAAACTGCTGTTCATACACTTGACTGCATAATCATATTTATGAAATAATATTTTTTGAGCTGAAACAGTCCACCCTATAGTTGAAGAATGACACATGGAACATTCAGGGTTGATCAAAATGTCTGTGATTGACCCTTGAATATTATTTTACAAATGTATTAATGCATGTTTTTATTGAGTTCACAAGGCAAGGGTTTGGTAGCAGGGGGCTGCAGGGGTGGCCTCTGTGAGCAGAGCCCAGCAGCTGCCCCATGTCAGAGCAGAGCCAGCTCCAGCTGCTCCAAAAGGGACCTGCTGCTGGCCAGAGCTGAGCCAGGGAGCAACACTGGGTGGGCCTCTGGGAGAGCAGAGTTAAGAAAGGGAAAAAATACTGCTGTGCTGCAGCAACTGGGAGAGAGGATTGTGAAAGTGTGAAAGCCCTACAGCCCACAGGTGAGTGCCGCAGGAGGGCAGGAGGTGCTGAACACAGGCAGCAGCAGTTCCCCCGTGGGCTGTGCAGGGAGAGGCCCCTGGTGGAGCAGGCTGTCCCCCTGCAACCCATGGGTCCCACATGGAGCAGATCTCCACGCTGCAGCCCCCCCATGGGTGGAGGAGCCCCCGGTGGAGCAGGTGGATGTGGCCTGGAGGAGGCTGCGGCCCATGGAGAGCCCCCGCAGGAGCAGGCCCCGGGCCGGAGCTACAGCCCGTGGAGAGGAACCCACGCAGGAGCAGGGGGTCTGGGGGGAGCTGCCGCCCACCCGTGGGGGACCCGTGCTGGAGCAGTTTGCTCCTGGGGGATGGATGGATGGATGGACCCAATGGTAAGGAGCCGTGTGGGAGCAGTGCTTGAAGCTTCAGAGACGAAGTGTCAGGGACTGACCACAGCCCCATTCCCCATTCCCCTGTGCTGCTCTGGGGGAGGAGGATCAATTGGAGGAAGGTGTTTTTTAGTTTGCTTTGAGTTCACTGCTCTAGTCTGTTAGTAATAGGCAATAAATTAGAATAATCTCCCTATGCCGAGTCTGTTTTGCTTGTGATGATAATTTTTGAATGATCTTCCTGTCCTTGTCTCAAATCTTGAGCCCTTCGTATTTCCTGTCCCTTGATCTTTGAGGACGGAGAGTGAGAAAGCAGTTGTGGTAGAATTCAGCTGCACGGCAGGGTACAACCATCACCTGGACCCAATATATCTTTGCTCCCCAGGTTGCAAATCAAGTTGACACAGAACAGTTTACACTGCTTGGAGGACTGGTTCATAGTCTGAAGCTCCCAGGTAGTCCCTAAAAACTGGACAGAGCAACCTCAAGAGAGGACCCCTCTGCCTGCTTTTGGGGTTACTCCATTTCTCTTTTTTTAGGTTGATACAAATCTGTTGTAAAGACACAGAAGGTGTGGAGGCCATGGTATGGAACAGATTAAATGACACATGTCAACATTTTGCCTTCCCAGAGAAATATCTGAGGTGTTAGAGACAGGCACAATAAAAAACAGCATGAGTTGGAAAGAAGTATCTCACATGAAAACTGAATTTGATCTTTTATCTGCTAGCTTGTGTTGCAACATGCAGTTCTGCAGCTTTGCAATAGCCTAATCCCACTTGTGTTACAAGAGGAACAGGAGCCTGCCATGATACCGTGATCCAAGAAATCAGCGACAAACTTTAATGAGTCTCTTCATGATGCTCTCTTGATGTCTTGATGTTTGAAATCTCTTTTATCAAGGTATTTTTGAAGCCCATGTAGTAAATCTGACACAGGTGCACCTCTGTACTAGCCCTGTGCAGCTGCTCTCCTTTTGCAAAACAGCTCCAGTACCTCCGTCTGTCTGTGCAGAGAGTGACCCTGTCCTGTGAGTACATGGAAACAGACTATGCTTACAGAATGCACTGAAACAGTCCTCGTGTTCTCCTTTATTCTTTAAGTGTGTAAGCTCAAATATTGCCAGTTGTGGGCTCTCAAGTGAGGTGGAAAGGTGATTGTAGTCTCAGGAAACCATCCTCTAGAATGTGCAGGTCTTCTTGTTGCCTAGGAGTACTGTCTGGGCTAGCAAAGACAGCAAACATCAAGTATTTGTGCTGATGCCTTTAGCAGCTATATATGTAAGGGATGACAGGGAAGTAAAATACTATGCAATCCCTATAGGGTAGGGAATATAGCTAGAATCCTGTGTGTAAAGACTTGCAATATTTCTCCATCCAGACTTTGTGGCTTCTTTCTGCTCAGTGAGGGCTAAAGCACTGAGGTTTAAAGCCATGGTTTCCAACCTTCTCAGAAGCTTGAACTTGCTCTCATTTATAAGTCCTGTTCTTTTTCTTTCCTCACCTTGTCATTTGAGGGCTGCTGCTGCCTTTTCATAGCCCAGTAGCAACCATGCCAGTATCCCACGGGTTTAGCACATGCTTGTCAGGGTATATTTATCAGGGAGATCTTCCTTCAGAAGTGGTTTAAAGCCTGGGCAGAATACCTGGTTTCTCATCCCAGCCTTGCCTAGGGTCTGAAGCAAGTCTGGTTCCAGTTCCAGCTCCTGTTCTCAACTACAAAATGGAGACACTCTTTAAGTCGCTGTCTTACTGCTAGAATGTCATAGCAAACTGGAAACTTGACTCATTTTCCTGAGTGTCTAACTTTGCCTTCCCCCTTGTGTAAATGGAGGGCCAACTAGTAACTAGGTGGAATTTGTCTCCCATCGTGCTTGCAGGGTGAAGACTAAGAAATGACTTGCAGCTTTACAGGGTTTATTCTGATCTTATTTCAGTACTCTAGGAAGTAATCATAAATTGCACGGATGGCTCGTTTCTTGGGTCATTTATTTTAAGACAGAGTAAAATTTACTCATATTGCACTAAGATGAGATTTCCAGATTCTGTGAACCCAGTTGCCCTTTAATCATGCATGAAGAAGGGAGCAAATTCACAGAAAAGCTTACTAGAGCCATCCTTCTTTTGCTTGGTTATGGACTTTGGTGAATGCAGTGAGTAAAACATTTTTTCCCCACTGAATTTATGCCACTTAAAGAGCAAAACCAGCCCAATTCCAAGCTGGTGAACATGGCATGGAAAGGCTGTGTGTACTCAAATTTACATCTTCTAGAGGTAACATCCTTGGAGGTGTTCAAGGCCAGGCTGTATGGGGCTTTGAGTAACCTGGTCTAAGATGATCTTTAAGGTCCCTTCCAACCCAAACCATTCTATGATTCTGACACAGGCCTGCACCTTCACATACCTATTTAATAAGTATGTTTATAACTGTTCTAAAACTTAAGAAGGGACTTGACATAAGTATGCATATTTCTTAAGATCTACCTACCCAGAAGTGTTGTGGATATTTGTCAACAGGTTTTGACTCTAGGACTCTAAACTCCATGTTATCAGCAGGGCTGGGTTCAGCTTACTGGATTATTTAACTAACAAGTATATAGCTTCCTAATAAATGGGGAGATCCCTAGAAAAACTTCTTGCCTATCTGAAGAGGTAGGCAAGCTGTGTATGGAGAGATAAAGTGTCTTATTAGGACAAGTGGTAGAACTGAAAAACACAGATGAAAAAGAACACGGATACTATCAAGCTAGTGTTGTCAGTTGATCTTAGAAAAGCTGCATACTTCTCCACCAGCCTCATTTTACCTTTTTCCTTAGAATTCACAACTACTGTAACATGACTGATGGAGCAGGGGCATCTTGATCAAGCCCTGTTCTGAGCACTTACTAGCTGAATCTGTGCACCTCTCTTGTAAACATGAAGGAGCTCTGTGCTCTGAAATTTTTGTTACATGAGCAAATTCCCAAGGAAGACTGTCAATTTAGAATTTATCAGCATATCTACTGGGGAAATATCTGATCTCCATCTCTAATATCATTTCTGACCCCAGTGCAGTGTGGTTCTGAAGAAATACTGCTGTGCTGACAAAATTTACCAGTCAGAGCTAGTATTTAGAGTACTTTGTACTTGGGAGAGAGTGGCATACATTTCAACGGAGTGTGCTGGATAGCTGTACTGGGTCTGGCTGGAATGTTAACTTTCCCGGCAGCAGCCCATACAGTGCCGTACTCTGTACTTGTAGCTGGAACAGCAGTGTTATCACACCAGTGTTGTGTCTACTGCTGAGCAGCAGTGGCACAGCATTGGGCCTTTCTCTAACCCTCCTAGGGGGTGGGCAAAAAGTGAGGAGAGAAACATCACTAGGGCAGCTGACCTAAACCAATCAAAGGGTTATTCCATACCATGTGGTGTCACACTCAGCAATAAAAGGTGGAAACAGGAAGAAGAGGGGAGGGGTGGGCTCTCGTTGAGAAGACGTCGGTCTTCCTCTCGAACACCGTCTGCGTGCGTTGAGGCCTTGCTTCAAGGACGTGGTCAATCATCGCTCATTTGTGGGAAGTAGAGAGTAATTTCTTTCCTCTGCACTTCCATATAGCTTTCATTTATTTTGTTTGTTTGTTTTCCTCCCTTTTTCCCCTTTTCCCTTTTACTTCCCCTTAGTTAAATTGTTTAGTTCATGGTAGTCTTTATTTAATTATTATAATTATTTCCCTTTAATTAAATTATCCTTATCTCAACCCGTGAGTTGTTCTTTGCTTTACTTCTTCCCCTCCTCATCTAAAGGAGGGGGAGTGAGAGAGCGGTTGTGCGGTTTAGCTGCCCAGCACGGTAAAACCACCACAATAGCGAAGAGACCTTACTTCCATGTGCCTTCTGCACTTCTTGTTCTCAGCTGTAGCCAACGTGTTCCCAGCTGTGTACTCAAAGCACTGCAGAAATGCTCAGTTACAGTGACAGCTACCTCCAGTTCATAAGAAGTAAGAGACATTGAAGACAGGGAGGCCTTCACCCTTGTGTGAAAAGTGAAAGCAGGCTGGTCTGGCAGGGAAATAACACTGACTTTTTGCTTAGAGTTCTGTTCTTGATCCTTCCATAGTGGCATGCCACCTTCAAGAAGGGTCAATCCCACATCAACCCACTTAGCTGTGATGTTCATCACATCAGTGAGACCTGTTTCTGCATGGGACCTGGCTGCCTGTGGCTACGTTTGTCACTGTCTCCAAAGGACATGCATATCTCATTGCAGCTCTCAGTCATGAGATACCAGCACCATTGGGAACTCACAAGCATTCCTTTTCAGCCATAGAGAATCACAGGTCTGAGTCTGGATTGTGTTTCCCTGCAGGTGTTATGGTACATCTGTCCGCACTGAAGGTTACCTGCCTCTTCTTTGTCTAGCTCGGTTTTATTTATGTTGTCCCCCTGTAGTTCCTCACTATGGGAGCAACATTTGACTACTAAATGCTGGTGATCCATTCAATTAAGCATGGATTTTCACAGAGACTTGGTGTAGTGTATGTCTTTCAGGCTGCCACATCACTCTCAGATTCATTTGAAGGTGGCTGACTGACTGACTTCAAAATGAACAGGCAAGAGGAAGCACTGATAGACAGATGGTTCACAGAAACACTTTTGCTTATAAAAAATATTAGAGTCATGGTAAGCTTATATCTGAGCAAGTTCAAGCTGAAAGAAGCTTCTTGAGAACATTTGATCTTCCTCTGTTGTAAAATATATTTTTAGTGATTTCTGCCTACCGAAAGAGTGGTCTTGTGATATTGACATTCTGAGAACAAGTGTGGGGAAAACCCATTGGACTTGATATCTGTAAAGCAGGGAAAACATTTTTCCCTCCAATGCATCTAGCTAAAGTGACAACATATCTCCTGGGCCTAGAGACAGTGGATTTTTTATTGTTCCCCTGATGCTACCAGAGCTGAAGGGAAGGAACTAAGTGGGAGAAAATTATGGCTATTCGAAATTCCACAAGAAAAGTCATTTTTTTATTATTATTTTTTTTTTAAGTTAATACAGAAGAAGCTGTTTAAGCTTGAATGCTTTAAGTCTTTTTTTTAATTATTTTTTTATTTTTATTTTTTATTTTTTTTTCCTGAGACTGATCAAGGAATGATTATTATTAGTTTTCATTGTGTAGTGGTTTGCCTCTGGAGCCAAACTCCCACGCAGCTACTTGCTCACCCCCACTACCCTAGTGGGATGGAGGTGAGAGAACAGGAAGGACAGAAATGAGAAAGAAGTCACCTCTTCTCAAAGCTAACATGTTTATGAAGGGAAAGTTATGCCTTACTAATTTGATATCCTTTTATGACAAAGTTGCCTGCTTAGTGAATTGAAGGGATGGTAGTGGATAATTTTATTTTTATTTTTTAAAAATTATTATTTTATTATTTTTTTATTTTAGCAAAGCTTGTAATACTGTATCTCAAAGTATACTTCTGGACAACCATTCAGCATACAGCTACAAATCTGCACAATACAATGGACAAATAACTGGCTGAAGGGTCAGACTCAAAGAGTTGTACTAAATGAAGTAGTATCAGGCTGGTGGCCAGACTGTTGTAGAAGACCTGGGGAAATTAACCTAATTTATTTTCACTTTTATATACATATACACACACGCACACATATATATATATACATGTATACAGATATGTGTGTGCGCGTATAAAATTACTGCTTTTGCGTGTATAAAATTACTGCTTTGGACATTAGGAAACAAAACAGAAAAGAAATGAACATTTACACACTCAAGGAAGACAATTTCCATCCCCCTGTTCTACACACTCAACATCTCTCCTACACACTGTGCCCTGTGGCAGGGCCATGGGAGCCACCTGGAAGCAGCTGTACCAGGCTGCTGTTCCTCACAGGAGGAACCCTGCAGCTCCTCTGCTGCAGGATGTGACCTTGTCACATCCACCGAGCATACTTTGCAATGTAATGTAAGTAAAACCAAAAGCCTTCTATTTATTTATTTATTCAATTTATTTGTTTATTTATTTAGTCTAGCAAACTCCATCACAAGCATTTTGTTATGAAACATCTCTAAAATTACAGAAACTGCTTGTCACTGACAAATGGACCTGTTTATTGTCCATATTACTGTGAAATTCAGGCATTTAAAAACTGCATTAAAGCTTGGCAATACCTCCGTGAAAGCAGGATGAAAATATTGTTCAAATGGCAGCTTCACCACCTTAAGGTAGAAAGGTCAAAATTTCCCCTTTGTTCAGTGGAAAGGTTTTCAAAACATAAATTTCCAGATGCAATGAGAAATACCAGAAAGAAATTTATGGGCACTCTAATTAGTTCAACCAGATCTGAACAGGAATAATGTCTTCTGCACTTCTGTCAACTCAAAATCATTTACAGCCTAATTAGATAATTAGCAAAATGGAGTTCAACGAAAGAAGATTGGACATGCCTTACCTTTTAGGTAAACAGGCAGAGGGACCATGTAGTGTTCCAGGAAGGCAACTGATTGTCACATCTTTCTTGCTATAATTTCGATTGGAACAAACTGAAGAGTAGCATTGAAATGCTGGGATTTGGGTCCAATATCTAACAGCAATTGAAGTCTTTTTCTTAGCTGATGCTGGAGGGTTGAGGCTAAGAATTAGGTGTCTGGGAAATGTTCTGGAGTTTGGGTAGGAGTTGGAGCAAGGCATAAAAACAGGAATGTAAAGACAAAGAGGAAGTGGAAAGAAGAAAGCAGGGAAGATAGCCTGGGGGAAAAAGATAAGCAAGGGAGAGAGATGTAGAAGATACCTTTCACTGCATGGTAGGTGACTAATGCAATGTGAAGCTGAGCAATGATACCCGATGCAGGATGCTGCTGTCAACACATGCCTGTAGCAAGCTTTCAGTTCTTCCCATAAGCCAGAGACCAGATTCCTTAACACAGGTTCCAAGGCCTTGGAGGAAACTGCATTATCTTGTCTGCAGGCTTAAGAGCTCTAGTAGTATCTGTCTTTCTGCCCTTACCAGAATCTGTTTGTGTACTCTGCTGGAAAAAAAAAAACAAACAACACCTTGTGTCATAGAGCGGTTGTTTATTCACCCTACAGACTGACTGCTACAGGCTGATTTCTACCCAGTGTCCAATCATGTGGCTAACCCACAGTTGCACATCACTATTATATTGATCATTCAGTCATAAAAAGATTCAGGTGCCCATAGTGCTGAACCAGAAAACTTGCTGTACCCTTCACTGATACATTATTTGGGTATCCGAAGTTGCCAGTTGGTCAGAAAATATGGGAGGGTGAATCTGGCAATTCCTTTTTATTGCTGGTGGGTGGTGTGCAACGTTAAAGCAAGCAAACTCCAAACCACTTCTACTCTGTTTGAGTCACCTGAGTGAGTCAGTGACAGACAAAATTATTTTTCACACCTGGGCTGACTAGCACTTTTTTAAGCCATCAGATGGACATTTCCTCTGGTTTATCAATACTTTTCAATGGTATGTTTTTTCTTTTTGTTCTATTTATTTATTTATTTTGTTCTGACAGCTGCTTCCCTCTCCCATTTAATACAGAGGGAAAAAAAAGACACATTAAATGAATTATTTTAGCTATCACTGCTCTCAAGCATTCCTTCAACAGGACACCCATATGTCACTGAAAACAATTTCTTCAAAGAAGTCTTCAGTGCCTTGAAAGATAACTTTGGACAGACATTTCTAACTATTTCGCCTATATCCTCTGTAAAAAGACAGCTCTTTTTTTCCCAAGGAGTTTTAGACTAATTTTCCATAAAAAAGGTGCCAGCCTCTTAGGCCTTGCTTCATAGTTTGCATGCATGCAGCTAGTCTTCTCTCAATCCAAAACACAGAAGACTCTGTCCTTCTTTTTGGTGCATTTCCCATGGTCCTTCACACCCTATTGTGTGCCTACTGCCTGTCCTACTGCAGACAGGTGACTGACACAGAAGATGCTGCATCCTGATCAGGAAGGCTGGCAGACACCCTTTATCTCCAGTTATGTCCCTTTTCTGGCAGCTTCTGATGATGCTCTTGTTTCCTCAACACCTTTGGTGGGCCTGGCTACTGTTGCTAATCCTGTTGTGCAGCCCTGTAGTGCAGAAACACTGCTTCTCTGGACTTACTGAGATCTTGGAAGCAAGATGAGGAAAACCAACCAAACCAACCCCTTTGCCTGTGGATTGAGTGAGCTGTCAATTGGTATCAACAGAGATCTGGATTTCTACTCTTCCTGCCAGCTCTCCTGAGGGTGAGGTTTGCACACAAGTGGTGTACTGCTCCAATGGGTGATTGCTAAGCAGTGTGGATCTAGTCCCACATGGGATGTATATCCAGTAGCCATTTTCATTGGCCTATCTTTGGGACTTGTTTTTGACTGGCACTGGTGATCACTGATTTTTAAATGAGGCATCCTGGGACTGTGAAAAAGAGAAATTCTTTGATATGATGGTTTGATCCTGGATCATGGACCATGTTGGATATGGATCTCTCCATAATCCAACAAAACAGCTTGGAGACCACTCAAGCAATACTAGACACCAATTTAAGAGAAGAAGACATAAGCTCTTAGATATACAGGAAAAATAAAATGGACAATGGAGGCAGGCTCAGTTATTCATTGACCAAAAAATCAATCAGCAAAAAGACTGGGAAACCTGGCAAAAGAGAAAGAAAAGACCTTGTGGAAAGAACATATTCCAACCATGTTTTGTTAGCACAACATTGTAATGCAGAATGTAAGGCAATGGAAAACATAGAATAACTCCTCCCTGCAGAGAAAAACAAAATATGGAGCTAGGTGAAATTCTAGGTCACTTTATTTATTTATTTATTTATTTATTTTTCCCCTTGGGGTAAAAATAATTTTGAGATACACCAAAAACAATTTGTTTCTGGCTCCATTTTTATCAGGAAGAAAACTGACAAAAGATTAAAAAAAAAAAAAGCCATGGTAAATCATTATTAGTATTAATGTAACTGAAAATAAAATGTTACTTTGGAACATGCTGCACTTAAAAAAAAAAAAAAGTACAGCAATGTTTTAATTTTTTTTTTTTTTTTTTTTTCCATCCCAAACAGATCTCCTTCGGTAAGTCTCTGATAAAGTCAAGTTCAGACTAATTACACTAATTTTTGAAAGTTCATCAGACCCTGAATTATTAATGCAGAGCTGATTACTTTTCACAGGTCAGGAAGACTGTTACAAAGACACAGCAGAAATTTAGCATACTTAAACATGGAAATATCTGTTTGGTTTCTAGCACCTATAGTTAAAAAATACTCTTTTATTAATGTTATTAAAATCATGGCAAAGCTATTAAAACCTTTCTTCCTTGTATTTCAGCTACTTATTTTGACACTATGTTAAATGAAAGCCACATGTATCCAAAGAACTATTTTGATTCATTCTTCAGCTGTGGAACTCATTGCCACAGAATTAAATGTATAATTTGACTCTGAAAGGGTTTAAATGCCATAGTGAATCACAGAATCACAGAATTTTCTAGGTTGGAAGAGACCTCAAGATCATCGAGTCCAACCTCTGACCTAACGCTAACAGTCCCCACTAAACCATTTCCCTAAGCTCTGTGAAGCGTATATTTACTTCTGGGTACTTTAACAAGTGAAATTTTGATGTTAGTCCAGATATCTCGTTTTAAGGCTGCGTTTGGTGGATGTTTTGTATGTATAATAAGAAAAACAGTCACTTTGTACTTCACCTACACATCTGTTGTAAGCTGCCACTTGAGATGCAAAACAGAATCAGGGGAGTTTTAATTGGATCCAGAAAGGCTGTGTGTTCACAATTGGGTGATGGTAGCCCTTGAATCTTCACTATAGTATATTCCTTTCCCGTATTGGATATCCTATAGCTATGTAGTCTGATCAGATACTAGAAAGAATTGTCTCTGTTTCCTAGAAGCTTTGGATATCAAAAAGATATTCAGGATGCAGTCTCAGTATTTAAAGTTTTATATTAGGTTCTCTCAATGCTGTGGATATAGATTCTTTCACTGTTGTGTGGGTATTTACTACTGCATCGAAGCAGAGAACATTCTTTGTCCAAACAGGAGCAGTGGTGTTCTGATGTTACTGCCTTCAAAGCAGAGGGAATGGCTGTACTTCTCGTTCCTCACAAACAATCAGCTGGCAAAGGGGAAATTTTCTCCCAGTGTGAATTTGGTTGCAGTGCAAAGAACGAATGCAAGGGAAATAATGAGATATGTCACCCTCTCCATCATTACTCAGACCCTCACATCAAGTGGAATTGCCAGGAAGTTGAAAAATATATAGCTACATGGAAGTTGCTTCTCAGAATTATCTTGCTAAGTCTGGTCTGATGCTTAATTCTTCCAACACCAGGGAAAAACAGAAGTCCAAGGATTCAGCTTGTGTGCTTCACCAGGAAGATTTTACTATCAGAAAACAGTAATAGTTATAATGATGACTGTGGTGATGGTAATAATAAGGGAGTCAAATATTTATTTATTTATTTTTAATTTAAAAATATATAATTTACGTATCACTTCTCACCCTGGTGCCTCTAACACTTGTACTGCCGGGCAGAAGGACTGGTGTCATAAAAGAGCTTTGCTGGTTGCTCTGTGTGGGGAGAAGTGGTGTGGCTGTGCTGTGGGCTGACAAGAAACCTTCAGTCATTTCATAGTCTTCCTCCCATCTTCCTGTCCTCTGTTCTTTGGAATCAGAAATTCA
This sequence comes from Aythya fuligula, assembly GCF_009819795.1. Taxonomy (NCBI): domain Eukaryota; kingdom Metazoa; phylum Chordata; class Aves; order Anseriformes; family Anatidae; genus Aythya; species Aythya fuligula. The sequence goes on along the minus strand of NC_045593.1, from coordinate 55,930,407 downwards.
TTGTAATTAGTCCTCCCAGATACTGCTTGTCTTTGGTATGATTGCTGGGAAGGAAGTGAATCTGTGGCCTGTTTGATTGGGCAAGAATAATTGTTTTCTTAAATTTTATTTTGTTTTGTTTGTTTTCTGTACCAAAATTGAGCAAAATGGTTAGAAACTGAGGTTTATCACCTTCAGGGATGTCATCCTCTCTCTCCTTCTGCTTCACTATGTTCCTACAAATTGTTCTTAGTGTTCAATTCATCCTAAGCAACTAATGCTTTTTATGACAGGCACTTCTTTCCTCACCCAGCAATGTAAACATCACTGAAAAAAAAAAAAAAAAAGAAAGAAGCTTTTATTTTGAACTTACAGAAGTATTGCAGATGATTCTGTTGTAAAAAGATGTCCCAGTTGGAAATGTCAGATTCTTAATTTCAAAATGGTCAAAGGTAAACATCTTACAGTTACACAAAGGCTTTTTCCAGATGCCCATTGGAGACTGTTAATTTCCCTCCCTGAAATTATATGTCTGCACATTATATTTTTGCTTCTGGTACTTATGACATTTCTTGGTTGAAAACCTTTTGGCTGGAAAATGTCCTGCTGAAATACCTCCTTCTTCCCTTTCTCCCTGTGTCCCCTTGCTTGTCCTTCACAGGCTTGTATCCACAGCTTGGCTGCTGAGGGGACATTATGCTGACTGTCACTGCTCTCCTACCCTTCTGCTTCACAGGAGAGGTGGTTTGCTAGCAGCATGTGACTGAACTGGGTTAAGGAACAGAGCTCATTCTGTGTAGGAGCACCCAGAGCTGAGATGACATTGCCCAACAAAACTGAAAGAAGCTTGGTTCTCAGTGCAAAGGCCATGGACTGGGAACACAGGAAGGCCTTTTAACACTCCAGTAACTCCAAACGAGTTTGGAAGACCTGGAGATTTGTGCACTGTGGTGTGATTATCCAACTCCCTGATGCTTGTGCAGATCTCTACACTGGTGGGATGCAACCTGGATGAGTGTAAATACCCATCTACAGGACTGGACAACAGGGATCCAGCTTCAGGTAGCTCTGGACCAATGCTTCTTGTGTTCACATGAGAGTGGACTCTACTGATAAGTCTGCTGGATGCATATAGGCCTCTCCTCTGGCTTTTTGAAAGGGACTCTGCATATGCTGAAAGCTGTAAAGCACTGCAAAGCTTGAAGTGCTGGCTTACAAGAGTTAATGAAAAGGATTGGCAGTGGTAATTCCGGCACAGAATGACCAGAGAATAACAGTAAAATTTGGACTCAATTATGAGAATAAAACTCTCTGGGCTTGGAATCAGAAGGCAAATGAAACAGGAGAAATCCAGGCATCCACAAAAAGCTGTCCGTACGTGGGAAAAGAGCTGTGTATGGCATAGCTGTGTCACCACTTGCCAAGCTGGACAACTGATTGAATCTGTCATCACTAACCTCCTTCACAGTTCTTCCTGTTTTCTCTTTGGCTGCCAAGATGTGAGCTGGGATCCCAAGCTGCTTGCTCAGAGAAAGATCTGCATTACTACTGCTCATAAGCACAAACAACAGATGAACTCTGCTAAACAGCAGCATGCCTTTGGGAACCCTTTTTGACTTTCATCATGCTCATAGCTGTGCTGCTGCCAGGACTATTGCTGACTTAGGGAAGGTGTTCTATTTTTCTACCAACCTGTCATTAGCCTTCTTAATGAAACAGAAATTTCTGCTTTTAATGAGGGAACTCTAGGTTTTGTATGGGGTTTCATATCCTTTCCTTTCCTGGCTCAGACCTGTCTATGAACTGGCTGGATATGGTTGCCTTGGCTTTAAGTGTGCAAATAAATACATTTGGACCCAGAAAACCCATACTGCTGTTGATGCTGAACAGCTCAGCTGCAGGCTTGTCATGCCTTGTGGTTGCTGGTGTTGGAGTCACCTGCCTGTGCCCCTTGTTTTGCCTTTAGAAGTCAGAACATACGTATTATGCATGTTTGTTCTAATGATACTTGTTGTAGAAGCAGCTGTAAGAAAAGCAAACAGAGTAGAGCAGCCCTCCCTCACACGGGACTCTTACCTGTCTTGCCTTGCCCAGCCAGTGGCTTAGCTGATAACTAGGATAGTGCAGGAGCAGTATGTTCTGATGCTAAGCTGTAAATCGCTTGTGAAGTCTGCTGGTCTCAGTGTGAGGGAGGGGGAAGGAACTGACTGACTTAATCAAAACTGAGGTATGTTTTCCTTTCAATAGATTTCAATAGATCAAGACTTTGTATAGGAATAAAAATGCTTTACTTGCCACAGACATTGATCAGTAGTTTTAGGCAATAACATAGACAGTCTCCTCCTACTTTGAACTTTTCAGTGAACTTCCCCATACTAGCTTTCTGAGAGTGACTCATGAGAGCTTCGTATTCACAAGAAAAGGCTCAATATTTCTCCAAGTGATGCCTAGTTTGAAGGATCTTTGGCATTGTCCTTGAGTTCATTTGAAAATGTTTAATGACCTAGATTGTTTCTGGTCAACACAGAATTATCTGTGTAGAGCTGTTCCAGCAGTATTGTTATCCCTTTCTGTCTCATGCCAGGGGCACTGTACTACATTTTGGAAAATCTGATTTCCTGACTCACTTCAGTCCCTGTTGTACTAGAACAGATTCCACCTCAGACAGCTTTGATGTCAGTGGCTTCACTTGACCTCAGACTGCTCCCAAGAAAGTCTGTCTTGCTTTGAGTTCCTCTTTACAGGAGCTGGAAGTTGGGTTTAGGACAATGAAATGCAAAATACTGTTTAATTTTATTATGATGGTGGGTGCTGCTTTTTTAGTTGCTGTTCTCCTTCACTTAGTGGTCTTTCTGTACAGTTTCCCAGATTTCTGATGAAGCCTTGAAGAAGTATTTTCCACAAAGCCTAATTTCTCCTTCCCCGTCATCAATTAATTTATCCTGGCATGCATACATTAGCAGATTAAATATCTGTCAAATGTCAAGTGTCACTGGCATTCTGGAGACAGAGCATGAAAGCCAAGCCATGAAAATTGTGCCTGTCTCTGACACTGTAGTCAGATCTGAGAAGTGTTTTCTTTTTTTTTTTTTTTTAGCAAGAACAAATCTTTAAAAAACAAAACAAAACAAAACAAAACAAAAAAAAAAAGCAAACAAACAAACAAACAAAAAACAACAAAAAAACAGTGCAGGCAGACTTATCAGATGTGCTCTGCCTATAATGAAAGCCTTGATTTCAAAGATCCGGTCAGGTTCTTCATATTGGAACAAGTCCTTTTAGCTTTGAGCTTACACCCATATTCAATGGTTTGCAGGACTAATTGCATAACTACTTTGGATTCCTCATCAGATTTGGTTGCCAGCTCTTTACATCCCAGACAGTTTAACTTGTACTTATGGAGAAGCAGTCCATGCCTGAAAACACTGTTTTTGTTATCAGTTCAGTGGTCAGCTTCAAGCTATCCACCTTCACAAGTATACTTCTAAAACATATGGCAAACACAAAGCAGGAGAAGGTATGACACCTTGAAAATATTCCTTTACTGAGCTCATCATGGCTTCCTTTGTGACACCTCTTTAAGGAATGCTTACAAAATGCCTGAGAGTAATAAAAGGATTGTTGTTTTTTTCATTTTTAGTATTATTTTTTTTTAATCAGAAATCATGTTTTGCTACTCTGTCTTCAGACCTTGTTACAAGATAATCCAGGAAAAAGCCAACGCTGGGGAAGAAAAAATGATTACAAGGATACAGTGACTGTACAAATGAAGAAACTTCAACAAGAATGAAAAAGGAAAAAGTAGAATTGTATGTATTGCCATGTGGCGGCCCACACCAGTCACCAGCAACCCAAAGTCAAAACTCTGCAAGGAAATGAAAAGAAGTGATATCATGGCCAGGTACAGAGCGAAGAGGTAGAGCTAAGTGATTCTTACCACTCCTGCAGGAGGGATGGAAGGCTGTCTAATAGTAGCAAGATAACACAGGAATTAGCTTATGGTGAGGCATTTAAGCAGTTAAAAGATTTTCCTTATGATTTGGATCTTCTTTATCAGCTTTCTTTTGTGTCTATACCCATCTGGTGCAAATGTCTGTTATAAACCTCATTTCGACAGAGTAAAATACCCTTTAAACCTTCAACCTTATTCAGAGTAAAATTGCCTCTCTGAGATAAGAAATGCTAAGTGCTCCACTTCCTAGGGAGTGGCAAAAATAATGAGCAGATACTGGAGGATGAAGGAGAGCTATACGCGGCCAGCAGTTTCATATTCCCAGGGCTTAAAATTGAGCTCTCATCATATGAGAGGTTGGTAACAAGGGTCTCCAGGTACAGGGACAGAAATCACCATTAATAAATGCTAGCTGGAAAAAAACACAAAACAAAACAAAAAAACAAAAACAGAAAAGCAGGAAGATGTCTTGTAATTCCCTTGGTAAGTCAGTGTAGGCACCTGAGATGAGGACAGGCTTGGAGAGATGTCTGAGGAGAGAAGGGGACAAGAGTGACAGGTCAAAATACCTTGAGTCTTGTTTTACGAAGCAGATTCTCAGTTTTTCCCTTTGGAATTGCTGAAATATTTGAATTTGAGTTGTGTAAAGTGCAAATACAATCCTCATACTCTCAGACCCCTCTCAGAGTAATGTTGTGCAAACATCACTTTTTTGTAAATAGAGATTCCCAAGGTAAATAACAACCTTTTATCAGAATAAAGTAGCGATAATCTGTGCAAGGAGCCCAGGTCAGAGAAGTTGGAAGAGAGATGGTGGAGGGTCACAAGCTGCAAGCCAACTAGAAGTCTGAAGAAGAGATTCCATATTCAAACAAAAACAAATCAAAGAGCACTGGCTCAGACCAGAACATTTGGACTGTCTGAATCAAGTGAAAATATTTGTACATTGCACAGAACACCCCACAAAAAAGAATTTTTTTTTTTAATGGAAAGTTGTTTTCTGAATAATTTTTCTGATATTTATTTTCACTGTGATGGAAAAAATCCTGGGTTCTTCAATGTATACATCTCTCTCTCTCTCTCTCATAATTTTAATTAAAATGTCATAACCTTAAAAACTAATTCTAACAAAAAAAAAAAAAAAAATCAAATATCATAGGCACAGAGCTTAATATATAACATGTGTTGGGTTTCATCATTACTGCCTCCAGAAGATTTGTGATCCAGTGTCAGGAGAGACTCATCAACACAGAAAACTTTACTATGTTTCTAAAGCTGAAAAGCAAAAAAAAAAAAAAAAAAAAAAAAAACAGGTAAAATTTTAAAAAGCATTCATTAACACTGAATTTCTCACAGTACTGAAAGACCTTGTAAATTGTTACTTGACATAACTACCAGCCAATGGTGAGAATAAAGTGCATAGAAACCCCCTATCAGAGTTGGTTGATAAATGCAACCTGCCAGGTGTTCATTCTTCATAAATCCATTGAAAAGTGTTTTTTTTTAGGATTTGAAAGTCAGAATCTGACATGTCTTTGACCAAAATCAAAGAAGAAAATATCACGTTGCCTTCCTGAAATCTGTAAAAAATAAAAGAACTTGACTAAAATCAATTTCTTCTGCCAAGTCCTTGTTTTATAAGAAAAAGCACTCATTTTTTTGTCATCTGTGTATTGAAGACTTTGCTTGCAGTTAAAAAAATGTCTTTAAGATTCTACATTCTGTCTTTTTAACTGTAAAGTCAATCTGTGGTACACTGAATACTAACCGTACCATAGGGAGTTGGTGCTTGTTTCACAGAAATTCAACGCACTTGCTATGTCCAGCTTTCCGTGATATTTTGAATCTGCGGCAGTTTTTGTCACTAATGGCTTGGAAACAGGATTTTCTATTTATGAGGAAAGTTATTGTTGCAGAAAAACCTCAGACTCGCATCAGAACAAATGAGATTTTTTTTTTTTTCAGTTCAGCATGCTGATGTTTCATCTTTGTCCTCTTTGTGTGTGTGTACAATCTAGGAGAATTCAGAGTTGCCCAGAAACAATTTCAGTTGCCTTATATTTGAACGTATCAGTCCTTCAGTATTTCAGTAAGGAGAAAAGCAATTGTCTGACATACCTGTTGAACTATCTTCATCCACCATTTGGAAGAGGTGGACTGATTCTCTGAGGAGAGTGTGGCACTGTTTCTCTTCATACCTACCGTGAGAAGAGAAATCCCAGTATGCTTGGAGTTCAAGAGAATTGCAAAGGAAACCTAAGGGCAATCTTCTCAAACTGAGAGACCCTGTACAGTAAATACCAACAGAACCATGTTCGTAAGGTGAAAAAGATGTAATACTAACTTATTTCTCCCCTCATGGAGGCACACATTTTCAGCTGTGTCTTTGACAAAGAGGCAGCAATTTATGTGTGCAATTTATCAATCTATCTTCATTTTCATCTTTATCTCTACTGTCATCTAAGCCTGTCTGTGCTTCTGAATCTGTATCTATGTACATAGATATTCATATGCACATACACTTTGCTCTTGAATAGAAACTCAAGAACAGGCTTGACTTGGGACACCAGTTTCTATTGCCAGGATACACTCTGGTTTCCTGAGATGCTGCCTGTAAGTTTAGAAACCATCAGAAAAACAAAACAATCTGGCACAAGCACTGGATTTCTGTGGCTTTGGAGACAAAATTGTGTCCTAACTATTAGAGAACCTTGGCTCTGAAGTACAAACTGACTCTTGTAGGAACATATACATAGACTATTCTGTGCCATATGAACTATTGCATTTGGGTTCCAGCATTTGAGTCTGGGCTTTTTCACAGGCTAATACTTTATGCAGTGTGTACCCAAGATGTTGATGATGTATGAGCTGAAGGCTTCCCATTGGCCATGCAGTGGGAGAAGAAGGCTTGGTGCCACCCTGCTGGCTAGCAACGACTTTAGCATGACCTACATACAGAGTGGACAGGAGCACCAGCCATGGCTTCTCTGCACTTTATATTCTTTGTTCTTTTGAGGGCATTTTGAGGTTGAAGTGAAGCAGGAACACTGGAGAAAGTTTCTTCTCAGCAGCCTCACTATCATCTCTCGCGACACTTAAAAAAGGTGTGGAGCAAGGCTAGAGGCTGAGCTTGAGCTTACCTTAGGTGCTACCACCAGAGCTTAAAGACTTATGGCATTGCAGCACATCCTGCTTTGATTTTGCTGTGACAAGCAATTTTTCAAAGCAGCAAACCTGTGAAACTTTGCACAGCTGGGCAACAGTTACATTACTGTGTGCAGAGAAACATGGCTCATACACAGGTCCCACATGGAGCAGATCTCCACACTGCAGCCCCCCCATGGGTGGAGGAGCCCCCGGTGGAGCAGGTGGATGTGGCCTGGAGAAGGCTGCAGCCCATGGAGAGCCCCTGCAGGAGCAGGCCCTGGGCTGGAGCTGCAGCTCCGGATGGAGATGGAGAGGAAGGTGGTTTTAGTTTGTTTTTAGTTCTCATTGCTCCAGTCTGTTAATAATAGGCAATAGATTACATTAATCTTCCCCAAGTGGAATCAGTGACTGTAGCTGGTGAGTGCCCTCCCTGTCCTTATCTCAACCCATGAGCTTTTTTTCATTGTATTTTCTTCCCCTGTCCTTCTGAAGAGAGGGATTGAGAGTTTAGCTGCCTACCAGTGTTAAACCACCACAATGTAGTAGGCAAGAAACTGGATCCTTTAAAGAACTCTTAGGAACCCCAAACTTTGTACCTGTCTAGAGCTTGCTTCCTCTCTGAATTGTTAAAGGGAAGCAGGATATAGAGGAGTCCTCTAGTTGAAGATGACTTTTTCCTGAAATACACAGTCATGTTAACAAGTCTAGAAGTGCAGATATTTAGAAGAAGAAGTGTAACTATTTTTGGCCTTCACTGTCAAGAAACCCTAAGGCTGTTCAGATGCTCTCTTATCTTCTCTCTTGCTTGACTAGCTAATGGTTTTCACAAGGTCATTTGGAAACTGAAAGCAGCTGTGCTTTCAGCTAAGCACAGAGAGATCCTAAAAGAGACATGCAGCTGGTGTTAGCAGAATGAGAAGAGAGTCCACTGGAAAATGGCAACAGAAAAACACATGAACCAAGATGGGAATTTTTTTTAGTGACTCTGCAGATTCTGATTCTGGTAGTCCAAGGCTTGCTAAAAAGGAGTCGTGACTTCATGATAATAACAACTACAAGAAAAATAAAGGTACCAGAAAAATGTTCTATCACTGCAGAATCTCTTTTGGATATCTTATTTATGTGGAATTGGCAAGTAACATCTACATCTGCAGAGAAAGACAGGTATTCCAGACTGAAGAAAAGATGTTCTCTGTAGTGTTTCTCTGTTGTGTTCCTTGGGTTATTATCTTACTTTCTGGCCCCAAGTGTGCAATTTTTCTTAGAAATTTAACTGAAAATAATCAATATAAATTTAGAGAACTCACTCATTGAAAATAAATGTGATTTCATAATAAACTCTGGAGGTATGTGCCGTTGCTACATTTGATATAACCATTTAACTCTATTGTGCATTTTCAGGGAAAAAAACAATAGCTAAACCTCAATTTTGAAAGGCTTGGCTGAAAAATCTGGCAATAGTAGTGTGGGAAGGCAGACAGCCTGACAGCCATGTAGTTTGCTGCAGCAAGAATATCCTTGTGTTTTTTCTTTATTCATTAACTTATTTCAGAGACTGTTTTACTGGGAGGGAGCTGAAGAAACCACCTGAGGCTGGAAGAAAGAGCAGCAGAATATATTTTTTTCCTGTGTAATTTAAGTGGGAACTGAATTTGAGATAGTGAAAGCATCATGATTGTAAATGGGTAATTAAATCAATTTGCTTATTGGTTGTGTATCTTTTGTTTAAAAAAGCATTTTAAGAATGCAAAACATGTTCTGATTAACTTTTTTTTTCTTTGTAAATTCAGCAGACTTCCGGCAGATAAAATAAATAAAAGCAGATTTTAAAAGGCTGTTTTGCAGACCTAATTAATTTCAATTTCTGTTCAAACGCAACTTGACATAATGGCATAACTAAAAAACTGATTCATGTTAAGAAAATGATGTATGATGCATTTGTACTAAATAAAATTAAGACTCCAAATATATATGTCATGTAATTGCCATAGCTTTCTGATTACCACCAAGTATTAAATTAAAATTGCTGGGGGAAAAAAAAAAAAAAAAGGCAACCGTTCCAGAAGCTAACATCATTATAAATGGAAAATAGAGTTGGTGCTTATTTACATCTTTATGTCCTGTTTCCTGATCCAAAATCTTGTGCTCCGTTATGCTTGACCCAGTTCAAAGGGAATAGCTAAATGCTCTTAGAGCCTAAATCTTCCTTTGTTCCACGGTGGATTTAGCCAAGACAGCTTGTCCAAAACCACAGCTAGGAATTCAGTTTGAAACACTGTAATTTATTTAATATTATGATGAATGGCTTATTTTGCAAAAAGAGAATCCAAGAGCTGGGAACGGTAAGGATGGTGAAGTACTGGCATGGAGTAGTGAAAAGATGATAAAAGTCCTACTGAAGAGCATGCTGGCTACATAGCTTTCAGAGAAATGGCATAAGTAAAGCTAGACCTGTGATGCGTTCAGAGTGAGAGAGAGCCAGTCACAATGCCCATGTCCCTCTTTACAATATTTTGGTAGCACAGTCATTGTGAATATCAAAAATTTTTAAAGTTCTTGAGTATTGAACTTGTATTACATGTTCATACTTCAGTGGACTTCAGTTGGGAGGTTAAATTACTTCCTTCTGAATGTAATTGGAAGATCTGTCTCTCAGACCAATCATATCCTGCATATATTCTCTAAGCACTCAATTCTAACCACACCTACCCATCCACTACTTCCTGAAGAGACCTCACTCCTCATCTCCACAAAGACGTATGCACGAAATGAGTGTGGAAGAGTCACATATAAGGGGAATTGTTGCTTGTGAAGATGCTGATACCTGTGATGCTGAAAAGGATACAGGGAAGGAGGGAGGTGCTCCCTTTTGTGAAAGCAGGGTGACTTGTGAAAGAAAGAAACTAACTTCAAAATAGCAGGATACCAGGGTGCAAACACTTCTGTTGAGTCAGGACCTCTTGGTATATGTTTGGATGCCCTCAGAAGGTCATGACAGACTTCAGCTCTCTAAAAGAGGTGAGTGTCCTCCAGAGTTGTTTTTGAGGCTCCAGGAAGCGATTCAACTCACTTTTCTTAGGATGGAGGCAGAAACCTCCTCCCCCAGTGAATGCTGATGTGTCTTTGAAACTAGTGCACTCCTTTTTAAGGAGAGAAAGTTGCAGATAAATCCCATCTCTTGGTGTCATGCCTTAGAAAACTAAAGATGAAACCTCAACTGCTTCTATGTGGTGAGGTTGATTTCTGTAAGTGTTCTTGCCTCTGCCAGGACAGGCTTTTGACTAAATGCATTAATTTTCTCTCTGATTGATTGAGCCCATGGGAATTCCATGGCATTCTTCACAGACTTGGGTGGTCTCTGTGGAGAGAAGAACGGTGTCTGTGTCTCTCCCCCATCCCTCCAGAGCCACTTCCACTCTTCACAATCAAACTCAATCTGGTAATACTCTGAGGAGGATGACCAGCCCACATCATGGATGTGTTTGAGCAATAAGGAGACACTGGGGCCTATGAAGTTGCTGCACATGTTACAGGAAGAGTACCTTTTCAGATAGTAGGATGAGAAATGGGTTTGTTTCATCAGAGAGTTCATGGTATAAGAAAGTTTTAGCAAACTCAGTGACTCTTTTTCTCTCCATACCAATTAGAGACTGTGTCAATGTGCCAGGACAAACCTGAGCTGCTGCCTATGGTTCTGGAAGGTTTACAGACCACAGGAAGAAAATTCATGACTTACCTAAAAATGCAGGTTCACATTACTTGTACTGCAAGACTTTTATACAAGATCGGACATGTCACTTCAAAACTTTTATCCTTCACTTGTTGAGAAATCAACAGTCTCCTTTTACAACAAGAAAGTTGTGAACAAGAACCAGGGACGCTAAAGAATTGTGTAATGAAGAAACTGTGGTACTCGTGGAATTAGAAAATACCATTTTTTGTCTGACTGCATGACAGCATGTTTTCAGGGCTTTTCTAAATGTGTATTTCATGAAAACAGTGTAGTCCTTGTGTGTTGACTGTGTTGAAAACCAACCTAGGTGTACAAGCAACTGTACAAGTATATCTTATCAAGTATTATTACAAGTATCTTATACAGTACAGTATAAGAAAATGTGATTATTACACATTTTGAGAGTCAATTTTTAGTTCAGTTTGATTTGAAATATTGTTACAGTGATCCCTGCCACATTTTTAGAGCTACAGTTCTGTCAGCATTTCCACAGCAAAGGCTTATTTTCAGGATCTTGACTCAGCCATAAATATTTATACTGGGCAAATGCTTGGCAGAAGGAATCCTGAAGGGTGAGCAGTGGTAATGGAAATAAAGTTACTCTTATGTAGGTCTATTGATGAGTTACTGCCTGTGTCTAACTGCCTAAATGATTAATAGCGTTTCAGTTCTGTCAGACTGTATGAACTCATGTAGACATGTTGTAGGATAATGCTTACTGTCGGAATGCGGAAGTAACTGTGCTGACCTGATTAGAAAACAGAGATTTTACAGGGATATCTAGAGCTGGTGTGTTGATGTACTGGTGTTCTGGTGACTGCAATCACAGCTCAACGTAAGGCCTATCAGCCACATCAGAGGGTCTGGACAGGGACTAAACACAGGGTCCAAAAACCCAGCAGTAACATCAGTAATAAATCAGACAGTCTAGTTTGAACCATACTGAAAAGGAAGCTGCATGACGCTAACTAACAAAACCTGTCCCTACCCAAATTTTATGTCAGAAAGTGTTGTCTTCCTGAGTTACTGTTTGACCATTATGTCTGGAGCACCAAAGGCAGGCTTGTTCCCTAAGAAGCAGATGAATGATGTTTTATAGCATAATTGAACGGTTTGGATTGGAAGGGACCTTACAAATCATCTGATTCCAGATGATCTTTCATGGTCTACTCCCTGCCCTGGCCCAGCATGGAGATCTGCTCCATGTGGGACCCATGGGCTGCAGGGGGACAGCCTGCTCCACCAGGGGCCTCTCCCTGCACAGCCCGCAGGGGAACTGCTGCTGCCTGCCTGCAGCACCTCCTGCCCTCCTGCAGCACTCACCTGGGCGCTGCAGGGCTGTTGCTGTCTTTTATTCGGTCCTCCCAGCTGCTGTAGCACAGTGTTTTTTTCCCTTCCTTCAGTCTGGTCTCCCAGAGGCCCACCCAGCATCGCTCCCTGGCTCAGCTCTGGCCAGCAGCAGCTCCCTTTGGAGCCATCTGGAGCTGGCTCTGCTCTGACATGGGGCAGCTGCTGGGCTCTGCTCACAGAAGCCACCCCTGCAGCCTACCCCTCTGCTACCAAAACCTTCCCATGTAAACCCAGTACACAATGTTAAAAACACATTCACCTTCATTCCCCAGGCAGTTTCTCCTTGGGGCAATTAAATTAAGCCAAACAACAATAGTAAGTGAAGTATTAACAGTAAGTATCCTTAAGGGACCACGTTGCTCCTTTTAGGCCTCCAGCTAATATGTCTACACCATACCATACACACATGCCAGCTTTGCTCAGAGCAACAGGCACTGTTCCCTATTGCATGGAGTTGGCATACCATAAAACTAACCGTCTCTAAGGTGACAGCAGGCAGTCAGAACCTGTGCTGATGTGTATGAGTAGTTGGACGTATTTTATCAACCTTTTGCCAGCTTCACAAATCAAGTAGCCAGATGCTATCCTATGCAATTTCTTCATGGATTTTGCAGTGTGGTTAGGGCCACAGTCATTCATCAGAGCTGTCAGACACATTCAGAATAAATTCAGGAACAGGTTCAAGAAATAAGCTTGCTCGTCTGAATAAGCTGAGCAACTAATGCAATCCATCTTTGCATGTTTGACAGCCTTTTAGACTGCTGGGGTCCTTTGAAAACCATCTTTTTCCATAGACGTTCACAAGTGGTTCTCTTTAAAGAAGAAAATAGAAACCAAAGAGCTGTCTTGTTTCCAAGGTCCATGAGCCCATGCATCTTCTCTTCTCTTCTCTTCTCTTCTCTTCTCTTCTCTTCTCTTCTCTTCTCTTCTCTTCTCTTCTCTTCTCTTCTCTTCTCTTCTCTTCTCTTCTCTTCTCTTCTCTTCTCTTCTCTTCTCTTCTCTTCTCTTCTCTTCTCTTCTCTTCTCTTCTCTTCTCTTCTCTTCTCTTCTCTTCTCTTCTCTTCTCTTCTCTTCTCTTCTCTTCTCTTCTCTTCTCTTCTCTTCTCTTCTCTTCTCTCTTCTCTTCTCTCTGCTCCGCTCTCCTCTTCCTCTCCTCTTCCTCTTCCTCTCCTCTGTGAACCAGTGATTTTTGTCTGTGGTATGCTGTGTACCTCGAGATCAAACCAACTGGACCAAAGTTGCTATCAAAACTGACAACCAAGCATAGTAAAGCAGTATTTTGAAGGCACTACTCTAGGTAATGGGAATTCACTCTCTCTCCAGTAGGTTCATATAATGGATGGCAGGAAAAATCCTTGCATTTAATTTTTAGGTAGTGTTTCATTTCTAGGTAGTTACTAGGAACCTGCTCTGACTTCTTTTTTCAATAATCATGATAAAGAAACTAGGTCAAGATGGCATAAAGGGCCAGATTTAAAACACAAATAAATGTCTACAGTTATGGCTGTTCCATGTTAATGTGCACCCTGAAAATGAGAGCATCCCTGCAGAGAAGGACTTGCGTTCTGGTGGATGAGAAGCTCAACATGAGCCAGCATGATGCACCCTGGGCTGCATCAACAGAGGAGTGGAGGCCAGCAGGTGGAGGGAGGGGATTGTGCCTTCTGCTCTGCCCTTGTGAGGCCTCACCTTGAGTGCTGCATCCAAGCCTGGATCCAGAGCAGTTTCTCAGCTGCACAAAATGCAGATTGACGTTTTTCTGTATCAGGACAACAGGAGTCTTGGAGCTTCACAAAAACAGTCATTCTCCTGGAAAAAAATAAATCTGCATCTTGTTGATTAGCTGTAAAATTCCAGTGTCTCTGACCTAATCACTCACAACAATAGTGAGCCAGAAGTGCCTTGTTTCTGAATCAAGGAGTCTGTTCCCCAAAAGGGGAAAGGTATCTTTTCCTTGCATCACAAACTGTACAGGTCCTGTGAAGGATTATTATGCCATAAAAATCATGTTCCATTTTCTTATTGCACCTCAAAGCAAGTAATTCCAACTCAATGCCATTAACCCTTTGTGAATAGGTTCCTGCTAGTGGGACAGTCAAACAATCTCAGTGCAGCATTCCCACTGACATTAGCAGCATTTGCATCAGGCCTTTATATCAGGGACTTAGGTTCCACAGATACCCTCCTTTTGTAGGCTTTTGAGTTCTCTCACTAAAGACTATTTCCTTTCATCTTATCTCTCTGAAGAGCAATTTTCTTTTTAACACTCTAAAAACATTCATCTCAAGAGGAAGCTTGGACATGAAGGGGACTCAGCAAAAATGACTTCAAAAATGTTTTAAATCTTTAAAATCATTATCCTTGGCTATGGTTTTGACTAAGCACATCGACACTTAACAAAGGCCTGTTGGCAAGCAATAAAAACACTGTGCTGAGACTGCCACACAAAAGACACCCCTCTGTGCCTCTGGTACTCAAATTTTATTGACTACCTAAATCCCCCTAGGGGTCTGAGAGGCATGAAAGGGGCTTGCATTTGTGTATTTGCATATGGGATGAATCTTGTGCCAGCTGTAAATAGATTTATGAAAAAGCTCATGTTTTTCTACTGGTAGGAGATTTTTATTTTATTTTATTCTTTAGATCTTTCTTTATCTGTGACATTAATTTAATTGTCTGACTTTTCTACCTGTACTGCTCTTAGGATAACAAAAAAGCTTTCTGCTGTTACTGTACCAGATCAGACATGTTGGGCCATCGTTCACAAGTTGTCTTATTGTTCACTTTCTCTAACATAACCTTAGTGTAAGACCTGCTACACATGAACAGGCTTAAGATCCCTAAGATTACATTTTTGTTTATCATTCTGTTTTTCCCCGGTGTTTGTGAGGCCTTTCATATGTCTCTGAAATCAGGTGCATTGGATTTGACTGGTCATACACTAAATAAGGATACTAATTAGGTGAAATGCTTCATGCCAACTCTTTCTTGTGTCCTCCTCTACCAGTGGATTGTGAAAAAGGCTCTTTTCTCTTCTGAGAAATGTCTTCATCAAAATGATTACTTTCTCTTCCAACTTCTCTTGAAAATTAAGAAACAAAACAAAACAAAAACAATACCATGTACAATAATATGTATTTATTTTCTCAAATCAATCATCTTCCAGTCCTGACTGAGATTCTCCCTGAGAGAGGAGATGGCTATGAATCCATAGAAACTTGAACATAACAACCAGCATTTATTTGAGGTCTAAACCTTCTCTAAGTTGCACAAGTCAAGAGGTATTAACTCTTGTGGTTAGATGTGCAGTCTTAGACTGCTGAGTCTAAGACATATTTTTTATCAATACTCAGTGATCAGATTTCACAAGACAGCAGTCAGTTTTCATTTGCAGCTTTAATTAAATAATTTGCTCATTATCATCTTTTATGCTGCTGGTTGCAAGTTCATTTGCGTGTGGAAAAAGCTAAATGTGAGAAAGCACTATGTCTTTGGTGGTTCTGTCAGGTCCAGGAAGAGAAGGCGAAGATGACTTTTTAACTCCTTATTTTTGTCTCCTCTTTCCAGAGAGATGGCTAATGTCAGTCTGACCTCAGGGTCTCAGATGAACATCTGTGATTAAGCCTTGGCCTAGACTGTTTGAAGTTTTCATGATACACCACACTTTCTTGAGATATACCTTAATTCAATGTGTGCATAAGCACAGCAACTGCATAACACAGGGAACATTCAATGCATGCTTCTTGAAGTCCTGCAAGCTAGTAGCTGGGAGACGTGAACACTTGCTGGATTTGAGAGTCTTGGCACTAATTAAAGCAAAAATGTGGAAATGCTGCTTGGACTTCAGAAATCAATCACTCATTAACAGAGAAACAAAGTAGCAATGAGTGGGTTGGTGCCACCTGTCTCTGAGGTAGTTTTCTGACTTATCTGAAGCGCCTTAAAACCAAGAAGAGCCCTGCCTACTGGGAAGCTCCTAGAATCCTGTTTTCACAGTCCATTTTGTCTTGCTGTACAGCTTCCAGAGCAGAGTGTCCTTCATGATTTTTCAAGAAATGTAGCAAAGATTCATTTCTTCAGAAGGTCAAGAAATAGAAGGTTATAATTTGCAACTATCTGTCAGGGAACATGCCACACATTAAGAGTTGCTTAAGAGTCAAGAATTAAAGTCTGGGATGGATGGGAAGCCAGCCTTTTGAGACATTGAAAAGTGCAATCACCTTTTCTCCTGAGAAGCAGTTATGTTGCTGGTTCAGTCTGAATCTCTCACTGTGATGTGGAGTAGATTTACTAGAATACAGTAATTGCCAGTTAAGGAAGATACAAAGTCTTGTGCCAGATAGTTGAGAAGCAATCATAACCTCAACCCATGCAATAGGCAGCACCAGCAAATGTTACAATTAGCACTAGGTAAAACAGAAGAAATTCAACTGTCTTTGAAATAAGATGCCATTAATCTGAGAAGGGTTGCTGCGTGTACATATTTACCAGCTGGAGTTCTCTGCTTCTAGACTTTCACACCCTGTGTATGTTCCTGGATGTAATCCACAGACCCTGTAGGAACAAAACCTTATAGAAGCAGAAGACTTTGCAGGTCTCAACACATGTTGGGCCTGCTAGTTCAGAACCCCAACACAGCACTCCATGCCCGTGCTATGGACTCCAGCTAAGACAGAAGAAAGTTGAGAGCCAGTCCTTATGGAAAAGTCTGTTAAATGCAGAGAGTTGCAATTAAAGCAGAAAGTGAATAAAACACCTGACATGACACCTGTATTTGCATAGAGCCTGCAGACTTTCGTGGCCAGATAAGTACAGTGTTTTTGATATCAGGCTTGTATTTTGAGGTGGTTGTGTGAGATGAATTTCAGAGCCAGGGTATGCTTTTGCAAAAACAAACAAACAAACAACCAAACCAACCAACCAAACAAAAAACTACTTCCCATACAGCGGATCAGCTTGTGGCACTACTTCTGACTTTATTAATTCTGCTTCAGACCTGAGGAAGGATGTGTACACCTGCAATCTTGTCTGACCCCCACTCTTCCCCCAAAGCATATAGCACTGAGGACAGTTCTTGTCTTCTTTCTCCAGTAGTGGCCACTATGCTGAGAATGATCCAAGGTTTGTGGGAGAAGTAAGAAGGTCTTTCTGTGCTGGCTCAGGTGCAAATTCTGATTGCTGAAGAAATTGCCAACCTTGGTGACTGCACGAGTAATAGCCGAATTCCTTTTCTTAAGCAGAGATTCATGTTATCTGTGTGATCTCTAATGCACCATTTATTTTACTGTATTGAGGCACTAGGAATAAAATTAATTTTCTATTGTAGCTTAAATTGATTTGTGCCTGTGGCTGTGTCTCACTCTGCATGTACTCTCTCTGCTGAACTCTGCAAAAATACTAATAAAGAGCACTAATAGCAAAAGATATTCTTGTAGAGAGATGATTATGTCATAGAAGTGGTGCAAGAAGCAGACAAAAACCTTCCCATCTTCCAAAAGTTATGGCCATCTCTCGATAATCACACATGCCCTGAGGCTGGTTAATTGACATTACTGAAACCACAGCTTGCAGGACAAATTGTATTTCTGATGTGTTAAACGAAAATGAAATTAGAAACTCAAAATGTCGAAAACCCATTTCAGATCACACACAGTTTACTCTCACCCTGGCTTCAGAATATTCACCAGCTAATCATCATATTCCCTTCCCTTCATCTAGACAGTTTGATAAGGTCAATGAATGCACATGAAAAGTCCTCATATTTAGCATTCAAAGAAAGGCCTAGTCTTGCAAAAGGGTGGCAGCTGTCAACTGGATTTTTTTTCTCCTCCACCCCCCCCCCCCCCCCCCTTAAAACTGAGCTTTGATTATTATTGGTTCTTTTCACTGCTGAAATGAATAAAGACAGCAGTACTGTTTAACAAAAGGTGCCCTCACCCTTTCATCAGTGGTGTTTATTACATTTTCATGTGAGACTGCCACTCAAATCCTGGTCTTATTTGTTTTCTGAGGAGGTCAAAGTTGTTGCACATGCTTCGCACACTTGATTATAGGGAAGGTTTTACCTGATCTTTTCCAACACATTTACTTCCTTACACAAAAATGAATTTAGTCCTTGACAAAAGAGGGAGTGCTATTACCTCTATCTGCAAGTGAGAACCAAGATTCAGAAAGGTGAAGGCCAACTTCTCCAAGACATTTAGAAGTAAAGTATCCAAGGAATCAGGTCTTGGCACCCAGTGTTGCTTGATGGCTGCTTGAAGGGGGTGCAAGTAACTCTGTGTACTTCAAAGAGCGGGGGACACACAGCAGCCAACCTCCAAAAGTAGAAGATGTTCTCATCAGCAAACAGGATGTGTGTTTTGATATATTATGTCTGTGGGAAACTTAGCTACTCTCATTCTTCTAGAGGCACAATCTATTACCTCCTCTTGAAGTTATCTCAAGTATCACCACTGGATGACACACAGGAACAGGGGGCGATTCACAGTTGGAAGGAAATGAAAGTATATGCTCCAACTGTTTTGGCTACTGTGGGAGAAGAAATAGCTTTGAGACAGATGAAAACTGAACGTGCAAGCTGTCGTGTAAATCAGATATAGACAGAATCAGGTGAGCAGAAATTGACTTAAGACTCACGGTGTCAATAAAAATGCCTCTGTGGCTCTGAATGTCCAATGGCTTGTACTTATGTGCACATAACTCCTTTCTCAATGCTGCACTCAGTTTGGCAGGCAGTGCACAACCTGTGGATTTATTGGCCACTCCCTGGCTTTTCCCTGTACCTCTGTTTTCACCAGAGGTCTTCCAAAACCAGGACAGGCCTCACCTTTTTTGAGAGTATTGGAGACAGAGAGATGCTAGCTGCATGTGCACAGGGAGAGGTGATATTTTTTAAATTATTAATTATGTAAAGGAAAGGCTTGGAGTACCATGAGACACTGCCACCCTGCTAATATTTTTCCATGAAGGTGCAGCAGAGCTGTGGAGGGTGATGAGCTGAGAAGGAAGCCATCTTTCTAATGTCTTCCATCAACCTCCCATTTATTTTATATAATTTCACTGGAGGCCTGATTGTTGAACAGCTCACTTGTGGACTTCATTTTTGCAAGATAAGGTAATCTATACCGTTGTTACCCCTGTACATTGTTAGAAGTTCGAAACTTCTTCATAAGTAGGGTTGTAAGGATGCCTAGCTAGATGGCAGATGTGAACAAAACCACACATAATCTCTGATGATACAACTCTAGATATCCAAGCACTGACAGTGCTTAGCAAAGCGTATAACCTTCCTCCTCCTCTTAGCACCAAGAACTATTGTTTCATCTGGCTTCTGCTGGCCACTTTTGGTAGTTTTGATCAGTTTAACAAAACTCCAGGGCTCTTACTCTCCACTGATTCAGGCATATCACAATTTACTCTCTTTCAAAAGAGCAACCTGGATGTTAACACTCTGCACAGCTGATGATGTTCTTCATCTCAGGCCTTCAGCTACGTAATTCTGGAAGAGTCTCAAAGAGTAGCCTCTGTTACAAAGTTGCAGAGGGCTAATTGTGACCCTGCTTTCCTTATGTCATACTCATATTCCCAGGCAGTTTCTTTGTCTCCAGTACTGTATTTTTCACTCTCTTGAGGGTTACCAGTAGCTCCTTGTTTGTAATTTCCTGCACTTGGTGCAGATAATATGACTCAAAAAAGCAATGTCACAAAATTTAGAAATGCAGGTATCTTTCTGCTGAATGTCCATGAACCAAGCATTGGGAATCATTAGGACTAGGAAGAAGAGCTAATCCCCTGTATAAGACTTGTAGATCTTATAAGCCTTCCTCCCAAAAAGAGAAAGAGTTAGGTCTGTAAAGTACTGGAAATGAAAAGCTGGATCTGTAGGTTCTGCAAATGATATTAAAGTCACATTTAATTTACTGTTTTGTTTGTTTGTTTGTTTGTTTCCTTTCCTTTCTCTCCCTCAGAGTGTCACTATAAGGCAGAGTTAAGACTCTTTGAGTGATTTAACTGTGCATTTCCATATATTAAGATTTCATTTTCAGCACAACACTAACTTCTCTGCGTTTCTGATGCTTATTTCTGGGGAATTACACCATCTGTGCAATTTAATTTACCAATATGTACTCTGACCTTTAGCTCCATCTTAATGGCACACATGTGGGAATCCATAATGTACTCTAACACCACAAACCACCTGATGGCTTAAAGTGTTTTTTTTTTTTTTTTTTTTTTTCCTTCTGCTTTATAAACGAGCAATTAAATTATTAAACAACCATTCCCAGAGCTGATTTCCCTCTAAGTTTGCCTGCAATAGAAATTTATTTGCAGTGCACTTCTAGAATAGCCCTTTCCCATGAACTGCCTTCTTTTAGAGCTGTGCTAGACATTAGACTGCTCTGGTCAGCTAACCAATGTTGTGAAATAAGTTCACAATGCTTTTAAACTGTCCTGGTCTGCTGTTAAGTATGGACAGCTCTGACCTCAGTAACATCTGTTTTCTCACCCCCAGCCTGAATTGTCTGCAAGGGTCTTTCTGAGGATAGAACTTGCGCTATGTCATGGAGGAACAAGTAATTCCAGTAAAGAAAGGCAGTCTAAGGATGTTCTCACAAGAAAATGTCAAGGACAAGAGAATATTTAGTACTGCAGTGGTAGGTGGAGATAGCATACAGTATTATGTTCTTGTATGAATCCCTCCATGCTAATAGAACTAACTTGTAAAATGTATCTCTATTGGGATGAACTTTTAACAAGCTTGACTTTTGCCCATACAGATATCTATACATATATATTTATATATATTGCAAAAGCCTGTGAGGAAATAAAAAGAATCAATTCTTCCCATTTATAATATACAAAAACTTGTTTTAAAAATCTTTGCACGCTAAGGGCTAGAGCTCTGAACTTTGCTGTTTGACTTGGAAATAACCACCTATTAGAAGAAAAATACACCTTTCTTCCTGGGGCAGTCTCTTAGCTACACAGTAGATAAAACAACTGATTTAGGATTTGAGAATGCTCTAGCTGCCTTGTGTTTAGTGATGTCAGACAAAGAAGCACTGGCTGTTAGAAGCTGTTGTGGGTTGTTGATTAATTATGTGCCTTATATTTGGGAGCTTTTCTGAAGTCCTTTTCTCTTTGAGTGTGGACCACATCTCTGTGACTGAGGCAAGGCTGGCCTGCTTCAGCTTAAACCTTCTTTGTGCTTGGATGGGAAGCACCTTGTTGCCATAGTACTGCCACAACCTTGTCACAGCCAGTCTTCACTGGAGACATCTCAGCATCTGAAGGGGAGAGGAGTCAGTAATAAAGGAGCCTTCTTCTCCCCTGCTGTTTTGCATGACACCATGCGTGCCCCTTCCTTGACCCTCTTTTCCTTGCTTGTTCACAAGAAAATGGGAAAAATTCAGTTCTGCCTTCTTGGATGAAAAGATGCCTCAGGTCTTTTTTAGAAATGGGAGCAGGCTTTCTGCCAAGTGGGCAGAGGCTGTTACCCAACAAAGAAAAAGCCTTATTGGCCTGGATTGGCTTGATGTAGAAGTACGTGGGTCATCAAGGTGGGCTGGGTCAGAACAGAGGAAGTACTATATTAATTCCCAGTGCACACTGTCAAAGCCTTGCTAGTACCCCGTCCTTGAGGGATTCATCTTTCAGGCCTTATTTCTCCTGGTGTAGTCAAAGGACCCAGTTACAGCGAACTGGTGTTTCCCTCTGAAGGTAAGCATAAGCATCCTTAGAAATCACACAGAATTACTGAACGGTTGAGATTGGAAGGGGCCTCTGGATCATCTAGTCCATCCTCCCTTCTAAGCAGGGTCATCTAGAGCATGCTGCACAGGATTGTGTCCAGGAGGGTTTTGAATATCTCTAGAGAAGGAGACTCCACTCCGTGGGCAGCCTGTTCCAGTGCCCTGTCACCTTCACAGTAAAGAAGTGCCCCCTCATATTCAGGTTGAACTTCCTGTATTGCAGTGTGTGCCTGTTGCACTCTGACCCTTCATCCAGGTCACTGATGAATAAGTTGAACAAGGCTGGATAGAGTATTGACCTCTGGGGGACACCAGAGGTCAATACTGTACCAGAGTAGGTACAGGCTCCAACTAGACTCTGTGCTGCTGCTCACAACCCTCTGAGCTCTGCCATCCAGCCAGTTCTCAATCCACCTCACTGTTCGCTCATCCATCCCACACTTCCTGAGCTTGCCTATGAGGTTGTTTTGGGAGACAGTGTCAAAAGGTTTGCTCATGTGAAGGCAGGCAACATCTACTGCTCTCCCCTCATCTACCCAGCTAGTCATCTCATCATAGAAGGCTATCAGATCGGTTAAACATGATTTCCCCAAGGCGAAATGCATGCTGACTACTCCTGATCACCTTATTTCCCTCTTTTCCTTCTGAGCCATTCTATCATGTTTCCAGGGATGAGGTGAGGCTGACTAACCTCCAGTTTCCTGTGTCCTTTTTGCCCTTTTTGAAAGCTGGATTGGCTTTCTTCCAGTCCTCAGGCACCTCTTGCTTTCTCCATGACCTTTCAAACATGATGGAGAGTGACCTAGCTGTAACATCCACCATCTCCTGTGGGTGCATCCCATCAGGGCCCATCGACTTGTGGGTATCTGGTTTGCCTAAATGATCTCTGACCTGATCCTCCTCAACCAAGGTAAAGTCCTCCTTTCTCCAGACTTCTCTTGGCTCCAGGGCCTGGGATTCCCGAGTGCTGGCCTTAGTAGTAAAGACTGAAGCAAAGAAGGCTTTCAGTAACTCTGCTTTCTCTGTATTTGTCACAAGGGCACCCACATTATCACAGGGGCACCCTAAATACTACCCTAAATCTCTTCACTCCATTGTCCTCAGCTAGCTATGTCCTTTGAGCTATGCTTAGCTCCTGCTTGCTTGGAACTTGGAAATTGTAATGATTTAAAGACCAAGGCCTCTCACTTTTCTCATCACTAGACAAAAGGTTTTAGGAAAAAAGTATCTGTCTTTGTCTACTTTTCCTCTTTCCGAACATTCCTGTTGTTTTTCTTTCTTCAACTGACTTTGCAGGAGGGAGTCAGCACAGCGATCTGCAAACATTCTCTCCTGCTTTGTCTTGTCAGTCTGGAGGTGACAGATTGTGAAATTCCAGGACATGCTTTTCTGCTGCCAAGACTTTTCTCTCCCGTATTCCTACCATGAGCTCATCTGCTCACCTGCAGATGGACAGATGCACATATATGCACCAGCCCACTCACCTGTTTTCTCTGCTCTCAACCAGCTACTCAGAGCAGATGCACCACCTCACACGGTCCATGGTTTGAAAGATGTTACCTCATGGAGAGAGGTGGCACTTGGAGTTCTAAACACCTCTGCTGTCTCTGCCACAGAGTTAATATCTCCTGTGCCAGCTCAAGCAAACACACTCAGATGGGCCCCTTTCCTCTTTTTCTGCTTACCCGGCATGTCTTCTTTCTCTGCCTGATGCCTGTTTAACAAGAAGGGAATTTATCTGGAGGCTGACTCCATTTCATGGACCCTTCATGCAGACACAGATGCATGTCAACAACTGCTGTCTCAAGCAAAGAGGAGATGGACGACCAGGCTCCAGAAACAGCTTTTCTCTGGTCCCTGTTAAGAATTATGGAGGAAATATCCTGGATAGAGTGGAACATGTTCCTCTGGGGCAGGTCCTGTGAGATAAGGGGGATCATTTGGTGCTGCAGGTTAGATGCTGATCCTGCAGCTTACCTGAGAGATGTTGCTGTATCCAGGAAGGATTTGTTTTCCTTTCTTGAACCATGGGCAGCCAGAGAACATTGTATTTTTCTGTGTTAACTCAGACAAAATGTAGACACCTCAAACAGGTAACCAGCAGATCGACACACGTAACTCTACTGCTATTTTCAAAACATTTTGCTGGCATCTTTGTCTAAAATCTTACCAACCCTGCAGCAGTACATGTCCTCTGGTCTTCATGCTCAAAGTTCCCCTCTTGACTTTCCTTTAATTTAACTTCTGCAGGAGTCCAACAAGTGTAACACAGGCTCAGTCTCAGGTAGCTCTTCAGAACTGGGAATATGCTGCCACCTAAGCTGGAGATTGCTCACCTTTAGGTTTTAGTGTGGAGGTGAGGTCTTCACCAATTTTTTAGGAACGGAAGACTGATGCACAGAGTAAAGCAATAAGCTGTTCCCAGTGTTCAATGGCAATGAAGAACTAGAAATAGATTTAAAAAGCCAGAAGGAAATTTCAGGAAGAATTAAGAGAAACTCCCAAAGGCAAATATAGTGCTGCTCTAAGTTCCATTGTGCAACTTGTTTTTGAAACTCTCCAGTGGGTCCTTTGTCCCCCAAAACAAACTGTGCAAAATCCTCATTTTCTGGATCCTGAAGGAGTGCTGCAGCAATTTCTTTCATCGCGATCAGCAGCCTACCCTGATCTTCAGGGAAGTACCAGGAGCAATCAGACTACAGTTGTGTAAACCAAACAGTGTGGTAAGGTTTATGAAGCAGACAGCTGTAAAAGAAGATAGAAAGCTATGTAGTACTTTTTCACTCCATACTGTGCCTCATCTTTGTGGGCTAATTGGGAGAACATTAGAAGTATGTGTTTCATGTTAATTATGGCAGGGCAAGAGGACAATTTGATTGCTGTTAGAAGCTTAGCATTACCAAGTGATCTACTTAGTTAGAAAATAAATAACCAGAACTCAATAGCCTCAGGGAAGCTTTAATTCACTCATGTGTAAAAATGGTTTAATCCTCTATTCTTGTAGTTAAAACAATAACCGGAATGCATACAATACACAAATGTGCTGTCAAGGAGAACATGATCCTAATTAAAGACTCCATCCTTTCAGGGAATTTTATTTTACAGTGTCTCATGATAAACATAATTAAAATTCTTGGGAAGTTGGATATTTAAGCTGGGTTAGAATTAGCCTGCGAGACATCGAAAATACTGCTGCTGAAGTGTAAAAGGAACTTAAGATCTGTGATACCTGGAAACATATGACATTTGTATAAGAAAATCATTTTCCCTGCCAGTCTTCCCATGCCTCATGTCAGACCAGACCACAAAGCATTCATCCCTGTGGGTGTCTTTGCGCCAAAGGACCTATTTAGAGTGGGGGGAAATCCAAGTGCTGAGAGTTCTTGCTGGCTCACTACCAAAAAATTTAAGCTTCAATTTTTCATGACTTCACTGGAAAGCCCTTTCACTGAAAATCTTATTCAGCCTTCACTGATCTCTGTAGAATATGTGATGGAAAATGGAACTGGAAGGGGCCCTGAGAGGTGTGGTCATCACCTGGCCTAAAGCAGAACTGTTTGTTCAGTCCCTTGCCTCTTTGGTGGAGAAAGTACAGCCAGCATTTAGGGTGGCATTCTTTGTCCTCTGTGCTGTTACAGGTGCTGGGCAAATACTTCTCTCCACATCACAGACAAGCTGACCATCTAGTTTTTGGTCCTGGCTGAGCTGACACCAGAAATAAGCTGCAAGTGTCCCACCAGGAGTCGCCCAGCAGCCCGTGACTGAAAGGGCTGTCAGACAAAAGCAAAAGAAGGAATGTCTTCTCTGAGGAGAAAGAATGAGCTGCAGAGAAACAGCAGTACTACATGTAGGTAAGTTTGTTTGCTTGTTTGTTCTTGTTTTTGTTCAAGGGATTTTTCTTTGCATTGTTTCTTTTAATAAGCATCATTCCTTATAAGAAAAGAACATTATCTGTAGAAGAACAAGACAAGGAGCCTCAAGTAGCCCACAGGCAAGGCTGTATGTCTAGTTTGTCTTCCTGTTCCTCAGATACTCGCAGCCTATGCCCATGGAAAGCTGACTTTCCACTGCAAATTGTCATGCACATCTTCTGCTGTCAAGGAGCTACCATGGGGCCCATGCCATTGTCTTCCATGGGTTTCTCATCTCAGCCATGCACAGACCATGAGTAAAAGCAAATTATGAGAAAATGGCACATAACCCTGTCCAGACCAGAACTTCTTTGGTTTGCTTTTCCTCTTCAGTGGGTAAGCCAAGGCTGAAAATCCACAGCTCTGTGGATGGCACAGGCCTTTTTGCAGCTTGTGGTCTTGACCCTCTTTTTTTTTTTTTTTTTCTTTTCCCTTTTTCCTTTCCATTTCAAACTTGACTTCTCTTCATCTAGAAAGACTTTGAAAGTGATTGCTTGTCACCGAATCTATATCTGTACAATGGAATTTAAAGGCATCTGCATTCTGTTGTATTTCAGTGGTGAGGGAACTTGGTGTCACACAGACATAGTGGCAGAAAAAATACAGAGTTACTATAAATTTTTGTTTGTGCTCTGCAAGAGAGTGACTAATTATGCTGCAACCTGGTTTTTGATAGTTACAGTTACTAATGGTTTCACACTACCAGGAGATTAACCGCATGATGGAGATCTATTTCTGTGTCAATACAGTGCAGTTAATAGTCCTGAGTCAAAAAAAATATAGGCTGATTTGCATAGGCCCTCCAGGCTCTTAGATGTTTTAAACTGCAGCAAAAGTCCCAGTCATATTTATTGAGTATGAAACCAGAGGGGTAACAGTCTTGCAAATGTAATTATTTTAGTTTGGATTAATTAGCCGTACATTATCAAAAATATGTATTTAGTATAATGACACTGAAACAGGAGTTTGACTCCTCTGTAATTACAGTCTACCATCCAACGCACAGTGGTGACTAGTATGCAAAGACCAGTCAAATATGAAGACCCTTTTCAAATATGGGTTGTATGATAGATCTGGTGTTGCTGGAAGGATGGCACTCCCTCTCGATGTTTGTCTAGCCATGGTTCTCTGCTCTTGGCATAGTCTTTACATGAACACTTGTGGTGCATTGAGGTCAGGCTGGGGTGAGCTCTTTTTTATGTTAGGTGTGGGGAGAAATGTCTGCCAGAGATCCTGGGAATCAGCAGCCCAGAGAGGAAAATTACTGTGCAGACTGACATCCATTGCTGTCTGAGGGCAAGGTGCTTCTCCAAAAGGGCACCAAAGCAGTGATCTTGGCCATGCAGAGCTGCTGGCCTTCTCTTTACAAGCAAACAGGAGTGTTATGCCTGTGGCCGTTCCAGTTGCTCCTGCCAAGATCTGTTCATCACAGTGTCTCCACAGAGTGGGGGATACTTTATGTTCATAGTATTTACTGCTGTAGAATCTTAATAGCAAGGTCTGAGGGACAAACATTGAAATGTCAAGTTGGTTTTTAATGCAAGAAATTCAGGAGAATCCAGGTGCTACCTGGGTGTGCTACTCAAGTCGTGTACCAGACTCAAGGAGCATCCTTCGCTGCACACCATAGGTGCAGTCCCAGGCCCTAGACCTGACAGCTACAGGCCAGAAGGAGCAGAGTAGAAAGAATCACCCTGCTTTCTCTTCCCACAAAAGGGCACTCCGGTCCACTATGTGGGAATCGTTGGGATGTATACTGGGACCACTGGTTGTCAGTTATATAGCCACAATTAATTCAGATTAAATCTATCCTTGACAGGGAGTCTGCAGCAGAGCTTAAATCCAGATCATCACGTTATTGGGCTAATGTTTTACCCACAAAAGAATTGACTAGGGGATCACCTTTCCCCAGTCAGCTAAAGAAAAGCCACTGTTTCAGTGGCTCAACTTCAGAAAGACCAGTCAAGAGAGAACACAGAGAAACCCTGACTTGACAGGAAGGGCTGTTATCTGTCTTCAGGCAATGTAAGTCAAGCCCACAAGCCACAGATGTCAGGAACCATTAGCTAGTATCCTGAAGTGATGGTCTTGAGGCAACATGCCTGACTTGTGCCATCCAGGGTTTACTAAAGGAATCCAGAATCATAAGGGTGTAACTGGGTTTCCAAAGTATGTCTCATTTGATTCCTGGAGAAAGGAAATACTTGGATTTTCAAGGTCCTAGGTTCACGTATCAGAGCAGAGGAAGGTCAGCAGGAGGCACTACACATCAGGGAAGAAAAGAAGCCCTGCATCTCATCTTCCTTTCAAGCAACGTGAACACCTAGGAAGACAGTTGAACTGCGCTGTGGCAGACGCTGACACTGTCCCATGGACAGCAGCACACAATAAGCAGCTATGGAGGGGTTTCTGTACTTCTAGAGGTGGAGAAGGAAGTCAAGAGCCCTGCTTCTCCTCTACTTCATTCTGAGTATCCACACTACTCCCCCTACTTCCCTTCTTATGCTCTCCAATGCCTTGCATTACACAGCTAGCTGCAAGGAGAGCGCCCACAGCCTTCGTCCTCTTCTCCCAGCAGTGACAAACTGTTCTGCTTCCCTCCCCCCCACAACTCACCAAGCACTGTAGGAGGCTCTAATCATGTTCAAGTGCAGCTTTCAAATATAGCACCTACCGGGTAGGCGTTAAAGTCTGCTAATCACAGCAAACCAATTTACAGTGGGGTAAACATCACTGTAATCAGAGGGAACCTGCCACAGATCAATCTTCTGTTTGCAGCACTCTGTGAAAATTCTACACTACTAAAAACTGTGTTTTGTCACTGATGGTTTTTCCTCTGTGTGTGTCTCTATTGTGTTATTGCATGGACAGGGCTGGATGTGGGAATGTTTGTTTCTCCGGTCTTTGTCCTGTCACACCAAGACTAACATAGTGCTCAAAACCTTCTCATTTAAACAAGTAGGTTTCCTTCCTGCCCTTATTTATACTCACCTCCCCAAACAGTTACAGTATACTTTGTGCTTCAAATTTCAGTCTGCCCCATCTTCAGTGAGTGTAATGGGTTACAACATTAATGTTCACATTGGCTTCTTTTGGACAATGTTGTAGCACCAGATGAAAAAAATACAGCAAAAAGCGAGTTTCTCCTTGGAATATATGTTCTGTTCACTGGGATACTGATGAAGACAAAGTTTTATTCTTGGCATTAGTAAATCAGACCAAGACTTAGCAATCACTGCCCACAAGCTGGCCCATGAGCTGTTAGTCATTTCCTCATTATCACATCAATACTCTTGTTTTCAAAACCAGACTCCTTGTAGAAATGAGAACCTGAAAAACCTGGAAAAAATACATTGAACGTGGGAAAAATCTGTGGAAGTTCCAGTTTTGGTCTGCCAGCATTTCTCACTAGAGATGGCTATCCTAGGAAGCTCCTGAATAGGTTGGTGATTAAAGTCTTACAATAATATAAACCTAGCAATAGGACTAGAGAGTTCAACCCACGACACAAGTAGCATGGCAAACAAAAACAGCAATAGCAGTCTTCACCTAGACAGCTGAGGTGAACACACACAGTGAGACGAAGCAGCACTTAGATATTCGGGCACAGCTTTCATACTCATTTCTCAGCTAACAGAAATCATAACTCCCCACTTGCAGCACCACTTTAAGAAGGCATTGGTCTCATGATGTGGGGATTAACAATGAAAAGAAGGAGGTAAAAAATGTGTGCATTTCATCTGGAAAGCCTTAACCACCTCATTTTCACAGATGAGAGAAAAAATATACGTAGGAGTGGAGCGGATAGATTATTCAATAACCAGAGACGATATTAGTGGAAGAAAGAGTGGACTCAAGAGGATATTTTTGCACAAGAAAGTAACATAGATTCTAAAGGATACTGAAGATTTTTCATGATGGACAGAGGTGAGCCAGTCGAGTGGATTATGTAGGCACTGTTGGAGCCATGAGTAAGGAACCAGCCTCAGCAGGAGCATGTTTAAAGACCTGCTGAGGTTAGGGTGCTCCGGGCCCACATAAGACTTTGGCCAGACCTTCCCTTTGTTGAAACAGGCAGCCAACAATTCCAAATCCTTACCAGGGACACAGCAATGGTGATTGAAGCAAAGCTTAGGCAAGGGAAGAGAAAGCACTCAGGTCTCTAGAAGAAGGGAAATGGGATGGACAGGAAGACATTTGGATCATCAAGAGTGTGGGCCAGCATCCCTCAACATGAACAAATGAACAAACAGTGGGTTAAGTAGCATCATTCATCAGTTGATACTCAAAGTTATTTCCTATAAATCAGAGGTGGTGAGTGGCCCTCAAAGCAGTTCATCTGCATGGGAGATGGACTGTAAGCAGGCATCCCCATCATTCAGACAATGTTCCAGGTTGGAGAGTGGCTTGCAGAAGACCACGATAGTAACCATTTGAAATAAACACCAAAACCAAATCCCATTTTACAGGAGCTCACTCTTCTGATTTGAGTACCCTGTTCTGGCACTTGCTTCAAACATGAAATGCAAAAACAGACTCAAAAGATTTCTTTCTTACTAATGTGCTCTGACTTAGAAAGTGGCATTAAGAGTGGATTCAGATGATTAGTCTGGTCATTTGAATATGGTCTTTGGAAAGTCAAATGAACTATCACAGAATCACAGAATCATGGACTAGTTGAGGTTACCACTAGAAGATATCTGATCCAACCACCCTGCACAAATAGGATCACTTAGAGCTCATTGCCTAAAACCATGTCCAGGCACTTTTCAAATATCTCCAAGGATGAAGACATCACAAACTCTCTGGGCAACCTGTGCCAGTGCCAGTCACCTGCACAGTGAAAATATGTTTCCTTATGTTCAGAAGGAAACCCTGTTTCAGTCTGTGTCCATCGCTGCTTGTACTGTCATTGGGGACCACTGGAAAGAGTCTGGCTCCAACCTCTTTGCAAGCTCCATTCAGGTATTTATGTACATTGATAAAATCTCCTCTGAGCTTTCTCTTCTGAATAGTCTCTCAGCCTTTTTCATAGGAGAGATGCTCCACTCTTGTCATCAAATTTCTAACTCTTCACTGGTTCTCTCCAGTAAATCCACATCACCCTTGTATCAGGGAGCAAAGAAGTGGCCACAATATCCAGGTGTGGGCTCACCAGTGCTGACTAGATCAAAGACCACCCTTCTTGACCTGTTGGCAATACTCTGCCTAATGCAGCCAAAAATACCATTACCCTTCTTTGATGCAAGGGCACATTGCTAGCTCATATTCGACTTGGTGTCTACTGGGACACCTAGGTCCTTCCCTGCCAGGCTGTTCTCCGGCTGGGTGATTCCCACATACACTGGTGCACGGGGTTGGTTTTGCCCCCTGTACAAGCCTTTGCAATTCTCCATGTTGCACGGAGGTTTCTGTCAGCCCACCTCTCCAGCCTTTTGAGTTCCCTCTGAATGGTAGCACAAACCTTTGCTGTATCAGCCACTCCTCCTAGTTTTGTGTCATCAGAAAACCTGGTGAAGGTGCACTGTATTGGGTTTATGTGGCAAGGTCTTGGTAGTGGGGTCTGCAGGAGTAGCCTCTGTGAGAAGAATCCAGCAGCTGCCCCATGTTAGATAAGGGCCAGTTTCAGATGGCTCCAAAGGGACCCACTGCTGCCCAGAGCCAAGCCAGTAAGTGATGCTGGTTGTGTCTATGGGAGAGCAGATTTAAAACTGGGGGAAAAACAGGTGTGCCACAGCAGGTGGGAGAGTGAGGAGTTAGAAAGAGCCATACAGACACCAAGGTTAGTGCAGAATGCGGGCAGGAGGTGCTGCAGGCAGGCAGCAGCAGTTCCCCTGCGGCCTGTGCAGGGAGAGGCCCCTGGTGGAGCAGGCTGTCCCCCCTGCAGCCCATGGAGTAGTTTGCTCCTGGAGGATGGATGGACCCTGTGGAAACGGAGCCATGTGGGAGCAGTGCTTGAAGAGCTGCTGCCACGGGGAGCAGGGGCAGAGAGGGACCGTGAGGGACGAAGCATTCCCCTGCATCAGTTGAGGGGAGGAGGTGGAAGAGGGTCAGTGGGTGAGGGAAAGGTTTTTATATTATTAATATATTTTTATATTATTAATATATTATCTACATATTATTATTATTATTATTATTATTATTATTATTATTATTATTATTATTATTATTATTGCTATTGCTATTATATTTTTATTTTTTTACATTTTTTTTCGTTGCTCTATTTTGTTAGTAATAGGTAATACATTGTATTAATCTCCCTGTGCTGAGTCTGTTTTGTCTGTGATGATAATTTTTGAGTGATCTCCCTGTCCTTAGCTCAACCTTGAGCTCTTTCCATCATATTTCCCCCCCCTTTTCCTTTGAGGACAGGGAGTGAGAGAGTGGCTGTGGTGGAGCTCAGTTGCCCAGCTGGGTAAGGTCACTACATGCACTCTACCACATCATCCGGGTTACTAATGAAGATGTTGAACAGGACTGGACTCATTACTGACCCCTGGGGTGCACCTCTGGTTTCTGGCCTACAACCAGACTGAACACAGAGCTACCCTCTAGGCTCAGCCGCTCAGCCAATTTTCAATCTAGCTCATTATCTGCTCATCCACCTGTATTTCAACAGCCTGTCTATGAGTACCAAATGGGATACAGTGTCAAAAGCCTTACTGAAAGGCTTGGTAGACAATATACATATCTCTCCCTTATCCATCAGGCTTGTCACTTCATTGTAGAGCATATCAGGCTGGTCAAGCATGACTTCACCTAGGTGGATCTATGCTGACTGCTCCTGATGATTTTCTTGCCCTTTGTGTGCCTGTAAATGCTTTCCAGGCTTAGGAGTTTTGTTTTGACGTCCCTGGCCAGATTCAATTCAACTGGGCTTTAGCTTTCCTCTTCAACCCTGGTTGCATGGACCATTCCCATGGTTGCATTGTCTCTCTATTCTCCCAGGTTACCTGGCTTTACGTCTACCCTCTGAAAGCTTCTTTCTTTATTATTATTATTATTATTTTTATTTTTATTTTTATTTTTATTTTTATTTTTATTTTTATTTTTTTTAATTTTTATTTTTATTTTTATTTTTATTTTTATTTATTTTATTTTATTTATTTATTTATTTTTATTAGTTTGGTCAGGAACATATTGTTCATCCACTCAGGCATTCCAGCATTTTTGCCTGACTTCCTTTTCATTGAGATGGACCTTTCTTGAACTTGGAGCAGTTTGTTCTTGAATATTAACCTATTTTCTTGGGCCTCTCTTTCCTCCAGGGCCTTATCCCATAGGCTTGTATCAAGAAGATCCTTGAAAAAGCCTAAATCTGATCTTCTGAAGTCCAGGGTTGTGAACTTGTTTTTCACTCTCTTCTCTG
Source organism: Aythya fuligula (assembly GCF_009819795.1). Lineage (NCBI taxonomy): Eukaryota > Metazoa > Chordata > Aves > Anseriformes > Anatidae > Aythya > Aythya fuligula. The sequence continues at coordinate 55,897,211 of NC_045593.1, read as the reverse complement.
CCCTCAGGATCCTGAACTCCACCAACTCATGGTCACTGCAGTCAAAGCTGCCTTTGACCTTCACATTCCCAACAGGTTCCTCATTGTTGGTGAAGTATGAGGTTGAGCACCTTTCCTCATTGACTCTTCTATCACTTGGAGGAGGAGTTTATCATCAGTGTGCTCCAGGAACCCCCTGGATTTTTATGCCCTGCTATTTTGTCCTACCAACAGATATCTGGGTGTTTGAAGCCACCCATGAAGACAATGGCCTGTGAATATGAGTCTTCTCCTATCTGTCTGTAGAGGGCCTCCTCTACTTGTTCTCCCTCAACAGATGGCCTCTTACAGACACCCACTACATTAGCTTTTCCTGTTCTCTCTTTAGTCCTTACCCCTTAAATTCTCAGTTGAGTTCTCATCCTCGCCCAGGCAGAGCTCCATGCACTGTGACTGCTCTCTCACATAAGGGACAACTCATCCTCCTCCTCTTCCCATCCCCCACCTGTCCTTCTCAGTGAAGTATCCCTCATCACAACATTTCAGACATGGGAGCCATACCAGTATATATCCCAGAAAGATCATAGCCCTGCATCTTCACACACGTCTCTTAACTCATTGCATTTATTCCCCATGCCACGGTGCATTGCTATAAAGGCGCATAGGGGAGGTACCCCAGCATGCTGGGTTCCTGGAAAGGGTCAGGGGGATTTCCCCATAATGGTATTTTTAGGCACTTCCTTGCTTACAGGCAAGTGCTGGAGGTGACTGTGCTTAAGCCCCATGTTGATTTTTTTGACCCCTTCCTGTCACATCAACACACACCCTTTGCTCGGTGTCCCTGCCTGTCACTGCCTCACAGGACTTCTGGTTGCACTCTTCCTGCCCTGTCATTCTTAGTTTAAGAATGAGTCAAGGGAAGTAATTGTCCCATTCTGCTCTGCACTGGTGCAGCATCACCTTGAGTACTGTGTGCAGTTTGGGGCACTGCAGCATAGGAAAGACATAAAACAGTTAGAGAGAGTCCAAATGAGAGCAACAAAGACGGTGAAAGGTCTGGAAGGGAAGACGTATGAGGAGCAGCTGATGTCACTTGGATTATTCTGTCCAGAGAAGAAGAGACGCACTGATCTCTGATCTCTGGTGACCAGTGATAGGACCCAAGGAAATGACTTGAAGCTGTGACAGGGGAGGCTCAGACCCGGTATCAGGAAAAGGTTTTTCACCAAGTGGGTGGTAGGGCAATGGAACAGGCTCCCCAGGGCAGTGTTCATAGCATTGATACTGCTGGAGTTCAGGAAGCATTTGGACAACACATCAACACATGCAAACACATGATAGGATGTTTGTTTGTTTGTTTGTTTGTTTGTTTGTTTGGGGTGGTTCCTTGGGAACCCAAGAGCTGGACTTTATGATCCTTGTAGGTCCATTCCAACTTGAATATTTTATGATTCTATGATTCCAAAGCCCTTTTAATGATGTCAGCCATCGTATTGGTGAAAATATCTTTGTTTTGTTTAGAGAGGAAGATTCCATCTCTCTCAAGCAGATGCTAATCTGCAAACTGGGACCGAGGTCATAGAAACTAAAGATTGTTGCCAGAACCAGTTCTACTGCTGATTATTGACATTTTTCATTCTGAAAAATGACTATTTTCACAGCTATGAGGGTGGGAGTAGGAGTCGAGAAATGCGTTAAAGCTTTAATCAGCCTTATTACTGTAGTTTGTATAGATGCACTGAACTTTTCTAGGAAGTCTGTTAAGGAAGAAAAAGCAATATATGATATTAAAGATCCCTAAAGAGGAGGCAGCTTCATCAAAGGAACTGTCAGTGACAAAGATCCAACACAGTGGACTAGTACTAGATGAGGATTGGGACTTTCCCCCCTCCCTGGAAGCAATACTGACCCAATTTGGTCAAAGGATTTCTGTCCTCTGTAGATCTTGTCTTAGTCACGTTTGGTGATAGAGACTCTGCTGTTGCTTTGTCAGGCAACAGTTTTAGGAGTGTCTCAACATGGCTGTGACAAATGCCTGGGATCCGAAAACATCCCACGGTAAAATAAACAATGCTATCAAACCAAGGTAAACAGGCCTTATTAAAATGAGAATCAGGTGGAGGAAAGCATTTGGATATCTCTGTGGTAGCCTGAACTTCAAGTTTTCTGTTGTAAATCCTATTCTACTTAGCCAGCGAGCTCCTGAGTGGGAACTACACTGACACTTTATGTACAGCCCTTAGCCCCCAGTCCCCAGAAACAGCCCAGACTAAATTGTTTCCCTCAGTTCCTTCTGACACCATTGGAACAACAAAGTTTCTCTTCTTTTACAGAAAAAAAAAACAACACACACACACACACAAAAAAAAAAAAAAAAAAAAAAAAAACATAGGAAAATACAACATGTATGCATCAAAGAAAATAAGAGTACAGTAAACCAGAGCCTTTGCAGAGCTCCATCTAAAGCAGAGACACTTGCTGGCTGTGTTACAGGTGCTGTGGGTGCTGTTTTGCAATAGTTGCCATCAATAAACATTAAGGTACCAACAGCTAATGCATACACACAGGACACAAAGCTGTTCCTCCTGTCTTTGAAATTGAGTGGGGATATAATTTATTGCTGCAGTACCCAGCTCTGCTGTGCTAATTAAGACCTTGTCAGCTTTCCTATTATAAAGTGTGTTTTTCAGATATTTAGCAGGAACTGAATGAACGAACTCCAGCAAATACTTGATCCAGCAAATTTGCCTTCTGTCTCAAACCTAGCGATGTACATATGAGCCACAACTAGTTTACCTGTAATGAATTTGTGTTCATGACTTGTTACAACCCTGTCAGAGATTCGTGATGCATTGACATCTGGGATCCTCACACCTTGCTTGGTGCTTGGTTGTCTACACTGATGCTTCCAAAACTGAGACTGATCACATCATCTGCAATAGAAAGCACTGGATTTCTGTTGTTGTTTAATCTCAGCAGGCAGCTAAGTACCACGCAGCTGCTCACTCACTCTACCCAGATGCTATGGGGGAGAGAATCAGAAAGGTAAAAGTGCAAGAACTCATGGGTTGAAATAAAGACAGTTAACTAGGTAAAGTAAAAAACGCACACACAAGCAAAGCAAAACAAGGAGTTAATTCACTGCTTCCCATCAATGGACAGGTGTTCGGCCACTTTCAGTAATGTGTAATGGTTTATTGGGAAGAGAAATGGCATTGTTCCAATTCCTCCTTTCTTTCCCCTCTTTCAGCTTTTATTGCTGAGCACGATGCTGTATGGTATGGAATACCCCTTTGGCCAGTCTGGGGCAGCTGTCCTGTCTGTGTCCCCTCCCAGCTCCCAGCCCACCTCCAGCCTCCTCACTGGCATGGTGGCACCAGGAACTGGCAAGTCCTGGGCTCTGTGCAAGCTCTGCTCTGCAACAATTAAAGCATCAGGTGTTATCAATGTTATTCTCATTCTAAATCCAAAACGCAACACCATGCCAGCCACTAGGAAGAAAATTAACTCTATCCCAGTGTAAATGAGGACAATATCCACTCCTTTTTCTATATCATCAAAATCATGCTCAGGATCCACACTTTCCAGTGCATCCCAATTAATCACCACCATCTTTCCTGTCTTTTGATATATACACACAGATAGTCCTAGTCTATGGGCCATCCCTATAAAAAGTCCACTGAGTTCATTTGATCTATGACTTTGGGCTCCATATGTCATTACAGTCCTTCAGGGCAGGAGAGATGGTGTGTGGTGATGCATTGTTGCACGCTGTACCAGTTTTGGTTCCATCACTTGCCCAGTTTTATCACTGCTTGTCTGGTTTTATTATTGCTGTGCTTTGCTCAGTTCCATAAAAATTAATTCTTCATTAATATGGGCAACTCTTACTGTATTACTGTTGATATGGCCTATAGCAGTAGTGATGACATATGGTATTATATAGCAACCAAATATCATGCAATTCAAAGCATTAGCTATTCTCACTCAAAATCAAATCCTCTTGAGGTACACATCAGAGTTACCCAAAGTCTTTCTCTCAACCCATGATTTCTTGCACTTTTACCTTTACAAAAGACAGCCAAAGACAGGGCAATTTCAATAGCTGTATCTGGTCACTATTTACATGGCAAGCTATTTGATTCACAAAAATGTAGACAAGGCTGGTTTAGGAGTGATATTTCATCTGAATCAAGTAAAATGATTAGACAAACTTTTTGGACTTCTTGAACCTAGCCTTGAAATTGTTCAAGCTTTCTTTTTCTCTATTTCTCTTTCACACACAACCCATTCTCCAGAATTAAACTAACCTTATTGTTGTTAAGATTTTTTAAAGTTTTTTAGAATCTCCAAATTAATGGCTGTCCTGAACAACATCTTTAAGTCAGTTCTGTATGCCATCTTCGAAAGTACATACAAAAATTTTATGATCTCGTTCCTGACTTGAAAGTATTGTAGCTTGTCCTGTAGCACAGTCAACAAGTATGAGCATTTACACACGGCCCAACCAATACCAATTAATACCTTTAATGTGTTTTCCTCACCCTGTTGTCCAAGCTTACAGACCACATCCAACCTGATTTGGCACAAATAACACTTCAATGCCTTATTACATGGTAACTGAGCTCATGGTATGGATCTTGTCATTAAATTAGTCAAAACATTTGGACTGAATTTTTAGATAAAGACAGATTTGAATTCTATTTCTCTTTTATATGAACCTTTTATCTTGACCTTTAATTGGTGTGGGAAGAATGTTTTGCATGAAAAACAGACATCCTAGAAATGGTTAAAATGAAACTTCCCTTCATTAGCATTGCTAAAGGCTGATGCTATGTAACATTCAATGTTATTCTATCTATCTTCAGAGAGATCATATCATCTGTGTATCATCTTTCCTTCCTTTAATTTGTGCTCATGTATGATGGAGAAAGACAAGACTGCTGCCTATAATTAGAATTTGAAGCTACTTGTGCTTGAGTGTGTCCAAGTCAATATTTAATATTTTCTTTTTCTTTCTTGTTTAATTTAATTTAGGCTTTCACCAAGTTAGATTTAATTAAAAAAAAAAAAAAAAAAAAAAAAAAAAAAAAGTAGAAGGTACATATTTAATCTAAATATTTTACACATTTTTGTTCTTTAATATCATTAATAGGTGGGCAAGTACATGCATATCAACTTCTTCCCAGCAGGCTGTCAGCTAGTTTATATGTGGAAATTGAAAGCTTCAAAAGCAGACTGATCATAAAGGTATTTAGAGTGATATGACTGTGCTGAGCAAGGCTTGCTAAAGCATGAAAAATACAGTGATCATTTATGTGTATAAGAGATACCGTATATATTTCTTACAGGAAATAATACATATATATAGTGTACCATAGTCTGTGTATGTATCAAAGCTTTTTATATATTGCATGTATACAGAATGTAGTATATACCAACATATAGTATGAGTGCCATGAAACAGTGTTACTGGTGCAAGTAACACAACATAATATATATTTTTTTCTGTGTCTGAGGCTATGTGCATGTTGCTTTAACTTGAGTTATCCAAGAGGTCAGTACCAACAATTCTTCCAACAACCTGAACAGCTTCCACCTAGAGTTTGGGGAAGGTTCTGAAGCAGGAGTCATGACAATGTATTTTTTTTTAAAGTTGCAACCCCTTTCTTTAAAAGAATGCATGGTAAAGCATATTTGTGGACTCCTTTTTGAGTTTTCCTGTGGTGTTTCTTCTGACGAAAATGTTCACATTATTCACTGGATCCTTCTTCTTGCCCTTCTTAATTCTGGGAGTGACATTCACCTTCTTCCAGTCATCAGGAACCTCTCCCATTCACTAGGACTTTTCAGAGATTACTGAGAGTCTCCTTGCAGTGACATCAGACAGCTCCCCAGCATTTGTGTGTGCATCCTGTCAGGCCTCATGGACCTGCAGATCCAGTTTAAGTGCTCTTTAACCTGATCCTCCTCCACCAAGGGTAAATATTCATTGCTGCAGGCTTCCCTTCTTATCCTAAGGGTCTGCCATTCCTGGAGCAGAGAAGTCATTGAATACCTCAGTCTTTTCTATGCACTTCTGAGTCTTTACTCTGTTTAGCAGGAGAGTGGAATTTCTCCTACTCTTTTTTTTTTTTTTTTTTCTCATGTACTGGCAGTAGGCCTTTCTTTTCTTTCTTTTGCCCTTCACTTCCAGATTCATCTCCAGGTGGGTTTTAGATTTTCTGACCCCATCCCTATACAATCAGGCATCATTTCTATAACCCTCCTGACTTGTCTGCATCTACTTCCATCTCTCGTATATTTCTAGAGTTCAGTCAGGGGTTCCTTACTTACACATGCAGGTCTCCTGCTGCCCTTGTTTCATTTTATGCTTGTCAGGATGGACATTGCTTAAACTTCAGGGAGGTGGCCCTCATATAACAACCGTCATGGACCTCTCTTCCATCCATGGCCACCTGCATGTCTGCTCTCAAGTTGAGGACTGTGCTCTTATGTTTTGCTCAGCATGGGCTTTACAGGATTTTTCACTATCTCATGGTCACTGCAGCCAAGGCTGCCCTGTCCTTCACATTCCTGACTAGCCCCTGTTCATGAACACATTTCCCAATGGGAGAGTCTACTCTTAAGACCATACTGTCTGCAAGGCACAGGGTCCCTGGAGCCAGCTTATCCTTACTGTTGTCACTTTGTACTTGAGGCTTCCTCAGAGACCTGCTGGAGGATTTTCTGAAAGAAGTGGAGGTCCAGTGGAGGCATTTTCAGATTCACCATGATAATGTAATGATGTAGCAATGATATAGTAACGATGTAGTAATGTCCATGCTCCCTCATGGTAGAATCAGCAAAAGGAGTATGGAGGACTTCCTCCTCTGCTCTTCCTCCCACAACCACCTTCCCTTCACATCATACAGTCAAGGCCTTATGGCACATTCAGGAGTTAAGAATGCAACAGTCCTTCCTCTCTGTAGGACCTTTGTTTTCAGTATGCTTTTGCAGACATCAGGTCACCTGGTCTCTGGTCTGTACAAAGATGATATTGATAAGAGGAGACTGCTTGGGCTCCTCGCAGAGATTTGCCAAACACATCCTGAAAACCTCAGGTGAACCACTTCTCTCCATATTGGCACTATCCTGTCCTTTATATCAGCAGAGCTGTTTTTCAGCCACTGTGCTGCTTTTCTGCAACTGGCTGTTCTGTTGAGAATACTACGATATTACATAGTTGTTCCCCATAGCCACAGTCTGTGGGTAAGGGAGATTTTAGAGTTTGCAGTTGCTTCATACCACCATATTCCCTCTACAGATTTTCACGTAAAAGCTCACACATTGCAGTCAATTGATTTTTTTTTTTTTTTGTTAGAAATGGCATTAAATCTCTGACATGCCCTCAGCATCATTAAGTTCATCAGCAGCTTCTCAGTAAGATGTCTCCTAATTGCTCTGTATTTTTTTTATTTTACAACTGGCCTTTGGCAATTTTTACAGAAGCTTGTGGTCTCTGACAGCAACCCTGGAGAAGTGGCACTACTCAGAGGCTCAAAGAAACAGAAAACACTCAAGCAAAAGTCCTGACATAAACTAATAATTTTGAAAGCATCAGGGGAGATGACTAATCAGACTTGTGTTCAAGGGACTTGTTTCTCAATGGTCTCAATAAGAACATATAAAAATACCTCTTCCCTAGCTACACGGGACAAAGAAGGTTTCATCTTTTTTCCCTCTCCTTTCTGGGCCACATCTGTCCTAGAGCACGTGGCGTGACCATCTGCCAGCATAACTCCCAGCCACCACATTTTCTTGCTGCAATATGAAGACCTTTAATCTTCTGACTACCATGACCCAATCAGGATGTACCTGTCAACATGAATGATGCTAGGAAAGGAAGAAATGAATGTCAGAGCAAAAAGGGTAACAATCTGAGCCAGCTTTTCCATTTTTGGTACATATCCCTGTAATGGGACACATATTCTTAACCTGGACACATAAGGGTCATGAGACCTCTTGGGAAACATAGCCCCTTGTCCTCTAAAAAAGGACATGGGCAGCAAAACAAAACAAAACAAAAAACACCAACACCAACAAAATCTGTATGATATATAAACAGAGCTCAGCAAATCACATTACAACAGGGATTTATGACAGTGAAATATCAGGGAACCATTACTCTTCATCTCTCACAGGTGCTCACAATGAGGGTCCAGAAGCAACGCAGTCAGATGTAACAAGATAAGAATATGACCTACACAGGCCTGAGCTGTGTAGGTGTTGCAGGATGAACAGGTTTTGAGGCTGTTCTATGAATATTTTTAACAGGAGAACAATTAGTCTCAGAGATGAAGTAATGAAAAGGGGTCTGTGTGTATGCACATGCATACAACTAAGAAAACCAGAAGAAACGGCAGAACAAGTTTTACAAGAACAGACTGTATGAAGGATGGCAACATGATTATAGCACATGCTATGATGATCATTTTCCTCCTAACTTAACAAGAAGACAGAATGTACTCTTAAAATTATCTAAAAATCAGGAAAAAAGGAACAATTGGTTTGTCTTGTTTAGTATTAAAGGAGGATGGAGTAAGCAAGTCTCAAGCCAAAATAACTGATGACATCAGAAGGGTCTGAAAGGCCTGTCAAAAAATAAATAAATAAATAAAAAATTGTCCCAAAAGTAATCAAAACAAAACTGAGATCCAGTGAAGACTCAGTAGCAAGCATCCATTGTCTTCTGTCATATGTAACTGATCTTGGTCAGAGCATCTGGGCATGCTCACGTTTGTGCTGGTGACTGTATGTGAAAGTGTAAGTGGGTAGAGTAAGTAAGTGTAAGTAAGTGTAAGCATTAACTTGCTGAGAAATTATTTAAATAGAATACTTATCCCTCCCCCTTCCTTAACATCTCATACTGATTTTTTGTCCTACAGTACAAATTGGAAGAGTACAGAGTAATACAATGTAGACTTCCTGAACACTCAAGGAGAAGATTAATGGGACAAGTCAAGACACTTTGGGACAGCAAACGACAAAAATGCCATGGTTAATTGGTGGGTGGTTCTATTCTTGACTCCCTGCATGGCACAGAACTTTGTAATTAGCAGACAAATGAGTTCAGGAAGCCTGTTTAGTTCTGGGACTAAAATGAAAGGCCAGAATGAAATGGGTATTCTGCAGGTGAAGGTCAAGTTTTTTTTAACCGTCCATAAATCCATATTGGATGGAGAATCCCATCCATTCATTTCACAAATCCCAGATAAACTCCAAGTCATACTGATATATTTACCTGGCTAAAAAGTGTGTTCCCTGTGATGTAGCTGAAGTAAGAATTCTTCTAACTTAAAATATCACAGGACAGAAATTGAAATTAATGAACCAACCTTTACCAGGCAAACACTAATGAGAGCAGAACTACAAACAAAAGAAATGGAACTTGTGAGAACAGTGTTAACGCTTAGCCCTAGAAGAAAACAGGATTAAAATAAAGTCCACAGAGGGCAGTATTTTTCATGAGAGTTTCTGTAGATTTTCTTGCTTTAGTTTGGCTGTGTTGTTTTATTTATTTTTACCAAGTTTTTATTTAAGTTTTACTCATTTTTCAAAGTGCTCAAGGAAAATTCAACAAGAAAAAATAAGAAAAAGAAAAAAAAAAAGTAGTGGGGAGCAATATCCTTCTGTAATTTCAAACAAATATGAATAAAAATAATGGTAATTTCATTTCTGAAAATTGGTTTCAGTATAAAAATAAATAAATATTTATTCTGCTCTGCACTGGTGTGGCCTCACCTCAAGTACTGTGTGCAGTCTTTTGGTACCTCAGTATAAGAATGACTTAAAGCTCTTAGAGAGTGTCTAAAGGAGGGCAACAAAGATGTTGAAGGGTCTGGAGGGAAAGACATACAAGGAGCAGCTGAGGTCCCTTGGTTTGTTCAGCCCAGAGCAGAGCAGGCTGAGGGGAGGCCTCATGGCGGCCTGCAGCTCCCTCACGAGGGGAGTGGAGGGGCAGGCGCTGAGCTCTGCTCTCTAGGGACAGCGACAGGACCCGAGGGAACGGCATGGAGCTGGGACAGGGGAGGGTCAGGTTGGGGGTTAGGGAAAGGGTCTGCACCCAGAGGGTGGTCAGGCACTGGGACAGCCTCCCCAGGGCAGTGGTCATGGCACTGAGCGTGACAGAGTTCAGGAAGAGTTTGGATAGTGCTCTTGGACACATGGGCTCATCTTTGGGTGGTCCTTTGGGGACACAGGATCTTTCTGTGTCCCTTCTATCTCAGATATTCCATGATTCTATGAAATAAATAAATAAATGTGTTTCTATTGAAACTACCTGAAAAACAGACATCATCAGAAACCATTGTAGACAAAAAAAAAAAAAAAAAAAAAAAAAAAAAAAAAAAGATGCTGTAGAATGTTCTTGCTTATTTCTGCTTCCAGTTTCTAGAAGAAAAAGATATACTCTAAAGCACAAAAGCAAGTTTTGTTATATAAAATGTTTCTTAATCTCACAAGTAGGGTGTCTGATCACAGAGAAGATTAAAACCCCTTTGTTTTTGCAAAGGGATTCCATGGAGAAAAGGTAAGAAATTGATATATATATATCAATATATCAATATATCTATATATATATATATATATATGTGTGTGTGTGTGTGTTTTTTTTTTTTTCCCCTAGGAAAGAGTGCTAAAAATACAATGGTGGGAACCTTTTGTAAACTTCTGAGACTTGATTAGCTTTTAGGAAGGGAAAAGGAATAGGAACACAGTGTTCTCCCTTTCAAAATTAAGGCTTCCAGAGCAAAGACACAGACACCATCGGAAACCCAATTCTCATCAGACTTCAGAGGAGATAAAAATGTATTCTATCAGTTCAATAGTAAGAGGGGGCCTGCGAGTCACCTGGAAAGTGGTTCTGTCTTCTGCCATGATATTTCAACACTCCTTGGCTCTTACTAGAAATTCCAAAATTGAAAGGCTTTAATAGCTCAACAACCTTTTCCCCATGATTACCAAATTGTATGCAGAGCTGTGATTGAGTTATTGCTTGATGACAGTACAATTTTATGTAAGTCTCAGTTTAGGCTGATTACTTGCATTACTTAATTATAAGGTACATCGCTGTTTGAGCTGATTTACTGTTTTGATTATTGCATCATGTGATTGCCTGGTTCACAAAAGCAATTACACTCAAACAAAATCACTACTGCAAGTCTGGAGGATTGAACTCCTGCAGTGAGCAAACTGTGTCTTCCTATGTGGTTGTTGTGGGCTTTTTTTTCTTTACCTTTTTCATTTTTAAACCTTGTGCTTCTTAGGAAAGTTGTGCATGAAATAGACATTGATTATGTGCTGTGGATTGATTCTGTGACCTCATCTTCTGTGGCTCATAAAACAGCATAGGTGAAAGATAATCTCTGCCATCTTTCAGTTGAAATCAATCACGTTTGACATCCTTGTCAACCTGTCAGGAATGGGTGGTGGATGACAACACTTACCAGTTGTCATGTTAGCACCCCTCTTCACAGGAATCTGCCATGATATTTTCACCTGTACATCCCTATGCCAGGATAATGAGAGATAATGCATAATCACAGTAATTATCACAAAACCTCCAAACATAGGTTTCCATTCTCCCAATCTCCACTGCTAATGGAGATTGATCTAATGGGGATCTTTTTTTTTAGAAAAGCAGAATCCAACAATGACAAATATTTCTTGTAGGTGGAGGAGGGCAGACATAAAATGAGTTGTTCACACCCAAACATTTACCATGAGAAACTGTCTCCTTTATATTTTATACTTTTCCAAGCAAAATTATCCAATTAAAGTACCCAATTTGTTAAAACTAGAAGGGATCCTGCCTTTTGAGGACTTAGAGCCTGGAGTTTATTTTGGAAAGGATTTGGTGTAAGAAAACTGAGGATGAAGATCACATCAGGGTCATGGTCTTCCAGCGGGGATCCACTTTTCCCCCTCTACTCTGCCCTAGTCAGGCCTCACCTGGAGTACTGCGTCCAGTTCTGGGCTCCCCGGTACAAAAAAGACAGGGTTCTCCTGGAAATGAGTCCAGCAGAGGGCCACAAAGATGATATGGGGCCTGAAGCATCTTCCCTATTAGGAAAGGCTGAGATACCTGGGTCTGTTTTGCCTGGAGAACAGAAGACTGAGAGGGGATCTCATCAATGTGTGTAAATACCTGAGGTGTGGGAGACAGAGGGATTTGGCCAACCTCTTTTCAGTGGTTTGTGGGGACAGGACAAGGGGTAATGGCCACAAGACGGAGCCCAGGAAGTTCTGCACCAACATGCGAAAGAACTTCTTCACGGTGAGGGTGATGGAGCACTGGAACAGGCTACCTAGGGAGGTTGTAGAGTCTCCTTCTCTGGAGATATTCAAGACCTGTCTGGACGCCTACCTGGGCAGCCTGCTCTAAGGAACCTGCTTTGGCAGGGGGGTTGGACCCAATGATCTCTTGAGGTCCCTTCTAACCCCTGCAATTCTGTGATTCTGTGATGAATTTAACACTATGGCCAACTATGATGTTGCCTACAGGGGACAGATTTCTGCATTGTCATGTCAAAGGCTAAATCCAGTTGTAGGACCAGATCCTGACCCATATCAGAAAAGAGAAAAGAAAAGAAAAGAAAAGAAAAGAAAAGAAAAGAAAAGAAAAGAAAAGAAAAGAAAAGAAAAGAAAAGAAAAGAAAAGAAAAGAAAAGAAAAGAAAAGAAAAGAAAAGAAAAGAAAAGAAAAGAAAAAAGACACAGCAGAGGAAATAAGAACTGAATCACTGCATCCTTTGATGTCACTGAAGTGGAAATACAGCCTACCTGCAAACCTTATAGGAAACGGCCAGTATCCTACATCTAGTACTGCTTTATTTGCTTTTCAAGCACCATTTTCAACCCAACCAATCCCATCACTTCAATGAAAGGAATATGGCATATGCATATACAGTCCCTTTTCTGGGCCTGAAACTGGTGGGAATGGTTTGTTTTCTAGTGAAAAAATGGCAAAGTTAACATTTTCATGGTGACATTTGAAAGGTTTGTTAACCAAGCTGCTGGCCTGCAGTTAAAACTATTCTTGCACATACTAAAATTATTCTCTTGTTGCTGTTACTATGTTTATGTCCTCCAGACTGTTAGTTTTTCAAAGCTAGTGATATATTTGTCTGTAAAACTAAGTAGTCTGTTTGTGGGTAGTGTGATATGAAAGATATGGAGCAGGTCTTTATTGGACACTTCTTCCTAAAGAAAAGATTGTAAAACATGTCTGTGTATCACCTGCCTGGATTGATCTAGCAAGGACAGATGAAGCTTTGAAGTGGTGCCATTACTGGGGATAGTACCTGCTAGCTTGAAAACATACAAGTCAGTCCAAGGAAAGAGACTACAGAATACATGGGGGCTATTCAAGTGCACATCTGCCATTAATGAAGTCATGGGAGTGAGGACTGTCCAGTTTTCACTGACGTCCAAATTTTCAAACACAGATAGGGTTCACTTAAGCAATGGCTGAAGATGAAGTCCATACTGTCCTAAACAGAGAAAACTGCAATTTTCTCTAAGTATTTTGAAATTTTTCTCTCTTTCCCTCTCTCTTTTATTTTATTTATTTATTTATTTATTTATTTATTTTTTAACAAATGTAATTCATGTACTTGTGTCCTTCTCAATGTATGATATTCTTATCATTTTTCTTTCCTGGGTCCTGTTTAAATCCTTAGTCCTGATGTTCACTGCATCACACTCCTATGCCACAGTGAAGAAAAAATGCCATGGAAATGTGAGTGCATTTCTGATGTATATTGTTCAAGTTAAAAGAAATGTAGCTTGGGGGGAGGGGATAAATTACCATTTTCACTAATAAATTACAATTATACCACCACTGGTGAACAACAAGAAATATAGTGAGGCTCTGAGCATCACAGAGTGGTTGAGGTCCAACTCCCCTGCTCAAGTAAGGCCACCCCAGCAGGTTGCCCAGGACCATGTCCAGGTGGGTTTTGAATTTCTCCAAGGAGGGAAACTTTACAGTCTCTCTCCGCAACGTATTCCAGTGCTCAAAGAATCACAGAGGACAATAACTTCCTGTACTGGTTCCATCAACTCCAGACTTAAACAACAGGACAGCAAGGAGGAAAGCCCACCCTTCAGACCTCATCCTCTCTCTTCTGTTCCAAATTACTTCTTTTACTTCAGGAAGGGGACTCAGCTCAGTAGTTCATTTTGATCCTCCTGATAAAACTGGAGATGTTCTCTAGTGTTATTGCCTTCTCAGTGGATTAACCAAATATTGTTCCTAAACTCACGCAAATTATGGCAATGCAGAAAACCAAGGCCATGTTTGTAGGTGAATGAAGAAGACATATTATCATCAGGTGGCTCTTTCCACTTACCTTGGTACAACAACAACAACAACCACATTTAGGAAAGTAGAACATGAAATAGGAAAGAGATGGCACAGGTAGACTGGCATTTTTCTTTCCTGAAATATACAAATGAATATTCAAATGAAATATAATTTTCAGGGTTTGCTCCAACAACCAAGGGAGTCATTTCATTAAGACTGAGTCCTTTTGTTGGCAGAAGTAAGCATTCTGACCTAGGGTGACGGTTCCTCTTTCTCTCTTGCACAAATAAAGCATCTGAGATGGGATTTTCCTGGCTGCCCAAGACCAACTGAAAACTCTTAGTATTCTCTTTGCAAACCGCAGTTTCATTGTTACTGGGAATCATGTCTAAACAAATAATCACTGTGATTCACAGCAAAAGAATCCTTTGCATTTCTTAGGAATTTCAAATAAAACTTTGAGTGAAGAGCAGGTCAGTAAAGAGACTGACACCTTCACAACCAGGCAAGGTGAAGAGGAAAATAAAACTTACAGGTTACAAATAAGTGTGGTCATGGTCAGACTTGCTTTGAAGGACAAGGAATAAGGGAATTCTGTGTTAATAGAACATATCATTTATGCATCTGCATTACTCTGAGCGGTTAATGCAGCAAGCCTGAAGTGCCTCATTGTTCTTTGAGAGATACAATTAGACATTTCAACTAATCTGAGTTAAAAATACATTTGTGGCCACTGTCAATTTACATTAAGTCATTCTCTTTTTTTTTGGTTGGGTTCACCTAAGGTTGTTGTTGTCTTCAGACTCCTCTGAGTATGCTTTCTGAGCCTGTGACTTCCTTTCCTGTTCCATTATTGAAAATAGTTGCGTGCTTTACATATAAATATAAATTACAAATATAAATAATAAATATAAATATTAGTACATAAGTACTGGATATACTCATATAGACCTCTGAAGAAGTTTCATGTAATTTAATTTTAAATGATTTCCACTCTAAGTACTTATCCATTTTGTTGACTTCTAGAACTGGAATATTTCCAGCCTCCTGCCTTGTTCCTGTCAGTCTCAGGAGAGAAATAATATTATTATACCAGCTTAATGTGAATTCACCACACAAGTAAGAACCGACTAATTGCCAGCCCCTCTGATGTACAGCCTGTAGCTTGTCACATCTGTTTTCCTTACCAACTGGAGGAAGAGGTGAAGGTCAGCAGGTTCTGCAGCAGTATTACTGTGCTTATTCAGTCTGTACCCTGCAACCTCATTAAACTCTGCCCACAAAGCTTTGCTAATAAGAAGATTTTTGAGCTGGTAGCTAAACAATAATTAATTGAGCTGCGTGCATCTTGCTGTCTCAGCACTATCCAGGTGCAGAAATGAGATAGGCAGGAAATTTCAGCCTTATTACAGTGTCAGTCAGTCAGATCCGACTAAAAAGCGCCTAGAACTTCCCTTTCCCCTTTTAGACTGTCTGGGTTTTTCAGGTATCTTTTCTAGTAAATATGAGAAGTTTATTGCTTAGCCTAAGAGCTTCTTTGAATCCAGCCTTTCCTTGGAGTGGAATTTCTCTCCCACACTGAGGCTGCAGCTTAGAATAAAGGGAAGAGAAGCTGGTACAGTTTTAAAAGCTGTATACCCTGGAGAGTCTGCAGTCCTAGACAGACAATGTGTGGCTGGAGGCCATGAAGATGGGTAGATATGTGTGTTTTAGTATATGTAGTCTCTTCACTTTACCTCTTGTTTACAAACATTTTTGGGGGGCTGCTGGGGACCTGGGGGAGGTCCTGCTGGGACCAAATGGCTGATATGGGGCATCTATCACTACTGCCATCTTCTGGTCTAAGAATTGTGGCATCCTTTGTAGGCAAAAGGGGCAAAGATAAAGACATCTTCCCATGGAAGCAGCCAGTCCTGTCAGGTTGCAGAGAAAGGACTCTTTAATGTTTCAAAATCAGCTAGTGCAGGAGGCCAGCCCACAAAACAGACTAACTCCTGTGTCTGCTACCAGGTATACAGGTGGCCTTGAAAGGCCACTTTGGTGTTGCCTGGCCTTGCCCCCTTGGACTGTTGGGCCCATAAAGCCTATGGCAGTCTTGTTCAAACCTGTGCCCCTGCTACACCTTCTTTCTGTGAAAAGTCAAATCCATAGCTCTCACTGCATGGATTAGAGACATGGTTTCTCCCCATGCCTTGTGCTGTGGAGCTAGTCAAATGCTATTGAGCATTTGTATGTTTTCCTATCCCACAAGAAAGAATGGGAAAGAATGGTGGGAAAAAGGGTTATCAATAAGCTTGAAGGCCAGGAAAGTGCTAGAGAGCAAGGAGGGACATGCTCCAGAGTTGAGTCATTTACCTGGCCAACAGGTAAATGAAGAGGTAAATGAACCACAATGCCCAATTGTTAATGTATGGAGAACCCAGCTGTGCATTTTAACATTGCACCCAAATTAGGTCTGATCTTCATGTTCCTAAATGATTGTGATAGAAGCAGCTTTGAAAAAACAAGCAAGAAAATATTTAGAGACTTTGCTAGCTTTGTCTCCAAGGTGCAAGGAGTCTCTTCTCTTCTTGATGCCCAGCTTTGCCTGAAAGCTTTCAATACAACAGAAAATTTAAGTTTTTGCAAAACCTGGGTAAGCCTGAGTCACACAATTTTTGAAATCACATTTCTCTTCTAGCTTAGTTGGGCAAGTTAGAGAGATTTCCCAAAAGAGTCCAAGGTCAACTCTTTCACAGGCAAGTTCTTGGGAGCAAAGCTAGAAATGAGGGCTTGCCCCTCCATGGGAACTACTTTTAAGCTGAAGCTTTAGTGCTGTCCTCTGCCTGCCCTACATCAGAGCTGTACAGCAACACATCTGCTTGTACATCATAATTCTTCAATCCTGATCCTGATGCAGACCCACCAGCTTGCCTTCCTTGCTTAACCTCAGACTTGCTTCACCCCTACAGACACGTGACTGATCAGTGGACTGTGTCTAACCTTAACCAATGTCTCTGACCCTGATCCTGACTTGGGCTGAATGCTCTGCACCATGGCTCTGTTGGGGAGGTCTCTGTTCATGCCTACCTTGCTATTGCGCTCTGCTGTCAGCTCACCTGTCCTTGGAGAGCAGCCTCCTTGCTACTTTCGGACACAAAGCTATTAGCTAATATTAAAAGCAAGCTAAAATAGGTTGTATGTTTTCGTTTCTAGTATGTATTATGGGATGTTGAAGATGATTCTGCCAGCTATGCCAAATATTAAGTGATGTAAGGAGTGTGGCCAACTCCTGCCCTGGGCAGAGACAGCAGGCCCACATGTGACATGCCCAAGCCACCAACACACACACATTGGCCTCTCCCAGCCCATGGGAGTATTGTCTTTGTGAATTCTAATTGCTCAGATTTTATAGCTCTGTTTGTCTTCCTTCATTTTCTTATCCTCCCAGCTGAGAAAATAAACATTATAAATGTCTTCACACTCCACGTATCCTTTCTAATTAATGTGACTGATCAGGTTAGGTCTTATTATGACCTCCTTTAGTATTTTTCAGTTGGGTTTGTCTCTTTATGTTCTTGTTTATCGTTCCTTCAGCCAGGTATCCTTAAAAGAGCAGACACTGTTCTTCCTGAAATTTTACAGCACATAGCTGAATGTTATAGGAATTACACCAGTGAGTTTCACTGAGGTCATTCATTAAGATAAACCTGAAGGGAACACTGTTAACTACTAGTCCTACTAGACTTAAGTTAAAAAAAAAAAAAAAAAAAAAAAAAAAAAAAAAGTTTTTTTTTTTTTTTTTAAAAAAAGAGAAAGAAAAAGAGAAAAAATAAAGATTGTAAAACAATTGAAGATGAGTCATGGAATAGCTCTTTCCTGCTGTGTTAAAATCTTACTTGTCATTTTGTTCTGCAAAGCCAGATGTCTTCACTTCTACATGTAATTTCATTTTAATTAGCTTTTAAGTTCACAGCTACAAAAAACTTATTTTAATATAGACTTTGGGAAACTCAAATTGGGGGGAAAGGTCAGCTTCACAAAACCCTGAGTAATTTGGCAGTGATCAAAGCTTCACATACTTATTCTTTACTTGCCTCAGTTTTATGATAAACGGTTCTTTTTATATTTAATAAACTTTATAAAGAGTGAAAAAATTCTCAATCATTTTTGTTTGTTTGTTTTTGTAAGAGGTGAGACTTTCATAAAAAAATAACAACAACAACAAAAAACTCTTTAACTGTAGTTAATTGGTTATTAAATCTTCCCAGAGCAGTATCTCATACACAAGTTCCTTGAAAGCAATCTATCCAAAAGTTAACGGGCTAAGTAAGGTAGCTATGAAGTAAATCTTTCCCCTAGAGTGGGGCAGGAAAAGGCAGTCAGCGACTCCTTTCCAGTCCCCTCTGCTTGCTTTTTCATTTGCTCACATAGGCTCTCAGCAATCTACCTGCTTTAAATTGTTATCTGAAGGGAGTGGATGGGAAAGGATTTTATGAATGCAGAGGAGATAGGGATGTAAGAAATGCCAAATCAGATGAGATCTACAGAAGGTTTTAAAGGCTTAGAAACAAAAGGAATTTCACCTCTTCACAAGTTTTCATCCCAGTCAGGAGCATTTTGTAACCATTCAGTCTCATTCCTCTTCTGCTGGAGCCTTGGTGAATCAGGGTCTCATGCTTCCCATTGCCATGTTAAGAGTGGAAATGCATGGATACATCCCAGCACCCAGTCTTCTCAGTCACAAGATCCCCAAAAGAGAGGCATTCTTAAAGAAGCAACAAATTGGCAACACTGTCTTTTCCCCCAAATCTCTTTTCAGCAACTTCCACTGAACACAATTGATTGAATAATTCTGGGTATTTGGGGGAGGCACTACTTGCAAAATTCTGTAATAAGTCGATGTTCTGTGTTTTTGATTTTATTCCTTTTTTTTTTTCTTTTTTTTTCTTTTTTTTTTTTCCCTTTATTTTTCTGTCTTTTCTTGGTGTGTTAAAGTAACTAGCAATGTTTGACCTACCTATTGAATGGATGACTAATTAAATAACAACAGCAGATGTGTATTCTTATGGTATCTGAGGAGAAGCTGATTTCAATGTGGTCATTAATCATGACTTAACAAAGTATCTCTATAAAACCATCCATCCATCCTGAACACAGGATTCAGCAGGAAAAACAAGAGGCACTGTCAAAGATTAGTGACATCCTTCAGAGCTGTGTGCATAGCATTGCCATTAGCCTGTGTGGTAGTTTAACACAGGTGGGTGGCCAAGGTCCATCACGCCGCTTTCTCACTCTCCCTCCCCAGAAGGACTCTTCCCCCAAATCCCCTGCTCCTGCGTGGGCTCCTCTCCACAGGCTGCAGCTCCGGCCCGGGGTCTGCTCCTGCGGGGGCTCTCCATGGGCCGCAGCCTCCTCCAGGCCACATCCACCTGCTCCACCGGGGGCTCCTCCACCCATGGGGGGGCTGCAGCGTGGAGATCTGCTCCATGTGGGACCCATGGGCTGCCGGGGGACAGCCTGCTCCACCAGGGGCCTCTCCGTGGGGTGCTGTTGCACAGCAGTTTTTTCCTTTCTTAAATCTACTCTCACAGAGGTGCAAACATCACTCTCTGGCCTGGCTCTTGCTGTCAGCAAGTCCTTTTAGGAGCTGGCTGGAGCTAGATCTTATTTCACACAGGGCAGCTGCTGGGCTCTTCTCACAAAAACCAACTCTGTAGTCCACTTTCACATGCAACAGTGTTTATACTGGGCATGTTGGATTTCTCTCTCTTCACGGATTACACTCCTGACGGGATGCACACGAGTGCTGGGGAGCCGTCTGATGTCACTGCAAGGCAACTCTCAGTAATCTCTGAAAAGTCCTGGTGAATGGGAGAGGTTCCTGAGGACTAGAAGAAAGTGAATGTCACTCCCCATAATGAAGAAGGGCAAGAAGAAGGATCCAGGGAACTACGGGGAATTAGTCTCACCTGGGGAGGTGATTGAAGAACTAATCCTGGAAACCATTTCTAGACACATGCCAGATAAGGAAGTGATTGGGAGTAGTCAGTATGGATTTGTAATGGGGAAATCATGCTTAACCAACCTTGACAGTCTTCTACAATGAGGTGGCTTGTCAGGCAAATGAGGGGAGAGCAGTGGATGATGTTTGTCTGAACAGGATTTTAATAATGTGTTCTGTCCTCATAGACAAGTTGATGAAGCACAGGCTAGATGAGTTGACAGTAAGTTGGGCTGAAAGCTGTGTGAACTACCAGGCTGAATCGGCTGTGGTTAGTGGCACAAAGTTCAGCTGGACGTCAGTCACTGGTCGTGTACCCCAGGAGTCAATATTGTAACATTTTCAGTATTGACTGGGAGAAAAGGGTCTAAATGCACCCTCCTTATGTTTTCAAATGATAAAATACTGGGAGGGCTGAAGCACCATATGGTTGTTTTTTCTTTCAGAGGGACCTTGAAAGACTGCAGAAATGGGCAGAGGGAAACATTATAACGCTCAGTAAAGGGAACTATGTCACAGAATCACAGAACCACAGAATGGCTGAGGTTAGAAGGGATCTCTGAAGATCACCTAGTCCAACCCCCCTGCTGAGCAGGATCATCTAGAGAACATCTTGCAGGATGGCATCCAGGCAGGTTTGAATATCTCCAGAGGAGGAGACTCCACAATCTCTGTGGGCAACCTGTCCCAGTGTTCTGTCACCCTCCCAGTAAAGAAGTGCCCCCTCATATTCATCCAGTATGTCCGGTGCTTCAGGTTGTGCCCATTGCCTCTCATCCTGCCAATAGGCACAACTGGAAAAGACTGGTGCCATTCTCTAGACACCCTCCCCTCAGATATTTATACACATTGATGATCTTTCCCCTCAGTCTTCTATTTTCCAGGATAAACAGACCCAACTCTCTCAGTCTGTCCCCATACAACAGGTGCTCCAGTCCTCTAATCATCTTAGTGGCCCTCCTCTGGTCTCACTCCAGTAGTTCTATGCCCTCTTGTGCTGGGGAGCCCAGAACTGGACACCAATACTCCAGGTGTGGCCTCAGCAGGGCTGAGTAGAGTGGGAGGATCATCTCCCTTGACCTGCTGACAACGCTCTTCCAAAAGCACCCCCTGGGAACAAAAATTCACATGACATGCACCAGCATGTGCTAGGTGACGATCAGCTGAAAAGCACTTGACAGAGAAGGACCTTGGAGTCATGGTGGACAAGAAATTGATCATAAGCCAACAATATGCCCCTGCAGTCAAAGCAATAAAAGTCAACAGCATCTTGGGCTATATTAGGATGAGTGCTGCCAGCTTCTGAGGGAGGTGATCTTTCCTCTGCTAAGCCCCGGGGAAACCACATCCGAAGAGTTCTCTCCAGTTCTGGACTTCACAGTTCGAGGAAGTACTTGGTCTTACTGGAGCAAAAGCAGCAAAGGACCATAAAGATGATTAAAGGACTGGAGCATTTCCAGCCTAGTTTATTCTATGGTAAGAGGAAAATCTGAGAGCTGGATCTGTTCAGCCTTTTCAGAGAAGGCTCCAGGGAATCTTGTCAATGTGTATAAATTCTTGATGAGAAGGAATAAGGAAGAGAGAGACAGACTCTTCTTAGTGGTGCCCTATGACAGGAAAGAGGCAAATGGAACAAGTTATAGCACAGAGTTGTGGAATCTCCATCTGTATTGAAAAAGTGACTAGACACAGTCCTGGTCAACTTCCATTGGGTGATCTGTCTTGAGTGGGCAGCTTAGGTTGGTTGATCTCATGATTCCAACCTAAGTCCCGTGATTATATGATGGACATCAAGGATGGCTGGAGCCAGAGACCATATGTACACTGGAAGGAGTCACTTCTTATGGATTGAAACATGTAATACCTCAGAAAACTATCCTTCCTCAGCTCTCAAATGTAGTATTTATTCTTTTTTTTTTTTTTTTCTCTTGTTTTGTTTGTTTGATTATTGTTTTTGTCCTGTCCCCTGCCCTCCTTCCCAACACCCCCAATGCCACTGTTTTTCAGCCCTGACTGATTCTCTTGTCCTGCTAGGGACAGGAAGGCCATTTATATTCAAAGGAACAGCTGTCAGTCATAGTTAATGTGCTGCCCATATCACAGATGTGTGGCTGGGATGGCTGGGATGGCAGTGGGATGTCAGGCCAGAGATGAGTTTTGTATCCCCTCAATCTTTTCTATCTTTTCTCTCTTCCAAATAGATTTTTGTTTTCTTTTCCTGTGGCACAAGAGAGGGACCCTCCATAACAGCTGAGCTTTTGTTTCACAGAACATTGAATAGGTTTGCAACCTTGTTCATATACACACATGCATGCAGCCACTCTGCTACAGAACAAGTCCCTCAGTTGGTTACAGACTCACAGAAGAATTCCCTGAGTTGTCATAAAGCAGCTTTTTGTAGGCAAAGAATTTTTCTGAGAGTGAAAGCGATCATTTCTCTTCCTTAGACCAGGGAAGTTTTACCAGGCTCACCAGTCTCTCTCCCTCACTCCTTATGAGGATAACTTCCTCTGAAATCAGTTAGCAGAGAAAATTAAGGTGGAGGAAAAGCATTAAAGTAATGGCTGTGTTTGTTTGTTTGTTTGTTTGTTTGTTTTCACTATGGCTTTAACTTCTCCAGTGGGGAGTCCTTCTACAGAGAAAGGGGGTCAGTTTCTGAGGAAATACGGATTCCCCCTGGAGAATTGCACAGTGGTCATGCAAACCTGTCATAAAAACAGACCTAGCAAGACTGTGGAAATGCTCCTATAGGATAGCAATTACTAGAGGAAGAGTGGGTGTTATAAATGCATTTCTGTGTCTGCCTGTTCCTTTTCCTCCCTTACTAGACATGCAGAGAACTACTAGAAGTGGAGTAGTGACATTAAAATCAGGAATTGGAGCACAAAGAATATGTGGTTAGTGGTGGCACGACACTGAGCACAAAGACTAAGTGGCTTTTCAACACAGTTGACTGAGAATTTTCTGATAAAACAATTTGCCATCAGAAAATGTTTTTTTTTTTTTTTTTCCCTTTTATTTTCCCTTTTATTTTCCTCATGCAACAGTGCTGGAGTTTTGCTCTAATGAAGAGGGGTTTCTTTTGTTTGGAATAGAAAATGTTGGTCAGAATTAGAGGCAGACAGATATATAATCAGTAATTCTCCATTTTTTTTTTTTGCTACTGACAGGATGAAAAACCGTCAAGTCTTAGGTCACATTCAGTCAGGCAGTGAATAGATATTCACAAGCAACCTGTGTTGTTGCTTGTGGATGTTTTCACACTTTTAAATATTGGCTAATGCCCCGTGAGCCACTCTAGTTGATTGCTTCTTCCCACATCCTTTCTGATCTCCCACTGTAGTCAGTTATAGAATATCTGAGATCTCATTAAGTTCACTGGCATGAGACAACTTTTCCCAATAGTTTCCAGTACTGTACCATGCAATCCAGTCATTTTTGCAGAACTTTTGCCAACCTTAACAGTTTTTCCTGACCACAAATAAGGGATGGTGGCAGAAACTCACAGGCTGAGGACTTGCACTCTTCAGGATGGGCAGATGACAAGAGCTAAGCTATCTGATGTAGTGTAATTTTGTAGACAAGTGTCAAAAAAATGTGGCAGAATCTTACAAGGTTGTGGCAGGATTTACCCTGTATTCCCTATTATTATTCCTTATCATAGATGGGTCATTCTACATGAAAGCTCCCGAAGCCTTTCTTCCCTGAAGATACTGCTGTATCCAATGATTTACTGTCATTAGCGTGTCTATGAACTTATAGCTTGATCTGTGCCAAGGAAGGGAAGTGAACACCTAGCAGGGTAAAAAGAACATACACACCTACCTGTGAATTTTCCAGGATTTTTGCATTCCTTTTATCTTGCTTAAGATACTGATAGAAGAGAAATTCACTGTTTTCATTTGTAGTAAGATATTCCTTTCCTCAGGTATGGCATGAGGCAATTGAATTCGTATGTAAGCTGCTTGCATAGCTGACCTATACAAGGAAATCTGTTATTGTGTGGTGGTCCTTAAAGATATCATTGGACTATCACAGGATATACACAGTTGTGTTGACCCACTCAGTCACTCGTGAATGGTCTAGACAGTATACTCCTTGGGAGCATGTATAGATTATTCACCAGACAATAATCCATTACTCACAGACCAACAATATTCTGGAAACCCAGCTGGCATTCTTGCATCTGCCAGTCAGTCAGATGAACCAAGGTATCAACCCTCCAAGAGTAGCTCCTCAACTGCATCTTAGGGTAGTTCTCACTGGCTGATTGAGGGGTGCTGCCTGGCAAAGGAAGGCTCATCAGAGGGATCTGGGTAGGCTAGATTGATGGAACAAGTCCAATCATACAGTATTCAACAAGGTTAAATGCTGAGTGCTGCACTTGGGTCATAACAACCCAATGCAGCAGCAGAGGCTTGGGGAAAGAGAGACTGGAAGGCTGCCCTACTGAAAAGGACCTGGGGGTGCAGGTTGACACCCGGCTGAACATGAGCCAACAGCATGCCTGGTGGCCAAGAATGCCAACAGCATCCTGGCCTGCATCGGAAAGTGTGGCCATCAGAACTAGGGAAGGGATTGTCCCCTTGTAGGTGACATTGGTGAGACTGTGCCTTTAATACTCGGTTCAGTTTTGGACCCCTTGCTGCAAGCATGCTGAGTTGCCTGAGTGTGTGCAGAGAAAAGCAACAAAACTGGTGAAGGTACTATTGAGAAAGACATATGATGAGTGACTGAGGGAACTGGCATTGTTTCATCTGGAGAAGAGGAGGCAGAGGTAAGATCTCATTGTTCTCTGAAACCACCTAAAAAGTGGTTGCAGTGGTGAGGGTGTTGGTCTCTTTTGTGAGGTGACAAGTGATAAGAGAAGAGGAAATGTCCCCCAGCACGAGAAGGATGTTGATCTGTTAGAGCATAAGTCTAAGAGGCTTGATGAAATGTATACCAGGGTCCTGAAGAAAATGGCTGATGTAGTTGCCAAACCATTCCTCATCATGTTTGAAAAGTCATGGCAGTCAGGTGAAGTCCCTGTTGACTGGAATGGATGTCCAGATGGGTGTGAACCTGTTAGAACTTGTCCAGAGGAGCGCCACAAAGATGATCAAGGGACTGGAGCACCTCTCCTAAGACGAAAGGCTGAGAAAGCTGGGGATGTTCAGCCTGAAGAAGAGAAGGCTCCAGGGTGACCTCATTGCAGCTTTTCATTACTTAAGAGGGACTTATAAAAGAGATGGAGAGTGACTCTTTGGTCAATCAGAAAATTACAGGACAAGGGAGAATGGTTTTAAACTAAAAGAGGGGAGATTCAGATTACAGAAAATTCTTCACTTAGAAGGTAGTGAGGCACTGGAACAGGTTGCCCAGAGAAGCTGTGGATGCCCCATCCCTGGAGGTGTTCAAGACTAGATGAATCCCTGAGCAACCTGATCTAGTGGGTGGCATCCCTGCCTATGGCAGGTGGGTTGGAACTAGATGATCTTTAAGGTCCCTTCCAACCTGAGCCATTCTATGATTCATTCTATGATTCTATGAAAAGGTTTCAAGTTGTGCCAGGGGAGTTATAATTTGATATCAGGATGAATTTATTAGTAGAAAGGGTGGTTAGGCATTTGAACAGGCTGCCCAGGGAACTCGTGGAGTAACCATCCCTGGAGGTATTCAAGACACATATGGTGTGACACTTGAGGACATGGTTTAGTGGTGAGTGGCTGGATTTGATGATCTTAAGGGTCTTTTCCAAGCTAAATGATTTTATGATTCTAATGTGGCATCAGTATCAGTGTTGATCTTGTCTGTAGACCTTGTGATTCTCAATGTAACTTGTTTTGCCATCTGAGATACCTCCAGAGAGCCCTCATCTCCCTCCCTTTCAGCATCCTACAGAAATGAATGCTCAGATTTAGAGCACCTGAATTGCTTTGACAGTTATAGCTTAGATGAGTCAGCTGGTGAAGACTGTGATAATGACTCTTGCAATTTTGTTTGGTAGCTTCCTTTAGTAACTAGAAGAGCACTCCTTACATTTGACCGCTGGTTAACTTTGTGTTTCCATATTTGTGATATGATGCAATTTTAATACTGGAGTTGTTTCGTAATATGGGTAAGATTTCATTCTACATTCAGTCCTGGAAACTTGTGTTTGAATCCTGATCCTACAGAAAGCTGATGCCTTTCTTGTTTAGCTTGCCTTTTATTTCTGTGTAGCCAGGATGGCTTCATGGGCTTTACTCTTTGTTCTGATCAACAGTAAACATACAAAAAATG
This sequence comes from Aythya fuligula, assembly GCF_009819795.1. NCBI lineage: Eukaryota > Metazoa > Chordata > Aves > Anseriformes > Anatidae > Aythya > Aythya fuligula. The sequence continues at coordinate 55,870,639 of NC_045593.1, read as the reverse complement.
AGTGGGACAGTTTGAAATCCATCTAGATAACATTTAGCAGACTTCTAGAGCCCCTCAAACTGCAAATTCAAGTTTCTGAGTATCAGTCCAGTGTCATAGCCTAGGGCAGGGGATGAATCTCAGACAACATTAATTTGTAGACATTCATTTAGAGTTGTTATAAAGTCATTTTGGAACAGAGGCAGGTCCCAGCAAAATGTGGAGTGAGGAAAAGATAGATTAATTTGGGTACCTCACCACTTCAGTTTGAAGTAGGAAACAAAACTATCCAACATACTAACAAGTTAATGAAATGTGATTTCCTTAAATACTCTACTAGTATCTTTATTTATTTGAATAGTATCTTTATTGCCTGGTAGGGATTCTTAATACTACTTTTTTTTTTTTTTTTTTTCTCCCCTTCTGGAGAGTTAATAAATTTAACTCTCCTCTATCCATTCTCTATCCAGCCACTAGTTTCAATAAAATTCATCAAAACTCACAATTTCTGAGACTTTCACTCCCATGTTACATGATGTTGAGATTTGCTGATGTATTCAAAAATTATGAGCAGATTGATGAATGTAACTATAAAAATGCATAGTTGGAATGTGCGAGTCCTAGTTCTGTCTTAAAAATCTTTGCTTCCTTCTTACTTCTGTGGGCTCCGAAACAAGTGTTTTTCAGGTAGGTTACTTAAGAGTATGCTTAGTCACTGAGTCCTAACACATTATTTGTATGATTATCACTATTTGACTGTAATACTGAAGCAGAAAACTCTCCAAAGAGAGTAAGTGGCAAAGCCCAAACTATAATTTTGATACAGAGTGGAAGTGAAAGAAGCAGCAGTTTGCAGAAGAAGCCCAGCAGGGAATTTGCCACCATTCCCAGGCAGCTTGAAAACCCGGACAAGAAATGAGTACAAATGGAACATGAAAACTAAATTTCCTGTGTGATTGCTGAAGCTTGTTTTGAATTAATTTCTCAGTTCTGCATGGGCCAAGCATGAGCGCAACATCAACCAGACCTTTTCAACTCAGATCCCCCAGCCCTGCCCTCGTGTGGCAGGTAGTTTCAGAAAGTGGGTAAGTGACCTCACTCTACTAATCTGTAACTGGCGCAGCAAGGGAGAGCTTTCAGAGAGGCATTCATTTTCATCTGCAAGAATAATTATCTGCTTTGCTTGATGTGCATCAGCTAGCTTTGTGTATTTGATAAATGCTGTCATTTGATGATTAGATTTTACAAAAGGGGATTAAATGAAAAAAAAAGCACGTAACTAATTAGCAGCAAGCAATGTGGAATTAAAAAGCAGACAAGTGTATGGAACAATGCTTTTATTTCACAGATTCAGGCGCATTAATGATTAAGCATTCAAGTCATTGAATCCTGAAATGCTTTGACTCTCAACACAGGACATCTCCCTCTTTATATTTGCATCTCCTGAAGATTCACTAAACACAGTGAATCTTCTCATTTACTGTAACTAATTTTAGCAAGGGCTGATCATACAGGAAGGCACTGGCTAAGAGTTACATTGACAGATCATGTTTCTGTATCACATCATTTGTATTCAGGGAAACTCATTGGTTGAGATGTTCAAGCCTAGAGGAGCTGATTTGGATTCAGTAAAGCACCTACACATGTGCACTAATGAAAATATCCACTTAAGTCCAGTTATTTCAGTGTGGCTTGAGGAGATGCTTTAAGTCAAAAACCTTCTCTAGTGTCTTTGCTGAAAATGGAATCTGGGTTTTGGGTGTTTTTTTTTTTGTTTGTTTGTTTGTTTGTTTTTTTTTTTTTTTTTTTAATCCTTATCTTATTTAGATTTAAGGGCTTTTTAATGGCTACTGAAGTCTCATTTCTACTACCAGTCAGTCATCAGTTAATAGGGTCATAGCTGATGCATGCCACAGATATGAAAACTGTATAACATAGCTAACCTTTTTTCCATTTTGCTAAGGCATTCGTTTATATTATACTGTGTATAGGAAGGATATGGAAATGGAAAGAATCCAAAATTCAGCTCCTTTTGGACCTATTTTAACCATACAAATTATTACAAGGTCAGGATAAATCCCGGGGGTCTAATTTGCTATTTGCTATACTACAAGAAAACAAAGACTTAGCAGATGTGGTAAAAACAAAACAAAACAAAACAAAAAAACACTGGTGAAGAAGGAATCAAGACTAGATTTAACTTTTCAGCCCCATGTGGTGCCCTACCACATTGGTTTGCATGCGTGTGGAAACCTTCAGAGAAAGAGCGGTGAAATGCAAACTTACAGTATCATTGGGAGGGTTTTTCACTTAGTGAAGAGATGAAATCACATAAAATATCACAAGAAAACATTTATGGGGCCCAAGACATATATAACCAAATGACAAGATAAAGGTAACCCAGGGATAAAGGAAAAAGGATGTTCATGGATGTTGTTGGAGCCTCTTAGAGAGAATGTGATAACAGAACAGGCAATTGTACAAGGCTGTGGTTGCCCTTGTATATGGGTTTCCTCACTTCATGGTAGACCTTGTGTTTGGTTGTACATCCTAAAGGAATAGGTTCCAATAGTGTTACCTGCAAGTAACCCTGTTCCCACAACAGCAGTGGAGCTGTAGTTGACTAACACTAAATTTGACTAACACTGTAATTGACTAACACCAACACTACCAGTGGAAGAAAAAACAGGCCTGTAAAAGCAGGGAGTGAGTCAGTTGCCTATTTCCTATAAACAGCTTACCTGTTTATAGGAAATTAAAAGTCACTTTTTATAGTTTTACTGAGGAAAAAATATTCTACGGTGAAATGTATATCAATATTTTGTGGATTACAAAGACGTGTTATTTCCAGGTGTTGCTATTTCCCTCATCCTGACTCAGCAAACCTCTACCTGCCAAATTTCTTCATCACATGCCTAGGTTCCTTATTGAAGTGAGACTGTGGAAAGCAAGTTCAAGACTGAAATAAGAAGGTGTGAGGATTCCCGAGTTCTGTATGTTGGATTGTATCTTGCTATTATGGTCCCTTTGGACACATATGCATCTAAGCAGCATAATGTTGTAATAGCTTAATTTGCCAGCATTGCACATTACACCTAAGAGTAATTGCACTCCAAGTAACTGTAGTATCTAAAGAGGTATGTACACATTCAATTCCTGCCTAAGGAAAAGTTAAAGATAATAAGATGGCTGTTACAGTTTGGGAAATTATGCCTACTGAAGTGAATAGCTCCCTTCAAAGCCAAGTTCAGAACTTGCGACTATGCTCTCTACACAGGTGAGGAACTACAGGTCACAGCATCTGATACCAAGCTAAAGCCTCAGCTGAACGTACTGTTTTGCTGTGTTCTTTTTCTTTGCCAAGAAGGAGAGTAATGACAGAAGGCCAGGCATAGAGCTATCTGGGAAAATGGAAATTCTGTTCTAAAGTACATTTGACATTTTGAATCTTGCTTCCACTTTAAATTGTAACAGAAAGGGAAAATATGACCTTTCCCCCCACTGTGAAATGGCAAATCTGAAAAGAATAAGTACTCTGATATGGTTAAGTGTTTACTTTTAATACAGACCTGTTTTGCTTTAAGAGAAAAATCCAGGCAAATTATGTAATTGTTGTCAAAGTGCATCTTTTTCTTTGCCATATCAAAGCCATGTTTCTCAACAGTATCAGATACAAGAAAAAAAAAATAATATATATATATATATATTATAAACTGCTTGCCTTTAAACTCCTGTATAAACTGACACATTTTGATAAAATACATTGATATGGATGACTCTTATTTGCTGACAGAAAAATTCCTGTCAAAAATACCCCAAATAGTAATCTTGTAACAAAAGCTTCATATGCTTAGGGTAGAGATGTCATGATCTGATCAGCAGAGTCATACAGATGCATTCTCAGTTTTGTGGCCAAATTCTGCCTGCCAAAGAAGCCTTATAACAAAGAGCAGTAAATCCTGGAGATAAGAGCTGCAGGATACTTACAGCACTATGCCTATCTGCAAGAATCACAGCCTCATTAAGATGGGACCCTTAATCTGTCTGGTAAGACAAGGGCTTGCCCAGAGAACAGGTAGAAAACAGAACAAGGGATAGATAGGGCTAGAGGACCAAGGAAGAGGGAAGAGGACCAGAGAAGAATGAGGATGATCAAGAATCTGCCAGCGTAGGACACAGAAGCTGTCACTGGTGGCCTACCAAGGAGTTTGTTCATAAACCAGTCTCAAATTCATGAGGCTCAGGAAAAAGGAAATCTGATATGCAGACCTGTTTCTATATGTCAGAGAGGCAGAACAATACACGCTTATTTCAGGTTTTATAAGCACAGTCAAATGAAAACTGGCTTTTTGTGGTCTACAGCAAATGCTTACCTGGAAATCTGAAGTGGGTTTTTCTTCAGAGCTGGCAGAAATGGCTGAAAAGTCCTTCCACAATTTTGACTTACAGGGAAACATCACTTCTTAAAAAAAGAATATATATGTATTTCTATTTGGTTGGAAAATAAAGAACTTAATATTTCCTATAAATTGAGTGGAACAACAATAAACAAAGCAACAAAGCAATACTTTTGAAGAGAAAAACTGTTTGAATTTTGAAATGTTTTGACAACAAGCCAGAACTGACAGCTGAAGAGCAAGCAGGAACATGCAGCAGGTTTCTGTTTAGTGAGCTAAACAGCTGGAGGTAGCAGAACTGCAATACATGAAACTACCCCTAGCAATTGTCCGAATCCTCTGCCTCAGTAGCTGTATCGATCATCTTGCCACTAGCTAATCATCTTGCCACTGTCTGGTTCCTGCCTGCAGTGCTCTGAACAGTGCTGCAGTTACACCACTGTGAGCTGATAATAAGGTGAGGGAAAAAAAAAAAAAAAAAAAAAAGGAAAGGAAAGAAATATGGGTGTGTTTCCACCTAAACATTTTCTGTAACCTTTATGCTTTCATACATACTAACCATGCATACTAACCATACAGAGCTTTCTGATTAGTATTGCTTTTATTGATTTTACTTTAGCAGTCAAACACCATATGGAATTGAATAATCAAACATTTCATTTAAAAGATGTTGAAATGAAACATCTTGACACTTTTTTTTTTCCTCCACAGACTTTTTCTTCTTTTTGGAGATCTGCATGTTATTATTATTATTACTACAAGAAATGTGACCAAGACTAATTATTACCTTGCTCCACCTTCGTACACTGATATCCACAAATGGACAGATTCTCATCTGGTGGGTGTCCAAGGAATCTGAGTTCCATGGACAAAGCTCCATGGAGATCTTTGCTCTTAATTTTTTGTGCCCTTCATCTGCACCAAGCAAGATGATGGAGTGGATGCCTATTGTTCTAGCTCTGTGAAGGAAGAATCAGCCTGAGCCCACAGTCAGGAGCAGGTATGTGTCAGTAGCACAGTGCAAAACAAAATTTTGGTCAGGCTTCAATGTTTTGGGACATTTCAGTCGAACAAGGGGTAGTCATCATGTGTGTGGTAGTTCTCCTCTGTCCATGGTGCTGAGATGGACTCCACGTGGGTACCAGACTCCTTCCCTTCCCCTTGTCAGAAAATACTATTATTTCTGTGGTTTGTCCTTGTCCACTGAATGTTTCATTAAATTGCATGACTGTCAGCTTCACATTCATAAAGCATTCTGGTGATAATCTATGCCATCAGAAAGAAGACCTATGGGGCATTGCTCAAACCATTGGTATATCTGAGCAAGCTGGTATTTCTCCTGTATCAGAAGTCACGTATCTCTGGTAAATCATGTATCAGATCCCCCCATGAGCCCACCCATCGAGCCAGGTTTCTCAGCAAAGTTTTCTCACAAAAGTTGTGTCAGACCACTTCTGTGCCATTTCAGATGCAAAAGCGTTCTCCAGACGTCTTTCTGAGACCACTTTTAGACAAGAATCTGTAGCCTACATCACTTCTTTCTGACCATGTCCTTCCTTGTCTCTGTGTTTAAAACCTGTGTGGTGGCGGGGGTGCTGGGGGTACATTTCCCGACTGATAGGCCAGAGTACCTTCTGGACAGGAGGCACTGAAATCAGGCTTAAACTTTTTTTTTTTTTTTTTTTTTTTTTTTTTTTTTTTTTGTTTAATCATTTTTTCTTTGAATGTACAGCCTCGGGGAGTTGCTTGGAAGCTGACACTTTGGGGTCATGGGGAGATCCTGAAGCTGGGACAAGGTGTGTCTCAGTGGGGTTTGTAGTTTGGTGATCCTCTGCCTTATTCTTATGAAGCAAAGGGAGCTGTGAAGTGGTGGGTGTTGTGAGTCATGTGTCTTGGCTTTTCCTGGCAGCTGTATAGCCTGGAAAAAGTGGGAGTAGTCTGAGGACCTGGTCACGGATAAAGCACCTTTGGAGGGTGAGCTGGATGGAGTTCTAGGGACAGATTAGCAGCTCTAAACAGATCAATGAGAGGCTCAAGGATCTCTCAGGGTCTTCTTGATGTGCCTCTTGCTTTTCCTGACTTGTGAAAGTCCCTGTGAATGACAGCACTTTTTCTCTTGCACACAGGGGAGAATATCTGTAGTTGCTAAGCCTGATGTATAAATAAGCAAAAGCTAAAGATCCTGTGAACAGGAAGGATGATATTTCTCAACTGTGGTGACCCTTGCCTGATACAGGAACTCCTTGATGTAACACATTCCAGGCCACCTCAAAGCAGGGAAAAGTTTCTAGGCAATTAGGTGTTTAAAATATTAGCCCACACATCTCTGATCCTTGTTTTGGATGGCATTTTTTCCTTCCCAGACTCCAGGATATAGGAGCAAGGCGAGCACCTTAAGGTTTATTATGGTGGGGAAGGCACACTGTTATTTTCTTCTCTTCATGGGTAACCACATGTGAATGAAGAATGCGAGCTGTTGTGTGGTGGGCCCAGACTAAAAACCCTGTTCAAAAGAATGTAGGGGGTGGAAGAGAGGATGGTGGTGGTGGTGGGGAGAGACATGTCCTGGAAATGCCATGTTAATTGCACAGGAAACCTGGGTACACACCTTCAGTGGGCTCCCAGATTCATTTCTCTGGTCTAGCTATCTGGTGTAGCTCTGCTGAGCCACTGGTAAAGTGAGTAAGGAGAGCAGAGCATCAGAAAGGTACCCACATACCCCTTGGACTGGGAACATGGGGGTTGAAAGGTAGGGGCTGAAACAAGAGGGCTCGTGTGTTTTCCCCACCCCCTCTCGTTATCATTATTTTTGCTGTTCGGAAGGCTGCCAGCAGAAGTGCAGCACACCCAGTGGAGCTCCCTTATCGGGTTCTGCTGGAGGTGGCTTTCTGGGAGCTCTCCGGGTCAGACCCAGGCGGGTAGGCGCTGGCCTCAGCATCGCACCGCGCCCCCGCCTCCCTACAGCAGCCACCCAGGACCTCCCTGAGCCGAGGAGGCATCGCAGCCCCTGGAGGGGACCGATGCCCCCCTGTCGTGCCCGCTGGACCCCCTCAGCCCCCAGGGAGCCCTCCCCGACCTTCACCCGAGGTCCCCCCTCGGGGCTCTGTGCCAGCGCTTCCGCCGGCCGCCGGTTCCGGGGCTGCCCCATCCCTTGGGTCCCTTGGGTGCCTCGGGGGACGCGGTCCCACCTCCCCCGATGGTGACAGGGGGTGGCCAGGAGCAGCGCCCGTTCCCTCTGGGGATGCGAACGGCGCAGGATAAGGGGGAGAAGGGAGCCGAGCAGCCGGCCGTCCCTCTCAGTAAAACCCAAGGCAGAAGAGGAGGGGACGCCAAGGCGACATCCCTGCCTCTGCAACTCCTTCAGGACCCCGGGGACGAGGAGGGGTCTCCGGGGAGGACCCGGCACGGAGGACGCGGGTTGCTCCGCCACCTTCCCCCTCTCGCAGGAGGGCGTTTTTTGCCGAGATCTCCCCCGGCACACCGCACACACGCGCGCTCACACCGGCTCCCGAGGCGATGCGAGGCAGCAGCGGCAAAAACCCACCAGCGGGCCGATCCCCACCCCCGCTGGGCGAAGCGGCGAGGATGCCCGGCTCCTGCAGGCGGCCGGGAACGGGGTGGGCGGCGTGCACGGCAGCACCCGCACCCCTCCGGGGCCGGGCAGGGACCCGCTCGGCGGCGGGCACCGAGGGGCGAGGGCGGCGCAGGGAAGGGGCGGGCGAGCCGGAGGCAGGGGGAGGGCGAGAGCCCGGCTCCGGCAGCAGGGGGAGGAGGAAGGAGGGACCGTGTCGGTGGGATGGTCCGGAAATCCCGTGATAAAAAGAGGAGCGCGGGGGAAAAGTAGGGAGAAGCTCCGCACTCGTCCTCTCTTTCCCCCTCCAACCCCGAGCCCGCAACTTCCCCGGCAGCCCGCGGGCACCTGCCGCCGGCACAGCACCGCACGGCACCGCACAGCACCGCACACCCGCCGCCGAGCGAGGTACCGTGCCGTGCCGGGCCGTGCCGGGCCGGGAGGGCAGCGCGGGGTGCGGGCAGGGCGACCCCCGATCCCCGGCGAGCAGCCCCGGGGCTCGCCCGCTGCCCGGTGCGCGGTGCCCGCTGCCCGGTGCGGGTCTGGGAGCGGCTGCCGAGCTCCCCGCGGCCGGTGCCAGCAGAGGGAGGCAGCAGGCTGCGCGGAGGGGATGCTCTCCCCGGGAGGGATGCAGCCCGCTCGCTGGCACGGCGCCGGCACGGAGGGGATGGCGGTGGCGGTGTCCCCCGGGGGCGCACGGGCAGCTCGCCCCGAGCCCCCGCTCGCCCCGCCGGGCACTTGCGGAGCGCTTCACCTTCAAACGCCCCCTCCGGCACCGAGGCGGCGAGGGAGAAAGTTCAGGGCTGCTTTAACGCCTTGCTGCCCGGCTGCGGGGGGCGACACCGGCTCTGCGCCCACGGGCTCGCCGCCACCCCTCCGGCTTTCCCCGCCGGGGTCGGGGCTGCCTCGTCCCGCGGGGCCGGGGCTGGAAACTTGTGGAGGGGAGGAGAGCTGCGGGAGAGGGGCTGGGGAGGGCCGTGCGGCTGCCTGTCCTCCTCCCGGGGGCACCGAGCCTCTCGTCTCTCTGCCTCCTTGCAGGCTGCCCTCCGCGGAGTCCCGGCCTCTGTGCATGCGAGGTGTGAAGCTGGGCGGCACCCCCAAGCCATCGCCATGGATTTTGTCATGAAACAAGCCTTAGGAGGTAAGTGTGGTTGGCACGCGGGGGGTCCCGCGTCCCCTCTTTCCCCACTCACCAAGAGAGGGGACGGGCTGCTGAGAGCCCCTGGCAGGGCCCGCAGCTGGGAGAGGTGTCTGGGGACCGCAGAGGAGCATGCCAGCCACTGATTCATGATCCCAGAGCCAAGTGTGTGAAGAATCTGGGCAGGAGAGGGCAGCAGCAAGCAGAGACTAAAGCCCCATGCCATGGGGAGGCCTTCCGCACCAGATGTGCAGGTCCAGGGTCACGCCTGAGCTGGCCCCTACCAGCTGGCCACATGCACGGTGCACAGGTCCTGCTTTGCTTCTTCCTGCCCACCGAGGCAGCTATTACAAGGGCCGCAGACAGCCTTAGCCAGAGGAAACCCAAAGAAAGAGTAGCAAGTTGTGTGTGGGGGAGCCCCCCTCCCAAACTCCCTCCAGACCTTGGCCAGACCTTGACCAAAGAATGGCCAGTGCAGGGAATTTTTGTACCTGGTATTTGGAGAGTTTTTTTTTCTTGATTAATATTATTGCTGCAATAAGCAGGGAAACAATAATAAAGTATTCCCTCACAACCTATGTAGATCTGCAGCAGACCTCTATGACGTTTTCGATGTGTTTCCTCCCATGTGCGATGAATCGTTTTCACCTGGTGGTGGGAAGTCGGCAAAGCGGCCGCGTGGGGGAGAGAATTGTGCCGCAGTTGTGCTGCCTTCCCGGGCTGCTCAGCCTGACTGCTCAGCCAGAGCAAGGCTGTCACTGGGACAATGCCAAACACAGGCTGCCCTTGGGAGCTGGTTGGCCTCCGCGGAGATCCATGATGTGGTTCTGATCATTCTCTGTGCTGTGATGTGTGCACCTTCCATTAATTTTCCTCCGTAGGAGAAACTGTAGTCATGGGACTGGGGATATTTCATGCATGGTGTTATTGATATCACATGCGTTTTCAACACATGGTAGGGACATTTGCTGCAGGACTGTTTTCTGTGGTGTGGAAACACATTTTTAATCTTTGAAAGGAAAGAACTGTGTGTTGTTTTTTTTTTTTTTTCATGAAGGGAGTAGTTAAGAACAGAGCAAGCACCCCTGGTTTTCATTGGGGTGTTTTGAATGGGGAGAGCAAACTGGAGAAGAAAGGTATCTTCGTATCTTGGTATTTTATGGCAGCAAGTAAGACCCTATTTGAGAAGATAACTGTTCTTGTGGTAGCAGTGTTACACCTCATTACTCTTTGGTCCCTGTTTTGAGGGAGAAATAGTTTTGAGGACAGCAGGTTTTGCACTGTTCTCTACAGTGTGAATGAGGTCGCTTACACAGGAGCGAGCAAGTGTACCTGAAAACTGGAGATTTAGTCAGTGCAGCTGGAGGTCGAGCAATCCACTAAGGGGAAATAACTGCTTATAGACTGCAGTTAAAGGCAGGGGGAGGAGGGTTGCAGCAAAGGAGTAACAGCTGAGATGCATGCCTTTTCTTGTGGTGTAGTGACTAGCCAGGCTTGGAAGCAGTGCGTGCTTGTGCTGAACAGCATTTACTCTGGGCAGACATTCATTCTAGCATGATATTTCACGCCAGGGTCAGGATTTGCATTATAAGAGGAGACGCTGAGAAGGCAAATCCAAAAAGCATCTGTTGGTGAAGTCTGAGTTTCTAACATCTCAAGCAAGATGCTGCCCAGGGCACTAGATCTTCTGCCAGATGACTTACTGGATTAGCAAAATGTGGCTGGTGTTTGCCCCTTACTTGATAAAGGAGAAGACTGCAGAGTGGTAAAAACCAGGAAGTGGTAATTCATTAAGCAGAGACCTATTTTTAAATCAGAAATAGTTTTGAAGAGGAAAAACAGTATCTCCCAAGGCAAAGATACTGTAGAAAGTAAAAGTGCTTTTGGACACTGGTTTCCCACCCGGTGTTAAAGCTCCAGCTGATGCAAGCACTGTAATCTGGCTGCATTGGTACAGCAAACTGAGGACCAGCAGTTACAGTTTATTTCCTTAATTATGGGGCCAGATCCCTTTTTGTCTGCCAGTTCTGAGAGCCAGAAAGAGATGCCCAAAGTGAGCAAAGCACCCAGCATCTGGTGGGTAGTAGGATGCGTTGTGTGATCTGCTAGCAAGCTTTCTCATTAGACCATGACCGTGCAATTTCAATTTAATGTGTCTTTTCCCAGAACACCTCTGAACCTTTTTTGCTGCTTGCTTGCTTGTTTTATTAATACTATTATTATTGTTTGTTTGTTGTTTGCTTTGCTTTTCAAAAATTCTTATCCTATCTTCAAAGCCCCTTCTTGCATTCCTGGAAGAAAGAAAAAAAAAATTCCATTTTGGCAGTAAGGGCTGCTGTAATTTGCAGAGGGTCAGGCCTGCTACAGATATTGCTTGTAGACCACCTGCAGCCATGACTGCTTAACTCTTCCACTGTCTCACCTGGGGACACCTCACAAAGACTAGGGACCAGCCGGGTTTCCTTGTGTGAGCACACGTGTATGGCATTTCCTCTCCCCAGCATCCAGCACCAAAATGAGTCTCAGGCCATAGCTAAGAGCCTGGATCTGTCACCTGCTTGCAGGTGGGGTGCTTTTGCAGGGAGAGCATTTTGCTGCTGTTCAGTTCTTTGCAGAGCTCTGAAACATGTGAGGACTTTGGGATGAGGTTACATGCTGCTGGAGCGATCAGAGAAGGTACCGGAAGGACAGCATCAGGGCTTTCCCCCCTCCTCACTCCCCTTCTAGAGGAAGAGAAGGTCTCACACTTTGCTTCATTAGTAAGCAGTGGCCTTAGGAGGAAACTCCTTGTGGGAGTTTTCCCACTGCCTTTGAAGCAATCTCTGAGGGTGTTTGCTCAGTCTCTAATGGCATCTGATGATCAGATTTGTTTTTCCTTGGAGTTTTGACAGTCAGAGGGCTTGTAGTAATCAGGAAGCTGTCTTGAAAGGTGGGTGAGATGAGTTAGCAGGCAAGGAAAGGCACTTATCCTGCGAAGTGTAGGACTGCTTTGTTTAGGAGCCTATGTGACTCTAGAGGTTTGGGGTTTTGTGAAATTAGTTTGGCGGGTTATTGTATTGCTGAAACAGAATGTGTTATTTCCCTGACTTGTGGTTAGAGGGGGTCTGCAGAAGCCTGCTGTTTCTGTGCAGTGGAGAGCTCTCTTCTGCCGTGCTGCCAGCACTGGGATTTTGGTGCTAGTATTGGCAGCAGAGACTTTGCCTGGATGTTGGCAGGCTTGAGATGTGTCTTCGCAAATTCTTGGCCTCTTCAAGGTAAAACCTCTGCCCCTTTCATCAGTAGTGGGGGCTGTGGTCGAGGAAACGCACTACAAATTATTAGCTTATTTGGCCAGTTGGTTTCTATGGCTTTTTTTTTTTTTTTTTTTTTTCCCCTACCCTCACATTTCAGCACTCTGTGTAAAAAGTCCTCCTGTCTACTGTTTGTGTGACAGTGCAGGCACCACGGATTTGAAATGCAGTCATGATTCTGATTTGCTGTGTGGGATGACAAGAGGAAAACAACAAGAGGAAACCTGGGGGCTTAAAATCACTGCTGCTTCTTCCAGAGAAGCAACAGAGACAGCAAAAGGGTGTTTTATACCCCCCACCCCTGATCAGAGCCCTGCCACACCACCAGGCATTGACTTAAGTGTGTACTGGTAATTTTCCTCTTCCTGTGACAGATCACTAAGTGAACACAACCAGGATGACTGCATGATTGCATTTTATACTAGGATCGCTCTTTTGCAAGCCAGGTCAGAGCTCTAGAGGATTGTTGTCATGATTAGTAGAGCAAGGTGTATGACTTCCAGCAAAAAGCTGGCAGCAGATGCCCTGAAATGGTCCCTGGAAGAGTTTAGCCATGATGTTTTTCACTGGACATCATTTACCTCTGCATTGCTTGTGTGAAGGCAAGAGGTACACTAATATCCGACTCCCAAGCCATACTGCACTGGCTCACTTCCGATGCCACTGTGGCATGGACAAACAGAAACTGGGCTGAAGCAGAAGAGACACTAATCTCCATGAAGCTCTGCTAGCTAGCTTCCTTTTGCTGGGAGACTTGAGGGCCAAGGAACTTAGGCATTTTCATATGGAAAAAGAGAAAGGTAAAGCCCATGGGGAGGTGAAGCAGATTTCTCTGAGATGTTTCAGATCACGATGCGATTGAAGAGAAAGAGAGAATTTCTTACAGCAGGAACTGGCATTGTGCGGGCCAGAAGGCTGTGAAGATGTGGATGTTACAGAACAGCCACAATAGCTCCTGTGCTGCTTTACAATGGTGTACTGCAGGGCCCTTTCAATGTGCTGCTTTTATCACCAGACAGGAGAAATGTGTAGCTGGGATGCCTGTCTTAAATAATGACTTTTCCTAATGTCAGCCCGTGTATTATTCATGTAACTTATTTAATGTAATGATTCACGTAGAGGCTACTGTCTAAATTCTTTCTTCAGGCTGCCCTAATGCCATGAATTCATTGTGCAGTGCAAGCCCCATGCAGGAGGAAGAACAGACTTGTGTTTCTGCTTAGATATTCACTGGGCTGTACTACGGGTATGATTTTCTGTTTTATTGGCAGCAGCTTAGAGTGAGGACTGCTGCTTGGCATTCACTTCTTTATCCATCAAGATGAAATGGAGAATTGTTCACAAGGATTCTTAAAATACTGTAGGCAGAAGACGAACGCAACCAGATTGCCATCTGGAATGTGTCAGCAGAGGGGACTTACTCCTTTCTGTCCCCCAGCTGCCACTTTGGTTCAGCTAGGTATAACACAAAACTCAATTCAGAGGGAATCCCCTTGTTCTTGAAGGTAGGCAGGGATTTAAACCCTCCCGAAGATAATAGGATTTAAGTCAATGTCCATAAGCTCTGCAAGAGGAGACCCTTCACTAAGCTTATGTTAGTGAAGATGTGAGTGTGTGTGAAGGGCAGATAAGCCTGAATGGAAACCGTGCTAGTGTTTAACAACATCTTAGCAGCTGCCTTCTGTGTGGCTTATGAAGTGCATGTTTTGCTGCAGCATTTATCTCACTTCGCTTGTTTGTGATGTGTGGATTAAGTCCTTGATTTGTCCTGGAGATGTCAGAAAGATAGTAAAGGCAACACAGACCTGTCCACAGTGGCACAGAGTGTGAAACAGGCACAGTGGCTTCTGCCTTCTCCTCCTCAGCTCAGCCTCGTCTCTCACATTTGCAGTTCCCTGCTGAGCCTTTCCTTCTCTGAGACCTCATACATCAGGTTAGCTGTGCTCCACTGCTTGTGAGGTCCTGGAGCAGGACTGAAACCATAGTGCAGAACTGCATGCTGTATTGCCCAGACAAGAAGGACATCGAGGTGCTTCAGCGGGTGCAGAGAAGGGCGACGAAGCTGGTGAGGGGCCTGGAGAACAAGTCCTACGAGGAGCGGCTGAGGGAGCTGGGCTTGTTCAGCCTGGAGAAGAGGAGGCTCAGAGGCGATCTTATTGCTCTCTATAGGTACCTCAAGGGAGGCTGTAGCGAGGTGGGGGTTGGTCTGTTCTCCCACATGCCTGGTGACAGGACGAGGGGGAATGGGCTTAAGTTGAGCCAGGGGAGTTTTAGGTTAGATGTTAGGAAGAACTTGTTCACTGAAAGGGTTGTGAGGCATTGGAACAGGCTGCCCAGGGAAGTGGTGGAGTCACCATCCCTGGAAGTCTTCAAAAGACGTTTAGATGTAGAGCTTAGGGATATGGTTTAGTGGGGACTGCTAGCGTTAGGTCAGAGGTTGGACTCGATGATCTTGAGGTCTCTTCCAACCTAGAAATTCTGTGATTCTGTAATTGCTGCAGGGGTCTTCATTGCCTGCAATCCTGGAAATTTGTGACACGAGGTATTTCATTTTGCAGTCAAATGCTTCCAAATCAGAGATTGGAGAATCTCAGAGGTGAAACAGGAGGCCTCCATCCTGTTGCAGCCTTTGGTGAATGTTGGGGGCCCATCTGCCTCTGTTTTCAGTTAACTTCTTCCTAAACTCTTAAGTGAGAAAGAGCATAAGATGAAGGCTTCAACCTCAGACAGCAGTGTGTTTATGCTGATGATCCACTATCTTCTAGGTCCTTTCTTCTTTGTCTGATGTTTTGAGTATGTGCATTTTAATGACATTTTGAAGATGAAGAAGTAGCATTGATATCTGATGGATACATTTTTCAGAAAGGATGGTTTTATTGGCTTTTTTTTTTTTTTTTTTTTTTTTAATGCCTACTGCTGGCAAAGAGATTTTCTTGAAGGAATTGGATTATGCTGAGTGCAATCATGATGTCTGTTGCCAAGATGAGGGTAGAAAGGAGAATCCTATGTAGGTGTCACTGCTTCAGAAAAACAAAGTGAACGTAAGTTCTGCACCCATTCAAGGCCTTTTAATCTACAGCAGCTCTGAATATTCCTTGTTCATTTATGTGATGCCGAATTCTCCCATGGCAACCTGTAGATGTTGGTTTGTTCTTCATGAATTCCCTTTAAAGCCAAGGAGAAGGACATTTTCGAAGGAAGCAGATCATTGACTGTAGAGGTGATACCAGTGAAACAACTAATAAAGTAAGAGCCAGCTGACTTATTCCACCCATGATCCAAACCAGGAGGAGAAACACTGGCAAAGTCCTTTCTTCTTACATCTTTCTTCAGGAAGCTTTGTTTTGTTCTCTTGCCTCTGCTGGGTTTGGTGGTTTTATAACCATGCTCTCACCTGCATTGTCCGCTCTGATCTTACATCTGTTTGTCGTATTTGTAAGCTGGTACTGAGAACAGAACGGGCTTATTAAGTACCCTTACATGAAATTAGCAACCTTCAGCCTGATGCTTGTACAGGTATGCCACAAAGAGCTTAACTAAGACTTGTCCTGCTGAGCATTTGCATGCCAAGAGCCTGCTTGGAGTAGGGTGACATGAACAAGCAAGAATCTGTCTCTCACAAAGAGGGAAGAAAGGGAGAAATGAGGAAACTTCACATGCATTAAAGAGTTCATCCAGGATTTGGTTATGGCAGAACAGAAGACTCTTCTTGATTCTTTGTCCCCTTTGAAGGAATTGCTGCATACTTTTCATGTAAACATCTATTGTCATATACCTTAATCTTTCTGGCTTTTCTTTTTTTATGTATCTTCCATAATGAAAGTTGGTTATTCTGCAGGCCAGAGGAGCATGGGTCTTTCTTACCAACTGCATCCTTTTGGCACAAATTGAATTTCTCAGTGCTGAATTTTTGGACTGTGCTGCATAGAAAACACCTGAAGCAGCAGATGTGGAGCTGGGCAGGAGTCTAGTGCATGATGCATGATGCTTACTCAAACTGTCCTGGTAACAATGAGACTGAAAATGTAAGCCGTTGGTTTGCCTATGGTCCATGGGCAGTGACAGGTTCAGGTACAGGTTCTAGCAGTCTCCAGGATGGTGGTCCAGCAGCTTTTCAGACATTTAGGGAAGGGATATAGTTTTCAGAGTGGTGGCTATGGGATGTTAGTCCCTGTATCCTGAAATTTTTCCTGTTGCTTCCAATAGCTGCAGTTGAAGCACGCTGAGGCTCTTCTGAGCACTCTACCTCTTCTCTTCCAGTGATAAGGCAGAGAGCTCTCTGCCTCAAACACTTCTCACTGGGAGGCTGCAACTCTGCACTGCTCGTTACATGCGCTGGGATCAAGTGCTTGGTCAAGGCTACACAAAACCTTAAGCATTTGCTAAGTTGTGGCTTTGAGAACTGTGTTGGCTGCCATCTTATTCTCTCTCTGCTACAGCTTGGTTGCTAAGTTGTGGCTTTAGTTAGTTCTACTTCTTGCAGATTGGTATTAGTGGCGGGTGTGTGTGTCTCAAAGGACACAGGGCTTTGCTGAGAAGGCTGAGAATTTCCACAGGTTGCTGAGCGGACAATCATGCTCTTTGCTGAAGAGTAACAGCTGCAATTACTGGCATGGTGGAGGTTACTGGTAGCACTCCTGTCACTGGTATGAATCACCATGCATATTAGAGATGAAACAGTTTAAGCAAATCGTGTGTCTCTCTACTAGGAGCAAATCAATGATCACACTGTGCAATTCAATAATTGATTTTTTTTTTTTTTTTGTGCAGTTTTAAATGAGCTGATTCAAATTGGTTGGACAATGTCACTATAGAAATGCATTAATACATCAAGTAAGTTTAATCTGACTTCTGATGTGCATCTTACTGAAATTTGCATTTGTCATTACGTACACGAGTGAAGCTGCTAATCAGCTACTTATGATTTTGCAGCATGACTTGAATCTTGCAGCTTTTTTTGCAGTGATACTGACCTTGCAGGAATGTCAAACGTGCTACATCAACAGGAATTCAGGATTGAAAGGGCTGTGCAGTACCTTCTGCAGAAAATAAGGAAGAAAGTGAAGAAAACAATGTGGTGCTTTCACATCAAAAGCCAAATAAACTCTGCCACACCACTCTCTTAGTCCCCCTCCTCAAAGGAAGAAAAAAAAAGCTTATGGGTTGAGATAAGGATAATTTAATTAAAGGAAAAAAGAAAGAGAAAAAACTAGCAAGGGCCTTATCGAAGCAAAGTGTGAGAAAACAATTATTCTCTACTCCCCATCAGCAGGCAATGCTCAGCCACATCCTGGGAAGCAGGGCCTCAATACATGTAGTGGTTGTTTGGGGGTACAGACATCTTCATAAGGAGCCCCCCCCCCCCCCCTTCCATTTCCCATTTTTTATTGCTTATTGTGACCTCATATTGCATGGAATATCCCTTTGGTTGGTTTAGGTCAGCTGCCCTGGTGGTGTCCCCTCTCCACTGCTGGCTCTGGGGGTGCTGCGGTGAGTCCTGGTGCTGCACCAGCACCGCTCAGAGATAGACAGCACACTGGTGTGATACCTGT
Organism: Aythya fuligula; assembly: GCF_009819795.1. NCBI lineage: Eukaryota > Metazoa > Chordata > Aves > Anseriformes > Anatidae > Aythya > Aythya fuligula. The sequence continues at coordinate 55,852,712 of NC_045593.1, read as the reverse complement.
GCTGTTCTAGCTACAGGTGCAGAACACAGCACTGTATGGGCTGCTGTGGGGAAAGCTAACTCCATCCCAGCCAGACCCAGCACAGAGCCCAGTCTGTAATGTTGGAGCTGTTTTGGTGACTTTTGCCTCCTAGGAGAACGGGAGCAATGAAGGGGAAGGCAGACACAACTAAATGGAAAGGTGTGCTAAAGAAATTTGTGTCAGTGCTTAAGCTGGCAGATAGATGAACTGTCTGTGTCTCTGTGTCCCTGGATTCACCTCTTTTTTTCTGCTAGTGAACCCAGGCAAGGCTGGCCAGTAGAGAAGAAGTTTGAACCTTGAACCTCATGTTTAAGATAACTGCGTGTGAGCTGGTTGTCTCAACTGCTGGCCTCATCTGTAGGAGAACCCGGTGTGTCCTTGGAAAGGTCACTTGCTCTCCGGTTTAGGTGGCAATTCTACCAGTTCCCCTTCATAGGAAGCAGTATGTGGCCCCATAATCCCTGGAGAAGGACAGAGACAAGTGTGACATAGGCACCTGAAGACTGTCCTTCTCTTCATGGGAGGGTGATAGCATCCTATGTTTTCTGTCACTCCTTCCTCCATTTCTTGGTTCTTGGCAGAACAGAACTTGCAGACTCAGTGGACTTGACTTGATATTTGCAGTGGAACTTCCTTGTTCATCCTGACTTCTTTCCACCATTTTATTGCACCTGCTGTGAGATCTTTTTCCATGCTTCCTAAAGGTGTAGAACCTGTGGGACTCCTTGGTCTCTGTTCCAGTACCTGTCCCAAGTATATGTGTCTGCTAAATTCCTTAAAAATGCAGGTGTTAATTAGAATTTTAATTTGCAAGAGGACTTTGGAAGGGTTTTGCTAAAACATTTTTTTGGTGAAAAGCTTTTAAGTACACAGTTTGTATTTTCTCAGCAATCAAGAAGAGAAACACTCAGCACAAACTTGAAAGACTGTGTGAGACTAAGACATCATATCCAAACAGCTGTGTTTTTAATCTGTGACAGCCCTTTATTTTATACTGGAGTTAAGTGTACATGTGCCACTCTTCCCTGACACAAGTACCAAGAAAAAAAACAGCCCATGGCATTTGATGGTGATAGCAGCATTAATTTTTAGGACCTAGGCATCCTATAAAAATTCATGGCAATTTTCTCTTTGCCTTTGGAAACAGCAGAGTTTCATCCAGTCTGTTTCGTGCTCTTTTAAAACCAGCTTTCCCCAGTTAGCTACATCTCTATCAACTTCTTTTCTTCCCCATCAGTTATACATCAGATGTAGCATTGCAAGAACTGTTGTCCAGTACTACTAATGCAGGTTGAGACTGCCCTGCTGTTTCTGGAGGGCTGAGAAGTTCCTAGTGATGCTCAGGTGTGGGGTGTCCAGTTGACTTGGAATTCAAGCATTTGGTTTGGGATTTTGGTTTAAGCCCCCAGATTATTGATGAAACAGGCAAATGAGGCAGCTCAAAGGAACAGCAGAAGTTTGTGCTAGTTTTGAGTAATTGTTAGTTTCCTCAATAAAGAAAAGAAAAGAAATCCATGTGTGACTTTCACTGAGTGAAATGTTTTGTGAATGAACCAATTTCTCTTTGTACTTTCATTCATATATGTTTTTTTTTTCATTAAAGAATATATTTTTTCTTAAAAAATGATGATGAGAAGAAGAAGCTATTCACAGGTCTTGGTAACTGCCAGCACATCAACCTAGTTGCTTCTGTGCACAGTTCTAACTGCGTACAAAACTGCCTGGGAGAGTGTTTAGAAAAAAACCCTGTCCTCCCTTATAGAGACAGACAAGTCTCTCTCTCTCTCTCTCTCTTTTTTTTTTTTTTTTTTCCCTCTTTATTCATTTTATTTAAAGATCTCTTCATGTGACAAATGCAACTTTCCCCTATGTATTTTTCTTACTGCACAGTTTAAACATCAGCTTTTCTTGTTCCATGTCAGCCAAGCTGCATAGTGACAGATTAAAAGGAACACGAAAGAGGAAATTTATAATTGCATGGAGATGCATTAAAATGCTGAAGAAAAAGGTTAAGAGGGGACACAACTGCTCTCTCTAAATACATGAGAGAGGTAAACATTGCACCGAAGGAAGAGCTACTTAAGGTGAAGGACAATATTGGTAAAAGAATAATGGGAATGAATTGGCTATGAACATACTTGAGTCAGGAACTAGGAGAGTGTTTCTGGCTAGCAGAAGAGGAGAGACGTGGTGGGGGGAGCCTGCTGTTGGGTGAAATGGGGAGAAAGAGAAGCTGGTTCTCAGGTGGGTTTCAAAAAATGTGTTAGTGTAATTGTGCATGCTATAGAGATAGGGCCAGAAAAGCAGGCAAATTATTTTATATCTTGAGTACCTCCACAGCAGAGGTATAATATATATGTATATATAAATTTATTATAAGAATTATATATAATATGTAGTATTTATGTTTTATATATATAATATATATATATAACAAAGAGCAGACAGCTTCTGACTGATTATTTATAAGAAGCTCCATAATAACAAAATCCTCTTTAAAAGATATTTAATTTTTATACTCAATTTTGATGTTTTTCTAATATGTGACAGTCTTTGATGTGGTCAGTGGGTCTTGCCTAGCTCAGTGGGAGCCACCCCTTTGGGTGAGGTTGTCATACAGCTGTGGTTAGATTTCCCTTTCCTGAAAACTTTTTATCCCTGTGGGTCTGTATTGTGAGGAGAAAAGGTCTGCCAGCTGTATCATCCTTCTGGCTGGCCCAAGGGTGATCCGAAATCAGCTGTCAGATTCAAATTGGAAGGGATGTTATTTCCAATAACTTAGTGTATTTGCAAAGTCATTTCTGGAATAGCCGAGTGGTTTGCTTCTGAGTAAAGCAAGCTTACAGTGCCAGCAGATATTTTTCTAGCTGTGATGTTTTGGCCGAGGCAGAGATTTTGGGCTTCACATAACAACAGTATCTTGAAATTCCCCATGTGGTAACAGGAGCTTTGGCCCTACAGCTGAAGTGGACTGTAACTGTGAGCCCCTCTGGCTGGCTAACAATACATGTGTGGCATTGGACATGTTTTTAAACACTGAGATCATTTTAACCCACCTGTCACTTCCTTTGTCACTTTTGTTTTTGTGTCTTTTTTCTCTGTACAGCTTTAGTACTTCTACATGCAGTTCACATGGAGGCATGCTTTTCTGCACTGCTGTTTTCAATAACTTTTTTCATTTGTTTTACATTACAGCTGAGAAATAAATCATGTCAGAGCTAGTTCTTCCTATGGAATCTCCTCCCGATTTTGAACGGTTGTCTAAGAACAAGCTATTCTGTGTCTTCCTCAGTACATCCTGTTACTTGTGATGGCAGATAGATAACCTGAGTTAGACTCAGTTTATGCTCCTCAGTTTCTGGTCCTGCTCCCTACCTGGCCTCAGGTTCATGTTCAAATGATTTAAATATCCACTGATGTAGGTGGTTTAGGAGTTGTTGGCTTTTGTTGGCCTGTGATAACCTTGTGTGACCAGCTGGGAAAAAAGGCATAATTTTTCTACAGGACTGAATGACTTGGGTTCAGATTATCTTCTGCAGTATTGTAAGGCTCTATCCCCATGGCTTGATAGTTTTCAACCCAAGTGTCCTTAAAACTGTGATTACTCCAGGAGTGCCTACCCAAAGTGCCTTTAGGAAGGCCATGTGGGGAAATGGTAGGAAACAACTCACTCCCATAGTAAGATGATGTTGATTTCTGGAAGAAAAGAGGAATGTGCTGTCCCTCTCTGCTGACTATGGATCTTACTGTATCATCTGGGAGTACACTTACCAGGCAGAGATCCCAGTGCAGTTCACATCTCTCTGAACACCACGCTCCCTTAACCAGTGTCAAGGTGCTCCCTTTTCTGGTTGTGTGGCTGGAGATGTCCTGATGTAAAGATAATGACTTGCCTTCTGGTTAAAGGACTTGAAGGTTTTGCTTTTCAACAGTCATCTGGTAAAATCTTGCAGGTGACTGTTTCTGACTGGACCTCAATTCCACTCCTCCAACACTTGGGTCTTTGCTATGCTCGTAGCTGTGCTGACAGTTTGCTGACAGGTGCTGAAACACATCCTCTTGATCACGACCACAGGCAAGAGTGTTCTCCTGTAGTGGTGGGTAAAGTGAAGACAAAGTTGCTGTGGTTTTAACTCTGCCTCCTACCTTGAGTCTTCTCCACTGGTTTAACCATTTAACCATGCAGGGAGTGGCAGCTCCAACTATTGTGAATTGCCCATACTGAATTAACAGTGCCCATAATTTTTTGTCTCTCAGTTATGGGCAGGTTGTCTTATTGCTGATTCTTACATGGTTACTTGTCTGATACTTATTTAGGACTCACTTTTGTGTGTATTTTGCTTTGTGCAGTAGAAGACTAGGTTCCTTTTATGTGCTTACAGAATTATTTCTAATTAAAATAGAGCAATTGAGCTCATCATTAGGCAGCTAATCTACCTCAACTGAGGTAAGCTCTGGATAAGCCACTGAAATTCTGGGCTTGTTTCTGCACAACAGGATCCCAAGACTTGGACACTGTTTTGATATGGCATTATGTAAGTTATAAATATCAGCTTTTCTAACCATGTCCTTCTGGGCAAAGATCTGTCACTCTACAGCAACTAAAGACCAATGTTTCTACTCTCTCTCTCTCTTTTTCTTTTTCTTTTTTTTTTTTTTTTTTTTCCCAGATGCAAGGAATAATCACAATTTTTTTTCCTCCTCTCCTTAAAAAAATCATTACACCTCCCTCTTCCCATCCCCCCCCATATATATATATATATATATATATATAAATAAATAAATATAAATATATATATATATAAATAAATAAATCTCTTGGGTTTAAGTATTTCTTTCCATGCAGTCTGAAAATGATGGGTTACATCTGACCATCTCCACTTCTGGATGTGCATGGAAGAGGACTTTGAAGAGCATTATTAGGGAAAGGCTGGCTAACCCAGAGATGGTATTAGTTACATAAGATATCAGACGTACCTCAAGTGCAGCATTGATGCTTTGGAGTGAAGCAATTATCTATTTTGTTGTCTTAAGAACAGAGTGACCTAGATTCTCTCTCTTTTTTTTTTTTTTTTTCTTCTTTTTTTTCTCCTTTTTTCCTCACGGGGTGGCCCACTTAGTTGATTAAACTGCAAGTCAATTATAACTGGTTGTGTTACAGTTGGGAATAAAGCAGACGTAAAAAGACGAGTTGATAAAGTCATTTATTTTTTGCCTTTTTGGTTAACTGGAAATTATGGTTGGGATTAAGTGAAAAGCATTAGTTCTAGTAGCTTTTGGGTGACTGACATCTCACAATAGCCTTTGCTGGCAGTGTGGAATGTGAAAGTGATTCAAAGAAAAGTTGTGCATTTCATGGTATGAAAATAAAAAAGGTACTGGTCTAATTTATAAAAGATTTAAAATGAGTGTTAAATCCAAAAGAAGTCCAAAGTCAGCAAATGAAGTGACAGCCTTGTTCACGTTTTATTTGAAGTGAATCCATGAAACTATATACTATTTATAATTTTGATGCACTATTTTTAATGTACTATTTATAATTTAATGCATCTGCAAATACTGTAATAAATCATCATAGATATGGGGAGGGCAATTAAGTTATCCAGACAGATTGTGCAGATTCAGTGACCAAACGCCATCTGAAAACAATCCATGCTACAGTCTTTGGTCACAGAATTATCCTTTGGGTTAAGTACATGACAGCTAAGTAGGAATAAACAGCAAGCCAGATAACGTGTGGTTCATGGTAAAGCTCACTTTTAATGGAAACTGACATTGGCCAGGGTCATATTTGTTCCCTCAGCTGTCGTTTTCTCCTCTCAAAGCCTTCTGTGAGCAGAGAGGACAGAACAAAAACAAATCTATTGCAGGACAAGCTGGGAGATAAAAGTTCTCTCCCCATGAAGTTCAAGGAGGTCAACGATCCAATGATATTTTGAATTCCTGAAGCCAGACAGAGTCCAGTTACACACCTGGGTAGATATCTGTAGGTAGATACCTGTAGCATAGACCAAGCTGTAGGTGGGACCCAGCACCAAATTTATGCATCAGCTCCAAGTGGAGGGAGGTGTGCCTTCTGTCTTCTTGGGTTGGATGCTCAGCCCTGCTTCTTGCTGTGTTACTGTTTCATCTGCAGCTGATCAGCATGACTTCGTGAAATTGCTACCTGTCCCGTCAAGCATGACAATTTTGCCAGTTGATAAAGCAGATGGCTTTCTACTCTTATTTCTGTATCTGACAGTCTGGAAAGTTGATACCGTAAATCTATTTCCTAATGGTGGGATAGAGGAAACCTACCGGTTCCTGCTCTAAAAAGCTCCATTAACTAAGTCCAGTTGTAATGTGCTGTCTTGCTGCTTGCTTACTACTTCAGCCTATGAAAATGGGCTCAGAGATAGCTGCTTACTTTCCTTACCAGCCTGAATTCCCATTTCATTTCAGCAGCACATGAAAGAAGTATCCACCTATGCTGAAGCTGGCCTTCAGTACCTGGGGACTTGAAGAAGCTCTTCAGGGATCAGAGGACTGGAAGACCTCTTTCTTGTATTTGTGTTGAGCTTCTCTGTATCAGGGAGGAGCAGGCTGGTAAGGTAGCAGCGTGCAAGTATTCTGAGAAACACTATACCAGGATGGTGGCTGAGTTCATTTGTGTTGAAGAGAGCCAGATCTACTCCAAGGGCAGCTCACATAGAGCAAAAGAAGGATCGCATCCTTCTATCTTCAAACATTTTATGAGAGTGAAGTGCTATTCATCTACATGGGGATTTTTTCTCCATCGGGAGGGATTCATCAGAGAACCCATAGAAGATAAAAGCCAGTCCTGTAATTTGAGGGACTTGAAGGCCCGAGAAGGCCTTAACTCAAAGCTGACTGACATCAAGGGGAGGCCACACTTGATTTCAAATGGTTTGAGAGCCGTTTGAAATTTGAAAACATCTGACACATGCTTGTGCATCATTTCAGGTCCTTTTTGCATCTCTGTTGTGCTTTTATATTGACTTTCATCGTTAATGTTCTGTCCTCTCTCAGTAGCTAACACACGAGGATATCGGTCTGTTTTACAGTCTTCTTTTTTCCCTCCTTTTCATTAACTATCCTGTCAGGACGTCCTTTCTCTTTCTTTTACTTTGGTGCTAAGGTAACACTAAAACCATCTAACAGGAAAACGTGGGAGCATTTTCTTGAGTCGGATTCACCAGGAGCAGACTGTCCACATGGCATTCTTCTTGAGTCTACTGACAATTTCCTAATGCTGTTTGGTGAGGCCAAAGATGCTGGCTGTATCTCAAGGAAATGTGATTTGTCCTTGTCACCTCCTATTAGGGCAGTGATGGAAGGGAGGAAATGAAACAACAAACCTGGTTTCATTCAATTGCAAAGCACTCCAGTTATCCACCAGCAAGCAGAAGGCCCTGTTACCCTCCTTGCACTGCTGTTCACTTTGAGCCACGTGCCCAGGTTCTGCTTCTTGCCATCGTCTAAAGCCAGGGGTTGACTGGAGGCAGCAGTCAGGGTGAAGACTAATACATGATACCCTGTGAAACTGCACCATACAGCAGTGTGGATTACAGGGCTGATATTCATGCAGCACTGCTGACAGAGCTGGTGTGAACTGCCAGAGGTACACACATGTCATCGCTAATGCTGTCAGAGGCTGTTTCATTTGGTGAGCTGTTTCTGCTCTTGCTGACATGGTAATTTTGTGATGAACTGGAGTCACAGTGCAATTGTTGGGCTTTATGCTGCAGCAATGTGTGTGCAACTCTCCTTGAGAAATACCTGGACTTGTCTTTAATTGGAGAGCATGGTGAGCTTTGGCAGGGATGTGTGTGCTGACCCAGGATGGAGAGAGTGGGCTCCTTCATGTGTGGGGTGTTCTTCAGAGCTTCCAGCAGTAAGCACAGGACCCGGTTTGTGTGAAGGCAGAGTACCCTGTACTATAGCTGCCTGTGCTGTACCATGGACCACAACTGAGAGAGCCTGTTCACAGCCTGAATTCCAGTAGATTTCTCCCTTGAAGAGCCATTCTGTGCTGAAAATGGTATTTTGTTTCCCTCCCCATCTGTTAAATGTGTTCATTGCCACACACACACTCACAAAAAAAAAAAAAAAAAAAAAAAAAAAAAAAATGTTGGCTTTGCTAAACTGCTAGCCTTGCTGAGATGGTGACCTCTCTGTGCCTCCCACTAGTGTGTGCTCACAGTAGCTGCAGAGTACCACTGTTGTACAGGGAAGACCCACATTAAAAATCAGATGACTATATGTCTTCCCACACATTTGTGGAGGTGGTACTGTTTAGCTCATAGCAAAAATATTGAATATGAGCAAGAAGGAACCCTTCCTTGACTGCACTGATTATAGGAGAAAAGTAAGCTCAGAGGTAGGAGAATAGACCCTGTTATCCACTATTCCACATAATTTTCAATCCATGTAATAGTCTGTCCCAGGAAATCAAAGAGACCTGCTGTGATTATACCACTGGCAGTCCCCGAGTAGCTAAATGCAGTTCATGGTTCAAGCAGAGAGACCTGAGCTTCCTTATCCTCTGGCAAATGCTCACCGTTCATGTTTGTTAACCTTTTAATTAAAGAGCCAAAGTGGTAAGAGGTAACTGACTTGAAATGCAAAGCACTCTGTAGAGCTGTCATTTTAACAAGGCCCCTTTTCCCATTCTCTTTAACTACAAAGCCTTTATAAGGGAACAGCCTCATGAGTCAGTCTTTTATGTGATATTAAAACTGGTAATAACAGCTCTTTAAAAAAAAAGAAGAAATTAGTTGTGCTGGGCAGAGCAGGGCTTTTTTTGCTTTCATTCAAATCTGCTCCTGTGCTCTCAAAAACAAACCAAGAAACACATACTGGGGCATTAAGAGAAGAGAGCAGCACTGGCATGATTTCTCATCTCCTTGGAGAAGCTGGTCTATCCTTGCAGGCTCTGCTACTCAAGGGCAGAGAGCACCACAAGTCATCAGCCACTTGGACACCTGGTTGACTGTTGACTGGCCATAGTCATGAGACGTGTAGTACCCATTTGGTAAATGAGGCAGAGGTGCCTATCCACAGGTTTTCCTCCCTTGCTGGCCTATTGGATTAGGACATTTTTCAGAGTGAATGTAGAGGTCCCAGTAGTTTCACAGCATATCCTGGGCAGGGAGATTTCTTCCTGTCCACCATCATCACAGCATCCTATCAGATGCAGAGACACTTATCCTTTAGACCTCATTCCCAGAATGTTTGTGACTTCTGTTCTACAATGTCTGGTAATTGTTAGATGCTTTCTGAAATACATACTGTCAGCAGGCCTTTGCATTCGGACAAGTCCAGTTTAGTTTATACCTGCACTGACCTTTATGTGTATCCGGATGGCTTCAGTTTGTCATTTGATGAACGCAGAATGCATGGCTGGACTCAACATGACTGTCTTCGAAGACGGTGGCTGTAGCCACAAACCAGTGGGACAGACAATGGCATTGTTGCTTTTTTTTTTTTTTAAGAGTATGGCCTTTAATTTTCTAGTGTAGTGTCATGGAAGAAGTAGCTGGACTTCAGCAAGGGGTGAACTGTCTGTAAAAAATGGTGCTGTGTTTTCACTGCAGGGGGATCTATGTCAGACAGACAGGTACAAATACATGGCTGTGTGATGCAAACCAGTCAGCCACCACATCAACTGATGCAGACAGTTGAACTGGTTTCAGTGGAAGAATAAATTTGCAATGAAAAACTGTTCATCGTTATCTAAACCTCAGCTTAATTAACTTGTGACAGACTCATCTGTGTAACTTTCCAACTGAAGTGTTGAAGTTCCTGAACAAGCTCATTACAGTACTTAAACTGATAGACCAGCTTGACAATGGAAAGTAACACAAATCATTTTAACTAAAGATTGTTTCATTACATAACATTTTAAAAATGTGCTTTCCTCAAGTAGATCTCAGCACCTCTGGGGAACATTTACAACTTCTTCCTATGAGTAAGTGTGTGTTCCTTCTCTTGCCCAAAAGGTGATAATGAAGTCTTTAACAGGATCTGTGGTGGTTCTTTGCTACATAGGATGAAATACAGCATCAGTGTATGTGCTGGCCAGCAATAAAAGGAACAGGGTGAAGGTGGTTTAAGCATTTTCAGCAGAATACAATTGCTCGGAACATCGGGATGATTTGCTGCCTGCTATACTTACACTATGCCAGAATGAAGGAGATCTGTATTTAGTAGCTCTTCTCTTTAATCTGCAACATAAGCCATTTCCTGGCACATTGCATTGATTTCCATCTCATCATGATCTTGTAATAATTGCAGAGGCAGGACAGAACCTCAGCTTTTCTCATTTTTCTAGTGACTTCTATGCTTTAGCTGTGACAGTAGTTTAGATTTCTTTTAGTCTCTTTTTCAGTAGAACTGCTAGTGAGTCCCCACTCCCTTGTGGGGAGTATTCTTGTACTTTTGCACTTGCATATTCCTCTTTGGGTAGACAGCTTTGGTTTTGCAGCTTGTCTGTTTCATGCTATTATTTGAGAGCACTCATGATGCTAATTTTGCCCTGTGTTGCAGCCCCTTTTAGCTTGCCATCATCCAGATAAAGAACTCAAGACATTCTGGTGTGCTTGAAGGCTGCTCTGTTTCTTATTTTTAAGCCAGTAATGCAAACTATTTTGTCTCCTAACAAGCAGGTATCATCATACTTTCTTACACTACCCAATTTACACTTACAGTACCACAACAATGGAATAAGCATCCATGCTGTCATTCAAGTGATTAATTAAAATGAGGGAATAGACCTTGCAGAACACTCTCCCTGCAGCAGATCCGTCCAGCCTGACAGCGAATCAATTGGGCATCAGATTCCAGACTTAACAAAGCAACACAAAGCAATACAAGTGGTCTCCAGGAGCCTTTTTGCAGTTGTTTCTGCAGACAGCCTGATGGATGCAGATCACACAGCTAGTCAGCCGGTTCTGGGGTCCCCTCAAAGAACCAACACATGATGAAGTTCTCAGAAACCTCCCAGAAGAGCTGTCAACATTCAGGAGGATGGAGAGAACACAGACAATGTTCCTTTACCATATCTGCCAGATGGCCATACCAGTTGAGGTGAATCCCATTGGGAATGTCTCCCTGGCAGAAGGGAAAGCCCCAAATGGTCACAGCCGAAGACACAATTTAGGTTGGCTGGAAATATTTGCACATAAAAAGATTTGATTTTTCTTTCACAACTGCTAACCCACAGTTAGTTTTATAGCTTCATTGTAGCAGCTTACTCTTTCATTCTGTCACTTACTCCTGTTAATGCTTGACATGGAACAAGGAGGGGTGCAGAGAAACTAGAGAAAGTTTTGGGAAGAATGAGGAGGTACTGTGACAGCACCATTTGGAGTCTAACTGGTCTTATGTTATCAGCTGCCTCAGGGCTGTGAGTGTCTCAGAACTGAGACATGCCCCGCATCTTCTGGAATTCAAATAATAATGGTGGCAAAATATCCATAAGGTCAGCAGTTGGCGTTACACTCAAACAAATAAAGCCAAGTTGTCGTCTGTACTATGTCTTCTAAAGTATTGCATCCTTTATAGGTGCAAAGACCAGGTTATTGCATATTAGCACTGTTGCTATAACCTGTCTGTGTGTGCTCTTTGGTCTGTTTTGATGGATGTTGATCCTCTCTTCCTGAACAAACCAAAGTCTTCTAGGAGCATGTAAGTGCTCTCTAAGTGTTAATGTGTGCATAAAGCATAGCAGTTAAAGCAGGGGGCATCTAAGCCTCAGTTCAGTATGGAAGAGATAACATGGTGGAGGTCTCACATCTTTCAGGGACATTGCTTGGTGTTTTGACAAAAGGGGAGACCTAATCAGCACAAGCCATTTTGATGTGCTGTGGATCCATTTAACTTTTTCATTGCTGCATGTGTGTACGCAACCGTCTGGTGGAATTGTAGCAGCAAACAGGAGAGGTGTTTTTTTTTTTTTCTTTTTTTTTTTTTTTTCCTGAAAGTCTATGGGAATTGTTTCTGCATTGGACACCTCTAAAGCTGAGATAGGTGAAGAGGAAGGAAAAGACCTCTGAAGTAGTTTTCACTTTCTAAGCTGGAAGGAAGCCTTCAGAATGCCAGCCAGAAACCAGACAAATTCCCTTTCTCTTCCAGATTCTCTCATGGGAATTGTCCTCTGTAGCCACATCAATTGGGCAAGCCACTGATAAGCTGAAAATAAAGAGATGCAGCAGGCTTTCTGCTCCTTGGTTGGGCCAGGGTTTCCATAATGGAGTTAAAACCAGAGCTGTTTTCTTGTAAGCAGTTAGATAGAGTTCCTATGGGTCTCATTATGTTTCTCTTATCCCCACTGCTCTTCCTAGAAACTTAAACCTTCCTGTTATGAGTGTGGCCACACAAGGGCACAGTGCAAACAGAAACTCCGCCAAAGGCAGAAATGAAAAGGAGACATCCTATGGTAGAATTATGTTGTTTTTCTTAGCTATATGAATGCAAAGGCAAATTATTTGAAGAGGCAAGCAGAGGATAAATGTTCCTGTAGATTGTCTGTGGGAGTGACAAGGGGAAGAAGTAGAAGTAAGTAGAAAAGACACCATTTTCACCAAAAAAAAAAAAAGAAAAAAAAAAGAAAAAAAGAAAGAGGGAGAGAGAAATAGAAGCATGGTTTACAGGAGCTGAAAATAAGTATAGAGATTTGCAGTGGTAGTAGGTCCCTGAAATGTCTGCCTGAAGTTGCTGTGGATAAGATATACTGCCCCTCTTTTGTTTGTCAATCACAACTGCACTTTCCTTAAACTGAGCTGTCATAAACTTAAAAGTGACACACTTTGAATATACGCCATCAGTGTAACAGCAGTTCAGATGTTCAACCTAATGGGGCAGGCAGCTCTTAATTCCATCTTCTGTTGCAGTGGCAGCAGGGACATGTGGCCTGGTGAGAGAACAGGGATGCTGTTCAGATGTGCAGGGATCAAAAAGCCAAGGCACAGGTGGAACTGAGCTTGACAAGGGATACAAGGAATAACAAGGAGGGATTTTATGGGTACATTGTCCAGAAAAGAAAGGCCAAAGAGTGCGTACCCCCTCAGATGGATGAGGAGGGAGAACTCATAACAACAGACATGGAGAAGGCTGAGGTACTCAGCAACCATTCTTCCTCAGCCTTCACTGATAGTCAGGCTTCCCACGTCTCTCCAGCCCCTGACCCTCTAGGCAAGGGCTGGGGGAGCAAATTCCCTCCCACTGTAAGCAAAGAGCAGATTGGAGACCCCCTGATGAAACTGGACAGGTACAGGGTCTGTGGGGCCCGGTTCCATGCATCCCAGGGTCCTGAGGGAACAGGCAGATGGAGCTGCCAAGTCACTTTCCATCGTATCTGAACAAATGTCCTGGCAGTCAGGTGAAGTCCCAGGTGACTGGAAAAAGGGAAACACCACTCCCATTTTTAAAAAAGTCAGAAAGGAGGACCTGGGGAACTACAAACCGGTGAGCCTCAGCTCTGTGCCTGGCAAGATCATGGAACAAATCCTCGTGGAAGCAATGTTAAGACACATGCAAGACAAGGAGGTGATCCTACACAGCCAGCATGGCTTAATCAAGGACAAATTATGCCTGACCAATCTGGTGGCCTTCTGTGATGGAGTAACTGCATCAGTTAACAAGGGAAGACTGACTAGTGTCATCTACCTGGACTTCTGTAAGGCTTTTGACATGGTTCCCCATGACATCCTAGTCTCCAAATTACAGAGAGATGCACTTGAAGGGCGGTCCATTCAGTGGATAAGGAATTGGCTCAGTGGTTGCATCCAGAGAGTTACAGTTACTGGCTCTTTTTCTAGGGTGAGGCTGGTGATGAGTGGTGTCCCTCAGGGGTCTGTCTTTGAACTGGTGTTGTTTAATGTCTTTACCAGTGACATAGACAGTGGGATTAAATTCACCCTGAGCAAGTTTGCAAATGACACCAAGCTGAGTGGTGCAGTCGATACAAAGAAGGAAGGGATGCCATCAAAAAGGACCTGGAGAAGCTTGAGAGTTGGGCCCATGTGAACCTAATGAGGTTCAACAAGTCCAAGTGCAAGGTGCTGCACCTGGGTCACGGCAATCGCAGACATGAGGACAGGCTGGGAGAAGAACTCACTGAGAGCAGCCCTGCAGAGAAGGATCTGGGGGTGCTGGCAGACAAAAAACTCAATCTGAGCCAGCAGTGTGTGCCTGCAGCCCAGAAGGCCAACCAAGTCCTGGGCTGCATCAACAGAGGGGTGGCCAGCAGGGGAGGGAGGTGATTGCCCCCCTCTGCTCTGCCCTTGTGAGACCTCACCTGGAGTGCTGCATTCAGGTCTGGGACCCCAACACAAGAAGGACGTGGGGCTGGTAGAGCAAGCCCAGAGGAAGGCCACAAAAATGCTCAGAGGGTGGAGCACCTCTCATGTGAAGAAAGGCTGAGGTAGCTGGGGATGTTCAGCCTGAAGAAGAAAAGGCTCTAGGGAGACCTCACTGCAGATTTTCAGTAATTAAAGGGGTCTGGTAAGAAAGATGGAGAGAAACTTTTTGCTTGTGCAGATGACAGGACAAGGAGGAATGGTTTTAAACTAAAAGAGGGGAGATTTAGATTACGTGATTGAGAAAATTCTTCACTCAGAGAGTGGTGAGGCACTGGCATAGGTTGCCCAGAGAAGCTGTGGATGCCCCATCCCTGGAGGTGTTCAAGACCAGGTTGGACGAGACCCCAGGCAACCTTATCTAGTGAGTGGCATTTCTGCCCATGGCAGGTGGGTTGGAGCTAGATGATCTTTAAGGTCACTTCCAACCCAAGCCTTTCTATGATTCTCTTCTGAAAAATCATGTAAACCCCTGGCAGACCTCACTTGTATGCATGTTGGAGAATGCATTTTATCTTTTCTATAGCAGTTTTGGGTTTTGCTCTTTTTTCTGCCATCAAGAGGAGGTGTGATTTCCCAACAGCCAGGAAAAGTGTAGTGCTCCCCTTTGTATAGGTTTTCTATGTGTTAGTGAGAGAAGAGGGGAAGAGATGGGACAGAGGAAAAATCTGTTGTCTTTCATCCTGCACTGGTGAACAGTGACGAGAGTTCACGAAACAAGGAAACCTGTTTGGGTCTTTTAAAACTGGGTAACTGGAAATTAGCATTTGGTGTTTGCAAAGGGAAAAAAAAAGAAAAAAGAAAAAAGAAATTGCACTGTCTCAAGGATTGAATAGGTTGTTCTATTTGTGGTGTTAATGACAGTCGTGGCATGGCACTCAACAAGGATTTACTTCAGGAACATTCAAACTTATTTCTGTTATTGGTTTTCTCTTTCTTCCTTGTGTTTGAAGCCAGGGCTTTGTTTTCAGTTCTAAGCAAAAACAAAACTTCAAAGAGCTATTTTGGCGCTGCTAGATATTCCCCAGCTCCCCCCATCTCTCCGTCTGTCTCAGTGTCACTGTCTGTCAACCTTGCCATAGACAAACTTCAAAGAGGAAAAAAAAGTATCAGCTTTTAGTAGTTGTGTTGATTCTTGCCATAACAGGGTAAGTTTTAACTCAGTATTAAGGCATGACTTTCTGTGTAAGCTGAATAATTGTTATGTTTAGCATAAAGGGATGAAGATTAATGGGATTCCTGTGATCTTTGCTGAAGATTCATGGCTTTAATCTGGAGATACATTAAATTACTACCCATCAGAATATGTCCAATTCCCTATCTGGAACAAGCTTTTCAATGGTAAGGGAAAGCATGGGCTACAATTTAAACATGGGAGAAAATGTAAGCATATGTGTAGTTCCTATGCCGTACTGATACTCTACCATCTTCTGTACACAATCATAGAATCCGTACACAGAATCATTGAATCCTTAAGGTTGAAAAGCCCTCCAAGATCATCTGGTCCATCCATCCCCCTACCACCAATCACCCGCTAAACCATGTTCCTAAGCACCACGTCCAACCTTTCCTTGAACACCCTCAGGGACAATGATGCCATCACCTCCCTGGGCAACCTGCTCCAATGCCTGACTGCTCTTTCTGAGAAGAAATTCCTCCTGATTTTCAACCTGAGAATGATAAGACTAAAAGTTGTAAATGACCCCTTCTAGTCATTTTAGTCTTGACTGAGATATGTGTGTGACACAAAGGCAAACATGAATGCAGAGTTCAACAGCTGGCAAGAATATCAGTGCCAGGGTATGTCAAGACTATTGAGAAGCCCCAGAACACAACCACCAAGTGCCAGAATACCTCCCTTTCTAAGCCTTGCTTTTTGTAGCCACCAGCATTTACATTTGTCAGCAGGATGTCCAGATAGCCCCTTGTCTTAAACATCTGGTGTTCATCCTCCTTGAACGGTGTGTAGTAACAAGTTTGGAAGCTGCTGTTTTAGGTCATGTCTTACATTTCTTTGTATCAGTTCTCTCTCCAGTATTGCTTCAGATACAGCTGTGCTCCTGGGTTCCTTTGCATAGCAAATTTAAAATAATGATAAGTGGTTGGTTGCCAGTTGGAATTGAGGCTGAGAGAATGATTAGTTCACAGTGACACTTATTTTTCACATGCATTTTAAGAAAAACTTATGATACCCTGTAGTAGTATGATAGAATAATAGAATACCCCAAGTTGGAAGGGATCCACAAGTATCATCAAGTCCAGCTCCTGACTGCACACAGGACCACACAAAAATCAGTCCATGTGTTTGAGAGCATTGTCCAAACACTTCTTGAATTTCCAAAGTTCAGTCTCCACTGCCCTGGGGAGTCTGTCCCAGTGCCCAACCACTCTCTGGGTGCAGACCCTTTCCCTAACCCCCAGCCTGACCCTCCCCTGTCCCAGCTCCATGCCGTTCGCTCAGGTCCTGTCGCTGTCCCCAGAGAGCAGAGCTCAGCGCCTGCCCCTCTGCTCCCCTCATGAGGGAGCTGCAGGCCACCATGAGGCCTCCCCTCAGCCTGCTCTGCTCGGGGCTGGGGAAACCAAGGGACCTCCGCTGCTCCTTGTGTGCCTTGTCCTCTAAACCCTTCACCATCTTTGTAGTCTTCCCTTGGATGCTCTCTAATAGTTTTATGTTCCTCTCATATTGTGGTTCCCAAATATAATTACAGTATCTGAAGGCTCCTGTGGCTGCCCATTCTCCTTTGTGCTTTTTGTTACCCTTACAACTGTTTTTGTCCATCTCCAGGTCTGCATTTCTTTTACTGACCAGCTGAGATTTGTAGGATCTGCAGTCCAAACCTGTGCCTTATCTTCTATTCCATGCTCCTCTTCATAGCATCCACTGCCTCCACTTACCAGGGTCCTTGCTGTAATGCCAGGCCTGTATTCTCTTAATCTATGCCAAATTGTACAACAGTCTTAAATAAAACGAAATAGCTGCCTGTTCATTCTATCTTTTTAAAAACGATTGTTTTAGTATAGAAAGATAAGCAAAAGCAAAACATGTTAGTTATCGCCACCAGCTCATCAGAAAAACTGCTGTTAGATCTAAACTAAGTATAATCATAGTTTGGGTGGGGGTGAAAAGCAGTTCAAAGGAAAGCTGACAAGCCTCAGCCCTGAGGCCATGCAAAGTCACAACAGAGTTTGCTCTCTGGTACCAGCAGTATCAGTATTGCATTACTGGGCAAGAGGGCTGCGCTCTGGAACAGCTCCAAATGGCCTGTCAGTCACAGGTCTTTTGCCAGGGTGAACTGGGAAGCACAGCTGTTGTGGCTGCTTCCCTGCCTCTCACCTTCCACCTAGATGGCTTGGGCCCATTCCTTTCCTCAGGTCTCCTGTTTCTAACTGCACTTTGTATGGCATAGTATACCAGTGCAGACATCTGACAGTGTCATTAACAGCTCTTCTTCTCCTTCTTCTTTTTTTTTTTTTTTTTTTTTTTTTTTTTTTTTTTAAACTTCATTTACATTTTAATGATTTGACTCCTCCATACTAACCTGTCTCTCATGCAGATGAATATTACACCCGTATATCTGTGATCTATAGGGCACAGGACATTTTTGTTGGTGATGTGTTTGTTTAACACCTTACACCACAGTGAAAATAGTCCATGACTGCCAAAACCATCAGAAACCTGAATCTGCTGATATTTGCTACCAATATCTTGCTATGGAGATTTCCCAGTGGCAAGCCCCGTGCACTGTATAATGTAGTGAACAATACACTGACTCTGTAGCATATACAGGATCTAGTGTTTGCTGTTTTAATGAAAACATGAGGATTGCACTACTGCAGTTTGCTTTCATGTGAGCAACACAAGTTCATCTCATGATTGGACACATAAAACAACTTGCTGTGGATCTGGGAGTCAGCCCAGGTCTTGTGCAAACTTAAAGCACTGAAGAGAAAGCCATATGTATGCTTGAGCAGGCAATATCCAAAATCTAGTTGGAATGGGTTAAAAATAATTAAATATAGAATTAATAATTAAATAATTATATAATAATGTATATATAATTTAATTATATATAATATAAATAATTAAAGAATTATAATTAAAAATAAAAAAGTAACAAAAAAGATACAAATATCTGTGCTGAAATGAATGTCAAGGTAGTTTTTTCCAAGAAGCAAGTACACAGTATCCTGATAAACCACAAATTATGGTATCAGCCAGACAGAAACAGACCAAAATTTTATGCAACAAGGACATGTTTTTTGTTTGTTTGTTTGTTTGTTTTATTTTTCTGAGAATATGCAGCAATTTTGACTTTCCCTGTGCATTTAGGTACCCTTAGTGCACTTTTTATGACATCTACATTTGTGTTCCCCTTATACATATTTACTGGTGATGCAAGCTGATGTATGTAGAAGAGTAGTGCTGTATGCACATGATATCTGAAAATGATGAGAAATGATGAGAAAATGATGATTTGAACCTGCTTTGTATTCTAAGTTGGAAATGTAAAGGCTGAATAAATTACACTGGGACAGAATTTATATCTTGCCTTGAGTGGGAACAATTTCTGGTATTTGGCCTAAAGGCCAGCAGCCCTACAGGAAAGCATTTCTTATTAATAAATACAGGAGAAATACAGAGGGAATCCTGATAGGTATGGATCATGGTTGAAAATGGGGCTGAGAAAGGAAGATTCTGCCTTTTGGTACTCAGTTCTGCTCAGTATGCAGGAGGATTGACCTGGATCGTTCCAACCAGCACAGTTGTAGCCATGAAATAAGCACTGGGCAGCCAAATCTTAAAGCATCAAAGTTGGGTTCTAAGTCCTAACTCCTGTTACTTTCTAGCAGCTGCTTTGTGGCTACTGTCACTGAAATTCCCTCAAGATTCAAATCCTATTGTACTCTTTCATACTGTTAGTTTAATACTTCCTTTTGAACAGTAAGCACAGCATAACATCTGTGGAATCACACTGCTGTTTCGCTGCTGTTTATGGTCATTTCAGAAGGATATTAGATTGCAGGATTCTAGCAGATCAAATGAAAAGGCCCATATAACACAGAGTTGTCTCCAACAACAGGTATGTTTGGAAAACAGCAAGAGGGTAAGTGTAGTGGGGATCTCACCCAGACCTTCAGCAGCTGTGGCTTCAGAGCCAGCATGATGCCTTTTATTTAATTGCTAAGTATGCGGATTGTCTGTGTGGGTGCAAGGCAGTATTTGTGCAAAAAAAGGAATTTGAATTGGAATTTCAGTATGGAACTACAGGAAAATTTGTTATTCATCAGTCTTGTAAAACTGGGTCTCCACTCCCAAATCTGCATTTTAAACTGGATTTGTCATTCAAAAGAAAAAAAAAAAAAAAATCTGCCATTTTCTAGATTGTCTAAAGCAATAGGAGGGTAAAAAATGGTTGTGAAAATCATTGTGTGGTGCACTCTGTGCGTTTTGTTTCTGTAGGTTCCACTCAAGGAGTCAAAGCCATTGGACAGAAAGCCTGGATGATGTATGATTTGGGGTGAATACAGAATTCTGATATATACTCTCTCTTGTTGTGATAATGATGGGATAGAGCTATCAGCATAATAAAGCCATAAATCATGCTCATTGTAAAGATAAGGGCTCTGATTGCACTGAAATCTCTAGCATATTTCCTGGAAATCACTAACTTGAAAGGTGGAATTATAAGGTCTTGTGCTAGACAGACACCCCTGGGGAATTTGCAATCCATTGGCTGTCCATTAGAGTAGATAGGGCATATAATATTTGGAAAATTTTACTGAAAAGCTGTTGCATACAGTCATTTAAATGCTAACTTTGTCTGTCCTTTTCTTCATAGGGTTAGGCTGATTTCTGCCTACATCTGCACCACTGAAATTAATTAATTTATTTTTTTCCCTAATTCTGAAAAGGATGAGAAAAAAATCTGATCCTGTTTGTGATGTGTGCACTTCACTGTTTGCTTCACCAGTGTCTTGCGTTATCTACTCACAGTAGGGCCTTTTTCCTGTTCTGGGATCCTCTGGGATCCAGCATACCAGAAATATGCATAGGAAGGTAGGTCTACACTGAATCAACCAGTGGTCTGACTCTTTCAGCATCCTGTCTCCAGCATTGTCCAAATGTAGGTAACTTAGGAAAGTGTAAGTTCAGTGCAAAACAGTAACTTCACAGAATATTCTCTCATCTCACTGTTTCTAGTTCAGGGACTTCACAGGATATAAATAGTTTTTCTGCATTTAATGGTCCTAGGTAGAATTATCTACCATGAGCTTGTCCAGTTTGTCCTTGAACCTGTGTCACCTTCTAGTGTGCACAACACTTTGTGTCATATGTTCCACCAGACTCCTACATGTTGCATAAGAATCCAGTTCTTTCTGCTAGCTTTGAATCTGGCTACTTGTACCTTAATTTGTCTTCTCAGCAGATTTTCTGGATGGTCTATGGGACAGGGGAGGGCACTGTGTTTTCCTACCATGGGGAAGTCTGTTTCATACCATGACCCCGCACTCAAAGGGATTCTCCCAGGAGGCCTGTTCCCACTGTACATCTCTTGGTCATCTTAGTCTATTATTGCTGCTGCTGGTGTTGTTGTTTATGGACTTTAAGTTAGTTTGAGAAAATTAGCATAAATGGAAACAGGAGAAAAAAGCAGCTCTTGCACTGACGACAGGTAAGTCAAATGATTGAGTTACGAAATGAAAGTGTTACAAAAGAACAGAAAATAGGCAGTTGCACCTCTCCTCTAAAGTGCTATATGTGGAAACCACCTCAGTGATATAGATTGCTTCTACATGAAGAGGTGCTTGTGATCTGTAGGGGTTGAGCATGGGTTAACTGAAATTCCTTTTGCTTTCCTACCTGTAGTGGGTCCACCTTGGCTGATCACCAGGTGCCTGCCCAGATGCTCTCTCACTCCTCCTTCTCAGTAAGACAGGAAGAGAAAACATGAAAAAGCTTGTGGATTGAGATAAGAACAGGGAAATTGCTCACCAGTTACAGTCACAGGCAAAACAGACATGACTTGGGCAAGAGTAACTTAGTTAACTTATTGTCATTTAATAATGGCATAGGACAGTGAGAAACAAAAACTCCTGTCTCTCACAGCTTTTTCACAGCAGATTTTTCCCTTTCTTAAATATAATCTCGCAGAAGTGCAACCAGTGGGTCTCTTTTGGAGCTATCTGGAATTGGCTCTTTCTGACATGGGGGCAGCTCTTGGTCTCTTCTCACAAAGGCCACACCTGCGCCACCCCCACTACCAAAACTGTGCAATGTAAGCTTAATACACTAGCTTGTGCCATAGCGCCATGTAAAACTGTGATAATGTGTCTGATAGCAGAAAACCTGGGCCATTCATAGATCTGTATCTGAATGACTGAAGTGCTAAGGGTAGTAACTGGGAAATACCTGGACCTCTGCTATCAGGAAAAGTGGATGGTGAAAGACAACCTGCCCCATCAGAAAGTGTTTGAGCCCTGCAGGATATGGTATGGTGCTTATGCTTCGGGGTTAACAATGCTCCTTCACTTTGACAGGAAATAGTTCAGTCATATTTGCCTGCCTCAGTTGGTAAAACCAGGCACATGACTACCCCTACAAATCACAGAATCACAGAATCACAGAATTTCTAGGTTGGAAGAGACCTCAAGACCATTGAGTCCAACCTCTGACCTAACACTAACAGTCCCCACTAAACCATATCCCTAAGCTCTACATCTAAACGTCTTTTGAAGACTTCCAGGGATGGTGACTCCACCACTTCCCTGGGCAGCCTGTTCCAATGTCTAACAACCCTTTCGGTAAAGAAGTTCTTCCTAACATCCAACCTAAAACTCCCCTGGCACAACTTAAGCCCATTCTCCCTCATCCTGTCACCAGGCACGTGGGAGAACAGACCAAACCCCACCTTGCTACAGCCTCCCTTGAGGTACCTATAGAGAGCGATAAGGTCACCCCTGAGCCTCCTTTTCTCCAGGCTGAACAAGCCCAGCTCCCTCAGCCGCTCCTCATAGGACTTGTTCTCCAGACCCCTCACCAGCTTCGTCGCCCTTCTCTGGACTCACTCGAGCACCTCCATGTCCTTCTTGTAGTGAGGGGCCCCAAACTGAACACAGTACTCAAGGTGTGGCCTCACCAGAGCCAAGTACAGGGGGACAATCACTTCCCTAGCCCTGCTGGCCACACTGCTTCTTATGCAAGCCAGGATGCTGTTGGCCTTCTTGGCCACCTGAGCACACTGCTGGCTCATATTCAGCTGACTATCCACCATCACTCCCAGGTCCTTCTCAGCCATGCAGCTTTCCAACCACTCATCTCCCAGCCTGTAGCTCTGCTTGGGGTTGTTGTGCCCCAGGTGCAGGATCCGGCACTTGGCCTTGTTGAACTTCATGCAGTTGACCTCAGCCCATGGGTTCAGCCTATCCAGATCCTCCTGCAGAGCTTTCGTACCCTCAAGCAGATCAACACACGCACCTAACTTGGTGTCATCTGCGAACTTACTGAGGGTGCACTCGATGCCCTCGTCCAGATCATCGATGAAGATATTAAAGAGGACCGGCCCCAGCACCGAGCCCTGGGGGACGCCACTAGTGACTGGCCTCCAACTGGACTTGACTCCGTTTACCACGACTCTTTCAGCCCAGCTGTCCAGCCAGTTTCTAACCCAACGAAGTGTGCACCAGTCCAAGCCAAGAGCAGCCAGTTTCTTGAGGAGAATGCTGTGGGAAACGGTGTCAAAAGCCTTGCTGAAGTCAAGGTAGACCACATCAACAGCCTTTCCCTCATCCACCCAGTGTGTCACTTTGTCATAGAAGGAGATCAGGTTCGTCAAGCAGGACCTGCCTTTCATAAACCCATGCTGACTGGGCCTGATCGCCTGCTTGCCCTGCAAGTGCTGCGTGATGACTCTCAGGATAATCTGCTCCATGAGCTTCCCTGGCACTGAGGTCAAACTGACAGGCCTGTAGTTCCCTGGGTCTGCCCTCCGGCCCTTCTTGTAGATGGGTGTCACGTTTGCTAGCCGCCAGTCGATTGGGACCTCCCCCGGTAGCCAGGACTGTTGATAAATGATGGATAGTGGCTTAGCCAGCTCCTCTGCCAGTTCTCTCAGTACCCTTGGGTGGATCCCATCCGGCCCCATCGACTTGCACACATCCAAGTGCCATAGCAGGTCACCAACCAGTTCTTCATGGATAGTGAGGGCCACATCCTGCTCCCCATCCCCTTCTGCCAGCTCAGGGTGCTGGGTATCCAGAGAACAACCAGTATTGCCGCTAAAGACTGAGGCAAAGAAGGCATTAATCACCTCCGCCTTTTCCTCATATTTTGTAACAAGGTTTCCCCCCACATCCAGTAAAGGATGGAGATTCTCCTTAGTCCTCCATTTTGCGTTGATGTATTTGTAAAAAGATTTTTTGTTATCTTTAACGGCAGTAGCCAGATTGAGCTCCAGATGAGCTTTGGCCTTTCTAATTTTGTCCTTGCACTGCCTCGCAACATCCTTATAGTCCTCCTCAGTGGCCCGCCCTTTTTTCCAAAGATTATAAACCCTCTTTTTTCTCCTAAGCTCAAGCTGCAAATCTCTGTTCAGCCAGGCCGGTCTTCTTCCATGCCAGCTCGTCTTTGGGCACGTGGGGACAGACTGCTCCTGCGCCATTAAGATTTCCCTCTTGAAGAGCGCCCAGCCTTCCTGGACTCCTCTGCCCCTCAGAACCACCTCCCAAGGGACTCTGCCAACCAGTGTCCTGAGCAGCTCAAAGTCAGCCCTCTGGAAGTCCAATACAGCGGTTTTACTGGTCCCCTTCCTGGTCTCGCCAAGAATAGAGAACTCCACCATTTCGTGGTCACTCTGCCCAAGACAGCTCCCGACAATCACATCCTCCACCAGTCCTTCTCTGTTTGTGAAGAGAAGGTCTAGCGGGGCGCCACCCCTGGTTGGCTCACTAACCAGCTGCGTCAGGAAGCATCTTCCACGCTCTCCAGAAACCTCCTAGACTGCTTTCTCTGGGCTGTGTTGTGCTTCCAGGATATGTCAGGGAAGTTGAAGTCCCCCACGAGAACAAGCGCTGATGATTTCGCAACTTCTGTCAGCTGCCTGTAGAACTCCTCATCCTTCTCCTCATCCTGGTTCGGCGGTCTATAACAGACCCCGACCAGGACTTTTTATAAGCTACTAAAATCTTCCCTAAATTTGTTTGTTTGTTTGTTTGTTTTTCCCCAGGAGTCTGTGTTTTATGCAGGTTGTAGAACTGGCTGCTCTTACCTTTGTTTAGGCAAGATATATTAGAAAAGGCTTCCCAGGATGGTAGTGCACCCTGCCACTGAACAGAAATACTGAATGTAAATCAGTTTAATGGAGGTAAACTTGTCAGATGTGAGACATCTCTTCCACAGGGAAGATGTTTCCAGGTGACATTTTCTCCATGAGACGTGGTAGCATAGATCTGCTGAGCAAGCACAGATGGTATTTGCCTGTAAAACAGCCAAAGTGTCCCACACTTAACATGTTGAACTGCTGGATGGTCTCAGGGGGACTGCTGTGGCTGTGATTTTCATATGGGTATTCTATGCTGAAAGAAATCTTGTTTGTGACACATGGTTCCAGAGGTGACAATGTCCCAACTAAAGGCTTATTTTTGTGAATATGCATGTCTGCAGGGAACAATACTTCTGGATTTTTTGAAGCAGAGGTCCCAGCTTTTCCCCTATTTTTTTCCTTGTATTTTACCAGTGCGTATGAGTTTTTGCAGATGGTACTATTGGCAGCGCTCTTCTACCTGTTTTCCTCATCCTCAATAGTTTTGTTGGAGAACTGTGTGGTTTCTCTCTTCTAACATGCTGCTGTAGTGCATTTGAGGGATGCCTTGATTGGATACAGAAGTGTCAGTTTAATTCCCATGGTGCAAGTGAAAGAACACAGATTACCTCTGATGATCAGCAGAAGTGGTATCATGAAGGGGATTAGTGATTTGAGGGAACAGAAGTATCCAGCTTTTCTTGGCTTCCATGTACGCTACAAGTAAACCTGACCTGCAGCTTTTCTTGTGTCATCCCTGCAGAATTTTTGCACATGCTATAAATTAATATCCTTTTCCTGTATTTAAACAGTGAGCTTATTCATAATTCACAACAATGAGGGAAAAATAGCCTCCAAGAGACAAGGAAGAAAACAGTAATAGCACGGAGAAATGTTGCTTCTCCTCTGCTTTTGACTTGTTCATGGTAAATGATCTGTCCTAAAGTGCTCCTGAAATCAGGAAAACAGCCTGCAGAATGAATAGCTCAGAAACTTTATTTCTTCTTGCAATCACACAGTAAATTGTCATTTATGTGACAACCAACATCTTAGAATTTCCTTAGCATTCAGGAAAGGGCTTTGTGAATCTTTTTTTTTTTTTTTTTTGTCCTTCTGTGTCAGCATTGTTCCCTACTGCACAAAGTAGGTATGGGGATGATAGTTGCCTTTTAGAGCTCAGTTTTTGCTCATGTCCCATCACAATATGTTGTACTGAGACAGATTCTGGCATGAGATGTCCATGAATATGCAGGGACATATCTGGATTGTGGAATTTGGACTGTCAGAGAGCGTGAAGTAATGGAATTATCAGTAACTTCTTTCCAGCCCAGAAAAGCATAATGCTATGTCTTGGACCAAACTTTATATTACCTCTGCCTGAAGGACAGTTCCTGCTGGCAATATTTGGGTCCTAATTCCTATACTTAGCAGGAGTACTCTCAGAAGCCCAGAACTGCTGAGTTTGGAAGGGACCTCTTGAGATCATATGGTCTAATCCTCCTGCTCAAGCAGGTTCAGCTAGAACTGCTCAGGACTGAGTCCAGGCAGGTGTGGAGTATCTCCCTACATATTCATTGAGGAAAAGAGAGACTGTTTTCAATGTACATGTATGTTGTGATGACAAAGTACTGGTTAATGCTGTCTTAAAGAATGGGAGGAGGGAAGCGCCAGGGTCTTGGTCTCTGGTAGAGAAGAGCTGAACTCCTGCTTGGGAGTAGGCTGGGATCTTTCTTCATCTGAAAGATGAGAAACAGTTCACAAAATGATCCATCAGATAATGTGATGCAGAAACAACTCCTGAGTCATGGTAGGAGGATGGAGTGTATGATTTCTTTGGGTTCTTTCCAGTCCTATTTCCCATGATTGTTTTCCCCGATACAACTCTTCTGAATTATTGCTTTAATGAGGAGCAAAATTTTCTCATTTTAGGTTGTGACAAATTATTGCAGTATTAATTAGAGCTTGCATAGCCAATTTCATTTTTTTTTGAGGTTTTAAAAAATGTTAATTACTTTATTAGTAGTAATTAGCATATTCTCTGGGAATTACAGGATTTCTTTTTCCCAGATGTTTGTTTGCCGCTGATCTTATTTCTTCAGATTGTTTCTTGTTCTCACTGTGCAGTTTGGATGACGCATTTTCACCTGGTATGTTCAAGGCACACTGTTTATTTCCCCTAGTCCTTTTATTTCTGATAAGAGTGTTAATGGGTGCAAGGAGTATGGATCTGTGATAGACTGACTGTAAGAATGAGGAACAACTTTCACAGAATCATAGCATAATAGAATGATAGAATGGTTTGGGTTCGAAGGGACCTGAAAGATCACCTGGTTCCAACCCCCTGCCATGAACAGGGACACTTCCCACCAGACCAGGTTGCCCAAAGCCCCATCCAGCCTGGTCTTGAACACCTGCAGGGATGGGGTACCCACAGCTTCTCTGGGCAACCTGTGCCAGGGCCTCACCAGTAGTAAAGATTGGCTTCCCAGTATCTATTTCAAATCTACCCTTTTTAGATTAAAGCCATTATACCTTGTCCTATCACTACACTGCCTGACCAAGAGTCCCTCCCCAGCTTTCCTGCAGCTCCCCTTTGGGTGGCTTTGGGAGGCTGCTGTAAGGGGTCTCCCCTCTGTGAACAACCCCAACTTTCTCAGCCCATCTTCTTGGGAAAGGTGTTCCAGCCCTCTGAGTCTTTTTTTTTTTTCTTTTTTCTTTTTTTTTTTTTCCCTTATAGACTGCTATTTTGCTGGAACAGTTGCAGCAAAACACTTGCAGTTGTGAAT
The DNA here is from genome assembly GCF_009819795.1 of Aythya fuligula. Lineage (NCBI taxonomy): Eukaryota > Metazoa > Chordata > Aves > Anseriformes > Anatidae > Aythya > Aythya fuligula. The sequence goes on along the minus strand of NC_045593.1, from coordinate 55,825,247 downwards.
TGATTTGGCATGTAATCTGCAAGACTGCAGAGTACAAAGTATGTATGAAAATGTGGCCCAGACTATTCAGCGAAGGTCAATATGTTGTCATAATGTGAAATTAAGAGACTGGCTTGTCTCTTAACATAGTTCCTTGCATGGCAGTGACAGAGGTCAGCATCCGATGCACAGCTGAGATGGTTATGAAGAGAGTGGAAATACTGCCTGTCTCCACAACTGAATAGATTTCACATTGCCTTTCTCCAGACAGGAAGGTAATACCTAGTGCATAACTCCTTGATGTTCATAGAAAGTATTTGCTGATGAAAGTCAGACAGTTCAAACCAAAATTGCTCAAAACAAGGCCTCTAGGTGTTATTGTAATGCAGTTCAATTGTATCTTTGTTAAATGCACAAGATGTAACGTGAGTTACTCCTTAGATCTTTGCTGTCTGAACTGATTGCAAGGGAGCACAAGACACTGTAAACATTGGGGAAAGCAATGAGGTTTTAACTATTTTCATCTGCAAGAGTATTTCAGTCCTTGCAGAGACTTGCAAGGGAGTTGGCCTACAGATGCTTTCTACTAGAAATGAATTGTGGAGAGAGTTTGATTGGTAAGTGATTCAGGGACTATTCCTTCCTTTGAAAACATGGCTAGGGATTGCTGAGAATGCACACTGAACTACTCTTCTGCTGTAAATCTTTCCCCTGCACTTATACTTTTGTTTGCCAGGTCTGTGGCTCTCTGTAAAGTTACAGCCAGGCCATGAAGACTTCCTGAGCAAGACTGCATCCTTTCATTGAACAGAGCCTAACTTGCCCAGAACAACTTTCTTGTCTGCTATGGCTTCTTTTCAGGCTTATATGATGCTCCAGTTCCTTGATATTACAGAGATTTAAAGAGAACTGCACTGGAATCTTGCTCACCTGTGTTATCTGTTTGAAGAAAAAGGGAATCATGTAATTCATTTCAATAGTCAGGAAATTTGCTTGTTGGAGTGGAAAGAATATCCCCAGCTATCTCTCACATAAAAGTGACTGGGGGAATAATCAACTGCAATTCATCTTCAGTGATTTTCGTCTTCTTTCTTGTACTTACAAAATGCTGAGGACTGGATGCTCAAGAAACTTTGCTTCCCAATGAGTTCTGCAGTGCTAGAATCAATCATTCCTTGTAGGTCTGGGTGGACCTCTGCCCACTTCAGGAAAACCAGTGGCAGTATCAGACCTGTTAGTCATTCTCAAGGGGTACAAAACTAGTTAAGCTGTTTGCAAAGTCCCATGCGTTCTTTTATGTCTGTGGTCATCAAAAAGGCTAGTGAATCAGCAGAATAAAGCCTCACCTCCTCTGGGCTCATGCTTTTGTCTCTTACCTTTAAGGTAAGCTCTCTCTTCTCCTCTGCAATGCTCCCAGTTCACCAAGTTCCCTAGCTTTCCAGCAGTATCCCAGCTTCTTCTCATCTACTCTGTGACCCCAATCCACATGATTTTTTGTCCTTTCCTGTACAGCCCATTTGTTTAGCCAGCATTGGTGGCTAAAGAAGTGCTGACTGATCTTCTGATCACTACACATTTGGATAGGGAAGGTCAGCACCTGCGGGTGCTGATTCCAGTTTCTCTCCACTTCCCTGTCTTCTGCTTTTCACATTACATGTCAAGAGCTTTCAAGCAGGCCTGCTCCATCCAACCCGTTTCCAACTGGAAAACACATGCCCCTGTCAGTGAGAGATAAGAGAGAGGATACTACAAAAATACCACCATTACACTGTGATGGGGTATAAATAAAGTTTTAAGGAAGCAAACTTAAAAATCAGGAAAAAAACAACTGCAAAACTGGAAGACTCAGCAGTTAATATAGTAGGTATTTTTGTAATGAAATAAAGATGTCCTGCCCAGCCCTGCCAAGAGAGCCCTGTTATAGAAGTTTGACAATGCTTCATCTACTCTAGAGTGATTTACTGAGTGTGTACTGGTTTTTGACTGCTCCTCAGGATTCCCTCAGAAAGCAATGCTGTTGCAGCAAGCAATCACTTGAAGATGTAGGCAAAAGCATTTAGATGAATAAACCAGCTGGTTTGTGAATATCTTGTTAACACTGATTGAAATATTATTATTTTTTTTGGCAGAGCATTGCTGTATTTTGGTAACCAAGGCTCTCACCACGTTCTTTGAACATCTGGACATACAGAAATATTATATAATTAGATTGCAAACTTTTCTTTCTTAGTCTTGCTACTCTTTTTTTCCAACTTTTTTGTCCTCCTTTAAAGAGGGGAAAGGGAAATTCTCTCCAATAGACTGGATGAAGTTAGTTTTTTTTGTTTTTTTTTTTGACATCTCAGGTCTGATTTCTATAGTGGGAGAGACTGAAATCAAAGTGAGAAAATAATGAGAAAAGGTCTGCAGAGAACCCACCCAGAAAATCAACTGAGCTTGCTCAAAACTTCAAGTTTGGTTTGTAGGTTCGCTGAATTCTAGCCTTCCTGCCATGGACAAATTTAAGGGCTCTGTTAGACTATCATTTCTTTTCATACAGAGTTCAAAGAGAGACTACATTTGTGCAAAGCCTAGGTTCCCAGCCTTCATGCTCGGGGAAATAAAGAACAATTTTTTTGCCAGTCATGAAACTTGCAGAGTTCATCTTCTCAATGGTTTGTTGCTTTGTCACTCAAGTTAAGGGAGTAATGACTTGTGCAAAAATGAGCTCCCAAGACAGGACAGAGTTAGTCATTTTGCATGATGCTGTGGTTCTCTCTTCTTTGTCCCTTTCAGGGTCACTGAATAGCACTGGAAGGATAAATTCTTCTACTGCCAAGACAAGGGTTTTAGTCCCAAACCCTCTGAAGACCTGGGCTGAGGGTCATTTGGCCATTGATGGGAAAGAAAAGATCTTTTACCTAACTTGTATTTGTTTGCTGTTAATATTAACATGAGCCATTTGAGAAACAACCACCTGACCATGCTGTTGTGTCTGAGCTGTAGAGAAGGCGGGGACAGTGGGTACCTCCCTTGAGAGACATGTGTGACTTCTGACAGGTGCAGGCAGAAAAAAAGAAAGTGTTAGGTGCCTTGCCCCATTGATAGCCTAGAGATAGGTGGGGACTGTTAGCATTAGGTCAGAGGTTGGACTCAATGACCTTGAGGTCTCTTCCAACCTAGAAAATTCTGTGATTCTGTGTGATTCTGTGAAGCAAGATAGCGTGGAAACAGCTGAGCTGTAGGCTGCTTGGTTATCCACTGTCATGTCAGAACAACACTGATCTCTGCTCTGTCTACACAAATGAATAAAGGAGATTTTACAGAAATAGTAGCCTGCCCGTCACTTCCATCTTTTTTCTTTTTTCCCTTCCTTTTTTATTTTCTGTTTTTTTTTTTTTTTTTTTTTTCTTTATATAGAGAGAATAGCCATTTACCTTGTGAGCTTTTGAAAATCCTACTGGCATCATATGCTGGGAAAACTCACAGAAGGTGCTTCTTGTAACCTCCAGAGACAAGTGGTGGATTTAATTCTTAAGGCTGGTTTCTTCAATAAGCCATAAATAGCTAAAGTCAAAGAGACCTAGTGTCACATACAGGTTACTTGATCCTATTCTGAACGATAAGGAATTGGCAGTCTGGATGTTTCTGTGGAGTACAAGTATATCTGCATTTATTTGTACTCACACTTGTATGGGCAGTGCCCTGCTCAAACCTTGTGCTGTTTTGTAGAGTCTAGGCAACCTCTGCCAGTGCTGAAGATTGAAATGCATCATAGCTTTCCCACCATCTTCTACCCCTTTGGAAAATGCAGAATATCTTCATTTCTGATTTTGAAGAGAGGTGTGCTGAGTGAGGCCAGAGCTAAACTGAGCCTGCTTGCTTGGCAGGTAAAGGAACACCTAGGTTTTTGTTGGAAAATGCTAGTGCCTGTTTTATTATATATGATTACACTGCAATGCTTCTTGTACCATCTCTCTGATTACCATAGGACACTCCAAAACTAGGCTTCATCTAAAAAGCCTTTTCTTCGAATTCAAACCTCCTACGAGATCACCTTATTTTTGATTAAAAAAAAAAAAAAAAAAAAAAAAAAAAGCTTGTTCTCCTTTCTGACTCTGCATTTATCTAGGATTTCACTGCAAGGATGTAAATTCCATCTGTACAGAAGACTAAGTTGTAGGAGCATGTTGAAATCCACCATGCTGGCTGCACCTTAAGCCATAAGCAGTCCTGAAATGACAAATTCTGCATCTGTAGTGGATAAATGTATGATACGTAAAATATGGGTCCAGTTTACAGACTGGACCTGCTTTATTTTGGTGGGCAAATTCAGGAGGCTGTATAGCATTGCCTTCTCCCTTGGCAGTAGATCTTCTGTATTGCCAGATTTCAGGTGCACCTTTGCATGGGTTATACCCAGCTGCAAAGCAGTCTGTGCTGAAGACTGCGTGCAGTGAGGTTGAGGGAATGTGGTCAGCCTGATGAAACCTGTCCCTACATCCCAAGGTCTGTGGACTGCCCCTCATACAGGGCAGAAACCCCTGTGTTGAGCTGACTCGTGGTGTTGAGCTGTGCTGGAAATAGTTTGCTGACATCTAGTCCTCTCCTACAGTCCCATGGAGGCTCTGGAAGAAGCTGTGACAACAGCAGTGCAGGTGTCAAGTTGTTCCTGCAGGCAGTTGAGGATTGCACAAAACTGTCATAGGGCTCAGCTTATTGTGAGGGGAGCACAGAAGTTGTACGAAGGTCATTTTTGGTTCACTGTGTTTTCCAGTTACTGAACTATTAAAGAGCTACTTGGAATATCTTTTTTTTTTTTTTTCTGGTACTCAATTAAAAAAAAAAAAAAGTCCAAACTCCCATCACATGATTCTGGAAATGTTTTAGAAATAGTATCAGTTCCATGAGAGACCTGTGGTGGGCTTGTAAAAGCTTCTCTCTTCATGGTCAGTATGATGCAATTTGGGGTTAACTGGTTGTTCTGGCATTCTTTCTTGGAAATTGTACAATGAAAATGTAATATTTCCACCCACTGATTCCAAGGGAGGACACTCTGGCAATGCACAGAATCACTCTTGTGTGGACCATGAAATAAGAAGAGCTTTTGGAAGCTCACTGAAGCACAGAACACCTGTATCACCAAGTAAAACCACACCACACACCACATCTGAGCTCAAATATTCAACACAAAGCAGGTGTGTTGCTTGTTGTACAAAGAGTACCTTTATCTTCTTTGATGGAAAGCGGATGCTCTCAGGGTATGAGGTAGCAAGGTCTGTGTTCAGGAGTAATTACAAGGCTAATGTGGAAGACTAAATTGTTGAGCACAGCAGTGATTTACTTGTGTTAAAACAGGGTTGTCAGAGAAACTTTGATAGTGTTGAATCATCGGTTCTAATGCTTTTAAATTACAGTCTTATCTCCTTCTTAATGAACTGGGCATAGGAGGCTTCTAAAATTTAAAGTATTTTGGAGAGGGGAAGATCTGTCTATATCGCAAAGCATATGTTGAAAGCATGGACCAGGAACTTTTTTTCTTTCTTTTCTTTCTTCCTTTTTCTTTTTAATGTAGTCTGATTTTGTCAGGCATCTACTCTTCTGATTGTAAACACTGGGTCAATGCACTTTGTTCTGGTGGTGACACAGCCCTGAATTCATCAGGAGCTGAGATCACCCTCCAGGGGTTTATTAGCCACAAGAACAGGAGATTTAAAGTTAAATTATCATTTAGAGGATATTTTTCAACTCTGTAGGATTGGCTTATATGGGCACTTTGAATACAGGATGGAGAACACATGTTAAGATTTAGATCACAAGACTTAAAAACAGGTAAGTCTTCCAGCTCCTCTACGCAGGTCCCCTTTCCCTCTCTGCCCCCTCCAAAAGGCCACAGAAGCTTCTGAACTCCAAGAACCATAACTGGAGTATGAACATCAATGAAAAAGTTTTAAAACAGTACTTAAAGAGAATAAGTAATAAAAAGCATTATAAATATGTTTCGCCTCCTTCTGCCCTTATGAGATGTGCCCTCTTTCAAGCCTGGGTTTCAACCTATTTCAATGCTCTGCTGTATTGCAGAAAATATTTTACACTTCCTCCTCCAAGGGAAAATCTCTTTGTATCACTGCAGAGTTCGGTCTTGTGGCTGCATCTTTTCCTGTCTATATCATCCTACAAATTAAGCACCATCTTCTCTTAGATGATCTGGGGGAACATGCCAGGAATTTGGTCTTCTGTATCCAGTGTGGAGAGCCTGAGTGAGGCACACATGCACTTCCTCTCTTGCTATACAGAGATACAATGCTATGTGGATTACCTAGGATGCCTAGAGTGCTTCAGACCAAACAAGTAAAATGGGATTGTCTTAGAAAGAAGGTCTATATTTAGTGGGCTGTAATCAGTGTGCTAGCAGATAAGGAAGACAGAGGTGAGATGCAGAACACAGATTTGGTGTTGTAATTTCAGGAACACATTTCTCCAAAGGCTGCAAAAGTCAAGACTTTTTTAAAACTCAAGTTCATCAATACCAAACTGAAAAACTTTGATGGTCAGATCTGTTAGAGCCTGAGTGCTTGGACTTGTAAACAAGAGTTCTCAATCTTTAACTGAGCTTTCAAAAATCCCCTATGCCATTAAAGAAAATTTAGGGCATCTTGAAGTTCTCTGCTTGTGTCCTCTGTATTTTATTTAACCTGCTGAGTGCTGAATGTGTGAAAGCTTAGCCTCTGTCTGTTCCTGAGATTTTTGAAAAAAAAAGGTTTAGCTGGGATATAGATGAGAAATAATATGATTACAAGCACTTCTGGAAAACCACCATGACCTCTTCGCATCTGTGTGACGGCGTCTATGCATGCATCAAAGTCCCCTGTGGATCTCCCAAACATTCAGCACAGCAGTTTGTATCTGCACCCAAAAGAAGCTAGGTTAACTGAAGCTCTAAGTGCTTCAGGACATATTCCCTGGGCTTACTCCAGACCTGAGCTTTGCCAAAGTAGGACAGAACAGAAATGAATCCCAAGCTGGCTGTATTTTGTGAGACAGCTCATCCTGTAATTAGTATGAAAGGCCTTGTCACCAAAGTCCTACTTGTGTTCTTCCTGACTGTTTATCTGTGGGGAAAAAGGAAGAAGAGAAAGAGCAGGGAGATGAAGGGTGATAAACTAAATCAACTTCAAGCAGCAAAGTCTGGCACTGCTTCAACAGATATTTTACACCAGTGCTGTAGGTTTGATTTCCATCTACCCTTGTCTTCCTTCCTTGCCCACCTCCAAGGCTCATTCTTCTATTAGTCATAGTATTGTGTTGGCTGTGTGACTTCTAATAGCTCACTCAGAAGACTGTCTGGTTATTTGCTGTCAAGGATGTCACAGTGGGAATAGGGACAGTAAAGGTCCCAGTCGTTCCTCTTCTTGGGGCAAGCTTTTAGTTTGTGATTCAAATGTTCAGGTGGACAAATCCCATCAATCTATGGTGAAGTATTTCTGTAGAATAAATTTAGCATGGTTTTATATTTCCAGGGAATCTTAGGCTTCTTTCTCTTTCATAAGACTAAGGACCTATATGTTCTTTTAATTTCCAGCTCCTGAGTTTGTTTAGAGTTGTTGCGCTTTCACTTCTGAACATTCAACCCTAGGTTTTGCAGCTCTACTGATATTTTCAGTAGGTGTTAACATTCATGTGACTATCTTAGAGCAAACTCTACAAACTGGTGATTCTCTAAAAGATATATAATCAAGTGCATGTTCTCTTAAAATTAATCTGAATGTTTTTTTAGAAACACTTAATCTGGGAATTACCTGCATGTCTGGACATGGCAGTTACAGAACCACTTGGAGTCCAGAGTAGTTTAATTCCTTTCAAGAATGCTGCTCTTGAAATCCTCTCTTTCCCTTAACCTGAAACAGGTGGGAAGTATCCCACACAGCTAGTTGCAATTTGTACAACTATTAGATATAACAGCGCACAATTCTTACTGGTGGTTAAAGGCAGAACTGTTCCTGGCCATCATCAGAGTCATCTGTTGAAATTAAAGGTAATATATTTTGCCACTCTGGTTTTTGATGATTTTTTTTTTTCTTTAAATAGAACTGGTTCTTGATGGAAGAATGATAATATGTGTGCATTTTAAAGTGGTCCCTGTGCAAAGAACTGTCTAAATATTGATATACTGAAAAGCAGACATGCAAAGCAGTTCAGCAAATATTTTATTTTGGAAAATGAGTACTCTTCTTATTGTCAGCTCTATATTTCTAGCCTGATTAATGTTTGCCCTTATTTTGAAAAATGGCATGGGTGTTTAAAGTATCCTTGAGCAAAAACCTTCAATGGACCAATATTTGCCAAGCAATAAATTTGAGTGAATTATGTGGGTGTGTGAGCAAAATGGAGCAAAATGGCTTAGAAAGAGACATGCAACTCAGATTCTAAGAGAGACATTAAAAATTAGCATGTCGCCAAAGGCTTAGATCTATTTTTTTAACGTCAGCTGAGATTTCAGTGTTCTGCACAGGAAAGGAGGTGTTCAGTAAGTATTTTTATTGAGACAAATGGTATAGCCATAATGTATAAAACTGGTGAAGTCTTTGCATTCCAACAGGATAAGAGCTTTTACAAGACCAGGAATTTAAATTTGCTGCTCAGGAAACTCAGAAATTCTAAGGTTGTGTTTTCCCAGTAAGTTGCTTGAGTACTGAGAGAAGCCTAGAACACTGATGTTTCTTGAACAGCTAAATGTCCAAAGAGAAATGTGTTGACTCCACTTCATCCATATGTTAAAAAAAAAAAAAGATAAATAAATACACATGAACACACATCAGACAAGGAAGGTAAGTGTATACTTCAATGTGTATGATTTAATTGATGCCAGTTCATATGGATTTTCTTAAAAACATACATATCATGTCACACTATACCAATTACTTCTGGAAGATGATATATCAGACAGACTTGCATTACTGCTGATATAATACTGTTTAAATAGATTTTGTAAAGCGTTTGACATCATTTCCCACAGTATCCTACTGGAGTAACTGGTTGCTCGTGGTTTGGAGATGTGTGCAGCCTGCTGGTTGAATAACTGAACTGCCTGGATTGCCAGGTTCAGAGAATCACAGTGGATGGAGTTCAATCCACTTGACAGCTGGTCACCAGTGGCATTTCCCAGGGCTCAGTATTAGGTTCAATTTTAATGTTTTTGTCAATGATCTGGAGGAAAGGATTGAATGCACCCTCTGTAAATTTGTGGATTATACCAAATTAAGAAGGATTTTCAATCTGCTTGAGGGTAGGAAGGATCTACAAAAGGATCTGGGTAGGCTAGATCTGTGGGCTCAGTCCAATTGCACTACATTCAGCGAATGGATTGCTGGATCCTGCACTTTCGTCATAACAACCCCATGCAGTAGTATAGGGCTGGGGAAGAGCAGCTGGAAAGTTCCCAGGCAGAAAAGGATGGGAATTGGTTGTGAGGGTGAGGGAGACAGATGAATGTGAGCCAGTGTGCCCTGGTGGCCATGAAGGCCAAGAGCATCCTGGTTTGTATCAGCAATAGTGTGGCCAGCAAGACTAGGGAAGGATTGTCCCTCTGTACTCAGCTCTGGTGAGGCTGCACCTCAAATACTGTGTTCAGTTTTGGGCCCCTCATTACTAGGCAGATACTGAGTTGTGGAGAAGTTTTTGGAGAAGAGCAATGAAGTTGGTGAAGGAACTAGAAAACTAGACATTTGAGGAGTGACTGAGGGAACTAGAGTTGTTTAGTCTGGAGAAGACGTGGCTGAGGGGAGACCTTATTGCTCCCTAATACTATCTGAAGAGAGGTTGCAATGAGGAGGGTTTTGGTTTCTTTTGTCAGGTGAAAAGAGATCGGATGCAAGGAAATGGTCTCAAGTTACATCATGACAGGTTTAGATTGGACATTAAGAAAAACTTCTTCATTGATAGGATGTCTAAGCATAGGAATAGGCCATCCAGGGAAGTGGTAGAGTTCCCATCCCTGAAGATATTTAAGGAATGTGCAGACATGGCAATAAAGGATGTGGTTTACTCCCTGCTCATCCATGCAGGTCTTCTGCCCCTTTTGAGATTGCATTCTTACTCATAGGGACTGGAGGATGGACTAAGTACTTGATAATGACAGTTTTAATAGGCCTAGCATTCTTCCCAAGGGTTAAAGTCTGACTTTGTTTTGTGGTGGAAACAACTGAATTCAAGAATTTCACTGGCCTCCTTGTTTAGAGTTAGACTGTACTTTCACCATGTTCAGGTTAGGACAGTGGATAAGCATTCCCCATCCTCTTTACTTCCTTGCTTAATTACGTATGTTCTTAGAATGAAAATATTAACTCAATCCATGTCAACCACAGTAAGTATAAGCAACATATTGTGCTCTGGGCTAGCAGAAAGATGGGAGACTGACTCCATGCAAGTGTGCAAGAAGGGATCTCTATTCCTGCTTATTTTTAAAACTATGTCACAATCAACATTAAATTCAGACCAGCATTGTTGGCTGATACTGTTCAAAGTACCTGAAGGAATGCACAAGAATGGCTAGAAATATTGGTGGGTGCTGGGGACCCTGTGAGTACTGCACAGACTTGCGGACATTGTGAGCTGCAGCCTCTCTACTGATAGCCCATGCTGTTGCCATCCACCGTAGTTCATTGATTGATACCTTGAATGCAGCCTACAACTCAGCCAAAGGATTATGTTTCTATCTACCCTGACAGCTAATTTACTGTAGTAAATGTTGACAAGTACATTGCATGTATTTCTGAATGTAATATGTACCAAAACTTTAAAAGCTGCTGTACCAATAAATTAGCTTTTAGCAACATCAGATTAATACAAAGAGTAGGTTTCTCTGGTGGCTCCTTACAAGTTTTACCTACACAGTAAATAAGGCTGCTATCAAGTCATTCTGAGACCTTGTTCATGTTTTATGTTATGCAGAAGGAAAATTCAAACTCTTATGACAGAAGGAGAAAAAGAAAGCTGATAATACACAGAGATCAGCACTAAGTTTGATGGAGCTTGTCAGCTAAATTAAATGATCTGGGAAAAAATGTTTATTTAGTAAGAAAGGGGATCTGGGACATATCAGGGGCAATTCTGTCATTTCACATTTGGGGCATGAAGCAAGGTTGTGATTTTTGCTGAATTTGGTTAAGAAGAAGTACGTTTTGAGACATGCCAAGGAATGACAAAAAGAGCCTGTATGTAAAGCCTAGAAAATGTTCAAGGTTCTGTGCATTTTGGTAGCAGCAAATGAGATGGAAAAGAAGAGCAAAATCCAGACCAGTACAAGGCATCCATGACATGGTAACATAGAAGCCAGTCCAAAGAAACTTTATAAAGACTCTTCATCCAAGTAAAACTCTATTAAAACTCTATGTTGTGTGTTTGAATATTGACTTGTACTCTTGTGCTGATCGAGACATGTCAAGCAACAGTCTTCCTAGAGCAAGAAACACCAAGTATCCAAATTGTTAGGGGAAAAGTTCAATAGTGGCAGCTTCTCTGGACTAGAGAGATGATGTAGTAAAACTCCAGTGGCAGGAAAAAAACAGCAAATGAAAATGCAGTGATCCAAATACAACAGAAGTGTCAACAGGTATCACTCAGGATGTAGAGTGACCTGGGTGGCAGCCACATTTTTGTTTCCCCCCAGATTTCCCTTCAGCTGATAAGTTATCTTAAGAATCAGGCTGCCTGTGGTTAGGAAGTCTGTGCTCTTAATAATGCTTACAGATGCAACTCCATGGCTCCACGATGCACTGAAGTCAGTGAATGTCTCTTTTTTGATCTGAGTACAACTTTTGCTTCAGCATGATTCAGACTTTCAGTAGCTTGCATTCCCTTTCTGGTCTACATAAGTTAGTAAGCTGTGTAGCTTCTTCTGAAGATTGACCCAGTACATGATAAAAATCCATGTCCTTCTCATGTGTTCACCCAATTTCCTTAAAGACTGTTTGTGAGAGACTATCTGTACAAACCCTACCATTGTAAAGATAGGTTTAAATGTTGTGAGATCAATATTTCCATGTAGGAACAGATTACATGTTTTCCCCTTGCTTAGCCTGGCAGGAGAGAGGACACAGATAGTTATAGAAATCTTTGCCTGATAGTCCTTAATGAGCTAGGTGGAGCTGGGGTGTGCTGCCAGGAATGATCTATGGTGGTACTGGGAACAGAACTGGACAACCCATTGTGTAGTGTGGGATCAGCCTTCTGGAATAATTTGACATCCTTCTTTGGCCATTAGTACTGCTTGCGATGCCTGGGCAGCAGGAAATCACTATATCTAGCAACGTTAGCTTTTCCTGAGAATAGTTACTTAATACTAGGCTAGAGTCTCTTATTATTGTAGCTTGGACTGTACAATGAAGGTAACTCAAAGTCTATTATTAGGCAACTATATTTTACCTAGTCCTTGTACTCTTGGCAGTGTGGTATCAAATAAAAATTGGCTGAGGTGTATGGGAGGATACCCATATAATTATATAATTATATGTTTGTACAGTTAAGCTGGTATTATGACTAAACTCAAGGACACAATTAGCCTCTGTATAAAAGTGCCTTATACCCTTCTAACCTGGTCTTTTCCTGTTGTGGAAGTGAGCAATTGTGCATTGGAACTATTCTAGTGGTGTCTGTTTCATGCTAGGATTCCTTGGGTAGATGAGGATCTTGAAGGTTCAGAAGTGTTGCTCAAGCTGCTTCAGTGACTTTTGAGGTCTCCCAGAAAAAACAAATTTGGCCAGTTTGGTTTTGCAAATCCACTTTGGATTACAGCTAGAATTGGCTAGAACTGAAGATTTTAAGAAGATAATTTCTGGTAGGAAAAGAAAGGTACTCCTTCCTCATTGAAAGGTTTGTGAAGAATTTGAACAGACTGCCCAGGGAAGTAGTTGAGTCACCATCCCTGGAGGAAATCAAAAGATACGTAGAAGAGGTGCTTAGGGACATGGTTTAGTAGTAGCCTTGGCAGTGCTAGGTTAACAGTTGGACTTGATGATCTTAGAGGTCTTTTCCAACTGACATGAGTCTATGATTCTGTGATTCTAAGGGAAGGAATGGCTGAATGTAGTTAGTATTAGCAATATATGTGTTGTCTCTACTCAGTGAAGAGGCATGCTTTTTGAAAAGACTCTGAGGGCTAATTGGCTGTGGGATTCTTGAGGGTTTTGAAAAAAGGTCTGGTGTTATGTTCAGCATCAGATGCTGTGAAGCAAAGAGTGAAAGCTATGGTTCTATTGGTGGTGGGTGGTGGAAGTACTCATGTATTGGGTTACTGTGGCAAGTTTTTTCTTAGCAGAGAGGGTGCAGGGTTGGTCTCCATGAGAAGAGAGAAGGAGCTTCCACATGGAATAAAAGATGAAAGCCAAATCCAAAAGGGACACTCTGTTGGCCAGACCTGAGCCAGTGAGCAACGCTAGTTGTACCTCTGTGAGAGCAGATTTAAGAAAGGGGAAAAACTGCTGCACAACGGCAGCTGGGAGAGAGGACTAAAGTAATGTGCAAGAACCAGATGGGGAGAAGGTTTTTAAGTTTGCTTTTTTTTTTTTTTTCCTTTTTTTTTTTAGTTCTTACTGCTCTAGTCTGCTATTAATCCAACTAAATTCTATTAATCTCCCTGAATTGATTCATCCATGTATCTCAGCAATGCTGAGGTGCAGCATTCAGTACAACGGCATGATCTGCATTCTCAGGGTTCCTGCACATGCACAGGTATGGATAGACCATGGGCCTTAGGCATATGCTTGAATAAAGTGTAAAATTCCTGAGTTCACTTATTAACCTTCTTTCTTTCTCCAAGACTCCACTAGCTGTTAATGCCTCTTTGAAGAGTATTTGCATTAGATAAATAGCTCCACAAAATTTGCAATTCAAATGAAAAGTACTTGTGTCAGTGTTTGACAAAGCATGACCAGTGGGATGCCCTCTAATTCTGTCACTGCACAGATGGGGAGATGAAAGATTATTACTTGCTGTATTTCATATACACAGCACAGTGCCCATCACAGATTAAATCCTCACAGCCGAAGTTTGACAACTGCTAATGGAAAAATACTGATGAAGCAAAGTGTAGCCTATTGAAAAAGAAGGTCTACATTATGAGGTGTTTTTGTTGGTGTGCTTTTTTTTTTTTAATGGAACAGCTTTCAAACTTCTGGACTCCTTGTGATTAAAGGCAATATGTGTATGTTCTTGCAAAAAAATGAATTTGTGATGAATAAGCAACATGTCTTTTATCCGTTCAAGTATAAAGTCTCTGTTTACAGACAGGAGGTTGGACTGACTGTAGAGCTTATAGATGTGAGTAGGACTGCCTGAGGGTGTGCAGTGTGCATGCCATTATGTTTCTGAGGCAGAATAATTAAGAGAAGTACAGTAAATAGAACTTCCAATGCTTTCATCAGATTCATATACAATTTCAGGCCAAAGAGATTGATAACACATCACTGGAATTATGTAACAGTCTATTCTTAATAAATAATGTTACAAAATAAAGTGTTTGATGAAGGGCTTGGAAGGAACTCCTTGTTCTGCTGCAAAGTCTGATGACATTTTTAATTTCTAGCTAGTGTGACCTTCATTTTTACACTAAAGTGCAGTGTTAGTCTGTGTACTGAACTCCAAAACCCTGAAGCATACTTGGAGGTCTCACTGATCTAGTTATTTCAAAGCTCCTAGTTTGATAAAAGAACATCCTTCATGTAGCAGAGAAAGACAATTTGTTAGCTCTCAAAGCAAAACAAAATGATGTGAATTTGTAAAATGGCTGTGCTTGGCTTTGGGGATATTATCTCCCAAACAACTTCCTGAAGTGGATAGTGTTGTTTGTACCCTCAAGATTACTAACAGAAGTAAATATCTGAATGCATAGTTTGAATGTCTGTAACCAAAGAGGTCTTGACCTTGAGTGGTAGGCTCTATGTTGTTAACTTCATAAACTAATGCTTTACTATGACATGCCCCGCCTGTTAAAGGGTGATATTCTTTTGGGTCTAGCTTTATTTTTGCCATCACTTATGCAGCCTTGTGACTATTATGTGTTTTACAGCCTGTTTCTCTACTCAGTAGATTATTCTCCTCCCTTGTGCAGAAAAAAAAAACGGAGATCCATAAAGTCAGATGGAGATCCTAAAGTCAGGGTGTCAATAAATCTTCCTCACATTCCATCCTTAGTGTTGGTTTAGAGTTGCTTCCTAAGAACAGAGAGTCAGTTGGATGTTAAAAGTACAAAATCATTCATTATAAATGCTGTGTATCTGGGAGGAGGAGGGCTATTAGCAAGAAACTAATGGAGTTCTTTTGTCTCAACACTGGGTTCATCTGTGAAAGTGATGTCAGAATGAGCTCAGGCACCTTTCCCTGATAAAGTCCATTCCTGTAGCCAGAAGAAATTTCCTCTCCAACTAGGAATGGGTTGGAAGGAAGCACAGTAACTTAGTAGGTTATATTTAGTGATATCTCATTTTACTTATCAGAGGATCTTTTTGGTGGAACAGACTTAATGTGTCTAAATTTTCTGATGCTAACAGCTTTTTTTTAGACTTTCAAACACCAAAAAAATTATGCATGCCATGTAGTAATGTTGTAAAATACACACACATACCCACACACTGCCTTCACCACAGGGAATAAAAAGCTGCAAAGGAAATCATATTTTGATGGGACATCAGAGAAGATGAGCCTTCCAGAAATTGTGATAGTATTTGTAAAGTAAAATTTTTTTATTTTTCTTTCTTTCTTTCATTTTTTTTTTTTTTTTTTTTTTTTTTTTTTAAGACTCTCACATAAAGCCCACATTCTTTCCCTTTGCCCCCACCCTTGTGCTTAATACTAATAATCTATAGGTATAAACTCCAATTTTACCTTGATCCTAATCTAGGTTTGACACCGCATACTGTTGGAATATAGCAGCAGCAGACCAATAAGAGGATAAGAGGTCACTTTAGTCCCTGATCCTGTTACTGGTGAAGGCAGTACAAATAGAGCAAGTTTATAATTATGTTCCCCCAAGCATTTTCCTGGCTTCTGACAGTGCTGGTTCAGGAAATTCTTGAACAGAAAGTAGTTTCTTTATATTCAGGAGTCCTCTTTTTCTTCTTGTCATGCAGATGGAGTCCAAGTCAGACATTTGTGAGAATCTACGGTGAAAGATGCTGACTGCATACATACACCACTAAATGCATTGCTTCTCTCAGTTTTCCATCTCAGACTATTTCTGTTAGTGGACATGGATAAGCTTTGTTTTACTGCTATAAGATCTTTCTAACCTTTGATCAGTAAGTATCTTTTGACTTAATTTGAAAGATACTTGGTTCCTATAGCCGATAATATAGTCTCTTCAAATCTTTTTTGTGCTTTCCCATGCATAGAGTGAATGGTGTACTCTCTGCTTTTCATAGGAGAAAATGGGCAGTTTCTCAGTTCTGCAGCCCATCTGTCTGCAAAAATGAGACTGAATCCAGTTGCACTTGAGGTTGCAGATGGATTGAGAATAGCAGTCCCTCCTACTAATTCTTCTGGAGTGCATTTGTTAAACATCTCAATGCTGAAACTGCCCTTTTGATGTTCTTCCTTACGTCTGCACTTCTTCTGAGTTCTAAATGAGGACCTGAATGTATTTAATTGGAAATTTGATTTAACAGTATTTGCTTCTCTATGTAAATCTTTCAGTTGTGCCTTTCCTGCCTTCCCCCTGCGTGTGCTCTGTGCATAGGACTACAAGATTATTGGACAGGAAGCACAGGTCTGCCGGCAGCAGGCCACATACTGGATCATGTCTTTACCAGAAGGCAAGCTACAGCCTTGAAAAGAGGCTGTTTGTGCTGTTTTGTCAGTCTTATTCCAGTGACTGTTGAATCCATAGTGCAAAGGGTACAGAAGACTTAGCCTGAGACAATTCACGGCAAATGATGTTCGTGCTTGTTAGAACTGGGTTGCACTGAAGAAGTGTGTCTTTACTAGACTGGTGGCAGTGAAATTAAGACTTTTTTTTTCTTTTTTTTTTTTTTTCCTCCTGATAGTTTATCCCAGTTGAAGCTTGCAAACATGAGCTGTCTATGTTTCAGGTTTTCTTGTTTGATACTGGAAGCTTTATATTAGTCTTTGAGTGCCATTGTGTTTCACGGCTTGTGAGCATGGGTACTGACAAGATGGTGTAATAGTAATACTCCCTCCAGAGATAGTTTTTTTGTTTGTTTGTTTGTTTTGTTTGTTTTTTTTTGGTTTTTGTTTGTTTGTTTGTTTTTATGAGATTCCAATTCCACTTCATACCACAGAAAGTAGATAGTGAGAAGCCAGTTATTTTCTGTCTTGTCATGGGTTAGGGAGAGAAAGCTGCCTTAATTTATAATAAACACTGTGGATCTGGACCTTGGTTGACCTTTTGCATATACCCACAGGTGTGTTGAGGGGCTAGGAAATATTCCCCTGATCTCTCTTCAGTGCTTTGGGTGACAAGAGGGCTCTCAACTGGTTAGGAAATGCCTGGGTACAGCAGCTCTGCTAACATCACCAAGACCCTGGAAAGGAGTGTGGTGGAGGACTTACCTTGGATAAATCTCCACCTGTGTTCATGCTGTTGCATCAGCTACTATTATGAGTACAAACTGGGTAGGCGCAACTGCCACTGAAAATACTGGCCTGGCTTCTGGTGACAGTCTTCTCTTCTCTCACCTTCCACAAGCACTACAGCTCCCAGGTTCACAGAGAAGAAAGGTCAGTGTGGCTAATGAGCTGTTTGTGGATTCTCCTTGGGTCTAGGGGGCAAGATAGAGGACCTCCGGGCCTGAACTCACAGCTGCAGAATTTTCCTTTCAAAGTTGGCTATTGCCAAAGTCTCTTGTTATCTTCTAATTACACCATTCTTAAGTCTGTATCAGGCTATTTCTGGCTCCATTTTGGCAATAATGACATACTGAATCCTATTTGCATTCAGCATAGCCCATAAGGGGTAGACTGAGAAAAAGTGGATTTAAAGAATTTGATAGTCGTCTTTGCTCTAGGTAAGAGACCTCATTGTGATGCTTCCATGACAGACTCACACTATGTGAATAAAACATTAAATATTGCACACTACTAATGTGAAACAATCAGTTTGGTAATAGTTCGGATACAACTCTGTGAATACAAGTGTCCGAAGGAAAGACTTTGCCTGCATAGAATATCTGTTTATCATGGGAAAAACAAACAAACAAACAAACAAAACCACTCTTTTATAGCCTAATATTGGAATCTCAGATTATGAAGCAGTGATTTTATATGTCAAGTGAATATGGTGCTCCTTTCTTCAAGGCTATGAGAGACACCCTCCCTCTTTTCACTCCTAACAAGTTGCTGTAAAAAAAGCAGGATGCAATCCCAGACAGTTGTACTGGATTTGGTACACAGGTATCTAAAGCCACAAGCTGTACTTCTTGCCCAGGGCAGATCTGTACCGTAGTGCAGAAATCAAGTTTTTGAGTCTGTCTGCCCCCTCAGAGCCTGTCTGACAGATACGGCTTTCAAACCCTGCATTTTTTGTTGCCCAGATAAGGCAACAGATGTGACTGTGACTCTTAGAGAAAGGTTCATGGGGGCTGCTTTGTACCCTCCTGCTGTACCCTCCATTCAGCAGGACAGCAAGAGGGACAGATTGTGCCTCTGAAGAACAGGCTTAGTAGACCTACAACACTAGATAGCAGTTCTCAGAGGGAAAAAATATATTCCTATGAGGTATAGCTGATGTCTGAGCAGTCCTGACCACTGTTTGCAATACTTGCTCTAGAGCTCAAGAGAAGAAATTCTGTGAAGGGGTGAAATCCTGTGTTGATTAGGTAATGAGCTGTTCTGGTGTAAATCCATAGGAATTCAAGAAGTCAGAGGTACAGTCTTACACAATGATTTTCTGTCTTTGTTTTTCAACTTTCCATTTTATTTATTTATTTTTTTTACAGCTAAGTAGGCATTCATAAGTGTTTTGTTTCAGGATTGCATTGTTAGCTCTTTCATTTATGTAACATTTCTGTGAGCTGAGGTATATCTTGATTAAAAAGTTTGCTTTCCTCATACTTAAATAAGAATGTGAAATCTCAAGTTGGGCAACATTTCAAAGTCTTCTATAGAGAAGTTCGAAAAAGTAATTTTTTCTTCTGGCTTAAAAGTATTCAGTGCCCTTCAATTCTCTTTTGACTCTCCTGCAGTAAAAAGAAAGTACAGAAATGACATCAATTATTTTTCTTGCCCAATTATCTCCTGATCCCTTGAGCTTTTCTGAGTAATTCTATAGACTGAGGTAACTCCATACCATGCTGAAAAATGCATGGATCAATAGCAGACATGGCCTATATATTAATACGGGGGAGAGAAACAGCTACTGATGGAAGACTGAAAATAGAACAAGCACAGCTTCTACAAGGCTGTAAGGTGACTTGCAAGAGGTCTTTAGTCCCTTGGTGTTTAACAGCACTGCGGGGCTTCTGTCTCCTGAAGTAAATTACTATAAAATTCTGCAAGAAACTTTACTTCCCTTCTTTTTAGAGCATTTGTGCTGAGATCTGCATATTCTTTGGAGGTCTGCAGTAGATCTGAATTGTGCATAGATTTGCAGGGCTCACTATGGTGAAGACCAAATGAGACACCATGAGGCATCGAGAACAAACCTATTTAGATTATTTTCCTCTGTTCTCCATGTATGTAGCTTCCCTTCTGAGCAATCCATGAAAAGGGATATTGAATCAGGCTTTTTATAAAGTTCAGGGTTTTGCAGCTTGGTCTTGACGCAAGACCCACAGAAGTAGATGGCAGGTTGGGCAGTTGCTGTGACCTCTTCTCCTGATGGCCTTGCCTAGCTTTAGTGAGTTATCCAATATTCTTCCACACAGTAAGCAAATCCTTCCTTCCTCATGTTTTAAGATGGGGTAAATCTTTAGACTATATTATAAATGGAACTTCCTTTGAATATAGTAATAGTACCACAGAATTTCACTTACCTTTCTTGTGCTTTTTTGGACAGGAGAGGACTGTCATCCTTGGTATTGGATTAGAATATGGCCAGGCTGTGGCTGGCACTTCAGGTGGCCATTTGGGCCTTTCTCACTCAAACTAGTGTCACTACTTGTGCTTCAAAAAATTGAGATGCTTTCACTTTTGCATCCTCAGAACAGGCTGTGGTACAAACTTCACGGTAGTGTCAGGTAGGTGGAATGCCCTTAGATTAGTCAGCAAGTGAAAACAAAATGAAACAAAAACAAAAATCAACCAACCAACCAACAACCACCACCACCACTGACAACCAAAAAAAAAACACAAAACAAAACAAACAAACAAAAAAATAAAAACATGTACCTTAGGTACTGTCTCACAAATAGGTTTCTGTGAACATAAAAAGAAAGCAGCCATTGTTCTGAGGGTGTTACCCATTGGAGTCTTGAGGACCCAGATTCACAAATGTTGAGATGAAGGAGAAGGCCTTACCCTTAGAGTAGAAACACGCAACGGAAATGCTACATTATTTAGTTTGGCACCAGAAAATATTTCTTGCTGTTCCCAGATATTTGAAGCAAATGGTTTTACCGTGGGATGTCCTTAGTCCTGAGAGATAGTGTTCTGGTTGTCAAGAGTATATTTACTGCTCACAGGCTGGCAGGACCAAGTGGTGAAGATTTTTTTTTTTTGTTGAGGTGTTCAAAGAGTTGCAAACAGTGGGATGAGATTCCTGAAAAGTGTTTGCATAAAGTGATGAAAGCATAAAGTCACTGTGGTGGAAAGGGAGAAGGAAATGTGGAGTTCAGAGTTGTGGTGATCAACATTAAAGACTGAAGCAGAATGTGGTGAATCTGAAAAGACACAATAACCAGGACAAATGCAGAAGCTGTGCACACTCAGTAAGGAGGAATAGGGAAGCAGCTTGTGACACTCTCAAACTACCTCTAGGAACTTCTTCAGGTCTCCTTTGATACAGACTTCAGAGGACTTGCAGTTCAAGCTGCAGATCATATTGAATCTGCTTCTTGCCAAGACAAAGATTTTACGGTTTCTAGGTGAAATACAGTCATCACAGAATAACTCAACAATCACAGTTTTGAAAATAACCTCACAAACCGTGCCTAGTTGCTAAACTTGAAGCATGATCAACACTTAGCAAACTTTTCCTTTAGGTTTAAGGAATTAATTTCCTTTATGATTAAGAGAATTATTTTTCTCCTTTTATATTCTCATCCTCTCTAAAACCTCTGGTTATTTGAAATGTATTTTCAGCCTTCTCTTTCAATATGAAACAATGTAATATGTTAATGACTGCCTTTTTTTTTTTTTTTTTTTTTAATAAAGCCATATGTTTCAGAATGAAAGAAACATAACTAACTTCAGATCTTAGTTTTTCATGACGATTTTTGTCATCTCAGATCTCTTGAGTGCTTTGAACTCAGCAGGGTCCAGACGCTCCCACACTGCTTTCTCTCCACCTTTCTGGGATCTTTTTTTTTCAGCTTTCTGAAAATAGGCCACTTAGTGACCTATATGGATTCCTTGAAAAGGCCAGGCAAACATCTTGCCTAGTTTAATAGCAGCAAACAAAACCAAGTCCATCAGAGAGGCAACTGCACTTAGAAAACATCAGGCAGAATGTGCTAATTCTTTCATGAACTAGTTCTATCTACAGTTGATAATAGCTGTGAATTGTGAAGATAGGTGTCCAGACAAGCAAGCTGATTCCTTGTATGTTTGTTTCAGTAGACTGGGATGCTTGGTGCCGCATTCTAAGCTTGCCTGAAAATAGCTGCACATTGTCAGCTCGTTTCAGGAAAACTTTATTCCTAAAGTTTCACTGTTGCCACAGAGGAAAGGCTGTGAGATGTGTGGCTATGTGGTGGAAAAAAAGGAGACCCTACATGTTGTGTGACTTTTTCATGAATCAAAGACAGTCGTAATTAGGGCAGCAGGAGGTGAGAATGGGCTTAGAGCATCTGCAGGGCTACTCTGACATGGCCTAATGGTTGCATGGAGGTAGCTCCCTCAAGCCATGATGACGGGTAGGCCCAGGGGTGAGTAGCAGGAAAGGGTCAGCCATGGCAGGAGTGCTGGAGGAAAGCAGGAAGACACGCCTTGTCAAATAACCTCAGAGGAGGGAACAGCCTCAACAGGGCTGTGCAGCTGGTGACACAGAGCCTCCCAGGACAGATGTCACTCAGGTGGTGCAGGGGCATGGCTTAGGAGCACCTTGTGTGCAATGCCCAAACCACACTCCTCTGCTTCTGTTGTACCAAGGAAGCGCTTGCAGCACCAGTACTCCTGCACTGCACCTCCACGCAAAAGACACTGCAAATTACAATGTTCCTGTTCTTCGGGGATATGTTTGTGGACCCCTTTGCTGACTCTGGGCCAGCCTTGGCAGTTCTCTGCAAGGGCTGGGAAAGATGACACACTATTGCCTTTGCAGAGGGGACTTTTCAGAATTGACAAAGAATCCTGTCACTTCAAAAGATGTCAAATCTATTAATGAGTCTATTGGGGTTATGACATGGATGTTTTTAGAAGAATCCTTCCTTCCTTCCTTCCTTCCTTCCTTCCTTCCTTCCTTCCTTCCTTCCTTCCTTCCTTCCTTCCTTCCTTCCTTCCTTCCTTCCTTCCTTCCTTCCTTCCCTTCCTTCCCTCCCTGCCTTCCTTCCTTCCTTCCTTCCTTCCTTCCTTCCTTCCTTCCTTCCTTCCTTCCTTCCTTCCTTCTTTCAGGGAAGGTGGAGGCTCTTGATAGCTTCTGTTCTGATAGTCCTGGAGACACACTTTGCCTTTTACTGTCTCAATTTTGCCTTCTGGATGGATTTGCCTGTTTGGGGTTTTATTTATTTTCCATCATTGCTGCATCCTAGATAAAACTCCCACATAGACCTGAAATAGCCCAAGCTGCAGGGAGAAAAGGGAGCTAGTCTGGCTAGCAGATACAATGTTTGTGTGTGTGTGTGAGTGTGTATGTTATGTTTCTGTCTGGGGGTGTATGAAGAACCTGCTGAGAGCAAACCAAATTTAAAGAGCTTCTTTCCAGGCCTGATGTGTCTGCAATCACTGTTACTTCCTGCCTATGGAAGTTCCACAGGTTCTCTTGAAAACCTTGTGTCTTCTACTTGGAGTCTTTATCTAGTAATCTTCAGACTTGTAAAAACATGACACATAATTGAATCATAGCATAGAACCATTGAATGGCTTGGGTTGGAAGGGACCTTAAGGATCATCTGGTTCCATCCCCCTGCCATGGGCAGGGACATCTCCCACCAGACCAGGCTGCTCAAAGCCCCATCCAGCCTGGCCTTCAACACCTCCAAGGACAGGGCATCATCCACAGCTTCTCTGGGCAACCTATTCCAGTGCCTTCCCACACTTACCATGAAGATTTTTTTCCTTATATCTATCTAATCTAAATCTACCCTCTTTCAGTTTAAAACCATTACCCCTTGCCATGTCATTCATGCCCTTGTGAAAAAGTCTTTTTCCATCTCTCTTGTAATCCCCCTTTAAGTATGGAAAAGCTGTAATTAGGTCTCCCCGGAGCCTTCTCTTCTCCAGGCTGAACATTCCCAGCTCTCTCAGCCTTTCTTTGCAGGAGAGGTGCTCCAGCCCTCTGATCATCCTCATGGCCATCCTCTGGACTCACTCTAAAAGGTCCACATCCATCTGGACATATTTTCCCGTCACTGGGGACTTCACCTGATTGCCATGACTTTTAAAACATGATGGAGAATGCTTTGGCAACTACATCAGCCAAACTACATTCAGGACCCTGGTATGCATTTCATTGGGCCTCTTAAGAGTTATATTCAGGTTTGTCAGGTGGTCTGAAAACCAGTATTCACTCACTGTGGGAGGGAACTCACTCCCCCAGTCCCTGCCTTGAGGTTCGGGAACTTGAGAGCCTTGAGAGATGTGGGAGGATTGTCAGTGATGACTGAGACAAAAGAAAAAACAAAGGCAGAAAGGATGTACACTAACATGTCTTCAAGCACAACTTGATTGAATGTAATAAAATGGGGTGTACTGCCACCTAATCAGAGCAATAGCCAATTCTGAAGAATATTTTTCTCTGTTTGGTATAGTAACACCCAACTGATAACACTGTAGCTGCTGAGAAGCATCACAACACCAGTATATTGCTATGCCAGTACTAGCAAGCAACCACAGTTCTTGAAGTGCATTAAGAAAATATATGAAGGGGCACAGATTGTCTTTAAATGGTTTCTGCTTCTTCTGACAGGAAAATAATATCTACAGTTAGAAAGTATTACAGCAGTTTAAACTTGTCTTCCTGGTATGGACAGGAGCACAGTGATACCTCCTCAGCAGAACTCAAACATGTGGGAAAGACTCATAATGTTGAAGGTCTGGTTTGCAGTCCTTTTAAAACTTTGCTGTGTGAAGACGTGTTTCAGTGATGGTTTATCATAGAATCATTAAGGTTGGAAAAGCCCTCCAAGATCATCTGGCCCAACCACCCTCCTACCACTGATGTCACCCACTAAACCATGTCCCTAAGCACCACGTCCAACCTTTCCTTGCACACCCCCAGGGACGGTGACTCCACCACCTCCCTGGGCAACCCTTCCCAGTGCCTGACTGCTCTTTCTGAGAAGAAATGTCTCCTCATTTCTAACCTGAACCTCTCTTGTCTGAGTATCATATCCTTCTGCCGCTAGGCTCCCACAGGGCTCTCCTTCAAAGAAACATGCTTTCCTGGGAAGTCTGCTGGAGCTACCCAATGGGGAAGCAACTGAGGCGGTCCTAACATCTTACTGAAATGTCTGACATTCTGTTTTGTTTTGCTTTCTTTATAAACTAAGAAAAAAACCAAAAAGTTTAATTATCAGACTTTAGCATAACTTTTTGAACCTAATCTGTATATTCTGAGTACCTTGGAAGACAGAAACCCATGTAATGAATAGCATATAATGTTCTTCCGTGGCAGTAGATATATGTGACTTGCCTCCCACCGGAGAGAGAAGTCATAGCAGGGTGTTATTCTCACTATTTCTTCAGTCTTATTCCTCCTTTCAGATGGGTTTGAGCCTGCTGCCTGTTGTGAAACACTGCGTGTATATGCATTAACCATGTCACCAAAGATAGTGTGTTGTGTAGTATTGTTCCAACCTCTGCTAACTTTTCTTTAAAACAACAGGGAGTTTCCTATCAGCAGGATTGTCTGACAGGCTGATGTTGTCTAGGCTTCCTGGGTAGGCTCATCATCTTCATCAATCAGAAACCATGGGGAAGACTCATTTTCCAAGGCAACAGGAGAGTCAGGAATATGTCATCAGCATGAATTTCAGACTGCCATAAGGAAATCTATTAAAGCAGCAGAGATTTGTACACTTTGCAACATGCAATTTTTATTTTTTTTATTTTTTCTCTTTGTTTTCTTTTGGTGTTGGTTGGTTGGTTTTTGATTCAGCTGTTCTTTCCTTTGTCTCTTTCTTGGGGAGCTGCACAGTGAATGGAAGTGAATGGAAAAATAAACTGAGACAGAAGACAACTGCTGAGCTACATGTGATTTACTTTGCCAAAGTGACTAATTTCTTTGAAGCAGTGAAAGGAGAATGAAACAATTGTAAATCCCAGGCAAATAAATTTTGTGGCAAGAAGACCTGCTTCCAAGCTCATTTTTCTTTTGTAACTAGGAGGCACATATAACTTCTGCTGGGATGCTGCAGTGCAGGTGGACTCATGTGAACAAGGTGCCTTGACTTTTCCATCAGTAGAAATCCAGCTAGCAAGTACAGGAGAGAATTCTCCTCCTGAAGAAGATGTTTCCACTTGGCCAGAAGACTGTTATCTCAAGTTCTTTGACTATCAGGAATATACCTCTATGGAAGGGACCCTGAGAAGCTGGCTTGTGGCAACAGGACTAACAGTGATTCTTTAGAGCTGTACCCTTGCTTTATTATAGTAGTCAGGAGGACAAAACAAGCATTTGCTGGGAATTATTTATCAAAACAGGAAGAGAAGCTCTGCCACCATGTTTGTGGTGTATAGGAAGTTGCTCCTTCTTTTCAGTTGTGGGTTGGATGGGGTGCCCCCCTGAGACTGGGACTGTACCTTTCCAAGTGCAGTAACAAAAATCTGGCTCAAAAAGATCTGTCTCTGAAGGCTTTACCATTTAGGCAGTGAAAAGGGCTGAAATTCTTGATAAAGATGAACGAGGGTGCTGTGGTGCCCCCCCCCTAAGGTGCAAACAGCAGGTCTGTAACAAGGGCAGCAACAGAACCTCCTGTTCTGTTAATCTCTTTTAATTCTGTTAATATTAACCTCTCTTTTAATCCCTTGCCCAGTAACAAAATCTACAGTCATTTCTTCTAGGCAAAAGAGTTGTACAGTACAATGTTTTAAAAGAAGAGATCATATGGTGGATGGCCGATTACTTTGGTGTAATGTAGTTAAAACGACATTGATAAAACCTGTTTGACAGTGGACACAATTTTTCATTTTTTATTTTTAACTAGGATTGCACACAGTTTACAGAATAACTAGAAGTCAGCCTGTTGCCTTCCAGGTGTCTTTCTGGACAGTGGTCAGATTTGCACTCTTCAGCTGACAGCTTAACCTGATACACCAGGATCACCCCCCATCATACCTACATTCTTTTCATTTCTGTTAGTGTCCCTTCAGCCTTCACCCAGCAGGGACACAGGAGTTGAATATCCTATCAGTGCTGGGTGCTGAATGCTGATGCGATTGTTGGTTTCATTTCAGGCTTTTTGCTTTTTCTTCCTGCTGCCTTTACAAGGATTTAACTGATGGAAGTTAGGTAAAAGAAGGCTCAGGAAACCCGCCTGCTGCCTGCGTTTGTCTCAGGAACAGATATACCTCCTCCTGGCCCCTTTTGACACATCTGTGGTGCCTGGTCCTTGTAAGGTGGTTTTACCCTGCTACATGGTTGAACTCCACCACAACTGCTCTCTCACTTCCCCTGCTCAAAGGAAAAAAAGGAGGGGAAATAAAATGGAAGGGGCTCAAAGGCTGAGATTAGGACAGGGAGATCACTGACCAATTACTGTCAGGGGAAAAACAGACTCGTCATAGGGAGATTAAAATAATTTATTGCCTATTACTAGCAGACTAGAGCAGTGAGAAACTAAAAGCAAACTAGAAACCCCTCTCCTCCATCCACCCTCCTCTCCCCAGGCAGTGCAGGGGCATGGGGAATAGGTGCTGTGGTCAGACCCTGATGCTTTGTCTCCACCGCTGCCTCTCGGTCCCTCTCTGCCCTTGCTCCCCATGGGGTCCCTACCATGGATGCCATCCTTCCCCAACTGAGCCTGCGGGGGCTGCCCACAGGCAGCAGCTCTTCAAGCACTGCTCCCACACAGCTCCGTCCCACAGGGTCCGTCCGTCCGTCCATCCATCCATCCATCCATTCCCCCCCCCAGGAGCAAACTGCTCCAGCATGGGTCCCCCACGAGTGGGCAGCAGCTCCCCCCAGACCTCCTGCTCCTGCGTGGGCTCCTCTCCATGGGCTGCAGCTCCAGCCCGGGGCCTGCTCCTGCGGGGGCTCTCCATGGGCCACAGCCTCCTCCAGGCCACATCCACCTGCTCCACCGGGGGCTCCTCCACCCATGGGGGACTGCAGCGTGGAGATCTGCTCCATGTGGGACCCATGGGCTGCAGGGGGACAGCCTGCTCCACCAGGGGCCTCTCCCTGCAGAGGCCACAGGGGAACTGCTGCTGCCTGCCTGCAGCACCTCCTGCCCTCCTCCTGCCCTCCAACCTGGGGATGCAGGGCTTGTGCTCAATTTTCTCATCCCTCTCTCCCAGCTGCTGTTGCAGAGAAGATTTTTCCCTTCCTTCAGTCTGGTCTCCCAGAGGCACAAACCGAATCACTCCCTGGCTCAGCTCTGGCCATCAGCAAGTCCCTTTTGGAGCCATCTGAAGCTGGCTCTGCTCTGATATTGGGCAGCTACTGGGCTCTGCTCACAGAGGCCACCCCTGAAGCCTCCCTGCCACCAAAACCTTGCCACATAAACCCAATAGAACTGAAGGCTCATGACATTTTCTTCACCAGTGGGCTCAGGCATCAGTTCGGAATGGGGAAGGGAGAGGTCTCCTTTAATATATCTTTTTTTTTTATTTTTTTTTTAGTATCTGCATAAATTATGCAGGAGTGGAAGTCTTTTATCTTTGGAGAGATCTGTGACAATAAAGTGATGAGCTACCTTAGCAACACAGAGCATCTTTCTGGGGCAGGCTGGTCAGTACATATGGTTCTGCGTACATTGAGTTTTTGATGTACATCATTAGATGTTTCTGTGTATGACTGGGTTGGAGGTGAAGGTGTGCTCCATAAACACTTATGCACAGTCCAATAAAGCCTTTTGTAATGATGCTAAAGTATAAGTTACATTCAAAGGGTCACAGAAAGTCTTTATCCTTTGAGCAGGTTTTCTTGTCAAATCTTCAGTAGGTCTTCCTGGGTGCACTCAATGGTTTTCCAGCCAGTCTACCTGCAGTCAGTAGGAATATTACTTATACCAGTGATTGAGGTAATGGTCATCCTTTTCTAAGGGCTTGTGTGCCTACAAAGACAATACCAAAAGAGCTTCATCCTGGTTTGAGTGTTGCAGAAAGATGCACTCAGATGAAAAAGAAACTCATCTCCTGCAGAATATGAGATGTGTCTATGTGTGAAACCTCGATTTTTTTTATCCTTTCAAAACCAAACTGCAGCAGACTGAATCAAGAGGCCTCTCCCAACCTTAAAGTTTCTTTCTGCTGCAAAAACTTTACCCCCAGTTCAAAGGAAGGTGGTAATCTTCCCACAGCTTCTCTCTTCCCACAGTTGCATTCTACATTTGTCTCAGTCATCTGAGCATGTAGCACCATCTTGTAGTTCCCGAAATGAAATGGTGTCATCTTACGACATTAATAGCCATTTGGCATACAAGACATTTATGTATCAGAACATAATTGTTCATGCTGCCTTGTAGGCTTCATGAGAGGCCACAGAGTAAAAAGAGAATGAATGAAATTCCACTAGGGAATATAAACTATTACAGCTAGGAAGTGTGCTTATTTTTTACAGCAGAGGAGGATT
This sequence comes from Aythya fuligula, assembly GCF_009819795.1. NCBI lineage: Eukaryota > Metazoa > Chordata > Aves > Anseriformes > Anatidae > Aythya > Aythya fuligula. Next base: position 55,796,230 of record NC_045593.1, on the reverse strand, counting down.
GCAGCCTAACGAATCAACTGAGGTGAAAATTTCACTGCTCAGAGGCATTAAGTTTGCTAAATCAAATGTACACAGCACAAAAAGAGGTAAGAAGAACACTGACTCTGATGCATACAAATGAGATAACACTGACAGGCCATCAACGCTGTTTGACATATTTCACAATTTGATTGTAAAATTCAGTACTTGCTTCAGTATGGAAACACCCCTATCAAGTTATTCTGAATAACTGATGTATATTAGCCCAGTGGCTGCCTCTAGTTTGTTATGAAATGGAAATTTTGATTGGCTATGAAAGAAAAGAAAGAGAGAGAGAAAGAGAGAGAGAAAGAGAGAAAGAGAGAAAGAGAGACAGAGAGAGAAAGAGAGAGAGAAAGAGAGAAAGAGAGAAAGAGAGAAAGAGAGAGAGAGAGAGAGAGAGAGAGAGAGAGAAAGAAAGAAAGAAAGAAAGAAAGAAAGAAAGAAAGAAAGAAAGAAAGAAAGAAAGAAAGAAAGAAAGAAAGAAAGAAAGAAAGAAAGAAAGAAAGAAAGAAAGAAAGAAAGAAAAAGAAAGAAAGGGAGGGAGGGAGGGAGGGAGGGAGGGAGGGAGGGAGGGAGGGAGGAAGAGAGGGAGGGAGGAAGGAAGAGAGGAAGAGAGGAAGAGAGGAAGAGAGGAAGGAAGGAAGGAAGGAAGGAAGGAAGGAAGGAAGGAAGGAAGGAAGGAAGGGAGGGAGGGAGGGAGGGAGGGAGGGAGGGAGGGAGGACAAGGAAGGAAGAAAAAGGAAGAGAGAGCTCCATATATTCAAAATAGTTCGCTGTAGGTTTAACAGTAGATCTGACCAATGTCACCTGAAAATTATTTCTCCATACACATTGCTTAGATTTACTGGAAGAGATTTTTTTATTTTTATTTTTATTCTTGTTAGAGCAGAATTAAAAGGACCTAACGGTAGTGCAAAGGAATAAATCATCTAATAACTGGAAAAAAAAATCACTTAGATATATGGATTGATATTTGGGAGCTAGAAAGAGAAAAAAGAAGGGAGGTTTATAACATCCATTTGTTGTACAAATGCGTGAGTGCCATTGGGATTAGTTGTTGGTTTGCGTGCAAGTACTGTGCTCTACACAGCTCTACTGTACTCTACTCTGCTCCACACAAGAAACTACTACCGTGCGGAGATGGAGACTTCTCAGAAGGAAAAAAAATAGCTAAGATTTTAGCCAAAACAATTAGGCTGATGATATAGGCTGGTGAGTGAGGTCTTGCTCTAAAAAGACTGCTTTATTTTATCTGCTGAAGAAGACTGTCCAGCAGCTTGCAAAGTAGAAAGGTTGTTATATACTGTTCATGTTGTCTGTCTCATTCAGTTTTGGGCTGAACATCTACAGGGTGAACACCAGGAAAATGCTAGAAAAATCATTCCTGGAAAATTCTGTGTACCTCCATGTGGGTTTATGTCAAGTATAAAAAGGCCTTCAACATCAGCTTTTAAAATCTGCCTTGGTGTGTGCATGGGAAATCAAGCATGCCCACAGTGGTGAGAAGTAACATTTGTCTCCAAATAGCTGGAGTTCCAAATACCTCCAAACACCCTTAAATGTTTCAGGTACCATTCTAAAGAATTTGCTAAACTTACAAGATTGTTTCCCAATAAGAAGACCTCCGAGCAATGCAGTTTAGCTAGGAGGTTAAAGGGACAAGGAAAGAAAGACTGAAGTAAAGTGCCACAGACAGAGAAAGCTGACCTTGCAGAATGGCTGAAGCAAAATTTCTTAGAGACCGTAAAATATCATCTGCTCTGGGTGAACATGGACATTCAGAGCAAAAACCTGCCTGTGTGAGTGGGGGACAGGATCATTTGCTGAAGAAGGCAGTGGGAATGGCAAAGTTGCAGAGTTTTTTTGTGTTACAGCCTTAACATAGACCAGGGATTCTGCATAATAGATATTGTGTACACAATCACCTTGATGTCTTGATCCCCCAAATGATCCCCTAGTATCTAGTCACAGTGATGGTTCTGTGAGTAGCTTCTCACCTTTTCTTCTGTCTGTTTTGGCACCTGTATGTTGGATATGGGCCTCAGGGAAGCATTTATTCTAGATGCTGGATATCCTCAGTTTATGTCTTTCCTGGTCAGTTGTAATTAGGGACTATTTTGGATCCCAGTATAAACACTCAGAAAGCAGAAGGGAATCAGTCAGTCCCACCAGTCTGAGGAAAAGGAATTACTACAGATGCTGAGAAAATCACAGGTAGAACAATAATGTGGAAAATGAAGAGGGAGGTAGAATGAAAGAAGACTGAAAGCAGAAGACCAAGATTATACTGCAGTGTGGTGAGCAGTGCAGAGCCAGCTACCTGTTGACTGCAGCCTTATTCGCTGTTTTGCTGCTTTTGCAGTCATTTGATAGCAGGTCAGATAGAGGGCTGGCAGGAATACCATAGATCAGTCTGGTCCTTGGGACACAGGGTAGACCAGACTGGTGCTTTGTATTCTCATTTAGTTGAAAGGATATAACCACTGGGGCAGGGAGGGAGAGAACAAAATCAAAAAACAAATCCATACCTTATAAACAAAGTAGTCTGAAGCTTTGAGTGCTCCTTTTTGACTCCATACTCATGGCTGTTTCGATAACTTTGAGAGTACTCATGATCCATAGCTTCTCACTTTATGTGTTCAGACATTGGGATCCTTCCAAATTTATTTTTCTGTGATGTTTCAGAAAACTTAACACTGAAATGGGTAAGCATTTCACTGACCCAGAAATAAACCTAAGACCATAGCTTGGCCCAGGGAGCAGAAGCAGAGATTGACATGCTCTTCCTCAGTTGTGTAAGACTTCAACTGAGTAGATCTGGAAGAGTGAACAAAGGAGGAGCTCCATTTCTGCTTTGAGGTTTAAAATTCATTAAGAATTTCTTCACTTAATACAATCATAATGATTCTTACCAGAGATCCCCACTGTACCAAAAAGAACAGAAAATGGCCTTTTCAGAGATGTTATAATTTCTCAAGTGAACTCCTTAAGCAAACTTGGCATCATTTGTTTGTTTACAAAAGAGGAATCAGTAATGTGTTTCAGTAGGTGTATTAGTTAATTGATAAATTGTGATGGTTCCTTTGGAGCTATTCAGTACTAATGTTTACACACAGTATTTTGTTCACACAAGTACTATTTTTGAAAAGCATGTGATACCCTCCTGAAGGGCTGTTACATTTTTATTGACATTTTAATAGGAGAAAGTCAATCTTTCTTCAGCTGAAAGATTTGGTGTGTCGTTTACCTTTTTTTTTTTTTTTTTTTTTTCTTCTGGAAAATAGTATCTGATGGCTAATAAAACAACAGAAAGAAAAGATCCTGCACCTTTATCTCCCAACTGACGAAGCAGGAGTCAGATATAAGAGGAATCTTTGTTCTTGTCACTGATAGGATGTGCAAATATTTGCAAGGAAACAGCTTTCTACAGTGAGCAAGGAGCTATAGTGGTTTGTTTCAAAACATTTCTAAAAATCATTGTTTTGTTCTACTCCCAAATGGATCAAGAGCAGAGATAGGACTACTTTTTGTGCTTGCAAAGTACAACAGGTTGATGTGGGAACAGGCAAAAAAAAAAAAAAAAATTATTTCTTGGCTATTCTCTTATACTACAATGGTATGAGGAAGATCTGTGCTTCTGAAACAAGTGTGACAGCCTGGATCCCTATGTGCCAAGCCCCTCTCTGCTTTCCCCCTTTCTGTCAATAGGACAGAATGACCAGGCTTTCTGTAAGGCAGTCATTTTGGATTATATATTTTGTAACCTCTGTTGTTCATGGCAACTTTGATAACTTTCTGTTGGGTTGTACCAAACACTGCATTGAAATGGGCATCACCTGAAGGAAGTGGATGCAAAAAAAGTAAGTAGGAGCTGCCTTACAATGTGTGCTTCTAAAAAACATAAGCCTGGAGGGAGATTGTAATTTAATTTCTTCTTTATAGCTGAAGAGGCTGATGAAGGGGGTTGTAGCAAGGTATGTCTGAAAAGCTCATAATACACATATTATAAGTCTTGGAAGAGAACCCAGAAGGGAGCACAGAAGATGTGCCTGGACAGAGATCCTGAAAAGCTCAGTTCACCCAGTTTCCTTATTGCCTTCTCCTCCTGTAAACTAGTTTTGGGTTTATACTCTGATTATCTCCAAACCAAGACGTATATGTAAATCCGGATCTCAACTTGTTGATTAGATCATAGAATCATAGATCGGCTTGGGTTGGAAGGGACCTTGAAGATCACCTGGTTCCAACCCCCCTGCCATGGGCAGGGACACTTCCCACCAGACCAGGTTGTTCAAAGCCTTATTCAACCTGGCCTTGAACATTTCAAGGAATGAGGCAGCCACAACATCTCTAGGCAACCTGTTCCCGTGCCTCATCACACTCATAGTGAAGAATTTCTTCCTAATTTGTAATGATACTCACCAATTCTGACTGTTTACAAGTCATCTGTTTACTAGACCAGAGTAGGTGAATATGCAGCATGCAGAGTAAGACACACAGGCCAAGGAGTCTACATGAGGTATCGGGAAGTAGGTAGCTAGGCTCACCAAAAGTGGTCGTGTGCTTTTTCTGCAGCCTGATGCAACTTTGGTCTCCATGTGCTTGTCTGCAATTCAGGCTTTTTGGGAAGCCTCACTCGTATGAAGTAAAAGACAGAGGAAACCAAAGAGCATAGTGGGCTTCCATTTGCTGTAACATGAAGTCAGATAGTCTGCACATGTGGGAACATCTCTGAGCAGAAACTTGAACTTAGCCATCCTTGTTGGGAGCTGGATTTCACCTTAGTAATGATAGCCACTCTCTCAGCCAATCTAGTTCATTTTACACTAGCATACGTAATGAATTCACTGGAGGAAGGTAAACAGGGTGGAGATACAGTGTCATATTTAAATGGTGGCATGGGAAAACAAAGGCACAATTTATATTTTGTCTAAAAGAATCTCACCTACTGGTGTGTGTTTTGACTGCAACAGAAGATAAAGTTTGTGTTGCAGCAGCCAGAGGGAGTAATTTGTAGGTATTTCTGTAGCATATAAGGGGTTTGGCCAGGAACACTTGGACAAGATCCCATTCCTTTGGATATGATTCACATTGCAATAAAAAAAAATTTGCATATGAAAGTACTTTGTTTAATGAAGTCTTCAGATATATGCCAGTCCAGACCTTCCTGCCAAATTAGTGATTAAGTATCTTGACTTCTGAGTCCCATAGTGTTTGCTACAAGGCTTTTTTCTTAACAATAAATTCTCCTTTTTTATGAGCCTTAACAATAAATAAAATGGGAGAAGACTTCTTGTATACCATTCTATACAAGACTTCTGTACTTGTATATGTAAACTGGTATATGCACTCTGGCCTTGATGAATAAGGTCTCTCCCCAGTTATATCACTAAGATGTTCTCAGTTCTGGGGTTCTGAAGTGTTTCTGCAAAAGGGACTGACCCATTCCTGCTCCAGTGTGATTAGCTGCAGATGTTTGGATGATGGCATAAAAACCATGCTGTGATTTAAAAACTAAGGTATCAGTTGTCCTGTCTGCTCAGTCTAAATATGGTTCAGCTACAAATAGCACCAAAACAGCCAGCTCATGTGCTTCCTGTTGTGTAAGGCAGGGCTAAATGAGTTGCCATCTTTTATTCTTTTCAAAGTGTACAGTTCTGACTGGGAGGATATTTTCAGAATAGTTATTGAATGTTAAAGAGAGAAATGTATTTTTAAGGCTACTTTTTTCTGGCCTATGTACAGAAGTTTTCACCTGCAGAATTTCCTCAGGGCATAGCTGTTTCAAGTAACCCTCTCATTGCTGCTTCTGACACCTGTGATTTAGAAGGGGAACTTCTGTGACATCCTCTGGGATCTAAGCACACACATATGCAGCCCTCTTAAAAGACAGGCATGGGGTGCTATTTATCTGCTTTATGAAATGAGCTTTGTGGAAAAGAAATTCTGCTGATGTGACTTAATTACCTTACCTGAAGCAATGGCATGCTAAAATTTCCATCATCCTTTGCATAATTAAGGATACCCAAGTTGTTCATATTAATCTCTTTCTCTGTAAGTCATCCTTAGAAATCCTGTTCCATGTAGTTTTTGCAGAAAGTATTCTTTCATGTCAACATTTAGGACTTTTTTTTTCTTTAATTTTCTTTTTGAACATGCAACAAATTGAGCACCACAACTTATGCAAGTTGATTTATTGAGTTCATGTTTTCTCTGTAAAGACTTGATTAATGTCAGTGAACAATCAAAGGGCCTAAGGAGATGGTGCTCCTGTGACTGAGGTCATGAAGTTTAAGAATTTCATTTCTATCAGTTCAGATGCAGGATCAGTTTAGGTATGCACTTTTCACCCTTGTCTGTGCAAAATTCACTTTCATTTACCATTTAAACCACTTACTTGCAAGGTCTTACAGAATCACTGAGTAAGTGAGGTTGGCAGGGACCCACAGAGATTGTCTAATGCAATCCCCTTCTCAAATAAGGTCTCTTAGATCAGGCTGGTCAGGGCTCTGGCCTGTGAGATTTTGAACATCTCTAGAATGAGAGACTCCACAGCCTCTTTGTGCACCCTCTTTTTTTTCCCCCGTGTTTAAATGGAAATCCCCATATTTGTGTATTGTATCTTGCCTCTTGTCTTGTCACTGATCATCACTGAGTAGAGCCTAGCTCCTTCTTCATTCCCTTTCATCAGGTATTTACGCATAGTACTGAGACACCCCTTGAGCCCCTGAACCTTCTCTCCTCCAGCCTGAACAGTCTGAGCTCTCGGTCTCTCATTGTAGGAGAGATGCTGCAATCACTTAATCATCCTAATGGCCCTTTGCTGGCTCACTCCAGGAACTCTGTCTCTCTCTTGTACTCCAGATAAGCTCCAGATAAGGTCTCACCAGGGCTGAGCAGAGGGGAAGGATGAGCTTCTTCAATCTTCTGGCAACATTCTTCCTAATGCAGCACAGAAGGCTGCTGACCTTCTTTGCTGCAAGGATACATCGTTCAGTAGAGCCAGAAAGGTTTGCCCTTGTTTTACTTCCTTTAAGAAGTCAGGATCAAAAAGCTGTCCTGGAGTTTCGCCATTTCTGGATTCTTCCTGTGCTCTTAACTAGAGATGTTGGATATTGTGTTGATTTGAAGCTCTACACTGATTAGAGATCACTTTGGCATTCTTTGTCTTTTCTTTATGTCAAGGTGGATGTTATGGTTGGGATGTGAAAAAAGGCAAGAAGACCAAAGCTTACTATTTAATAGATTTGGTGTTTCCTTCCCCTGTGTCTCGTTGGAAACTTCAGAAGAAGGCATGAGGGCAGAACTTCTCTTTCTTCTAGCTTGTGACTGTGATTGCAGCATCTCAGCTGGTACACGAGTGAATTCTCTGGAGCATTCACTGCTCAACAGCTTAAAACAGAAGCTGTATTCCAGCAAAGCCCAAAGTTTAGGAGGATAAAGGAGACAAAAAAAAAAAAAAAAAAAAAAAAAAAAAAAAAAAAAAAAGGGGGGGGGGGTCTACACCAAAAGTAACACAAGATATTGGAAGTAAAATGTAGAGTAAAATTTTGTTTCTCAAAATACATTTCCTTCCAATTAGTTAGCAACAGTACCACAATGCAGCATTCCACCCATTTAGAAGGTGCCTTTGAATTCTGGGGTGATTTAAGAGCCTGTGAGGATCCTGGAACTGTATTGCCGTTCTTGTAGGTGTCTCGTGTTCTGAGTGGCTGTAAAATCAAATGCTTAACATATTCAAAATCTTCGTCTTGTCTAAGAGATAAAAGAAAAAGAAGTCTATGCAATTTTGTTCCTTATATGATGAGCTGAGCTGACATTATAACTTAATGATAGCCTGGAATCAGTGCTTAGAGAAAAATAAATCATCTCTTTCTGCTGCTGAATTCTGGTCCGTAAGTAACTGGCATATGACACTATCTGGGTAGCTCTAATTGGAGGGAAGCTAAAAAGAGATAAACCTGATAGATTGTTGAACCCAAAGGAGTGGGATAATCAGCAGAAATGTTTGTTGAGGGGAATCCAGAAATTAATTGGTCATCAGTGTTTTATACACAGAAAAGCTGTTTAGCGGTGCCCCTCTTACAGGGATGAATGACCCAACAAAGTTGCATTGCCATTCCTCCTTCTGTCAAATTCTAACAAATTTTGCTTGCAATTTCAGCTGGCCTTTCTTGCATCCCAGAAAAAGAACCATCAGCTGGGATGAGTGAATTTTCTATCAAAATTCTGGAGTCTGGGTGGTCCTCTGGTGACCCGGGAGTTGTACTCAGTGATCCGTGTGGGTCCCTTCCAACTCAGGATATTCTATGATTGTATGATTCCTGTATTACTCTTACCCTTAAGTGGAGGAGGCAAAATATTCATTAGGAGAAGGCTGATAGTAGCAAGTGAGTATAAATATTTCAACTGTATTTTATTTTTTCTTTTGTGTCTGAGAGTTGTTGACACATTTAAAGAGTAACTTACAAGGGAGAGACAAGGGATTGTGAAAACCTCTTCCCCTCACTTAGCCTTTATGAAAGCCAGCAAACAATTATTTGAAAGGATTTTATCAGTGTCTCTTTCCAGCCTAAGCCTTTGAAAAGGCCAGATAGCTTCACAATGGTGAGATGGGAGAGGCTACATGTGTGCATGTAGGTGCGAGTGGGTGTATGTTTCAAGGTCATCCCAGATTAACTCAGCTAAATCTCAGACAGCAAAGAACCAACCTGAGGCTTCCCTGATGCAGGAAGTAAGGACAGTAACCAGCTACCTTCAACCTGGAATAGCCTTCCTCCAGGCTGAAGGTGCATTTAATAGTAAATGTGCAGAGTGCTTTCCTGCCCCAGGCAAAGTTCAACACATCTCTCAAAGGATATGCATCTTCTCTTCATCCACATAAACAGGTTTGATCCTGCTGCAGCTTTGCAGTGCCCTTATGATGAAGCATCACAGCAAATGGGCTACCCATTTTTCCAGCCGCCGCCTTCTTCCCTAGCTGGATGATTGCCTGAGTAATAGAAGTATCTCTGAAACACGGGGTGAATGGCCTGTGTGCAGCTCTGTGTGGACAGAGGGGCATGCAAGAAGCCTCTCCACTTGTGTGGCTGTGCAAAGGGTGTCCAAAATAACAAAAGGCTGTCTCAGGGACATACAGGGGCTGAGAATTTGGGACAAATTCTGTACTAATTCTGTAATTCTGAGAATTTGGGACTAATTTTTCCCCCTGCTGTATACATGGGAAAGAAAGAGAACCAGGCAGAGCCACGATCCCACTTGCACGTTAAGCATTAGAGGCAGTGCTGTCTGAGGTTAGATGAGAGACATGCAGAAATACTGCTTCATAGTGATACATAGTTAGAGCCTAGAAAGTATCAACAACAAATGTCTGCTGGTGGTGTGGGCTTCTACCTGTCACAGGATGTGTAATTTCTGTCATCAGTGAGTTGATGCTATGATTCTATGACTCTATGAACCTTTGTTCACTTAACTTAGCCGAGGGAGTGAAACCACCGTGTGGATGGCAGCTTGCCCCCTTCAAGACTGCAAGCCAATTGTGTTTCCATCATTCATGTCTACAGATAGGGTCTGTTCTTCTTGCTACTGTGCTGCTCACACGTGCCAGGTAACCACCGAGGACAGGTTGGGTCCTTTGCCCACTGTGGTCAGTTTGCCTCCTCTAAAATGTGGGAGAAACCTTTCCAGACGCAGAGGGAGTTGAAGGAGTTCCTGAGTGTGGGGAGGCAGAGGGAGATGGCATCATGATGGTTTTTCTGCATTTTTACAGGGCTTTCTCTTATGCTTTTTCCTAGGGGCTACCAAAGACATGGGGAAGATGCTGGGTGGGGATGAGGAGAAAGACCCTGATGCTGCCAAGAAAGAAGAGGAACGACAGGAAGCCCTCAGACAAGAAGAGGAGGAGAGGAAAGCCAAATATGCCAAGATGGAGGCTGAAAGAGAAGTTATGAGACAAGGGATCCGAGACAAGGTAGGATCTGGCTTTCAGTACACTCTGGGTGACTTTTAATGCTCAGTGGAGAACTGCTATTTTCAGCTGATTTGTAACCAGTTCTCTTAGCACCTGGGTAAAGCCAGGTAATTACCTTGCCACAAGGAACTTTCTAATCTTGTGCACTGTCCCTGGAGGTCTGTCTTTGGTTAAACACACCTCCCACACTACGAAGCACTGCAGTGGTGAAATAGGGAGTGAAGATGAGGGGAGAAAACTGTCTGGTTTTCTCATCATCTATTCAATACTCACTTTATTTTGAATGTTACAGGCTTCTCTATCCCTATAAGTGTGCTCTCCAAGCTTGCTTTTGTCATTTATGAGAAGTGTCATCATTCACTGTGTTTCTGAGAGATAGTGTATAAGTATTTACTGTTCAATGTATTGCTTTAGAGCCTTTATTTGTGTTGATGGTTGAAATGGGACCAATCTACTTTACTTTTCATATTTAGACTTCCGCTACTCACTAGGGAGTCATTTGAGAAAAGACAGGCATATCTGAGGATCTTAACCGTTGGGAATCCATTCTTTTACTGAAGTTAATGGTTGATTCCTGCAATATTTAGTGTGAAAAGAAAACAAATAATGATGAGGATTCAAGATGAGATTGAAAAGAAATATATGAAACAAACCTTTACTAGAGAAATAGCTTAATCTAAGATAGCTGAATCCATTGATACCGTGCATTAGCTTTTAGGGATCTACGTGTTCACAGAGAAGACAGTTTTGCTGCCTCACCCGCAAGACCAGCTCAGAATTGTCTCTTTAGAACAACTGAATATTGTTCTAAAGCTCAGATAACTTGGAAATTAAGATAACATGGAAGCCTTGGTCTCGTGTTGTGCCTTTCTCTTTGCAGCTTACCTACAAACATATCTGTGAGAAAGCTTCAAGTCTCACCACAGAGTTGATAGTGACAGTGAGTAAAAAAACCTCTGTCAACACTGGGCTGAAACTCTGACACAAGTCTTGTAATTCAGGACAGAAGCATGGGTAGGATGGATTGTACTGGTGGCATAGTGCATCTTGGAAAGAGGTATCAAGCATTATTCTGCAAATAAGGAATTGGGGGTGTAAGCTTCTAAGAAGAGATAGAACTTAAAGGCAAATGTCGGGCTGTGATTCTGCCAGAAAAGGTATTCATATGGTCATTAAAGAGAGGGAGTTAGTTACAAGGCAGACGGAACTTCCACCTGGTCAAAATGTTTTGGTTTTGTAATGTGAATATATATGTGACTCTGTATGTCTATAGTGTAATATTTTAGTATAAATATGTGTGCAGTGTGTGCTTAATGTGCTCTGTGTAAGTGTTTATAAGCAATGACATGGGTGTGAATTATGCATTAAGAAAAAGAAGTGTGATGAATTTCTGGGATGCAGGCGGGCATGATAATGTTTTTTCTTTTTACGGCCTTTAAAAAAGGCATGCTAATACCTTTTTGTCGCTGCTCACTGTCCATTCTGCTATACCACTAGATTGTTCACCAAGATGGATGAGAATTGCATTTTCCTTGATGTTCGGTAAACTGTTGTGACAGCATTTAAGATATCTTAGTTATTCTCTGTTACAAATCAGAGGTGACCTAGACCATAATTCACACATTCAAGAATAGGTTGCCAGACAGCCTGAGATGGCTGAAACGTCCAGCCAATGGGGATTTCCTTGTGATATTCTCAGCAATTTAGGCTTTGCTGAGTTAGGCTGGCTACTAGGTGGGGAAGTCTCTTGGAAATTTGTTGATTCCTAGGCAGTATTGTTTTGTGTGGCAAATGGTTGGCTCTGCAGAGGGAGTTAACGGGGGTCCTTGAAGGAATGTTAACCTCAGTTAGAGCTTTGGATTGCAGCTTTTCTAGTAATGTGGTGGGCTACTCTTGAGATTAATAACAGGGGAGGATACCTGGGTTGTGAAAACACAGGAGCTCCATTATTGCCTATGGTTTTCTTTCTCATGGGATAATCCCAGGTAGTATGAACTTTGAAAGAGGAAGATGTTTTCTGCAGAATCAGAAAAGACAGATAAAGCTGTAGAGAGGAGCAGTTTGGGTTTGGGATTTTTTTGTTCTGTGTTTTTTTTTTTTTTTTGTTTTAGTGATCTGTGAAAGAGAAAGATTGCTTTGTCCTGACAAAGAGATGGACTTGATGATATGCAAGTCTCCAAGTGTGAGCTGGTGGCTAGAACTGTGAAAAGAATGTTGAAAGAGTAGAGGAAATAACTGGTTCATTTCCTCCCTTACTTGTTCATTTAGAAACAACTTTTATAACTTCACCAACTCCAGCGAAAACAGAAATATTGAGGAGTAGAAAACTAAAACACAGCTTCTCTGTGGTAGACAACAGAAGATGTTGCCAGCAAGAATGAATTAAATTCAAGAAATCTTAAGTATTGTAGATCTCTCTGCTGATATTTGCACCATTCTTATACAAAGTAGTGGGAAATGAGCAATTGAGCTGAGTGATTGATTGTGAACAGTTTATTTATGCAGAAGCAAAATTTGAAAATATGGGTGCTAGGCTATAACCACACAGCCACAAAGACCATGTGTGGCTGCAACATGTCCCAGGCACAGGTCAGGGAGTAATGGCTTCATGAATCAGTGAACAGTACTCTAGGTGACGCTGACAGAAAGGTTCTTCTTGTTGATTTCATCTTTTTGCCTTGGTACTTCAACAGGTGTGATGAATACAATCTCTCTTTTATGGCTTCAGGAAGATGTGGGAACCATGGCAGAACTTGAAAGGAAATGTGACAAAAAAGTAGATATGCTTCAGCTAACTTCAGGTTTTTAATCCAGTCTGTGAAATTGATATTACATATGACCTCAACCCACCATGGTAGCTAGGCACAAGAATGATTTAGGGGAAGGGAAGAATGGATTATGCAACAGCCAAGCATTTTTTTTTTCCATGAAAAATACAAAACATTTTCATCTGGAAATATTTTTTAGGGGTGACATTTAGATATGACAAGTTGATTTTTTTTTGGAACCAGTTGTCTGTCAGCTCCTACCCAATATTAAAGCTTAGCACATGAAATGAAAATTGATTGAAAGAGTGTGAAGAACATAACTGTATACTCCAGCCGCCTCGTACCCTAATGCCTGTGTATGGAGCTTGCTTTCTGGTCTGATATAGGTCTGATCTCAGCATTACCTGCTTCACATATCTTCTGGACCCTTCTGCAGATGTTGTTGGGAAGAAGTGCCACACCTGATTGCCACAGGCAGAGGTTTCATGGGCCTTTTCATGGACCATTTGATGCTCCTGTGCCTGATGGGCCAGTGCCCAGGTGGTGGTGCTCTGAATAGCTAATATCCCTTTTAGCATGCTCAGAGCCTCACACCAGTACCATCAGCTTGCCATGCTGGAGCAGCCGTCTCATTTCAAGTACTCTTGGGCTGAATACTCCCTTCCATAAACAGACAGCCTTGTTTATATTATGTACTTGCATACTTTGGCTGTGAAAGCCATTTCATTTGTTACTTACTTTTATTGCTTTCAATTCATTACTTCATTGTAATGACCTCTGATTACTCATTTACATAATTAATTGTTACCACCCCTGTGGTGGAACTCAGGCCTGAGAGTGCTCTAGGACATGCTCTGTAATTAACACTCTACCTGTCTTGGATGGTAGTGAGACAATGCCTGCAGTATGGCTTCCTGAAATCTTACTGTTGGTCTGGAGAATAAGCATTGCTGCGTACACGCTGAAAGGGAGCAAGAGCTCAAGGCTATTCTCACAGTGGTGGGTTTTAATGAGAAAGGATCTGAGTGTGATCCTCTGTCCAAATGGCTTGGGTTCAGGACAAAATTTAGGTTTGACTTTAGGCCATACTTGAGACGGAGCATGAACTGCTTCAGTAGCTTTTGTATGCACAGTTCTCCGAGCAAAAGGTGGAAGTGTGGCCTAGCTTGGCTTTGACCAGCCTTACGTGCCATGGAGAACAAAACCAAAGTTTAGTTACATTGAAAAGGACTTCTGTTCTCCAAGCTGAACATGATATTTGTATGAGAAGTGTGGAAATACGCAAACAGGAAAATTCAAAGGCTGAAAGAATTAAAGTTGCCTCTACAAATGTGACTGACCCTTCTGGGTGCTGTGTGGAGATCATGACACAGTGCTTAGAGGCATGATGCTGTGCTGTTTATACGACTAGGAACCTCATCTCTCCCATTGCACACAAGGAGCAGGACTGTTCGCTTAATAGGCAAATGTTCAGTATTTCATCGTTACCATCCCTTACTGTGTGTAATCCCAAGTTTATTTACTGTGCAGTACCCAAATTCTAAAGGCAATTGTGGTGGTTTGACCGTGACACACAGCTGAACTCCACTACATCTGGTTTCACATCCCCCCCCCCCATATTGCTTTATGAGTATGAAAGCAGAAGAGTCATAGTGAGTTTAAAGCCTTGGTAGAAGAAGAATAGCATCTCCTTGCATCAGTGGGCCTCAGTGGGGCAGTAAGAAATATGCAGGAATAGCTCGTTCCTTTGCTATCTGGCAACAGGGAAATGGTGAATTCTGGGGTTTGATATTTGTTTCTGGAGACAGCATGTCACACAGCAGTGGAATATGCAGTCCCTGTTCTATTTAAGTGTGAGTCCTTCTGTCTCTGGATGACTGCCATTAATTCTTACTCCCCATTTTTTTACGGGGATATTACATGCTCCCATTGGTTTTGAAATTTTCATCTGTAGGCAGTAGGATTCTCTGCAGTATTTAGAAATGTCCATATCCCCCCCAAAAAACATGAAAAATTTCCAGTTCTTTGAAGATATTTAAGACTTCTGCAATTTCAACATCTTCTATGATTTAAAGTAGGTGGTATTGAAATTTACGTCTAGAAAAGTGAGAACATTTGGGATGCTGGCAATTGGACAAATCCTAAGTTTAGGTCTTTGTACTCTCCTGTAAGAAAGTGCTCCAATAATGCTGCTTTCTTTATTTCTTTTTATTTATGTCTGTTTATTTGTCTGTTTATTCATTTTTATTTATGTCTGCAGTAAATCATTCAGTCAAAAAGACAATCCAACTTTTGTGTCTGTAGCCTTAGATTCCTGTATGAGATAATAAACGTGCAAATATATAAATATGCAATATAATTATTCACTTTGAATATTCACTTTCATATTTGGATATGTGACTGGTGCATAGCTGTAGAAGTCCTGTCTTAGGCAGAAGAATACCAGAATGTGAATTAACTCTGTTCTCCAGAAGTATCAGACCTTCAAAAATAAGCCTCAAACTCAGCAGCACACACTTTGGTAAAACTTTGTTGCTATAAAACAGCTTCACAATGTTAGCTAAACTCTCCAGTGTTAGTGCATCTATGGTATGTTTCATTCTTGGCTAACTTCAGATGCAGGTATTGCCAAGAGCTTTAAAAATTCCTGTTAAAAGGAATGAAATTTCATTGCCTGAAAACCCAATTTTGAAAGTGCAGTCTTCCTTGAGAGGAAGAAATATATATTACATTTTTCATCGGAGAGTATCAAAAACTGGAAAAAAAAAAAAAAAACAGAAGTTGTATTCTTTGCATGTCAAAAGGTGAAGGATCTCAAACAAAAAGATTTTCGTCAGTGATGAATTGTGTTCTATAACTCAAATGATAAAATCGTACCTCAGTGAAACATCCTGTCTGATATCTTCCCTTTCAAATCATTGATATTAAACCAGTGATGTGAACTTTTACCCAGCACTTGTGATCTAATTAAGCTGTGGCTACTGTTGTTCAGTATGTGGGCCTTAAAATAGATTTTCAGAGTTGTCTGTGTATTACACAGATGGAGAGGTTTTATTAACTTGAGTCTCTTCATGCTTTCACAGTGGCTTTTAATAGTTAAAAAAAAAAAAAAAAAAAAAGAAAGAAAGAAAGAAAAAAAAGAAAGGGAAAAATAATTCTTTGCTTACTTTAGTTTAGTGCAGATACTCTCTGTGCTAGAGAAAGAATAGTGTTTACAACTGGGTCACAAGCCTTCTGGCTATGAGAAAGCAATAGGCCTGACTATGATACTCCCAACGTGATGCTTTGCAGGACAGGGATTGTACTGTGCATTCCAAGAAGTGAGCTCTAGGGTGAATGAGTACAGTCTTAATGCCACTAATGATGTTGACTGATTTGCTGTATTCTTTACAGCAAATAAATCATGATCTTCTCTGGGTAAAGGCTGCAAGGACAATGAAGGGCTTACTGTGTATCTGGATAGATTTGATTCATTGATTATCGAGGACAGTGGAAGCTGGATTAATCCCAGACATAGCTGGAGAAAGCAAAGAACATCTGTAGGGTGACTGAGAAGCACCATACCCCTGCAGGCCATTTTCATACTGGTATTTAGAGGCATCCCAGAGGGTAAAGTGATTTGACTTATACTAGACTTCCTTCCTGACAGAACTTCTGTACCAGCCACTTCCATGCAATTTTGCCTTAGCCATCCTGTGTTATATCTGAGTCCAATTCTCGAGTTCCCATATCAGTTTTCTCCTTTCCATTGAGTACACATCTTTAGCATTCAACTTGTTTCCAGACTACTGCCCTTTACCATCTTACCAACCTACTCACTTCTCTTACCTAACACTTTCAGCCTTTGGAAACACACTGGCCAGGTTTAGGTTTCTGCTTTGCATCTCCTTAAAGTACCTCTTAGCTGTGAGGAACATGATTGTCTTTTGGGAAACAGCAAACAAACTGATCTCCTCCAATACTGGAGAGCAGAAATAGAAAGCTCAAGGTTAGTAAAGTTATCTGGGTATACCTAAGTTCACCAGCCTCTCTGGAAGGTAGAGAGAGAGAACACTGCCCTCCCAGGTGTGCTTTTCAGCAAGGAACAGAGATTGATATCCCAGTTAAAGAGCTCTAGGGCCAATATTATATATTGTTATCTTTGGAGTTATTCAAGAGAATCTATTCCTACCTAACCCTTGCAATTTCATCTTTATAGTCCCACGGAAGTCCCAGGACATGCAATATATTTTGGTCTTCATGAATTCAGCCACCTACATGTGTAGACGTCCCTTGGTGGTCTGAATGAAGCTTTGTTTGGCAGGTCTTATCTCTTGACATTAAAATAACTGGTCTTCCCTGGTGGGAAAAGCTGCATGGATTCCTTCCTGCACAGTAGTTTTAGGCTATGTTTAACATTAGGAAAAGGGAAGCACCATCAGCAAATAATTGGAGCTCAGAAGCAAACTGACATATTTTTTCTCTGCTTACATAATAGTTAGAGGCTCAGTTATTTAGAACTAAGCAGGTTCAGTTTCCAGCTGCTGATTCCCCCACTAGTAACTTTTGGGGCTCATTAGGCAGTTTTTTTGTGCAGCTCAGCCCTGTTCTACCTTCATTCCTACATTTCATGCTAATCCAAATCTACACCAGTAGATGTCACTTTGGATACTTGCTAACTAGATCCCACTGGGTGATGTTTCTGGAGTTACCGAAATGTCTCTTGAAATGCATCCTTTTTTACTGTTATGCACTGATTAAGGTGTCCTGTGGAGTCATTCCGCTGAAATTCTCTCTTAAACAACTTCTGTCCTACTGAGCTGGCTGGTAAAACCCTTGCACATTGCTGGCACAAGGCTCAGTAGATTCACCCATTCTGAACTGGGTGTGAAATAAACTGGGTGTGAGATGACACACGGTGATTAGTGCTGGAGGTTAGCAAGGAAGGACTTCTGAGTGGTGTCTCAAGACTTCCTGGCTGTGGCTTCTTGAAATGTGAGCTCTGGGCATTTGGCTCACCTGCTTGCAAAGGCAAGAGCAATGGACCCCAACAGGTAGTGTATTGCAAGTTCTTTTCCAGTACCATTGCAATGGAGCATCTGCGTCTGAGCAGCCACTCCACTGGGGCTGCTGTTCTGTCACCTCTCAGTTCAATATACACTTCTGTCCAGGATGGCATCCCAGGATGCCCCATAACCAGAAGGTCTATTTGGAAATTAATATCCAGCATTTCTATTACCAAATTCCCTATTCTTAATAAGGAGCTTTTCAGTACAGCCCTCTCTTACCTCATCAGTTACTTACTCATGTTACCACCAGAGTACAAGAAAGGAGGGAAGGCAGTAACTCTTTGTAAATTACTGTCTCATCATACAGTACAGCCTCCTTCCCTTTCCCTTGTGCATTTTTTCCTGCTGGTTGAACTGCTGTTTTAGGACCTTTATTATTATTACTATTATTAAGAGCCAGGAGAAACTGACTACATTGCAGAGCAAGAAATCTGTAGCCTGTGAAGCTCTATTTTATTTCTACAAACTGATGGTACTATAGGAAAACATCATGCACAGCCATTGTATGTTGCCCAATTTGCGTGCATATACACCCAAAGAAAAGTATATATATAGAGAGATTGAACAGTCTTTATTTAAGCAAAAAAGGTGTTTTGTTGTTGTTGTTGTTGTTGTTGTTGTTGTTTTCTTTGCATATGCAAATGAAAAAAAAATGAACAAAATGGGAATGTTTGCGATGTGGACAAAGCTTTACTTCATTCCAGTTTCAGTGGCTGTCTGCATTCATGCTTCTCTGTGTCTAGTCCATAGCCTGGGAAAGTTCATGGTGGACCTACTCTTGTTAAAGGGACTAGAAATGGTTAAAACCTGAATTAAAGAGGCTATTGAGATATAGCTCACTTTGTAGTAACATTCACAGTTATCCTGTCACTGGGAAGTCTAATCAACTACACAAAGGAAGGAAAGCTTCCTACATGCTTGCTGAGTCCAGATTTTTCTCATTGCAAAGTTTGTAGACTTGTTTTAACCTACTTCCACCAGCACAGCAGACAGCCCACTGTGTGTCTCTGTTTAGGCTTGCCATTCATGCTGTATCTCCAGGGCGGGAACTTCCCAAGCCTGTACAAGTGGAACTAAGAACCTGTATGAAGAAACTGATGGCAGCAGGTCTTTTCATTGTATTTCCTCCTGGGCACTCTGTGAAAAACATAATAGTAACAGCATGCATTTATCTCAGAAATACGAAGTAGCTCTGCTTCTGACTTTTTGATGCTTCTTTGTGAGTGCAAGTGTGGCCAGCCACATGGTGCTTCTGGTACATGTCAGCCAGCAAGACCAATCTGTACAGGGGAAGGGCTTTTTTAGAAGACATCTCCAAAAAAACTTTATATATATATATATTTACATATATATATATATATATATATATAATTACTGCTTTTGAATTACAGATGGAAAAATTGAGCTGTGGGAAGTGGAACCAATTGCCCCAAATCATCCAAATCACACAGTGCTTGAGTTGGAAATAGATTTCTTGAGCTGGAGGTCTAGGCCTAGTCTGGAGGCCTAGGCCTAGTTTCACCTTTGTGTAAATGGATTTTCTTCCCTTTACAAAAAAATGAGCAACCCATAGGCTGCAGGGCATGACAGAAATTTAGAACTTAGGAGCAGAGACCAACACAGACCCTGTATCACCTCCATATTCCCTCTGCTACTAGTCTCTAAAAGTGGCTGCCATGCCCACTCTCAGCCACTTGGAACTTCCTAAGCCAGCATAGCCAAGAGTTCCCTTCCCTTCCCTTCCCTTCCCTTCCCTTCCCTTTCCTTCCCTTCCCTTCCCTTCCCTTCCCTTCCCTTCCCTTCCCTTCCCTTCCCTTCCCTTCCCTTCCCTTCCCTTCCCTTCCCTTCCCTTCCCTTCCCTTCCCTTCCCTTCCCTTCCCTTCCCTTCCCTTCCCTTCCCTTCCCTTCCCTTCCCTTCCCTTCCCTTCCCTTCCCTTCCCTTCCCTTCCCTTCCCTTCCCTTCCCTTCCCTTCCCTTCCCTTCCCTTCCCTTCCCTTCCCTTCCCTTCCCTTCCCTTCCCTTTTTCCCCTTCAAATCAGATGCAAGGGGGAGGGCTTGTACAGTTGTGGGTTCTATTTTTTTAATGTCAAGCTAATTCAAGGACTGTGAAGGTCACCAAACAGGATATAAAGGTCTGTTCCATTTTTGCTGCAGCCAAAGAGCTTTCTTAACTGCGTAAAATCAGTCATTAGCCACATTATGTCTCTTATATTGGCAGTTCCTTATCTGAGTCCTGAATGAATGGATAACTCACCAGGACTTAATGAGACCAGTGGACTTACACCTACTTGAGAAAGCAGCCTGATGCCTTCGTGGCTCAGCTAATGGATGCATCATTCTTTGCTGTTAAAAGTCATCAGAGCCAGACTCAAGGTTTGAAATGCTGCTGTTTCCTTACAGCAAGATGTGACTGTATGCCAGCCTCACCGTGAAGCTCTGCATCTGTTCTGACATTGCTTTCAGTTTCATCAACCTGGGATTTAAGACTGTCAGGGAGAATTAGTCACCTCATATGCCTGAAAGAAGGATGGTTGGTACAAGGCCAGGTCTGAATTCAGGAATTGGACTGGGTGAGAAAGTTTGTGACATGCTTTTCTTGTGGCAGTTGTATAGCTTTTGCCTGCCTTTGCAGTGCATCCTCGTTCCCCATGGATGCTTGTTGCTGATGGTTAAGATGGGGAAAAAGTAAAGGGTCCTCATCGCCCTCTCATGGTGACTGTCAATTCATATATCCTTCCTGAGGGTCTCAGACCTTAGGAGTTCTCTTTCATTCCTTACTGGCCAGCTCTGAAACAGTCCTGAGTAAAGCTGACTTATTCTTACAAGACCCCAGTGCAAGATGCCCAGTCCAGGGCTGCAGACCAGGAGTCCTCTTGCTGATGCAGGAGGAGGACTGTAGCCTTCCTTTGACCATGTCGGAGTCTTAGTAAGACAGACTGGCAGCTGCTAGGGGAGAAAGTAGGCTATCTGGGGAAGCTTTTGCCCCTTCATCATTTCCACTGGATGTGGTTTTCCATAGTTCCCTCCTTTTCCTTTCATCACAACACTGAGTTGTGCCTCTGCTGCAGGCATCCTCCTTTGCAAATACAATGTGTAAGTATGCCTACTTATGCTGGGGAGGACAGAGAAATAGTGAGGACTCAGCTTTTTCATTACCTGCTGGGAGGGAGACTTCACAGAGGAAGGGCTTTTCCTGAGTTACAAAGGTGGAAGGAAGAATATCAGCCCCAGGACGCTGGATTCAAATTCTCCAGCATTCCCTGGAACTGTTGGCTTTGTCTTCATAAGACCAGCAACCTAAACCAAATATTGTGGAGCAGGTACAGTGCCTTTATGATCTTGGTCCCAACCAGACCTTTGGGCAGATTTAGAGTAGTTGCAGGCCATCAGAAATTTCATGCCATGATAAAGCTTGGCTGGCTTTTAAAGCTGCCTAACACCACATAGGTCTGTAGAATCTCACCAATCTTTTTACTGGTGAGCACATATTTATACATATATAAAAAACTGCTGGGTTATTTTGATCATGCTCAGGTAATAGGGATGTAAATTTTGTGTCCTCATTAAACAGGCTAAACCTAAATTAGAAAAAAGGATTCTTTAGCCAGAGATAAAAACAGAGACATAGTCTAAGCAAAGGCCTGATGTGGGAAAAACAGCAGATGAATTGCTCCTTGAATTGATCTTTCCATTCACTAAAATGCAGAAAGTATGATGGGACTTGTAGGTTGATGATGATGATGATTATTATTATTATTATTCAGAGTTTGTATGCCTAACTTCTTTCTTAAAAATGTATTCCAGCAGCTGCCAAGGACATAGGGCTGTTTTGGGAATGACAGCATTCCAATGTACATGAAACATCCCAGTCTCTTGAAAATAAGAGTAGTTTGAAGGTCACAGCCAGAGAGTAGTGGACAATGGTTTTTTTTCCAGGTGGAGGACAGTGATGACTGATGTCACACCTCAAGGGACTGACCTGGGACCAGTGCTGTTTAATGTCTTTATCAATAACATAGACAGTAGGATCAAGTGCACCCTCAGCAAGTTTGCAGATGACAGCAAGCTGAGTAGTGCAGCTGATACAACAGAAGGAAGCGATGCCATCCAAAGGGACCTGGACAAGCTTTAGACGTGGGCCAACGTGAACCTAATGAGGTTCAACAAGGCCAAATACAGGGTGCTGCACCTGGGCTGGGGCAATCCCAGGCATAAGTTCAGGCTAGGAGAACTCATTGAGAGCAGCCCTGCAGAGAAGGACTAGGGAGTGCTGGTGGACAAAAAGCTCATCATGAGCCAGCAGTGTGTGCCTGTAGCCCAGAAGGCCAACTGCATCCTGGGCTGCATCAACAGAGGAGTGGCCAGCCAGGGAGGGAGGTGATTGCCCACCTCTGCTCTGCCCTTGTGAGGCCCCACTTGGAGTGCTGCATCCAGATGAGGGGCCCCTAGCACAAGGAGGATGTGGGTCTGTTAGAGTGAGCCCAGAGGAGGGCCATGAAGTTGATTAGAGGGCTGGAGCACCTCTCCTGTAAAGAAAGACTGGGAGGGTTGGGGATGTTCAGATTGAGAAAAGAGAAGGCTCAGGGGTGACCTCATTGCAGCATTTCAGTACTTAAAGGGGGCTTATAAAAAGATGGAGAGCAACCTTTGCTTGGGCAGATAATGATAGGACAAGGGGGAGTGGTTTTAAACTGAAAGCGTAGATTTAGGTTAGATATTAGGAAGAAATTCTTCACTCAGAGGGTGATGAAGCACTTGCATAGGTTGCTCAGAGAGGCTGTGGATGCCCCATTCCTGGAGGTGTTCAAGGCCAGGCTGGATGGGGGCTGGACAACCTGGCATAGTGGGCGGCATCCCTGCCCATGGCAGGGAGCTTGGAACCAGATGACCTTTGAGGTCTCTTCCATCCTGAGCCATTCTAAGAAAATTCCTAGACTTTTTTGACGCATTATGTCTCTGATAAGTCTGTGGTGTCTGAAGCATATTGATTAGTGGGTAGTGCTGAAAACATTTTGTTCCTTTGTCTAGTGAGTGGTTTATACCACTGAAGATGCTATAGGCAGAACATACCCATTTAAGCCATAAGCTTAGCCAATGAAGCAAAAGGTTTCCTACTCAATTCTGCACTAATGAGGCCTCACCTTGAGTGCCTTGTGCAGTTTTGGGCACCACAATCCAAGAAGGACAAAACACTATTGAGAGTGTCCAAAGAAAGGGCTCAAAGATGATGAAAAGTCTAGAGGACAACACGTATGTGGAGTGGTTGATGACAGGTTTGCTCAGCTCCAAACAGAGCAGGCTGAGAGGAGGCCTCATGGCGGCCTGCAGCTCCCTCACAAGGGGAGCGGAGGGGCAGGAATTAAGGATGGCCAGGCACTGGAGCAGGCTCCCCAGGGAAGTAGATACTGAATTTCAGAATTTCAAGAAGCATTTGACCATCACTTTCAGACACATGGTTTTATTCTTGGGTGGTCCTGTGTGGAAACAGAAGTTGGACTTAATGATCTTTGTGGATCCCTTCCAACTTGGGGTATTCTGTGATAAAAGTGGCAAAAAAAAGTATCAGAGAGAAGCAGATAAGTTTGATCATTTCTGTGTGCTTGATCCAGCTGCTTATCTGGCTAGAAAATCCACACTTGCTGTCTTCACATTTCATGTGCTCTGATGTTGTAATCACAGATTTCCATGCACTGTAATTTGGAGGGACGATTAGGTTTGTTGAGAAAGCAGGAAGCTAGCAGACTTCTGCAGTGGGCTGAAGGACAGCACCTCCACTTTCTGCAATCATTCTAAAGACAAATGACAAACACTGCTTACTTCAAGCTAGTCTCCTATAACATGTATTTTTAGCTCAGCTGGGGAATTCAAGTCTGTGATTTGAATTTAGCTGAATTTTACTCTGTAACTGAGGCTAGGGTATTTATGAGAGCAAGACATCCAGGATAGTACCCATCTGTTCAGTGGCTATCCATACCTCATGACCTCCTTGCTACTGCTACAACTCTTCTCCATGGTGTTTACGCTCCTCACAATCTCTGACGGGAGATAAATGTGAAAATTTAAATCAGCAACAGAGAAGGATGTTTATGAGGCATACACAGATCTCCACAAACCATGGACAAGATGCAGAGCTTTCTGGAAATCTAAGGGGAGAGTTACCTGACCCCACATAGCGTCCTGTCTGGGTCCATTTAACAGAAAATATACTTACTGTAGTTAACTCCTAAAAGTTTGATAGTGCTTTATAAATTAAGAAGTACACCAATGCCTTCTAACCATGTGCCAGCTGGTCTTCTAATATTTTATTTCTTTGTCCTTTCTGTCCTTTCTAATCAACCCTGTTCTCACTCCTAACTGTTGTCTCGTTCAATAAAAGAAAAAATAACCTGTATGTACTCTTGAAACATTCTCCCGGTCAGTCTTGATGTGTGGTTTTCTTCTTCATGGGCCTTTCTCTCACATCCTGAGGGAGGCAGCAGATTTTGGAGGAAGAACTGAGAACCACCGATAAAGCTGAGAGCTGCAAGAGGGGCTTTATGTTGAAATCTTGCTGGAGAAGTCTGACTTGGACAGTGAGAGGACAATGGACTCTCATTTCTCTACAGGCATTTGGAAAGTGGTCATCTCATCCCAAGACCAATGGATTTTCACGTAGGAGGAGGATGCAGGTTCCTGATCTGTTTTTTAGGGGTAGTTGCAAAGGAAAGTAATGTAGTGGTGTTAGATTTCAGTGCATGGTGAAAAAGCCCAGTCCTCAAAAAGGTTTGCTAGGAAAGGTGATTTGTAAACAGAAACAAATGGAAAAGGACTGGTCTGCTTTTGGATGAATGGACACTTTTCTGTCATTCTGACTGGGTGTTTGGCAAATGGTTTAAGGAGATTCTGTGCTGCCACAGGCTTTAGTTGTGTATTAGGGTGTAAAGGGAGGTAGGGGCAGCTTCAGGGCTTCCCTTCACACAGGTAGTAGGAGAATCTCAAATCAGAAACTGCCAGGGTATTCCCAGGGTTAGAGCCATCCCTGCTCCTGCAGGGGATCTGACATTGTAAAGGAGAGAGGAGGAATCTAACTGACTCTGGAGGTTCTTTTGCTTGACAGGGGTATGTAGTCCCTTGTTCGAATTTTCATTTTCTCACAGATTTAGCATTCAGCTTAGTTTGACAGGCTCACTAAGTGTCAAGGAGAAAGGCCTGTCACTTATGCTAGTCATAACCTACCTGTCACTCTGGTATGTCACATTAGAGCCTGTGGAAGAGGCACTCTGTGCTCTTGTAGAAGCTGGAGTCACAAGTCTGTTCACTGAGATTTTTGTCAAGAACCTCTGAGTGAACTTGGTTGGCAAGTGCAATCACAGTGATGGGGCTGAGGATTACTGGGGGAGAATTCAAGACACCAATGTTTTTGCTGATTTTTCTAACCCACTCTCTGGCTGGTCACTGGTGCTATTTACATAATACGGTCAATTCATGTTCACAGCAGTGTTTTTTACCTCTGCTTGCCTCACAAATGGAAAATCAGATTAAAAGCAAGCAGACAACAAACAAACAAACAACAAACAAAAAACAGAAAAGATTATGTATATTCATCTCCTTTCGCTGACTGGTCCTGAGTTTCTGCAGGACAGTTTCCCCTGCAAAATGCAGCTACTCCTGGGGAGTAAACCTGGGATTCTGTATTCTGAGAGTGGTTACAGAGGCATCAGGCAAACAAGAGAAGGCAGGGTGCTTTGCCTTAGATTCACTATTCCCACACTGTGTCAGATCTGACCTGCATGAAAACTTTTTATCTCTTCTTTTTGATTTAATGGTCCACATGACCACATGAATGTAAGAGGTGCCATAGTCTGAACCCATTAAACTCATTTAAATATGCTTAACACAGTTATAAAATATGCCTTTCATAAAACTTCTTAGGCAAAAGTTTTTTATGCTCAGTGACATTGTATTTTCCAGGAAGTGTCACTAGTTGGACAGTTCTGAAACATCTTTATTTGCAGTGCCAGTCCTTTTGACAACCCTGGTTCTCTTCATATATCATTCATATATATTATTAAGGAAGGCAGTGAAATCCAGGCAGGAGATGGTAGTTCAAACCGCCTCTCTGTCTATTTCTGTATCATATATCTTGGCAAGTGTCTTAATCACAGAACAATGCCAATGAGAGCACTGGCATAACCACAGTGGCTTAATGCATAGTACCAAAGTTGTCTATGATCTGTCACCTGCTGTTAGTAAGAATGCCCAAAAATGAAAATATACCTCAGGTTTAGCGAAAGGATTCATTTGCTTCACATTGACTTTTCCTCCAGTGGCCTGAAGTAGAAGAAAGAAATTTGAAATTTTGTTTCAATACCTTAATGTTGAAATTCTGGACCTTCCTCCCAAGCCTGATGTGAAACACAGTTGAGGATCCAGCTGTCGATTTACTGGGGGTGGGGGTAACTCAGGTGCAGAGAGGCCACTATATTTTGTCTTCCCTAATGTTACCAAACAATATGAAATCCATTCCTACATCTCACACATACACCCTGTAAGCTTTAAATAAACGATATAACTCTGCTTTATTAGGAGAATTTCTTGATATTTGCTCAGTGATGGCTCAGAAACACCCTGGTTGAGCCCTGCATTGTTGTGTGCCTATGTGTTTGTATGAGATTCTGACAAAGAAACCCGAAACACAAAGTTCAAACCTTCTGTACTACATAGGCATGGCTTTGAAGGAATTTGGTAAGAACCGCATTGGACAAAACCATGTCTCTTCCTAGTGAAGCTGTCTTGAAACAGCACTGCTCTGTACCTTTTCCCCAAGTCTTTTGTAATCAGAGCACCATGATTGTGAAGTAAGGCAGCTGCTTAGAAGATACTAAAAATGTCACGGCTCCTCTAATTAAAATCAGACCTGAAAGCTCTCAAGTGTTGACAGAGTGAAGTAATAGTTATTAAGGCACCTGGGTTTAGCTACAAGAATCCAGGTCTCTCCAGCTTTACTGTAATCAAGGGCACAATGAACAACTTCAAACGATGAATGAAAAATCAAACTGGAAGCTGCATCATGGGATACCTGTGTAAACAGACTAATTCATAAGTTTGTGCAGAACTAACAGAAGGCCACATTTGATTGATTTATCATGATTTTGATTAATAAAACACAGCACTACCTTCACAAGTCTGATTAAATCAGGTAATCTATGTACTTCCTAGTGAGTATGCTTTCAAGTACAGTTCCCCCTCCTGTATAAGCTGACATGTAATTACATGTAATTGTATTGTCTTGATCACACTGACTAAAAGCCTGATGGCTACTGGTTTACAAAATCAGAACTCAAAGGCAAGAACCTCAGTTATGGGTAGTGATTGGGAGAATCTAAGAGTCTTTACAATGTGTAGAATACAATGAGTACCACCCCAAGTAAGCAGCCTCATGCTTTCTGAATTAGACATTGTGGTGGTGCTTTTGTTACAGGTGAAAGGTGAAGTAACACATAGGAATAAGGATAAATTCTCTTCTACTCCAGTGTGGCCTGGAGAAGAGTCTCTCAGTCTCAAGTAGCAGCTTGTCTTCTGTTTCCAGGAACTGTCTGAGTTAGGGCTGTAAGATGGTTCACTTAACCATCACAATCCCAATGTCAGGGTTATCTCTGTCCTGAGTACAAGGCAACAGGGATGTGCCAAAATACTAGGGAGCAGATGAAGCAGATGCAGAGAGTAGCAGATGAGAAGGAGCAGATGCAGAGAGTAGATGTGGTGTCAGCTAGTTATATGGCATCCTGGGTCACAGGCTGGTAGGTGGTTTCCTCGATGGGGCTTGAAAAGTTGGTCTATGATACTGCAAGAAGTTGTCTGGCTCTTACCAATTTGGGATCCTACTCAGCAACTCTTGCCTTCCCCTCTCCCTTCACCCCAAGAAGAAAAATATGTAACACCCCAATTAATTCCAAGTCACAGTAGGTTGCTGATTAGAAGGGCAAATAAGATAATTATGCATTTTTTTTTCACCACAAAATATATGAGCTTCAAATTAAAGCAACTGACAATTTTTGTTTGGAGCTCTTAAACTTCAGAGAAATGTCTTACGGTATTTAATTTGTTTAAATGCAAATTTACAGATTAATACAGGAACAATTATTGTTATGCTAATCACAACATTTTTCATCTTTTCCACTAAAAGTTGATTTTCCCTTTCTTTTGTTTCATTTGTGTTATTCCCTGTGCCACTCCCCTTGTCTCCAATACACCACAGAATAAACCTCTACAGTGTTCTGTTCAGATTCCCATCGTGTAAGAATCGGTGTGTTCTCATTCTTTGTTCTTATCCAAGGAGAGTATTCTTCAGGAAGAGCGCAGAAGTGCTTTGCCATGGATGTTGTAGGTACTGCAAAGGAGGAAGCTTTGCATTGCATTCTGTGTAAATACGTAAACTCTTTTTGTGTGTGGTTGTGTGCATGGAGTGGTTGGTTTTGGTTTATCTGGCCTAAGATATCAGCACTTCTGCTCCATGAGTGCTTTTCACACAGCCTATATAGATGGCTTTTCTTTCTTGAAACAATATCACTAAATGTCAGCAGATAAGAAAATGTCAGAACCTTATATTGTATGTAATATCGTAGAATCGCATAAAATCATTAAGGTTGGAAGAGACCTCCAAGATCACCTGGTCCAACCATCCCCCTACCACCAATGTAACCACTGAACCATGTCCCTAAGCACCACATCCAACCTCTCCTTGAACACTCCCAGGGACAGTGACTCTGCCACCTCCCTGGGCAACCCGTCCCAGTGCCTGACTGCTCTGTCTGAGCAGAAATGTCTCCTCATTTGCAACCTAAACCTTCCCTGGTGCAACTTGAGGCCCTTCCCTCCAGTTCTATCTGCGAGAAGAGGCCGACCCCCAGCTCCCCACACCTTCCTTTCAGGTAGCTGCAGAGAGCAATGAGGCCTCCCCTGAGCCTCCTCTTCTCCTGACTAAACACCCCCAGCTCCCTCAGCCGCTCCTCACAGGACTTGTGCTCCAGGCCCCTCACCAGCTTTGCAGCCCTGCTCTGGACATGCTCCAGGGCCTTGATGTCCTTCTGGTAGTGAGGGGCCCAAAACTGTACACAGTACTTGAGGTGAAGTCTCACCAGAGCTGAGTACAGAGAGATGATCACCTCCCTAGTTCTCCTGGCTGCACTATTCCCGACACAAGCCAGGATGCCATTGGCCTTCTTGGCCACCTGCGCACACTGTTGGCTCATGTTGAGGCAAGCACTGACCAACTCCGCAGCTCCTTTTCCTCTGCACAGCTTTACAGCCACTCTGCCCCAAGCCTGTAATGCTGCATGGGGATGTTATGGCCAAAGTGCAGGACCCAGCACTTGGCCATGTTGAACCTCATCCCACTGGCCTCTGCCCATCCACCCATCCTGTCCAAGTCCCTCTGCAGGGCCTTCCTACCCTCCAACAGACTGACACTTCCCCCACAACATGGAGTCATCTGCAAACCTACTGAGGTGCACTCAATTCCCTCACCCAAATAATAAAGATATCTTCCATGATATATTTATCTTGCATATGAAATGAGGTTGACAGCCTTTTTTCTGTGTAAGTCATGGCTTGAATTATTTTTTATGCCATTAACTTATGCAAATTAAAGCAGAACAATACAGAAGTTAAGCCAAGATTTAAAAACATTCCCTACAACAAAAAAGGAACTTAAATGAGTGTGTAAGTGGTCTCTGGCAGCTGTTCCTGAGGCCAGTTGTGCAGCTGCTGGTCACTCCCGGTCCTCTGCACCTTCACTGGCAGGAGGCTTGTGCCTGGTATGAGCTGCTGGGCTCTGCTGTGCGCAGCAGTGGCATGTTATTGGCAGAGCTGAGATACAACAGTGGATCTGGCAGTACCTCAGCATTGCCATGCTGAGACTTAAAAGAATCCTTAACCACGGTCAGACCATGGCCATGATACCATGGTTGCCTTCACCTGTGTAAAGTTAGGAGTGTGTGCTTCTCCCATGACTCTGCAGCCCCTGGATGCTAGGGATCAGTTTCTGTCCATCTTTTGTGCTCTGTATAAGAACAGTAATAGTGTTCATAAACCAATGCAAGAACTGTGATGAAATCAAGTGATCAGGTGATGAAATACCAGTTTACCAGGGCATTTCTACCCTGCTGGGCCTTGGAGGTGTCCAGGGTTCTGTACATAGAGATGTCCACAAAGCTCTGGTGCAGGGAAGCAGCTTGGACAATGTTCCACCTTACTGTGTCTGTGGTCTAGACTTTCTAGGAACAGAAAAATTCTTACCAGTGAGCCTGTAAGAGTAAATGTAAGTGATCCTGTAAGAGTCTGCAAGGTAAATCCTTGTTGGCCTTTCCCCAGCACCATGGGTTGACATCTTTGGGCACAGGGGGAAGCTGACAGGGCTCTCTGAGACAGCTCTGAAGTAAATGATCCCAAATACTTTTGAACTGATGTTCTCATGCTTCATACACAAGACGGGTTTTAAATTGGTGTCTGCTATGGCTAACTATGTTGCAACAACTGCACAGCCAGCTCTTCGAGGTCCTAAAATACTTGCCTAGAAAGTGTAGAAAAAATGTGCTTATCATGGAATACCTCAATGAGAGTGAAGTATGCTGCAAGTCTGCTTCTGCTGGTGCTAAAAGCAATCTTGGTACCGTTTTTCCTAGCTTAAGAAGTATTGCTCTCACAGGGGAATTCTATATTAGGCCTCATCTTGACAGATAAGTAGGAATTGATTTCAGGAGTGAAAGGTAGTTCTCAGATGCAACTCTTCATGGCTTGAATATATTTGCAATGCTAAGTTTAAATAAGCAAATAACAACTGTTTGGTACCTCCGATAGGTGGCTTTAGGAAGTCCAAAACAGTAATGGACAGAATGAGCTGAAAGTTCATATTTAGAGTAGGAAACCATAGGAATTTGATACCGATAAAAAAGCTTTATCAGGTGTATGCCCACATTATAATACTATATTAAGTCTTGGTAACCTTAGGGGTAAAAAACATTAAAAGCATTAAAATCAGGAAAAAAGCACTTGAATAAAGAAATTGAGGAAGAATAATACAAGAAAGATGGTAAGAAGTCCAACATTTATGAAGGGAGAAAAAGAGGAGAAGCAGCAATTTAGAACTGGCAGAACTAAAGGCAATAAAATGATTAATATTTTTTTTTAATCTTGGGAAAGAATAATCCCAACAACAGTATTGATCTGCAATTAACTGAATGTGCTGCAAAACTTAATAATACTGTAAAGTGCAAGCAATGTTTGTTTTTTTTTTTTTTTTTTTTTTTTTTTTGGGGTGGGGAACAGGAGAAACAAACAATGCATGTGAGGTGAAAATGTAAAAGTTGATAACAGCCAGAGATGATAATAGCTATGACACATAAAAAGAGCAAACTTAGGTGACTGATACTGTAGATATTAGACACTGGGCCTGTGAGATTGACACAATAGAATAGGAAATGTCAATAAGATGATACCAGTGGGCCAGTATTTTGACAGACTCAGGTTGGAAGACAGAACTGATTCTTGCATGTGGTTGGATGTTTGGTTCGTAATGTTACATTAGAAGACATTCCGTAGGTTTGGCATAATATCACATCTGAACTTCCAACCATAACTGTATATTAAATGATAAAAGTATTGCAAACAGTATCCTTGTCAAATATGTAGCTTCTCACTGAGTCTTGTGAAGGATTAGTCGTTGGACCTGGACTAGTGCAGGTTTTTACTTAGGAGATAAAGAGTCATGGGTGTAAAAAGAATAGAAAATCTATTTCTTTTTCTGAACACCATAGGAAGAGCAAGAAATAACATCCCATGAAAAACTCATGTGAGTCGTTATCAATAAGAAGGCTGTGGGAAAAGTTCATTCCAGCCAACAAGTGTGCAGTTCAGTGGTGAAAATAAAAGTAGTTCCATTACTTTCAAAAATTGCAGTTTTACTCAGAACCATTGTTGAATTTCATAGAAAGAAAGAAAGAAAGAAAGAAGGAAAGAAAGAAGGAAAGAAAGAAGGAAAGAAGGAAAGAAGGAAAGAAAGAAGGAAAGAAGGAAAGAAGGAAAGAAGGAAAGAAGGAAAGAAAGAAAGAAAGAAAGAAAGAAAGAAAGAAAGAAAGAAAGAAAGAAAGAAAGAAAGAAAGAAAGAAAGAAAAAGAAAAGTATAAAAAAGGCAATACTTGGTAAAACTATATTTCTTACAATTGGAAATTGCTTTGCATTCTATCAGGTGGTTAAAAACAAGAATAAAACACTTCATTGTGCTTCTGATGATGTTAGGGTAGGAACATATCTCTGCTTGCTGAGAACTCCACCTAGCTACCACTAAGCCATTGATGCTGCCAGAATCAAATCATCAAGTTACCAGAAATCCAAATGGATTTCAGGTTATTTGCTTTCCCCTCTCCTACCACAAGTGTGGAGAGGGAAGGGTGTAAAGCTTTCAAACTCCCTGGACCAAATTCTTCCTCTCTTCTTAGGAACAAACAACTGAAGAATGAATTTTCATCCATAAAGACAAATTTATGCTGACTGCCTAAAGTACATCTCTGTTTTGCTCAATGGAGCGTAGCAAATCTGAAGCAACATTGCTATTAAGAGAGAAGAGCATGTACCGTGGGTACCTCTGAAAATCCTATCTATTGATTGTTAGAGAAGGAAGCATTGCTGAAAATGGTGATGTTGAAGACCTTTGAAGAAAATGTGTTAATTTGAAAGACGTTTCATTTAGTAACTGAAGAAGTACGTTTCTGTCATGATGAAATGGTCCTATCTCTGGAAATACTCTTCTTCAATATTGAAAAAGCTCTTCAAAAGAGGATTCATTGTTGAGAGCAAGTCAAAAGACCGCTGTAGTAGAATGCCTTAATTTTAGTAAAACAGATCAATTCAGCCACTGTTTGGAACTCATTTTTATGCAGTACAACTTTTTTTTTTTTTTTCTTTCTTTGTTTTTTTTTTTTTTTCTTTTCTTTTCTTTTAATAAAGAGTATTTTCTTTGAGGGAGAAAATGATCAAATGTGCAGAGCTTATTCCAAAACAGCAAAGGTATTGTACACTTTGAATTTTTGGTAATGCTAATAGCAAAACAACCATTCACTTCTGTGAATAAGTTTTAAATACCTAGTCATAAAGAGCTCAAGACATCAGAGACAGGAGACAAAATGTTAACCCATGACATCAGCAAGGTGACACTGGAGGTTAGTGGCAAGCCTGAAAAAAAAAATCCATGTTCCTTGAATTCCTTCAACATCAGAAGGTAATCCTCCTGATTACCAATACAGAACAAGAAAAGAAATCCAGTGGAGACACTATTCATATTTTAAAGAGAAAGGTAAAATTATGATGTGCTCTAGACCCTGGCAGACTGTGCAATACAGTCTGCCTTGTGCAAATGCTCTGCAGCAATTAGCAGAGCAATTTTGATAAAATAGATTCAATTTAATAAAGATGAGGAAAAGAAATAAGAGAGTCCAGAGCCTGATCCCCTGCTCAGAGAAATCAGTGAGAGGAATTCATAGGCATGGATTGATCTGTTTAGGAGCATTACGTTAGCTTGATATGTATGTTGAAAACACAATCATATATGAAAAAAATGTAAGTTTATAGTTCAATCAGAAGCCCCAAAACAATAAATTAGAAATGGTTGCAGTGCCTTTGAGATATATAAAATGTAAATTAGTAGAGGGCATTGATGTGGTTAACACTCAAAGGGGTAAGCATAGCAATTGGAAATAAGTACATCTGGTACATTCCCAGAATAGAAAATTAGAAACACATCTCTGACCTGTAACTTCTGACTGATGCAAGTAAGCTCAGTTAAGTCTTATTCTGACAATGAGGCTTAACTCAATCCTGAAGACTAGCATGGTAAAACACTGGATATTTCCATGTTTATCTTGTGTGTGTTTCATGAATTTTTGTGACCTTTTATTTATTTTCTAATTATACATTCCAAAATCATTAAAAAAAAAAAAAAAGAGCTTACATGTTTCTATGCATTTTTATTCCAATCGTAAACAAACAGTAGTCTTTACAAGCACATACTGGGAAAGCATTCACAGTACATTTCAATTGCTTAAAAAAAAATAAAAAATAAAAAGACACATAAACCAAAAGAGGGATTGTGAAGAACTGTTTTTGCTATGTATTGAAAAATCTCTTAAAGTTTTTAATACACCTTGAAGACTGAAAGCACACAGAATGGGAAGACCATGTACAAAAGTAGTTCCTCTCACTGTACACTCCCCCAGCTCTGCACTACAGCTTTGAGAGACAGAATCCAGTTAGCAGGTGTCTTCCAGAACTCAGATTCTTTGCAAGAGCACAGGGGTGGAGTGTTGCCCTCTATGTTAGGGAAGGGATTGACTGTGAAGAGATGTCTCTGAGAAACAGCCACAGACAGGTTGAGAGCTTGTGGGTAAAAGTTAAGGACCAAACCAATAAAGGGCACCTTGTGGTCAGGGTCTACTACAGGCCACTTGACCAAGGGGAGCCTGTGAATGAGGCATTCTTGCTTCAACTACATGAAGTGTCACGCTCACACACTCTGTTCCTGATGGGAGACTTCAACCACCTGGATGTCTGCTGGGAAAGCCACACTGTGAGCAATCCAGGAGACTCCTGGAGTGCACTGAGGACAACTTCCTTGTTTAGGTCTTAGACAAACCAACCAGTCTTGTTGGACCTGGTGCTCACCAATGCAGATGAACTAATTAAAGAGGTTAAGATCGGAGGCAGTTCGTGATCTCAAGGAATGTGGGCCTGGCAAAGAGCAAAATCAGGACCCTGAACTTCCAAAAAGAGAATTTCTAGCTGTTTAAAGACCTAGTGGTTGAGATTTTCTGGAACACTGTCCTTAGGGACACAGGATCGGAGCTGGCAACTCTTTAAGGATGTTTTTCTTAGAACACAAGAACTGTCCATCCCCCTGTGTAAGAAAATAAGCAGAAAGGGCAGAAATACAGGATAGCTGATCAAGGACCAGCTGGTAAAACTGAGGCACAAGAAGGAAATGCACAGGCAGTGGCAGCAGGGACATGTGGCCTGGTAAGAGGACAGGGATGCTGTTCAGATGTGCAGGGGTGGGATCAGAAAGTCAAGGCACAGATGGAACTGAGCTTGACAAGGGATGAAAAAAGTAACAAGGAAGGATTCTACAGGCACATTGGCCACAAAAGAAGAGCCAAGGAGATCGTACCCCCTCTGATGGATGAGGAGGGAGAACTCATAACAACAGACATGGAGAAGGCTGAGGTACTCAGCAACCATTCTTCCTCAGCTTTCACTGATAGTCAGGCTTCCCATGTCTCTCCAGCCCCTGACCCTCTAGGCAAGAGCTGGGGGAGCAAATTCCCTCCCGCTGTAAGCGAAGAGCAGGTTGGAGACCCCCTGATGAAACTGGACAGGTACAGGGTCTGTGGGGCCTAGTGCCATGCACCCCAGGGGCCTGAGGGAACAGGCAGATGGAGCTGCCAAGCCTCTCTCCATTATATTTGGGAAGTCCTGTCAGTAAGGTGAAGTCCCGGGTGCCTAGAAAAAGAGAAACACCACTCTCATTTTTAAAAAGGTCAGAAAGGAGGACCTGGGGAACTACAGACCAGTGAGCCTCACATTTGTGCCTGGAAGGATCATGGAACAGATCCTCCTGGAAGCAATGTCAAGGCACATGCAGGACAAGGAGTTGATCCAAGACAGCCAGCACAGCTTCACCAAGGGCAAATCATGCCTGAGCATTGTGGTGGCTTTCTGTGATGGACTGACTGCATCAGTTGACAAGGGAAGACTGATTGTACTTCTGCAATGCCTTTGACATGGTGCCACACGACATCCTGATCTCCAAATTGCAGAGAGATGGATTTGAAGGGTGGACCACTTAGTGGATAAAGAATTGGCTTGGAGGCTGTACCCAGAGAGTGCTGGTCAGTGGCTCTATGTCCAGGTGGATGCCAGTGATGAGTGGTGTCCCTCAGGGGTCTGTCTTGGGACTGGTGCTGTTTAATGTCTTTATCAATGATATAGACACCAGTGGGACTAAGTTTGCCCTGAGCAAGTTTGCAGCATGAGACCAAGCTGAGTGGTGCAATCAGAAGTCCCTTCCAACCCAAGCCATTCTATGATTCTTTGATTCTTATTTGTGTAAATATTTACTCTTTTTAAAATAATATTTTATATTATAAAATTATTATTATTTTATAATATTAAGTATTTATTTATTCTTGTTTATCTAAATTCTCACATAGAAGGCTAGTAAGGGTGGGATTTGGCAAGTCAGCCTAGAAACTCATCATTGAAGAAAGAGGGATTTAGGACTTAGTAGGAATCGTTATGAAATCTTTGTCACAATGTCAGGTGTGTTGGAGTGCTCTGTGTGCAGGTTGCTTGCCTTTTCAAGGATCATGTGTGAAATTGCTCAATAGAATTGGAAATGCATAAATATAATGGTGATGGCAGAGCTGTACCCAGAGAAGAGGGTGGCTGTGAGCTGGCCCTCCTGCACTGTGACTCAGGATGTGCAGAGAAAAACAAAGCCAAAGCTTTTTCCCTGGACTTTTTTTCTGAAGGAACTCTCTGACTCAGCAGCATCATTGAAAAAAGGTCCACAGGTCACTGTGGGGAGCAGGCAGTTATTAATGTGAGGCATCAGGCTTGGCATCTGAAGAGCTCATATATTCCCGCTGTGTATTGAAATGACCCCTTTGTGCATGATCTCCCAGTTGAGGTACAGTTAGCAGCTATTATTATCCTGATTGGGAAACCGTGACCTCTGCTGGAGATATTTCATATTATGGGAGACGTATCTTCCTTTTTTTCTATGGAGTGCAAGAACAGGATCTAGTGAAGCTCATCTGTGGTTCCTCAAAGGGATAGGCTCTGTATTTAAAAAGAGCTAACAGCTGGCATTCAGCAAGAAGTCTTGTTTTAAAGAAAAGAGAATTGCAGGAAGCCTATCCTGAAACTACACAGAAACTGAATCCATGTGTGAGAAAGCCAAGAAGTATAATCAATCATCATAAAACGAATACAGTATGCCCTTCATTTTATAAGACTCCTCCTTTCTTTTCCTTTGTGCTAGCTATTAGCTGTGAAATGATAGCGTGTTTCATAATGTACATTGGAACCAGTTGGGACATACTACAGCGATTCTCACAGCTATTGCCAGCTTTCATTAGGAGAACCCAAATGTATTCCTAGGTTGTTTCCATTTCTGCAGAAGGAATTGATTAGGCCTAAGGGGAGGGAGGTGGAGAGAGACTGAGGAAGGAAGAGGAACCTTGCTGCTTTCTAATTCTAGTGAATCAGTCAGAATGAGAACTGGTAATTACGTATCTATTTTAAAAACTTAAAGAAGCTCACAACCGGCACCACAGAGTGCAGAGTCAGAGGGAAATGAAACTAACTGAGGAGAGAGCCATGGGAGTATTTTGCTGTTATTTTAGGGATAAGCAGATTCATGAAGTGTGCTTGCTTTATCAAGCTTTAGCAATCTATTTAGTTGTCTCCACTGAAGCTGGTATGCTTCCTCAGTACTCAACAGGGAGAAAGACGTACCTCAAAGAATGATGTCCTAGTTACCTGCCTTAGGACAGAATGTATTGCTATCCACAGTGTGTGTCTCTCTCCTAGAAAGAGTAGAAAACCTCAGAACAGATGTTTAACTTGCAGCTGTCTCAAACTGAGGAAGGTGCCCAAAGGAAGCCCCTTCTCCTATTACCAGATTAATTGCAAAACCTTTATGGGGAGGAGTGTCCCAAATGGGGGAACATCTTGCTAAGTAATTAGCTTAGTTCTTCTTAATCATGGCTTATTTAACTACCAATGTATCTCTCTTCACCTTTTTCCTTCTGAGTCATTGGATTGTGCGGTGGGTTTAACCTTGTCTGGTTGCCAGGTGCACTCTCAGCCTCTCTTTGACTCCCCCTCCTCAACAGACTAGGGAAGAAAATAAGACAGAAAAGGTGCTGGCCTGAGATAGAGGAAGACAGGAGGATCCTCTCTTTCACTCTTTCACTCCCAACCCTTCCACCTCACCCCATCAGAGCAACACAGGGAGATGAGGAGTCAGTCCATAGCAGTTCTCTGCCACTCTTTCCTTATCACAGTTTTTCCCTGCTCCCACACGGGGTCATCCATCCCCCAGCAGCAAACTGCTCCAGCATGGGTGGGGGCAGCTCCCCCCAGACCCCCTGATCCTGCGTGGGCTCCTCTCCACAGGCTGCAGCTCCGGCCCGGGGCCTGCTCCTGTGGGGGCTCTCCATGGGCCGCAGCCTCCTCCAGGCCACATCCACCTGCTCCACTGGGGGCTCCTCCACCCATGGGGGGGCTGCAGCGTGGAGATCTGCTCCATGTGGGACCCATGGGCTGCAGGGGGACAGCCTGCTCCACCAGGGGCCTCTCCCTGCACAGCCCGCAGGGGAACTGCTGCTGCCTGCCTGCAGCACCTCCTGCCCTCCTGCGGCACTCACCTGGGGGCTGCAGGGCTGGTGCTCTCACGCTTTCTCAATCCTCTCTCTCTCAGCTGCTGCTTTGCAGCAGGGTTTTGTTTTGTTTTGTCCTTCTTTTCTTAAATGTTATCTGAGGCACCACAAGCTTGGCTTATGGGTTCTGCTTTGGCTAGTGGGGGGAGTATAGCATGGGGTAGACCATGGTTTCTTCTCACAGAGACCACCCTTTGCAGCCCCCTCTTCCTCAAAGGCATTTCCACATTGACCTAGTACAGTGTGGCTTCCCAGGCTTTGTCCTTTGTGCTTTGGAAGTGCATTGCATTTTTCAAGCACAGTGCATAGAGAAATTACTCCTTTGTCTGGAGTTTTTTTTTTCCTCAGAAGTGAAGGCCACAGGGCAAAGTGGGAAAAATGTTAATGACTGCTAATTAAAATTCACTGAAACAAAGCAATGTCTTGCTTTGTATGTTCTTCATCATTGTCTGCAGTGTTGCTGTCCCACCCCTGGCATTTGCCAGCACCTTCTTCTCTTGGTAGCTGCACGCCAGCTCTGACAAAGGCTGATGAAGTTAGTGCCCCAGAAAAGTCAGTTTCCAAACACAGCCTGAATGGTTAGATAAATAACATTTCTATGCAGCACTACTGAATAATAACACAGTGTCCTCAGGCCTGCTGTGCCATGTTGGGAAGCAGGTGTGAAATGGAATATTGATGTGTAATGTAGAGAGCAAGAGGGTGCTTTTAGAGCCAGCCACAACCGTGCTGTCAGAGATGTATTTTGTCTTCAGACAATCAGAGCCTGTGTGCCTCTGAAGCTCCTGCTTTCTTCTCCTGGCACACCTGTGGGAGGGGTTGGTTATGTTTTGGAGGAAACTGAATCAGATGAGCAGGAACTGGGGCTGAGGAACCTGACACACTGGGAAAGTGACAGGCAAGCTGTTACTGGTAAGGGTGCCCAGAATGTATGAATATATAAATAGGAGGGGAAATCTCTATCAGTAAGAAAATACACACAACATTTCCCACTCTCTTTGAAAGAACTTGAGTTGGAAGCTCATGCCTGGCTTAGAAACCTGCACACAAGTTTTTTGCCAACATTCAAACTCTCTGATTTTCTTTATATTTGAAGAATAACTGTTGGTTAATAGCCTGAAGAGATGGAAAGGCAGTTTCTAAACTGATTGAATTTTCACTGGTTCACAGCTCTGGTAGGCATGCATGGCTGTTTTACGAAGGTAAAACTATGGGAAGGTACTCAATAATTATTGGAGGCCTGGAACAGCATGGTCAGATAGGCATGCATTTGTTGTCCATGGTCATGGCTGTGAATGTAGGCTCAATTATTGATCTGTTTTGTTCCAAATATTGCCTGCCACTTTGCATCACCCAAGCCTTCATTTCTGTCTGATTGTAAGGGCTCTTTCACACACACCCCTGAGGAGTACTGAGTGTCCCACTAATGATGCCAAAGTGCTCAGACAATATAAAAGAGGGAGCTAGCATTCATTTGCCAAGCCTAAGAGGATAACATGAGCTTGGCTGGGTACAGATATCCCATATGGGAGTACTTAGAACTACTTCTTTTTGAAATGGACACAACAAAATGTAAACATGCCACTGAACACAAAAACAAAACAACAACAACAAACACCAAATAAGAAACAGAGAGGGAAAGAAAATGGGCTTGTGTCTCTTGTCCTGAACTGCCATCTGGAGGATGAATGGCTCTACCCAGCAGGAAGTTAACATTTCAGTACCGTTCCGTCCTGTCTGGATGTATGCAGAAGCTGTGAGGTGGGAGTGCCCAGGAAAAAATTGGAAGGCCACAAAGAGTTAAAGAGCCCTTGAAAATACATGTAGTAACTGTTTTTCCACACAAAAACAAACAAACAAACAAACAAACAAACAAAAACTTCCTTACATTACTAAGTAGAATCTGCTAGCAATGAGATGAAACTCCTTTGTCTTTGTCTTTTTACCATAAAATAAAGGCATTCCTATGGGAAATGGAGGGTACAGTCATCACAGCAGCTCAGTAAAGTCTTCGATATGAGGTTTCTCTCTAATTATCTCTACAGTTCTTAGTTTGATGTGGGTTGTAGGGACCTGACCTTGCTCACACACCACTGATGATGCGAAACATCTGTTCTCTGGCCTTGGCCAGACAACTGAAGGAATGAGAAGGGTCAGCAGGTGATTCCACCTGGAGTGTTGCACATGCACCTCATCTCTAGTCCAGATTTTGAGATAGTAGCCCATGCTATTTGCAGGCTCTTGCAATGGTGCTAACTTTACTATGCAGTAGCCAATCATAGGTGTCATCAGTTCTCTGAATTTGCAATAGCAACCCAGCCTTGCAGCGCTATACAACCTAAGTCTTTCTAGCACTGTAACACCACTCATGCTATTCAGTTGGATTGTTAGGAGGCACCAGATGTTCTCACTCGCCAACTTCCATTCACTACAAACATGACTTCCACAGACTCTTGGGGAGCAGGAAAACTGCCTTGAATTACAAGGCAAAATGGCTGCTGTGACAGATGAAAAGGGGCTAGAGAATAGTGGAAAGTGTCTTGTCCTTTATCTTTTTTTTTTTTTTTTTTTTTTTTTGTGTCCCTCTGAAGGACTACAGCATGTGAATAAACACTTGTATTTCCCTACTTGCTCTTTTTGGGTGTCAGAAGTGTTCTTCGCATGTTTAAAGCATCTTTATGTCAGAGTTCTCTCTGTTGCTGGCTAAGGGGACAGAGAAGTGCTTTTTGTATTTCAGAGAGGAATGTGTGTCAAAGGCTTGAAACTAATTGATTAACTACCTTTGATTTTACTGAGTATTGGCTCTAAGCTTGTGGCGTTACCTTGGTCTCCACAGATGTACTGTCAGGGTGGGTGTGCTAATTAGATCCTGGCCACAATGTGGTATGGCAGGATTTATTTCACACAGAAGAATACCCGGGGTTTTGATGACAAAAATTAAACAGCCTCACAGCAAGGACTAAAGATAATCACCTAACTAATCATTCCTGAGGTTTTGCTATTGCAGCATTACATTTTCTTGTACTGTCAGTGCAGTCAACATCGAAAACATTGGTGCAGGCAACTAGAGGAAAAAAAAAATCTAAGTGAAAAGTCTGTCGGAGCTAAATGTCCTGTCAAACCTGTCCTTTCCATCCAGGGAACTTACTGAGGATGGAATAACCTTTTAGAATGGTGTGGAAGCAATTTGTTATATTTCAGTGTGGCATTGCTATAAGTGATAACTGTTTCTGAGCAGACTCTCACTGCAGCCCCTTTGGTAGGGTAAATCTTACTGAAGTTCTTTGTCCACAAGGAAGAAATGAACCCTTTGCCATGCATATCGTACAGAAAGCTAGGAAAAATGCAGGTGCATACCTAAGTGTCAGTCTAGGGCATGATTTTCCCTCTAGGTTAGTCCCCAGGATTCTCAGCAGTGTTGATATGAGTGCTCATCTGGGACTGTCAGTTGGCCCTCTAGAATCTGGATATCTTTTTAGTTTCTAATATTTTGGATTTTTTTACTTTTAATTTTTGTCTTGTGTGAAAATTATATGTCCTGGTTTCAGTTAGCACAGAATTAATTTTCTTCCTAGTAGCTGGTGGAATGCTGTGTTTTGGCTTAGAATGAGAAGAGTGCTGATAACACCCCGATGCTTTAATTGTTGCAGAGCAGTGCTTATACTAAGCCAAGGACATCTCAGCCTTTGCTCTGTCCTGCCAACGGGCAGGCTGGGGGGTGCAGTAAGAGCTGGGAGGGGACAGACCCAGGACAGGTGACCCAAACTAGCCAAAGGGGTATTCCATACCATCTGACGTCATGCTAAACAATATATAGGGGTGGCTAGCCGGGGGGAGGGGGCCGGACTGCTCGGGGTTAGGCTGGGCATCGGTCAGCGGGTGGTGAGCAATTGCATTGTGCATCACTTGTTTGTACATACTATTATTACTTTCGTATTATCACCATTGTATCATCATTATTATTATTATTATTATTATTTTCCTGTCTTATTAAACTGTCTTTATCTCAACTCACGGGCTTCACTTTCCATTTCTCTCCCCCGTCCCAGAGAGGGAGGGGGGAGGGTGAGCGAACGGCTGCGTGGTGTTTAGCTGCCAGCCGGGTTAAACCACGACAGTCTTTTTTGGCGCCCAACGTGGGGCACGAAAGGTTGAGATAACGGCAGATCTGACCAGAGTGTGTTAAACTAAAATTGGTATAAGTATTAGACCTGCTTAATAGTCACTTGTCATAATGCTGATTGCTTTAATCTCAACTGTGCTGCGCCTGTTTTCCAAATTGAGTATTATAGCACGTTATTTTCCGTATGTGCTCTCTGTCATGTTGTTTATCCTCTCCGGGCCCTGGTTTCAGACCATTATGGTACTGTGTGTTGTATCAGTGGCTTATGAGATGATGAAATATCTGGCCATGACTCTAACCTGGTATTTGTACTCAGTAACATCTTCGATTCTATACTTTGGAAACTGTATTTTGGAAACTATTAGCAATTGTATCTGTTGCCTTTTTTCATTAGGGAGTCAATCTGTGGAGGGGAAAGGGGAAGATAATTTTTCTTACTTGATCACTCTCCCTTTCTCCTTCACCACCCCTGTACCCTCCTTGATCACTCTCCCTTCCTCCTTCACCACCCTCTTATCCTCCGAGTTTATTACAATAGCTCTCCAAGATATTGAATATCCTTGGGATACTCAGACCAGCATAGTCCTGTTGTTCTGCCTCCTGAATGCACTTCAGGTTCTGCTTAAAGTTAAACAACTACTTAGGAAGCTCATCCGGAGATCTGCCCGGAGGCAGTATAGTTGTGGGTGGCAGGGAGTATGGGAGGATATGGGCAGGCATCTAGACCAGTTGGCACCCCCAGTGTTTTGGAAATTCACCCCTGAACAAGTGCAAAATCCTCAAAAACTGGCAGAATGCTTGAATAAAAGGTGTCGCGATTCGGGAAGTTCCAAAGTAACACAAATCATTGTAACATGCTGGGGCCTGGCTTACGCCTATCGAGCTGCCATGGATACTGCTATCAACTTAGTGACAGACCCTGCGGCCACTCCAAGTCCCGTGACAGATCCAACGGCCACTGTGACCCCTACGGTGGACTCTGCAGCCGCTCCAGTCCCAGCTTCTGCAGATGCTCCAGTCCCAGCTTCTGCAGATGCTCCAGTCCCAGCTCCTGCAGCCGCTCCAGTCCCAGTTCCTGAAGCCGCCCCAGTCCCAGCTCCTGAAGCCGCCCCAGTCCCAGTTCCTGCAGTCGCTCCAGTTCCAGCTCCGGCCGCTACTCCAGTCCCAGTTCCTGCAACTGCTCCAGTCCCAGCTCCTGAAGCTGCTCCAGCTCCAGCTCCTGAAGCCGCTCCAGCTCCAGCTCCTGCAGCTGCTCCAGTCCCAGTTCCTGCAGTCGCTCCAGTTCCAGCTCCGGCCGCTACTCCAGTCCCAGTTCCTGCAACTGCTCCAGTCCCAGCTCCTGAAGTCGCTCCAGCTCCAGCTCCTGAAGCCGCTCCAGCTCCAGCTCCTACTGCTGCTCCAGTCCCAGCTCCTGCAACTGCTCCAGCTCCAACTCCAGCTCCTGTAGCCGCTACAGCTCCGGTTCCTGCAACTGCTCCAGCTCCTGTAGCCGCTCCAGCTCCTGTGGCCGTGTCAGAGAAACGAGCTGTAGCAGTGCAAGTTGACCCTGCAGAGGGCATTCCAACCCCTGTGGCAGACCCTGTAACAAAGTCAGAGAAACGAGCAGTAGCAGTGCAAGCTGCCCCTGTAGAGAAGGTGAAAATATGGTATAGAAATTCAAGTCGTTTAGAACGCAGAGAGTCTTCTGCCAATCCAGGTAAGGCTTCTGCCAAAACTAAGTATAGAGATGACGAAGATGATGACGACGCTGGGCCGTCAAGGATTCAGGAGGAGGAAGATGAGGATGCCGAAAGAGCAACAGTAACTACCCGAAGCCTAAACGAGCGCGAGCTACGAGATGTGCGAAAAGATTTTGGTCGCTGTATAGGTGAGCAGCTTGTCACCTGGCTGCTCCGGTGCTGGGACTCTGGAGCCAATTGTGTGGAATTAGACGGCAGGGAAGCCAAGCGGCTGGGATCCCTTGCTCGAGACGCCGGCATTGACAAAGCAATTGCAGATGGAGCACGACCCACCA
The DNA here is from genome assembly GCF_009819795.1 of Aythya fuligula. Lineage (NCBI taxonomy): Eukaryota > Metazoa > Chordata > Aves > Anseriformes > Anatidae > Aythya > Aythya fuligula. Next base: position 55,751,815 of record NC_045593.1, on the reverse strand, counting down.
GCCTCTGGAGGCGTCTCCTCTCAGCTGTGAGGGAAAGGTATCCCTTCAAGGAAGATATTTTATGTCTACCAGGCAAGTGGACCACTATGGAGAAGGGAATCCAGTACCTGAGGGAATTAGCCGTACGGGAAGTGATTTATGAGGATCCAGACCTCAAACAAACATCCACAGATCCAGATGAAGTCAAGTGTACACGACCCATGTGGCGGAAGTTTGTACGGAGTGCACCATCATCATATGCCAGCTCATTGGCAATAATGGCCTGGAAAGAGGATGAGGAACCCACAGTGGGTGAAGCGGCTAAACAACTCCGGCAGTACGAAGAAAGTCTCTCCTCTTCCTTACAGGCCTGCGTCTCAGCTGTGGAGAAACTTTCTGAAAAGGTTCACCAACTTGAAGAGAATCTATTGTCCTCCCCACCTGAACCAACCAGTGCCCACCGACCAAAGGAGAACACTTGGGAGAAACTTTCTGAAAAGGTTCACCAACTTGAAGAGAGATTATTCTCCTTCGCACCTGTACAAAGCAGTGTCTCAGCTGTCAGGGGTAGGCGTTCACCCACACAAGGAAGACGATATGGTGGGTACTCACCCCGTGCCACCCTGTGGTTTTACTTACGAGACCATGGAGAGGACATGAGAAAGTGGGATGGAAAATCTACCGCGACCCTAGAGGCACGGGTACGTGAGTTGCAAAAGAAAACAATCAGGAAAAAGGGATTCTCCGAAAAGTTTGCTGCTCCAACTTCCAGCAGACAGTCCTTCAAACACAGAAACGAGGAAGATTCTGACCAGGATTAGGGGGGCCCTGCCTCCAGCCAGGGGGAGGAAAGGGACAATCGAGTTTATTGGACTGTGTGGATTCAATGGCCTGGCACATCACGCGCACAGAAGTATAAGGCTTTAGTAGACACCGGTGCACAATGTACTATAATGCCATCGAGCTATAAAGGACCAGAGCCCATCTATATTTGTGGAGTGACAGGGGGATCTCAGCAGTTGACTGTATTGGAGGCTGAAGTGAGTCTGACTGGGAATGAGTGGGAAAAGCACCGCATTGTGACTGGTCCGGATGCTCCATGTATCCTTGGCATAGACTATCTTAGAAGAGGATACTGCAAGGACCCAAAAGGGTTCCGGTGGGCTTTTGGTATTGCTGCCTTAGAGACAGAGGGCATTAAACAATTATCTACCTTGCCTGGTCTCTCAGAGGACCCTTCTGTTGTGGGGTTGCTGAGGGTCGAAGAACAGCAAGTGCCAATTGCTACCACAACTGTGCACCGGCGGCAATATCGCACCAACCGAGACTCCCTGATTCCCATCCATAAGCTAATTCGTCAATTGGAGAGCCAAGGAGTGATCAGCAAGACTCATTCACCTTTCAATAGTCCCATATGGCCAGTGCGAAAGTCTAATGGCGAGTGGAGACTAACAGTGGACTATCGCGGCCTGAACGAAGTCACGCCACCACTGAGTGCTGCAGTGCCGGACATGCTGGAACTTCAGTATGAACTTGAATCGAAGGCAGCCAAGTGGTACGCCACAATTGATATCGCTAATGCATTTTTCTCCATCCCTCTAGCAGCAGAGTGCAGGCCACAATTTGCCTTCACTTGGAGGGGAGTCCAATATACCTGGAATAGGCTGCCCCAGGGGTGGAAACACAGCCCTACCATTTGCCATGGGCTGATCCAGTCTGCACTAGAGCAGGGGGAAGCTCCTGAACACCTGCAGTGCATCGATGACATTATTGTGTGGGGTGACACAGCAGAGGAAGTTTTCGAGAAAGGGAAGAAAATAGTCCAAATCCTTCTGAAAGCCGGTTTTGCCATAAAACAAAATAAAGTCAAAGGACCTGCACGGGAGATCCAGTTTTTAGGAATAAAATGGCAAGATGGACGTCGTCAAATCCCAATGGATGTGATCAACAAAATAACAGCTATGTCTCCACCAACTAACAAAAAAGAAACACAGACTTTCCTAGGTGTTGTGGGGTTTTGGAGAATGCACATCCCAAATTACAGTCTGATTGTAAACCCACTCTACCAAGTAACTCGTAAGAAGAATGAGTTTGAATGGGGCCCTGAACAACGACAAGCCTTTGAACAAATCAAGCAGGAAATAGTCCATGCAGTAGCCCTTGGGCCAGTTCGAACAGGACCAGATGTAAAGAATGTGCTCTACACTGCAGCCGGGGAGAACGGCCCCACCTGGAGCCTCTGGCAGAAAGAACCTGGGGAAACTCGAGGTCGGCCTCTGGGGTTTTGGAGTCGGGGATACAGAGGATCTGAGGCCCGCTATACTCCAACTGAAAAGGAGATATTGGCAGCATATGAAGGAGTTCGATCTGCTTCGGAGGTGGTCGGTACTGAAGCGCAGCTCCTCCTAGCACCCCGATTACCGGTACTAGGCTGGATGTTCAAGGGAAGGGTCCCCTCTACGCATCATGCAACTGATGCTACATGGAGCAAGTGGGTTGCACTGATTACTCAGCGGGCTCGAATAGGAAACCCCAGTCGCCCAGGAATATTGGAAGTGATCATGGACTGGCCAGAAGGCAAATACTTTGGGATATCATCAGAGGAGGAGGTGGGTCGTGCTGAAGAAGTGATTATGAGTTTGTGATATATTGTGTTTGTTTAGGCACAATTTCCTTTTTTAAATTTCCCTCAAATCTCTCATCTAGTAGAGGATTATGATTGAGCACAACTGACCCACACAGTGCTCAGTTGTGCTCAATCATAATTGAGCACAACTCAATTATTATTAATTATTATAATATATAATTATTAATTATATATTAAAAATTTTCTTCCCTCAGTGTAGGGAAGAAAAATGTGGACAGAACTTACTTTCAGTCACATACAAAATATTAGAATGCTTTGTAAGTTTCTACTTGATGTGCAATGACATGCTCTGTTCCCTGCCACTTTCTTTGGTGGTAGCACACTCCTGCATATTCAAGAGCACTTTCTAGTGCACACAATACCAAGGACAACCTAAAGTTAATAATAGCAAGAGCTAATGTGCACAGAGAAATAAAGGCAATATGCCAGATATAAAAGTGGCACTCAGACAATATTTTTTTAAAAAGCTACTTTTATTTGCCTCCTAGAGATTTACCAAGAGATCAGATGCAGAGAGCTTATGTAGTTTATGTACTGAGAGCTGAACTTGAAATGAATCAGCCACTTTGGGTTCAGCCTCTGAATTTTGGATGGCTTTGACCTTCAGCCTGCCAAAGTGCTTATGATCAATAAGGCAATGAGAATGATGTACCCCAGCAAGCACAAACCTAGCAACAGAGAATTATAATCATTTCTAAGCCTCATGAGCAGTCGATGAGTTCCCTACCCCCTGGAGAGGACAAACAATACTTCTTTTGTCAGTTATCCGCATCTCCACCATACTTTGCAATGAAAAACACAGCTGACACCTCATCTTACAGTGAACCATTTCTTATCCCTGGAGCATTTGTATTTTGGTCTTGCAGAAACCCAAGCCGGCACCTACATTGACCACACTAGAGCTCTGAAAATAGAATGAAACAATGCAAATATACAACATCTACAACAACAAAAAAGGAAAACATGAAGAGCTTTTTACACATGGTAAATAAAACAGAGGCCCTGGAAAATAAATAGCTGCATCTAATCTAAATTACTGCAGGATTCTGAGGCACTAATTTTACAAACCTTACACTAAAAGGAAGGTTTTCATTTGACAAAACAAAAAAATTGAGGCAGAAAGGAGGAACATCTTATACTCCATGACCTGATCTTGCAAAGTACACACAAAAACATATAAACATATATTTTGTTGTGGTGGGTTAACTTTGGCTACATATCATGTAGCTGAGTAGCTCTTGCTGCTCACTCACTCCCTTTCCTCAAGAGGACAGGAGAGAAAGTATAATGGAAAAACTTGTGAGTTGAGATAAGGACAGGACAGGGAGATCACTCACCAGTTACTGCCACTGGCAAAACACGTTCTGCTTGGGGAAGATTAATTTAATTTATTGCTGGTTAATAACAAAATAGAGCAGTGAGAACTAAAAGAGCAAATTAAACCCCCCTTCCCCTCATCTACCCTCTTAAATGGCCTCCTCCCACGCAGTGCAGGAGAATGGGGAATAGGTGCTGTGGTCAGTCCCTGACGCTTTGTCTCCACCGCTCCCTCAGGGTCCCTCTCTGCCCCTGCTCCCCGTGGGGTCCCTCCCAGGGAGATGCCGTCCTTCCCCAACTGAGCCTGCGGGGGCTGCCCACAGGCAGCAGCTCCTCAAGTACTGCTCCAATATGGGTCTAGGGTCCATCCATCCCCCAGGAGCAAACTGCTCCAGCACGGGTCCCCCACGGGTGGGCGGCAGCTCCCCCCAGACCTCCTGCTCCTGCGGGGGCTCCTCTCCACAGGCTGCAGCTCCGGCCCGGGGCCTGCTCCTGCGGGGGCTCTCCATGGGCCGCAGCCTCCTCCAGGCCACATCCACCTGCTCCACCGGGGGCTCCTCCACCCATGGGCGGGCTGCAGCGTGGAGATCTGCTCCATGTGGGACCCATGGGCTGCAGGGGGACAGCCTGCTCCACCAGGGGCCTCTCCCTGCACAGCCCGCAGGGGAACTGCTGCTGCCTGCCTGCAGCACCTCCTGCCCTCCTGCTGCACTCACCTGGGTGCTGCAGGGCTCGTTCTCATTCATTTCTCACTCCTCTCTCCCAACTGCTATGTCAGATACATAACCCTAGAATAAAAATCTTCTAAACATGTATAAGTATCTGTGTTTGTGTGTTTCTACTGGCTTCCGTGAAGTTCTTCTCATAAAAAGCTACATGCAGACATTGTAAATATGAGAAGTCATGTCCCGTCTTTGCCTGAGATTCCACTTTGTATCACCAGACGGTGTTCTCACAGAAACAGTCTGCAGCTTGACTCCATCCCAAAAAAGGAGCCAAGCTAAATTTTTATGGGAACCTATAAGCCACTGTATTGTGATTGCCAATGTAACTCATATTTATTTAACTCTTTTATTTATTTATTTTTTATCCTGTCTCAGCTGCTTTGAAAAATAGAATTGACCTAGATTTTCCTAATTGAAGCTGCAAGTCAGGTTCTGGGGGAAAGATTTTCCAAAGGACCTAACAGGCTTAGGAGCAGAATATGTACAGTATTTATTTTGGCCCTGTGGTCATGAGTCATTATGGTGGTTTTAGTGAACCCTCCAGGTACCAAAAAAATCAATATTTTGTAGATTCTCATCCTGTGTTCTTCTTCATGAGTCAGATATTCTATCTCTGCTTTCTCTGGAGTTTTCTTCTCTGATTACAGATGGATGCCTTTGCTATTCAGCACTAATTTAATTGCCTCCACTCCCAAAATTTTCTACGTCTTATTTCCTCTCACTGATGCTGACTGTTATGCAGTAAGGTATTGTTTTAATATGGGTGCTGTGTACATAAGAGGAAGCAAAGTAACATATTTGCAAGCACAGGGAAAAAGAAAATGTTTTCTGCTGAATGTTTTGAAAAAATTGTGGTATGTGTATTAGATACCTGTGCTTGTTCTTCTGTTTCCCAAGGAGGAGTAATTTTGTTCACAAATTGTAGTTCACACCAGCTGAACGTGATAATGGGAAAAAAGCATTTTGGCTCGGACAACCTAGCATAATCCAAGCAGCAGAGCACTGAGTACAATGGCCAATTCACTTCAGTGTACAGTCAGCATCCATAGTGGATCAGGGCAAAACTTTTTTCCCATCTCTCTCTTTTAACTAAGTCTGGTTCAGACTTCATTGAGACCAGTAGAGATTCCCCTTGACCTTAGTTTGCAGCAGGTTCACAGTGTCTTGCATGCTGGGGCCAAAGAGTATTCCCACAGGAGTGTGCTGCAGTTCCTTTTGCCAGTCATAATGGAAACAGGTGTGTGGTTCTGCTGCAGCAATATTGCCCCGGGGGAGAAGGAAGTGACCCTCACAGCATCACCTTGCATCTAGAGTATCTGGAAAATTATGCTGGTGGAAAATGGATGAACATTAGCTGAAAGCTTTGAAGACCACATCTGCATCTGATCTGTGCACATGAAGCTGAAGTTTATACCTCTGTTTATCTGCCATGGAAGCCCCTTGAGATATTGGCACTGTCAAGTGCCCTGAGTGTAAGAGGGGATGAGACTGAAACTGATGGTGAAAGAATGTAGGTGGGTGATAAATGAAAAGCTTCTGTGATTTTGACAGAGGTGAAAGCATGACCTAGCAGAGAGGAGAAAGACATCAATTTTTTAAAAAGGATAGAAAGGAAGACTAAGGGTACTACAGACAAGTGAGCCCCAGCTCTGTGCCTGGCAAGATCATGGAAAAGATCCTCCTAGAAGCAATGCCAAGGCACATGAAGGACAAGGAGGTGATCCAAAACAGCCCGCATGGCTTCAGCAAGGGCAAATCATGCCTGACCAGTCTGGTGGCCTTCTATGATGGAGCAACTGCATCAGTTGACAAAGGAAGACTGACCAGTGTCATCTACCTGGACTTCTGTAAGGCCTTTGACATGGTGCCACATGACATCCTGATCTCCGAATTTGAGAGTGATGGATTTGAAAGAAGCATCTCTCTGTGGATAAGGAATTGGCTTGAAGGCTGTACCCAGAGGGTGCTGGTCAGTGACTCTATGTCCTGGTGGAGGCCAGTGATGAGTGGTGTCCCTCAGGGGTCTGTCTTGGGGCTGGTGCTGTTTAATGTCTACCAATGATATAGACACCAGTGGGAGCAAGTTCACCCTGAGCAAGTTTGCAGATGACACCCAGCTGAGTGGTATAGTTGATACAGCAGAAGGAAGGGATGCCATCAAAAGGGACCTGGAGAAGCTTGAGAGGTGGGCCCACATGAGATTCAACAAGTCCAAGTGCAAGGTGCTGCACTTGGGTCAGGGCAATCCCAGACACGAGGACAGACTGGGAGAAGAACTCATTGAGAGCAGCCCTGCAGAGAAGGATTTTGGGGTGCTGGTGGACAAAATCTTGACATGAGGCAGCAGTGTGTGCTTGCAACCCAGAAGGCCAACTGTGTCCTGGGCTGCATCAAAAGCAGGGTGGCCAGCAGGTAGAAGGAGGTGATTGTCCCCCTCTGCTCTGCCCTTGTAAGGACCTACCTGGAGTGCTGCGTCCAGGTGAGGGGTCCCCATCACAGGAAAGGTAGATCTGTTAGAGTGAGCCCAGACAAGGGCCATGAAGTTGATTAGAGGGCTGGAGCACTTCTCCTTTGGAGACTGAGGCTGAGAGACCTGGGTCTGTTCAGCCTGGAAAAGAGAAGACTCCAGGGTGATCGCACTGCAGCCTTTCAATATTTAAAAGGGGCTTATAAAAAAGATCAAGAGCAACTTTTTACTTGGGCAGATAACAATAGGACAAGGGGGAGTGGTTTTAAACTCAAAGTGTAGATTTAGAATAGATCTTAGGAAGAAGGTGGTGGTGAGGCACTGGCACAGGTTGCCCAAAGAAGGTATGGATGCCCCATCCCTGGAGGTGTTGAAGGCCAGGCTGGATGGGGCTTTGAGCAAGCTGAAGGTAGAACATGTGCCTGCCTATGGCAGGGGGATTGGAACTCGTCGATCTGTAAAGTCCTTTCTAACCCAAGCCATTCTGTGATTCTATGCAGCCACAAGGAATTCTTGGGGAGACGGTGCCACTGGGGGATGTAAGGGTCTCAAATAATAGAAGCCATGTCTACAAGTGATCTCTTCTCCCAGAAAAGCTGGCTGAAAGACTCGGATGCACCCTAAGGAAATGGCCTGAGTAGGTCTGCTCCTGAATGGTGGAGGCTTTGTTAACAGGTCACCTTTGCATGATCCCCTAACATTCTTAAGTGTCCCCTTCCCACAATTTGCTTTATTACTGGTCATAAAGCATAAAGGGTCAGTTCACCTGAGCTGACTGTGGGAGCCCATAGTAACTGGGTAGTTCTGACACTGCATGGCAGAGCTTAGACTAAATGGATAAATTGATGGGCAGAAATAGTCTCCTCCTGTTAAAAGCCTGCTCAGAAGTGTTCTGAGGACTGCGTCTTTCTTCCTTTCTATAGCAACTCCTTGAACCTCACACCAGGGATAAATGAACTGATTAGAAAGACGAGAAGAGAAAATGGAAGAGAGTGGAAAGGAGGGTAGGAGCAGGCAAAGAGGAGACTCAGCAGACAAAATGGCCTTAAGCCAGCTGATAGTATTTCATGGACATCCAAGTAGTACCCTAGAAATACACCATTGGGGATCCGGCTCTTTGAAAAGCTATCATGTTTGTAGCTGCTGGCAGCTTTTCTTTTGTAGTCTTGCTAGGACAGGAACAACTCTGAAGAGGATTATCCAGCCTCATAATCTGTACCTGCCTGTTTCTTCACCACAGTTTAGTCTCCTCCTTGCCACTGCCCAGAGTAGTTTCCCTTCTGTCATTGCCCTGGGTGTTCCACGGTGCTGTTTTTAGAGAGGGCTGGCTGTACATGTGAGGAGGAAAACATGCCAAAAAAGTGCTCCAGAAGCAGTGTCTGTCCCTATGTCTATCTCTATTTCTATCTCTATTTCTGTCATCTCCAAACAGTCTTTATGCCAATCAGTATACAAATCATCCTCCCACTGCTATGCCTTAATATCTGCAAACTGCTAAGTGGCCAGCATGCTGTGCTCCCTGATCTCTGCATCTTTCTATCTCAGTTTGCTGAGTCAGCCTTGGAATAATGGACGAAAGCAGCAGTGAGCTGCTTTTTTTTTTGGCTATTGCATCTCTCCAGGCCTTTGCATGTCTGCAAGGTGGTCCATGTTTCTCTAAGCATAGTTCTACAAAGGTGGAGTTGGAGACTACATTTGGCAGCTTAGGATATGTCAAATAATGGAGACATTTTGTAATACCAGTCAGACTGCTGAGAGAGCCAGGCATAGTTTGGAGAGGACCAGCCACCCAGGTCAACTACTACACCTACAGAGGTGTGCATGTGTTATGACCAATAGGACCACCTTCTTCATCTGCTATCAGCTAGCACAGAGGACTTGATCATCCCAGACTGATCACAGTACAGAATAAATAACCTTGGGAAGAATATTCCAATTCACCAGCTGTAAACACAGGCAGTTGTCAGCTGTTTTCCTAGCAAGCTGTGAAAGTAGATATTCAGCAGCATAAACCTGTCACCTCCTGACAGTGCAGTGTGTACTGATAGAAGACCTTTGTCATTATCATTCAAGGGCAATCTGCAAAGCATTGTTTTTTGTTCCTGCTTTGGACTCTCGAATCAACTTTGTTTTAAAGGCTTTCTGTCCAGCCATGAGTTTTGTCTTTTAGCCTCTGCAAAACACAGAAACTATTGCACAGCTTTCATGGTGTCATTGATTAGCCCTGCTTGTGGAGGCAGCTCACCAGAATATAAAATGGTTGACCCCTGCCTGAAGTAATTCCTCCTGCAAGTCTGTTCCTTTCATGACAGTTCTGCTAGATCTTTCAAACAAGCTGGATTACTTGGTCAAGCAATTACTTGGTCAGTGGGTTACAAAAGAAACTAGCGAACCCAGGAGCGCTGGCTGAGTTCCAACACAGTCTTCAATATTCCTCAGGTTTTTGTGGTGAATCCCTGAATTAGGTTCTGACTCGAGGCCTCCGTACTGTTAGTCCAGTGAATGTTCACAGTAATCAATGCACTAGCAATTCATGAAGTGTCTTTTACAAATGCACAAAATTGTTCTTGTTCTGTTCTCTGAATTCAGTCCTTGAAAAATTCCCCTGCCCAAAATGAGATAAAGATCTCAGAAATCATAACATCAGCTATAGTTTTTCTACCTTAATTTGGTTGCCCAAGGAGAAGACCTTCAGACTGGTTAATGTGCAATATTTGTTTAAATTTTGATACATGTACTAATGCACAAAGCATAACTATCTTTACTGCAAACAGTCTCTCTTTGTGCTTAATGAAAACTACTCCGTTTAAAAAAATAAATAAATAAAAAGAACAAGCAACGACAAAAAACAGGAAAGTGCTGTACACATGCCATATTTACACAAAAGATGTTCTTCTGGGTCAGGCTAGAGCAAGCAATTTACATTATGACTAGAACAAGTGAAGAATATCTGTGGCTCCTTTTTTTCTTGAGGTGTATGGATTTTCAGCTTCTAACTGTGCAAGAGCACTGTTCAGACTCTGCTCTCTTTCTGTGCCCTGCCTTAGCCAATGCCATATAAATCAGATATCTAGTAACCGTGTCAGGAAGGAAGCCTTTCTGATATAAGAGACCTGATTTTTCACCATTCAGTTTGGTTTAGTAATTTATAAGAAAGAAAAAAAAAAAAAAAAAAAAGTGAGGAAAGGAAAGAGCAGAATCAACAGCAGGTTCATGATGAAATAACAAGTTTTGGCACCACTCAAAAAAGGGATCAAAGTGTTCAAAGCATGCACCAGGGTCTTCGCAAGTGGTAGCTTTGGTGTTGGATGTAGTCATCTACTGGGAATTCTCCCTCTGTCTTGACAAATTTGGCTTTGCTCCATTGGTAGAAACATCTGTAAGCTTCAGTGCCATCTCCTTCCACTGCCTTGGAGGCAATTTAATGTAATGGGGACAATGATTTCCTAGGAATTACCGGGAGATTATTTAATAACTCTTCACAAAGTGCTCTGAGAATGGAAAGCAAGACTCTAAGACAAAGATATGAATGTTTTTGCTTATGCCAAAGATAGCATGTACTTTTTTCTTTTTCTTTTTTTTTTATTCAGCAAAATATATGTATGAAATTTTGTGTACATAAGCAGATGCAGAAATGTTGAGCATGACTCATGTTAGCAATCGTGGCAGCTCAGTTTTACATGGGGAAGACACAGGAAATGGAGGTTTCCTATAACAACAGCTGGTATGCTATATATACATCACAACAAAGGCATCATTTTCATAAGGCTGTGTCCACATATAGTATGCCACTATTCAAAAGGAATATATTTTCACTTTTTGGAGATAAATATCTTGAGAATTAGTTTCTGCTTTGCATAGGCTACAAACAATAAATTGGACAGAATAATGAAATAAGCTGCTGCAGGGTGAAGCTCTTTGACATGATCATGGAAAGGGAATTCAGTATGGAGATACCCTGGGATAGCTATATTAATATCATATTCATTTTAACTTGTTACAGTTAGGACTTCTATTTCTGCCATGTCCACAAAGTTCAAATTTAATTTAATATCAGGTAAATTAAGTGGTACAGTAGCATGCCACTAAGACAAGTTTATGCAGAAAACAGAAGACTGTAAAGCTCTTTATACCATGTGAAAGTTCTTCATACTTAGCCTTTTCAGAAATATCACAGCATATTGTGTAAATGAAAAGGGAATACTCAAAGTAGTCCCATCATTTTGAAGGTGAAGGAAAGGAGACAACTTTTTTCCACTACCTGCGATGCACTGCAGGGGGACAGCCTGCTCCACCAGGGGCCTCTCCCTGCACAGGCCGCAGGGGAACTGCTGCTGCCTGCCTGCAGCACCTCCTGCCCTCCTGCGGCACTCACCCAGGGGCTGCAGGGCTGCTTCTAACCCCTCTCTCTCCTAGCTGCTGTGTAGCAGCAGTCTGTTCCCTTTCTTAAATCTGCTCTCACGGAGGCCCAACCAGCATCAGTGATAGTCACAACTCTGGCTAGTTGTGGGTCCCTTTTGGAGCCAGCTGGGTCTGGCTCCTGGCTGACATGGGGATGGACTCTTCTCTGGGAGAAAAGCAGTCTTCCCCACTACTAAAACCTTGTCCTGAAAACCCAATATTCTACATGTGTTCTTGGCAGAAGGTTTCATGAGTCAATAACGTGAAGATTGGAAGAACACCAGATGAGTGTTCCCTTTGGTAATGAAGAAGAAAGAATAGCATGACAAATAATAAGTGAAGCCCAACAGGACAGTTGAAAGAGAAATCTTTTTCTTATACCTGTGTCTTTTCAGTTTTCCAGATTTCTTTGATTTAAAAAGGAATTTCAGAATTAATCTGGTTAATTACAAGGATAAATCTTCTAATTGTAAATGGTTGCAAAGTTCCAGAGTAGGTGAGAATTCTTCAGCAGCTGAGGTCTCTAAGAAAAAGACATATTCAGGTCAAGGTGACCCCTGAGGTAGCAGGGTGGGCAAGTTGCCCTCTGATCGTCTTCTCTAAATATATATTTTCAACTTTGGCTGATAATTATGTTTTTATTGTTGTTGTGGGGTGGAATGTGAATTAAATTTCATAGACAGGGCTGTGTAAGAAGAGAAAAGGTGTCTTGTAATTTGTATATGAAGCAAGATAAGAAACATGCATTGAAATCTCTCAGATATCTTTTAAAAGCTCAACAAGGAAATAAAACAGCAGTTCCAGAGATGGCTGTATTGGCCACATCTGTTCATAGACTCAGCAACCACACAAAACCATTAATTCCCTGAAAAGAAATGTAACCAGCATCACTTGTATGCCAAACTTTTCCTAGAAATGTAAACTGTTAGCTGATATGCAGCATTTTTTCTTGGGATGCAGACTGATGACTAATTTCAGGCTTCTCAGAGCGCCTTGGGAAGAGTTTTTTTCTCAGTGAAACAGCAACATTGCCAGTCATCCATGGTGAAGACAACCATGAACAATTCCCATCACCGCAAATGGCGCAGAGCTGTGTTGTGGGATGCCTTTATGCACACCTCCAGATACCAACCATCCAGGTGTAGCCACAGTAGAGGAGACTTGGGGGACTTTAACCACCCTGACATCTGCAGGAGGGACAACACAGGCGGGGATAAGTAGGTTACATCTGATATCAGGAAAAACTTTACCATGTGCCAGTGAGAGAGCACTGGCACAGGTTGCCCAGAGAGCTTGTGGAGTCTCCTTCAATGGACATCTTCAAAAGCCACCTGGACATGGTCCTGGGCAACCTGCTCTGGGTGTCTTAGCTTCAGTAGCGGGTTGGACCAGATGACCTCCAGAGGTCCGTTCTGTCTTTAACCATTCTGTGATTCTGTAACTTGGTTGACAGCTGCTGGTCACAGAATCACAGGGCCATTCATGTTGGAAAAGACCTCTAAGTTCATCTAGTCCAGCCTTTAGATGGGTCCTCCTAGGATGTGCTTTTCCACTACAGAATTCCATCTCTCAAGACCTTCATGGATTTGTCTTAGCAAAGCATTATAATATTTACCTGCATCCCGCTGCACACTGTGGGCTTCACATGCACACTGTGTCAGCTGAACCTTGTGCTAGTCAGAGCTGTGAAGAGGTCAAGCTAGCCAAGGGAACATGGTTCCTTCTCTACTGAAAAGATTTAAGCGTTCCTTTGTGTACCTTCCTTACATTCACAGCAGCTGACACTGCAAGTATGTTCTGCAAGACATGTCTGAAGCAAGCAGCAAGAGCACCAGTTCTCATTATCTGCTTGTCCATGTATTAGGAGGGAAGAAAATTGTGCAGTGAAAATTCCCAGTGATGAAAGAAGCTTTATATGTGACCATATAAAGTATATACATAGTGATACAAAATAACTTACACAGACTTATAAAATATGCTAGTTCAACCATGGAAATAGCAGATACAATTATGTATGTTATGTTTGTTTAAGTTTGGAAGTGTGCAATATGATATGATTATGTTTAAATATTGCAACTGGCAGCATGTGACTATAATAATCTTAACAGCATACAATCACAGTAAATATTAGTAGGATAATGTTGTGATTATTTTAAGCTCCTCCAGATCCCCAAGGTCTCCCAAGGTCAGCAAGCCCACTCTGTTGGTACTTAGGAGTCGCCATCCAGGGTACAGAAGTCCCAGGGGCATCTTGTGCAAGTCAGTGGGTTGAGATGTTCACCTTAGCAGCAAGTTGTTCTCAGGCACCTAGATTCTCTTCTCTGGGTATCTTCTGCTGGTCCCAACCTGCATCTTTGGAGTTGTCTTTGTATTTCTCTCAAAACTCCATGACCGTGGCTTTCTTTATTTCCTTAGTTTCTCCAGGGAAATCACTTGATCCTAAGGAGTCAGTTCCAAATCTAACCCACAGACAGCCATTCATTTGAACCTTGATTGCTGCTGTCGTCCTGAGGAGTCAGCTCCAACACTGACCCAGAGATAAGTAGCAACTTTCCGCAGGTGTCTTAAATATGATGTTACTGAATTATTTATCCTGTGACCTAGATATTTGCTAGAGAGATTTGTTCATGTTTAGCAAGCAGTGGTAGCTTGTCATAAGTAATACTAAGTATATTTTTAGTGCTTTGACATTTTAGCTGCAATCACACCTTGGCTCATCAGTCCCACTATTCCCTGTTACCCTTAGTACCATTAGAGTTAGATCTAATTCCCAGCCTGTTTCTGGATCTTGCACTTGCTTCGGCTTCCTGTGCAAAGCAGAAGTAATAGTGGAAGTAAGTTGTAGGTCATTGGCAGCCTTGTTCGCCTGCTTCTCTCCTGATGTGCAGTCAGTGAGTGGGGGGTAAAGTCTCCAACTGATGCCTGAGGACTCCACCCTACCGTTTTTTACCAACATATGATGCAGTGCAAACACTACTCATATAACAGCATAGTAAGGACAAGGTAGTTTAAAATGCTATTAACTGTTTGGTGGCATAAATGAAGGTCAAGCAGATAATCACACAAATGCAGCTTCTGATATTAAACTTTGTGGGGCTGAACTTTGAGAAAAAGATGAAATTGTTCTCATCCTTCACATGTTTTGGAGGTAATGCAATATTCTCCCATCTTCAGGAATGCCAGAGAATGAAAAACGTGTTTTTTTGTTTGTTTGTTTTTGTTTTTGTTTTTGGTTATATATATATACATATATTTCTGTTATATATTGACTTAACATAAAATATTTAAAGTGAAGACACTAAGATGCTTGTTTTAATTTTGTACCTGTTACTTTAGGACTCACTATAATGCAACTTCATCTGAAGCAATTTCAATCCTAAAAAATACCATTTAATTCACCTGCAAATTACAAAACATTATGTTTTTATTATAAACAGCATTAAAAATTACCACCATCCTTAAAGTATAACACTGAATAAGCAGTAAGACTGGCCATACACTGTAAGAACTAAGGGCAGTCTAGCACCATGCAAGTCACTGAGGGCCATTGAGCACTTGAGTGGTTGTTTTGTTTTAGTTGTTTTAGTTTCCTGTGCCCTGGATGTTTGTTCAACAAGTTCACAAGCTATAGAGTCCACTGGCCATGAGCTGGTAATTGTAATGAGACAGAGGATTTGGCAGCTGCAGAGGACTGGTGAGTTATTGTGATTTGTGCTGTCTCCACTACTTCTCCTGTAGCTGGCAAAGCAAAGTCATGTCTGTAGATAAAAGATGCTGGGAAACACCTGGGGACATTTACCTGTAACTTGAGAGGAACAAGTCAGCCATACGTGGTTTGCAGGCTTGCAGCATGTCTCATTTCCCCTGCAGTGCTGGCTACACTATGTTGGATCTTCTTTTTTAGTGTTCAGCCCTGTGGCTGCAAATCAATCAGATGCTTCCTTTGCCTCAGATCATCATTTGTCTTGAGCATCTCCCCCATGAAATCTGGTGTGACTGGCATCCACTGGGTATAAAAATTGTAAGATAAATGTCATTAATGAACATTTTGGCTTGGAAGAACTGATTTAGAGAACTAGCTATTTTTGAAGTTGCTGGTTTCAACCTTGCAGACTGTCATCCTAAATATGAATGATGACTATTGATACTGAGAAAATACTGAACACTTTGTACCAACACAATTCTTTTATCTTTTTGAAATCATATCTAATTTTCTTTTCAGAGGTCCTTGTTCATACAAAGTGTTCTGCTAGCTTTTGCAGGGCTTAGATTGGCTAGTTACCTCACAGTTCCAATATACTGAGAGCAATCTTAATTCATTTTGGTACTGTAGTTAATATTTAGGCGGAAATAAAAGAGTGGCTCTTACACAGCAAGAGTTTTGAAGCTGACAGCTGTTTCAGCAAAATTGAATGCCCTTCCCCTTCCTCACAAAGGTCAAATGCCTCTCTAGTGTAGCTGAACTGAAATAATTGTAAGTGATAAAGAAGGTAGCTTGCAGGTATCCTTATTGCTGTAGATTTACATGTGACAGTTTGAGTTGATTTTATTTTCATCATCACTATTATCTCTAAAATTTCAGTGCAAACACTTTTGCAGAAATGTGTGGAGGTTGAGGAGTGATGAGTGCAGAAATTATTTTCCTTGGACATGCCTCCAAACTAGAAGTTGGAAACAAAATCCATGTCACTGTGGGAGCAGGGATACTACAGCACTCCTCTGCTCAGTCTGATTCACTCAGACATATCTTTACTTTCCCATTAAATCTAGCATTTTGAATATAAAATCATAAAATGAAATTCTGGTTATTCATGCAAAGTCATAGTTGCATGCCTTTAATTCTCAATGGGAGTGGCAAATTTCAGGTATCCATTATACCTGCAGTCATAAAGATGTTTCTCTCTAGACAGGGTGTCAGCTTTACTCCAAGAAGTGTAGAGTCTGGTGTGCACATGCAGCCAGAGTTTCTTATGAAGGTTTGTTTTCATTGAGATGTCTTTCTGTCCCATTTATACCAAAAGAACAGGGATGGGCTGGTACAGAAAATCTCCCACATGAGAATATCTAAAACTGTCATCTTTACTGTGGTCTGTCCTTTCTGGTTTGCTTTATTTTGTTGAGAATAGTTTTTTTGTGTGTTTCCATTTTGTTTTATTTGTTTGTTTGTTTGTTTCTGACATTTTGCCTCCTCCATAATGCTTTACTGTAAAATGTTGCAGATGGAATTTCAAAATCATTTCAGATGAAGAGCTTGAGCATCAGACTTGGTAATAGAACAGGGTAGGTTCAACAGCAGCAGAGTAACACCCCAAAACTGTATTAACACACACAGCTGGTATTGTCTTTGTTAAACCCACAGCTATATAGTCCCAGATTCTCTGCCATGCTTGTTTCTGAATGATCCAAGCATCTGACCATCCTGTCTGGAGAGAGCTGCCCGTCCACTGGGCTGTATATAGGCAAGAGTTGTTAGGACTGATAATTTGGGGGTCCGTGAAGAAACAAAAGCAGAACATTTCCAGTGATGTGCATATGAGGCATCATGTGTGATGGCTGCCTTCATCTGCTATCCTGTCCAGTGTGTGACTGACAATGTGTTCTCTCTCTCCTGCAGTATGGGATAAAGAAGAAGGAGGAAAAGGAAGCAGAGGCCCAGGCTGCACTGGAAGCTAATGCTGAAGGGAGTCTGACGCGTCCAAAGAAGGCGATCCCTCCTGGCTGTGGGGACGAGGAGGAGGAGGAAGAAGAGAGCATTCTAGACACAGTCATCAAATACCTACCAGGGCCCCTGCAGGACATGTTCAAGAAGTGATAGCTGCAGACTGTTAGATGGGCACTAACAGTACTGCAAAGGATTTCTCTTTTGCCCAATGGGGATTTACAATCTTGCCATCCATCACGCAGCCCTGCCCACCTCTATCCTCTACTGCTCACTAGGAGTTCCTTCGCTTCCCATTCCCCTCTGCCTATTCCCTTTCCTTCTTACCCCAGGACTCATCTATTCCTTTTTTGTACATAGTCATATCCAGTAGATGCCTCTGAATGGATGTAAAGATTAAAAAGCTGCAGACTACACAACTTTTATTATAAGCCATAGTAATATGTATGTTAAATAAGGCAACTGTACATTAAGCATAGAAAAGGAACAACCTCACATGCATTTTGACCCAAAGCAGGAAGAAGTGTTCACTGAGTGTGAACAGTGGCCTCTTTAATTTTCTTTAATCATTTATTATTATTATTATTGATGATAATTATTAGTTATTTTTATTAATGTTCTTGTTGATTGGGTCACACTAGCCATTTGTTGTTGACCACATCTGCCCTTGGAAATAATGTCTCAGTTCTCCCGTGGAATCAGAGCTTTTCAGTTTTAATTTCATCACTGGCATAAATAAGAGATTATTTGGAAGGTAAATCATGCATGGCTTACACAGCTGACATCACTCAGAACTGTGGAAGTAGTGAGTCATCTGCCTTCAGATGCTGGCAGAAGTTAAATGCCTCAGAATCTAAGCAAGAGTCATGCCACTTTGGGAATTAGCCATACACTTAGCTTGAAGGAGTAGATTTGGTCTGACAAGTGCCATACAGAGAGCTGGAACCACAGTGGGGTGTGGGGTGCTCTCTTAGAGGTCCTTCCCACCCCTTTGAAGTCAATGTCCAAGAATTTTGGTCACTCTAATTAACTAAACTTCCTCTTTCTGCCTAGTGCTGTAGTCTGCAATCTCATTCCCAGCAGTGCTTTCAGGACAGACATTCGGTCTGCAGCATATTGTTACTGCTGTGTCCTGCCCACCCTTCTCTGCAGCTGTAGAAGAGAGTGGTGGCCTGAATGTTAGATATGGCCCTGAAGATCCTGAGATCTTACATTTGCCTCCTTTGTCTCATGCTAAGTTACTCTGCTGCCTTGAGGAGATCACTTATTTTTCTGCCCCATTTTCTCCAGCTGTAAAATATAGGTTTCAGTCAATACCTACTGTAAAGGGATATAGTAAGGATGAATTGCACAATGCTCCTCTAGTGCTGTGCAGGAGCTAATTAGTATTATAACAGTGTGGGGCATCCACTGATTCTAGTAAGGTAGGAAAAAATCTCTCTATTATCTTGAAAGCCTTTCTTAGACACAGATGTTTTCCAGTACAGTGCTACAAGCACTGAGTATCTGCAAAAGAAAAGCCAAATTCTACTGGAGAAGTTGACTTGCTAGTACACATATGCAGTTGCATATATAAACAGACTTATTTTGAACACAGTCACTTACTAAGTTATCTGGCCTGTTACCTGAAGAGCTGATCCTATGTTTTTGCATGTGGCCACATCTCTACATAGCTGCTGCAAGAGCATCACAGCATCCCTGTCTCACAATCTTGTAGGAGAATCGTTGTTTGCCTGGCAAAATTAGCATTGTTTGTCCCTGTCATGGGAGCAACATATCCTTCTAAAGTACCTGGAACAGATTTGGAAGCAAATATCTGCTTTCTAATGACAACAAAAAGGATTGCAATCTGAAATACCTCATTATGTACCTAAAATAAAACATTTTACTCCAATTGAACTTCTTTACTTCACTTGTTCAGCACAACTGAGTTTAGGCAAAGATTCCAGTACTTCCCTGAATAAATTTTAAAAGGTATTTATCATCCTTTCAAGGTAGCAGAAGCATCATCGTTAAGGCTTGTTACCTTAACTACATAAACTAATATGAACTAATGTGAACTCTGTCTTTTAGCACATCTCTAAGTAAGAAAAAGCTTTTATGATACAAAAGAAATATTTTTTGTCCTCCTCATCCATTTACTATTTGGGTATACCAGCAGTCCTCGCTGCTTCCCAACTGGCTTCAGTCCTAAGGTTCTACTAAACCCAAGGTGGAGGCTGAGGATATTTGATCTGCAAGTCAGAACCAGCTGATAAAGAAGCAACCTGTCAAGTTGGACCCGCAAACAAGACACATTCAGTCTTGTTCACGCTACCATGGGTTTTGCAGGGAAGACAGAAGGCGGGTTTTACTCTTTCAGATAATGTCAGTGTTTTTTTTTGCCCTAACTTTCATTTAAAGCAAGATGAGTGTCTCCTGCTAAGACTTTAATGACCCAGAACACTCTTTATCTCTTTATCAGTGCTTGGGTATGGCACAGTAGTGCTGAGCAATTTATCATTTTCCAGGGAGAGTGTCCTGCTCACCCCATGCAAATTCAGCAACTACTAATTTCAGCCTGTTTAAGTAGACCTCAAAGAACTGAAAACTCTCCTGTCACAGAGGCAGCAGCTATTTTTGGTGCTCTGAGAGGGAACTAAATCCAACACCCCTGAAAACTAAAAGGCAGACAGCCAGGCTCTTTGCTTCAGCCACTCATTGGTAGTGAAATCTACTGACATGCCAACATCAAAACTTCCGAAAAACTCTGACAAATGTCAGTGGCCTGTGTTCTCTAATGTATAAGTAGAAGCAGCATACACGTGCCCTTGCTGAAAGGAATATATCTGTTCCTATTCTCCCCTGGCCTTGTTCTGGAGGAGTCTACAATCAATCAATCAATCAAACAAACAAACAAACAAACAAGAAGATGAGCTTGTTCTGCTTTGCTTTGGGCTTTCTCTAAGACTTGCTTGTTGACCTTTCCCTAGCCCCCATCATGGACTCACCTCTTCATCCAGCCAAATACTGTCCCTGGCGTAGGATCAGGGTTTGCTGCCCGGTCTTCTATTTATTGGAGGGTACTGCCAGTTGTTGATTGTTGTTTTTCACAGTATCACTTGCACCTTGATGGACACGTGTGTGCACATGTGTGTGGAAGATGAAGAAAAGAGAGAAGAGAGGGTCAGCAGGGATAGAAAGGAGGCATATTTGGTATCTTTTTTTTTTTTTTCCTAACTGCGCCTCAACAGCTGTGTCATTGACTGATCGGTCTAAGTCAGGATATTGCATGGCCTGTGCTCAAATATCACAAGTAGTGGTGTTTCTGCCCTCAGAGTATTAAAAATAAGGTATTTTATTCTGTGAGCTGAGCTCCTGAGCTGTGGGAACATCCAGACCCAAACTCTGAAAAAGGCCATGAGAACTCTGAGCTGAGTTTAGTACACTGCAAGCGAGGCTCACAGAGCAGGAGGGAAAGGAGAGGTGTCTTGTTAAGTAATGCTTGCTGAGTGTTTTTCATTGTGGGAGCTTCCCAGCCCAGCTGTGCCATCACTTCTTTACCTTAGCTCTGCAGACCGACAGCAGCCCGTTCTCCATGGACAGCACAGAGCTCAGTCAGGTGTGAACTGCTGGTTTTCCTTTTATTTTTTCCTTTTATTTCAATAAACACCCGTGACAGAAGACCTACCACGGGTACGGGGCAGTTTTTACTTGTTTTTGCATCACGTAACTTTTGGCACCTTGCATGAGTTCTGGGCTTCTCCCCAATTCATTCCTCCCTCCCCAAAATGCCTAAGCTACTCAGAACAGACTCAAAAGCAGGCACTGCCCCCTCCCTGGTGCCCACCCATTTCCCTTCCCACCCTGAACTGCCAACACGGTGCCTGACACCTTTGGCACATGTATGGATGTGAAAAGCATTGTCTCAGACACCCTCCCCCTCAGCACTCAAGCAGGTGTTGAAGAACTTAAGACCAAAGAGAAGTATGGTTCATTGTTTGGATTCTGAATTTCTCTTTGTCATTTCATGCCATTGTTTTATTTGCATCTCTGGTCTGTTCAAACTCAGGTAAATGAGTTTTGTTTGTTGCTGTTGTTGTTGGTTATTCTTTTTCTTTTTCTTTTTTTTTTTTTTTTTTCCATTTTGTTCTGCCTTTTGTTATGTTTTGTTTGGGGGGAGGGTTGTTGAATAGTTTTTATTTACACTGAAAGGTCGGTGGCTACACACTGCAGCCATTTTCCTCCACAGCTCCAAGACCTTTCTGGCTACTAAAAAAAAGTCAAAGGCCTCCACCTTTTGGAGGGCAGATAATTGAGTTTGCCATTGACCTTTGTGAACTCACATATATCTTTAGAGAAAGCCATATGAAATCAGACTGCAATATTGATTATGAATGATATTCTTGTGTTTAAAATAAAATGAGATACGAGATCATGTGCTAGATCACTTTGGAGTTCCTCTGTCTATGTTTCTAGTACCGTATGTTGGCTTAGGTCCTTCCTAGCCCCTCTCCTTCATCAAGAAACACCATACCAATGCTGCTGAATACATCTTTTTGCCAAGCTTACTGTGCTAGAATAAGCGTTGTTAGAAATCAGCTGTTGTGACCTCAAAGTAACGTCTTATGTATCTGAAACTTGTCTGTATCCATTCTGAATATGTTATCAAGATACCGTTTCTTCATGTGCTGAGTTAGTAAAATGTTTCAGTACCGCCATTAAAAAAACTGCTCATTTTCTCTCTCTCTCCCCCTCTCTCTCTCGCTCAAACACATGCACAGAGCAAAACTCAATCTAACAATGCATTTTCTAGTAGAAATGCTTCCCAGCGTTCTTTAAGATGCATGCAGTACCCTCCAAGCAGCCAGATTATTTGAAGTAGAATCTTTGTGAATGTAAATTTCATTTGTTATTTGCCTGCTACTTTTTCCTGCATGATGTGGGTAAATGGTATGATGTTCTTTTTAAATGGAATCACAGACAATAAAAGAAGAAAAAAAAAAAACAACAAACACAAAGGTGATTTCATACATTTTTCCAGTGCTTTCCTGTGAAATTCCTACCAGGCTACAGTGGGAAATGAATGAAAGTAATGTTGTGGATGCACAAATAGAACAGAAACATAACCGAGGAGAAACACGGACATTATTTTAATGGAGGTGTTTATTTACTTATTAATTTGTCAAAAACTGATAAGACTTGGCATCTAGATATGAGTATCACAATTTTAAAATAAGTTTTGCTATTACATATTTGTCTTTAGGAAGAACAGAGCAGCATTCCTGTGAACAAACTACAGTCATCTGACCATGGTTATATGCAAGCATGTTTGAATCTTAAAATCAAGAGTGAAAAACTGATTTGCAATGATAACAACTTTACCACTGGATCCAGAACTTGTGATATACATAAAACTCACTGAGTGGCAAGTTGCACACAGCTTATCCTCATTTTACTGCCTCAGGGACAAGTCAGAAGTTGTGATGTTCAGCATAAAACTACTGCATCACATTAGAAAAAAAGAAAGTGAAATAAACATCTCAAAAGAAATATTGATACTCTTTCCCATAGGAAAACTCTTCTTTGGGACCGCTGCATGCATGAGGCTTTTGTTTTTGTTTTTCTTGTTTGTTTGTTTGTTTGTTTGTTTTAAATTCATTTTTATTTTTACAATCAGAAGATACAACCACAAGGTTTTCACAGAGAATCAGCCCATATTATTTGCATCCCACAATACTTACTCAGACTGAGCCCAATGCTGTTATGACCAATACATGCCAGTGTCACTGCCACCTGGGTTTGCAGGGGCAAGCTCTTTATTTGCTCTAAGCTCCATGTGAGATTTGTGTTTGAGGAAATTAACAGATCAAGAAGGTACTTTTCACTGGCTCCCCTAAGAAACAGCCAGCTCGAGGAACCCCCGTTCTCTGCACCGTGGCTTCTTCCCCACACATGTAGAGCATGAGACTTAATCTCAGGGTTGACTGTGGTGGTTTTACTTGGGTGAGCAGCTGAGCTCTCCACAGACCCCCTGCTCCACGTGGGCTCCTCTCCACGGGCTGCAGCTCCGGCCCGGGGCCTGCTCCTGCGGGGGCTCTCCATGGGCCGCAGCCTCCTCCAGGCCACATCCACCTGCTCCACCGGGGGCTCCTCCACCCATGGGGGGGCTGCAGCGTGGAGATCTGCTCCATGTGGGACCCATGGGCTGCAGGGGCACAGCCTGCTCCACCAGGGGCCTCTCCCTGCACAGCCCGCAGGGGAACTGCTGCTGCCTGCCTGCAGCACCTCCTGCCCTCCTGCGGCACTCACCTGGGGGCTGCAGGGCTGGTGCTCACTCCTCACTCTCCCAGCTGCTGTGTGACAGCATCTTTTTACCCCTTTTTAAATATGCTCTGAGTGGAGCAGACAGCATCACTTACTGGCTTGGCTCTGGCCAGTGGCAGGTCCCTTTGGAGCTGGCTCTGCTCTGACATGGGGTGGGTGCTGGACTCTTCTCACAGAAACCACCCCTGCAGCTCCCCACTACCAAAACCTTGCAACGTAAACCCACTACAACACAGAATAACCTTATCAGAGCAGCAGGTTCCAGGAAGAGGGTTTAGATACCAAAGAGGGAAAGCAGCTGATTTTGACAGGCTTCATTCTGCAGTGGAGGTAAATTATTTCTGGAACCAACATCTGCTTTATTATTAAAAATATGCAGAAAGATAATTCCAGTAATTAGGCTGGTGCAATCTACTTTTCCCCACTTTAAAAGCACACTTTGTCAGGTGAAACATTCTTGAGTGGAACACAAAGAAATCAGCAGGCATATCGTGAGTGGTTATGGTGAAAAAGCACTCCAGTGATGGAGGTGCCGTAACTTCCAGAGTGATCTCTGTTCTCGACATTAGTTTTAGAATGCAATGTTCTGCCTGCTTACATGCTCCCAGTGCTCACTGACACCAATGGAGGCACAGACTACATTCTCGGGGAAGATATCCAACTTCCAGATGAAAAGCCAACACGACATTGTACGAATGCACAGAACGGCATTGTGTCATCATTGTGTACTGGCATACTAGGAGTATGCCAATTACAAAATATCAGCCAGGATTTTTAATACTCTCTCTCCAAACTCCTCCTCTCTCCATGTAAAACAAGACTATAACTGCACTTGGCTATTCCCTGTTGACAGTGGCTCTGCTACATCCTGTCTCTGGCGATTTTAGAGATGTCTTGAGATGGACAGTGAAGCTACAATTTAAAAGGCAAATGGCTAGAGCATGTGATGTCAAATACCCATACTCTCTTGAACTTTCAGTATTTAAAGGGAAGCAGAATTCTGCTAGCTCTGTGGAATGGCAACCTTTTTTTTTTTTTTTTCTTTCAGATTTTCTTAATATTTTCTTAATCATATTGTTCTGTTAGGAGGTCAGATATAGCAGTATATTAGGCAAGCTCAGCTATTAGCTGCAGCAGCTAAGATTTTTTTTTTTTTTGAGTTAGAAAAAGGCTTCTTTAAAACTTATGTGTCAAGTGTTTCAGATGGGCTGTGAGTGATTTAGACCACAGCATGCAAAAAATGCCTGTCTAAAAATGTATTTCAGTTCTATTTCATTTTTAGATAAAAATAATTGTTAAATTCACACACACACACACACACAAAATCTTTCCAGTTTTTCAACTACTGGTTCTAGAAGAAGACACAACCAAGCAAAGGCCAGGTTGCATGGGAAAGGAAACTGTGCATTGATATGGAATTAATGTATTAAAACTATCTATTCTATTTCAACTTCCACTTGATCAGTGCTGAAAATAGCCAGAGTATGTGTACAACCACTTCAAACTTGGTTATCTAAGCCATTGCGCTGAAGCCCACGCATGATTGAGCTGGGACTCTTTACTAATACGGTTCCTTAGACAGATAATCTGTGAATTTTCTGCATACAGGGACCCAATATCTAGCATTTGGCTTTTAAACTGTTGAAAATGAGACACCTTTCCAAGTTTCTCTATCCTATCAACAGCTGAACAGATGCTCATCAGATATTCAGTCCTCAGCCACAAAGAATCCCCTTTTATTGTGAAGACTCAGCATGGCAAATCACAGTCCATATGTGAACATTTCAGATGTATGCATTTATAAATGAATAGATTAATAGAAGTTATCTCTCTGAAAAACATCTTGGTGTAGAAACTCACTTGAGAGAATAGGGGGAAAAAATCCACTACTTTTATTTTTTTTCCAAATAACCCTTGAAGAAATTCTAGCATTTCGATTACCAACTGTTTTTGGACACACAGGTTACAGACTAACAGCCATTCCTATTTAGAAGATTAAATGAAGAACTGGGTTTTACAGTGCTAAATGGGGATGAGACACAAGGTGTGTGTAGTTTTTTTTTTTTTCATGTAATGTTAGGGAATATCATTAAGAAGCTCCTAATGATGTCTTGTTTCTCTCTAAAAACAAGACACTTCATCTTCTGTGTGACTGCAGCCATTTTTAGTGTGGAGGTGAGCCAAACTAGCTTAAAAAGCTATGGCAAAGAGAGGAAAAATAAAATGTCCACTACTCTGTTAAAATCATAGGCTGGCAGATGGTGATTGCTCATGAGGGTTTTTTTAGGTCAGCTCAGCACAGCTCTGCACTACATTCAGGGGAAGAAAAATGAGAGCATTTTAATGGAAATTTCCTAAGCAGGGTGTATGAGTTCTCTCATTCACTGAGATTGTGAGGGTTAGGTTACAACTACAGGAGCACTAGTCATGAACAAGAACAGGCTGTGGAGAACCATCCCCATGCACAGCACAAAGGAGGACACCACCCAGTTATTAGAATACTTCAGAAGCCACAACTACAGTGCTCCCCATTTTCCCACAATGGTGAAGTGAGGATAAATATAATGATACTGATGCCTCTTTGAGATCTCCCAATAAGAACCACCCCAAAGCTGTAAGAGTTCTCTATGTATGCAGACTTTTCTAAGGACTCTTGCAACACATGTCAACATTATCCAAGGACCAAATGTCAGAAAGACTCTTGGGAGTGATGAGATTAAACAACTGAAAAAGATGCAACTTCCTAAGTTATTGTAGGCTATGACACCAACAAAATTACAGCAGACTAGGTGACAGACAGGTATTTAGATGTATTTATTGTTCAGATGAAAATCCATTTGCCTGCTATAAAGTCCACTACATACGTACATAAGTGCAGTGCATGGAGTGTCCCCTTAAACAGAATCACAGAATCACAGAATCATCTAGGTTGGGAGAGACCTCAAGATCATTGAGTCCAACCTCTGACCTAACACTAACAAGTCTTCCACTAAACCATATCCCTAAGCTCTACATCTAAATGTCTTTTAAAGACCTCCAGGGATGGTGACTCCACCACTTTCCTGGCCAGCCCATTCCAATGCCTCACAGCCCTCTTGGTAAAGAAGTTTTTCCTAACATCCAACCTAAACATCCCCTGGCACAACTTTAGCCCATTCCCCCTCATCCTGTCACCAGGCACGTGGGAGAACAGACCAACCCCCACCTCTCTACAGCCTCCTTTAAGGTACCTGTAGAGAGCAATAAGGTCGCCCCTGAGCCTCCTTTTCTCCAGGCTGAACAAGCCCAGCTCTCTCAGCCGCTCCTCGTAGGACTTGTTCTCCAGGCCCCTCACCAGCTTTGTCGCCCTTCTCTGCACCCGCTCAAGCACCTCCATGTCCTTCTTGTAGCGAGGGGCCCAAAACTGAACACAGTACTCGAGGTGCGGCCTCACCAGAGCTGAGTACAGGGGGACAATCACCTCCCTAGCCCTGCTGGCCACACTGCTTCTTATACAGGCCAGGATGCTGTTGGCCTTCTTGGCCACCTGAGCACACTGCTGGCTCATACTCAGCCAACTATCAACCAATACTCCCAGGTACTTCTCCGCCAGACAGCTCTCCAACCACTCATCTCCCAGCCTGTAGCTCAGCTTGGGATTGTTGTGCCCCAGGTGCAGGACCCGGCACTTGGCCTTGTTGAACTTCATGCAGTTGACCTCAGCCCATCGGTGCAGCCTATCCAGATCCTCCTGCAGATCCTTCCTGCCCTCGAGCAGATCGACACACGCACCTAACTTGGTGTCATCTGTGAACTTACTGAGGGTGCACTTGATCCCCTCATCCAGATCATTGATACAGATATGAAAGAGGACTGGCCCCAGTACTGGGCCCTGGGGGACTCCACTAGTGACCAGCCTCCAGCTGGATTTGACTCCATTCACCACAACTCTTTGGGCCCGGCTATCCAGCCAGTTTCTAACCCAACGAAGCGTGTGCCAGTCCAAGCCATGAGCAGCCAGTTTCTTGAGGAGAATATTGTGGAGAACAGTGTCAAAAGCCTCACTGAAGTCAAGGTAGACCACATCCACAGCCTTTCCCTCATCCACCAAGTGCATCACTTTTTCATAGAAGGAGATCAGGCTCGTCAAGCAGGACCTGCCTTTCATAAACCCATGCTGACTGGGCCTGACTGCCTGGTTGCCCTGCAAGTGCCACAGGATGACACTGAAGATAATCTGCTCCATGAGCTTCCCTGGCACTGAGGTCAAACCCTCCTACTATCACAGGCACAGTAACCTCTGGTGGTCGCGCTTTGGGGGCTTTCTGATGAAAGGCTCAAGGTTTTATTCATTTTGTACTTCTCTCCGTTTTGCACATGCTCAGTCATTGTTTAACTGCTTCAGCAGTTTTGACCTTTTACATACTCAGCTAACTTAGTTGGTTTAAGCTCTACTTTGGGCACCATTCTCACAACAGCATTGTTCCATGATAGTCAGGAGGCCTCTGTCAGTGCCACCATCAGGGGCACCCCAAGACCCTTCTGATATCACCCTGTGGCCTCACAAAAGGTCTTGGCTACAAATGCCCCGAGTGTGGCCCTTGCATCCAGTCCGGCTGGTGGGACTTGAGAGCTCGAGGTTCAATGGCTGGAAAGAGAGAGAGAGAGGTGGAGGTATTGCTAGAGGCACACGCGAAGCCATCCTTGTTGAGCACAAGCTATTGAGGTCCTTCGGTAATGTTCTCAAATGTATAGACATCTATGTACCTCATCCGTCCTAAGCGTAGTCTTACCAAGTATAACCCATCCTAAGTATATTTGCCATTCCAATAGCAACGTTTGCAATCCATATGCAGAATGTTGACAGCTGCAGTACTCCAGACAACTTGGTTGAACCTAGAAAGCTAATGTCTGTGCTGCTAGAAGATTTTCTTCCTACTTCTATCTGCAGTAGTCCTGCTGGTGGCACTTGAGGCGTCGAGGTCCTGACGGCGACCCGCGAGGCAAGGGAAGTGCTGAGAACCGCTGGCTGCTGCTAAGCACCTGGCACCAAGGCAGCCTCCCCCAGAGGACGACAATCTTCACGTCATGGCAGCTGCAGGCACCATGAACCGGTGGCCACAGCAGGAGCAGCCAGAGGAGGCTCCTGAGGACGAGACGTGCCCCATCAGCTTGGGCCAGATGACCAACGAAGCTCGCATCAACCCCTGTAGGCACTCCTTCTGCTTGGAGTGCATCCATCTACGGGCTGCAGAAAGAGACACCTGCCCACTGTGCCTCAGGCACATTGCTGAGATCGTGCGCCTGCCCCGACGACCCCGCAGAAGGCTGCAGCGCAATGCACAGCTGGGGCAGCAGCAGCGGCGGAGGAGCCCCTCAAGCTACCAGTCCCGCAGTGTCTTGCCCCGGTGCAGGGAGAGCAGCCCCGTCAAAGTGCGACAACTCATCCACAGCTGCTCCTGGCACACGGAGCAGGACAGGCACAGGCTGCCACCATCCCTGCGGTTCGCCGATGCTGAGGACATAGACTGGCTACGTCGGGTCCCACAGGAGGAGCCGGGGTCTGGCGACCATGATGGCTGCCAGGCCAGGCCCCCTGCCTGAGCAGGCGGCTGGGCCTCACCTGGGGATGGGCTGGGGGTGGAAGCCACGATTACCCCAGGAGTAAATTGTGACTGTTCCACCCTATAAAGCCTCTGCCTGCACTTATTCCTGAATGTTTAACTTCTCCCAGACCCCCTGCTCCTGCGTGGGCTCCTCTCCACAGGCTGCAGCTCCGGCCCGGGGCCTGCTCCTGCGGGGGCTCTCCATGGGCCGCAGCCTCCTCCAGGCCACATCCACCTGCTCCACCGGGGGCTCCTCCACCCATGGGGGGGCTGCAGCGTGGAGATCTGCTCCGTGTGGGACCCATGGGCTGCAGGGGGACAGCCTGCTCCACCAGGGGCCTCTCCCTGCAGAGGCCACAGGGGAACTGCTGCTGCCTGCCTGCAGCACCTCCTGCGGCACTCCCCTGGAGGCTGTAGGGCTGTTCCCTCACCCTTTCACAATCCTATCTCCCAGCTGCCATTGCACAGTAGTGTTTTTTCCATTTCTTAAATCTTCTCTCCCCGAGGCCCACCCAGCATCACTCCCTGGCTCAGCTCTGGCCAGCAGCAGGTCCCTTTTGGAGCAGCTGGAGCTGGCTGTGCTCTGACATGGGGCAGCTGCTGGGCTCTGCTCACAGAAGCCACACTTGCAGATCCCCTGCTACCATGCTCTTTCCGTGTAAACCCAATGCACCAGTCAGCATGACAAGCAATGCAAATGCAGAATTCATTGTGTACGACGTCCTGTAGTCCCAGGGTTGGTAGTAGTCACTCTCAGTTAAATGAATGGAAGTCTCCAGTTATGACCAGATGCCCCATGGAAGCCAGCTGGGCTGCAGGTTTGATGTAAACTACTGGACATACATGATAGGGGAACAACATTCCAGGGTTTCAGATATGGCACCAGCTGATGTCAGGGGATAAGCAGAGCCCTGTCCGTTGGGTCCTGCCTCCCAGCATACCTTCTGTGCCCTAACAAACACTATTGTCTGGTCAAGAGACCAGAAGGGAGGGAGAGAGCATTGCACCGACAAAGTGAATTATTATGATAAAACACACCTGTCTACTAGTGGCTGTAAAAAGCTTCTTAAACCCTATCTCTCTTACCATGTAAATTCCTGACTTCATTCTATCCAAAGACAGCACCAAAAGTTTGTAACTAAAATAAAGCAAAAAGTGTGAGAAAGAACATTACTTAGAGTGCTATGGAA
Organism: Aythya fuligula; assembly: GCF_009819795.1. Classification (NCBI taxonomy): domain Eukaryota; kingdom Metazoa; phylum Chordata; class Aves; order Anseriformes; family Anatidae; genus Aythya; species Aythya fuligula. Next base: position 55,721,539 of record NC_045593.1, on the reverse strand, counting down.
GAATGTGATGGGACAAGGAATGGGTGCTCAGCAAGCCCAAGGGATTCAAATGAGGTGCTGGTAACTGATTCCTGCACTGCAGAGGCAAGTCTGAGGTAAATACTCATCCCAGCATTATCCCCTTCTATGGCTTCTGAGTCTCTGCACAGTCACTCTTGCTTGTGCCTCAGTTTGCTGAGCAGTTAGATACCTGCAATGACAAATTAAAGTGTGTAAACCTGGGAAACTCAGCGCTTGGCTATGGACATACTGGTACTACCAACCAGTTCTGAAGCATTATGTGTTTATTTCTTCTGACAAGTGAACTCTGCCAGAAAACCCATGTGCTGTCCCCGCCCACCACAGAGGCCCAGTCCCAGGTCTGCCTGGTGACTAAGCAACATGCGGTCTTCTGTAAAGCACAGGCCCACAAGGCCCAGTCACATGCCTTCTCAAAACTCTCTCATTTTTGGAACATAAGGGGATGAAACGTTTCCAGGTGCAAATGTTTTTGATCATCTCCATTCTTGCATTAAATAGCTCCACTGCCACGTACAAATCTTTCCTGTGATGCCTCCATGAAAGCCCCTACACTGCTTGCAGGGTTCTTCCCTTCCCTGCCTCTCTGCTGTTGTAAAGCAATGACTCTCCCTCACAGAGCCAGTGCATATGATTAGTAGCTTTTTTGTTCCCTTGTTCCTTACCCCAGCCATCTCAGGCATGTTGAGAAGTCCTTCCCCAGAGCAGAGGAGGAGCTGAGGGGGAATGGATTACAGGCAGTGAAGGCGACTCTGCTTGGCTTTCATTTGCAGATTTATAAACTGGTATCCACACGTTTCCAGAGACCACCCCAGCAACTGTACACTACACTACCCACAGGTTCCCCAGATGCTACTGGAATACAGGTCAGTGACAGAAAGCAGAACCTGCAAACCTTGCTTCCTGCTTCCATACCCCCTTCCATACATCCCTTCCACAACTCCTTTAATAGTCTGGTTAACAGCATCCTGACTCTTTGGTTACATGTTTGGGGAGAATGTGGGACCTTCATCAACTTTAGGGTATTGATGGGCCAGGAAGGAAGATTTGTAATTCCTGCTAGCAGCTAATGACAGCTGAACTTGTGCTGAGCTTCCACCCTGTTGCCAGGCCGTTCCTTGTGCCTTGGGCTCCAGCACTTGCTTCTTCTGAGTGGCAGGATTAAGATGCTTATTTCTTAGCCAGGTTGGCTCCAGTTCTTTCCCTAGTGTGAGTGCCTCACCCAGGCTCATATAGCATTTCTGAATGCAGTCACCACAGAGTGTTCAGATAAGTAACGTAACAGCAACATCTGTCAGCTTGAATTTGGAGATAATGCACAACAGCTTGCCCCCAGTTTGTTGTTGTTTGGCAGAGAATGTCTGGCTCTGCTCCACCCTAAGTCTCTGCAGGCATTTAACACCATTCTGCTTCATTAATTGGTGGGGCTTAGGCTTACAACTATCACAGACTGCCTTGCTGTCACCAATAGACTTTGGCAGGTGACAATGAAGAAATTCTATTCATGCTTCTCTGAGGAAGACCTCCAAGAGCTATGGAGGGAGGAAAAAAATACAAGTCTCTTATTCTGGAGAATTAATTATGCTTAAGCTTTTCATACTGTTGGGACAGGGTTATAAAAGTGCAATGAAAAATGACAGACCAACAAGAAATTTACCCGTATTAATGAGTCTACAGTTGGCTTGGTTGCAGGAAAATTAATTTTAATTGATTCATCAAAGAATGATCTCTCCTCGCCATTTCCCAATGGGTTCAAAGAGATACTGATCTGACAAAACCCTCCAATGCCTCGAATTTTGCTTTGCCTATGCAAAATAAATAAATAAATAAATAAATAAATGCATTACATACAAGGTCACATCATTGAGTTCAAAAAGCCTCTGAGAAGAACTTCTGTCCTGTGAATGGGAATCATCTCAACATGACTATGTTACTCTCCCACCCACTCAGGTGAGTATTCCTTTAGTAGGGTTTAACTAAGACATGCTACATGTTGCCTTAAGGCCCTCCCTACTCTGGCATCAGTGGAGGCCATGCAATGTTGATCATGCAAGAAAACTCTCTCATCATGCCTTCCAATTGCATCTGTCGGTCTGCCCTGCCCAGTTCCTGCAAGAGCACAGTTTGGTACAATTTGACCATTTGCTATGCTATCTCAGGTACACAGCTAAGACCTAGAGCTACTGTTAGATGACAATGTAATACAGGATGTAATGTCTATGTCTGACAATAGCTTGGTGTGTAAGACAGTTTTGGAAAATGTCTCTATATCTTCTCTGGAAGTGACAGTCTCTGCTGGGTGCTTCACTCCAAACTGCATGCACAGTAGTTCCCTTGCAAGTGGTAGTCATCACACTGGTGTCTGCATGAGCAGAACAGAAGAACTTGTGTGAGGACCAGCCTGTGTCTCAGAGGCTTCCTACCTTCCACTGACTCCCTGTGTTTATGGAGAAACTCATTCCTGTAGGACCATCGGTGCCACGTGACTGTGTGTACTGGGTTTATTTGGCAAGGTTTTGGTAACAGGGGGGACTTCAGAGGTGGTATTTATGGGCAGAGCCCAGAAGCTGCCTCATGTCAGAGCAGAGCCAGCTCCAGCTGGCTCCAAAAGGGACCTGCTGTTGGCCAGAGCTGAGCCAGGGAGTGATGTTTCAGTGACTGCGAAGGAGCAACAGAGATGAAGTGTTAGGGAATGACTGCAGCCCCCATTCCCCTGCACCACTCAGGTGTTCTCTGTTCTAGTCTGACAATGATAGACACTAAATTATATTTGTCTACCTATGCTGAGTCTGTTTTGCCTGTGACGGTAATTGTTGAGTGATCTCTTTGTCCTTATCTCCACCCTTGAGCCCTTTCCATTATATTTTCTCCCCCTTTTTTGCTTAAGGAGGGGGAGTGAGAGAACAGTTGTGGTGGAGTTCAGCATCCAGCAGGGTAAGACCACAACAGTGTGTCATGCTCTTGTGGCAAATGGAAGCTGTAATCCAACCAAAGCATGTGGCTGACCTGCTGCCGTCCTGTGCCAGGAGGCACATAGATAGAATGTGATAAAAACAACTGTGTGACAGGACAAGAAGGTAGAGGACCAGACAGCACTGAGTTACTAATAACTTTTTTCATCTGACTAGGAAGGACAAACCGCCTTCCAAGGACCTGTTGCCAGTGAACACACTCCAGCTGTGCTGTATCAGTGTGCCATAGGGAAAGCTTGTGTGAAAGGTTAAGGGAGAAGATGAGTGGCCATGGCATGCCATTGAGACATACGTCTATGCAGGAGGGATTTCCCCAGTTGCTCCCTGCTTCTAATCTCCCTGTAGTTAGTGTTGCTGCAGAAATGTCTTTTTAGGAAAAAAGAATACACTACTATGTATCTCTGAGTCACCAGGTTCAGAGTGGTTCCTCTTTGGCATGAAGGGAGCAGAGAAACCAAAATTTCTCTTTTGGAGTAGAAAATGTCTTCCAAGGCAATATGAGATGGGGTAGAGCAGAGGGTAAAGATATTCAAGAGAATCAGGTTTCTTCTACCCTCAGAGTCCTGCATATTTTCACTGAATACATTCTCCAAAGCTCAGAATTGACAAGCTCCCCAGTTAGCAATGCTTTCCCTACTGTCTCTCCAGAGATCAGAGCCATCAACTCACTTTGTAATTAGTCCCCAGATTTGTCTTAAATTCAGGCTTAACTAAAAGCACAGGCTGCTTTCTAATAAAATCACATGTATAAACTGTAATAATTGAACTAATAGCCTCTTTTATTTCATTTATTTTTTATTTTTTTACCTCTGCCTTAGGTCTGACATAAGAGCCCCACAGTAAAAAGCCAATATTTGCTCACAGTTAGAGTGCTGGGTAATGCACAATAGCCAAACCATTTCCACTCTGTTTTAAAAAAAAGTATAAGTGAGCTATCTCAAATTCTCTAACGCTGTAGCCACTACCAAGCACTGTCATTTTAATAGCAATCACCATAGAAAGGAGTCCAGTGGGGCCACAACATTCAAGGCAGGCATTACTTTGAAGTGTGGCATTACAGCTCATCAGAACTGGGGAAAACAAACAAACAAACAAACAAACAACAACAACAACAAAAAAAACACCAAACAACACAACAATTATTTCTCAGATTTGGCAAAAGTGGAAGAAAAAGAAAAAAATAGAAGCCAACAAACCAGCAACAAACCAGGTCTGCTTTTAATCATAATCATAGCTTTGTAGATGAAAACCTATAGGCAAGCATGGCTTTGTCACTGTCAAATGGCTGCATGAAACTAACAATTACAGCTGATGGGAGCAGTGGAGGAACTAATCCCGCAGCAATAAACACTGCTTTTAAAACCTCCCTCCCTTTCGGAGGACATGACTGTCTGCCTGAATGCTGGCGGGCCAGCGTAAAGCTGCAGATGACAGTAATTGTCAGAAAGGGCTATGGGTGAGTTTGACCTATTAAAATTGCCCAGCAAGTCCACAAGGCATATGGAGTTTCTGGGAGAAAAGGCTGTTGTTGGACGTGCAACTAGTTGAAAACATTCAGATACATGCAAGCACACACAGAGTCTGATGCTAGACACAATATCCCAGCCTACAAAAAACCTACATAAAGGTACCTTGCAAGCGCTGTGTTCTTGGCTGGGAAATGTCTCCTTTCAGAGTAGCAAACCTGAGATGAGAGCTCATTTTTCCACCAACATTTTCTTGGCTTTGTGACCTTGCTGGCAAAAGGTATGATTAGAATACGACAAAGATCCAGTATTTGGCCTGTCATCTGACAGTAAAATTCCCCATCTCTCAGAATACTATTTGGTTGAGGCCAAAATGAAGTGGGTGAGCACAGAAGTGAAAGAGGAACAAAGCTCTTCATCATGTCATGGGCAACTGGCTCATTCCAGTGGTGTCAAACTGTATCCCAAAGGAAGGATGCTAGAGTGTCATTGGCATGGACAGAAGCAAGTATATTGAGTCACTGGGCTAGGTGTTAAGTAAGCTTTTCTATGACTTTGTTTTTTTTTTAACCTTTCTAAGGCTAGAAATTTCACAACATTTTGTACAGTGCCAGCTGCTACTGAGACTTCAGGTGCCTGAGATCTTGAGATGCTCCCAAGAATATAAATCATCACATAGATGTATATTTACGTTGCAGAGGCAAGCTACCATGATAGAGCTAAACTTGATAAATAAACTAAAATCAATAGAAATTGGGGGTTTAAATCCTATGGCATGGATTAATTATTAGATTCCTATTGCAAGAAGAAAACAGCCATCAGAGGCTCCAAGAAGTTTTCCATCTGCAGAAACTATCAGAAAGAGGCTGTTTATAGATTTCTGCCTTGTATCTGAAATTTGCATTAATTATAAATTCAAAAAAAAAAAAAAGGTTTCAAACTTTTAGAGCTGGTAAAATGTTCAAGAGCATGCTTGCAGATCTAGAGAAATGTTATTCTCTCATCTTTATGTTATATGCAGAATTTGTAAAGAAAAAAATTGTAAGGCAGTTTGTAAAAATAGAAAAAGAGAGGAAAATTTAGGTCTTTAATCAATAGCACTAAGTATGTACATATATATTCAAAAGGAGAGATTCAGAATCAGTGAAAAAATTATTGCTAAATCTTAGGCAGTAATGAGTTTTGACTACATGTCATGCATTAAAATGTGATGCGTATAGAGAAATAATAGTGCTCTTGAAATTTGGTGACAATACCAGACTAAGCTGGAAGAGTTACACAGCTGAAGAGCTGCACAGCAAAGACAGGATCACGAGTTAACAGGCTGTGGAGTATAGGGTGGAGTGGGAAATCAGTAATGGAAAGGCTGTTGAGTTTACGAGGGTGAAGAACGCTTACAGATAGAAAATAGCTTACTGAAATGTTTCCTCTTAGTAATCAATTTCTATTTAATTCTTTTTTTTTTTTTTTTTTTTTTTTTTCTATTAACTCCAGGAGTGTGAAATCATTTACAAATTTATGCATGTGGTATTAAGGTAAAATTACAGGAAACTGAAACCCTCTCCAAAGTTTGTAATCCTTGGATAAGTTCATTTCTACAGCTTTTCTACACTTGACCTCATGGTATTTTTGTTCTCACTACATAACATATTTGATGGAGGAGTTTGGTAGAAGAGCACTCTTCCATGCCTCTCTTCAAGCATTACCTGAAATAAAAATAAGCATAAGTTTAAGGAGGTAAAGAATACTAAAGATTACTGTGTCTTCCACTAGTAATTGCTTGCTATAAGCTTCTAATCGGTTAAAGCATTATAATTGTTCATCATTTTGCAGAGCTTCCTTCAGAAAGGAAATTTGGCAAAGGGTGCTCTTGGGATACCAATCTGACATGCCCATTGGCCGCACTGCTCTAAGCTATTCGGCCTTGCACTTACAGCAGACACCTGGGCACGCCATAGCCTGCCTCAGCAGCTCTCACCAGACTGACTTATGGACCAATATGTGGCCTTGATGAGTCCCTTTTGTGCCCTGCCTCCTCATAAAATAACGCCTGAAAGCTTTCTAAAATGCAGTTTATTTTTTTTTCTTTTTTTTTTTTTTTTTCTTTGGTTGTTGTTTTTTTGTTTTGGTGGCCTTCCCCTCATCCAGTCCTAAACTGGTGGGGATTTAACTTTGCCTCATGCTGGGCTAGGCAGTGAGGGCTAAGCCAGCTCTGCCCCAGCCAGTGCCTGTGCTGAGTTTTCATTCCATGACAGAAGAAAGAAGGAGGAGCTCTTGAAGTCAAACCAACACAGAGTGCTACCAAGGTGAGGCCAGCATTGTGCCCAAGCACACGTATCTGAGACAACTTTCCAAGGCTGCAATGAATCACTACAGATGGAGCATGTGAAAACTAATTCAGACAGGGGCATTTACCTCTTAGACACCTGAGTGGGTTTCTCCCGCTGAAAGGCAGCCTCAGTCCCCTAGTACTTTAAAAACTAGAGCTTTAAATTGCAACTTAAAGGATTTTATTTTGGCATAGACGAGAACATTTTCTGCAGGTTCTGAGTTATCCTTGGAGGAGCTTTTATTCTAATTGTTCTTCTCAGGAAAATGGTTAGCAAATGTTGACATCATTTAATTGCATAATGGTTGAAAGTCACTTCATATCATTTAGTAAAGACATTGGCTTAATCTTTTTTCCTTTTTTTTTTTTTTTTAATTATATTTGCCACAGTGATATATTTGTGTTATTAAATCATCTTGAATTTGCAAGAAGATTTTAAAAACAATGTATTTTTAGAATGAGTCATGCTCAATCAATCATCTGAACAGATCTGCCAGGAGAAAGCTGGCTGCAGAAGGCACAGCAGAGACAGAATTTCCCCAGGAGAAAGATGCAGACCAACATGATTCTCTGCAGTGTGTGCCACATCAAACTTATGCCAGAGCTATAGGAAGGACAAATGTTAAAGGCAAAAAGCCTTTAAAGTGTCTTAGCATCATCAGAGGGAAGGATATTTTCATTGTCTGACAAAGGTCATTATTTTAGAAAAGTATTATGAAGGCTTTGATTAGCACTGACAAGGAACCTATGCTCAGAAGAAGCATGCATGACCTCCTCTTGTTTAAAAACCCTATGGTTATTAAAAAACAGAGCTGAGACATGTTCTCTGCTTTGGGACTGAGACAAAAAGAACTGAATTTAGAAGCTCCTTGCTAGGTTCATTAGTTGATGAAATCTTACTCTTGGAAATCTGTCCTGCCTCTCCCATCCCTCTCCTTGCAGTTTTACATAAGCTAAAAGAGCACTCAAGAAGAGCCTGTCTTCATGGATGGACTCCAAACCCCTCCGCATCTACAAAGGTGTTATGGACAATGGACAGAGCTCTTTGCTTTCTAAGATCTTGGTCTCAGACCTACTTCCTACTTACAGGTGTGGCGAGGAAGAGTGACAGTCCACCTCCATCTTACAGTAATGTTCAGCTTTGCATCACACCTTCTCTCTGAGTGACAGCACTGAGATTTTGAATGAAGCTTAAGAGATTTTTCATGCTGTGTAAACAGGAAAAAAGTTTCAGCATTTTTTTTAGCTAGCTTTGAAAACTGAAGCCTAGAAAAGCCATTCTGAATGGGTTTTATTGCCTGTAGGCATTTTTATAAATAGCAACATGAAGTTACCATTTCACATTAGTGCTTTCTTTATCCATGGCCCTTGTAGGTAAGGTGAAACAACTGAGTAATGCATTTATAAAACAATAAGTGCATTTTCCTTGAAGACCTGAAGTATTCAAAGGACCATTAAGTTTTTCAAGATAGAATAAAATTCAGCTTTGACAAAATCACCTTGCAAAATAAACCATCTGTCCATCATAGTCCTTCTGATCTGACATCATGTGTGGTTTTCTTTCTCAGTTAAAAATTTGATTGTAGAATTCCTCAATTCTTTCCCTTCTTAAGTCTTTTCAATACTATGGGCAACGGATCACCTTGCAAATGGATTGGAAAGGATGGCTGAATCTGATGATTCTGTTTTTTGTTTGTTTATGTGTTTTCACAGAGAGATTTTACAGTGGCAGAAACACCTAGGCCAAATACTCCACTGCTCAGCAAATGCTATCTATGGTCATTTGCACTGCCCAGCTACACTCAAAGTTATAGCTGAAGTTTTCATAAGGCATAGTTATACTAAAATTGGAATGGTACAGAGAAGATTAGCATGGCTCCTGCGCAAGGATGACACACAAATTCGTGAAGCGTTCCATATTTTGTAAATTAAACCAACGACACTGAAACCTAGGCGTAGATGTTATGTTTCTTACCCTCAGGAAGTTTTAAGCTTAGAAATTAACAAGACCAACATTCAAAAGTTTTCTGCTCATTGTAATGTGCTGTTAGCAATGGTTCTACTACTGTACTGTCATGGTTAAAGCTATATTCACTTCTGTGCCTCAGGAAAGGAATTTCAGTATTTTTATCGTAAGGATTAAAAAAAAAAAAAAAAAAAAAAAGCTATATTTTCAGCCCTCTGTCTGTGAATAGAATTTGAGTCATCTGAGAAGTTTCAGGAAAAATCAGTTAATTGGTTTCCAAGGGTTGACCAATTAAAATCTGGCACCAAGAAACATTCCTGTGCTAAGCTCTGTGTTTTAGTAAGCCTGTGTTGTTTAAAGACATCCACAGGAAAAAAATAAAAAATAAAAATCATAGCCTGTGAGAAGTTAGCTGAAGTGTTAGGGTGAAAATGTCTTTGCTCATTAGCAAGAAAACAGAGCAGGAATTTGCTTTTCTTGGCTTACGTCATAGTCTGCCAGTACAGTCACACCAGGCTGAGAGTTTGAAGATTAATTATCCCCTGTATCTCCAACGAAACACTAGCTAATCCTCTGTTACATTTCAGCTGTGTGATACGGGGCACTGAGTTCAGCACTGCTCCTCACCCATGTGGCTCCAGACACAGCGAGGTCTGCCTTCAGAAAGCCCAGGAATTATTTCAGGTGGATCGACTGACTCAAGGGTTATATGTCAGATTTCTGCATCAGACAGCTTATCTCTTTCCCACCTTCTTCCTCCCCTGCTATTCCTCCACCCCTTGCAGCTCCCCTTGGCGCAGCTCAGGAGTCCTCCCGACGTGGGCATTCGCTATTCCTCCATCTGTGCATCAGTGCCAACCAGGGGAGCCGATTCCTGCTGTCTTCAATGTGCTGTGGAGGTCATTTTGCCTGGCACCCTCACAGCTGATACTCTTTCCAGAGCCTTGGAGCACCAGCTGCATTAACAGGACTACGTTCAAGCAACGTAAGGAACTCCTGGAACCCAAAGAAGGGGTGTATTAAGCAGGAGGTTACAAACAACTACCAGCTTTAATCATACGGGTTCATTTTGTGTTGTCTCCCATTCCTTTGGCTTTTTCACACGTCTTCTGCTTTTTCCTGATCTCTGTTGCCCCTCACAAGGCACAGGTATAAAATAAACATGTTTTCTGTGTGATAAAAGTAGGGCTCTGGCTCATTGCATGCTGCCTAATTGTTTGAGCTTTCTTCTTTTTCTTCCTTGAGGCTATCTCTTGTCATCTTTCATAGTGAAAAGATCAGCTGGTGGTGTTGAGCTCCTCTCTGGGCCTCACTGAGTAGCAAAACAGACAATCAAGCCAGGAACTCTTGTCTAATGCACAAGATAGGTAGATAGACTAAAAAGAAGTTCTCAAGCAAGGCTAGACAGCCTTGCATGCAAATGAATGTGGAAAAGCTGAACATGGAGACTGGGTCTGGCTCCTGTTCAAGAACTGTAGGGTTTCTAGATGCCAGGGACCACAAAATTATTGGTCACATTTGAGTCAGAACATATTCTTCAGTACTTCTGGATTTTTAGGCTTTCTAACCTACTATGATCAAATAAGAAATCAAATAGTAAGGTCTGGTCTGAACCCACATCTTCACATTGAACCTGACGATCTTTTTTAGCCCTGACATTTGTGTTCAAGCAGACCAGAAAGACTTCTGAGGAGCAAACTCTAATGAAGGAAAACATTTTTTTTGGTGAGAAAGGTTTAGTCACAGACAGTGTGATCTTCCCAAGAAGCTGAGAAGAGCTTCTACAAAGCATAAAGCCTCTGTGAGTATTGGATGTGACCGAACCTGCCTTTGGCACAGACAAAGTGATGATGACCACGCATTTCTATGTTGCTTCTGAATGGTCTCTCTTCCTCCTGCCAGGTAAGACAAAACACAAACTTTAAGGTAAGATTGCTACTGTCTGAGGTGAAGCGCACCATCTTCTATATTAGGGTATGGCCCTTTGGATATTGCAAAGATGCAGGTGAGTTTGCTTTGCCACATTCATGCAAAAGAAGAGCTTTCACAAACAATTTGTCCGATGAACTCTGATGTTGATATCAGTTGATATCGATCCTTCTAGGCATCTGCAAGACTCTCCTGATTCATAATAACATACTTGGAAGTGAAACTAGGATGAGAGCAAGGGCTTTGTGTTCTTCTACAAGACAAAGACCCTGCAGTCAGGTGTCCCCAGATGAGAAACTTCAAATAATCAGGACAAGCCATCTTGGAACACCAGGAAGGGAACCTGCATATCCAGCATATCACAGTCTTTATGTAAACTGTGTTTGGAAAAGTTTGGGAGATTTAGAGAAGTTTTGTGTTGAGTCACTGGCAATGATAAATCATTGTGTCATGAAAGCAAAACAAATCAAAACAAAAATCTGCTTTATTTTAAGTGAACCTATTGAATGGAAAGAAAGAAGGGAAGAGAAATGGAAAGAAAAATCCTGTTGGAATAAAGGTTGCAAAAGGTGCACTAAAATGCTGGGGAAAAGGAAACAGCCTGCAAGATCAGCAGTAGACAAGTGAGCAAGAACAGGATGATGGTAATGGTAGGAGAAAATCATGAGGAATTTTCTTAGGAGGCAGGAAGTCAAGGTCAGGTGCCACAGATTTAATGAAGAACTGCGAGGTCTGTTCAGAGTGTGCAGGGTGGCTGAGATCACACAGCACAGGGAATAACAAAATGTAGGTGAGAGCAAAACTTCAGGAGTGAAAACCAGGGAAAACTGCTGTGTGCCCAGATTACAGGTTGGAGGTTTGGGGCTTACAAAGTATGGAGAGGGACAGCTCAGCTTCTCCAAAACTTCTCAGCCTGCCTTTTACTCTTCAGGGCTGTTACCATTGCTGAAACTACAACTTTAGTTTTAGAGACTGGGTGAGGCACCAGGGTTGGACCAGCTCTGTCTTTTCAATGCAGTAGTTGGTATAGATCCCTCTTTTGCTTCGAGTTTTACATTTTTTCCCTGGCAGTTTGCTCAAATGGCATATACTGAATTATACAGTGGGCCAGAGCATGGACCTTCCCAGCTAACAACTAGGGAGAACAATTTCATTAATCTTTGTTTAGCACAGGCTACTAACAGAAGTTTCTTTCTTCTCATGCGGAGCTCTCTGATGCAGGTCCCAGGGCTAAGGAATTTTGCTAATATCCTGTGTTCCCATTCATTAATTTGCTCTTTTTTGACTAACAAGGATGAACAACATCACAATAAAAGCTGGATGCAAGGGTGCAGTTTTTACAAGTTATTTTAATAATGAATGGTACAGAGCAAAAAGATTAATAACTGTACAGGAAATCAAATTGCAAAAATAATTTTTAAATACCCAGCTTTTATAATAATGGGTACTTAGAAAACACTCATGGGAAATCCATTGCTTAGTTCATCTTGTACAGTATATAATTAATCCTTCGACCCTTACAGCATTACATGTACAAGACAGATCCAGCAGAAGCACTGAAGTGTATTGCTCTCGTGTTTCAGTACAGACAAGTAGAGATGTGGCATAAGGCAAGTCCCTTCCCTGAGCAACCACCCATTATCTGCTTTGGTCTCAGGAAACATGGAGTTCTTGATAAATTAAGGAAAACAGATTTTTTTGATACAATTTGAAAAACAAAAATGGCATAAGACATCTGTGAATTTGTCTGCTCAAAAGCAGAACTTGAGGGGGGCTTTGCAGATGTGGCTTGCCTGTGGCAACCAGTTGGCCCACCCTGCTAGGCTAAGTGAAGTTTCCCATTGAGAGCAAAATCTCACTGAGCTGGGTCTGAAATTGGTTTAAGCTCATGCAAAGTGTATTGCAGCTGTGATTTTTTTGTGAGCACAGTCCCACAGCAGAAGTACTAGCAAAGTGTTTTGAGTACAGACATATGGCTGCCACCAGCAGTGGGCTGAGAGCATGGTGCAGGCACAGTGTCAGACATCTTGGGGTTCTGCAGGCTGTGCTCTGACAGGCTTTAGGGTCTTAATCATCTCCACTTCAGCTTAGGAAGCCTTCCAGTTCCTTGTTTGCTGAGACTCTAGTTTCCAGGGATGTGTACAGTCTATCCACCATCCACCGAGGTTATGACAGTAATCTAAATGGGTACTTCTTCCTTCAAACCCACCTATTTTCTTCCAGTTCTTAGATCAAGGTGGAACTGCTCAGATATGAGGCTTCCAAAAGCGCTCTCCAGGTTAAGCCCTCCATATATTTCTTCTAAAAATTAGTCGACAGAAAGAAGCAACCTGCTACATCAAAGTAAAGTTAAACAAAAATATTCTGGAAACACGGCTGCATATAAGAAACTGCTGTCTGCATCAGTTCTTGCTAGGTTCCCCAGTGACTCGCCATTGCAGAATTTCACAGGAAAGAGCTCTCTAAGATGTCTGTCCCAGAGGGCCCATGCCAGGCTTAGTTGAAAACCAAATGAATTAATCACATTAGTTCACACAAAAAGACTCCATCAGATATTCATCCTTGTAAATCTCAGCTGCGCAGCATAATAAACCATCTCAGGGATCCTGCATTGCCTGAGAGGGGCACTGCAGGCCAAGTGGGATGTCTGCTTCCCAGTTCAAAGTCATGCCAAGTCTCCCACTGCTTCACTTCAGGCTTCCTGGCTGCAGAGGCATCTGCTTAAAGCAGAGCTGGGAGCAAGAAGTGGCTTGGAGAAAAAACACCTGGGTAGCCTTACTTTCATTTCCCATTTCCAGTGGGGAAGAAGGTTGAGCTGGTGAGTCCATTTTGCACCCTGGGAGTTAGTTTTCATACAGGCAAGAAGCAACAACGGGTAATTATTCACTGATTCCTGCATGGCATACGGCTAGATCTTATAGGCCTAAAACATCAAGGCTTCTGCATCGGCTGTCTGCCAGCCTCCAGTCCCAAGGCATATCCTGTGTATAAACCAAGCAAAAGAAGCAAAGCCTTGGAGTGTTCTCTCCAGACAGAGAAGCGCTGTACAACTGTTTGTGCTGTCCCAAGTAGAGATTGAAATGGGGGACAAGAGAAGTCGCCTTGTGGTAATTGGGTATTGACCCAAATGACTTCCAGGTTTCCTTCAGCCAGCTTCTGGGGACAAGTCAGAGAACTACACGAAGAGCCGTAGGCACCAAGAAATCATTTCCTGAACTCTCCTGTGGCATTTGCAGATGTAGCCTTCTTTTCAAAGGCTGGACATTGTCCTTGGATCTAGGGGATCGGCCAACTGAGCTGGCCCAGTCAAAACTTTTACATAATGTAGAAGGGGATAAAGTTCCTAAACTACACATAAAAACATGCTGGGAAAGACAGTCTGGGCTATTCCTGCATCAAGGAAAAGCAAACCCATCTATGGAACTGCTTTTGCTCACGGACTTGGGTGCACTTGTTGTTGAGTGCAGAAGAATTGAGAAGTCCTATGGGGACTTCCCAAGGGGATTTGATGTTGGGTGTGAATAGCCAAGGATTTGAATTGTATGATGTTAATTGCTATATGATACTACATGTCAGCACCACTGTGGTTGTTACGTGCCATATCGATGGTAGTGCATTAAGAGCCACCCAGATTAATGCTGCAGGAAATTTGGTGGAAGCGAGTAAAGTGCGGCTGTGATGGGACGAGAACCAGCTTCAGCATGCAGCCATCCAGCACCACACACCACCTCTTCTGCCCTGAACAACTGCTCTGACAGATAGAGCCTGAAGTCATGGACTAAACAAACGCAGTGGACTTTTTAGAGGGATGGCCCATAGAATGAGGGAATTATATTTGTGTTTGTGTTTATATATCTTTTAGTTGTTGCAGAGCAGTATTGGCACAGAGCCAAGGACTGTTCATCTCCTGGTGTTGTCCTGCCAGTGGTGAGTCTGGGGGTGCACCAGGAGCTGGGAGGGACAGAAGCAGGACAGCTGGCACAGGCTGGCCGGAGGGATGTCCCATGTCATGTTGTGTCAAGCTCAGCAATAAAATAGGGGCTTGGCCGGGTGGTGCAAGGTGGGGGCACTGCTCAGGGTCTGTCTGGGCATCAGTCAGCAATTGCATACACTTGCTTAGAATATTCTTTTACCATCGCTATTATTACTGTCATTATTTTTCCCTTCCTTTTCTGCCCAATTAAACTATCTTTATCTCACCCCATGAGTTTTTACACCCCCCCCCCCCCCTTTTTTGTTTTTTCAATTCTCTCCCCCATCCTGCTGTGGCAGGGTGGGGTGTGCGCATTGCAGGGGGAGTGAGCGCACAGCTGTGCGGTGCTTTGCTGCCTGCTGGGTTAAACCGTGACAAATCTCCTCCTCAGAACCCATTACTTCTGCCAAAACAAACCAGGGCCCGCACTATTCCCAAAAACCTTATACAGAACTGGTGAGCACATGAATTATTTGTTGTCTTATCGCCACAGTTAATTTGGTTTAGCAC
The DNA here is from genome assembly GCF_009819795.1 of Aythya fuligula. Taxonomy (NCBI): domain Eukaryota; kingdom Metazoa; phylum Chordata; class Aves; order Anseriformes; family Anatidae; genus Aythya; species Aythya fuligula. The sequence goes on along the minus strand of NC_045593.1, from coordinate 55,706,376 downwards.
AACAGACTAAATCCCAGCGTAGGTCCTTTCACTTTGTGAGATTTATCCCAGAAATAACAGTATCTTTGGATTGCTCTGAACTCATTTGCAATGTTGACTTTAGAAAGAAAGCATCTTCTGGATTTTGGAGTAAGTAGAAAGAAGCTTTTCAGAGGCAGTGAGAATTCTCTCACAATACTTCTCATTCCCTTCTGAGTTTTCTGACAAGATGAAAGAATAGGGAAAGGGAATGTGCCTGTTGCATTATTTCAGTAACAGCAACAGTGTTCTTGTTCTTTTGGTAAATATTTCAGCTTTATTTTGGTAAATGTTTCATTCCATCTGAGGTTTTTCTCTGCATTCTTTAGTGAGGAAACTTGCCAGCCAGAAATTTCTTTTTCTTATAAGCTGCAGCAAAATGAAATTCCCCATTGAAAACTGACAGAAAAAAAAAAAAAAAAAAAAAAAAAAAAAAAAAAAGGATACAGATAGTAATTTCAATAAAGAATTATTTTAAAATCAAAAACAAAAAAAGCAAAACAAAAACTAACAATAAACCAACTCATTATTTTATTTTTCCTTTTAATAATATTTAAATTCTGTTGGAAAGGAGATGCTTGCAGGCAGCTCCATTAACACAAAAAGTTAACTCCAGGCCTCCATGTCAATAAAACAATGCAGAAATGGCCCTCATAATGTCTCATAAAGGAAATGATCCCAAGGCCAGAGCCTGCCTTCTCCTATACATTAGAATGGGAGTAGTAGTACACAGTAGTACACAGTAGTGATGTGACAGAAAGGAAAACAATTTGTTGGTTTTTGCAAAGTTTTTCAGCTGTTCCATTACATCTGGTACATCAGCTGGGACACAGTGATTCAGAGCACACTTTACATAGGGGTCAGCCTGCTCCAAGGTCATTTTCAAACCTTTCATTTCATTGACTTCCAAAAAATAAGAGGTGATAAGATTGTAGAGCTGTGTTCAGTTATTTCCTACTCTTTCCATTAGTATTTAAGATTAAACTGATGATTCTAAGTTAATTTACACAATTTTTATCAATTCTCACCACAAACAGTTAGCAAGACTCAGCTGTGTATCCAATATATAACAACAGCCTCTTTATGCTATCAGCGTTATGCATCAATCCCTGATTAAAGTCGTGTCAACACTTCACTCTCTTGGACCAACCCTGCTGTCTGGATAAGAGGCCTCTTTGCTATGTCCTGATGTGATGATGCTGACACACTGCCTGCCTGACCTCTCATTTTTGCCATTATTGCACCATCAAGAAATGGGGGAGTTATGGTGATTTATGCTATGTCATCAGGAGGAACACAATGTTCAAAGACAACATACATGGATAATATTTTAACTTGATGTTATGTAAAAGAAGAAGAAAGTCGTCTCACTATTTTTTTAACTACATGTGGTCAAGAATTTTTCAATAACATTTCTTTCACAAGAAAAGGCAGAAATTTTTTCAGATGTTGTCAAAACAAAATATTTAGCACAAAAAGAAATCCATTTTTCATTCGAAATCAGTTTTACATTAGGAAATGTAAACAGTGCTGCTGTAAAACTGAATGCCTAAATGTCTGAAGTTTTCAAATTTTTCCATCTTGAAAATGCATACATTTCATCCCAATTCAGACCAAGGATGTGAAGCTTTTTTTTTTTTTTTCTTTTTTCTTTTTTTCTCTTTTCTGTTAGCTGAAGCACAGCATTGAATTAGAGGTAGTTTAATTACCTTCTTGTTAATATCTTCCTAAGGACATTCCCAAACTCCCTTTTAATTTTACTTATTTATGGATGCATTTCATTAGGGCTAATAAATAAACAGCTGTAAAATTAATGAAGTTTTCACGACTAGGTCAATACATTCCCTAGGAAATGCTGGTTCTTCTAGCCCTGCCCCCTTCAGAACTTGGTATTTCAAGCACTTTCTCAGCATTTTATCACTGTGATTTCCTTCATCACAAGCCACAGCTGTCTCCAGAGTCCTGCCATTTCATCATCTTTCCTAAGAGACATCTGCAGCACCATATTCTCTACTCATCATCCATTTGTTTCACTTCCTAACCACATCGGTGCTCTGGAGTGCCTTCCTCATGCTACACATAAATTGCCTAGCATGATCTGAACTCTGTACCCAACTGCATACAAAGAGGTAACCTATTTGGTGTGAAAGATAAAGTGTTAACAAGAAGGACAGGCTGGATTTCTCCTTATGTTTGTTTCATGCACACAGACAGAGATGTGCAAGACTCCCTTCTCATTAGTTCAGTTGCAGAGGCAGATAGGGCGGAATTGCAGGACTATTCCATTCCCCTTTGTTTTTCTACTCTTGAAGTTGAAAAATGGCTGGCAATTTTTAGCTGCATTTTTGGTGTGTGGTGAGCCTGACAAAGAAATAAACAGCTTTCATGTTTTGTTGTTGTTGTTGCTGTTGTTTGTTTGTTTAAAAAAAAATAAAAATCTTTTAGAATTAAAGTAAATCTTCTAAAAAAAAAAAAAAAGGCTAAAAATAATGTTTCAAGTCTTAGAATCATAGAGTCATTAAGGTCGGATGAGATCTCCAAGATCATCTGGTCCAACCATCCCCCTAGCACCAATATCGCCCACTAAAACTTGTCTGTAAGCACCAAATCCAAACTTTCCTTAAACACCCCCAGGGACAGTGATTCCACCTTTCCCTTATTTTTTTTATAAACAACATATTTCAGGCAAGCGCAATTTCCTGAAGACGGTATTGTTTTGTTTTGTTTTCTCTTGGAAACCATACTCCTCTTCCAATAGGACTTATTGTTCTAATAACAACATCTCACTTCTAGTATGATTCTAAAGAGATTCTGAGAGTGCCACATGTACCTAACCTACAAGACAGGGCACTTTTTAATTTTGAAATATGCTTGATTTGTAAATTTATTCTTTTACGGTTGAAGTATACTTGGTGAATTTGTCCTTGGGGAATGAAAATTGTATTCATGGACTATAAGAATAAACAACACAATGAAAAGAGAACATTTCCAGAATAATTTCTTTTTGTTTATGTTATGATGTTGTAGTTTTTCCTCTTTGGTATTTTTCCATCTGATTGCTTTGGATCTAGTGGTACTGCAGTTCCTCTGCATAAAGCCTTGATGGCTACTATGAGCATAATGGAAGAGAAGGAGAAACAGAAAAAAGGAAAGAGGAGAAAAGGATGAACACAAACCCTGACAGGCTGTAGACTGGAGGAAGAGAAGAGTACTGCTGGCAACAGGCAAGAAAAAGAAGTTTTACTCTTCACTCTGTCTTTGGTCTTGCCCTAAATGATTGCAGAAAAGCAGTAACTACTGCCCAAAGACAAAGTCAGGACAGAGAATCACACAGGCTGCCTATTTCTCTTACAGAAGGGGCAAAAAGGTGCCCAGCCACCAAGCAGGAACAGCTACGAGTTACAGGCTATGATTCTTCTTTAGCCCCTCTGGACCAAAACAAATAGTGTGGAACTTGCTGAAGGCAGATGCACCAGCTGTCAGGGTGAGAAGTGCTGGAGGAGATAGAAGGGGTACCCAGAACTGCAACCTGCTTATTCCACTGGAGGGGAACTTCTAAGAAAGGAGACACGAAGGTTTAAATGGCAACCTAAATTGCCTCAAGTTTCAGATTACTCTGCTTAAAAACTTATGCTTGAAGTTTCACAGTTTGCAATAGGTGTTAGCCTCTAACATCACCATGCAGAGAGACACATAAAATGTCTATGCCATCAAGCCATTTAAGATGTCTTTAGAGAGCAGTAAGATGTGATTATCCCTAGTGAATTGGCTGGACTTCAGTTTGTAGCCTAGAAACAAGATGCTGGAAGAGAAACATCAGAAAAGCATCTTCTCCAAATTCCCCAAGTTCTCTTGATTTATTTTCCATACTCCCCAATTATGCTAGTCCACATCCTTATCAGGGAAAGTAATGCAGTGAAGTGAAGTGAGCTATGAAGTGAATGCAAAACGGTGAAGGGATATTCTAGTTTCACCCCTCAGAAATCTGTCCTATTATGACATTCCTTTACAACCCTAACAAAAATATGTAGCATTTACTAACCAGTTTCTCACAGTTTTGCATTGTATCACATCACATCTGCAATTTTATTGGTATCCCATCTTCAGGAGTAGCATGGTTTTCATAGAATTTCCTTTACATAGAAGAAAATTCTCACAGCTGTGGAGAAAAGTTCAGACACACTCCAGTTGTTATCATGGATACTCAAAATCTGCCATACCAGAATATAAAAAGGGAGGAATAGGTATGTGACACCTGAAAAAGCAAGAGGTTCTTAAGGTACAACAAAACAATTCAAAGTAAATTATAGGTCTGTTACTTCATGGGGAAAGAGAGTGTATGATGGTTAATACAACAGTCTACATTTTCTTTGCTCTAGTGTTTGCAAACCAGTGTGACCAAACAATAACAAAGCAAGAAAAACGGGACAGACTAAGGAAAAGAACAGGATGAAAATACTGGGAAAGCTGGCCAAGTCTGAAGAAATTCACCCTTGAGTGCTCAAGGAACCAGGCAAAGATTACCTTTTCTGAAAACTACTAGAGGAAAAGAGAAGTTCCAGAAAAAATGAAACACAAACATTAACCACATTCATATAGGGGGAAAAGAGACCCTAGAGAGCTGTGATATAATCACCACAATGTCATTCACAGGAACAACAGGATCTGGGACTAAATGGACGAAAAGGAGACCAGCACAGGTTGTAGGCATTTCTCAAGGGCAGGGGAGCTGGCCTAGCATGTAAGGGCAGCCACTGGAAGCAATACCTACCAGTTTCAGTATGCTTGCACATACCTTCCTTGTTAGCAAACAATGAACCTCTCCCTCTGATGAACTGTCTTAAGGGAAACAGACAGCTGGCTGGGGACGGTCTGTTTGTTTTTCAGAAGACAGTCAGAATAGTTATTGATGATTCACTGTCATTTGTGGAAAGAGATGCAAATTGGTTCCCATGGGGGTCTGACCTGAGCCTTATGTTATTCAATTGTTTCATTAATGATCGGGAAGATGGAGAGGAAAGTGCACTTACAGCATTTGCAGGTGACACTGAACTGGAAGGGGCACTCAGGAGGGCTGGATCAGAATTCAAAATTATCTTGACAAATTGGAAAGATGGCCTGAGGTCAACAAGATGAAATGCCACAGAGGCAAGTGATATGTTTTTAGGGGAAAAAACAAATGCTCCATTACAAAAAAAAAAAAAAAAAAAAAAAAGGTAGCCAGCTGGCTATAAGAGTGTTAGAGGTTCGGAAGTTGACATTAGCTCACAAAAAGAAAATGCAGCAGGATGCTACTGAACCTCTCGTGGGATGTGTTAGTAGGAATACGGAAAGTACAGTCTGGGAGAGTGGAAAAGGCTACAGCTGCAATATTGTGTCCAGCATGGGGCAGCAAGCTTCAAGAAAAATGAATACTTCTCTGAATTATTTTCTATGTGCAAGTAAGATTTGAGAGAAGTTAGAAGACCTTGTGGCCCACAGTCGCCTCCAGTTGTGTCCAGCTGAAGACATGCAATTATCCAGTGGCAGAAGCCAGTGACAGACAGGGTTGCTGAACAAAGGGCAAGGGGTGATGTGACAGAGAGGGATCACAACATCAACAAAACAGGGATTAAGCAGGGTCATCTCCAACACTTGCAGGTTAGCAAGGAAATGCCTACAAGGCCCCGCTGTGGAGAAATCACAAATAAGACAAGTATGCCTCTCTGCTTCCAGGCCAGGAAAGGTCCACATCTAGATATAAATATTTTAGTTACTGATCTCCATCACCCGTTAGCAAGAATTGACATCTCAGACACTGCTATGCACTGCAACGATGTTCACAAGTTATTTTTTATTCGTTTATATTTCCAGCTGCTATAGTGTTGTGATAAGTTCTGGTAAAACTCTTTGAAATAATCCTTCATAAATCTGGGAGGTTTCTGGAAACTGTGCTCCTTGTGAAGATAATTACAGAAGCCAATTTTCCCTTTCAAACCATTTTAAGCCACAAGCTATTCATGCTTTATTTGCCTGAAGTGGCTCAAATGTAACTCAGAGCTGGACCTGAGGATCCTGAGTCATCTTTTTGTTGTTGTTTTTGCTTGTTTGTTTATTAAGTATCATTGCAGCTGTAGAGAAAATCCATAAGATACTATGGTATTAATTACCAGTAGGGAATAGGGATATAACATTCTGTGACAATGCCATGGCAAAGCATTGAGGTAGTCGTTTTAGATGAAAGTCAGTGTTCTACCTATTCCATGAATAAAAGATAGATAGTGATGTTCTTTGAATGCTACCTGGCTGTAGAGCTCCTCAGGTGAGGATTCTTTTGATTCAAATGAAACTGTCTGAAAGTCAGGTGTCTGCTCCAAATTACTCATGCCAGCTTCCTTTGTAGGGAGAGCATCTCAAAACAGGAGTCTGAGAGAGGTGGGACCAATCAACTCCGGATACCCGTGGGCAAACACTTAACATCTATGAAATTCATGTCACTGCTATGGAGTTGACACCAGCTCTTCAATGGACACAGGCTGCAAGGAAGACTTTAAACACCTCACTGAAGGGTTTGTTGTGCCACAGCCATAATTATCTTCTATGCAGAACAGCGGAACCTGCTCTGCTGTTTTGGGAAAAGGGCTGTCCGTTCACCAGATGTTGGTGAGTACCTCTAGTGGGAGGTGGGAGGTGGGAAATGGTCTGCCTGCTAAGATTCCTTCCAGATTCTTCACTGCCCCGTGACACGAGGGAGTCATATTAATAATTGCAAGTTGTCCTAGGCAATGCATCCAGGATAACTGCCGGTGGACTTTAGACCACAGTAACAAGCAGGCTACTTCTATGAGGATAGTTATCAGACTCTGTTATCTCCTACGAGGCTGTACACAGGTATCCCCTTCCAGACCCAGGTCTACCAGATTTGGGAACTTGTTTTTGCCTCCCTACCACAGAAATAAGCTGTCATGACTGATATGAGTTACAAGGGATTTGTGCAAACAGCTCTTCTGAGAATAATGGGATGGGAAGGAAGCAAGACAGAAGACAGCTTCTTGTAGAGTCATTCCTGCCTACAGCCCCTCCAGCACCTGGTTTTCTAGAGACTGCTGTAGGGAAGGGAAGGAACTGAGCATTTTCCTTCAGGTTAGGTTTCTGTGAGGCATTACATTTCCAAGTGTTTGTTAGGAATAAACTTCCTGAGATGCAGCTAGCACTAATTGGGGACAAAATGGCATTGGGATTATCTGTAAAAAAGTAGACATAATTCTTTGCTGATTACTTCCATTTGGAACTGCTCAACCCTAGACGCAGGAGGCTTTTATGTAATTTTCAGCTTCTTTTCTGTCTAAAAATGTAGTCCTTTTTTTCATGCTTCCTCATCCCTAGCCATCCCTTAAGCTATTCAAATTATTTCTACCTCCTTTGTTGTGTTTTTTTTTTTTTTCTACTTCAGATATTAACTCTCTGAGCTACCTTTATAGTAGCCAGAAAAGATTTTTGTTTCCAAATGTAAATGTCTGCAGTAAGATTTTCAAAACAGTGGGATTGTTTGAATATCTGTAATCCACAATGTGATGAGAAAGCCAAAAAAACTTTTATATATATATATATATATATATATATATATATATAAAGCTATACAATATTTACTGGGAGGGACTAACCTGGTTGCCCTGGCTCTGGTTCTGACAGAAAAACAGAGGATTTTGTTGTAATCTGTTAAAGAAAGAAAAAATGTTTAATTGCTGATTGGTTGTATGTAATATTTAAAAATAACAGAGAAAAGATCAATTCAATTCCTTCAACATGAGTTATATTATAAGGATAATTATAAACCAAATCCCATGGCAAACAAAAGAAAAAAAAAAACACTTCTGTGTCTCTGGATACTGCTAACTGAATGTGTCTGTGTAGGAATTACTGTGTAGGAATTAAATATTGATGATTTTCTTGAGCAACACACATCTGAATATTTTCCATGCTGCACTTCACAGGTATGTACCCACCAGACACCTATATGAAGAGGAAAATGTCACTGCAGCTGTATTAGGAAGGGCAACTACACATGAAATCAGTTCTAAACCAGTTCACAGCTTAAGGATGCCTCTGGTCTTTCTCAACAGGTAAGACTCAGTGTCAGGGAAATACGTGACTGAGATACGAATGACAGGAAGCCAAGAAATGCATAAGGATACAGCAGTAGAAATCACATGAACAGTGTACTTAAGGCTGCAATGTTTTCACCTATTTTCCCTGTTGTATGACATGAAGCCTTTGTTTCAGGATGCAAAATAAAAGCCACCCACTGATCCTTGATCCAAGCATGAAAGACTGGCTCCCCATATCATTTCAGAGTACCCACTTTCTGGCTCACACCTTCCCAAAATCCAAGCTAAGCCCCCTTAAAGACTCACTCCAGCCCATGCAGACTAGCACTGCTCACCAGCCACCGATACTTCAGATCCTTTGCTCGTTGCAGTTTTCTAGCTTTCTGCTCCCTTGAGAAGTGATCACTGCCTGAAACCTCCGCGGCAGGTTTACTCCCTCTCCTCAGATCTTGGGAGGACCTTGTACTGTTCTTGGAAGGACCTAGCTGTTCTCACACTGGCTCCTTTTCTCAAGACAGGGCTTCACAGAAAAAGCACACTGCATAGGTTAGCCATGGGAAAACACATTCATGTGAGTGATGGATGGTTTGTGAATGTGCACGTGCCAGCAGAAAGATACACGCACATAGAAGAAATGGATACAGAATGGAAGAACAGAATGTAACTAGAACTAGGCAGAAGACAAGGCATGAATAGAGAATGCGATGAGGAAAAAAAAAAAAAAAAAAAAAAAGGACAGAAATCAAGTAAATTTTAACAAAAGTTTTTGTGAAAAATAAAGGATGACTCTTCTTCTTCTTCTTCTTCTTCTTCTTCTTCTTCTTCTTCTTCTTCTTCTTCTTCTTCTTCTTCTTCTTCTTCTTCCTTTCAATCAAAAAAAAATTCTTATGTGTAAGTAAAAAGCACCCTCTGTTTACAAATGGTGTTTTTTGACCTATCTTTAATTAATAGACAGATAAATAGTGCTTTAGTGAAAGGCTTACAGGATTCATAATCTATATGAAACATCAAAAAACTATACGAACATGCTCAATTGAAATGAATCTGAGTTCTGATTTAGATAAGAAAAATCCTGCGCAATTAGACTCACTCTGGATTTTACATCCATAGTTTTGGATTAGCCACAGAATCATAAATACATTATTTTTCCCCAGGTAAGCTGGCTAACCTTTAGAGAAGATGGTAGAAGTATCCCAAAGCAGTAAAAAAGTTCATCTCATCAAGAATAAATTGAGCAATAAAAAACAATTGAAAAAAAGATTGTCATTTACCTAAAGGAAATCCCTAGGGACACTCTAAGTGCCCACAAATATAGGGCACAATGAGACCAGATCTTGTTATTTTCACTAGCTCATTAGGATGACAAGTAGAACAATTGGAATGTCTAGAAAAAGAATAAGCGTTTAAAAAATAATAATAATAATAAAAATTAAATGTCATTTAAAAGGCAGAAATCTAACACAAAGGGATGTCTTGGGTAAGATGACAGAGACTGTTCTGGAAACAGCAGAAAAAGAAGATTATAAACAAGGCTTCAAGTGGGCATGATTTAGGAATCTAAATTCACTTTTCTGTATCAGTTACATTTTGGTAAAATCAGTTCAAAAGCTGATTAAAAAAAAATAAACGGTTGAGTGCCAGTCATCTACTGGAGATCATAATGTCTACATCACAGGATGTGATGACAGTAGCTCTGTAGGTCAGTCTGTGGAAGCAAAAAGGCAGATGGAGTTGAAAGGACTAAAACCTTTCAAAGGTCTAAAGTTATTTGGACACTGTCAGAGCAGGATTTGGACATTGTCTTGAGACAGAAAACAAACAAACAAACCAAGAAAACCACTGATGTGTAAATGGGAGTGGCAGAGAGAGAACAAGAATAAAGACCACTTGAATAGTGTCAGGTATGCAGTGCTGTGCCATACAAAGAGTCCCACCTAGCTGTCACTGTTCATTCTGCACTAAAAGCTCTATGGAAAATGTAAATGATTTCTTCAGAAAAGCAGTTTCAAAAATATTATTAACATTTTCGTTTGGGGCTTTGAGCAGCAGTGGCATTTTTCTTTTACAGAAATTTTGTTACTGCTTTCTCCAGTTTTCATTCTACAACTCAGAAGAGAAGAAAAATGGAGAAAAAAAAAATAAAGAGAAAAAATATTTGAGGAAGGGAGAAGCTATTTTTGATTGGTAAAATGCTAGTCGGATCCATTCTGAAGGTCTGCACAGTTTACGGATAAACAGAGACAAATGGGAATCCAGAGACCGAAAGACAACATTTTTATTGCACTGGTTATTTTAGCTGTGCCTGAAGAAGACAAATAATGATAAAAGGATCATTCAAAATACAGATTCTTTGTCCTGAAGAAAAGTCTCTGCTGACCTTTATGTTCTAAAGCCTGTATTTTCCACAAGGTATCCATTAAACTGTGAGGGCTGGAAAGAAGCACTTTTATTTTACTGCAGGATGAAACACCTAGTGCCTGAATGTTTATTAGTGAATGATTTCATTATTTTGCCTTGCTTGTGCATACAGCTTTTGCTTTACCTATTAAACTGTCTTTATCTTGAACTATGAGCTTTCACACAACCACTGCATAAGTGGCTGTGTGGTGTTTAGCTGCCTACCAGTATTAACCCATAAAAAAGAATAATCTCCTCCAAGCTCAAGAACAGTCCATCCCAATAAGAAGGAAGTCAGGCACGAATGCCTGGAGGCCTGCATGGATGAACAAGTAGCTCCTGGACAAACACAGACACAAAAAGCAAGTGTACAGAAGGTAAAAGCAAGGACAGGTAACAGGGGAGGAATACAGAAATACATTGTCCAAGCATCCAGGGATGGAGTTAGGAAAACTGAAGCCCAGATGGAATTGAGTCTAGTCAGGGATGTCAAAGGCAGCAGGAAGGGCTTTTGCAAGCACATCGGTGACAAAGGAAGATGGGGAAAATGTGGGCCCATTGCTTCATGAAGCAGGAGACCTAGTTACATAGGACAGGGAAATGCCTGAGGTACTGAATGCCTTCTTTGCCTCAGTCTTTAGGAGCAAAACCAGCTATCAAGAACCTCAGGACCCATAGACCAGGCTGACAGGCTGAAGCAAGGAAGATGTGCCCTTGGTGGAAAGGAATCAGTTTAGGGAATACTTAAGCAGATCGGGCATTAATAAGTCCATGTGCTCTGATGGGATGCAACCACTAGTGCTGAGGGAGCTGACAGATGGCATTGCTGGAAAGCAGCTTTGGAGAAAAGGAACTGGACGTCCTGATGGACACCAAGTCGAACAAGAGCCAGCAACGTGGCCTTGCCACAAGGAAGACTAACAGTATTCTTGGCTGCGTTAGACAAAGTACTGCCAGCAGGTCAAGAGGTGATCCCTCCCCTCTACTCAGCACAGAAGAGGCTACTTCTGGAGTACTGCAGCTCAGTTCTGGACCCTTGTACTATGTCCAGTACTGGAGACATATGGGCACAGTGGAGAGAGTCCAGTGAAGAGCTATGAATGTTTTTAAGATACTGGAGTACCTCTCCTCTGAGAAAGTTGGGACTGTTCAACCTGGAGAAGAGAAGGCTCAGTGGCATCTTACCAATGTCTATAAATACTTGAAGGGAGAGTGCAGAAAAGAGGAAACCAGGCTTTTTTCAGTGGTGTCCAAAGACACCACAAGCCACAAGGGCCACAAACCAAAATGCAGGAGGTTCCCTCTGAGCATAGGAATCACTTCTTTACTGTGCAGGAGACAGCACTGGCACGGTTGCCCGAAATGTTGTGGATTCTCCGTTCTTGGAGATATTCAAAAGCCACCTGGCCATGGACCTGGGAAACCTGCTCTGGACAGCCCTGTTTGATCAGGGGTTGGATCAGATGGCCTCCAGAGGCCCCTTTTCACCCCAACCATTTTGTTTTTTTATATTTTGTTATGGAAAAATCAGCTTTTCAAAGGAGACTGAATGGACTTCAGTTAGTGTGGCTATGAGAACTAAGTTTGGTCATATGAGCATCAGGAGTTGAAGAATCATATTCATGTCTCTTTTAGGAAGACCTGACATTGTCACCAGAGTTTGTCAAGTATTAATCATATACATGTATATACATGGGAACAAAAATAATGTATTTTGTTTGTTTCTTTGTTTGTTTTCATCAGATTTGGTAACATAAGCACAGGGAATGCAAGGCATGTTGCTTCCAGGGATTGTGCAATGTATGGGGGGAAACAAGTACTAGACTGATATTTGGTGGGAAGCACCGACTGGGTGTACATGATCAAAAGGCTAAAATGCCATCACAAACAGTAAGAAGAATGCAAAAGAATAACAAAGGGAGGAATTAAAGGCTTATAACATTTGTATGAAACTAGTTAAAAGCATTGCAAAGTTTGTGAACCTGTAGTACTCAGCCAATGAGAAACCAGGGGAGAAAGTAAGTGTGGGTGAACAGGGCATAAAAGGTGTGCAAATTGCATCCCCAAGCGCCTGCCTGTTTGTGAGATGCCCCCCATTGCAATCACAAATAAAATGTTACTTCTCTGAGATCCTTGCCTGAGCCTGTGTTATTGGCTAATGAGTGTTTCTCACAATATAGACATCAGCAATGCTATTACTGCCAGAGACTCTCCAGTGGGTGTCCCTATAAAAGCTGCAGGAAAACTGCAGTTACACAACAAGGAGAAGGATAAGTGCAGTAAGTGAAAAACTTCTATTGAGTGGGCATTGACTGAATTTTGTGCTGGTTGAAACACACACGCAGCAAAGAAGTGATCTTTGCCCCAGAGCTGTTAAGGTATTGCTTAAGCCATTCAGAGCTTTCTGTGAACAGAAAGATTAATATGCATACCATAAGCACTCTGACTCTTTCTTCTGTAAAAAGGATCATTTCCACTTTTCACAATTAGTTTCTGCTCGTTACTCATACAGGTTACGGAAGAATTTGGAATGGATGATTTTTATTTATTTATTTATTTTTGCCTGTGCTTAATGCTTTACTTCATTAGAAAAGTCATGGTACTTAAAAATTAAACATTTTCCATCTAATTCAGCACAACTCATTTGGGTGCTTGGTTAGAATCCTAATGCCTAATGCTTCCTTCAGCCATCAATCTGCCAGGTGTGACATTAGACAGATAGTTTTCTTATCTGAGCTTGCTATTTTCCTGCATATTTTTCTTCTGCATATTTTCAGGGAGGTGACACAGAAAAGCCTGGAGTTTTCTGCTAGCAAATAAAAATGCATACAATTTTTTGTCAGAACTACTGTGTTTTGATGTGCTGTTCAGAGATGTGCTTTTCAAAGACAAACCCCCAAATTGCCCTCCTTTGCACAGCTTCTGTTGATGTTTTGCTGGCAGTCAATTCTTGTTTTCGGTAAAATAGCGCCTTAAATTGAGGAATGACTTTATGGAAAATGAAAAATTTAACTCCTTGCTCATTCCATGGGGTGGTTCAATCCAATCTTTTTCAGATCCCATCCTATATTGTACTCAGAAGTTTTTTACAGGTTCTTGTCAGATCTCTCTTTTTTTTCTATATACATTGTTTTGAACAATTTGGAGGAGAATCTATTTAATATTTCTTGATAAAGAGAAACCAAAGAAAGATACACCACAGTGAATCAAGGTTCGTCTGCACAATTTTTGTGCAAATGTTTTTATTGGGTTGCTTGGAAAAATCCTGTTTTCTTGTTTTCCCCAATAGCACTGTTTTTTACAACTGTATTATTTATTAACTTAAAACAGACACTTAGCAAGACTTATGAAGCTCTGGTGGGCCAGAAGAACCAGAGCCTCAAAAATAAATAAAATAAAATAAAATAAAATAAAATAAAATAAAATAAAATAAAATAAAATAAAATAAAATAAAATAAAATAAAATAAAATAAAATAAAATAAAATAAAATAACTCATTCATTCTTTAGTGTGTGGCTCTGCACTGGAAAAGATACCACTTTTAAAAGTGTCTCTGAAGGAGATCAAGGCCAAGAGAGGTCTAACAAATGGACTTTTTTCACCTTCTGGAAAAATCACAGATTTTCAAATATCAATTTATTGCATCCTGGATTCAAATTATAATACAGATAAACAACAGTTGTGTGGGATATAATTTGTTTAATAATTTCATTTAAGGAGAAAAAATATGTAGTTTTGTGTGTGTGTGTGTGTGTTTGTTTGTTTGTTTGTTTGTTTTTGGAGGTGGGGGAAGGAGTCTTTCTCTACCCATTTCTATTAAAACAGCTTGGGCTACTTGGGAAGTCAGGTAGATAGGAAGCCTGGAAATGTGAGAAAAAAAAAAAAAATAATAAGGGGGAATTTAACCTACCTGACACGCGAGAACAGACACTTTTCCATTCATCTGACAACTCTATTGTAGATAACTCTCACACAGCTCTGCAAGGGTATATGGAATGTAAGAATGTTTATTCTTTGAAGTAAAATTGCATAACTAAGGGGCCTTGAATAAATCGGGAAGATGAAGATAGGGAGACAAGCAGTTGCAGACAGTAATCTCACTCTCCCATGTGCCAGAGGCAAGGCCTCCATGCCAGCTCCTGAGGACTGATGTGAGCATATACGAGGCCGGCAGCTGGAGCCCGACATGGCCGGGCCTGGGCCTGCGGTGCTGGAGCCCATAGGGTCTCGGTGCCAGCCCCTGGGGCAGCGGCCCTGCAACCTCTGGTCCCTGGGGTGGGAGCGCTGCCTGCCCCCAGAGCAGCCACAGGGCTCTGTGCCACCAGCTGAGGCAGGGCCAGGGTGCAGGAGGCAATGGTTGTGCAGGAGGGGCCTGTGCTGGGGTGGCTGGGGTAGGTGGCCATGCTCCTTATGTCTCTGAACAAATGCAGTCCCCATGCAGTACTCCAAATGTATGTGGTAAAGCTGATAGAGGTGAAATCTGCTCTGGTGGTCGCTTTGGACACTAGATTTAAGTCCTGTGCCTCAGATGCAACTTGCAGTACTGCTACTTGGAATCAGGATCCGATTCACCTGTGAATCCGATTCACTTTGTGTAGCAAAGTAGCATCTCATCAAAGGCTGTCCCCTTCAAAAATGCTAAATGTATACCAAAATACACCTTACCCCACATAAAAATTTGATCCTTATTGCTACCAACAACCCAACCTGACTCCCATATACTTTACCAGTGGTATCAGTAATTTAATCTGGGTGACCAGATCTCCTCAGTAAACCATGAAAAATGTTACGTCTTCCAAACCCACTCTGAATCAGAAATCCCTGGACAGTTTGGAAATCCCACTGCTTCCTGATCCATCCAGTTGACATCACAGGCGCTGGTTCTGCCTCTCTCCTGCAACTGGTGTCTGTCTGTGCTTAGCTTGATTCCATCAAGCCTCAGCCAATTTATGTGGGCAAAGGGACATACAACCAAGGAACTGAAAAAAGAAAGGCAGAACTGTTATTGCTAGAAGTTATCTCTGATCTGTCCCAAGCCTCAGGCGGCATGCAGTGGAGATACAGGTCATGCTCCTACAACAACCTTTTTCAGGAAGCCAGTTTACCAGGAGATCAACCAGGACACTAGGGAGAACTGAATAGCCATGAATGCACCAGTTGTCTCATCTTACAGTACACCACAGTCCATAATAAGTGCCTTCTATCCTGTAAGTTGTTTCTAGCCCATGAATGTTCTCCATTTTTTTCTTTCCTTTTTTTTTTTTTTTCCTTTCCTTTTTTTTTTTTTTTTTTCCTTTTTTCTTTCTTTTCTCTAATGAAAGCATGTTTTCCTTAGTACTTGTAACTTACGCTGCCCTGGATGGCAAGTCTGGCACAATCAAGCTACTCTCAGAAGAGGAAGAGTCTAAGTAGAGTCTTAATTAAAGGTTTTAAAATATTATTTAATTAATTAAAGATTAATGTGTTTATCTCTCCTTGTGAAATTCCATTTTCCATAGCTGCTGAAGTACTTTTCAGCATGATGCATAATAGAATAGGACCTAAGGGATGTAATTTTAAACAGTAATCATCGGATTTGGCCAGTTCAAATACATTTGGCCATAACCCAGTACATAGGGCAACAGAAACAGCTTTGGGAGGAGAGCAGCTTTCTGTGTGCCATGCTGAAGATGGCATGCAGGCCACAGGTCTACAGCATGAAAACAAAGGATGCAGTAAAGTGTTCTTTCTCTTACCTCTCACTCAACCATCTTTTTAACTCTCTGCAAGGCTTTTTGTGGTGGAAAGACAACTTCAGAGGCTCTTAACAAAAAAGCACAAATTCCCAATGGAAAATAGTCTCGAGCCTGTAGTATCCGTGGTCTCTTTGTGCTCAGGATGAGACTGTGCTTTTCCCAGAAGTCTAATAAAAATATAAACACGTCTGTTCACATTGTCTGGAGCAGAAGAAAAGGCATTAAGTACACTTGGTTCTCCCTGCTCTTTGTCTTTTGCCTCCAGCATGCATCTACTAGCATGTTTCAGGCCCAGATATGAAGTTAGTTTGATACAGATCCTCATTAGGGGAGTTACATGTCCTTCCTGCAAATGTGGTTCTTCTCTTAGTATCTCAGAAAAGCAGGTTGAGTCACTGACAGGTTAAAGAGCCTTGGTCTGAGGCAGTCACAGGCTTATGATGAGACATCTCTGCTCCCAGCAACGTAGCCAACTGACTGCTTGCTGTTGTGGGTGTTTAACAAGTCTCTAAAAGTGGGAGGCAGTTTATTTCCATGACAGGTTTGACTTTAGATTTGCAAGTTTATAATTACATCTAGTTGATCCTATTATGCTATGCTGCATCATGATGAAGATTACTTCAGCAGCTATGGAAAATGGAATTTCACAAAGAAAGACAAGCACATCAAAACCCACATGTGAAGGTAAACATTGAATATTGCTGTTAAACATGTCCTAACTATGCTCCTCCTGTCTGCTTCTGATTGGTTGATTTTAATTTAGGGGCAGTAGCAAGTTAATCCTGCAAAGAAACTTCAGGACAGTTGAAAAAATTTAGGAATAAACTGTGAGAAAATTACATAGACAGGAAATTGATAACAAAATCAGAATTAATAGATTTAAAGATTCCAATCCAATAAGCAAAAATTCACAGGAGGTCCTAGGATCTGTAGCCTCTGCAAAACTTTTGAGGTTGCCATGAATCTTTTGTTAATGAACTCTACCTCAGTAGAATTTTTAACTATGCTGATCCTAGCTAGCTCAGAGTTGGAATGATTACCACCAGCTGTGTGATTAGTATGATGAGGAAAATAACTCTTCCGTTTATATGTGACATTTAAAATATTCATGACCCCACATGCATATATAGAGATCTAAACATAGACTCAGGGATGATAAAAGATTGTTATAGAGAACTGTGTACTTAAGGAAAAAAATAGAAAAAAAATATGCCATAGCTACTAAAAAATCCTGCAACGTTCAAAGCATGGTCCTCACTCTGAGAATGTGTTTAAGTCCTAAACTTTCTGAGCATTTTTTCTGACTGCCTGAATAAACCTCCACCAGTATAACAGTGGTCAAATGAAACCTTCCCCCGAGCAAAGTGGAAATATACAGGTAAAGCAATGAGTGAATGGATACACAGCCAATCTCTCCCACAGGCTGTCACACAGTGGATGGCTCCTTTGAGAAAGAGCAGCAGTCCTAGACCTCCTCAAGGCTCACTGTCCACCAGGAGAGCTCCCTTCTGAGAGGCATCTTATGGTCACTTGTGATAAAACCTCTGCTTCAGCAACAGGTTGGATATGAATTAAGTAGCCCATTAATCCATTCCTTAAGGAGGAACAACTAGGGATTAGTACTATATATAAGATGTATACTAGTAAAACTAAAAGCACCTCACTGAGGAATGTGATAGTGTATAAATCTGATAGAGCAGGGAACTGGGTCCCTGGGAGAGAAAGGGACTTGCCCAGGATCAGTAGCACACTGTGAAACAGCTCCTATAAGACCATTACTGTCTGACTTCTCAGCCATCTCTCCCAGCACTCTTACATGCAGTAGCAAATGGTGTTTTGAGTTGTCTGCCTCCTAGAACAGCCACTGAGTCTTTTCATGGATATAACAGAGCACAGAAAAATGTTGTTTCTTGAGGGGCTCTTTTCTTTCTAGACATGTTATGCAACTCTTGGACTTTCACTGCTGATTTCCTGAGACTGCCAGAGACCAAACCTGTTGAGACCATTTCCAGAGTCCCAAGGGCAGCAGCTCCTTCCCTCTGCCGCACCCCTGTGGTGGGCAGACTGGTAGCCTCTAACAGGGTGACAAATGCTTTTGTTTCTCAGTCACAATATGAGGAAGATAGCTTGCATTCAAATGCAAAATAGCATTATATGCAGCAAGCCACTTTCCAGCCTTGACCCATTGTATGGCCTACATTAGGCAGGCTTCTGCATATTCATAAGTACACTTTATTTCCTCTGTAGCTCATAATACAAGTTGACACAGCACAAATCCACTCCTACCTTTCCTGTGAAACAAACAAACAAAAAATATTAAAGATTGCAAAGATGAGTGGCGCAGAAATTAAATTCTCTCAAAAGCTTCATTTGGCCCCTGCTGTGCAAAGCCATGCCTGCTTACATTTTATGCAGCAACAAAAATACAGCTCAGCCTGTTCCCTTAAACTGTTTATGAGGATCAACAAAAGCTAAAGGCAAGCTGTCTGGGCCAAAGCAGGAGCTGCATAGGTTTAAGGAATGGAGTCAAAATGACCCTTGTGGATGCTGCTGTGAAGGTATGAATAGGCATGGTGACTGGGCAGAAGAGCTGGGAGGAGAACCTGATGTGAGAATAGGGGTGGTTTGAGGCTGGCGAATGCACAGAGACCACCAGCCCACCTGTACACTGCTCACTCAGAGGTCACTTAGCCCTATCTGTGGGGGGACTGGACAAATTAAAGAGGCTGTGGTAGAGCTTCCCTGAAGTGCTTTGGAGTGCAGAGCCGTATAAGATACCCACAATGCTTAACTCCAAGCACTTTCAGCAGACACAAACAGCCGAGGCAATGGTCTTGCATGTACTTTTGAAGTTAAAACCAGCTGACAAAGCAGGGACTTCCCTCACTTGGGAAAAGCAGGGACTTTCCCTCTAAATGGAAAATACTTCTGCAAGCAGCTTGTTTCACTCCTGCACAGACCTTCTCCACACCTCCAGGCCACCAGCAAGAAGATATTGGATGATGCTTCCCATCCTTCAACATGGCTATGTAAGAAATTTCCACCTGCTGCTTATGCCACATTATCTTCTTTTGCTTCTCCTCCCTAAGAGTATGTTTTGAACATGATAATCTTACTTTTTTCTCCCTGCCGTAAGCCTGTGATCTGAAGGCAAATTGAAGGCAATGTTTTAGGAGAAGGCAATATGGTCTGAGCTCTTGTTTTGCAGACTGGCCAGTCAGGTCACATAGAGGAGCTCTGCACCTCCACCAGTGAGGCCTCAAAGTCAGCCCTGCAGATAGAGCCCCAGTTGTTGTCTTTGCTGCTTCTCCACGCTTTTGTGTGGAAGTCTGATGGAAAACTGACTGACTTTGACAACAGTAGCTCCAGACAGATACATGGACCTTTTCTTCCTGCATCCCAGCCTCTCTCTTTAATGTTATCTATAGGATTGCCAGACTTAGGTTTTCCATATAAAAGGCTTTCAACAGCTGAATAGAAAGTTACAAGGTATAATGTTGAATGAAAACCATATGCTATAATGCACATTGCAAACACTATCTTTGTTCACTTCTTTTATTGCCTTTAACAAAAGATTAAAATATTTAATTCTAGGATTTCCTTACATGCTCCCCTCTGACAGAGGCTAGAAAAAATAGTAGCAAAAACCAGACTGAGCTGACATCCCAGGTCCTTATTTAATGTTGGATCAGTAACCATGGCATTCACTAATACCTCCATTCCCAGTCTATGTAATGCAACCTTTGGCAGCTGCTTTCTTTAATAGCTTCAATAGTTTGTTACATGACCTCATGGTTCATATTCACAGATGCCCCTCACCATGGTACCTGACAGGCTCTCCCACCTCTATCCCTACCACCGCCTATAGACAGCCAAATTTTTATCATCCCTTCACTCTCACACAAATATTTTGGCATGGTGAGCCAAACCACGGGGACCTTCTGCAACACGGGCTGGGGTTGGGGCTGTTCTGCTCCTGGTGGGCAAGGGGTGCAGACAGGGAGGCGGTGAGTCAAGAGAGAATGAGACAGTGCAGGGCTCCTCTGTTACAAGGAGCTGACTGAGTTTATTTGTGCAGCACCACATGGGTCTGGAGGTCACACTGCACATGCAGCACAGTGATCACTGTGCAGTCCTGGGCATACTCAGGTGAGCTCTGGTGTGGCTCGCTAACTCCTTGATATACAATGGTCTCCCAGTCGTGACCACTACAGGGCCTCTCAGAAGCACATTCTTTCTTAGTAGCACACTGGTAAATATCAAGTGCTCTCCTTCTTCCATTTTTCCCACTTTCTGTGTTATGTCTTATGTTTGGTTCACAAGCTTCTGCAGCAAGGAGTCTCTCTCTCTCTCTCTTTTTTTTTTTTTTTTTTTTTCAAGTTGATTAAGTAGAATAATTGTCTTTGACATGGAGTCCTTTACACCTACTGTAAGACTTCTACGAGGCACCAGCACCATGGAAACTTAATTTCACACTATCCATCGCTAATTTGATGTAATTAGTTCAGTCCTAAATCTAAACTAGCCACTAGGACGAGGCTGGTTTTGTTGTGCATATTTAAAATGTTTTTGACTAGGAGACCCTTGAGGTAGCTGGCAAAATAATTGGTGATGCATGGATAAAGAGCCCTCTTTAGCACTCCCTGTCCTGGGAGGGTACTGCCCATTCTTCTGGATCACTGTAGTAAGTCCAGCTGTGGCGAGCTGTTACCCTTCACTTTTACTTTGGTCTCTAGAACATTACATCTACCACACAAACAGGCTGCTTGTTTTTTTTTGCCTGTGAAAAAAACATGTCATTGCTTTATGAATCATCTTTTAAATATGAGAGCCTTTGGGATGTTTAAATAAAATATCATTGCCATATTTTATCTTAATTTTCAGAAGAATAGTATTTTTTTTGCCAGCAAGGCTGTTGTTCTCAAAGGGCTCCTGTTGCACTAGGAAACATATTGACCATGATATATATATATATTTTTTTAAATAACACACCAAAAACAAGAAAAAAAAAAAAAAAAAAAAAAAAGAGTGCATTTTTAGTCTGCTTTCTGCTTCTTGCACAACACATGTATGTCAGAGTGTCATAGCTGTTCTGCAATTTCCCCATGCTGGCCGTGCACACCCTGACTACCTGAGATGTGTACAGCTGAATCACTGCTGAGGGTCTCACAGAAAGTCACTAAGAGATCTTGGATCCTATTTCTCTGATGAACTGCCAGATGGAGTGTTGATGTGGCATCACATTAGGCATTCAGCAGGCAAAGCAGAGATCACCAAAAAATTCTGCTGCTTTTGGAGTATGAAATCAGAAGCACTGTAGAAAGCTCAGGAGCCAGGCTTGGCAGGGCCTGAGAAAAGCAATGGTCTAACCAACAAACCAGGTCTCGTTTCTTTTCTAGTATGCACAAAAAAAGCCAGTGAGTCTGCACAGCACGACTGAGATTTCACTAAAGCAAGCTAAAAAAGAGTTGCAGGCATGCTGCTTGAATTATTTTCTCTCTCCAGAAAAATAGTTGTACATAAAGAAAATATTTTTTCAGAGAAAAATCATAAATATCCTAAGATAAGTAATGACTGAGAGAGAGTACAGGGAACAATCAAGCCTGTACAATGAAATGAAGGGTGTCTGCGTGCAACACAACAAAAGGAAATAGAAAAGTGCACAGTTAAAGACAGGTTCCGTTAAAAATAAAATGAAATAAAATAAAAAATCTAGATTTCTGTGTAATAAAAGACAAACAGCAGCAGTGTGAGAGGAGAGAGCATTAAATATAATGAGAAAGAAAAAACTGTTCATGGCACCAACAGCCAGAGGTAGGCATTACCCAGTAGAAGAAACTAGAGAATTTTGTTATGCATTCTGAGATAGGTGATGTCTCTCTGTGCATTGCAAGCTCTGACTATCTGTAAATAAATAAATAAGGAAGAACAATACTTTTTCTTGCAGTTTACAGGCATGTCTTGACAGAAAAGAAGTGACTAGGAGAGTTCAGTCTCAGATGGACCGAAACAGTGCTGCATACACAGCACTTCCTTGAGACCATCACAAGCTGGCAAAGGAGGAGCACTGGCATCTATACTGTCCCCCTTACAACCCTTAGACCTTCTTCAGGCCTGAGGATGGACAACAACATACTGGGCTTTAATAGATCAGAGTTGCCTGTTGTCAACACTCTGCTTAGAAGTCAGTGCATCAACACAATCATCTTTTGTTTCAGATGTGTCAAAAAAATATAATAGGGAAGAGGCTATAATGCAAGGACAGAGAGGAGGTGAGATTTAATGCTAGCACTGTCCAGCTCCCACAAACAGTGTGATAAAAGTCAAGTGTGTCAGTCTTTTACAGTGAATCAGAATAAGTGTGATCCCATGTCGTGCACATGAATTAGGACTGGAAGTGCTGTCAATTAAGCAGGTAAAAGCACATGTAAAAGGAGGAGATGATGACACAGAGTACTAGGTCTGCCCCTGGGGCTAATACAGACATCCGTTATTTCTATAAGAATTGGAAAGAGTACATTGTCACTGGGGTAATAAATTGGGCAAAAACGAAGGCACATTGTCATCCTCCAAACAGAATAAAAGTACTGTAAGGAAAGGACTGCTACAGGAGATATTTCACCAAAAGCATTTATAGCACCAACAGAAATGACAATTTTACATTTACAGTTGTGATTGAAGTGTGATTAAATTGTGAATTTGCAATTGTGCTTTTGCAGCACGAGTGGCAACAAAATTGAGAGCACTGAAGCCTAAACACAAAAACAGGATGGAAAAGGAGTATTTTGCCTTTTGTTGATTCAGCAATTCACCCACATGCTATTTCAAAGAGATCCCCAAATCATTTTAAGGCCGGCACCTGCCCTGTGGTTC
Organism: Aythya fuligula; assembly: GCF_009819795.1. Classification (NCBI taxonomy): domain Eukaryota; kingdom Metazoa; phylum Chordata; class Aves; order Anseriformes; family Anatidae; genus Aythya; species Aythya fuligula. The sequence goes on along the minus strand of NC_045593.1, from coordinate 55,683,266 downwards.
CCCACTTTTCTCGTCTGCTTCATTTTCATCCTCATTCCTCAACAAAGGATCTACAGAAAGATATCGAAGGTGATTTGTGGAAAGGAGACACTGAAGGAGAGGTGAGGGGCAGGCAGACGAGGACTGGGAGGGGAACTGAGAGTACTGTAAAGCAGAGAGAAAATGAGATTCAGAGAAGCCAGGTGAGTGTTACCACTTGTCACTGTGTTACTGCAGCGGAGGTGGAATTCATGCCCACACAGTACTAAAACCTTTGTGTCTCCCTCCCACAAAACCAAAAGGTAAAAGCAGTCAAGACAGATGTGTTGTGAATTAGTGGCAAAGCACACTGTCTTTATTGGAAATGAGCTCCTAAAAAAAGCTGGGAAAGCACACATCCTCAGCCACCTTCTCGTCAATCCTATAACCCAGACAGAGGTTATTGCTACAGATGTAACCAGGAAGAAGCTTGAGTGCTGATAAACACCCTGCATTTTCTGGAAATGCCAACAACATCTTCATCACAGCTTCATTGCTTTAACTTCTTGCTGGGTTTCCCTTGGACATTAGGTAAAGCAATTTGTTCCAACTCAGTCTTGCCACATTTTCCAATCTGCTGGGACCAGCCAAGCAGATGTGCCAAAGTGAGTGGCATTCAGATGCAAACAAAAATCTGAAACAATTAATTCAAAAAAACATCCTTGAGCCTCATCTCTGCACAGAAATCCCAGTACATGGGAACCTGCTTAGCTTGTCATTAGCTAGTAATAGGTACAAATTAAGCATGAAATAGAAGTCAGTAAAATCTTCAAGACTGTAACATTTGGAAGCATGGGACTCATCACCACAGATGAGAGAGCAGTGGGGGGCACTCATCTTTGAAGAGGTTCTGCTCCCAGCCTGGCTTGCAATGCTGCATTTTAAAGAGGGAGGTAGAGAGCAGATAAGCAAAAGGCAGCATCTCCCAGGAGAGGATCCAAGTGCACTGTGCCCCTTTGGTCATGAACACTGGACATATTCCCATGCAAGTTTTCAGTGTTCACTGGTAGCAGACTTCACTCATAATTTCAGTGTCACTGGGGAGAGTGAGTGTGGCAGTAACAGGCAGAAGGGAAGGGCAGTAGCCTTCAGATTCAGTGGATGGACCCCTCCACACATACACATTAAGCAGCATTAATACAATAGCAGTGGTTAATTTCCCCCACAATCAACTCAAAGTGATCACCTCTCCATCAAAGCATCGACACTTTGCCGCAAGGATCATAGTAGAGCTGGAACATATTGCTGGGTTACTTAGCGAACAAGGTAGGACAAGAAAAGCAGATTGAAATTGTCATTTTGGCTCGGGATCTGGGAGGCAAGACAACCTGATCCTGTCCAGAAGCAGGGATGTGAAGTCCCAGTAAGGGCTGATGGTGACTATAGCAAAAGCTTCTTGGGACAGTAGGCAAAAGAAAGCAACTTATAGCACAGCCACAGCAAACAATACCTGCTTGGTAGGCACACAGTGCAGAAGGAAACAATGTTCATATACTGTGTACTGATCTTGAACTGCCATGAGATAGCTGCATGGTCCTGCCTTCTCCTTGACCTCACAACTTTCAGAGAGGTCCTGCTCCCAATACTCCATGGCTTCCCTTGGGATGGAGAGTGTCTTACTCCAGTGAAAAACACGTTCTGGTGAGCACCTAATGATCATCAATATCTCACTGGGACCTGCCAAAGTGTCCACAAGGGTGCAGGAAGTAGGAGATGTACCCCACTGAGTTTTGCATGTTAGTTTACTGTCATGATACTTATAAATGCTGAGTAGACACTCTGAGCACTGCCTCAGGTATGCTTGCACCTGGGCAATTTTTTGCTTAGATCAAGATGTTTCCCTGATTCACATGTGAAGGAAATTTGTACCACTTCAAGTATTTTATTTTGATGAAGACTTTTTTTATCTTTTAACAGAAATGCTGCAATCAGACAACATTTTTGATGATGGACTTTTAGATTCAACTGTTTATAATGTATAATATAAAGATAACTATCTCCTCTGATTTAGCTAGAAGGTTTCCTTCTAAGCAACTGTACTCACCCAATTACAGGAAATGCACTTTACAATGAAATGGAGGAGATGGAAGACACATGAGTGTGATATAATGCTAAGATTTTGGCTGGGTCTATCATGTAATTGTCTTTTAGTAAAAAATCCCAAGAAGCTATCTGCTAAAGATCTTTGTTAAGGGATATAGGCTAAAAAAAAAAAAAAAAAATGCAACCTGTTTCCTAATGCATTACAGTTTGCAAGAAAGGCCTGTGGACATTTAAAGAACTAGTTAAGGAGTTTTACAGGACAGTGTCAACACTTCCAGAACTCAGCAAGACTGTGCAGACAATGGAATTTGTGCAATGGGATCCAATAGAACATAACAAACCTACCAATATTTTTGCCTTCCTCTTAGCACAATTTGTACAATTACAGAGATTTTAAAGACAGATAAGCATGTTTGTCAAAATGTTGTGGTTTAACACGTCAGGCAGCTAAGCACTATAAAGCCGTTTGCTCCATGGTGGGATGGGGAGAGAACTGGGAGTAAAAAAAGTAAAAGCTCATGGGCTGAGATAAAGACAGTTTAATAGAGCAGAAAAGGAAGATAAATAGTCCTGTATAACATAATGTAACGTAACGTAACGTAACGTAACGTAACGTAACATAACATAATGTAACGTAACGTAACGTAACATAACGATAAAGATAATAATATTAATAAAAGAGTGTACAAAGCAAGTGATGCACAATTGCTCACCACCCACTGACTGATGTCCATCCCCAAGCAGCGACCCTCCTACCCCAGCCAGACACCCCATATTAATTGCTCAGCATTGCTCAACAGCCTGTGCCAGCTGTCCTGGCTGTGTCCCCTCCCAGCTCGTGGTGCACCCCCAGCCTCCTTGCTGGCAGGGCAGCACCAGGAGCTGAACAGTCCCTGGCTCTGTGTGAGCACTGCTCTGCAACAACTAAACATCAGTGTGTTATCAGCATTATTCTTATCTTAAATCCAAAACACAGCACTGTACCAACTTCTAGGAGGGAAATTAACTCTATCCTGGCTGAAAGCAGAACACAAAAACGTATTCGTTTATTAAAATATGAAACTTCAAAAAGTAGGTATAGACATAAAATAATATAAACCAGATTTTGTTTTCTACTGAAGTAAATTTTGTGCCCCCTAGAGCAAAGACATCATCTTAGGAAAAGTGCTTTTGAAAGCTGTTGTGATATTGTAGAAAAAAAAGTGGTCTGTAGTGGTTTTTGAGGTACACCAAACATCATTTTAGGTCGACAGTCACACAGTTGTTTGAATATTAGAAAAGTTTGCATTAGCCCATATGCAGATTTTCAACACATTAGGATTGTTAACATCCACCACATATTCTCTACCACTTATCAATTTTAATAATCATAATAATTACTGAATTAATATAATCTGCTTTTTGAGGTTTTCTGGGTTTTATTCCTGCAGGAAACGTGTCCTGTCCTTCATAAACTAAGGAATACAAGCAAGAAAGACATGTGTACCTTTTATAATGAGGGATTTTTCAAACAGCAGTTACCAACTCATATGATTTAATACAACTCCAGAGGTCAAAAGGAGCGTGTTGTGCAAGATGCTTCAGATGAGCTGCACTTACAGAATCTTTATTTGTTTAAAACTAGTTTATTCAGAAATATTATATTTCTGAACTGAAACAACATCAGTTGCTGAGCTCCTAAGATATACATATATATTTGAAATCCCACAGCTAAGCTTCAATCCACAAAAATAAATAAATAAATAGACTAATTAATTAATCCCATGACATGTTTTTAGTTTTTCTGAAAGCAAATAGAACTTATGCTCCCATAGTTCATGTAATATAAATAGTTGTATTAAAAATAACTGTTGTATTAAAAATAACAATAATAGTGTAAGAATGCTTCATTATATGAAGACATAGTCAGAACACAAATTAGTAAACATTCGAAGTAAAAAACATTCAGCCAAGGACACCATGATTTTAGGATTGTCTTGTTCGTGAGGGTGATAAGAGCCAAACAGACCACATAACCAAAAACTGTGTTGGTGTCTCCTTGATTTCAGCTCTTCCTTCAACTTGACACCTTTGAGGTTGAGTAAGCAGAGTGGTACCTGTCCTACCAGGAAATATTCTCCCTCTGACCGAAATCTCTTCTGCCTGGACCATGCACCACATGTGTCTGCTCCTTGACACTAGCTCTGTGCCTTCGTTTGTGGAACAAAGTGAACACCCACAGCTATGTGCTGGGTGGACAGCCAGCTTCATTTCCTTGGACTCCCTCATCCATCTAATGCCCACATTTCCCCTGCAAGACTTCTGTAGCTTTCAAGTTCCTTTGAGTGGGGCCTGTCTCTAAGAGACACTTCTGAAAGACAGAGAGACACACAGGAATGGCTCCTCAACTAAGGCCCCTAGTTGCCATGGTAATGTAAAAAATAAACATAACAATAAGAATAAAAAGCAGTCTGGCAGTGATGAGGCATAAAGCAGCACAAAAAAAAAAAAAAAAAAAAAAAAAAAGAAAAAAGAAAAAAAAAGGGACGTGATAAATCACCTGGGAAACAACATTTATTTATTTTTTTATCTTTACTACCCATGTGCTCTCCTTTCATATCAAAATATATAAATTTATATACCTATATGCAAGCCCCAGACAAGAAGAAGCAGACTCTTTTCATGTTTCAGTTAAGTTTCTCTATGTGTAGAACTGTAAAGTTTATTTCAAGTTTTCAAAAGAATGCTTCCTTCTGTATAAGCAGGAAAAAAACTTTCAGAATAAACAAAATTGACTGTTCTAACCAACATTCTGAAAGGTTGGGATCTTAAAAAAACCTACTGAATACAGACGAGTAAAAAAGCCTCTTTTCTCACCTCATTCCCTGCAGAACCATCAGTAATAAGGACAGCGTGCTGGGCTTCTTGCTTTTATCTGGTAGTCTGGCCTCCCCCATTCTCCTAAAACAATGCCAGAAAGGGTTGCTCCTTCCAATTACAACACTACTTTTCCAGAAACCCATCAGTTATTTTACTTTCTTACATTCACTTAACAGCACTGAAGCAGTTTAACACGTTCCTCACTTTAAAAGCCTTCAGTACCAAAGGTTCCCTTAATGGAAGATTACTACAAGCGTAATTGTCAAGTCAGAAAAGAAGAAAAATGTTGTATTTCTTAGACTCCAGCAAGCTTACTAAAGGCTAGGAAAGTTGGGCAGACATATGCCGGGTATCTGGGTTGGCATTGCACTGGATACTACAGCATGAAGTTCAGCTTTGTGTGGCCTCATATGGTGTTGGCACTTTGTATGCAGTACCTACCTATGAGCTTTTCGATTTGAATTACTGTGGCTAACATGAGCCTCCATGTCTGATGCCAAACTTTTGTGACTCTTGTTGATTTTGTGTGGCTCCCGAGCCCAAATAAAGCTAGGACATCACAGAAAAATAAAGATGGGCTGAGTAGTAGTGGTTCCACTCAAGTGGGCAGCCGAGCTCCACCACAGCCACTCTCTCACTCCCCCTCCTCAAAGAGGAACGGAGAGAAAATATGTGAAAAGGGCTCAAAGGTTGAGATAAGGACGAGAAAATCATGCAGTAATTATTGTAATGGGCAAAACAGACTCAGTATAAGGAGATAGTAAGATTTATTGCTTATTACTAACAAGCTAGAGAAGTGAGAAACAAAGGAAAGAAACCAAAAGCACCTTCCCCCCCCATCCACCCTCTTCCACCTCCTCCCCCTGAGCGGTGCAGGGGAATGGGGGAATGGGGGTTATGGTCAGTCTACAGCACTTCTTCTCTGCCGCTCCTTCTCGGTCACTCTCGTCCCCTGTGCTGTGGGGTCCCTGCCACGGGATGTAGTCCTTGATGAACTGATCCAGCGTGGGCTTCCCACAGGCAGCAGCTCTTCCAGAGCTGCTCCAGATATGGGTCCGTACCACGGGGTCCATCCCTCAGGAGCAAACTGCTCCAACCTGGCTCCCCTACGGGCAGCAGCTCCTGCCAGATCACCTGCTCCTGCGTGGTCTCCTCTCCACGGGCTACAGGTCCAGCCCAGAATCTGCTCCGGCAGGGGTCTTCCACAGGCGGCAGCCTCCGTCGGTGCAGGGCCACCTGCTCCACCGTGGTCTCCTCCACGGGCTGCAGCGTGGAGCCCTGCTCCACCGTGGTACTCCATGGGCTGCAGGGGGACATCCTGCTTCACCATGGTCCTCACCACAGGCCGCAGGGGACTTCTGCTCTGGCACCTGGAGCACCTCTTCCCCTTCTTCTGCACTGATCTTGGCACCTGCAAGGCCGTTCCTCACTCCTTTCACTCTCCCGGCTTCTGTGTGGCACAGCATTTTTTTCCCTGTCTTAAATATGCTCTTACAGAGGCGCAAAACATCATCACTTATTGGCTCAGCTCTGGAAAACAATGGGGCCCTTACCAAACATGGGGCAGCTTCTAGATCCTTCTCACAGAAACCACCCCTATAGCCCCCTGCTACCAAAACCTTGCCACGTAAACCCACTACAGTAGTATACAGTGCATTTCATCATATTCTTTGATAACCAAGTGTCAGTTCAGATTTTTTTCATTCTATTACTGACCAAAAAGGGGCTTAAGAAGCAAATCCAAGTGAGGGTCCTTCATCCAACTGGGTGCTATGCATGGTGCTGGGCCAGAGCTGGGCCTTGTTCTCGTCTCCCCCAGCTCACTTTTTTTCACTTGAGATGTAATGTAGGAGATCAGTTTCATTGTGTCTCACTTCACAGGATCTTGGATATCTTCTAAACACAGCAAACCTAACTGCTTGCAAAGGCTTCTGTGGAGTTTTCTGCACTTTGAATATCCCTGCTCTCAACTCCCCACTGCTGCCTTTCTCCAGAGCTAGCCTGACCACATGGGTGGTCAGCAGGCTAACGCTCCCTACTCAGTTAGTCCTCTTCTCTCAGCAGGGCAGAGGATACCTCAGCAGAGGAGAAAAGAGACATCCCCCGAGTCTGCAAAATATCCAAGCACCACTTTCAACTGTACAATATTAAATCATGTGTTAACTAACTGTATCCAATACATCTGTACACCGGCTATCTGAGGATCTGTGCTCTGACATGTCTGGAGCTATTTCAGTGCTTGTTAAGACAAAAGCACTGTGCTCCCAAACAACTGTGGAAAGCAGTGTAAGAGTAGAATTAACCTTGAGTGCCCTTTAAAACAAACTGTGACTTTTAGGCAGGCTTCTAGAACAGAAATTAAGAGCTGTGGTGTGAATGGTTTCAGAAAGACACAATATACAAGGCAACCCAGAAGATGAGGTCTCTAAACAACTGTAACACAGCTTAAGCTATTTTAGTTCAGCATAGCAAATCAATAATCATCTGTGAAGAGCCCTACTGAGAAAAGAAGGATGTGAACTGTGACAGGTGATCAATGCAAAGCCTGTAATGACAGATACTTGATTATTCCAAAAAGCTAAGTTTGACAATTCTTTGTGTGACCCAGTATTACCTGCAAGTTTATCTTCAGTGGAAGGGCAACATCAATGCGAGGAGAGTGTCACGAGGCCAGAAGAGATGCAGGTCTTGCAATATACTTTGTTTTTATAAATGGTGTCAGGGAAAATACAGAGAGGTTGCCCACATAAAAGGTTCTGTTCATCAAAATACAGGCTTTGTAAGAGAAACTCTCCTCATACAAACTAGTAGCACAAGTTCAAAACCAGTTTGAAGTGGGACTTACTGAATACCTGTACTTTGTGACAGTACCTCCAACTGGAAATAGTGCAAAAATGTCAAGATATGGCACCATCAGCAGAAAAGCCAAAGCATGAATAATCAGCATGAGCCTTCCACAGTTCCAGTGTATGAAATGAACTGTATTTCCATTTCAATAAACTACTAAGTAGAAGCTATTTTAGTCAGAAGACAGATAGAAAAGCTGTGCAGATTTGACTTTAAGTCCCAAAATTATGTCTGCAGTAGTAATTATCTAGGATATTTCCTTTTCATAATAAATGACTATTTTCCTCTTTCACAAAGGAGGAGCAATGGGATTTTATTTATTTATTAGCTCTTTCTTTCGATGCAAAATAAGAAGCAGAGCATTTGTTCTCTTCATATGAGAGGAGAGCTGGATTCACAGAGAATGCTATTTTTACATCTCCCAGCAGTGGATTCTAACAGTCTCAGTCTAGCTCTCACGAATGTCCTCACTTTCCCTTCTGATCCATCCTATCGGCCGTTTGCGTGTCTAGTTTCACTTACAGACAGAAATACCAGTGGAAGAGGCTGCTGGCTGCTGAGGGATTTTCCTCCGACAGAGCAAGGACTGTGCTGAAGGTCCTTCTAAGACATGCCCCAGTTCTTCTACTATTTCCAGGACTGGTGCAAGACCTATCAGGGGAAGTCTTCTCCTGTGTTACACAAAAAATCCAGTTAGAAGATCACAGAGGATCCCTCCTGCTGTGTGTCCTCTGTGAATTTAGTCACAGACCTCTAAAAATCAGGGCTGTGGCTCAGAGCTGGAGCTGGCTGAACAGAGTTCCAGCACAGGCAGCAGACTTATGTGACCTGAGACTGTCTTTTCAAAACAGATGGGTAGCGGTGTCCTGACAAAACCAGAGAGGCACATAATGAAACACTAGTGAAGGGAGTGAGACCTACCACCACAAAGCTAGCTGCGAGTAGAAACAATAGAAATCAATCTTGCACAAGGAAATAATAGAACAACTCAAACTTTCCTCCTTTCTGTTCATCCTTTGGAAAAACAAACAAACAAGTAATGTCCTGAAGACAGTATGACATATCAGTTCTACCCTGAGAAAAATATTATAGTTGTTCTTGACAATTAATTCAGACCACAAGCCACTTTCATTTGTTTTCTGCAGAGCCTGGACCAAGGCATGTGTTTAAAGAAACAGGGAGGAACACAAAAATGAAATAGACAGAGAATAATGTACCTACTGTATGTGACCATAGAGATAGATGTCAAAGTTTGGAACCAACAAAATAGGGGCTTAACAGCATATAATTAAGCTCAAATTGCAGAGGCTGTACCCCACCACATACACAGTAAAAACAGTGAGGTGGGAAGTGTCTTCTTGAAAGAAAATATTTCCTTATTGGGTATGCATACTTGTTTGAAAAATCTTAGGCCTAATTCATCAGCATGCATATGGAAATGCTTAAAGGCATGCAAATATACATGGCTGAGTCAGAACCTTCATGAGGAAACAATGCTTTGGCTGGCAGCTTTGCTCCTTTTTCTGAGTGGCTGCTCTCATATGAAATTTACCTCTAAAGCCCTGTGACCTTAATAGAAAGAGATTATCTTCTCATCCTTCTCAAAAATTCAATTGTGCCTTCTCAAGCCAAGGATCAGGCTTGGAACTGCCTGTCTCCAACTGCAGTGAGATAGTGCTTTTCATTACTGCAAACAAAAGATCTTCCTTCTAAATGCTACGACAGCAGAGAATTCAAAACACACACACAAGTGGAGGGCAACCAAAACGTACTTAGCCTGCAGCCAGCTTTCTACACAAATCCCAGATATTACCGAATATCAGGCTCCCTTGATTGTGCCTACACATGTACATAAATAAACAGCACTGACTCCCCTGTGTGAATGCTATTGCGTTTTTGTCACACCAACAGAAGAGAAAAATGAAAGTCGCACACGGAAGGTGCAGGACCAGGGGAAGTGTGCACTCTGAATGCAGAACAAGTATTTCTAGCACCCACAAAACAGAACCTAACAGGGGCAGACTACATAGTCTGGGTTCTCAACACGTAAAACAGAGGAAACTTGGTCTTACTCAGATATTTCCCCCAAATCTCCAAAGTTGCATCAGTCTCCTTCGTTATGCAACTTGCTTAAGCTGTCAGTGATACTGCACCTCTCCTGCTACCTGCAGCTGCTCAGCCTCAACAAGGATCTGTAGGGAACAGAGAACAGAGGACTGCAATAGAGCATCATCTGCTGTCTCAGCTGGGCAGTGCTGCAGGATCCCCTTGAACACCTGATCCTGTTCAGACGTGCATACCATGCTGCCTGGATGGATAGAGTCTTAAAAGCTGGGGAAGCTGCAAAAGGGTGATCTACTGTAACATCTACCAAGCCTGCAAGTAAGGAAGAGGTAAGCCACAGAACAGGCAATTTCATTAGACCCTATATCCCTGTTGCAATACTCTTCTCAGATATTCTGATGCAAATAATAATAATAATAATAATAATAATAATAATAATAACAATAATAGTAATCACGCAAAGCACAAGGTATAACTTACAGGTGATGAGTGAACAAAGTGCATGCAGCATGGACATGCATCACATGCTGCATGTCAGGGAGAAATGGTCCTACTGCTATCGATAAAGAACACACAAAAAAATTATCAAACAGTATCTGCCAGCAGAGGTATTGCCAGCAGAGGTATCTCATATGCTTCTTTCCTCTCCTTCTTCCTTGTCCAGCACAGAGAAAACTGGCCTTTTTTTTTTTTTTTTTTTTTTTTTTAGCATTGTCCTGAGCTTTCATTTTGCAGCTGCTAATGTCAGATAAACCAGCAATGCCCATCCACTCCTGGGAAATACATCACAGGCCACAGGTCTATTTTCATATTTCTTTATTTTATTTTCAGTATTTCTTTTGTCTAAGACAGTTCAAGACCACAGATATTTAATCAGCTACTGCTTCTTCTAAAGTGGACTTTTAAAATCTAATTTCAGCATATCGAATCCATCATATAAACAATGTCTTTGCCAAGATTCCACTCATGGAATCCCATGGTAGAAGTTGTGAAGTGTGATGCCAAAATAAGACTAATGTGAGTCCTTCACACTGCTGCACTAAGGGGGAAGTTCCACTTTCCTTACAATATTTCCTTTTCCAGTACCTCATTTCTGTGTTGACTTGTGTTTTTCTTCAGTTGTTATCAATTTAAGACAATGAATCAGCTGGTATTCTTTGAGATGTTCTGAGAACATAATTTTCTGGCTTCATTTCCATGGGAAGAACCAAAAAAGCACATAAAACCTAAAAGAGGCTGGTGAAGGCTGGTGAAGGGAATGCTATATTGTGGGACATAGCCACTTTGGGGGAAGGTCTGTGGCTTTATCCTCAGTTTGTACTACATGTGGTACAGTAAGGCTGAAGTTATTTTAGACACTTGTTTGAGTTGAAAGCTCGCAATACAGACTCCTACTTGATCATTACCTAGGAAGACTACATCACCAGTGATCAAGAAATGACAAGAGAGAAAATGTCCACATCCACCCACTAAATAGAGACAATTTGGTAATTTGGGTGAACAATACCACAAATACTAGATTCTTGAATTGGAAACTGTGGGGAAAAAGAAAAGAAAAAAAGAAAAGAAAAGTAATTATGAATGCATTCCAGCTTGAACTGTTTGTCCTTACTATTACAAAAAAAGAAAAAAAAAAAAAAAAAAAAGACAAAATCATTGCAAACAGAAAATCAAAAGCTTACTCTGAAAAGGGTTGACCTTATCAAAGCACTGTACTCCATCCTTTTCAAGGAAAATTCATCAGAATTGACATTTTTTGTAAAGTTTTTATTCTGATGAGGTGGTCTGTTTGGAAAGAAAAATATTCAGGTAGAATATTTGCAAACAGCTCTATAAACAACTCATTTATGGAGATCTGGTATATCACTGTCTGGAAGATCAATTCTTTTTTTTTTTTTTTTTTTTTTTTTTAAGTAATAAGTGTGCCAGCTCATAAAGTTCCTGCTGGAGTCATATCTTTTCAGACTGAGATTGCTTTACCAATTAAAAAATAGAGCTACCCTGGCTTTACATAAACCAAACAATTACAAGTTTGCAGTTGTATCAATTACAATAAGGGAACTATGTTTTGAAGACAAACTGTATTGCTGAAATTGATACATCAAAGGACTTACATCGCTCAGAGTTTTAACCTTAGCTTGTCAGCAATTCTCTTTCCTGCCTGCCTCCCATGGAATTGTCTTTGATATATATGGTACTGAGCACAGATCACAAGGACACATTATTTAATTACCGTTCTGAAAACTTGGGCTTTAGCTGTGCTCTGTTTAATGTCTGCCCATTTACAATCTATGCCACATGTCAAACACTTGCCCTTTGCAAAACCATGAAGTAACTGGAAAAAAAAAAAAAAAAAAAAAAAAACAGCCTGCATGTAGCTACCTTGGGGAAGGAAACGTGTCATTCCCAGAGAGATCAAGGGGCACAGGCAGCAGGACAGAAATGTGACAGGGTTCCTAGTCAAGCGGAGAACACCATGTATGTGAAGACAAAATATCTTCGTCATGTTACTGTTGTTATGCCTCTCAACATGAATCCTTTATGTTAGGCATACAGAAGAGGCACACTCAGTATTACTGCATGCAGAACCTAGAGCACAGAATAAACAAACATTAAAGACATTTTTCTTTAATTCTCTCCTTTTTTATTACCAGTCTTCCCAGGAGCAGCCCGGGAAGAGTGATGGAACACAAAATAGCTTATGGCATGAGGTACAGTTCTCTAGGTATTGAGCAGATGCCTTCTTAGCTCCAGCACTGAGGAGTCCATGTTAGTGTGAGGAATGAGTCTTTGGAGGTTGCCTTAGGCATCCACATTTATTTTACATCCAGAAAACTCGTAACTAGTCCTATCTACCTACCCCTCTCCTTCTCAGAAGCACCCTGATGGGCTATGGGTTTGCAGATAGAGAAGCCATTTCTTTCCCCATTGTACTGGCACAGACAACTATGGAGATGTGCTTCAGGAGAAAGGGACTATCCAGCTTTAGGCAGCAATTAATCCTGACCAGAACACTGCAGCTAATGACAGACATTGGCTCATTGCCTGCAAAACAGATGCGCTTTCATCTTGGCTTGCAGAGTAATCAAAGTTACATTGCAATTGGCATATGACCAGGGAAAGGAGAGAAATTTACAATGGCTGTAGAAGAACAGCATTATAAACATTGGAATTTCACACTTGTAGTATACATTTCATAAAACTCTATGAATGTGCTGTGGCCTATAGAAATGGGACAGCCAGACAGCTCCAGCTTTCCAAAGAGCATCACATTTTGTGAACAGTTACAATGCACACATTTTTATTATTTGAGGGACTGGACACAGTGATTCCTTTTAAAATATCACTTTTCTCATAGAAAATTTCAGTCGTGTTTCTTCCATTTGTCAACCAGCTGTGAAACTGTTCACTTTTTTATTGTTTAAGGGTTGACATGACTGAGCCACTCTCTGTTCAATTTATGGGGCTTATTTTTAAACAAAATCTTCTCTTTCTTTTCATGCAGATGCAGCAATGGATTTGAAAAACTTACCTTGAAAAACTTGGTTAAGATAAAACTTATCCCCAAATTTACATTTCTCTTTATACATATTAATTAACATTAGTTAGTCAGAGTGCTCCCATATCAGTCTTTATTTGGTGAAAGAGCACCTGTTATCCTGGTGAGGCAAAGCTCTGTTTTCAGGCAGAGAAAGCAGGACTACTGATGATTTACTGCCTGACTGAGTCTGGCTGGGGACAAGTTATGAAGCTAACTTTTGTCATAGCAGCCTGTATGGTGCCCTGCTTTGCATTTGTGACTGAAACAGTGTGGATAACACACCTGTGATTTAACTGTTGTTGAGCAGAGCATCAAGGCCCTCTCTGTTTCTCACTTGCCCCCAGAGCCAGTGGGCTGGGGATGGGCAGGAGGCTGGAGACAGACCATAGCCAGGACAGCGGACCACACCTGACCAAAGGGATGCCCTATGCCAACAGGGCATCCTTTATATCCTTTGCATACTTTACAACAATCCAGTTTCACAGATGCAGGGCAGGGCATGTACCAGGTTTACGTGGCAAGGCTGTGGCAGCTGGGGAAGCATGCAGGGCTCCTCTGAGAGCAGAGGCCAGGCCTGCCCTCTGCTGGACACAGACAGCTTCAGGTAGCTCCAGCGGCCCCACCACAGGGCACAGATGGGCCTAGCAGCCAAAATGGTGGCACCTCAGGGAAAACGGATACAAGAGAGGGTAAAAAGCTGTGAGACATGAGGAAAACAAAGGCAAGAAATAGCCTTGCTAGCCCCCAGATCAGAGAAGAAGGAAGGGGAAGAGGTGCTCCAGAGCAGAGATTGCCCAGCAGCCTGTGGGAGAGACCACACTGGAGCAGGTACTTACCTGCTATGAGATGTACAGCATCAATGCACTGAAAAATTAATATCAGAAAGTAATTGTTAGAAGCACAAGTTCAAGGTCACCTGAAATAGAGCTGAGACACTGAGCAGTGTGGAGTTCAGCTTCTACCCATTCAGATGATCCTGAACATGTGCTTTCTTAGTCTGGCCTGGGTTGAGTACTTGACACAGAAGTCCCTTTGTGACAGTAATTTTCTGATGCTCTTTGGTGCAGTGCTTTATTTCCTGCCATAGTGTTCCTCATTGAAGAGAGGGATTAAAAGCATTGAAAAGTAGTATATAACTCTCCAACTCGACTTTTTTCTTATTGGATTGAACATTTTTTTATTATTATTTTTTATTTTTCTAGCAGAGAAATAAATATCATAAATGAATATCATTCCAGAGAGGGAAGGAAAAAAAATCGCTTCCTGATTTCGTCAACAGTTATGAATTCTCCTGCTGGCCTTTTCTTGGCAGTTCCAGTCTCCTGAACTGGCTGTCTTTCTCCATGAATGAAATCCAAGAAGCTGTTTTCTCGTGGACTCCTTCCTTCAGAGAACCCTATAAAGAAGAATGACACAGGTGTTTCTTGCCACTGACCCATTACTTAGAGGCTTTCAGACAATAATTTCACTGAATATACAAAAGCACCCCTCCGTATTACCCTCTCTTGCCATTTTCTCTCCTGCACAGCACTGAAGTGAAGGTACAGAGAATTTTCTGGAAGAAGTCAGGGTGTCCTTTCAGAAGAATTCTCTGCTAACATCAATGCAGGAGAGGAAGACTATTGGTTAAATGATGATTGTAAACAAATTGTTTCCCTGAGGATGAATAAAGGGGGTACAAAATTTATGACCACTATTGTTTACACAGCAAATCACAACCATGCAACTTACAATGCTGAAAGCTCATACTTCATCTGTTTAGAAACAGCCATCAGAGAGAAGAATGGTCTATTACTCTACAGCAAATGTAGAAAAAAATACCAGGTGCAGGGAACATCTGTTCTTTTCTTTGTGTGATAGTTAACAGATTATGTTCTCCCTTCCTGAATTTGCAGAGATCCCAGCAGCTTTGCTTTGTTTCTTCCATCAGGGAAGATTGAGACTGTTCATGTATTAATGTTCAGCAATGATTTCTGTGCAGCTGTAAATGGAAGAGAGGACAACCAGAACTACTGTGTTGTCCTGTCTTCCCCCAAGAATTTTGTACAACCTCGTGCAACTCATGTCAGACAAAATATAAGAACAGGACAGTAATAACAGACACAGAGGAAACTTTGTGCATTTAATTTAGCATTCTGACAGTAAAGAACCCATATACTAAGTTGAGGCCTCTTGTATAGACAGCAGTGAAAGCCCAGAACATCTCGACTGAGATTCATTCCATTGTCATCCACCAGGCTGCTCTCAGCTCTCCCGCACCACCAACTCTGACCATCCCTCAGGATCTCACCATTTTTCTGCATAAAAACACTCCCTTTTTGAGAGGGCTAAGTAATTTATAACTTAGCCTGAAAGAGGGTTCCCAAACCAGCTCTTCCTGCTGTGTCTCATAGGGAGCTTCCTGAAGGAGACCAGAGTCCTCATGGCTAGCACAAGGCACAATCAGTAACCAGCTCCAAGTATGTGTCAGGAAAGCTTCAGTTAAAGAGCATGGATGAGGTCTTAGGCTTTCTTTAATTAAGTCAACACAAACAACTGTACCATACTCGAGGTTCACCGTTGCCAGCTCTCCCAGCTGTTTGGACCACAGCTCAGAGGCTGTAAACAGCAAGCTACAGAAAACCACTTCCAGAAAATCATGATACTGCAGACAGAAGTCAAGACTTTTTGTTTGTTTGTTTGTTTGTCTGTTTGTTTTTGTTGTTGTTTTTGTTTTCTCTTCTGTGTCAAACATGCCGGGAGGAGCATTTTCAGAGACTTGCAGAGCGTCATCCTGCAGATAGCAAGCATGGTTTACAAGGAGTCAAATGTATTTAATTCCCAGTTCTCTTGAACTGCTCTCCATTGCCTGTGTCCTATTTTGCTGCCACATCCCACACAACACTCCAATTTGTTTCCAGTTCCTAAAGGATGCTGTGTTAAGAACATCATTGCAGCAGAGCTGAGGGAGATGATGGCTGGGAGCAGGATTGAAACTTACCTCTCCCAGGATGAGCCCTTAAGGTATATCTCCGTAAAAATGTGAGAAAAAGAAAATTTTCAGCACCCTCTTTACAACAGAACCGTTCTCTCTGATGCTTTCCATCAGGAGAAAGCAAGCCAAGAACAACACTGAAATGAGGGAGGAGAGGCTCTCCATGGTGGATGTGGGCTTTTCTAGAAGTAGAGAAAAAAGCAGGACAATTCATTTTCATGCCAGTTCTTCTGACAGCCTGGCAACATTCAGGTGGCCTCACCCATCACATGGCAGGAGACAGAGAAGGTGGAACAGTCTGGAAACAAAAACGACTTGGATAAATTTCCATGGTGGTGGCTGCATAAAAGAGAACCACAGAAGAAAAAACAATCTATTGGAAGACTGCAGGCAGACTTGAGCTCAAATAACAGTCTGGTTTGGAAAATGAACAAGCAAAACAAGCAGGCAGAAAATGTTCATAAGGAACTGCCAGACCAACAGCCTTCTTAATTATTATTATTATTTTTTAATCATTTGTCCCAGAAACTGACATCTTCTGTCTCAGGAAGCATTTTGACCCAGGAAAATCAGTTTTGATACTTATCCACAACATTTTAATAGGGAAAGGGAGTAGAGTAAGTCTGGCAGAATGCTACCAATCCAAAAAGAACAAGCAGCATTTTCCTGGTACACCCAGGGAGCTGCAATTGCTCGGCTTCAACAGCATAGAAATAATGGTACTGATTACATTATTACCATTTTGCCAAGGACTACCAATACGTGAAGGAAAAGGAATATTGTTCACTTCTCTCAGTCCTTTTTCTGTAACCCAAGCACAGCAGGACAGTGTGAGGGACATGAACAGAAAGCTGAAAATGTAGTGGTTTTTACTGCAGCAAAATCCAGGGTTTCCTTGGACACTCTGCAGAAAGAGACCACTGAACTTTTGGAGCGAATGTCTCCACGTGTCCCCACTGACATCCACTTGCAGAAAATGGAGACCATGTATAGCCAAGTGGCCTTTTCCTTGCAGCCCTTGAAAGGTCTAGAAATGAACACAGAGTAAATGATGGATGTGGCACCCTGTGGACTGGCTTTCTGGTGGGCACTGTCCAAGCACAGATTTCACTTCCAAAACCCCACAAGGCTTTGTCCCTTCCAGCAGTGAAACATTACCTCATCTACCTCATCCCTCCCTCCTCAAGGCAGACTTCCTCTCTGCAGATTTAGTGGCCCAACAGAGCAAGAAGAAAAGAAACTCTACTAATAAAATATTTGTCCCTCTGACTGGAAAGCTTGTATGGGTTCAGCCCAAAGGCTCTGTTGTTGGGGAGATATCTGGATATTGCCATATTAGAGACAAACAAGGACAGCTGCTGCTTCCAAGCAGTAACTCTGATGGGGAGAATACCTTCTGACCCTTCTGGCTTAAACGTTCCCCTGCAGGCTTTGAGCTCTTCAGACAGTAGTAGTGGCTGGGGCAGGCTCTGTTCATAAGTTCAGTCCCTGCAGTCAGATGCACAACCGCTCCATGCTTGTGCAATGCTAGAAACAGAAGGTGGGATGTTCATTTAAAGAGACTGGGAGTCTCACAGGATAGCACTGTTCTCGTGGACCCTGTTAATATCTTCAAAAAAGATGTTGAGACAGCCTGCAGATCTCTAGAGTACTGGATGGGAAATGGCCTTCCACTTTAGAAGTTCCTCAGCCCCTTTTCTGTTATCTACCACTGAGTAAGCAAAATTATCCAGGATTTCCTTTTCTTTAACTGCTACTTCCATTTATTTTTCTTATTAGAGACAATTTCCACTATTTGTTGTCTGATGCTTTTTTTCTCTGTGTACAGTTTTGTCATCAGCAGTTAAGAGACGCTGCTTATTTTACACAGTTAATTGATTCCACTGTGAATGGATTCTGTCCTCTGTTCAGCTTAGTGAGCCAAGACTCACTCGAGTTGCTATTCCACAGCATATCTACAAGCCAGTGACCGCTTCCTCCACATGCCATGAAGAACCACAATGAAGGTGAAAGAAGCCACGTGCAACCTGAATGAAACTTCTGGGGAAAGTGACAAATGCTATCAGCCATTCGTTGGCTATTCACCCAAGTAAAAGAGTCTGAAAACTCCATACAGAGACCAGAATGTCCCTGAATAGGCTATAATACACATGCTAACTTACTATTGCGTAGTATCAGTTGTGCATGCATTCTAGCTGGCAGCAGCCGTTTATGCAATCTGCTTGTGAAATTGATCGGTACGGTGTAATCCAATGCCCAGTTGGATCCAGTATATGTTATGTGCAACTCATTGCCTGCAAAACACGATAATGGATGGAGAGTCATGCAGCCAGTGTGCGCACCAAAAGAATATACTTCATCTTTAAAGGGTGTGGAATTTAAAGCAGACAAGCTGACTGCTTGAATGTCATAAAAATAAAGATGATTTCAGGCCATTTCAGTCTGATCATAACATCTGCCTTTTATGAGGATTATTTCAAGTCCAGAAACCAGACTTTGCCTTTCTTCTCCTTCATCTTTGAATGGAGCCATCCTTTCAAAAAGCATAATGAGGAATGTGTTTTGTTGATAAATACTGCATAATGGAACTTCGCAGTTCTGGAATAGAGGAAAAATTTCTTGCTGTTATTATTTCTAAATGAACTTTTCCTTTCACAGAAAACATAAGCAGAACAGGCAAATGGGCAAATGTTACAACCCTGAAGCTGTCACAGCAGCTCTCCTGAGAATTTTTAGTCTGCTAGGCTTGTCACGACCCATCACACTGATTGCTGTGTCACTTTGCATCTTGAATAAGCCATTCTTGGCAAAAGAGAGCTAAACTTCCCTCTTAGGCTTTGCCAGCCCACCTTCCCTGCAACTAGGGCAGAGAGCTAAAGCCACTTATCCACTCCTCCAGCACATTAGATGTGGCTTTACTTTTCTTTTCTTTTTCTGCTGAAGACTCAGGAAACACAGTGCATGTTTAGCTAAGCAGAAGAGATACAGGCTACAACTTAGGTTTTGTCGTTGCTGCAATGCCATAAATTCATTTCTGGTAGCCATTTGTAAAGTGACACATATTCCCTCATTCCACATGGCTACCTTTCCCTATTCTGGGAGGCAGTGGGCAATTAGATTTGGCACACAGGGGTGGAGAAGGAAGTGGGGAGATGGCTGGATATGTTTGCTCTTCATGAAAGAGAACTGGGGACTAACAGGTAGAGAAGGAAAGCAGTGCATAAGACATCTCATGCTCATGATGAGGAAGGGGAAAACAGTGAGGTAGACAAGATCAGTTCTATGTTTTCTGGCTGACAACTTGTCTTTGCAGCCACCTTGTCTTCCTTTTTAATATGCTAATAAACAATAACTCCCTATATCAGTAGGAGGTAAAGTAGATTAACGTACTTCTGCTGTAAGGAGAGCAATTCTACCATTGCCCCACATACCAGTCAAATATAACCCATCAGAATTGGACCGGAACAATTGCACAGTACAGAATGCACAATATATACAGATGTACTAGACTATTCTTCTTCTAATTTTAAGATTACAGGACAATAGGGTTTAACAGCAAACCATGGCTTCAAGTTGAACACAGGGAACAAATCAATAAAAGTTTCTCTGTGAATTGCTCATCTTTTAGATTTCCATCCAGACATGGAGTAGTGGCAGAGGATAGAAAGTGACTTGCCTTAATTAGTTTGAGCAAAAGAAGGAAATCATGAGAAACTCTGTATTATCCATAATTGCAATGCTTCTCTTAATCTAATAACTAAAAGATTTCAGATTTAACTCCATGGGAATTTTCCTTTCAGCTCCACAACTTGTGTGTTGTTTATTTTTTATAACTGCTTCAACTGCTAAACCACTGTCCGGTATGCTGACCTGGAAAAATATTTTGCATTATTGGGAAGCAATGTCTGAGGCTGTGTTTGTCATTGCTGACACATCTATTACCTGACGGAAGAAGAGTGGTAGAGATCAAGTCATCCTGGTAGCTGATGCCTAGAGACCCCAGATAAACAACTAGTTTCTCTCCAGCTTATCCAGTGGGTCTTGCCTTCAGACCCATTTCATGCTTTTATGTGTTTTTGTTTTTTGTTTCTTTGTTTGTTTTCACTAGAAACTCCATTCTATTCACCAGGGTATATCTGTTTCATTCCACTACCAGAAAGGAATTTGTTAATAAATCTTTCCTGAGTCCTGTTCACACCAACAGCTGAACAGGTTTAGCTGAAACTTTCTAAGCAGCATTCACACACCTGACACAGTAAAATATCAGCCCAGATGCTGAGTGACTAGCACAATGCTAATTGTGTCAGGTGAGATGTCATGGAAAGTGTCAGCCATAGAGAATATGTCTTGGTTTGGGCTGGGATAGGGTGAATTTTCTTCACATAGCCTTGTATGATGCAGTGTTTGGGATTTTTATGAAAACAGTGGTGATAACATACCAATATTTTAGTTGTTGTTGAGCAGCATTTCCACAGAGCCAGGGACTTTTCTGCTTCTCATGCTGCCCTGTGAATGAGGCGGCTACATGTGAACAAGAAGCTGGGAGGGAACACAGCCAGGACAGCTGACCCAGACTAGCCAAAAGGATGTCTCTTTGGGACATTTGCAATGATGGCCTTTGCCTTCCCAAAATATGGTTATGTGTGATGAGCCCTGCTTTGTGGAAATTGGCTGAACACCTGGCTGCTGATGGGAAGTAGCGAATGAACTCATTGTGTTGCTTTGCTCAAGCATGTGGTTTTTGCATTACCTAGTAAACTGTCTTTATCTCAGCCCATGAGTTCTTGCACTTTCACCTTCCCCATTCTCTCCTCCATCCCATCTGGGGTGAGTGAGTGACTGTGTGTTGCTTAGCTGCCTGCGAGGGTTAAAACAACAGTGCACTTCTTGCTTTCACAGCAATGCCGGTATGAGTCACAGTGACTTTCCTTCTGTCCAGATGATTCCAGCTTTGAAGGTGCCTCTCTGCTGGGGATCACCCAGCTGAGAAGTAGCTTTGCTGAAAAGGCCCTTGGGGGCCTGGTAGACACCAGGCTGAACATGAGTCAGCAATGTGCTCCTGCCACAAAGAAGGCTAATGATATCCTGGGCTGCATTAGGCAGCAGGTCAAAGGAGGTGATCCTTTCCTTCTGCTCGGCACTGGTGAGGCCACACTTGGAGTACTATCTCTAGAGGTCCTTTCCAATCTCAACTATTTTAGGATGAGTTTTATGTTTCTTCTCCAAACTATGGCACTACGGAGGAGGGAAGAACTAAGGTGGCTACTGTCAGACCCATAACACAACTCTAGCTGTTCTAATGCTCTTGAAGACCTGCATATCAGTAGTCTGTTATTCCTCACTTTCCTTTGTCATTTCCACCACTTTCCCCTATCTGAGGCCCCTGGAGACAGGTCCTGGTGCTGGCAGAGCCTTCCACTTTCCTGTATACACAGGAGACCCATGTCCTGCATGTGGTATTGACTTCTGTTTATCAGAGGGGAGTTGCACAGCTTATTACCCAGAATTGATGGCAAATGAATGTAAAACAAAAGGCTCCATGTGCACCTGAAAGCCTCAGCAAGTTAGTACATCATCATCTGCCTGTCTGAGCATGTCTGAATGCCCTAGCCTGCTGTGCTGCAGATGTGTTTTGTTGTGTAGTAATTCTCACAACACTGCCTGATCAGGCCTAACAGAGCAAGGGAAACAGCCTGGAAAAACCTCCACAAACTGAAGCTGAAAGGAAAACAAGCAGGTGGGAACTAGCCTCATTCTGCCTCCTGGAACACTTCAAAATTTTTATTGCTGGGATCTGCTGTTAGGGCCCCAAATATGTCTCACAGTATTAAGACCTGGTAGCAAGTCACAGAAAGATGACAATTCACCTGCTTCCCACCAGCTATCTGTGGGACTCAGCAACCCAGGTAATAAGCAAAGAACAGCTGTTCTGCCTCAGTGCGAGTTGTTCCTTCCAGCAGCCTCGGTCTTTGAAGGGTCTGATGAGTGATAAACAAGAAAACAGCAGAGATGATCTTGCTGGCACACTGCTGGAGCAAAACTCAGCTACAGATATAGTTATGGCATTTCTCTGTGGCAGAGCACCTCCTGAGGTGTTCACTGGGACTGTGCCTATACCATGCCTTCAGTACCTTGAAATCAGCCATGCTGGGGACCAGTTTTTCACAGCGTATTAGTGGTACTGATCATTTTCCCTGGGGTATATGGTATATGGGTTCTGTGAGAACCATTTCAAAAGAAATTGCTGGAGCAGACAAAATTTTGAGCTGATAGAGTTGGAAAATGGCTTGGAAAAGGGGATCAGGAAGATGGCAGAGATCTTGATCTCTCAAGAACAGTGCTAAGGATTTGGCTCAGGCTCATTGTCACATTTAGATGCTATGTAAATAGCATATTTACATAGAGTGTCATAGTATGATGGTGCCAGCCATTACCCTGCAATCTCTTGCAGAACTTTGTTTCCTTCCCAGGAAGAACTAATTACAACTCAGTTGACTTCTCTGTGCTTAGCTCATTTTTACCCTGTATGTTCAGCACTTTGCACAATGGAGTCCTATTCTCACTGGTATCTATGTAGCATTGCAATACAAGCAGAAAATCAGAAGGAAGTATTTCTATCCTTTCTTTTTTTTTTTTTTTTTTGATTTTCTTTTTCGTCTGGAACAATGTGTTGATAGAATGAAGCACAAATATGCAAACCTAAATAGGCTGGAGGTGCTGGGTAGGGAAATTGGTATATTAATCATTGATAAGCATAAATATTTATGCTTATTGATTTAAAATATTTATGCTTATTAATTATGATTTAAAAAAAAAAGAAAAAAGGATTGCTAATATACATTCTTTAAGAGATTTAAATAAGCTGTCAGAAACTGGATCAAATGCATCAACATAAAATTTAGTTGTTAATATATTTAAAAGTAATGTTTTGTGAATTGTATCTGAAGCTTTCAGGCTTTTGTAAACATCTGTTTCTGGCACTTAGACACTTGGGAAGGTGACCTTTTCTAGTCTATTACTTTAATCTAATTTTCTGCTGCACAGAGAAAGTCCACTGAAGTCACAGGAATTCATTCTACATATCTAAGGAAGAAAGCGTCCATCAACTTGTATGAAAAGGAGGAAAGCAGCATGTCTGGAAGGGAACACTCATTTCAGGATTCCATGGAGTACCAAGAAACAAAGAAGTTTGCTGTTATAGCAAGGGTTAGCAGAGCAAGGCATTCCTTAGGATTTCATCTTCCTTCCCTCTGCCTGTTCACAGAGAAAAAACAGCCTGCTGATTTCTGCTAAACTTCCATTCTTTATGTAGATTTATGATGCATGTTTTTCTGGGGGCAGAGGCTGGCCTGGGCAACAACTTTTTTTTTTTTTTTTTTTTTGTGATGACCCACAAGCAAATAAAACACAATCTGTGCATTTAGTTCTAGAGTGAGAGACACAGGGGATAACACTGAAAGGAAAAATTATCTTTGTCAATTAAAAACACCAGATGCCAGATGTAGCTTTCCACAAAGACACAGACACTGCCAATTTTAGCAGTTTCTCACATGTCAAAATATTCATCAGCTATGTGAGAGAAGACAAAAGCACTGGTACTACAGTTGGCTTTTTAACTTTTTCACTGCCTGTCTCCCTACAGACACAGCAAAAATCTGTCTGCAATCACATTATCCATCTCACGGGAGCCATTCATTTACCTGCTAAGAACTGGTGATAGGAATCCCACAGACTCATTTGATGCTTTTCTTTGGGATGCCTACTTTCTGTGAGCTTTCTGAGTTTATGGTTTTAATTCTTGTGCAAATATTGAGTTTCTGCTTGGCTAATTGTAGTCAGACAGCAAGGTAGTGTGAAGAACAAACATATCTTCCCCAAGGGAAAACCACCAACATTTCCAACTCAAAAGGGACAAATACCAAGTTCTTCCCTCCATTCTCTGTGTCCCAGGCTGAGCTCACCAACACAGACCTTGTTCTCCTGGCCCCTTTCTTTCAACCTACCTAAGGTGTTTCTATGACCAGACTTCAGCCAGTGGAAGGGCAATCTGTAGCTGTGCTAGTTCTAGTGTTGAACGTGGACCAAAGATAATGGTGTAGATGGTCACACCATGTCCATGGGAGCAAGCCTAAAGGAAAGGGACTCATCTGAACAGCAGAGAAGAGGAGACATTTACTTTATGGGAGAAACTTGACATAGAACCAGAGTCGTGGTGTTAAGGTCTGTGAAGTGCTCACACACCCTAATCTTCCATAGTGCTTGCTCTAGTACCCTGAGATACCTATTTTCTTTCTGTTCCAATCTTTTCTAGCCAGAGCTTTATCCTGAATGGAAATCCCCCTGCTGAGGAAAAAGAAGCTGGATTTGAAGAGCAACTGAACAGTTCCTTCCTGCTCCAAAAAGTTCCTGCTCAAGAGGTTTTGCCTCCAAGCATCTCAGGAAACCGCAGCAGCAGCTATTCCCCAAGCGTCAGTGGAAGTAGGGCAAATGGCTCCCTCTAGCAGTGTCATGTGAGGTAAAGCTCTTGGCAGCATGTGAACACCATGCACAGAAGTGTTGCCTCTTACATCAGGTGTAGCTTGAGACAATTTTAGCAGATCCCTAGGGAAGCAGGCTTTTGGTGAGGGGCATAGCACGAAGCATGAAGAACAAGTCTGATTCACCAAGGGTCTCAGTTCACCATTACAGCCCAGTCCCAGCCCGCATGGATGTAAGGCTCAGGTTAGCATGCATTGCCAAAACACCTGAACAACTTTTGAAGCACAAACAGGTTTGTCCATCCAAATGTCTTGCTGCAGAGCAGGCCACACACCCAAGTTCACCATGAACCAGGAACAGGGGGGCCACAGCAATGCAGAACAAACATGGGTACAGGCTCCCCTGTGCCTTGCCTGCATCTATTTAGCAGTTACAGAGGCTGAAAACATCTGCCTTGTTCAAAATCCATGTAAGACACTCAAACAAGAGTCCAGAAAAAAACTTCCTGGTTTGTCAAGTACTGTGGTACATGTTACAACAAAAAGCCTGATAATGGCCAAAGAAAAAAATCTCTTCAAAATACTCTATTGGCTGCTGCTCGAAATTTATCTGTAAATTAAATACTAATAAGAAGAAAAAGAGTTCAAAAACACTTGTGGCAACTTATCTTTGCAAATGGTGGCAAGAATCTGTTAATTGAAAGGCAGTTATCAGTACCACAATCATCACATTCTCTTAATTCTGCAGATAATTGCCAGTTTTTTGCTGACAGGCTTCCAAGCCCATGGTCTCCCCATCATGACTGCCACAGAGCACAACCTGGCTCTTAAAACTAAAGAAATTTGGGTTTTTCCAATGTATCTGGACTGGATTCTAACTCCCTATCCCCTAAACCCCATAACTCCTCACATTCTACCATTGACGACCTCTGATTTTATCAGTAATTACAATTTATTTTTTATTTTTCCAAAGAAACATGAACAAATTAATAAAATAAAGAATGAGAAAAAGGAGAAGTGTTCCAGGGAAAATCTATCATAATAAAAGCTAGCGATTCTTTTGAGGCTTTCTTTTGAGGTTTTCCAAACATACTCTGCACACCATACACACAGCCCTGCTTTCCTGGACATCCTCATCTGGGGTCAGCAGAGATATTTATCCACTTTTTTCATGAAAAATGCCATCTGTGCTGAGAGATAGGGAGCTAGGAACTGCTGTAATATCTCATCCAATGTATGATTAATAGCACTTCTGTACCCTGACAAACAGGATGAGAAAGAAAAATCAGCTGGGCGAGCAAGATAAACCTTTGCAAGCAGCTACACACTGAGGCATCAGCACCTTCAATCCACCTCCTACCAGCAATATGAAGGTGCAAACCACAAACTTCTGCTGCTCACTGAATTATTATGAAAAAGCCATGGCAAACTTAATCTTTCCACTTCATTCCACCTAGAATAATAATTAAAAAATTGAAAAAATAGTAAGCCATCAACATGTCAAAAAACTGCATGTGCATCTGGACTGTGTACAAGCTTTTGTTCCTTTTCTTTCCATGGATTTTAACCGACCACACAGTAGCCAAACAAGTCATGGGAATTAAAAAGCTAATCTCAAATCAATGATCCCTATCAGGTTTACAACATTATCAGCAGCTCACATACATAATTGTACTTTACTGCTTGTGTATCAGTCTTAAATGAACTCTGCTGTGACAGAACACATGGACGAAATAAGTTTGTCAGCTGGAAGAAAGCAGCTGTCAATTTCTGCAAGAATTGGGTTCAAAACTGACTAACGGCATGAGAGTTCACATGCAACATCCATTCTCAAAAGAAATTTTCAGGAAATGACAAAGAAAAATGTCCTGCAAAGGAATGCTAAGAGTGTAACTCTCTGTGACATCCTTCATCCTTTGAATAAAATAAATAAACAAACAAACAAGCAGACCAATAAATAAATAAATAAATTCAAGATGAAGAAGAAGTAGAAAAGATAAATGTATTTAGTTTTCATTAAGTAGCTTTTGCTTCTGGCTTTTACTTTTAGCAACAGGATATTTCACCTACACTGAACATTTTCTGCAGTTTTTCAGATTTTTTTTTTCTGAACATTTTGCATTTACTGTTCTCAAAACTATTCTTTATATAAAGATGTGTAAGTTACAGCAGTGAAGAGTTTCTGGCAGAACTGGCTGAGCTTGCATGACAGTGCATCTGCTGAGACATCTACAGATATCATGAGATGGAATAAAAACCTATACTTGTCCTGAGAGTTAAATAAGTGCTTCTCCCACTCCTTGTGTCTCCTGGCCCTGCAGACAGCTTGCAATACTTGATATAATGTTGGCAATAGAACTGCACTTGTCCTCTGGCCAGATACACCAGGCTTGGGCAAGAAGGATGAATTAGAACAGCTAGGTTAGGTCTTTAAACAGCATTAAAAAAAACTAGGAACTACTTCTTATTCCCATGGACATTATGTAATAGGGGAAATGCAAAGTGGACATGAATGTTCATTGAATTATTTCTCCATGTCACAAAAAAAATGGAAACAGTCTTAACACAGTGTGCACACAGACTTTCATGCCCTCCACACTTACAACTGAAGATGAATCTCCTCAGAGGTCTCATAAACCATGCAAATACAACAGAGATTCCTCCGTTTTCTTCGTTTTAAACCAAGATTTCATGTTGACCCCCCTTTCTTGAGAGGTCTTAATAGTAGAACATGGCCTGTCTCCCTTGGTTTGATTTAGGACTCATTCCTTATTCTGCTTGGAGTCAATAACTTAGCAAGGGAAGTTTTCACACAATTCATTCTGTCTCCTGGATGATCTAACAGATTGTAAATACAAAGATTTATGTGGAAATACTTTGGAGATGTTGTGTCTGGATGTTTTTATCATTAAAAATTATCACCACCTTGTGTTGCTTCTGTCCAACAAGGCAGACTTTTATATGTAAATCATCCCCTAAGCATCCTAATGAGGTACATAAAACTGCCTCTTTTTTCTGAGCAGAGAGACTCCATGGAGAATTCCCTGTTTCAGCAGGGCTGCTGTAAGTTATGAGCACTTTGGAGGATGTACTAATATATCCAAAGCAGCCTTCACTTTTATGGAGTACGCAGCAAGTACCTACATTCCATTCCTCACTCAGTACTAAGTTCACTTTCAAGTCATTCCAAGTACAAGCAAACGTAGAAATATTGGAGGCAGTTATATACTTTTGAGTTAAGACTTCTTGCTTAAAAAATGAAAATCATGTATTTTGCTGGCTGAACCTTCCTAAGTGTCACAGATGCTCCAGAGACAGAAAGACAGCAATATGTTTGGCTTCTACTATGGGGCATAACCTCACGTGCTTTGTGAAAAAAAGTTATGACTTCTGATTACTGGGTGAGAAGAGATGCATTTCCTCACAGAAGTTGGGATAAGACAGCATTCCCACTGCCTTAGCAGCAGCACAAAGGCTTAGTGGGAATTAGTGAGTTCTTTATGTGGAAACAGGGACAATAGGAGGGTTTGGAGATCTGTACATTTCAGTCTGTGACATTAAATCATGAAATCATAGAATCATTAAGGTTGGAAAAGCCCTCCAAGGTCACCTGGTCCAACCATCCCCCTACCACCAATGTCACCCACTAAACCATGTCCCTAAGCACCACGTCCAACCTTTCCTTAAACATCCCCAGGGCTGGTAATGCCACCACTTCCCTGGACACACCAACACTTCTTCCAAGCAAAGTTTTGCCAATGCAAACTCTGAGGAGTGCTTACTGGCAGCACAGGCATACTCAAACCTTTTATAATCATACTGCCTCAGTACAGGCTTTTCTTTTGTGAGGAGATATCCAGAGTACTAGGCAGCTGGTCCTATTACTAAGTGCCAATGGTGTTCAGCCTTGATGGGATCTGGCCATGGTGCTTTGTGGAGCTCTAGAGCACTGTAGTGACCTGCACAGCTTTGGTTCATCCTGTTCTAAGTCTGTCTGTGAGGTCGGTGGACAAATTCAAGCTCCTCCCACCAGGAGGTTAGACTAGCCCAACAGTAAGGCACTGTGGCTATGTGGGGATGAAGGCACTGAATGGATGAAGACACTGCAAAGGCAGAACAGAGAATGCTAGAGACTCTAAACAGTACAGATGTAGACCTTCTACTATCTGTCCTTGATGGTTAGTCATGCCAGTTTATGCATACCTGGAAGTTGTTCAGCTAGCAGAATGAGCAGGATACCTCTCTACCTAAATCTACTTTGAAGTGGAACAAAGAATAACATTTTTATTAAGCAAACTGTAATCACATAGTCACAATCAGCAATGCGGTAAGAGAGACCAGAGTGCTGTATTGCATGACTGCAGCAAACGATATCCACCTTCTGGAACTTGAAGATAGCTACAAAACCATGGAAATCTTTCCGACTGATTTTCCAAAATCACACACACCATCTGTTCTTTTAACATAAAAATGGCCATTTTTGGTCTAACTCAAAAGATCATTTAGCCCAGGTTGTCTGTAACAGTAGACAATAGAATATATATTGGAGAAAGCATAAATGCAAGCATGCAGCACTACCTTAGAAAATACTTTCCTAACCACCAGCAATTTCCAGTTCAAAGACTTCCACAGCCAGTAAAGATGTCTTTTATATGTCGGAGACTTCAATAAATTTTTCCTCTATAAATTTGTCAAGTTGCCTTCTGGACATCTGTAAACTTTTTATAGCCACAACATCAAGAGTTATACTGACTAATGGGAACTTGTGTAAAGAATCAATTCTTCTGCTTTGAAACAGCTTCCTTCTCATTTCATTTGTTGGCCCTTATTTTTGTTTGGAAAAGATGGTGAATAGTCAATCTCTATTCACCTGCTCTACACCAAAGATGAATTTACAGACCTTTGTCAAAACCCTTTCTCATCATGAGTTTACACCTGCCTGTCATACCTTTTTAGTTTTCCCTTTTCCACATTGAAATCTGCTTGTTATTTTTCCTGGTAGTGGCAGTCTGTTTACTCATTCACAAAGCTATCACAGACCTCTGATCATTCTCCTTCTCTGTACTGTACTTTGTACTAAAAAGGTACTATGAAAAGCAGTTACAAATGGCTGTTGTCTGCATGTGCATGCAGAGCTCCTTGGTGTGGATGAGTGAATCATGGGCCTTAGCTAGGCAGGAGTGAATGAAGAGGCATTCAAGAACCCTGCCCACTCCCTGGGTCAATGAACAATTATCTGCACCTGGATTAAGTGAAAAGTTGCTAATTACCATGGAGTAGTGTCTCCATAGGCAGAAGACTGGCCCCTTGGAGGTAAATGAGTATTTTAAAAGGTTATCTAGTTCAAGGGACAGTATTGTCCCTTTCAGATCTACAGCAGATATTTGGGATTTCTTGCAGGTTGGTGGCCTATTAGCAGAGAAATACGGTATATGGGATATAAGTATTTTCTCACAGTAGTCAAGGAAAACTGGTCCAGGACATATGTGATAATAAATGACACACACACAGCCATTTCCAGAAAAACAATCATCTGATGATTTTCAGTTAAAACAGTAATAACAACAACTATTAAAATACATTTTACTATTTATTTCAAGATTCTTCTTTGAGCTCCCAGCGCCAGGTTTTCTCGGGAAATTCTCAGGCTCATTGTGACCTCTGAGGACTACAACAACAGGAGGGAAATTTGAGCACTACTGATTGCTCTCTAAGATTTGATGTTTTCTCCTAAGGCCGCTGGATTTCCATTAATATACAAAAACAAACAAACAAACAAACAAAACAAAACAAAAAACCTCCAATTCCATACAAGGTACAATATTCCCTGGCCATCAAGATTGTAGCACAATGCTAGATAACATAACTCAACAATACCACAGGAGTTCTAAAACCATAAGTCAACTGCTAGACAACAACTGCTAGAGTCACAAATCATAAGTAAGTCTTGAGATTTCCTGGAGAATGATGTAATTTTTTATACTTCAGCTTAACCAGACTTCCAGATGAGTTTAAAAGCCGTGGATAAAAACTTCACAGAAGCATATCTGAGAAGAGCGTAATTGCAGTTACTACTGCATGAGCATGAAGGGAGACAACAAGAAACAAATAAAGATTCTTCAGATGAGAGCCATTAGAGTCCACAAATGATGGGACAACTCCAAACCCATCTTTTCTTAAACAAAATTCATTGTAGGAATTGCTAAATTCTCCCACAGCTGGAAAACTCAGAAGAAAAAAATTTCAATGACAAGCACTCTTTGCTCTAGCTGGTTAAGAAAACAAAGAGCTTTGCAGGAATCTCTTTTTTAAAAGAGCACGTGCTAGCTTATGTTAGTCATAAGCAGAGCTGGATCAGGCTTTCAGCCCCTCTATGAAGCGTGAGCATCATGTGCGATATGAAAAGATTGTTTCTTTCCAATGGTATGAGCTGTTTTTAAAGAGCCCACTGAACAATATGAACCAACTGGCAGTAAACAGGCATTACCCAAGGGGGGTGTATTCAGTGGTGTGACCATTATTTGTCATGGTCATTTGAGACTGCAGTGTCACAGATACATATGTACCAGTACCTGAACAGCTGGCCACTGCTGGAGACAAATCAAAGGAAAGGAGTTACACACCGGGAGAACCCCTCAGAGCCAGGCTAAGAGTTGATGCACACTGTGCTTCAGGTGCATTGTTCAAAACTGAGGGTACTCCGGCAAATGTCTTTGTCCTGTGGAAGTTTCAGAAGAGTCCAGCTGAAATCTTGGATGTCTATTTCAGCACCTAAGGAGCAAATTAAATGTTTAGATAGGTCAACCTGTGTTTAAGTCTTATCCTGATTTTGTTTGGTGTGTATTCCCTGAAGCTTTTCAGAGCCTCCAAGATGCACAGGGAAGGATACCCTGCATCACCAGGGGAGCTCTTACTTCTTAATTTTTGTCAAAGTCAATCACGATGCCTAGATGTTCTCTGACATATGTTCTATCTTTTTGCACTCTTCCCTCTTCTTGCCTTGCCTTGGTTTCCTCTTTTCAAGAAAGCTTCTGGGTTTTATTGTTTTCTTGGTTTTATCTTGCTCTTTCCTCTTCCAGCACTCCTCCCTTCAGTCATTCTCACTCTACCCGACAGACCTTTCTTTCCCACTCCCAGACTCTTTGGGAAAGGTTTTACTACTCTCTGTGTACATCACCAGAGCGCTACAAGTCAAGTCAGAAAGTCATATTTAAGGCTGTGAGTAATCCTCCCTTCTTTCAGGAGTGAGTGAGTTTTCTAAGATTGCAGTAAATGACACATGCAAGAATAGTGCAAATATTGAGAGGTGGGCAAGAGGGTAAGTCCTTTATCAATGAGGCAGACTAGCCACACTTTTGATAGAAATGTTTCTGGTGAAGAGGCATTTATTTTGGAGGGAACATTTGTGTGTGTGTGTTTGTGTGTGTGTAATAAGAGATATTTTTCATTTTCTTTCGAAGTTTCATTTTCTTCAACAACCAAAAATGTCACTGACCTATTACAGTTTGACCTGTGGGCATGAACTTGAAAACTGTGTAACTAGTTATTTTCATTAAGTCACATACAGGAATAAATCTAAACAGAAATACTTTGCTTAGGTGTTCTTAAAAAAAAAAAAAAAAAAAAAAGCCATGTATATTGCCAACAAAATACACTTGTAGTGTTCAGTACACTTAGAAACATTTTTGTAAATGTTTGTCAAAAATGGGGTTGTTAATGTATTTAAAAATGTATCCCCTCTAGTTGACAAAAGTTTTCCTGAGACTAAGAAATTAAAAGGAGACAGTATGTTTCAGAATGAATAATAAACATTGTTCTGCTCCTGGTTCAAGTGAGCTTTCCCAGAGAAATTCAGATCAAGGTAAAATGGTCTAAGGGAGAATCACAAAGTCAAAGAATGAAATCATCAGTGAAACTTTCCAATCTGCAGAAGGAAACTGAAGTGATAAAGCTATTACCGTGCAATTTATTAAAAGGAAATTAAAATGATCAAAAGAGAACATAACTGACAGCAATTCACCATGAAATTACCATATCCAGTCATCTGGATCAGTCAAAGAAATGTTTGTTCTTTATTTCTCTGTTAAGTAGGAAGGTGTCCTGTCTCAAATGACAGACAGCCCCATCAGGTATTGTTCTGAACTGCCACATGTCAGGAGAAGGTTGTACCTTTTCATCTGAAACAGATGAAGTCAGTTCTTCAGACAGTTTTTCAGGGCAAGGCACAGGCAAAATATTAAATAGAGAGGTTTTTAAAGAACTGAAGACTATTTCTTTTTATCCAGCCTAGCACTTAAGGCTTTCAATAGAGCAAGAAAAGCAATTTTTACCTTATTTTTGACTGGATCCTTGGAAGATAGCTAAGGAAATGAATGTGAGTCATCAGAGAGAAATGTATGCATTTTCTAGATTCACAGTCACATTCAAGACAGTGGAAAGCCAATGAAATCAAAGCAACAGCACCCCGTTATATCTGATGTGGGTTCTTAAGAGGTGAGTCTAAAGTAAACATGCATCTGCATCTCTAAAATATACATACATGTATATATGTATATATATAAAGTCTGAAGCTATGAAATACTGATTACAACCTGTACAAATATCTTTTCCTGTTCAGACTTTAACGAGCAGTTCTGACTAGACTCTGCTCATGAATTGTAACTATCTTTCCTAAACAATGATTGTACACAGTAAAAGCAGCTCTTGAATTTCACCTTTTCTGCTGCATCATGGCATAAAC
The DNA here is from genome assembly GCF_009819795.1 of Aythya fuligula. NCBI lineage: Eukaryota > Metazoa > Chordata > Aves > Anseriformes > Anatidae > Aythya > Aythya fuligula. The sequence goes on along the minus strand of NC_045593.1, from coordinate 55,649,703 downwards.
TTCCTGCAAATGCCAGGGTGCAAAAGCTAACAATGCTACAGAGAAATCAGTGCATCTCAATCTATTGAAGCAGAAATATGCTATGAATATATGACTCATTAAATAGTGAGAGACTGAAATCAAATGGCAGTATATCTCATTGTTATCACTCAGTTTACAGCAGAAAATTACATGTAGTAGGTCTAATGAAGACCCAGTTGACAGCAAAGTGAAAAAAATATGAAACAACTGAAATTAATGAGGAATCAGGATGGGAAGTGAAAAGGGTAGAGTTGCTCTTGGTCAACACGATTTTATCAGCATCTCTTCTCACTGACTGAGCTCATAATCCTCATTACCATGAGGGCAGTGAATCTATTTGCTGCACACTGTGACCTTTATGCTGAGAAGCATGACACCACTTCTATCAGTTCCAAAGGATCAGAGGAGCCTACATTTGCCTGCTATGCCAAGCTTTTAGTTCAGGGCCCACTTCTCTCATGCTAAGCATTACAGTTTTGCTAGGGTTTGACTCCTCCAAAACTCACCTTTGGAGCAAAAACTGTCAAACCTATCTCAGCAAATTTGTATGTGGCATGTGAATTGTTAAGTGATCTTCTTCTGTGCGTATCCTTCCATCTCAGCATACACCTGTATGCAGCTTTTGTCCCTGAAGAACACCCCATTCAGTTAAACAGAAGAAACTGGGCTCCACGGTTTTCATCACGTGGTTTTCCCCAAGGTGGAATGTATTCCAGGGGACAAGGGACTAGACCAGTGGCAAGGTATCTGAGTCTACCAGTTCTTTCTTCCCAGTGTGACATAGCACCAAAGCACCAGTTCAAATTTCTCAGTTTTAGCTGATTTTTCTCCAGGGAACCCTACAGATTGCTCATGTGTGTCTATGTCCCACCTGCAAAGGATTCTTGAGTAGAACTTCTTAGTCTACAAGAGATTGTTAGCACTGTCTTTTCTATGTTGACTTTTACATAGTCTTTTCCGTGATGTACAGTACTCATTTCAGATTTAGCTTTAGATTCTGTCCATTTATTTATTTATTTATTCTCATGGCGAATCCTAGATAATTGAGGATGAAAACCTATTCTGTTTTTCCAGTGTGAGGGATCAGCTTTTCTTAACATCACCATTACTTACCTCAGTGTAACTAGCAGCCATCATCCAGAAGAAGGTGAAGGAAACTGGTATAAGGGCATTGGACTGTGTAGATGCACTGGTATACAAGGAATGTCTTTCATCATATCTAGTCCTGCATGGGTAGGAATCAATGTCATATAATAGAAGCTTACAAAGAGAATAGAAATAGAATAGAAATAGAAGCTTACGAATAGAAGCTTATGAATAGTACCTGATATCCCACTGACAAATGCAGGAGGATATGTGAACTATGCTTGCCAGGGGTGAGCTGTGAGGAGACTTATAGTTACTGCAGCTACAGAAACACCAGCCAGCTGAAAAGTGAGCAGAACTGTAGCCTGTTGAAAGAGCTGTCAGGCTGACAGAGAGCTGTGGGCACCCTCAGTCGCTTCTAGCCCCAGAGAGGAAAGCCCTTCACAGGATGATGGGAATGCAGAGGGACAAATGGATAACAATGTCCCATGTTTGATTACGCACCCATGGCTCGAGTCCCAGCTGGGTTCTGCCTTACAACAACCATGAAATGACCTGGAACTGGGTGTGAATTTCAGGTCCTGAGGAGTCCAACACAGTCACTAGTTGGCTTTGTATATTTTTCTCATGTACATTAGATAGGGACAACATTCTTTTGTTTGCACCTTTTAGCCTATCTCAGTTTATCACAAGAGAAGATAGAGGGTGCCCCTTTTTGAATGCCCTCTTTGTCCAACTCTCCACATGTCAGCTTTCTACAATGACTTTGCATTTGACATCTCCCAGGTCTAAGAAAAATTTGGTAGAGGAGCATTGGCAGAGTTGCTGTCTCACAAGATTACAGCAAGTGCCTTTAATTCTCTGGTGTGAGCACAGTCATGCAATTAATTTCTGTTGAAGATATTGAAAAATAAGCAGATGGATTACTCTGGCTTCTCATGCCTATGCTGTCACCTGTATAGCGAGCAGACCCTACTTGTAGGCTGGATGTGTGCAGGGAGCAGGAGCGGAAATTAAAATGGGAGAGTCAGAGGAAGAGCCACACAAGTACCATGAAGATGATTTTGAAGCACATCTGCCTTGATGCAACTCTACCTCTCTGTGCCAGGGATTCTCCCCTTACTACAAAAAAAAAAAAAAAAAAAAAAAAAAAAAAAAAAAAAAAAAAAAGGACTGTATGCTTAGTCTCAACCATTTAACATGTCTGCATATTGGAGAGAAAGCTGAAAACAGGCACTGTCCACAAGTCTTCCAGAAGTGAAAACACAACCTACGGACTTAAGACTTTCGGGGCTTACAGTGCTCCTGGGATGGCAGTTAGTAGCAGGGAAGACGCGATAGCAGCCTGTGCAGAGAGGAGAGGGTTCTGGCCACAGCAGGCTCTCATTGACATGTTATATATCTTGACAGCTATTTTTGTTTTCTTCAAAGTGAAGCAAAACAAGACAGAAAACAAAAGAATGGGCCAAGGGAACTGCTTCCAATAGTGTAGGAAAACAGCGACCCACAAAGATGAATCTTCTATTCATCAGTGGGAAAAATGCAAAAAGTTAATCTGTTATCTGATTGAAACACAGTGGAAATCAAGGTGATGGCCTTCCAAATCCTCTGTGCATAGTTTAAGCGTGAACTGTGCCAAGGAACGGAGTCAACCAGATCAGCAGTGACCCTGGTACACATTGTAACTTTTGGGTTCTCAGAGTGACTGTTCCTGTGTAAGTGATCCTTCTCCAATAGGCCATTACCTTCTGACGTGCTGTGAGCAGGCCTTACATGCTAGAAGTCTGCCCACAGTTGATAGGAGAGAGGTGTTTCTTTTGCTACATGAATATAGGCCTTTCTGCTGCAAAAGATCAGGCAGAGAAAGATTATCATGCATCACTGAAGTCTGCTACAACAGGATGGCAGGCAGCACTGTGTGATCCACAAGGTACACACCTTACTGAAGGAGAATGATTGATCCCATCATAAGCAGACCATTGGTAAAATTTCAAGCAATGCCATGGGAATCATCAGGGAATCTTCAAACAGCAAAGGGACAAATTTGCTCCTTAGAAAAGTCATACAGGTACTATTTGATATATTCTTTTGGGATTTGTCACTCTTTCCTCTCTGCTTACTTATGAGTTCTTATCTCTCATCAGGACTTCTTTATTGTGAGGGATAGCTTGAGCCTCCATGGTTTATCATCTTGTGTCTTACTGGGTTCAATGAAAAAAAGTCTTACTCCAATGCTTTATTTACTTTGAACTCTAATTCATATTCTCAGTACAGGACAGAACTTGTCATTTTAATTTATAGTTACTCGTTTCCAGAAATGGTACTGTGCATCATAATTTTGTTATTCCTCCGTATAATTCATTCCTCTATAATGATCTTTGGTCTGTCTATGCAGGAAGCAGCAAGAGACCACATTCTGTCAAACACATTTAATAATACCATGAGATTGAAAATGCTCTTCCCCACATACTTTCATTTCATAAAGGTTTTTCTGCAGTAGCATGCAGAAAAAAATAAGAAACTTAATTTGGAAACATCCTGTCCTTTATAGAGCATGTATTTCCTCCTCAAACAATGATCTGGCACCAAAAAGAGAGGCTCTGCTCTATGCCCTGCTGATAGCTGGATCTCAATCAATTGGCAGACATTGGAGGCTTATGATTCAGTACACAAGAAGAGTATTTTACACCACTCTGCAGAATGAAAATTCACCTCCTGGTAGGCATTCATCAGCTGCATGCTTTTAAGAAATATCAGGCGCTACTTAAAAGATAAGGAGCATGACATCAGTTTCCTTAGAATACACAATATATGACAAGACCTGGGAACTTTAAAAAAGAAGAGTGACTGCCTTCCCCATTTCACTATAATACCTCTGTGAAAGTCCCCAGATTGCCTGGTTGAGTTTCTGCCTTAAGTTCCAGGTGAAGGCTAATGAAGGTAGGAGATGGAACATGAAAAATCAGTGTTGAGCCATACTTCAGCCAAACTTAAACATGAGTTTGATGCTCAAGCAACATAAGTAAACCCAAAGAACTTCACTGGAACCTACCTTGTAGGCTAAACAGAGTTAGTTCGGCCTGAGTGTTCTGCTGGAGGCCTTTTTTGGATGAAAGAAGCATGGCCTGATGAGCCCAAACTAAATCTAGCAGAGCCCCTGCTGCACTTTGGGCCATGCCTAATGAACCTATGCAAGAACCAAGTAGTCTCAGGACCTGTTTTTGGTTTTGCGTTGCCAGACTCACCAAAAAAAAAAAAAAAAAACCCTCATTGAGATCATACTAGTACACCCTGGTATTCTACATTTATATATATATATATATATTATTATTTTTTTTTGTCTAATGGAGGTATTCTTGGGTGTCTGGCAAAGAGTAACAACTCATTCATAGTTCTTCCTGCAGTGGAGGTTCTAATAATGTCCTTCTAGGCAGCACAACATTTCACCTCACATAACTTTAAATATTGAGAGAGTAGGGGCTCTGAGGAGCCCGTGGAGACTGTGGTTATAGCTCTTCATAAGCTCTGATAGCAGGTCAGCATAGCAAAAAGTGTTGCACGTGGCACAAGTGAGTGCCAGCAGGGCCAGGCCTCTGCCAGAAGCTGGGTGTGGGTTACCTATAGTTTCTCAGTGTGGGTGAGGGAACAGTGCTCACAGAGCTAGTGGAAGGCCTGTGAGTGTTGGAGGGAGAATTTTGGACACACCCAAGGAGTGCAGGAAAGAAGATGGCCTGCTGCTCAGGTGCCCCATTCCAGAAAGCAGTCTGCTGACACGTGCAGAAGGCTCATTTACATTGGGTGCAAGTTCAAGCTGCATTGCACTGTCAGGATATGGGCCTGTGTGAAGGCAACACCGAGGAACTGCTGGGGAACGTGATGTAGTCAGACTGGAGCAAGGTCTAGCTAGGGTAGCAAAGCAATGCCTATTACCAGGGCAGAGCAACAGCAATAACAAGGTGTAGAACACCATAGAACAAATTTCTTCCAACACCAAGCCAGGCAACCTCATCAATCCATCAAATAAGGTTCAATGAACAGCTCTGAGCCCTTGAGCTAATTAGTAGTGTAGATCAGGCCCCACTGCCCACCCTCAAAGAAGTTACCAGGCAATAGCTGTGCATCATAAGCCACTCCATATCAACCTGAATGGTTCTGAAAAAGGCCTAATTTCACCACACATTGTGCACCTGAATAATACTGCAAAGTTCATGACATGCTGAAGTGAAGGCTTGGTCCAAGGAACTAACTTTGCAGAAAAAGGAATAAGAGCTAACATGGACAATCACAACAGCAATCCAGACTTTTGATCAAACCAGACAATTATTTGAAAAAAAAATCTGTTCAGTTGGAAAAAAATACCAGGGAAGAAGAAAAAGAAAGAAAATGCTAGCTTGTACTCAGTCCTATCTGTGGATGGAACTTCAAATTCAGAAAAAGTGATTAATGGCTTGGCTTTTTTTGTTCAGTATTCCATCTCTCTCTCTCTCTCTCTCTCTCTCTCTCTTTTTTTTTTTTTTTCTCATGGAGAATTCTAGATAATTGAGGATGAAAACCTATTCTGTTTTCCCAGTGTGGGGGATCAGCTTTTCTTAACATCACCATTACTTACCTTGGTGTATCAAGAGACAAACAGATGGAGTGGGTTGTGAGTGACCTGGAGTAAAGAGGGGTTAAGTGGTGACTACCATTCTGAAGTGTCATGGTACTAAGTCTTTAACTGCACACACACAGACAGCACAGCTGTGGCTTTCAGTCATTTCCTGTCTTCCTATTTTGTCCTTCCAGCTTTGTCAGTGGAAATGATATGTTTGCAGAAGCTTAGTACAAAAAGCTCTTCTGTCATATCTGCTCAAGAGGTTTTTACAAATTGACCTCAATTGTCAGGTTCATTCATCTGCTTTCAGTGCCCTCCCTGTTTGCCCAGATTTTCCCTGGACTTGAATGCATAAGAAGCAAGAACAATATGTGCAGACTGAAAATGCCATCAGCTGAAACATTACATTAAGCCCAGATACCCACGGTGAAATCTGTATTCTGCCCCTACCTGGGAAAAGAGTCCCCAGGCTGTGCCCTGAGGTTCAGTTCCATCCCTTGTCTAGTAGAGAGAAGCATTTTAGCAGCAGACACTCTTACCATGCATTTTAACTGATGCTAGCACTGTGAGGTGGTGGGAAATGACTCATCATAAAGACAAACTCATTTTCTTTTACTCTGAAACACCTAAGCAGATCACTAGGAGAAGCAATAGGAGAGCACCATGGCTGCAGCACAGTGTTTAAGCCGCTGTTATGTTTAGTGGGAAATAGTCACATGAATTATTTCTCCTCATTATTTAAAATGATTTTGTGTCATCAGCAAGCCAGAGCTGACCTATTCCAGTAAGATTTTGGCTAGCCAGGGTTAAACCCAGCTATTAGGACATGTACTGTCAGCCTGCAATGGAATTTGTTGTTGGCATACTCCCTGGAGATCCAGAAACACCACTGCTGATAGTAGGTGAACAGATGGCCTCATGACCCTGGCTAGACCATCAGTCAAACTGAAAGCAGAGCCTATGTTCCCTGGTTTGCCGCCTGGCACTTTATCCATTAGATGCTCTCTTAATCTGGTGCAAGAATTAAATACTGAAGCCCATGAGCTGCATGAGAAACAGCAGTCTTTCCAAATCTTGCACACAAAGCACAGGATTGGCTTTACATTTACATTTCTAATTTTTTACTGGGCTCAACAACAGGCTTCTCTCTGTGAAAGTCCTGTATCTAGCCTCTGGACATACAGGTGTTTCCCAGGAACCTCATGTCCTATGAACACCATATGCTAATTGACCCTTAAAGTTTTTCTGCGTTCAGGAGACAGATGGTGGCACACTCACAGGCAGAAGACTTTAAGAGAGCACCTGCTGGAGGCACTCTGTCACTTCTCTCCTTTGCATCTTCTTATTGCTCTGAGCTCTCTCATGACACCTGCAGCTCCCATGAAATCTTTTGGGTTTCTCAGGTCTTCCACTTTCAACCCAGGCACCACAGATAATTTCTCAAAATACATGTAGCTTAAGAGATTTCAGAGATTTCACATCCCCTCTTTCCTTCATACACTGACAGGCTAGAAAACAGCACTGTTAGTTCCAAGGACTAACTTCCTTTTGTGCAGCAAACAGCTGCCTCCCATTTTATCTCCCAGGGATGTCCTGGGGCCAAGGACTGGCCAGTTCTGTCAATGGCATTGCTCCCTTTTCACTCGGTGAAAAATGCGACAAATAAATGCAGGCTTCTACTGTTACAGATGTAGGCACATTGCATTGTTTCCTCCAATTACTTTGTCAGGATCTTTCTTTTAAGACACATTTTTTCTTAAGCTGTAAGTTGAATATGAACATGCTGGGTGGTTTAGCATGGCTTAGCAGTCATCTAACACTGGCTGGTTTCTCGCAGTCTGTCAGTTTATTTCCATAGGCCACCTTCAGTTGCTAATTTCCTGCTAGTTTTACTAATTTATCTAGATGTGTTATGTTGTCTTGTCTCAGATCTACCTTTTCGGGGAGAGGGAGTATATCCTACCTCTCAGGGTAGGCCAGTGGGCCCAGGACTCCTTCCCACTCTTGTGCCACAGCATGATTTTACATAGACATTTCCACTACTCTATGGGTTGCTTAGTTGACACATAACAGTCTGAACCCATATAGCAGCTTTATGCAGTCCCCGTGTGAGCTGTGTCAGAGCAGCTTTCCCTCTCTACCCTTATTTAAAGGGCTTTAAATAATATGATTTACTTAATCCTCTCTACATGATTCAAGAACACACAGGCACAAAAAAGTCTGTTGCCTCATCTGAGCAGATGTGTAATAACTCTGTAAACTCCAAAAATGGGTGCTACTTCTGAGCTTTCACTTCTTTTATCATTATAACCACTCTTGTTTTCATGACCTTAACAGCTATTGCTGCTGACTGTGGGCCATGCTTTCTTGGCTCTCACACTTTCACCCCACAGACAGGAAGAAAAAAAAATGCTTATCTATCACAGGTATTTAAGGAGTTAAGCAAGGGAGGGAGAGGAATGATTGTAGTTTATGATACTTTATTGTCAACTTGTTCTTCATGGTGACCACATGCCCATAGTCGTTACAAAGCACTGTACAAAAGCACAGTTCCATGTCATGTATGACCTTCCCTGACTGGAACATCACAACAGGTAGGAAAGCCTTGTAATATTTTTGCTTATATCTTCCTTTAAATCTGCTTGCTGCTTGACTCAGCTCCAATGGCTTGACTGCAGTTCCAGCCCAGCCACAGCATGGTATATTCCTTCCCAAGACAGCAAAGATCCTGCTGATGTAATCACTGTTATTACTCTTTGCATTTTAATCTCTTTAAGGTTGAGATAGCAAGGGAAAAAGGTGAATCTCATCAGAAATAGTTTACATGAAATGTGGTGGAATCATTCGCCCTCTCTCAGTAAAGAAAACTGAATCACAAACAAGCATTATATCTGGCCTGAGGTCACCTAAATAATCAACAGAAGAAGATGGCTTTGAAATTATTTTTTTTGGCATTAGTTTTATTTAGCAAATCTGATGCCTTTATTCCATGCTGATTGATGCTGGGCTGGGGTAGACGTGAGATTTAGAGATGAAACCTGATCTACAATGTACTTATCGCACAACAGACAGGTTTCATCCATCTTATTGCATTTGCATGGTGAAAGTGAGTGTGAAAATGATCATTCTTTAGAAACCTAAATTATAGGCAATATGCATAGCTTTTGGCATTCAATATGCTAGTGCCATGCAATTGCTGCAAGAACCCTATGTTTCTATCTTGCGATTAAAGCAGGCATGATGTACTTGTGCCTATATTACACTCAGCTCTGACAGCAGAAATAATTGCTGCCCTTGACAAATACAAGAATCTGGGGAGAAAAAGGTATTAAGAACCTTGAAAAGTGTTGCTCCTTCTTGTAGGCTGTTCACAATCGGAAGTTACTTCTTCCCTTTCTGTGTATGGAGAATACATTACAGATCTACAGATCTTATTCCATGCTTTTTTTAGCTCCCAAAGCATGCAGAAAAAGATCATCTGTATGCTAAGCACCTGTAACATAACTGGAAATTTCTGAAATATGCAAAGAATAACCCAATACTTCTTGTTTCTTTGGTGCTTGTGAGTACTACAATCTCTTTGAGGCAAAACTCACCGAGAAGCCCAATCAATCTGTTGGTTCTTGTAGGCATCTTTTGATCAGGTTATTCTCTAGGGAGATAAAGATTCCAATTTAATATTTTTTTTTTCCTTTTTTTTTTTTTTTTGGCTTTGTACATGACTGAAACAGGAATCCTCTTCCCTTCTGTATTGTCAAATATATTCTCCAAGGGTAAGTAGTTCTGGGAGTAAATTGTGCCCTGGGATCTGGGGTCTTGCTTCACTGAGTTCAGCATTTGAATGCCTCAATCACTTCCCAACTTCATGGCCATGCTGCAATATTAGTCTTTTAATTTCAATGTATGCATTTCCTTTTCTAGTATTTTCATTAATTGTTACTTCATAAATACTTCGTCGTGTAGCCTACAGGTGTAAGTATGTTTCTACTGTCTTTAAGAGATTAACATAAAGAGCTTTCTTCTTTCTCTTTTCCTGCATGCTTTAAGAATGACATACTATTTTGCAACCTTTCCCAAAGACACAGGGTTTCCATTGGTTGTGGCTGCCTGTATCTGACCCCACCTAGAGATTCTGTGTCACTACAGCCTCAGCCACACAGGACTCTTGTTTAAGGACACATTTCAGTGAATGGTGAGCTGGAACATACACTTGCATCTGATTACCCTGATCAGGAGCAAGTGCTGTCCCCACCAGGGACATTTCTCAGAGTCCATGGGAAGAGCTCATTATGCAAATAACTGGGTTGCAAAAAGCATCAGAAATAGTTTTTTTTTTGGGAGCAAGCCTAACCTAGACAGGCTGTGGGAGTCCTCATTCTGACATGAGGAGACATGCAGGCAGGGGGGTAATGTTATCTTTCCCCAGAGGGGGTCCACTGGTCCACTGGTGTCTTCTCAGCTCAGGTGGGAAGTGCGCAGGGCAGAGGAAGGTTCTGCAGCGAAGACAAAGGAATGAGCAGGGTTTTTTTTTCAACATCTGTGAATCCAGTTACTGAGTTTAAATAGCTGCTTGTATTTATAGCTCTAAGCACTCTCATGCTGCTTGGGGATTAGACATAAGCAGCTGTGGATAAAATATTAAAGGAGGAAAGGTGAGGAGTGAAGGGAGGGAGGAGGGGAGGGAGGGTAAGAGGGAGAGAGAAAGGGAGGGAGGCAATAAAGGAGAAAGGAAGTTAAAATGAAAGGATTAGTAAGTCCAAATATATTCTCTCTAAATAAAAACTAGTTGTCTTATACACCCTTCTAATGTCCACGGATGAGTTAACATCCCAGTAATAAGCAATGTCTGATTAAGAGTGGCTTGGCTAACACACTAAGGCCCAGAGGGAGATTTATTCCTGTTCATCTTCCTTTTACCTCCTAGGAAGCCAGGGAGCAAGGCAAATTGCAATAATTTGTGACTGTAAAGCAAACACAGAGATCTAATTATACTGTTTTTCACCAACAGTCACTTTAAATACACTGTCCTGGCTTGCATTTGCTTTTCTAAAACCCATTAGTTCTGTCAGTAGTGTTTTTCTTGGAGGAAAAAGTTATTCTTGCTGAGTAGCATTTGATTATTTTCATTGTTATCTGAGACACTTGTATGACTTTCAAAACATTCAGTATGCCCCCTGGCCACTTCAGATGCTACTGTCTCTCTTCAACATGGTTTGATTTGGTTTGAGACATTCATGTAATTCAACTGACAGGGAAATGACTCAGTCGGGTCTTAAAGCAGGTTTCTTGCTTGACCTACAAATCTAATTTCCAATCAGTCGTCGCTCTTTGGTTGTCATAGAAATGTAGACATAGACAGACAGACAGACATGATCTGTTCTAGTGCCACTTTATTTGTTTTGCCTCCTGAATAGCACGGCATGTGCTCACATGGAGGGTCCTTACACGCACTCTGTCTTTCACTGTCCTGGTTGTATGCACACTCTGGGCAGCAGCTGGTTGACTGTTCATTATGCATCTGAGTGTTAAGAGGACTGCACCAAAGCAACACCAAAGCTGTTGCTCAAAGGATGAATAAGAAAGCAGGAAGGCAGATTAGATAAATTCTAATTTAAGTTAAATTAGAAGTTATCTCTTATGGGTCTGTGCTCATGGCTCCTACTTGAAGGTTTTATCCCCAACCCAGAGAAACAAAATAAATTGTGGGAGAGTTAATTGTCTTATACCTTATATGAGTGTTCTACTCTTCCAAGTTTTTAAGCTGCTGCCATATTGCTAAGTCAGAAAGTGACCACATCCTGCTACAGACATCCTACTACTGACTTGACATAAGGTTATATGACGTAAGGTTCAGAGATGCAACCAAGAAGTACTGTGAATGAACTTCTCTTCTCAAGGCTTGCTTTATCCTCATTCTGCTGAAAAGGACAATGAAGATGATGCTTGTCCAAACGGAGGGGTTCCCTCATCTGGAATTTATGGTTCCCTCATCTGGGTGCAGTAGCTCCATGAGAAAAGAGTTGATAACATCACATAGGGCTAGGTGGAGTTGCCAGGGTCCCTCCTGCTGGGAAAGCCACCCACCATTTTCCCTCTGAGCTTGACTTTGTGCAGACTCTCCTAATCTTTCCCAGAGAACTAACCACCTTCTTATAGGGTATTCCTTTCCCTCCCCAGTGTAACTGTCAAGCAGTTACACACACCAGGAATCTGACCAGCACCCAGCCTATACAAGGACGCAGAGAGCAAGAAGAACTCTGGTGGGCCTAGACTTTCAAGAGTTCCTGGGTCAAGATGCATACATAGTGGAGTCCAGAAATCCATATGCTCTGACAAGAGAATTCATCACTCTTTGCACTGTAGATGTGGCAGTGGATGGGATCCACCTTTCCTAGAGGTAATTCTGATGCTTAACAGAACACAGATATTTGGAAAACACGCTATTCCTCAGCATGCAGAAGAGTGAAGAAAAGTGTGAATGCCCTTGGGAGGGAGCAAGGCTGACATGCATTTTCTCAACACAGAACCTGCTCATGGGAACCACAGGTTCTCTCAGAAATGGTGGAAGATAGGGATGTGCTAGTTGTACCACCTGGCATTTCCTTCTGACAGCCAGACATATATATCTTGCAGGGAATGCTCTGTTCTGAGACTGGATCTGGACAAGTAAAAGTCCCCATGTGCTGCCTTATGCCAAGACCTAGCTCTGCTTCTCTGGCAACCACCACTTAGTGCTACTGGTTCTGTGGCCCTGCTGAAGTCAAGAAAATGCCCATGAGAATTTAACCTGCTTCATCAGCAAATGCAATATTTGCTGGATTAGGGAGATCTCATGACTGAAAGCAATGTCCCCAGGAGAGGGAGTAGACAGAAGGGAGGAAAGAGAAGAAACAAACAAACAAACAAACAAACAACAAAAAAAAAAAAACGTACCAGGAAAACCTCAGCTTGCAGCATGTCTATTGCAGGTCGAAGACAGAATATGTGGGCTAGCGATTCAGAGATGGAACAGCTTTGGAACTTATACTTAGATTTTTCTCCCCATTGGGTTTTTTCTCCCTATGTACGGCTTTGAAATTTAGTTTGCTTGGTAGTTGAGGAAGGTGTGGGGGTGCTGGAGGTCTTCTTGCAGGTAACTAGTGATAGGACCAGAGGGAATGGCCTCAAGTTGTGCCATGGGAGGTTCAGGTTGGAAATGAGGAGACATTTCTTCTCGGAAAGAGCAGTCAGGCATTGGAAGGGGTTGCCCAGGGAGATTGTGGTGGAGTCACCGTCCCTGGAGGTGTTCAAGGAAAGGTTGGATGTGGTGCTTAGGGACAGGGTTTAGTGAGTGACATTGGTGGTAGGGCAATGGTTGGACCAGGTGATCTTGGAGGGCTTTTCCAACCTTATTGGCTCTGTGGTTCTATGATTCTATGATCCTGTGAAGAAAGTACCTTTGTTTCTTCTTTCAGACTGTCCCCAGATTTCTGCAGTAAAACACTAATGTGTTGTATCAAGGTAAGAAACAGTTCTGGGGCGAACAGAACTGTGTGAGCCAGGGTGGATTGTGAACTGTTCCCTGGAAAGCCATGATGGTGCTCTGTTTTTGCAGTTTCTTTACCATTATATTAATGTGTATGTAAAGTTGGCTAACATCAGTTGGGTCCTTTGTCTAATACCATATGAAGGAACACCTCTCCTCAGATCTATTGTTGTAGTTAACTTAAGAAATGTTATTTATAATTACAAGTAGCTTTTCAATCAGAGAGGAAAGTGGTGCTTTTGAAATGCTTCTCAGCGTGTGAGTGTTTAGTATGTTACAGTGGAGTGGGGGGGGGGGCAGAGCCTAATATTTCAGGTGACTCAGGGGACACAGTCACTCCACATGCTGGTACATCCAAAGGAAAGAATTCTATTTTTCAAGAAACCAGTCAGTGTCTTGAATGTTTGGCAGGGCTGGAAACACTTCCCCTATTATTCCTTCCCCTCTTGCCACTGGTACCAAGCAAAAATGAACTTTTGTAATGTCTCTGTTAATCTCAAGAAGGTGAGATTTAGCTGAAAACATGTACTGCTGTTCGGTACTGCAAACTCTCAGTGGTAGCTTACATGCTGACATTTGCAATCAATACCTAAATTAGCACTTAGTAGCCAAAACATGTGGCCTAGTTTTAAAATCTGAGCAGGTGTTAAAATTTATTTTATGCTTACACTTTCTGGAAAACCATTTCATTTTTGATGAAATGACTTGATTCTATTATTTAGCTTTGTTTTAGGGAAATCAAGGAAGAATAACAGGAAGGTTCAATTTTGCACAGATATCATTTGGAAGTACAGATAGCTGAAAAACATTCCTCTAAACCAAAATCAAAGGAAATAGAAATGCTATTAAAAGTGAATTTTTATTTCTGAAAAGTCAGGATTTTTGTTCCAGTTTTTAGATTAAAAAACAGAATAGGTCATCCTGAAGACTATTTTCAGCCAAAATCACTGTTCGTCAGGTAAAATGGTGACTGCCTTCATTGACTGCATTTGAAAATCAGACAATATTTTGGATAGGAAGTCTTTGCTGGGCTTCCCTACTTGCAAATGTAGGTAGAATATAAGTTATTTGCTGCTTTCAATTTGTAGGTGGATGAATATGTGCATTTGCAGCCCAGAAAGCCAACAGTATCCTGGCTGCACCAAAAGCAGTGTGGCCAGCAGGGCTGGGGAGGTGATTGTCCCCCTCTACTCTGCTCTCCTGAGACCCCACCTGGAGTGCTCCATTCTGCTCTGGGGTCCCCAGCACAAGGAGGACATGGACATATTAAAGAGAGTCCAAAGGGCCATGAGGATGATCAGATGGATGGAGCAGCTCTGCTATGAAGACAGGCAGAGGGTGTTGGTGTTGTTAAGCCTGCAGAAGGCTCTGGGCAGACCTTACAGCAGCCTTCCAGTGCCTAAAGGGGGTCTATAGAAAAGCTGGGGAGGGACTCTTTATCAGGGGATGTAATGACAGGACAAGGGTTAATTGTTTTAAACTGAAGGAGGGAAAGCTTAGATTAGATGTTAGGAAGGAATTATTTGCTCTGAGGGTGGTGAGGCACTGGCACGGGTTGCCCAGAGTTGTGGATGCCCCATCCCTGGAAGTGTTTAAGGCCAAGTTGAGCAACCTGGTCTAATGGAAGGCATCCCTACCCATGTCAGGGAGCTGGAAAGAGGTGATCTTTAAGGTCTCTTCCAACCCAAACCATTCTGTGATTCTATGATTCTATGAAATTGTTCATTACTTATTGTACTGGTGCTAGAGGAATTTGTGTGTATTTTCTGATTAGTACTGAGAGAATAATGTCTCTTGGTGAAATTTGTGAATTGTCAATGCAAATGTCTTTGCACATTTTATTTAAATTGTTCTATTTGGATGTTAATAATACCCCCAAACTCCACATGTTTTTAACTCTCCACGTATTTTGCTAGGAATACCAGTACTTTATTGTATAGGTGAGAAGGGGGAGTAGAAGACTTGTTCAGTCATTCCATAGGGCACAAAGGTCTCCTAATTCACAGTACTAATTTCTAATTAATATGTACTAATTTTTGTGTCAAACGTAGGCCTTCGTTTTTCTACTTTTATTCAGTCCATTTACAAAGACACTGTCATCCAAGGTAAAAGCCATTAGGACTGGCTGTCTAGAATATGAAAACATGCAACACATAAGCATCAAAAACATTAAAAATATTAAGAGCAATCGGTTTCCATAGATATGATCTTCAAGGTATTGATTGAAGCTTCAATAAGCTGAACACATGCAGATACTTTGACAACAAGCATGCCTGCCATCACAATGCTGATGAACATGCATTAGAAATTTTCTTTTGATATTGTTCCTGATAACAGATCCAAAATAACCTGTTTACCTACCTTTCATTTACGGAATTATTGTCTTTTTATGGCATCACAAAGAAATACATATTCCTTCCATAATTAGGAAATCTATGCTGTTGTTTATATTTATCCTGTCTCTTTTCAGACTGCATCCTCAAGCCATTTTGGCACTATTGCCCAGATTATGACCAATACGTACGTGTTCCTACTTCCTTTGCCTTGTTTTGTATATTCTTCATTTAAATCCATTGCCACCCATTTCCACCATTTTTGTTAATATTTTACTTTTTTGGGTAGATTTGCAGACAAAATGTTCGCCTTTGCTTCTTGCCCCTCTTCAGTTAGCTATGCAGTGTTCCAGGCTTCCTAAATGTTGGGGTTTATTGCCATATGTTCTTTTGAAAATGCAGTCCACCAATGTTATAGTCTTGCAAATTCATCCAGTTGACTGAGTTATCATCCAGAGGGCTCTCAACAAGCTGAAGGAACGGGCTGACAAGTACTTTATGAGGTTCAACAAGGAAAAGTGCAAAGTCCTGCACCTGGGGAGGAACAACCTCAAGGACCAGGACATGGTGGGGGCAGCCAGCTGGAAAGCAGTTCTGCTGACAGGGACCCGGGGACCTGGTGGACACCAAGTTGCATGTGAGGCAGCAGTGTGCCCTTGCCACAAAGAAGGCTAATGGTGTCCCAGTCTTCATTAGGCAAAGTATTGCCAGCATGCTGAGGGAGGTGATCCTTCCCCTTCACTCAGAACTGGTGAGGCTACACCTGGAGCTCTGTGTGCAGTTCTGGGCTCTTGTGCTGTGTCCAGAACAACAGAGATATGAACATACTGGGGAGAGTCCAGTGAAAGGCTATGAAGATGAGTAAAGTGCGGAGTATCTCTCCTCTGAGGAAGGTTGAGAAAGTTGGGACTGTTGAGCCTGGAGAAGAGAAGGCTCAGGGGCATCTTATGTATGTCTATAAATACTTGAAGGCAGGGTGCAGAGAAGAGGTAGGCAGGCTTTTTCATTGGTGTCCAATGACAGCACAAGCTGCAATGGCCACAAGCCACAACACAGGAGGTTCCCTCTGAACATCAGGAAGCATTTCTTTATTGTGCATATGACTGAGTACAGGGACCAGTTGCCCAGAGAGGTTTTCTTCCTTGGAGGTAATTCAGAAGCCATCTGGACATGGTGCTGGGCAGCCTCCAGTAGGTGGCCCTGTTTGAGCGGGGAGGTTGGACGGATTGCCTCTAGAGGTCCCTGACAGTCTCAGCCATCCTGTAAAGCGCAATTCTGTGAATTGGAGAGGACAGCTGCCTTCATGAAAGACTGTCTTTGGAAAACTGTGTTTCAAGGCAAGGTTTTAAAGACTTTATTTTTTTCATTTGTCCTGAGGTACAGCACTGAATCCTGAGTGTATTTGGTTACAGGAAATGTAATTCTCAAGACTATTTGTAAACACTGTCATAGTCTCAGCACTGTGGTTGCACCTGGAAGCGGTCTGAAAAGCTGGTTTGCAGACTGTAGAGGTAATACATTCATGGTAAGCTGCAAACAGAAATAACAGATGTCTTCTGAATTACCTGAAGTCTAAGCAGTTTCTAAGCAAAGTTTATAATAGGGTCACTTTACATCCAGCAAGGGAGCGATGCACAAAGAGTCAGAGCATAAGTCTTGCCAAGTCTATAGCAAAAAACTGTATACAGCAGCCTACAAGGAAAGAGAAGGAAAAAAAGGACTAGGAAATGTGCTGTCCTTTTGAAATAAAATGTGGTGTATGTTTGTTGGTATCAGATGGATACAAATGCTTAAACAGAGTTGCAGGTAAATGTCTTACAGACTTTCTCCTTCTAAAAGGAAATCAAGACTTGTGAACTGCTGCTAGCATCCTACTGCAATGTAGTGCATCGCTATACATTGTTCCTTATCAGCAAGCACAGGACTCTATGTTCATCACTACCAGTGATACCATCTCTGTGCTCCTTCTCCCCATACCTCATGAGTTATGCATGACATTCTCCCCGCTATCTGCCCCAGTGCAAGCAACCCAGACTACATGCTTCAGAATATCTCACCCATATCAACATTCTTTTATTAGGAGAGTGGTGGGAGAGGGGAAAAGAGGGGTAGACAAATGAGATTGAAGATCCAGCAAAGCACACAAATTTCCAAGTTTGAAACAGCAGGGAGACTATAACAGCATCCTCTCTCTCACGCTAATTCTCCTCCTAGAGTATGCCTTGTTTAGAGGTATGAAGTACTCTCAGTGAATCTTCTGAATTGGAGAAAACGAGTACCAGCATGTGCAGGTGGCCCTGCAAGCTAAGCTTCATATTCAGGCTCAGATGTGTAAGTGTAAGCAAGAAAAATGCATAAGTAGTGCTCCACACACTACTTCTTTCAGGACAGAAAAGAAAAAAGCAAACAAAAACAACAACAACAGGATAATGCCTTTGGAATTCACCATCTCTTCCAGAAACCATAGGCACATTCAATAAACCAACACGGTCCTGGTTCCAGTTAAGTTATTCCCTGAAATGAGTGAAGGTATACAGTTCCACAATCCATGCTATCTTATCCTTGCCCATTTTGACAGGCGGGTTAGGGGCAAAGACCATGTTTTGGTTCATGACTCTACAATTAGCAATAAATGACACTATTATATAGGATATTACCTGACATTTGGTGTGCCAAAGAACTGAAAGAAGCATCTATAAAAACATTGTTGAATTTTGTCTGGCTCTGGGGATCTGAGATTATTCATGATAGATTGCCTAGTTCCTCTGCAGATGAATTAAATCAGAGCCATAATTGGGAGTTTGATACAGTACTGTGAGTGTGACCTTGTCAAGCGGACGATCACTTAGAATAGAGAAAGGATCAGAGACTCAGAGATTCTGTTTTCTAATTTTCTTCAAAGTGCCTTTGAAATGCAAAACAATTTTGACAAAAAACATTCATTTTAGGTGAAGTGAGAGACTGCTGGGATCTTTTGTTTTGATTTCCATCTATGAAAAACAGGAAATAATATGAACAAACTAGTGTTACCAGTTATTGGCTTTGTCCACTGCCTGGAAAAAACAGCTTGCTTCTTTATCCATAAATGTTGTTTTTTTTTTAATAGTGGCCCAAATAGAAATAATAGAATACAGCTTTTTTATTATTATTATTATTTTTTATTTTTTTTTATTTAGTGCAAACTATTAGCACTAATATCTAACAAAACAAAACACTTTTCTTTTATTTGTATATTCTTTAGTCAAGATTAAAAACTGAAAACCTTTCCAGTCATTTTGGAATGGTTCTATTTCTGTTCCTTGACGCGTGGTTTTGATGCTGGACTGAAAATCAGACATTCATGGGAAGTTTTGTAGAGAGTTGAAGAAAGAGCAGAAGCCATTTATCCCTCTACTCTGTTTCCTAAAGACAGATTATCTTTCAAGGAGTGTACTGTTCTGGAAAAACCTCTCTTGCTCCAGTGAAGTTCTAAGGCGTTTCATTGTACTCTGCCTCCTGCACGTAAAAGATCTGTCAAAGCATTCACTGCTTTAATGCATGGGGACAGACATTGTGATGCTTCAAGCAGGTCTGTTTCACTGGGTTTTCTTTCTCGTTCTGCTTTCACCTCCTTGTTTCAAACACTTGAAGAACAAAAGTCAAATTTCCCATGACTCTGTCAAATAACTGAAAATAATTGTGGATGATAAAAATACTGTTTTGTTCAGGCACATGAAAAAAAAAAAGTCTTTGTGATCCATCCAAATTTTCTACTCTGTAGGGGCTGCCAGGACATTTCATTAGGTTGCCCTAACCCTTTTTACTTCCTGGGAGAAAGCAAAGTGAAAGGAAAAAAGAAGTCTAAAGTCTTATTCACCCTTAACAGGGTAGGTGTTTTTTGGGTTGGTTGGTTTTCCTTCCTTCCTTCCTTCCTTCCTTCCTTCCTTCCTTCCTTCCTTCCTTCCTTCCTTCCTTCCTTCCTTCTTTCTATTCTTCTTTCTATTCTTCTTCTAAAGTAAATCAAATTTATCTCAAGCTTACAGCCACAGATGACTGTCACAGAAAATCAGCTCAATGTATTCTTCTGAAATACACACTGAAGGACCTCCTCCATGTCTACCACTAGTCATTATGGACCTTTTTCTCCCCTCACTCAGCTCCAAACCACCTGCAAAATTTAAGCATCCTGAGAAGCGTTCAGGCCAAAGCTGCCACATCTACCTTTTGGAAGAGTCTCCAAGGGGAGAGCACTGAACAGAAGAGACTAAAGACCCTCGTCTACATGTCCTGATATAGGTCCTGGTCATTTGAATCATAGAAAGGCTGCTGGTAAGGCAAGTGGAATTGAGTCAGAACATCCCCTGCCCCTCTGCAGCTTGTTTTCTTCATGAACCACTCCACAAATCTTGGGCAATTTCCTCAGTGTTACTTGCACTCCACTCATTCAAAGAGTTCCCCACACGGGGGTGCTTCTTAAATGCAAGAGAGAGACATTCCTTATTCATTGGGCAATCTAAACAAACAGAGGGAATGAGAGTATGCTGCAAACATGTTATCGTATCATACTGCTTATATAGTAGTTTTAAATTCTTGTTATGGCTAGTACTCCCCCTACTTACCTGCTTCTTTTAACATTTTAATATTTGCATTTACTTGGGAGCAATATGAACATGTCAAAATAATAAGTGCCTAGTTACAGATAACATCCACAGGGAAGCAGCAGCAGGTAGGTTACCATCCCAGGCTTATCCCCAGTCATGCTGGACTACCAATCATGAGTAAGTCTTAAGTCCTTCCCGGCCACTGCTATAATCTCACCTGTCTGACACTCATCAAGTGATGGTGAAAGAGTTGTATTTAGTGCAGTTCTTGGAAGGAAGTACTGTGATTGCTCAAAATACACTGTATTTAATGGGACAGACAATAAATATGATTAATTCCCACAAGATTTTCTCCCAGAAAAGGCTAGTTTATGAATATGTTAATTTTCTTTGGCAGTCAGACACTTCACACAGAAGAACGGTCAGGCTGACTGCAGCAAACAAGCTTGGAAAGTTTTGTTTCCTGATTTAGAGAATATCAGGTCCTCTACATCATTTCCAAAAACACCACCCACTCTGAACTCTGCTCTCAGTGCATGGTATATCCTGAAAAGGAGAGATTTATGTTACCTCCAGGATTATAGGCTGAGAGCCGCCTTCCTTTGCCACCAGAGATCACAGGATTACAATGACTAAATACCGTAAGGACCAACTAGTGGCACAGTGCTGACCTGGGTTGGACAGTTTTCATCCCATACAAATAAATTTATGATCTGTTTGAGATCCTGCAATGAATCTGATGATCCCATTTTTTTACAGACGTCTCCAAGAGATGACCCTATAGCACAAGCATGTGTGCCCTTGGCTCACCTCTTGAAAAAGTAGTATCTCTATTTACAAGAAATGCTGGTTCATAAAAGGGAAATGAAGAAAAATGTATCTGGAGGAACCCAGACAAAGAGAAAATGAACCCTACCCCTGTTGATACATTCCCATTGAATCTCTCCATCAGGTAGAAAAATCATCTCTTTGTAGCTCCTGCTCAGAATAAAAGAGTCAGACATCATTACAGTGTGAATCAGTACCAAAGACGTCTGTCTCCCAACCTAACAAATTCATTTCTCTCAAGTGTCCTGACTCTATTCTCCCTGGAAGGTGTAGGATGATAATAATTTTTGGCTTTAAAAGTGATTCTCTATCCGTTCAAGTTTCTGTCAACCAAATTGCAGCTCTCAGGTCCTGATAAATGAAATAAAAATGGAAAAATAAATAAATAAATAAAATCCTGTATTGTAAACTCTGAAGTGGTGAGGGAGATCTCCATGGAACACTGAGAGAGGCTTTTTGGAGATGCAGTTAGTATGTGCCATGAGAAAGTCACATCCCAAAGACTGCTTGAAAAATACAGTTCCTTTCTGTGGAGAAAAGATCAATGAGATGGTCAGGAGTGTAAAGAAGAGCGGTGGATTCCTTGAACTACATAGCAAATTCATGCAGAGCCAAAAGGATGTCACTGTAACCCACTAGCATCTCATTCCCGCCACATCCTCATCAGCTGTCCTTCTTTTGGATCCAGACATCAAAAAATAGAAGAAAGCAATGTAAATGAACAGTGAAAGTCTGTGGAAGAGACAGAAATTGCTTCCCCATCCTTTGAAATGACTACATCAATCACAAGAGAGGAAGGTATTTGAGATGTTGCAAGTCAGAGATCAGAGATCACAGTCTGGTGTGGTGCATATTTGGTTCCAATCCACAGCAAATCAAAGCATATCAGCTTTAAAATACCTCATGGGAAGCATGAACCATGCCAGGAAAATGGCATATACCAAAGGTTTCACATACAGAAACTATAAAATATAAGAACAGGACCAGAGATCTTGGAGGAGAGAGTTGTCTGGTCACAGGGGCCAAGGCTAGATGAAAGGTAAAAAGGATGCTAGTAAGCAGACAGATGCCAGAAGATGCACGTGGTAAGTGAAGAGAGATCAGGGAGCCCAGCCACTGTGGACTATGTAAAAGCAACAAGGGCATCTTGTTATACAAGACTCAACTGCTGCAGGAACACTGCTAGGGTGAGTTTCATTAGACAGGTAGTGCTTTCATCAACAGGCCATAAAATGGTGGAGAATTACATCCCATTCAGAGATATCTCCAGCCCTCGGAAGGTGTCAAATTTAGTTGGAGAAAGTCCTTCCAGCCTTTAGATTGCCATTATGCACCTCAGGGGGCAGAGGCCAACCCTCACCACCAGAGATCTGAGATTTCAGGCAAGAAAAGCACAGCAGGGTAGAGCTATCCAGTACCAGAATCCTGCAACAGAGGCATCCATACGAAAGAAACTTCCCCAGGATGAGCCTGAAGTCTGAGAATGAGAGAGTTACTACCTTTGCCTCTGCCTCCATGGAAGGGATGTTTCCTGTTGCCTGTTGTCTACATCCCCATGCTCTTAGCAGGACAGGAATGCAGTGCTTAGACGGATTTGGAATCACTGCATGGCAGGAGAAAAGAGAGTGCACAACCTGCAGTAAATTAGCAGTGATAAATACTTAAAGGACTTGCACAGCTTGCTGGCCTATGATAAAAAGCAGAACTAACAAAGTAGGTCCTGCCTTCCCTTTGCACTCCAGCATCAGGAAAAGAAGAATCCACAGGACGCTGACATACTGGTTGGATTAAAACCTTCCTGAAGAAGTTGAAGAAGTATTATAAACTAAGAAGTAGTGCTTTACAGCTCATCTCTAAAAAAGAATAGGTGGCATGGCTTCAGTCAGTCATGCCATGGCTCCAGGCTGGCAAACATGTACTGGAGCGTTCAACCACATATATATATGTAGATGTAATAAATATAGTACTGCTGGAAGTGTTGAAGTCAGGCCAGAAAGCTGCACCCATCCTAGTAAATTGAACATGCAAGGAATGTTCCCAGGCATCTCTGGCAACATGGCATGGGTGGACCTCTTACTGAGCTGTCTTAGTTTCCACAGTAGGTGGCTGCAAGTGAAGTACCTACATGTATGTGGAATAATAACTAAAAGGTTATTAACTGGAAGGTCCCGTTTGGGACAGTGCTAGTTGAGAATCTAGATCAAGATCAAGATGAGAGTCTTGAGAATCTAGAATCAATCAAGAATCTGGCTAACAGTCTAACAGTCTGGGCAACTGAGTTCTGTGAATGCTCCCCTACAAGTCCAGACTCATGAATACAGCTATTATTACTTAAAAGGTCAGTAACCACTGCCCTGGGGAGCCTGTCCCAGTGCCCAACTACCCTCTGGGTGCAGAACCTTTCCCTAACACCCAGCCTGATCCTCCCCTGTCCCAGATCCATGCCGTTCCCTCGGGCCCTAGGTTAGAAGCACAGTCTCTGATTTAGGTTGAAATTAAGTCAGCAAAGGTTGGGGGGGGAGGTCTTTCCATGATTTCAGTGGGCTATCTCTCTGCACCTGAACAGATGTCTGATGGTCAGTTGGAATAGGACATTACTGAGATAACTGGCAGGATATTAAAATTCACAACCAAGCAGGATACTTTTCTTGCACCACTCTCTGGCCACCAATGAAACTCCATGTGTAGTTTCTTGTGTTAAGGCTAGATGAAAATTCTGGAACAGAAGTGGAGTTTAGGTTTGAATCTGAGCACATATATTTTTAATTAGATTATATTTTCTGAGATAACTGAAATTATTTTTTTGCAAGCTGCAAAAAGACATATGTATTTTTTCCCAGTAAAAATATAATTCTGACTCAGTAAATGTTAAACAGAAATTGGTAGTTTTCCTGTTCCAAACAAGCAAACAAGCAGGCAGACAAAACAGCTCTTGAGCACAGAAGCTAATATTAAACCAGTAAGAAATGCAAACACTGTAAGCTGGGAGGAGTGGTTGACATAGCAGGTGGCCGTGCTGTCCTTCAAATGGACCTTGACAGGCTGGAAAACTGGGCCAAGATCAATCTGATGTAAGTCAACAAGGGGAAATGTAAAGTGCTACCCCTGGAGAAGAGAAACCTCATGAACCACTGCATGCTGGGAGCAAAAGAGCTGGAAAGAACCCCAGAGAAATGTTCTGGACATCCTGGTGGACAGCGAGCTGAACTTCAGCCAAGAATGCTCCCTCAGGACAATAATGCTGCCTTAGGAAGAGTGCTGCCAGCAAGTCGAGGGAGGTGATCCTTCCTCCCTCCTCAGCACTGGTGAGGCCACACCTGGAGTGCTGTGTCCAGTCCTGAGCCCCTTGTAGTGGAGAGACAAGGGAGTTCTGAGCCAAGCCCAATGAAGGGTCAAAAGTATTCTTAAAGGACATCTTTCATACAAGGAGGAGCTGAGAGAGCAGAGGCTGTTCATCCCGGAGAGAAGGTGGTTCAGGGGGAATGTTGTCAATGTGTGTGAACACCTGGATGGAGGGAATGGAGAGACTCTTCCAAGTGGTGCTCGGAGACAGGACCAGAGGTAGTGGGCATATCACGAAATATGAGAAATTCCGTTTAAATGTAAGAACACACATTTTTAGTAATTGTGATTGAACACTGAAACAAGCTGCCAATATAGGTTGTGGTTTCTCTGTCCATGGAGAACTTTTGAAGTCCAGCTGGACATGGTCATGTGTCACCTGTTCTAGCAGACCCTGAGTGAGCAGTTGGGGTGAGCTACACAATCTCC
Organism: Aythya fuligula; assembly: GCF_009819795.1. NCBI lineage: Eukaryota > Metazoa > Chordata > Aves > Anseriformes > Anatidae > Aythya > Aythya fuligula. The sequence goes on along the minus strand of NC_045593.1, from coordinate 55,624,965 downwards.
AGGTGTGACAATCAACCTCAGCTGTTTTGTGACTTCCTAACTCTGTCACTCTGTAAGCTGCAACACAAGTATGGGCCCTTTTCTCCCTGTTTTTAGCACTAGAAATTCAAACACATTAATTATAAATATATAAATATATAAATATTATATGACTTGATTCTGATGCCAGTTCAAATTAAGAGCCTAATCCATTACCATACAGTAGGCTTGTGTGAAAAAGCTTTCTGGCCTCATTTAAGTAAGCTGTAGACTCTGTGATGCATGTTAATAGGAAGATATACACACCATCCTGTAGAATGCTTAATTTACAAAATGCGACCATTAACACCCCACCAGAGAAAGACACTTATCAAATCACAGTATTTAAAGACAAAACATTGTTCCAATTATTCATTAGGTGCTACTACACAATGAACATAACAGAATGTGACCCATGATAGTCTTTCTTCAAATATTTAGCATGATCTTATGATTCTTGTGTACTGCACTGATACCTCTGAGCACCAGAACAGATCATACCCATTGCAGCATTGTCCTGGTTTCAGTTAGGACAGAGTTAATTTTCCTCCTAGTAGCTGGTAGGGTGCTATATTTTGGATTAGGATAAGAGTGCTGATAGCATGCTTATGTTTTAATTGTTGCACAGCAGTGCTAACACCCAAACAAGGACGTTTCATCTTCTTGCTCCATCCTGTCAGCGGGCAGGTTGGGGGTGCAGCAAGAGCTGGGAAGGGACAGACTCAAGACAGCTGACCCAAACTGACCAAAGGGATGGCCCATGCCATGTGGTGTCATGCTGAGCAATTAATATGGGGTAGCAATTAATATGGACAGGGTGGGGGGTCCAGCTGCTCAGGGTTAGACTGGGCATCAGTTAGCGGGTGGTGAGCTATTGCATTGTGCATCACTTGTTTCATACACATTAATAGTAGTAGTACTATGATCATAATTATTGTTATTATTATTTTTCTGTCTTAATAAACTGTCTTTATCTCAACTCACAGGCTTCACTTTCCCGTTTCTCTCCCCCATCCCAGAGAGGGAACGGGGAGTGTGAGCGAATGGCTGTGTGGTGTTTAGCTGCCGGCCGGGTTAAACCACAACAAGCATTCATCATCTTCCTGTCAGCATATAGCATGTTTGAAAAACAAACAAACAAACAAAAAAATGTAATAATAATAATAATGAGGGAAAAAAGTGACAACTATTTACAAATATGGGTTGGATTTGGCACATAAGCTTGTCCTATATGTACAGGGTGGGGGAGATGCAGAAAGAAAACTAAGATTTTATTTTAAGTCAAAGGAAATACTTAAATACTTAAAGCTGTTAGGTAACTTATGGTTTGATTTACCAGGAGAAAAAATAATAATAATAAAAAAAAAATCTCAGTTTTGTGCTGACCTAGAATGAGGTCACTTGAATCACAGTTACTCCAAGTGCTACTAAATGATATCTGGTCACTTACATATTGTGAAATTAAAAGATTGTTTAAAAACACTAATCCACATTCTTCATTAATACTACAAACTGAGTATTGGTCTTTTCATGACCAGTTCACAACTTCCTTTGTTTTATGCTCTACCTTTCATACCCTGATAGTTTCTTCCTTACACCTCTTTTGACATCACATTTTAGTACGTGCATGATAATGAATGGGTTTGATTCTCATTCATTGTTTATATGGTCTATTAATACATTATCCTTAAAAAAAAAAAAAAAAAGTTACTTAGCACAGTATCTGACAAGAGTCTACATGATTCCTATGATAATTATATCTAATTTGAATTCTGTGTAGGCATCTGGGCATTTACAGAGTCCATTTGTCCTACTTGTTTTGCCAGTCCCTTGTTTGACTAATTTTCTCTTCCCTCTACCATACGGTTATTTATCTGACTACCTCATCTTTTACACCTTTGTCCTGCAAATCATTCTTGTGAAGTTGCACCTAGCCCATAATCATCTCTTTGTTTGGTAGCTTAACTGTTGAAACCCACTCCACAGCCACTCATGTCAGTCTCTCCAAGAGGTGGAGTTCTTGTCTGATATGGATACCACATTCAAAACTCCTGAAATAAACACAGTTGAGAAAACTTCATTAAGTGTCTACTTTATACCAAAGAAGAGTACTGGAAGGAAAGGAAAGAATACTTGAAACACAATATGAACATAACCAATTATCCATAAACTTTCTTTACCTACTCTACTCATACTAAAAACCTGCCCAAACCTTGATCTATCACAAATATTCATGTTCATTTTATATGAAGAACAGTACTGTATATATTCTCCTCATAAGCCATCTGCTAAAAACATTATAAACTTGATGTAGAAGAGGCGTATGACATACAAAACTTACATGATTTTCAAATTGCATCTAATAGCTTTCTTCTAAGACCCCATAACAGTGAACCTTGTCTGAATTGAGGTTATAAAAACAAAACAAAACAAAACAAAACAAAACAAAACAAAACAAAACAAAACAAAAAAACTTCCTTGAAGCACACTGTGATTTCTATTTTATTATGTTTTACAGTACTAGCAGAAGCTACAGCTAATGTTATGTTTCTATTTCTATTCTAAACTGTTCCATTTCCATTCCCTTCTGTTCCAGTGAGCTTTCATTCTTTTCTTTGTTCTCACACCTAGGAAAAAAGAAGAGGGACAAAATCTTTCATGAAGTCAAGAGGAAGAATAAGGATTTTTGTGTTGGAAGCTCATGTCAGCTGTTTAAATACAAGAATTGCCCAGAGGGTCACAGGGCAACACTTATTTCTGAAAATAGATACATGAAATTGTGAACTAGCTTACTGGTACTGTCTTTTTAAGGCCCGCAGTTGCATTCTGAAGAAAAGAGTAAAGGCAGTTCAACCCATGTTTTACCATCTTTAAGGACCTTCCCCGATATCACTTTAAGTTCTTTCCATTACCAGTATAAAGAATCATTCTCTTCAGAGCGCTGCAAAATATTTGGCAACGAGAAAGAGGAACCAAAGAAACTGGACAACATATGGTTTTGCAGGGCTGCACTGTTAGGTAAACTGCGGGTTCATTCGCCTATTTTACATTTTGTCCATTTCAGACACAAACAGAAGATGCTTCAGATGAAACTTCAAAGACTCCTTAGTGAGAGATGAGAGATAATCCCTCTTGCATTACTAAAGTCTCTTTTCCTAGTAGTGCCATCTACTAGGCAGGACTTGCCTAGTAGATAGCACAACTTGCTAGAGTTGTGGCTAATAACGTGAGTAAGGAAAACACACACACAAGCCATCTGACCTCAGGAGTCAAGATCACCACAGAAGAGGTAGTAATTGGCAGCAATAGCAGGGAATCCTATAGCATGATCCAATAATAAGGAAGAAGAAACTAAATATGTAAATAAATTAGGAAATTCCAGTGAACCAACTAGAAAGCAGAAATAGATTATCAGTTGTATCAGGTAACTAACTATGTGGTGTCAAGGAGATGGGACGTAGCCTACATTGGGGCATACTCATAGCAGTGTTGTGTGTAAGAAGTTGGAGACAATTACTCTTTCCCAGTCTGTTCAGCTGTTATAATAGCTGAAGAATTCAATACTTTTCCAAGTAGACTCCGGAAGCCAAGGAAGATGTCAACAAGCTGAAGACCCTAGAGTGAGGCTCAGAAAACATGGCCTGTAAGAGAAGGTTTCAATGACCTGGATTATTTTAACCTCAGAAAGGGGATACGGAGTTTGGGTAACTTGCTTACAGCTTCCTAACACTCCCACTGAGGTCCCTACCTCTTCACAGGAAAATGCCAGTGGCAATCAAATGTATTATGTGGCTGGCATCTCTGGCACCAGAAAGAGTAGCACCATGAATATCCTAAATACACAGACCCCTCTTCTTGAGAGAGGATTCTGGGCTCAGGGTCTGAGCAGACAGATTTGGGCTTTTCTTAGAAGAAACACACTCTCAGCAGTTCCTTATAATGTGTTTAAATGCAGCATTTCACCCAAGATATATGATTTTTGGCTCACCATTCAAAACTATCCAATCCTCCCTAGACTTCCATGGAGTGAAGAATATATTCTGCTATGGAGGTGACCACCTGCTGCTGCCTTTAGGTATTATGAGGTTTGGGCAGGAAGCAGGAGTCAACCAGCAACTTCCTTCACATACAGAAAAGATCATAATAGAAAGCAAAACCATCTTATTTCAGAGGTAAACAGAGCTTTATAGTTGTGGTTACAGGAGGGATGGAGCACAGTGTTCAGGGAATGGTGTTACCGGAGCAACTGCCAATGTCCCCTCAGAGAATAAACTAAATTAATCAGACAAAGATCTGGCTACCCTCTTTGTAGCAGAGCCCACAGCCACAGTGATGTAATTATTCTTTGGGAAGGTGAATGGAAATCCTGTGCCTAGTCAACCTATGTAGCAGACACACAACTGTGTGTCTCCCTGGAAGGAGATGATTTCAAATGGCCTGAGAGCTTCCACGGATGGTTTATCTACTATCTCTTCTTAAACTGCTACTTCCTCTTGGGATCCTCATTTCTAGACACATTTAGTCTCTTTTTCTGACAGACACCTGCGAAACATGGAGTGAAATTATTTACTGACAATAATACATAAAGACACCAATAAAGAATTCTCCAGGACTGAGTAGGTTCTACACATTTCCTCCAAAGAATTTTGCATCAAGCACTAATCTACAGGAGAAATGTTGTAGAGTACACTTAATGACAAAATTAATGCATTGTGCAATTGCATTCAAATTTTGTAGTTTCCATGATTATGTTCCTGCCAGTCTGCATGCATTTTAATGCATTCCTCCAGCACCTGGTGCCTGAATAACAACTAAATTACATGCTACCAACACAGCTTATTTGCTTTATTGAGTTATAGATGGATGAGTGAGACAGCGTTCCAAACTATGCTTGTTTCATGCAATTCAGATTTCTGCTTCAAAGTCAACTGTTCTTCCTACCTGTACTTCTTCCAGCAAAACAGTCCGAGAGCCTGTCAAACATCTGTAAGGACTCTCTCTTTTACTCCTGCTTTTCCATCATTTTACTTGTGCGCATATATATGTGTCTGTATACATGATAAAGGAGGTGCTGAGGTGCAGATTTGGCTGAGGTGAAGCAAAGCCCCCAAATGGAAAATCATGTGTTTTACTCCAATCCAACTGAGTATCCACAAGACAACTATTTCTGTTATCAGTCAGGCACCTGTGTCTGTACAGGAACAGCAACAGTGCCCACAGTAGGTTTCTGCTCCTTACAAATTAACTCTGGGAGGTTGGAGATGGCTTTTCATCCCTGTCCATGCCTACTACCTCTGTTTGCCCTCTTGTACCAGTATTATTTACAGAAATGAACCTAAACCTTACAAAGGGTCCTGCAGAGGCAGATGAAAAAACATCACTCACATCCAACACCCCCAGAAGTCCAAAGACAATTACAGGTTCCTGAGAGACTGAAATCAGCAGTGCCTAATGAAGAATTTCTCCCACACAGGCTACTAAATGGAATTTCATTTGGCTTTTATTTTGCTCTGTGTTCTTAAAGAAAAATTGGACTTTTCTGGAACAATGCTAATGTGGCATTGTAAGGCAAAACCTTCAGTGAGGAAAGATATTCTCTTCATAGCAGTCCTTGCTTGGGACCCTGTGGCAGATGATATAGAATAAACCATGCTGAAGCACAGAAGTGTCCATTCCACTTTGCCCAGCATAGCCACATAGGGGAGGATGGGGACCTTGGAGCATTATCTGTGAGGAAACCAGGAGCCATTCTACATCCCTGAGCATCTCTATGAAATGCAGACATTTGTTTCCCTCCATATGTACTGCAGCCTGTCTGAGTGTCAAATGAGGACATCATACCCAGTTCTGCAGGGCCTTCACACCTACAGCTGAATTGAAGAAAAAGTCTTAGTCCCAGGAGGAAATAAGCAGACTCCATTACTGAGCAACCATTACGAACAACAGGGTCAGCTGTCATGATGAATTGCAAGAGCTGGAATAAGCATTTCCTTACACACTTAGCAAAGGAGAGCCTCACAGAACTACAGGAAAGAAGCAACAGGCATCTTACGTTGCTCTGCTCAGAAACACATTTGCAAGTCAGATCTGATGGATGCTCTTTTCACAAACTGAAAATTTCAAAGTGTAATTTAAAGTCCTATGAAGAGCATTTTGCTGAAATCCAAAATTAGGCCAGGAAAACAGATGACTGGAGAAAAAGAAAACAAATGACTCAACATGCAGAGACAGAAGAAATACTGGAACCTTTCCTCTTGATGTTCTGTAGCTGTACACAGCAAGGACTGAAGAGAGAAAGCAAAAACAGCCAAAGTGGATCACAAAGCACTGGGGGATCCTGTAAGCTGCTACTTGAGTTGTCCATGTTAGTAGGAGTTGGTCAAGACAACACTTCATTTCAGTCCTCTGGTTTGCACTTACTAGTCTTCAAGAGATTGCAAACTTCTGCTGAATATTCTTGATACAGTTGTTTTCCATCACGTCTTTTTGGTATGTAATTTCTTTTAATTTGATAAACTACAAGCAGTTGTTTCTGTGGTTTCAAAGTTTTAGCAAGCTTTGTCAATCCTAACCTCTTATAAATCTGTGTTCTTAGAGTCAAAAAAAAAAAAAAAAAAAAAAAAGACTTAAGACTCTATGGTCCTACATTAAAAATTGAGTGTTTTTTGTTTGTTTGTTGTTGTTGTTATTGGTTTGGTTTGTTTGTTTTTGGCAGCACCTAGAATAATTTTTATGCATGAGATTGACTTAAATATAACTATTTTTAAACTACAAGTGCTTTCTTTTCTTGACTCCGTGACTCTTCCAGTTTTGACTCTCGAAAGTTGAATGTGTTCCATTCTCAAGCCCTTCTCAAGCTCTTCAACGGAGACATCTAAAAGCATATTATTTTAATGAGAAATATGAAGTAATCACATAACACCAGAAATTGGTCATTTAAGACAGGAAATGTGATGAAATGCCAAGTGCTGATCGTTCTGTATTGGATCACATCTCCCCAGAAGATGTGAAAACCCTTCGTTCACTGCCTGTATTAGAAAGTTATTAATACAAGGAAAAATCATGAAAGCAAGCCATACAGAATCTCAATCAAGTATTACTAAGATATCTCAGAAGATGCACTTGGCAATTCACTGCACCGGAGCACTCTCATACCTGCTGGGGCACTGCTAAAGCAACCGCAACTACCTACTGTATCTGAATAGTAACATTTACAACTCCTCTCATGTTTTATTCAGAGCGTTAGACTTGTTTGACAGTTTCACACCTTCAGGCATGATTTAATTAATAGTAAGAGGAAAACTAATAGCTGCTTTTTTTTTTCTTTTTCTTTTTTTTTTTTTCCTTCTTCTTTATGGAAACCAGTGACTATATTTTGGTGATGAAAGGCATTACTATAACGTAATGCTGCAACGGTCTCCTTCATTTTATGTCAGAATCATCAGGTGTAATAAACAGATGTGTAATTACTTTGAAGACACTACTATTTAGTGCAAATTGGATTTCCAAGCATATTCCTAGGGTATTCTGGTTTCTGGCATGCAGGTTAATATCAAGTGATAATGATAATCACTTGGGGACTGGAAAAAAATGAATAAGTTTGAAACAAGCCAAGGCTCACCATGACTGTGCATGCCTCACAGCACTAGCAAGGCTGCCTCAACATGCTCCATTGCACTGATGAAAGGCTAGCCGACAGCTGCAGTTTCATCAGCTGGGTACAACACCCAGGAAAGATGAGCAATCAGCATCTCTACTGGGAAAAAAAAGCAACTCAGCAGAATATGTAGTAAATTATAAGTGATTTAGTTTTCTTTAAGATTTTCTGGTATGATTGAGGTAAAAACTGAAGCGAGAACAAAGCCTTAAAGTTTGGATCACCATAATGTAACCATTACACTTGGGCCTATACATTCCTCTTCTGTTGATATAATGGCAGCATGGAGAGGAAAAGTGTCTCATGTAGACTCCAGGCATAAAAAAGGTTAAAAGGAATCATTGCCCTGAAGTGTCTGCAGCTCAAACAGCTTAGACAGGATTGGATTTACTGATGCCAGGAATGAGTTTAGCAGCAGGATTTTGTGCCTTAATGATGCAAAATTGTCTGAGATATCAAAGTACACGAGATGCCTGTAGTCTGACTGAGTTTGGTCTTATGTCATGCTAGAGCCAATTGAACAAAACAGACAAGCAAACAAACAAAGAAAACAAACAATGACAAAACAACCACAAAATAATAGCTTCAAAGGCAAGAACTTTGAGTCTCCTGGGTTTCACAGCACAGAGAACTAATATACAACGGATGTGATGCAGCAAAAAGAAAAGCTTATTTGACAACTTAGTGGGATAAACTGCCAGTGGGACAAACAGTGGATTTCAGTTAACCTTGGGAAAGGTGGGAAAGCTTGTGGAGTGGAGTGATCACAGCCTACTAACCTTTCCCATGTTGTAAAACACCATTATATTCAAACCAGGCATCTATCAGTCCAGCTCTAAATTTCTGTATTGCCTGCAGTTACTGAGATACCGCTTCTGTAAAGTCTGAAATACATGGGAGAAGGAGGACAAAGTACAGCTTCATCAAATATTGAATGAAGGCCTCATAGCATGTTAAAGTTAGTTACAACTCCATTTACTTTGGAAATACTAACATATTTACATTCTTACTTGGTAAATAGGCAGCTTGGAGGACATGGAGGAATCTAAACTCCAAGTGTACTTAATCTGCATTGTAACACAATACCTTCTCTTGGTGGGGCCTGAAGTTTACTTTAGTCTTCAGATGCTTCTGGAAGCTGTGCAGTTCACTGACACCTTTTGAAAGCTCTTCAGTGCGCGTATAGTTTGTCACAGTGAATAGTTCCCCTGAAGCTCCTATCCTGTACTGGAGAAGGGCTGCGAAGCTGGTGAAGGGTCTGGAACACAAGTCTTATGAGGAGTGGCTGAGGCAACTGGGGTTGTTTAGTCTGGAGGAGGCTCAGGGGAGACCTTATTTCCCTCTACAACTACTGAAAAGAAGTTGTGGGAGCTGGGGATTAGCCTCTTCTTGCAGATTACTAGAGATAGAACAAGTGGGAATGGCGTCAAGTTGCACCAGGAGAGGTTCATCTTGGAAACTGGGAGACATTTCTTCTCAGAAAGAGTGGTCAGGCATTGGAAAGGGTTGCCTATGGAGGTGATGGAGTCACCGACCCTGTGGGGGTGTTTAAGGAAAGGCTGGATGTGACACTTAGGGAAACGGTTTAGTGGGTGATATTAGTGGTAGGGGGATGGTTGGACCAGATGATCTTGGAGGTCTTTTCCAACCTTAATTATTCTGTGATTCTATGATTCTAAGGCTGAGAAGCACACCATGGATAAAGGCCAGCTGTATAGGAGCAACTACAGGAGGGAGTTTGGGGGAATACAAATTGTCTGTCAAGCCCACTTCTGGGTATATTCCAGCTTGCTGCTGCTGTTGGCTTAACAACATCTGAAAATGACCTGCTAGTTTCACTTAAGCCACCACCCAGTTTTCAGATTTGGACTTGTAAAGTGGCTCATACAAGGCTTTCCTATATGAGAGTTGACAAAAATGATCCTGAGAAATCAAAGCTATACTTATCAGGAAAGCACAGTTAATCTCAATTCATCCCCTCTCCCATATCCCCACAAAACCCCTCATAAATAGATATCACAGCTGGGTTTCTTGCTCCCTTGAAACCTGTGTGCTGGCTCACAGACCTGTGATGGGGAAGTCATCTCTATCCCCACTGCTGCTGCAGAGACACTCGCTGGCTGTGCATGGGGTCCTCCAGCCCTGGTAACTCTGCCTGTTATCGAGATAGCCATCAGGGGCTGGAAAGGTCTCTTGAAATGGTCCAGCTTTTGCCTACCTCACCTTGGGAATATAATTGGCAAGACAATTTATAAGACCCTTGGGTCCATTAAGAAAGAAAGAAATTGCCAGTCAACAAAAAGAGACAGCCCTCTTCCTGAGGGCACTTCAAATCAAATCATGGGGTGAATCACAGGGATCTCTCCTGCTGTTTAGAGGCCCCTTCCTCTCCACATTGTCTGTAAAGCAGAACCAGGGCAACCTGGTTCAGAAGCCTCATTGAAATCAAAATCTATCACACTGGCAGCTTTTCTTTTACCTGCAAGGCCAGACATCCAGTCAAAGAAGAAAATTGTATTAGTTTGATATGATTTATTCTTGACAAATCCATATCAGCTGTTTTCTATCCTTTTAATATGCTCTTGGGAGCTTCTAAATGTATTGCTTAATAATTTGCCTAGGAATCTCTCCCCAAGATGAAGTCTGGCTGGTTTTTGTTCCCCATGGTCTCATTTTCCCTTTTTACAAAGAAGTAGGATGTCTGACCTCTCCAGGCTCCTGGGGCTTTCTCCAGCCTCCATGACTAGTTAAATATTGTATTGTGTGCCCCCTGAGGCCCTAGCAATAAAATCTGGTAGCAAAGAATTGTATCTTAAGAGTTGCTAAAGTAATCTTACCAATCCATGTGCCCTAATTCAATTAGTCAGAACTGACTGTCTTGTATGCCAGGTCATTTCTATTTCTTTATTATTTAGAAACTGCTTTCAGAGCAGTCAGATCGGACAACACAGGCAAAGGTGATGTGCATGATGACCTTTGAGGTAATCACAGATCAAAGAATTCAGGGAGACAGAGGCAGAGTTGAGTCCTTGTTTCCCAGCTGTCCTGTAGGAGGTTCTCTGATGCAGTTCAGTTAGCAGGTACATATTATTCAGCAACATGTGCTGTACATCATTTCCTCAAGACACAGAATAGCTGATCTAATCCAAACCCTGGGAGAAGCTAAGGGAAAGAAGAATACATTTGACTTAAAATACTGGAGCAGCATGTTTTCAGTAAGCATTTCCATGGCTTCTTTTCTCTTCAAGCTGTGACTGTATTTTGTTCTGAGTTTTGTCAATGAAGCAGAATTCAAGGCACTCAAAGCTTTTCAGGGTCGGATTTTGTTTTCAGACTTTGATTCCTCATCTATAGCATTCTAGGACTGAAAAACCATGCATGCATGTTAGGAAAGTGTGTCATGATTTATTCATTGTCTTATCCAAGCATGATGTCTGTAGTATGATCTGAGTAAGTGTAACATGAGAAGACAAAAAACTACAATGATACACATATATGAATTATATTTATATAGTATATACAATTGATATAATACAGGGATAATAGGATAATATTTTTTCCTTTTCTTTTCTATGAAAACCTGTGCATCCACCCTTCTGACCATCCACTTTCGTTCTGCACAAAGTGTCAGATGGCCTTCTTCTTCCTCAAGAACACACACGGGGGCTCTGCCATTTTCTCAAATAAAATACATAGAGTTCACTGTGCCGCGGGAAATTTTCCTATAGTTGGATGACCAGGATTCACTAAAGGTATCAAAAGATTGTTAATTGCCCTCTACCTTAAAAGCAAGAACCATATTTCTAATCTGAATAATGTCTATCTTTAGTTTACAGACAACAGTTTTTCAGGACAAGTTTAGCAGCTAAAGAAGCCCTGGTGATCCACACCTGTCTCATGGGTTGTTATCAAATTCCCGTTTCTTGACCTTTTCCCTGATTTAAGTGGGAGGAAGAAATAGGTCTCTTGCAACTTAACCGAACTTTTAAAATCCTCCTCTTTCTTGTATGTATCATCATGCCCAGAAACTCAGAGTAGGGGGATATCAGTAGTTATCTTATCCTGTGACTCAGAGCTGGATACCTCTCCTGTCAGAATTATGGTCTTCCTTCAAAGAACATGAGGGATATTTTAAAATTATTTCTACCTTGTAGTTCCACCTATGAAGTTTAATTTCTTACACTTACAATTGAATCGTCATCTTTAAACAAAAATGAAGCATGTCTTGGTGTGTCTGTTGTGCCACAATGACAGAGTATAGTGCACTTATATGCAGTGAGGTAAAAGTTTTATTCTCAAATTTCATCACCACAAAATAACATTCTCTCTCTTTTTTTTTTTTTTTTTTTTTTTTTAATACAAGTAACCAAAAAGAAGTTGCTAAAGCTTTGATATTGGGAAAAAAAATCAGAATATATACTCTTTCAGTTGAGTAAAATAGTTCTCAGATTCTCATCATTGTACACAAAAATGTTTTCTTGTGATTTTTGCAAATATGCAAAGACAGTGAGAGTCATTCACTTATCTACAAGTCCAGCTCCATTATTCAGGAAGTGGTGGGTGGATGGATGGATGGACAGACAGATGGACGGACAGACATAAGGGTAAGTGAAGGAATTATTTCATGAGCAGATGGATGGGATGGATGTGCTCATTTCATGAGCACAAGGATGGGAAGATGGATGCAGTACCACAAGAACCTTCTGTCTTCAAAAAGTCAGAAAAAGTTGAAAGACAAAACTACAATACCTTATATGCCACTCAACTGAAAGTGGATACAAGTGATTTATTCCATATTATGACAACGCTGAGGGCAGGGCGTTCTCATAGTTTACTTGAAAACAATAATTTATGCTACTGAATGTTAAGAATTGCGCTTTCTCTGAGTTCTGTCCCATTTCAGCAAAGGAAGGTGTAATCTATAAGGACTTTAAATTCATAGAGACCACAATACTTAGGGCTCTCATGGAACATATGTACTGAAATTTGAAAAGTAGAGGTCATTCTGAAAAAAAAAAAAAAAAAAAAAAAACAAGATTTTCCAGGCAGGCATAGGACAGAGCAGCCTGATCTGAAGAAAATGGGACAACAAACACTAGCTACAATATTCAACAGCTTGAGATGGATAATGATTTGATTCTCTCTGGAGTGCGTAAGCATCATAATATGGATTTTTACTCCCTTTCCTTCTCTTCTAATACCTCTTTTTAACACACACACGCACGCACACACGCACAAAGAACAACAATAAAAACAAATCAGCAAAATTACTTCTACTAGAGTGTTTCCAGTGTTGTGTGATCTGCATTATTATAAAGCACAAAGTCAATGCTTGCCACGGAAATTTTACTTTATTAGGCACTCTACATCGGAACTAATTGTTTTTCCTAGGTCAATGGTATCCAAAATTTTGATTGATTGCACACGTATCAGTGCAAACTTTTTGAGCATGCACCTCTCTTGATATATACATGTACATATATGTTTATTCATATATTATATACCTGCACTATTCTAATGATATAGTATGTACCTTATAAAGCATACCCAAAAGTAGAAATGGATAAACTCACAGGCTCTTGTCCTCCTAGGGGATTTCAACCACTCAGATATTTGCTGGGAAAGCCATGTGGCAGGCAGAAAGCAATCCAGGAGACTCTTGGAGTCCATGGAGGACAACTTCCTTGTTTGGGTATTAGACAAACCAACCAGAGAAGAAGCATTAATGGACCTTGTGTTCACCAGTGTGGAAGAGCTCATTAAAGAAGTTAAGACTGGAGGAAGCCTAGGCTGCAGTGACCATGCCCTGGTTGAGTTTGTGATCTCATGGGTTACAGGTTTGGCTAAGAACAAAGTCAGGACCCTGAATTTCAGAAGAGCAAACTTCGAGATGTTCAAAGAATTAGTGAATGAGAGCCCATGGCACACAGTCCTTAAGGAGAGAGGATCTGATCAGAGCTGGCAACTCTTTAGAGATATTTTCCTTGGAGCGCAAGAGCTCTCTATTCCCATACGTAATAAATCAAGAAGGAAAGGTAGGAAACCAGCATGGCTGAATAAGGATCTGCTGGTCAAACTTGGGTAAAAGAAGGAAATACACAGATGGTGAAAACAGGGCCACATGCCCTAAGAAGAGTACAGATATGCTGTTCATATATGCAGGGATGGGATCCAGAAAGCCAAGGCACTGACAGAGCTAAACTTGGTGAGAGATGCAAAGAGTAACAAGAAGGGGTTCTACAGGTACATTGGCTACAAAAGGAAGACTAGGGAGGGTGTAGCACCTATGGTGCAGGAACGGTCTGTCCCCACGTGCCCAAAGACGAGCTGGCGGGGAAGAAGACCAGCCTGGCTCAACAGAGAATTGTGGCTTGATCTTAGGAGAAAAAAGAGGGTTTATAAGCTTTGGAAAAGTGCGCAGGCCACTAGGGAGGACTTTAAGGATGTAGTGAGGCTGTGCAGGGACAAAATTAGGAAGGCCAAAGCTCATCTGGAGCTCAATCTGGCTACTGCCGTTAAAGATAACAAAAAACATTTCTATAAATACATCAACACAAAAAGGAGGACTAAGGAGAATCTCCATCCTTTACTGGATGCGGGAGGAAACTTAGTTACAACAGATGAGGAAAAGGTGGAGGTGCTCAATGCCTTCTTTGCCTCAGTCTTTAGCGGCAATACTGGTTGTTCTCTGGATACCCAGTACCCTGAGCTGGTGGAAGGGGATGGGGAGCAGGATGTGGCCCTCACTATCCATGAAGAACTGGTTGGTGACCTGCTACGGCACTTGGATGTGCACAAGTCGATGGGGCCGGATGGGATCCACCCAAGGGTACTGAGAGATCTGGCAGAGGAGCTGGCCAAGCCACTGTCCATCATTTATCAGCAGTCCTGGCGATTGGGGGAGGTCCCAGTTGACTGGCGGCTAGCAAATGTGATGCCCATCTACAAGAAGGGCCGGAGGGCAGACCCGGGAAACTACAGGCCTGTCAGTTTGACCTCAGTACCGGGGAAGCTCATGGAGCAGATCCTCCTGAGAGTCACCACGCGGCACTTGCAGGGCAAGCAGGCGATCAGGCCCAGTCAGCATGGGTTTATGAAAGGCAGGTCCTGCTTGACGAACCTGATCTCCTTCTATGACAAAGTGACACGCTGGGTGGACGAGGGAAAGGCTGTGGATGTGGTCTACCTTGACTTCAGCAAGGCTTTTGACACCGTCTCACACAGCATTCTCCTCAAGAAACTGGCTGCTCTTGGCTTGGACTGGTGCACGCTTTGTTGGGTTAGAAACTGGCTGGATAGCCGGGCCCAAAGAGTCGTGGTGAATGGAGCCAAGTCCAGTTGGAGGCCAGTCACTAGTGGCGTCCCCCAGAGCTCGGTGCTGGGGCCAGTCCTCTTTAATATCTTCATCGATGATCTGGACGAGGGCATCGAGTGCACCCTCAGTAAGTTCGCAGATGACACTAAGTTAGGTGCGTGTGTCGATCTGCTCGAGAGTAGGAAAGCTCTGCAGGAGGATCTGGATAGGCTGCACTGATGGGCTAAGGTCAGCTGCATGAAGTTCAACAAGGCCAAGTGCCGGGTCCTCCACCTGGGGCGCAATAACCCCAAGCAGAGCTACAGGCTGGGAGAGGAATGGTTGGAGAGCTGCCTGGCAGAGAAGGACCTGGGAGTGATGGTGGATAGTCGGCTGAATATGAGCCAGCAGTGTGCTCAGGTGGCCAAGAAGGCCAACAGCATCCTGGCTTGCATAAGAAACAATGTGGCCAGCAGGGCTAGGGAGGTGATTGTCCCCCTGTACTCAGCTCTGGTGAGGCCGCACCTCGAGTACTGTGTTCAGTTTTGGGCCCCTCGCTACAAGAAGGACATCGAGGTGCTTGAGCGGGTCCAGAGAAGGGTGACGAAGCTGGTGAGGGGCCTGGAGAACAAGTGCTACGAGGAGCGGCTGAGGGAGCTGGGCTTGTTCAGCCTGGAGAAGAGGAGGCTCAGGGGTGACCTTATCACTCTCTATAGGTACCTCAAGGGAGGCTGTAGCGAGGTGGGGGTTGGTCTGTTCTCCCACGTGCCTGGTGACAGGATGAGGGGGAATGGGCTTAAGTTGAGCCAGGGGAGTTTTAGGTTAGATGTTAGGAAGAACTTCTTTACTGAAAGGGTTGTGAGGCATTGGAACAGGCTGCCCAGGGAAGTGGTGGAGTCACCATCCCTGGAAGTCTTCAAAAGACGTTTAGATGTAGAGCTTAGGGATATGGTTTAGTGGGGACTGCTAGCGTTAGGTCAGAGGTTGGACTCGATGATCTTGAGGTCTCTTCCAACCTAGAAATTCTGTGATTCTGTGATTCTGTGAAGACAGAGTACTGGTAATGACAGATGTGAAGAAGGCAGAGGTACTTACCTTCCTTGCCTCAGTTTTCACTGGTAGTCAGGCTTCCCACATCTCTTGTGTTCCTGAATCTCTAGGTGGGGGCTGGGGGAGCAGAGTCCCTCCCACAGTGAAGAGCAGGTTGGAGACCCCTTGATGAAACTGGACAGGTACAGGTCTGTGGGGCCTGGTCCCATGCATCCCATGGTCCTGAGGGAATTGGCTGATGTACTCGCCAAGCCTCTCTCCATCATATTTAAAAAATCATGGCAGTCAGGCAAAGTCCTCAGTGACTGGAAAAAGGGAAGCATCACTCCTATTTTTAAAAAGGGTGGAAAGGAGGACCTGGGGAACTACAGACCAGTGAGCCTAACCTCTGTGCCTGGGAAGATCATGAAACGAATCCTTCTGGAGGCAATATTAAGGCATATGCAGGACAAGGAGGTGATCCGGGACAGCCAGCATGGCTTCAACAAGGGTAAATTGTGCCTGACCAGTCTGGTGGCCTTCTGTGATGGAGTAACTGCATCAGTCAACAAGCGAAGACTGACCATTGTCATCTACTTGGACTTCTGTAAAGCCATTGACATGGTCCCACATGATATCCTGATTTCTAAAATGGAAAGATATGGATTTGAGCAGTGGACCATGTAGTGGATAAGGAATTGACTCAATGGCTGGATCCAGAGAGTGGTGGTCAATAGTACTATGTCTAGGTAGAAACGGTTGATGAGCCATGTCCCTCAGGGGTCTGTCTTGGGATGGGTGCTTTTCAATATCTTCATCAATGACATAGACAATGGGACTGAGTGCACCCTCAGCAAGTTTGCAGATGACACCCAGCTGAGTGGTGCAGTTGATATCAACGAAGGAAGAGATGCCATTCAAAGGGATCTGGACAGGCTGGAGAAGAGGGCCCATGTGAGCTGCATGAGGTTCAGCAAGTGAAACTGCAAGGTGATGCACCTGGGTCAGGGCAAACCCAGACAGGAGCACAGACTGGGAGAAGAACTCACTGAGAACAGCCCTGCAGAGAAGGACTTGGGGATTCTGGTGGATGAAAAGCTCAACATGAGCCAGCAGTGCTCTCCTGCAGTCCAGAAGGCCAACTGCATCCTGGGCTGCATTAAAAGAGGTATGACCAGCATGTTGAAGGAGGTGATCATCCCCCTCTACTCTGCTCTCGTGAGGTCCCACATGTACTGTGTCCAGGTTTGGGGCCCTCAGCATAAAAAAGATTTGGACCTCTTAGTGCGAGCCCAGAGGAGGACTATGAAGATGATCAGAGGGCTGGAGCACCTCTCCTATGAAGAAGGGCTGAGAGAGCTGGGACTGTTCAGCTTGGAGAAGAGAAGGCTCCGGGGATACCTCATTGTGGCCTTTCAATACTTAAAGGGGTCTTACAGAAAAGATGGAGAAGGATTCTCTACTCAGGTAGATGATGATAGGACAAGGGGGAATGGTCTTAAACTAAAAGAGGATAGATATAGACTAGACATTAGGAGCAAATTCTTTACTGTAAGGGTAGTGAAGCACTGGCACAGGTTGCCAAGAGAAGCTTTGGATGCCCCAACCCTGGAGGTGTTCAAGGCCAGGCTGGATGGTCAACCCGATCTAGTGGATGGCACCCCTGCCTATGGCAGTAGGGTTGTAATAAGATGATCTTTAAGGTCCATTCCAACCCAAGCCATTCTGTGATTCTGTGATGACTTATCAATGAAATAAACCATATTTTTAATGTTTTGGCTTGTCTTATTTGTAATGGTACCAAAAATGTTTCCTTCTAATATTTCCTTCCAAATGAACTGCTATGTGTATGTAGCCCCTGTGGTGTGGCAATCTCACTTTGGAGGCTACTGCTCAAGATGTCAGTCTAGGCAGAGATGGAGAAAGGTGACTGAGTTGCAGAAAGGCAAATCCCAAGTTGCTATTGGGAGAGGACAGATCGGGGGTTCAGGCCACAGGAATGTGAACACTTGGCAGAATTCTCAGATACAAGTACAATTATCATCTATCCTAAGAATGCAAACACTGCAATTCAAATCTTCCAAATGGAGAATTTCCTTTAAAACAGGGAGTTTAGGTGGTCTTTCTTTTTACCATCCAGTTCATGGTTGCTGTCTTATATGGTGTACTCTGGCCTACAATCAAGTTTATTTTTATTATCCTCTACCATGGTAGCTAAATTAAAATGTTTCTCAAAACAAACAAACAAAACAAACAAGCAAAAACAAACAAACAAACAAAAAAAAACCACCAAACTGCTGTCCATGTTCCTAGTCCAACTGCTAGAGTTCTAACAAAGGCACCACTCAAGTAACAACAGATTTGGCAAAGACCTTTACAAGATTCCATTTCCCTTTCAATCTCACTTTTAAATGAAACAGTTAGTTTGACTAAACGATTTATAAGCAACAAAGGCAAGACACCCAGCTCCTGAAGCAGATGGGAAAGAAGGTAACGCCGCATGAGCCTTCAGGGCTTCTTCTCTTACCATATGTTCTAATTATGCCTGGTGCTATACACAAACAGGAAGAATTTAGCTCACTGAACAATGCCTGAAAAGCTATTGCTTTTCAGCAATGCAGGTGGTTCTTATCGACAATATATTAACAAGTTACACTACCTTTCAAACAAATACTAGACTCCAAGGTAAACATCATATTCTACTGGCACAGAAATTTTCATGAATTGAAAAATGAAGGGGCAAGTAGAGAGGCTATCAGCTACTCACCATGTCTCTTTCACAGTCAGAAAGGTGACTGCATGGTGCACAACCGACAGAGAATCTGGTGGTTTGACGCTGACAGCCAGCCAAGCTCCACCACACTGCTCTCTTATTCCCTGTCCTCAGAGGAACTGGGAGAGAAAATATGCAAAGGGCTCAGGGGTTGAGACAAGGACACGGAGACCACCCAACAATTATCATGACAATTGTTGGGTTGTAAACAGACTCAGAGTAGGGAGATAGTAAGATTTATTGACTATTACTAACAAGCTAGAGAAGTGAGAAACAAAGGAAAAGCAAACCAAAAGCACCTTCCCTCCATCCACTCTCCTTTTCCTGAGCAGCACAGGGGAATGGGGGCTGCGGTCAGTCCCTGATGCTTCGTCTCCGAAGCTTCAAGCACTGCTCCCACACGGCTCCGTCCCACAGGGTCCATCCATCCATGCCCCAGGAGCAAACTGCTCCAGCACGGATGGGCGGCAGCTCCCCCCAGACCCCCTGCTCCTGCGTGGGCTCTCCATGGGCCGCAGCCTCCTCCAGGCCACATCCACCTGCTCCACCGGGGGCTCCTCCACCCATGGGGGGGCTGCAGCGTGGAGATCTGCTCCATGTGGGACCCATGGGCTGCAGGGGGACAGCCTGCTCCACCAGGGGCCTCTCCCTGCACAGCCCGCAGGGGAACTGCTGCTGCCTGCCTGTAGCACCTCCTGCCCTCCTGCTGCACTTGACCCGGGGGGCTGCAGGGCTGGTGTTCTCCCAGCTGCTGTAGCACAGCAGTCTTTTCCTTTCCTTCAATCTGCTCTCACAGTGGCCCAACCAGCATCACTCCCTGGCTCAGCTCTGGCCAGCAGCAGGTCCCTTTGGAGCTGGCTGTGCTCTGACATGGGGCAGCTGCTGGGCTCTGCACACTGAGGCTGCCCCTGCAGCCCCATGCTACCAAACCAAAACCTTGCCACATAAACCCATTACATAGAAGCAAGATGAACTGCACATGGCAAACCCTGAGGATAAGTTCTGAGAGGCCTGCTGCCAGCACAGCTCTATTGCCTCATTTTCCCTGCTGTTGTAAACATCCTTGCCAGATGGATGCCAGCTCAGGTACAAATCATCTTGGAAGCAGTACCTGCTCTATCTGTAGGAACCTAAATTAGTGCTCTGGGTCATGGCTATGTAGCATGCCTTCCGCTTTGTATCCAAAGCTGCTGGATCCTGAATGGTAGAAGGACAGCAGTGCTTTTATACTTTTCCCAACTCATTCTCCATGAACCGAAAGCAGAGGTAGTATCTTCAGTGCCATTCCTTGATTTTTACTAAGTGACAGTTAAGACTGTGATAATTTCTGTGGTAAATGCTTTGTTGAAGCCATGTTGAAGCTAGTCTCCAGCCTTCATATCTGCTCTTTTCTGCCCTTTTTATGAAATAATGTAGCAGTTTGGTTAAAAAATAATTTTTGACTCCTTGAGGACCAAAATCCCTTCCCAGTCTCAGGTCTGATCCTTATTCTCTGCTAGCCAACTCCAGAAATAGTATGAATATTAAATACAGAGCTAAATAAAGGAAATTTGGATTTTGGGTTTATTGAATATTCCAACAAAATAACAATAGACCTGTGCCGGAGTACCTGAAGAAACCCAAATGAAATAAAACAAACAAACAAACAAACAAACAAACAAAAACAAACAAACAAAAAAAGAAACAAAACAATATTCAATACAAAATATGCTTCAAGGTTCTCAGAAAAAAAATGCTTCTATGACCACAATTCTCTCTTGACAGTAAAAATATTACAGGATTAAAAGCTCGGGCATAGAGGACTCTGATCTCACGGTGGATATCTCATGAAAAACGCCATAAAGGGGTTATGTTTCCAACCTGCATGTATTCAGAAAGTTACTTCTGTTTTATTTTCTTGTCTGCCTCACCCATATCTTACTTATCAGATATAGGAACTTTGCCATTATATCCTCTCTCTCTCTCTCTCTTTTTTCATTCATTCATCCCTCTCCAGCTCTCTTGTAAATGTGATGGGTATTCTATGAAACACCCAGATACCACCAGAATGTGTTATTACTGTGTTGTACAGTAGTACAACGGTGGGCTTTGTGGCTGTAATTCTGTATATGCTACGGCTGAGGGGTCATCCTGTTCTTGAAAGAGTTTACAACAGAGCTGCACAGGCAAGGCAAAAGGACTGATACCTATTGTCATTAGGTGTGGAACAAGGGCATGAGTTTCTTAAAGCTGTACAAGAAGGCTGTGACAGTGCTGAAGGATGAAAAGCGCGCTTAGATATATTTCTTGTTATATGACTGCTTTGCACATAGACAATTCAACAGTTCAAAATTCAGGAAATTACACTTTTGGACTTCTGCTTCTGTTTTGCATTGTCAGAGAAAGACAGATCCCAGTTGCCCACAGAAATTAGAATCAGGCCTTCTGTGTGCTCTGTAAATTATGCAGAGCCAAATATGTTCATGCAGGAAGGACAAATTCAGAGCTCTCATATTCCTCCCAGCTTTGTGTGTAATTGTAGATGATCCAGACTTTAGCAAGATCAAGGGACTGTGCTTTACCCCATCATCTTGTGTTCTACAGCTTCTGGATTTTTATGCATATATATGTGTATTCATATGCATTTTATTCTATAAATAATGTTTTACTTTACAGGGAAAGGAGAAGACATAGCAAACAATCTTCAGCAGTTAACAAGCAGTGGCAAAATCCCAGAAGAAGTTTAAAACTTCTTATTAATGTATTTTTAAAATCTTCTTAGGATACAGTGAAAAAAAAAATAATTACAGCAAACCAAAAAATTCTAACTTTAACTTGCTGGAGTTCCTTTCTTGTGGAAAGCTCACCTGAATATTGCTTTACAGACCAGGGAGGAAAGAAGTGCAAAAACCTTATCAAGACGTTAGGACTGGAGCCAAGAAATGTGAAATGAACAAACCGCAATCTTCAAGAAAGAATTAAAACACTGTCAAAGTCACTCATAGCCTTCTCTTTTTCACCACTCAGTATCTACAATACAATAATAAAAGTTTGGTTATTTTGCACCTTTTCAGTATTTTGTTTCCCTTTTCTCCTCCCCAAGACAATATGTTCTATGTGATGTGTTGCTATGCAAATAGCTTGTAGTAGATTCACATATAAGGCGACAACTATCATCTTGCTTATGTAATATGATGTAGAGCAGATCCACTAGGACTGGTGGATTATGTCTTGTTTCTACCAGATACATGGTAATATAATGTCCACAGAATACAGTAATTTTGCTCAGGTCAGAAGCAGGAGGGTCTAGAGGATACATGGAAAAAAAAAAATAAGAGGTTAACACACATTCGAAAGGTAGTGACGCTGCAGTCTGGGAAAAAGCAGGAAAACAACAGCTGTCTCTCTAATCTTAAAGAAATTCAACCCCTTGGCTTCTATTCTTTGGTTTAAAGGAAAACAGAGAGCTGGGCTCTTTACTTCAGGGTATCTGCAGAGCCTCACAGCACTCCTAGGTTACAAACAGAAATTAAGACAAGGAATGACAGTTGTGCAACAAGATGTACCAACACACCTCAATTTTGCACTGACCCTTTGGTCAGTCAGTCTTGTGTTGAAACAGAAAAATATATTAACTTTCCTTGTTTTAAAATAGCTCTCACACAGAGTGTGAGAGTGTTACCCCGAGGTAAAAAACAAAATGCCATATTCATAAGCCATGAAGGCAAGTTACATCTCCTTGGCTCTAAATCACATCATCATGAGGTTACTTCCTTCACAGCCTGACTGATGTCAGACTTGCCAGGAGCTTATCTGTTTCCCCTCCTACTTGTCAAAGATTAAAATCTTTAAGAGATGGGTATCAGGAAGACAGCAATGAAAAGGAAAAAGTGTTCAGGAGGAGATGCAAAGGAGATAAATGCAGAAGCTCATTGGAGCTGGATGATCTGCATGAGATTTATCAGTGGCATTATTTGGTTTGGCTTATTAGTACAGACTTAGAATAGTTAACTTTCATGTTCCAGGTACACTAATGAAAACAGCATGGCATTTAAAATCATGGGAGAAGATGACTGTGGTAATGGTGTAAACGCAGGGAAAACACTGGTTGTCACCGAGCTAGATTTAGCAAAACTTTCAGCATGTTTTTCCACAGCATGTCCAAGAAGGAAATTAATAGTCCATGTGGGCATATTACTAAGTGGTGGAAAAACTGGGTGAGTTGTGTTCAGAATGCAGTGGGTGATGGGTACTCAGAATCACAGAATAGTTAAGGTTAGAAGGGATCTCTGGAGGCCGTCTGGTCCAATCCTCCTGGTCAAGCAGGAACATCTGCAGAAGGTTGCCCAGAGCCATGTCTAGATGGCTTTCAAAGATCTTTGAGGAGGGTGACTCCACAATCTCTCTGGATAACTTGTGCCAGTGTTCAATCATCTGCACAATAAAGAATTGTTTCCTGATGTTTATATGGAAACTCTTGTGCTCCAGTTTGTGCCTATTGCCTCTTGTCCTGTCACAGGGCACCACTGAAAGCGCCTGGCTATGTCTTCTTTGCACCCTTCCCTTGGGTATTTATTGCCATTGATAAGATGCCCCCTGCATTTATCCTAATGCAGCCAAGAATAAAGTTAGCCATCTAGTCCATTTGAGGCCAGTCACAGGTTGCTTATATTGGGTTTTATCTTGGAACCTACTTGGTGTTTGATATTGTTGTCAATGACTTGCATACAGAGACATAATGCATCTCATCACATTTGAGGATGACACCAAACTGGGGTGCAGTTGACCCACTTGAGTGCAGAACTGTCATTCAGAGAAATCCAGAAAGGCTGGATAAATGGGCCTGCAGGAACATCACACAATTCGGCAAAGTGAAATGCAGTCCTGGATCTAAGAAGGCTTTTTCAGCCTTGAGGAAAAAACAGTTTTGGAGGGACTTAATAGTAGTCTTCCAGTATCTAAAAGGTCATAAAGAAGAGACAGTCAGACTCTTCACAGTGGTGCATGGAAAGAGAACCTGAGACAGCTGTCAAAAATTGAATCAGAGGAGGTTCAGATTGATAAAAAGAAAAAACTAATCATAGAATAGAATATAGAATCACAGGATATCCTGAAGTGGAAGGGATCCACAAGGACCATTGAGTCTAACCCTTGGCTCCACACAGGACTAACCCAAAATCAGACCATGTTTCTAAGAGCATTGTATAAATGCTTCTTGAACTCCTTCAGGCTCAGATCACTTCCATGGGCAACCTGTTCCAGTGCTCAACCACCCTATCTCAGTGAAAAACCTTTTCCTAACGTCTACCTTGATCCTCCACTGTCACAGTTTTATGATGTTCCCTCGGATCTTGTCACTGTCACCAGAAAGAGGAGATAAGCATCTTCCCCTCCAGTCCCCTCATGAGGAAGCTGTAGACCACCATGAAGCCTCCCCTCAGTATCCTCTCCTCTAGGCTGAACAAACCCAGTCACGTCAAGTGCTCCTCATGTGTCATCCCCTCTTCTAGACCTTCACCATCTTTCTTGCCTCCTTCTGACTCTCTAGTAGTTTTATGTCCTTCTTATAATGCGACTCTCAAA
Organism: Aythya fuligula; assembly: GCF_009819795.1. NCBI lineage: Eukaryota > Metazoa > Chordata > Aves > Anseriformes > Anatidae > Aythya > Aythya fuligula. The sequence continues at coordinate 55,600,632 of NC_045593.1, read as the reverse complement.
ACTGCACACAGTACTCAAGGTGAGACCGCACCATTGCAGAGCATGGCAGGAGAATCCCTTTAAGAGTCTCACCATCCCATCCAACTTTTGAAAATCTCTGTCATTTTGACAAGGTTGAAGGTGAATCCTTCCTATCCAGAGAGGCCAGCAAAGTGGAAGTCATGTAGTGAAGAGGCACACCATACTCTTGCATAGAGAGGTAATCCCCTCAAGGACCACGTGCAAAGAATGTTCTCTACAAACACCTGCTATGTCCACCCACATTAGATCAGAAGTGTTATGAATTTTACTATGTTATTTAAGATGTTCTTCCAATTCACAGAAAAGTTGGAGTTAAGAATTCTTCTCTTTCCGCTCTTTTAATAGTTACATCAGTCCTCTGCAGCCATATCACAACACCATGTAAAGCATCTGTTGTCTCAATATGTGTCATCTCGATGCTTCTTTCTTAGGAAAGGTTTTGTTTGGAAATTATACTGAAAGATTAGAAAGGAAAAATCAGCTTTCATTTAGAGGCAGAGTACAAACTGACATTTTGTAACGAAATGTGAATGACATACCTCCAAGTGACAGAGGCAAGAAATGTTGAGCAAGCAGGATACTGGACCAGAACACCAGGAACTTGGGTTTAACTCCTCTGAGTTTAACTCAGACTTCATGGATTTAACTCAAAGCCAGGCTTCCTTCTCCATGAGGATCTCTGGACTGCACCATAAGGAGAAGAGTTAATAGTAATCATGTGGAGTTTATACAAAGAAAATTAATTAATGCATTAAGGCTTTAAGTTTTTGTGAATGAAGCAGCAAGTAATTATATTTGACGGCAGCTATTATGTTTAGTCATAAATATTGTGCTGTTGTTGATCTGGAGTTTGCCATGAAGACAATGAAGCCAGAAGCATGACCAGCATACAAAAGGCTTAGGGATTGTGGGGGTGAAAGTCAGGGAGCAAAATGGCAAATTGAGAACAGAGCTCTGCCAACTTATTCTTCATGCATAACTATTTGCATTTGAAAATTCAGCCCCAGAGACAATCTGTGCAGTTTTGTTTATAAACACATGTAATTAGGAGTATATAATGTGTCCTGAATAACAGAGGCATCAACATTATCAATGAAAGTCAAGATCATCCCCATCTGAGGCAATGAATTTTATATCTTAGAACAGAATTGCCTTAGAAAATTGGAAAACGTTTCATAGACTTTTGACATTGTGATAGCTTTCTCCTCAAGTCGTCCACTTCTCTTATTACTATTCATCATACTTATGGCCAGATATAATCCTGAATTCTCTCTTTATGTTAAATCCATTGATGATACTGTAAAGAGTTGTATACAGCTTTTTTTTTTTTTTAATTATTATTATTATTTTTCAGGAACAACTGTATACAACTCTTTTTTTTTTTTTTTTTTTTTTTTTTTCAGGAAAAACAAAAAATAGCAGTGTACCCATGTTTTGTTTCTTAAGGAGATATAAAAATCATTCTATGGTCTAGTGAAATTAGATATCTCCCCCACAAAACAAAACAAAACAAAGGTAAAAAATAGTACAGTACAGAGAGGAGATAGAATCAAATTAGAGAAAATACCAGAGCTGTATGGAGGAAATGCAACCTTAATACACCATATAGTAATATACATGTATATAGATATATAGAAACAGATGTGGTTGGAGCAGGTTAAAATGTGAAGCTCAGATTCTCCAGCTTTATCATGACAGTTTCCAAATTTATCAGCACTGGAGCAGGTGCCACAATATTACAAAGCCCTCTCACAGGTTCACTGTCAGATGAGTGGAAAGCAAGCTCATATTTTTAAGCCCACATTTACTTTTCACTGGACAGACAAAGCTACGTGGTGTGCAGTGCAACACTGTGAGGTATGCCATTCTGTGTACTTTCTTTGAAGGCTAACAAAAATGTATTTTGATTAGCATGTCTCCTTCAGGTAGTGACAGGATCTATAGTGTCCTCTCCTCTACCTGGCCATCACTATTTCCTCAAAACCTAATAAAGTGAAATATCACTGGAGTCTTCATTTCTCTCAGCAATTTGGTTGAAAGTGACTATCGGGTACTAGAATTATTAAATGGAGTATTCAAATGTACAGAAAACTGTGGGGTAATATACTGTTAATTTTTCTTAGGAAAACAGGGTAGAAAGAGGACTGGAACATCAATCCTATGAAGAAAGGCTGAGAAAGCCAGGACTGTTCAGCCTGGAGAAGGGAGACTTCAGGGAGAGGAAAGCTTCAGGGAGACCTCATTGTGACTTTCAATACTGAAAGGTATAAATACTTACTTTTAAAAGGGATGGAGAGGGACTGTTTACTCGTGTAGATGATGGCAGGACAAGGGGGAATGGTCTTAAACTAAAAGAGGATAGATTAGACATTAGGAAAAAATTATTCACTGTAAGGGTGGTGAGGCACTAGAACAGGCTGCCCAAAGATGCTCTGGATGCCCCATCCCTGGACGTCTTCAAGTCCAGGTTGGATGAGGTCTTGGCAAACCTGATCTAGTGGGTGGCATCCCTGCTTATGGCAGGGGGTTGGAGTTAGATGCTCTATAAGGTCCTTCCAACCTGAGCCATTCTATGATTCTATACTTCTAGAGTAGAAACTGAGGTTCAGCAGAGGCTATGTCCTGTTCTGGTGTCTACTTCATCATCTCTTACTGGATCTCAGCAGAAGGTGATTTGTTAATTCACTCATTTTTGTTTGTTTGTTCCCCTGCTATGCATTTTTAAAATGCAGACTTTTGACAGACATCTCCAATAGCTTTTTGCCAAAAACTAAGGTTGTATGAAAACATACTTATTCTGAACAAAGCATTCTAAATTATTATTTATTTTATTTTAATTTCTTGCAGAGACTGGGTGGAAAATTGTAAGAATAAAAATGATTTTCAACAAGTAACCCTGCCCTGTATTACGAATACTGTCTTTATTTCTCTATTTATTTATTTATTTTTATTAATGGAAGCATGTGTGAATGCCAGAGATGCCCTGTATGTAGCTTGTTCTTTTTATAACACCAACAGACACTTCTGACCAGCCATAGTTTTCTGATTCCTGTGGGTTCCAGTAAGATGTCAGTGTTTCTTGCTGGAATAGGAGGAATTCTCTGAAACAGAAAAGAAGCAGGTGAGTGGGGATGGAAAGTGTGAAGATAGGCAACGGTGTCTCATATTAAAACTATGTTCTGCATAGCCTGTATCCATTTCTGTTTTCTGCACATTCATTGTCAGCCTTTCTGGCCGTAATTTCTCCTGAAGAAAAGACAAAGCTCCTGTCCAGTGATAATATGGCTCCTTGTTCTGATACCCTTGTTTATATGCTTACATAAGTGACTCTGTTTTCAAAAGCTCACAAGTGCTACAAAATTTGGTGACCAAATATAGTCTTACTCTCTCCAAGTGTCTTACCATCCATACCATGATTCCTGTTCCCTCCCCCCCAAAAAAAAATGTCCAAAGAAGCTGACCTCATATCAAAAGAAACAACACAAAAATATTTTATTCCCTTCATCTTTTAAACCAGTATCAGACAGCAGAAGAAAAAGGCAAAATCTTATCTGATCTCTGCAGCCCTGAAGATTAGAAAAAAGACTTCAATTAAACAAGGGGCATATCACAGGTCTGACGGAGTTAATCTAGTAACAGACTCAAGTGCCTGAAGATAGCTATCCTAGTCAGTGTTTATGTAAATTTGGTCACTGCTTAGGTGCAGATGTAGAAATTCAATATGGAGCCAGAGCAAGGACAGCAGAATGTGTTCTCTGGCAGCCACTTGCTCCACTCTTCTGTCCCTAGGGGTACAAGTGATTCTGACACTTAAACCTGAAATACACTTGTTTTATCTAGTCTACAGACAAATGTACTTTATGTGAAAATAAATATTTTTAAAAACCTTTTCAATGTAAGCTAGGTGAATGACTAAGACTACTTTTCCCAGAGTGTTTGGCTTTTTTTTTTTCTTTTTGTAGAATAATAAAGCAAAGAATATTTCAACCCAAACATTAGAACATTCCAGGCAAGTACATCTTTAATGTTTGTTACCATGAAAACATCATAATGGACAGAAGATATATACTTCCGAGAGAATTTTCCGCCAGAAATAAAATATTTACATAACTTGTTAGCTAAAAAAAAAAAAAAAAATTACCAATAACAAGGATGGCCTTTTTTATGGACAAGCAAGGAATTAAACAAATGAAAACAAATGGAAATAAATGGTAGAAAATCCTATCAACCAACAGTTAAATTAATGAACTGCCTAAAACTGCATAATGGAAAGAATACCTAATAAAAGCTATTCCAATTAAAACACTTTCCTTTTATCAATTGAATATTAAATTAAAGTCTTTTCAATCACATATTCAATTCTTTCTTCTGCCTTTCCTATCACCAGAGCATAGACTCAAAGTTTCCAATACAAACTCTGTCTTGAATGTACTACAACAACGTTAGGAAGTTCCTGACAATATGAAACAATTTAAAGGCATCCACATGTACCTGTCACAAGTAGCAGCCTCTTTTCTAGAACAATCAGACCCATGTGAATTGATTGTGCCCCTTTGCTTTAAGATATTTCATATTTCAGTCTTTCAAGGAGACTTTCCATGTGTGAACATCACTCTGCTGTGCAAATGTGTTCTCTGCTACCAAGCTATATAAAAAGCGATAAAGGGGAATGAAGATTTCCAAGGGTTAAGACATTTACCTAACCAGCTGTTAAAAGAGATGCCAAAGCAGGAGAGAAATAAATGCAGATCAAATTAAAAGCATCTCCTCAGTTTTCTACAGCAGCATCCACCAGAAAAGAGAAGGACTAGCAATACTACCTTAAGTACACCAGAATTTCTTTATGTTAGTTCAAGAGCAATTTCAGAGCAAAAACTTTATGAAAACCTTAGGTCTACATCCTGTAAAACATAAAGCTACTGCAGAGTATAGGTAAAGACTCTTATTTTCCTTGAGCAACACCAATCACCTCCACTGCAGCAATATTGGCATCTAAGTTACCGTCCAGATACATTAGGTGGCTGGATTTAGGATAGGTGATTCTATTTTGTTCTTTCCTTCTCTTCCAAGATCTTTGATTCCTTGGCAGACATAGAATCACAGGATCATCTAGGTTGGAAAAGACCTCCAAGATTACCAAGTCCAACTATCAACCTGATTTACAGCATCCCATCATGAAATCATGTCCATATAATTCATGGATTTCAAATCTTCCATACCCTCAAGCAGTCCTGCCTAAGTTGGTACTATCTGTGAAATTAATGAAGGTGCACTCAAGTCCCTCATGCAGATTATTGGTATAAATGTTAAACAAAAATAATCCCAGTACTATACCCTTGGGAACATAGAATAATAGAATTATAGAATTATTTAGGTTGGAAAAGACCTCTAAGATCAGCAGGTCCAACCATTCACCCAGCACTGCCAAGTCCACCTTTAAACAATGTCATTAAGCACTACACCTACATATTTTCTGAAGACCTCCAGGGATGGTGATTCAACTTCTTCCCTGGGCAGCCTGTTCCAACGCTTCACGTCCCTTTCTGTGAAGAATTTTTCTCCTAATATCCAACCTAAACTTCCTCTGGTACAATTTAAGGACATTTCCTCTTGTCTTATTCCTTACTGCTTGGGAGAAGAGACCAATCCCCACCTCAATTTAGCCTCCTTTGAGATAGCTGTAGAGTACGATAAGGTCTCCTTTAGGCCTCCTTTTTTTTTTCAGGCTAAATAACTCCAGCAGCCTCAGCCACTCATAAGACTTATTCTCCAGGTCCTTCACCAGCTTCCTTGCCATTCTCTGGACACACTCCAGCACCTTGATGCCCTTCTTGTAGCGAGGGGCCCAAAACTGAACACAGTACTTGAGGTGCGGCCTCACCAGAGCTGAGTACAGGGGGACAATCACCTCCCTAATCCCACTGGCTATGCTATTTCTGATATAAGCCTGGATGCTCTTCTTGGCCACCTGAGCACACTGCTGGCCCATTTTCAACTGGACATTGACCAATACTACGAGGTCTCCTTCTGTAGCATTGCATGGGGTTGTTGTGGCCCAAGAGCAGGACCCAGCACTGAGCTTTGTTGAACCTCATACAGTTGGCCTCAGCCCATTGGTACAGCTTATCAAAATCCCTCTGCAGAGCCCTCCTGCACTGGAGCAGATTGACACTTGTGTGTCTGTTCAGCTAGCAGTGTATCATGAAGTTATTTCCTTTGTGTTGTATGAGGCTTCTAGAGAGGTGGTTCTTCAGATTCCAGACGCTTTGCATTTTCTGGCTGATACTGACCTGAAATCAAATCAGTAACACTCTGACAGGCACTCTGTATAGGGACATAGAATGTCCCTGTTTTTCTACTGCTAGTAGAGAACTGAAGGTGAGCCTATAGGGGAAATTAAATGAGACCAGGAAGCTTGAAGAGTTTACCCAATATCACATGGCAGGTCAATGCAAGAGTCATGGAAAGATCCCAGCTGACCCAAATTCATGGCCAAACTTTTTCTTCCCCAACTACATCAGTGTATCTGTTCGAGATGAAAATCATGGGTCAGATTTCTTACATACTGTAATTCACGCAGAATCACAAGGAGCTAAAATAAATCCATAGGAAAAACAAACAAACAAATGAACAAACAAACAAACAAAATACATATATAGAGAGAGAGAGAGAGAGGAGATGGACGGGATGTAAACAAAAGAAAACACAAATACCATTCTGGTGTTACAAGAGAATAGGAATTACCAGAACACTAGCAGCTTGGTTGAGTCTTTTTCAGAGTTTTGAACATGATTACTCTTCCAGCATGCTTCAGTTAAACAAGCTTCAGTCCTACAAGATTTCAAGAGTTTTCAATAAACAATAATGTGAAAAAAAAGGGGGGGGAGAGGATAATAATAATAATAATAAAAAAAAAGTGCAGTGCTAGGACACAATTTCTATCAGAAAGAACTGCACATTTTTTTTTCCTAACAGGCTGACTGAACTACTTCCCCCTGAGTGGCTGTAGCACTGCAACACAACAGTTCACGTATTCTCAGTTCTTTTCTAAGGAATTAGTCACTGTGACCAGCTACATTTCACATTAGTTGTCACTGAACACAACTACTGTTGTTGTCACACTGGTTTCAGGAACATGTAGTCAAACACAATAGTCTGGGATAGAATGGAGACAGGAGGCACTGTACACTACCTCTCATGTGAAATGACACAGATGGCTCAGGCAGTTGCACTTTGTTAGTGAATTTCACCCAAGTTAAACTTTTTGAATTTGTTCCAAGAATTTAAAAAAAAAAAAAATCCACTCAGTCAAAACAAAAATAAACATTTCTTCCCATCAGAAAGATTAACATATTTTGATATTTTTAGTTTTGTTAATGGAGTTACCACATTTTCTTATGGTTTTGTAGATCAATTCCTGTCTATGCTGCATAAAGCTTACTGCAGTGCATCATTTGCAAATGCTGTCACTGTACAACCTCAGAACATATATCATTCAAAATGAAAACTGAATCACGTAAGTACCCAAGAACAACAAAGTAATGCTGATCTGGACTTTAGATAACTGTTTCTTTGGAAAGAAACCAACACAAAAACTTACAACAAAACATTCTGATTACAGCAACCTATATATATATAAAGTTCTTTGCCTCTGTGTTGAATATGCCCAAAGCCTGAAAATGCACAAATTCTCAGTCTCAGGGAAGAAACAAAAATCTTTATATGCTTGCTTTTGTCACTAGACTCTTGGAGAATCATAGCCATTTCAATTATTCATATGCAAATGTGCTAAAATATAATCAGTTACTTATAAACAGCATGATGGGGTATTGCATTGATATAATGGCTGAAATGTCTCTTAAAACATGATTCATTGCATCATTAGGCCATAATCTGATCTTGTGATTTCTTTTATTAACTAATTCTCCGATGCAAGTCTCCATCTGTATGTTCCAAAACAGACATTTGGAAAAGGCAAATAATTTCAAATTATCGTCCCCCTCCCTTTCTGTGAAGGGAATAATACCAAGACGAGTCTTTTAATTTGTTCTTTTCTGTTCCAGTGCTCAAGGCAATAGTTAGAACATAATCCCTCGAAAGAAGGGTTTGTAAATCTGTTTCATTCAATCTGAACTCAGCAATGAGGGAAACACTGGGAACTTAAAACTCAACAGATCTGAACAGTTTTGGTTGCTTTCTGGTGAATCAGCTTTGGTTTCAGAGGATATTTTTTCACTTTCAGTCTTTTCTGCAGGAAATGTTTTAGGCTGATCAAACCACTGGTGGTACAGGAACTGCAGAGCATACTTTATCAGCTCTGGGATGCATTTCACAAAGGTACATCATGGATTGTTCTATGCAGTGCAACTGCTGAATCTCCATCACAATTAGAACTTCTATTTTTACTAACTTTCCCCAAATTAACGTTCACAAGAATTAGTAATAGCATGTCAAGAAATGATAGCTCAATTGTTCTGATGGGTTTCAAGTGTAAACTGGAGGGGATTTTAATTGTCATCTTATATATAGCCAATGAAAAGACTTTCCATCCTCCCACACATGTCAGTCAGATATGCATTTCTAATTCCTTTTAAAGGATACTTTTTCTCTTAAGGAAGATTTGCAGTACAGTATAGTAGGAATTAATCTTTGTAGAGTTGTAGCACTTTCTGCATGGAAAGAAAATATGTCGCTATTTAAGTTTTGCCTTTCTTTCTTTTTTTTTTTCTTTTTTTTTTTTTTTTTTTTTTACAAAGTAGAAAGTAAACTGTTTATGTTTTACAGGTTTTTCTTTTTCTTTTCTTTTTTTTTCTTTTCTTTTCTTTTCTTTTCTTTTATTTTCTTTTATTTTCTTTTTTAATTTTTCCTTTTTTTTTTTTTTTTTTTTTTTTTTTTAATATCTCTCTTGAAGACCACCATTAAGCTTGCACAGGTAATACAAAAGCAAGAGAACCAACAACATAATTGTCTTTTTTCCTCTCCTTGACAACTGATGGATCACAGCTGAAATATATTGGAAAGACTTAATGGCCAAACAGAGGAAGAATCCCTTCCAAATATGTTATGTGAACAATAATCGAACAAGAAATATGCCAGACTGAAGCTGCACATACATCTCATTTCAAGCTGCCCCGTTGTGTTAGACGTGCTAGACTGGCTCTTATTAGTTTGAAAAGCAGTGGGTGTGTTAAAAATAGGTTTCTGGAGAAAGGTTCTTTCTGCAGGCTTTACAGGAGAAATCAGCACTCTGTAGTCAAGAGCTCTGAACCCACTGTCCACAGAGCTGATCAAAGGCCTTGTGGTACCTTTACCACCCCTTGACCCCTTACTGTGAAGAAAATGGGCAAATCACTAAAAGGTTCTTCTCATTATTTTCCAGGAAAAGGCAGCCAAGATGCAGGTGCTTCTTTGTTTAAAGTATTCAGAAAAGGTCTGTCTATACTTTGGATGATTCTGGTCTTATCAATGTGTAGTGCTTCATGCTGCTATTAAACTAAACTAAAAAAAAAAAAAAAAAAAAAAAAAAAAAAAAAGACTCGAGAGCAGCCTTTCTGTGTCTAACCAAATGTCATCTGCCATGGGAGCTGTCCTATATAATGACCACTTCAGGGAGTTCACAAAGACAAGGCACGTACATCATCCATCCCTCTCAGACACACAGTTTCCATCTGCAGAAGTCCCAGACCTCTGGTTCCTAGGAAGACCTTCAGTCTGACAGAGGCTGCTGCAGATGTGGGCTTGCCAGGCAGCAGCGGTGAGAGGAGAAGAGAAGATGTGATCATTTTCCCAGAAGAGACTTGTCTGTGCCAAGAAACAGAGGCAGCCTCCATTTGCGATTCCATTCATTTACAGGGCAGTGTTCTTTGTATGAGCATTTGAGAAGGAGTTCTGTTTTGCACAGCTATCCATACTCATATATAAATGGGGCATATTTGCATCTGATCAGGCTTTTTTGCATTTGAATACAGGTCTGTGAGAGAAGTCTTTGTCTGGCCACATCACACCACCTGTGGGGACTACAACAAGAGAAGGCTGAATGTCAAATTTGATTGATTGAGATCAAGAAGGTACAATCTCAGCTGCTCTATGAGAGGCAAAGACCCTGATGTTTTTAAATGGTACATGTCCAAACACATCAACAAGTTTTGTGCTGCCCTCCAGTAGCAGCACACTAGCAGATTTTAAATATTTGAAGCCAGTTTTATTTCAAGTTATCTCTTCTTCTCTTAAAACACTACCTTCCAGTGTTTTCTTCTGGGGCACAGAACCAGGCTATAGGGAACAGGACCACACAAAGAGGCGAGAAGAGCAGTATCCTTGCTGACCAGAGCAATTGGCAGGTGTTCAAATAATTCCTTACATCACCAGACTGCCACAGAGCCTTGCTGCCACCAAATACTTCTGACCAACAACTAACTAGTTTGGAGGTCCCAGTTTTCAGCCACTAGAACAACCTCTCAGTGGTGGTCAAGGAGGGAGAGGAAGAGAATACCAAAGCTAGGTCGTCACCTCAGAAAGGCAGCTCTGCTCCTCCTCCTCCCACAAACCCAGCTATTCATCATTACAGGACCACAGCATGAGCTTTGAGAAAGAAAAAGGGAAAACTTTCACATTCCTCCTGGCTTTTCCTGATGAAAGTCAGGTCATTCAAATAAAAAACGTCACCACTCCTGTCCAGCAGGAAATTCTTACTTTGCATCAGCTCCCCAAGCTGCTGTTCTCCCTTCCCTTTCACCAATATGTTTTGACAAACCATATAATGTGAAATTCCGGGGGGGGGGGGGGGTTGCATTGTATTGTTAAACAGTGCAACATGCAGACCTCTCCAGTGCAGCACTCAGGTGTGCATAAGAAGGCTGCCAAAACTAGCCCCTTTTTCTCCCACCTGACAAGGACACAGAGGATTCATTTTCTTTCAAGTCCTCTGTCTCTTGCAGAAACATTTGCAAAGAACACAATCTGCTCACAGATGCAGCATGAACGGCAGAATGGGCTTAATCCCACACGTGAGCACTTTGCTCGTTCAACCAGACCTAACTGCGGCTTTTCGAAAGCTCAGCAGCTCTGCAGTGTAGCATTGCAGTCTCACACTGCAGCCTCCAATGCCTGTGCCGAGAGCTGATGACCGTGCACTGCAGTGCGACGCTCTCCTACCACACTGCTGCAGTCTGTGCAGAACAAGTAAAGGACAGCAGCAAAACGAGAGCTTCTGGCAGGACTCAGCACTCTGTTTCTATTCAAGGACATTGCTTTGATGAAGCAGGTCTCCCTTGTTTTAATGCTGAACTTAAAAAGCAGAGTGCTGATTCTTTGTTTTCAGTTTTGACAAATAGTCTGTGGTTAAGGATTAACTCTGAGGAGCCAGAGGGACCGTGGGGTGTTCTGTACTGTGGCAAGCCCTACATTTTCCTTCTACTCTGATGGAGAGAAGTTCCTCGCAGATCTTTGCAGCACTGCATTGCTTTCCAAGTGGTGGTGGAGACACAGCAAATAGCATGCAGAGTTGCATGGCTCACACAGCCATGTGTGTGTCACCCAGCCAGCTGGGCTGGGGGATCAGCATGATTTTAAACTGTTAACACCTGGTCAGAAACAACCTTTCACCTGGAAAACTTTCTGCCTCACTAAACAAGGAATTTTTTCCTTGTTTACTTCCCATGCACCTTTACTATATTGCAGAATTTCTATGCCAACTGGCAGAGCCCTGCTCTAGGAGGCTGGTCATATAGCTTGGGCTGCAGAGAGCAACCCAGGGCTGAAGCCTGAAGACTTCACAAGGTTCCTTACCTAGCTCCCTGTCAGGAGGTGTTTCATTAACAGGGCAGCAAGGCTCTATGTAAAGCAGATAATGGACAACACTGGAAGAAAAATAAATAAATATCACGAGCTATAACATACTTCACTAGAAAAGTGAATATTGTTGAAATAATTTCTGTTCCTGACTAAAAAATAAATGAATATACATACACTAGCATGAAGAAGAGACCTGAAAGAAATTCTGGCAAATAAAGTGAACCATTCTTTCTGGTATCACAGGAAAAATGGACTCTTTAACTCCAGACTGCTGAGCTCCTTCACCCTCCATTAACATCCATGGGAGTGCCAGATTTGTTAACTCATGGAGATTGGTTTCAAATGCATTACAAAGAAAATGAAAAAATGCAAAATAAAAGGAAACTAAAAGCACAGCCTAAACCCCATCTTTCTTGTCATGCTGTCCACTTGCATTCAAAGAGAAAGTACTTTTCCCGCTAACACAGAGCAGAGGCATACACTTTGCAGGAGGCTGAGGTTCTGAGCACTGCTACAGCCATAAGATCTACATCCCTGAATAAAAATGCCCATGTTTGGCATTTGTTCTTGGTTTTTAATGCTGGCATGGGCCAGGTAAAGAGATGCAAGAGAGGAGTCAGGTGCGTTCAGAAAATACTGTGTGACAGATTGATTTCTCTAATAACTGCTGTCATTTTAATACCTCAAACTAGCACCATTTCTGGAGCCATTCAATAATGCCACTTCAGTATTCTCAGAATAAAATAATCTGGCAAACTGTACACTTGCAAATTGGGGGAACAAGAATGATCCTCTCTAAGCTACATGCAGAGATCTGGATATCTTCAAACCACAGGACAGACTTCTATGAGCTTGGCCCCACCTGCTAACAAAGAAAGGAAAGAAATGTTCTTTGTATTTGCCTTTAGAAATTTTATTTTAGCCAAGGCTACCTTTTTCTATTTCAATTTCACAGTGCAGGAAATCCTGGCACATTTTTGTTTCCTTTCTAATTTTCTGGTATGGCTATTTCCTTCCATTGGCTTTATTGTGCTTATTTTTTACTTCAGAAGGGTAGCACAGATTATTGTGAACGTTTTCTTTTGGAGTCTATTCTGCCTTTCAAAGCTCAAGCTATGCTGCTCTGACCTGACCTGACAGCCTGATGGATCAGAATTTAACCATTCTACTGGCAAGTCTGCTGAGATTTCAGGTACAGCACAGACAGGCAACCCCAATCTGAAAAAGAACCAAAACTCTGTTTTCTGAAGTTATGCAACTTATTGTGACACCTCCCTTCTACCCAGACTCAGCAGCGCAAACAATAACTAAATTTGTATTGTTTTTGTGCTTACAAATTCTAATTGCAATACTGAGGCAAAAGAGAAGTCTCCAAGCAGATAATTTGCAGTGTCATCCACAAGCCCAGATCATGAGCTGCCACAGACCATAATAATTATATGTCTGTGACAGCAGCAATCACCAGCTCCTTCCTTCTTTGCTTTCCAGTATGCCCAGATGCTTGTCTCCATTTTAAAGTCTTTTCCATGTCCTTGTAGGAATCATGGGTTAACAGACCCCACTCCCTGCAAACCAACTTTCCATAATGGACCTCAGCCCCTCAGTCTCAAAAGATCTCCTCGTACATGTCCTAATGTCTCATCATTCTCCAGCAGATCTGTCCTTTAAAACTTGTAGCAGCCTACAGAGAACCATAAGTTCTAATAACGCCCTACTACAGTAATTAAAATTACCCACTGCTTCCCATGATGCCTCGCCCACCTACACCTACTAGCCCTGTCTTGACTTCAAGTACAATTATCTCTTTCTGTTTAGCACAATGTCCGTGGCAATGGGGTGGGAGTACGTGTCTGGTAGTACTAGATGCTGCAAGAATACACATAACAAGCCAGTTATGACTCTTGATCTTGTGGACAAAATTCAGCCCAGAGTGATGTCAACAAGGCAGGTATAAAGGTACTGCTGATGCACTGAAGAAAGCAGTGCTGATGCTCCTTGAGGTTTAGCAAAGGCAACAGTCATGCTACAAGACTGGCTACTGGAGATGCAAGCAATTTCAAATAAAATAAAATAACATAAATAACATTTAGCGTCTATAAAAAACATGTTTTCAGATGGGGAATGCAAAGTAAGATTCCACAGACATGTTCCTTATTAAAAAGATCCATGGCAACAACAAGAAAAAATAGATAGGTGGATGGATGGATGGATGGATAGATAGATAGATAGATAGATAGACAGACAGACAGACAGACAGACCGATCAATCATATGGAGATATTTGTAAGACACAAATACTTGTTAGTATGTACATATCTTGTGTGCTCTCGACACATCATTAATCACACTTCTGGCTACATTTCTGCCACACAGAAAAGTAATCACATGGTGACATGAACACAAGCCACCGGTTAATAATGCATGTGGGTAGCACCCCTAAGTCTGAACTGCAGCCCAGGTAGGTGAAAGTGTCAGGAACAATACACATGTTATTAGAGAACGGGTCAGAAACAGGTCCCTAAAGTACAGCCTGACAGTGAAGGGAAAGATCAGTGTCATCTTTACAGAAGTGGTACCATATGTCCTGCTGCCCCCAGTAGCAGCCCCAGTGTTGGTCTGTTTCTTTCTCTGAGGTTATCATACACCTCTTGCTGTACTACTCACATTGCACATAGGCAATGCACAAATTGCACAGTTTTTCACAGGCACTAGTCCTGATAAATCATGGGAGCTGACTCAGGAGCTTCTCCGACATGCTGTTTCCTGCTGTTGGCACTTACCATGGTGCACACCAGACATCAAGAGGCACATTAGAGCTACCTCCTCTGTGTGTGCCAGGCCTAACTTCCACCATATTCTGCACTCAGAACTACATCTGACCTAGATGGGCATTTTTCTCTCTGCTCCCACCAATCAGTAGAGGTAGGTGCATTCAGAGCATGATTACTTCCTAGTAATGCTTATGCTCTCATACTCTCTGTCAAAAGACGCACAGGTGTTCCTTGCTTTCTCTTTCGTTTGCTTCTTTAGCTCCAAGACACAATGCTGTTCAGTTCTAAAGAGTTCTTAAGCAATTGATTTGCTTGCTGGTTTAGGACTGTGGATAGCCTGTGCATACGTACTGGGAATATCTACTTGGAGCTGAGGAGTGCAGTAATAACTAAAACAAAATAGGCAGCATGGACAAGGGCATGCAGCCTCCACAACCTACTCCAGACATTTCTGGGGTGCTGCCTAACAGGAACTCCAAAGACTCTTCCTTGCAATGGAAGAACTGTTAGCAGAAAACAGACCAAGGCTAACAGGACTGGATATGTGACATTTATCACTCAGTGCCTTCAGTAAGGGACCAGAAATGGCACTGTTGCCAAACATCTTCTTGCAGATATGAGAACAGACTGCCTGAGCTGAAGATCCTGGTGTCAGCTTCCAATAAACATGGGAAGGGCAAGAGATGGGAATGTTCTAACAACAGAATCATATCATGTGAGAAAATGGAAGAGGGAAGGGTTATGTGGTGTTAGATCTGCAAAATGGGCTATTAACTGTGCTGAACTTGGAAAAATCATGTAGCTAATACAAAATGTTAGAAGAAGTTTATGGCAGAAACGTATAAGGATTCATCTGATCTCCCTAGCAGACTTTCCAGTGTTCCTAGAGTTTGACATGTGCTGGGAGATGTGTCTTATGATTTCATAATCACTTGGACCCTGTGGGGAAGGGAGGAAAAAAAAAAAAAAAAGAGAGAGAGAGGGAGAAAAAAGAGTATACCTACTTTCTTCTGGAACTGAGTAACACTGGGTTTTAAGAATGTGGGAGTTGAGATGCTCCATATCTCCAGGATAAGAAATGCATAAAGAGATCACCTCCCTTTACAGACCTGGAGAAAATGACTCCAATTTCTGCCTTACTACCCTGTCTCTGCAATGTACAAGCAGAGGAAGAAATACTAGGGAGCTTTAAAAAAGAAAAAAAAAAATGTGCAGAGTTTTATTATTATTATTTATTATTATTATTTCCTTGTACTCATCTGTAGTACCATAATATTATTAATTGAAATCTCACACAGGGTACATCCTGGACCAGCTTTCAGCAGTGTAGCTGGCACCCTGCAGCAAAGCAAGTGGACCCCACTCTCAGTTTTGTGTGTGCACCTCCATCTGATGTGGGTGGGTGCAAAGTGAGAGTTGCACAAGCAGACTGAGCACATCCAAGCCCCTCAGGAGCCATGTGGTAAATCTGCCTGTGCTTTTCCATGTCTAGAAATGCAAGCTGGATGCTGGTAATGGTTTATGTTCTTTCCTCAAAAATCTCTCGCACATAAAACTATGCACCACAAAAAGTGGATCAAAAGAGGTAAATGAAGATGATTCTCATTGTTCTTAAATAGAAAATAAATAAAAAAAATGGAAACAGTCAAGATGAATTTAAAACAAAGAACACTGTGTAACTGCTCATTGTTTCAAAAACCTTATTAAGTAGACAAATGTCTCTTCAAAAAAAAAATAGAAAAGAGAGAAACTTTTTCTCTGTTTTTTCTATTCAGTGTTCAAATTGTGCAGACTGGTATTAGCTTTTACTGTGTGAATGGATGCTTTCAAACAGAAGGATTCCACTCTCATCCAGGGCCCCTACAGTTACAGTGGTAAATTAAGTACCAGCAATGACATTTCAGATGACTGCGATTCACTGTGCTGGTACATATCTTTCCTGGTCTTCAAAACTAGGTACAACACTTTAAAAAACATTAAAACACAGGGAATCAATCCCTTGCTTAAAAAAAAAAAAAAAAAAAAAAAAAAAAGTGACGGAGGTAGCTACTAATAACTATAATATTACATGATTGTTTGAGACAGAAAATATTTTTTTCTGATTCTGTGGTGACTGAAATGCAGTCTGGCAAGGGGTTGAGAAGCTAGCACACTGGATAGAGGTATAAGAGGTCTGGGCTGTAGCCCAAAATCTGCTGCTGATCTACTGCATGGCCTTATGCAAACTACTCACTCTTCATTTCTCCTCTTGCTTCTTCCTAGTCCTTCTAAATTTTCATGTGAGACTTGCCAGGACCAGGGAAAGGGTCTGAGTATGTGTATGTATCTGGCACAAGAAGGGTCCAATTCTGAGTTACTGACCGCAGTTTCTGAAGTAGCATAGCACTGAAAATATGGGTATGGGTATGGACATGAAGCTGGACATGGATACAGGTATGGACATGGATATATCTGCAAACAGGAAATGTCCAGGGAGAGAAATTGACTTTGGAATTTAATATCAAGGGCAGCTGTTTCAGTAATGCTATTGTGACCTTCTGTTTTTAATCCTTATGCTTCAAAATCTCAGCTAGCCAAAACAGCAGATTGCTTTTAAAATGTCACCCAATAGTTATTTTAAATAAAAGAATCTGCCAAACACTGAAAATTGTATTACTAGGAAATCAAAATCATTAATTTGACATTAAAGTAACCTTTAAAAATCATTCCTTAGAGACAAAGCTAACCTTTTTACCTAAGCAGTAAGGAACATACTTTCCATGAGTCCATATTAGAGCTGATACTTCTCACCAGCTACAAAGAGCACACTGTGAGTGGGTATTGAGTACCTTTAACCTCCAAAGGCAGCCAGCTCATACGCATCTGGCAAGACTGGGCTTTTCAAAAGTGTATGAACCTTCTGAATTTTTTGCTCAATACATAATCCCAGATGACAGGCATTGGCAGTTGTGGGGATCTGCCGATTCATCTCCAGCTGGACTTCCCAAGGGACAGAAGCAGAACAGAAATTTCATCTACTGGTGCAGAAATGAAGTGCTCAGCCCATACATACTGGGAAAATCCTCCCCCAGGGTAAGAATCTGTGCTGCTCCTGTCATGAACCCAGTTATGGCCTATCCTGATTCTCTTGTGGATCAAGGTTCATCCTGAACAAAGAAGAGGATGAGGATGAACCTGGCTCCTGAGCATCTTCAGAACAGCGGACAGTAAAGAGACAATGGTCTGGGTTGTTTCACCTGTTACACCTGAGTGTCAACTCAATGAAACAGACTCTACAAAGCACAAACGAAAAACATTTGCAGTAATTAATCCAGGATTAATTTAGGATTGTCCAATTAAGGAAGATGCATGTAACAAATAGCATTTTGCAGTGTGTGATGTCATTTTTCACAGTTAAATCATTAATTAACACGAAGAAATATTGTTGCAGCTGGTATTTAATTGAGAAATAAGTGGGTAGAGTACTAGCTGCTAAGAGAACTGTATTTACATCACATGACCTAACCAAAATGCATGCCATCATCTAGCTGGGTACTCTCCAAAGCATTTTGTTGTTTACCAAGGCTATTTGGCAAGGACGGAAGGGAGTTCAGCAATATACTGCACACCATGCCTTAAAGTGTTTCTAACTAACTCTGTAGTCTTCCTTACTCAGAAATTTCCTTTTGCCAGTGACAACTGGAAGAAGCAACAGACTTCTGAACAGCATGATATTCTCATGATTCCCCTTCAGATCTTTATAAAGTGTGGGCTCCCACATCTATACATGAGTTCTGAATTATGTTCAAGTGGCCTCTGGAGCCAGAAATATCTTTGTCTTAGACTTTCTGAGCCTGGAAAATTTCCAAGCTCATTTTGGCAGAGATGGCTCCCCAGTGTATGTGATCCCTTCTTGCAGACACTGTTTGCTGTGGCTCAGAGCTCCTCATGAAATGGGAGTGTGAGCTGTAGCTAACCTAGAGCTGCTGGAGTTCTGGCTGGTGCTCCTCTGTGTCAACAGGATTACCGGCTAGCTGGCTGCTGCTTCCAAGGACAACTGAGCTCTTCATGCCTTGCTCTGAGTCAGGGACATTCTATTTGAATTTCTTCCCACACAGGGACCTCCACATCTCAATCAATTTCAACCCAGTTTGGCAAGCAGATTTAAAATTAGGTATGAGAAGGAACAGAAGAGATGTTGAAAAATAGCTGGGTAGAAATAGCAGCTCCATTAGGATTTTTTTTCATTATTTTTATTGTTATTTTTAGAAACTGAATAAAGACATGTCCATTTAAAATAGAATAGAGTAGCATAATGAAAGCCAGACAAAAATATATATATTTATTTTGGTTTCTGATCTAGAAAAGGTAGAAAAAATCACTTGTCTCTAAAGGGAGCTCCCTGAAGTGGCATAGAACCAGCAGCTGTGTTTGGAGAGGCTCTGGCATCACTTCTCCACTCAGAAAAATGCAGCGAAGGTAGCAGAGGCAGATCTCTGCAGAACTGATTAGTACTGACTGATAGTTGAACAGCATAGGCTGTCAGGAGTGAAATGAATTAAAGAATAGCCATCCTGGATGAATGGTGTGTTGGAAAGAGGCTGGAGCAGTATCAGACAAGCAGAGAGCACCAGCAGATCCTCTCCAGCTGCATAATAGGGGTGTGAGCTCAAAGCAGAGCAGCAGAAAGAGCAAACCTCTTTCTCAGTACAGACAGCTCCGGGGTAGCTGGTATTGTAGCAGTGCAATCTCACTATGCAACTGTGGCTGGAAGTGGCTGGGCAGTCGTCCTAGGCAAGGAAGTGAAAGGGAGGAGAGGGGTTTGGGTTTTTACCTTTTGTTGTTGTTGCTGCTGGTTAGATTATTATTATTTGGGATTTATTTTTTTTATTTGTTTTGTTTCTCTAAAATAATACAAGAAGGGGCCAGAAAAATGTTTGCAAATGAAATAAGACTGTAGAAACTGTCTTTCAAATTGTAGGACTAAGACAACCATAAAACGTTACAGAATAGCAGCTGAGGGAGGGCAGGTGTTGGCAGGCAAGGGAGACATAGAAGATCCCAAATTAACATCTGATAAAACAATGATAATCTTCTGTTCTGAGGAAGACTTGTATATCAGCAATACATTGCTGGTGAAGAGCAAAAAGGCTTTGCCACTTTGAATATGAAAGCCAAAATACTCAGATGATTTGAGACAAAAGGTATCTAGAGGTCAAAAGACAGGGAACAATGCGTGGGCTGTGTTTGCTGCAATAAGCACTGCAGACTGACACTGTACTGGCAAAGGTGCAGGAGCTGGCAGAGCCCCATCTTCCTACAAGTGTCTTTGGGCACTCACAAATAGAATAGCACAAAAAAGCCTGAAAACAACAGCAGAGAGATTGTTTGTAGGAGCAATAGACGGTGCTATATTAGAAGACGAATGGATGATCATGCTGAAGGCAAATGGGATATTTATTCATTTTAAGTTGAAAACAAGCACACCGGCCAGCACGCAGAAGTCTGCCAAAAATACTGATGAAAGCACTTTGGGGGGGAAGGAGAATTCAATAACAGGTAAGCAGGTAAGACCCCAGGGCTCACAGTAATGGTTTTGTTCCAATTAAGTACAAGAATTAACTGGATGAATAAAGAGCAATTTGGAAAAGAGAGTTGGAAAAGTACCACTATTAGACTAAAGTGTCCTTTATCTCATCAAGCTGGGACATGTTTTGGAGGGATAGCTGAGCAAGGGTTTTCCAGAGACAGAGTAACCCTCAGCAGAACATAGCTGTTGAACAGAAGGCAGTACCTCACGTACAGGAAGTATTTAAACATGTCAAAGATCTGAGGCATGAAGAGAAAGGTGCTACTGATAACCACATGCCAATGATCTTAAACAGCGTAGTTGGAGCTGGAGACCAGCAGTGTGATAATAATGTGGCCCTGTGTTCCCACAGAGATCCCCAGAAAGAAGTCATCTCGGCCTGCATTTAGGAGCAGACAGCCATCTCCAAGAAGGGACTGAGAAAGGGAGCTTCCCCTTCTAGCTGCTTAATTTCACTTGCTAATCACTAATCACTGCCTGCTTCCCTAATCGTGTGTCCCTGTGATCCAGCACTGCCACTCTAAGTGACAGACCTTGAACTTTGCACAGGATTTCCAAGCCCCTGGACTGGTAGGCCTTGCCCAGTTGTACTCTCTTGGCCTGCCCGTGGCTTAGATTTGCTGCCTGTAGCTGTGACAGCAATTGAAAAGATCCCCCCTGGGTCTTCTCTTCTGTAGGCTCAACAGTTCCAACTGCTTCAGCTTCTCCTAGCAGGAGAGGTGATCCAGTCCATTCATCATCTTTGAGGCCCTTCACTGGACTCTCTCCAGTAGCTCCAAGTCTCTTTTGCACCAGAGAGCTCAGAGCCAGACACAGTACTTGAGGTGTCTCCTCATCAGTGCTGAACAGGGGGAAATCATCACCTCCCTCAATCTGCTGGACACACTTTTCCTAATGCACCCAAGGATAAAGTTAGCCTTCTTTGATACAGCGACATGTCGCTGGCTCATAGTCAGCTTCTTGTCCAGCAGGATCTGCAGTTCCTTTAGTACAAAGCTGCTTTCTAGCCAGTTGGCCCCTAGCATGTTGTGGGAGGGCTGTTCCTCCCCAAATGCAGGACTTTACATTTCCTCTTGCTAAACTTCACGAGATTCCTGTCAGCTAATTTCCCCAGGAGGTCCTTCTGAATGACAGCACAACCCTCTGCTGCATCAGCACATCCTCACAGTTCTGTATCACCTGCAGACCTGCAGAGGTGCACTTCACCCCCACTGTCCCAGCTGGTAATGAAGATGCTGAACAACTCTGGTCCTGGTAATGAGCCCTGGGATACATCACCAGTTACTGGCCTCCAACTGGATCTTGTGCCACTGATTACAACCTCTCACCCCAGTAATTCAGACAGGTTTTAATACACTCACTGTTGACTTATCTAATCCTTACTATGTCAACTTTCTGTGATGATTGTATGGGAGACAGTGTCAAAGGCTTTATTAAAGAAAGGGTAAACATCAACTCTTTACTCATCCAAAAAGCAGGTGATTTCACTGAAGAGTGTTACCAGGCTGGTCGAGCTTGATTCCCCCTTCATATATCCATGCTGAATGACAGTCTGTTTTAGCAACAAATGTACAGAATCACAAACCATAAATCAGCCTGAGAGGGGCCTGGTGGTTGCAGGTACGATCCTTGGAGCACGTGGTAATGGTGCATCAGAGACAAGGCTAGATACAAACTATGTATAACATCAGCCCAACGGAGAAATCTGTCCAGGCTCAGAAGGCTATTACAGAGCACAACTGCCACAGACACATCTGAGGACCAGCCACAGTGTTCTTTTCCTTTAATGTGAGGAATCCAGATTAAAGGCATCAAAATACTGGCAGGGAAGATACTGTAGTTACATAGTCAAAATTAATGCCTGGAAGTCATTAAGAATGTTCAGAATTTATGGGAGGACCAGACAGCTCCCTCTGTATCAGCTGCACTGAAGAAGATGGGGAGCCAGTGCACATAGCCATATATACAGAGTGGGTTAGCAGGAAAGAGGTTAGAAACAACAGAAAAAAGGGGAGACCAAGGCATAGAGAGGACATGTTAAAGCACGCCTGCATGGTTTACAGAGACCTAAGCCTGGATCTTCAATGTATACAGACCCTAAGAAGAGCTCTCCTTTTCTATTGCTGTTATAGCTGAAAGTTTGGAGCAAAAGACCTCCCACTTCTCCTTTTTTTCCACATGGGTTCATGTAAGGAATAAGAAGAGGTTTGAAGGACAATTGCTGAGATGCTATAGAGACCCAAGCATACTCATGAACAACTGGTTGTGGTGGACATTTTCCTGTCTAAGTCTGTTACAGTTCCACAATTTTTTATGTTTGTGTTCCATAAACTTTTAAAGCAACACTTGCCTCATCAAATTATCTGCTATATATCTCAATTATTATACTGGCTATAAGCTGTGCCTCCCCCACCTCACCCCCCCCCCCCCCAAAAAAAAAAAAAAAAAAAAAAAGTTGCAGCCAGGCATTAGCAAAAAGTTTTTGTCTTGGAAGTGGATGGGAGTACTCCAGATGGGATTTTTCTCATGTATTATTCAGTGAGTAACTTTATCACAATTTCTGATTTTACTGGCTGTCCATCTTCTTTTTATAAAATGAGCACCAATTTACAGCTGCTCAGTGTTTTACCATTGTGTCAGTGAAAACGTCCAAATTGCTGTTTGACTCCACATCATGTTGAATGGCTCATTTCATCCATAGATCTAACACAGACTGAAGGTTAAGCACAAAAGAGCAAAAGATTTCCTGAGATGCGAGAATGGAAGGGGTGGTCTGCAAGATCCGTGGCATAGTCTCCATTACAGTCTCAGCTGGGGTACAGTGGTCCAGCTTGCGGATGTGACCTTTAAGAAATACATGTGACAGTTCAGGCAAGCAGAAAGAGTGAGCAAAGCTGTATGTAACTAGACTTACCAAGAAAGACTTGAAGGGGGGTATAATAACAGCTTCAGACATACAAAAGACTGTGAAGAGGAAGGGAACAACCTTTCTTATGTACAAAGAGGACTGGGAGGGAAACAGTGCAATTAAATTGGTGGAAGAAAGCTGTGTGTTGGACAGTAAGGAAGGAGTAGCAAAATGTGCTGCAGAGAGGATGTGATTTTCATCCTTGGAAACTTTTAAAGACAGATTGGACAATGGCATGTCAGGCATGGTTAACACGGAGTAAATTCTGCACTGAGACACGAGTGTAGACTGTGTGTCTCATTGGCAGTCCTGGTCTGTCTGATTCTTTGCTTTCTGTCCCAACTTAGCAAAGAATTAAACAGAGTTTATCTTTAATGAAAGAATTAAATCCAGTTGACTTCAGCAAGACTACTTAAGCATTTAGAATTAAGGAAATTAAACTTGGCTGAACCAGGCCCTAGGAAGAATTTAATCAAGCCATGAATTAACACATAAAATCCCTATAAAAGAAGATAAAGCTTGTACTTCATATGGAAACAGATTATTTTCAAAATCTAATTTGTTTTTCTTTCTCTTCCTCTTTTCCTTTCTTTTCTTTTCTTTTCTCGCTCTATTTTTTTTTTCCAGAACCAATGTTCCCAGAAGTAACACAGGCTTTACAGCCAAACATGACATTTCTACAGCCCATTTTATGCCTATTATTACTCTCTGAAAGCACACAGCATTTTTTCCATTTTTTTTTTTTTTGTAAAGAGAATAAGTGGAACGATTCTCACTGATCCTGGAAGGAAGAGGACAGATAAAAGTGAGGGAGCGGTGTTGGGAGTGGGAGTTGTAAATACTCTCATCATTCTTTTAGGGTAACACTGTTTTTTGATCCCTATTAATGCCTCACCCTGGACTGCATTCTCAGGTGCAATCAGACTTCTGATATCGATATCCACCACATTCATGATCTGATTCCCTCAACCACAAGGTAATAAGGAAAGATACAGGGTTTTCTTATATGACTCGGCAGAAGATGTACTCCAAGAAACTCAGAGGAGGAAGGACAACCAGGACATTTTCCTTTCAGTCTGATAGGTAAGTTGGGTCAAAGTCCTTTTTTTCCTCTCCCCATTGACACACATTCACAATATCTACATCATGCCCACCAGAGCTGACACCACAAACATTGTAGCACCAAGGGGCAGTCTAGCAAGCAAGAAAAAGAGAAAAATGCCATGGCAAAGAAGACTGGAAACAGTATGAAAATGAGAAAAAATGACACTAGTTTTAATAGGTTCCCTGAAGAGTCACCAGAAATCCTATTGCCCTCACAGTTTGATAGGTTCTTATCCACTCTCCCAGGAGCAATTATGATGACAGGATCAACATCTTGACCTTTTGAGAGGTGCCTGAGCTAAAGCAAAAGATGAAGATGGCCAATTAACATGCTAATATCAACACACAATATTATAACATACAAAATAATAGTAATTTCAAAGTTTCAACCTTGAGTAAAGCATATAAATATACAAATTTAACTTGGTATTTTACTTAGTCAAAGTGTTCACTTTAAGTAGTTGGGGAAAAAACATATTTATGTAGGCAGTGAAGGAACTTTGGACAATATTATGAGAATGAGCCCTTTATATTTACAACATTATCCCAACAACTCTCCAGGGAACCTATATTTAAATATCCTCCCAAGATTGTATTACAACTGCAAAACATTATTTGATCTGATTATAAATGTTATTACTATAGGCAAACACACACTGCATATTAACAAAATACTCACTGAATTGAGTTGAGACCATAAAGCAGGACATTCGGTTATCCCTATGGCTGTGCTCTGCGTGGCCCTGTTAAAATGAGACCAATCAAAAACAGGTCTTATGAAAAAGCTGTGACAGAATCTCAGAAAATTACAACCAGGGGAGAGAGGGAGCGAGAGGGGATAGTGTTCAAATACAGCTGCAGTACTTCAGATAATAAAATGCGCTTGCTTATGTTTCTTCAGACAGAAAAGTTCTCCACTTCCATGGGGAAATTTCCAAGAAGAAGGAAACTACATACAACTGCATTATTTGTAGCTGAATTTCTTCCCTGGGACCTCGTTTGGAAGAAACAGCCTCTTCACCACACAAACAGGGCAGCAAAGAATTTGGCTATAGCCAAATCACTTGCCTCAGAAGGACCAGTACTGAATAAAGGGTAGCTGGATAGCACACAAGCTTATTTCTGAAGCCTATACCACTCCTGTGTCTGTCCTGCATTGAATCAGAGTACTCACACAGCTTCTTCAGGATCTGCCAAGATTTGCCTGGCTTGCTTCCTCCCTGCAGCCTCCCTGTTACTGTGAGGAGTACATGCAAGTATAGCATTCCCTACCAAAGATGGCTCCATTGTCAGAGGTAAAAGGGGATAAAGCAGGCCACTTGCTGCTTTTGGGGCTTCCAGTCACTAGCAGGGAAAGCCAACCTGAGGGGCAAAAGGCTTTAGGAAATAAATCTGTCATTTTGAGGTCTTGTGATGTGTTCTGAGTAGCTTGGCTGCAGCACTTTGATGTATGCTTCCACCTCATCTATCCAGACTTCATGGAAGAGCATGCAGGTCAATGCCAAGGTTCTCCTAAGACTTTAGCAGCTTCCAGCCTGCACCATCCTATCCCTACTCCATCAATCACAGCGTGACACCATCACTTGGGATCAGCAGCACATTCCCCGCAGTCAGTTAATGTGCAAGGATTGATGGAAGAGGGCATCCCCAGAGGCGTTCTGTGTCATGGTGTCTGGCAGGAATTGCTTCCCCAAATCCTCACCTGGGAGCCTTGGCCTCACTGATCTGAGGAGGCATCTAGGATGGTAACAGCAGAGAGAGAGGTTACGTGAATGGTCTGTCAGGGCTGAGTATGAAGTGTCTGCCCAGGACATGACAGTAGAAAAAGCTGAGGTACATCCATCCCAAGTACCTGCCCACTGTTTCAGACAACTACCTTGTACTTTACAGGTTGTCCAGCAAAAGAGAAGTCTCCATTATTCTAGTAAATAGCAGGTAGGCAGTGTAATTTGTAGCCAGAACAGGTCAAACACTAGCCTGTTATTCAGTATCTGTCTGAACAGCTTCACTTAAAAACTCATTCCCTTGTAAACAGGGCTGCCCTGCAGCCTCACTGATGAAACACCAGTCTAGACTCATCTTCTATGAAAAAGATATAAAGTTGCCTGTAAAAGGCTTGCTTACAAAGTTAACCCTTGGCATGTGTTGTTTGAGTGAATGGCAGTGCCGTTGCCTCTTGCCATGCACCAATTTGTTTTTAATGTTCTCTCTGCATGTCTTTGGATGAGGGGATGTTACATACAAGCAGTGCTAAGGGAGAGAGAAAAGAGAAATGGAGGAGGCTCCAAAAGCACAGGGTCACTGAATCTGAGAGCAGCACTGCTGCAAATGCCTTCTTTTTCAACTGGCAAATCCACAGTAAGGCTCAGAGACTGGAGCTGGACACGACAAATTGAGAAGCAAGGTGCTTGCTAGCTACTTTGCTTGGAAATAAACCCCTAGGAGGGGTTCATCAATAATGCAGCATCCTCACCAACACATAAAGCTTTCAGGCCTTGATGAACCAGCCAACAAAACAGGACCTTGGTCCTTGGTCCCACACGCAGGGAAGGCTGTGTGGGTCTCTCAGCTTGTGCTATGCAGACTTAGATCAGCACAGCCTGCCATTTCTGGCCTTCAGATCTAGAGAAGTGGCAGTAGTGGAATTACCAAGACCATGGGGAATTAATGTTCCTAAGTTACATGTTAGAAATATAACATAATGGATACAGAGCAAGCCCCTCATAGACCAGGACACACAAGTAAGCTAAAAATAAAAGCACCAAAACCTGTGACCTTCTGCAGGCAACACCATATAATTCTCCTGTTCTATGGGGACGTTTTCCTTGAACTTCTGTCTCTGGTAGAGCAACTGCAGTTCTTTGCTCTCCAAAGGGGGAAAGACAAACAAAACCAAAAAGCAATCATCCCTGAGAAGCATACAAAGTTTCTGCAGACCTGCTTTGGTCCTCTAGTCAATAAATACTGATTTCAGAGGAAAAAAAAAACAAACAAACAAAAAAAAAAAAAACCAACAACAACAACAAAAAAAAGAGTAATTTCAAACTGCCTTCAAGCTTTTTTTTGCAATGATCTTTGGTTTCCCACCTAGTTATAAGAGATGATCTTGGCTGGGCAACCGGAAGACAAAAAGGTCTCTGGATTCAAATGATAGTAGAAATCAAGCTTATTCCTTTATTTCTGTGTAGTTCATTCTGCCCACCTCCACTGCACATCTCTTCAGCTGATTCCCCATAGCCAAACAGTTTTATTTATGTGCTGCTAATGACATCACTACTTTCTGTCGATTCCCTTCTTTTCTGGGCAGGATTTGATTGCCATCAACTGCGTTATTTCCTGCCCGTTTGTGTCCTTTGAAATCCGTAATTGTGCTGGGCCATACTGTACTAGCCCTGTTGGAGTATTACCATGGATGATTAAGTTCTTTATGAAATTCATGCATTTTAAAACTATCATTCCATTAACACTAAATACAGAAGGTCAAGGTTCGAGTTCTCCTGAGAGCTCCTGTGCTGCTAAAGGGAAGAACAAGGCTGTCTTTTCCTCCAACACAGGGGTAAAAGGACCTTTCCTACGGTGAAAAACAGCAGACAGCCTGTGGAGGACAACACAGCAGCTCCTGCATGAGCTCCTTCACTGTGATTCTCTCACCAATAGGAATTTCCAGACTGTTTTTAATGCCTGTGTCATGCAGAAACCTAGCATAGACCAGTGCTTTTGACCTAGCCTGGCTTACAACCTGTCCCCCTTGCTCCCTCCTTCCAGATCTTCTCATGAGATCGTTTTGGTCAGGACATAATAAATACATAAAATGGCAGCAGAAAAAAAGGCTGCTTCCTCATCTCTCTCCAGAGGAGAAGGGGGAAAGCACTAAGGACAGAACATCTGCATCTGAGGCATGCTCTGGGCAGGCAGAGAGGTACACGTGCTGTGTTGCACATCTGACTGCATGGGAAACTGACTGCAGCTGGACTATTTTCACAAGAACAGCACCAAGAAGAGAGCAGAATTAACATCTATTACCACAGCCTTCGAGCTCCTTACTTTGCTACAATCTCCACATATCTTTTGTCTAAACCCCTTCCAAACTGGAAGATAAGAGCAGAGCAGTCACTTTGCATTTCTGTCCTACTTGGAGACCTGCTTGTATTGTTTTTGCTGGCAATGAGAAGTCACAGCCTGGCCTTGTCAATGTTAATGAGCTGTACACTGGCTGTTCAGCGAGCCAGCTGTCAGTTATATTGAATGAGAGAGGGAACACTGCCACATTTGGCTCATTGGAGCTGCCTCGTATCAAAGCAGACTGAATAAGGCTGGGGATGTACATCTCACCTTCTTTTCGTTCTCCATCCCCAGATGCATTCTGTGATTTTGCTCCAAATCATGAATGTGAAAGGCATCTCACAAAGCACAATTAGGAGAAGCTTCAGAATGAGAAGCACAGGCAGCATGAACACAAGGCAGCTACAAGCAGACAGCTGTGCGAGCAGAGCACTAATCTTCAGAAAACATGTTTTTTGAGTCAGATTCCAGCAATCTGACACACCAACATACACCTTTATTAATGGCAAACCAGCGAAGAACCAAAGAACAGCTTTGTAAGGAAAGCACTGAGATGACATTTAAGCCAGGACACAGGGACTGGATAAACATGTTCCTAAACTAATAACATGACAAACTGGACCCCAGCTTAAACTCCCCCTGAAAGAGACCTACAGAGATAACGTGGGAAACTCTGAGAAAAATAAAATAAAATAAAATAAAAATTAAAGCAGTCTGAGCCTGGTCTACCTCTTCTCTGTAGGCGTTTGCAATACAGAAGGAAGCACACCCAGCTATAAGAAAACTTCATAGTGAGGTACCTCATAGAAAATGTAGTCTGGTGAAAATGCTGCAATTAGTGAATGGCTCCTTAGCAGATTTCTTGCTTTTTCTAGCATGCAGTCCCTCCAATCCATCATACTCTGGATAACAGAACTACCAGCTTTTCATTTTACATTGCTTTTTCTTCAAAGTGGCTATAAAAAAGGAGGACAGACACAAAACTGAACTACAGTTCATGGGAATCCCAGCTCAAAAGCTTTATGCAGATAGTGATTTGGTTGTATTTCTCCAATCTCTATCTCCTACATTCACCACAAGAAAACAATGGTCAACTAGTGAAACTAAAGGGTAGATAGTATAATTTCCACTCCCCTACCCCCACTTTTTTTTTTTTTTTTTTGTTATTTCTTTGTGAAGGTCTAGAACTTTTTTTGGTTTATTTGTTTTTTTGTAGGTATAATATGAAAATGATATTATATTTGCAAAAAAAAAAAAAAAAATGTTATCCTGTCATCAGTTTGCTGCTTTGCCCAGAACTGTGTCTGGCACAGGCTCACACAACTGGCCATAAGCACCACAAGCATTTCAGATGGGATTCCCATGCAGGTTCAGCAGCTCAAAAGAGACCCCTGCATCCTGTTCCCATCTTTTGCTTTTAGGAAACAATGCCTCTAAGACAAATGCAGGAGCTGCCCTAAATCAGAATGTTTAAGTACAATAACAACAATAATAATAACAATAACAGTAATATAGCAGCTCAGTAGGCAGCTGATAGTAAAGGGAAGACTTCAGTCCTAACACATTAGGTAAACCATCTAATAGTTTGTTCTTCATAGCTGGCAAAATTAATACTTCATCGTCCATTCATGAAGACCTACTGATTCTTAGTAGACGATGCAGAAATGGAAATGACCCCACCGAAAAGACAGAAAAAACAGCAAGCTGACCCGGAGAGTTTAGGAGAGGCTGGTGTTCCCTCAGAGCCCTGCCCAGGCAGATGGCTCTCCTTTGGTCATAGGAGAGCAAAAGGGTGGCTTTGCAGAAGAAAAGGTTTCTATGCAGTGCTGCCCTGCTGTGGCAGGAGCTGGTGGAGGCTGATGGAAGAGTAGCAGGTAAGGGGCTATGCCACGCAATGCACCTGTCCCCAGCACCTGAGCACTCGCCAGGGGACAGCTGGTCCTGTGCACACCAGGAAGAAGTCACACCATGCCAGAGGGAAGGCAGGGAAAATAAACTGCTTAAAGGCTATTAAATTGCAGAGATTCAGGGTCAGACTGTCCGCTGGTATACATCAGCAAGAGGTTTTCATTGGTCTGTCCTTCAGCCTAATTCACCTCTAAGGAACAAAGAAAAGCAAGCAGTTCAAGAGCAGCTTCATCCTTTTAAACTCTCCTCACTGCTATTTATGCTGTCCTCTCTCCTTACTGCAAGAGCTGCATTTCAGTGCAGGCACCTTGAATTGGTTGCAATTTACACATTATCTTCACAGACAGATCCTTGGGGCTCTGTACAAAACCCATCTGTGGACAGCCTGCGGCAATTCTTGGGATGATGCAGGTTGAAGTATTAATTATTTCTATTTTTATGGCCTGCTGCTCTGAGGCATGACATCCCTTCTAGGCATATAAACCAGCAATTAACAATGCCAAACAAGTCCAGATAACTGTCTGTTCTGTGATAGTCACACACATCTTCAGTCTGGGTCTGTCAAAACATTCACATTCACATTCACATTCACCACTGTAGTTTCTATGGGCTCAGCTGCAGTAAACACCAGGGAAAAAAAAAAAAATCAGATCAGAAATGGCATTTCCATTGCTTTCAGGCAAGCGTCTGGCTGCTCCAGGGCACTCTGAGCAAACCCTAGGTTTTCAGCTGGCTTGCAAAGGAAACAGAAAACATCTTCAAGAGTACAAAAATGACCATCAGAGCCCCAGTTAGCAACTTCTACAAAGAGTAGCAGAGTTTGTTGATCCCCTACGACCCAGGATAGATGTCTGTAGTAGACTCCCTCCTATTCCAGCAGCTGCAGAAGAGCAGAGGAAGGCACTGAATATGGATTAGGACCCAAATCAATCCCGCTGGAAGTAACAAGTTGGATAATGCCATAGTGCCATTCCAGACTCTCTGTCCTCCAGAGTGGCATGGGGGCTGTGGGGCTCTGTAAGACAAGTTGCGCTGCTGGGGAAAAACAGGCATTGTACAGGGGCATGGGTCAGCTGGGTGGCAGGAGGTATAGGGTAACACTGCATCAGCAAGCCTTAGCAGTAATACTAAGGCATCAGCATTTGTCTGAAGCACAGGTTTTCACAAAAGGTATGCAGCACATTGAGTGAAAACACACAGGATAATACCAAGAGCTATTTGGATAGATCAGGGAAAGAGGAACTACCACAGACGCTGAAACTAGAGGGGGCAAGCATAGCAGACTAAACATCTAGCAGAGAGAAACAGAACAACACTGCTTCCCTACAGAGAGGACAACAAGACTTACATCATGGCAGAAAAGATTCATGTTGCACACTAGGAAACGAGTGTGCATGTGTACTGCACTGCCAGACTACCAGAAAACTCTGAGGATGGTTGATAAATCAGTATTGGCAGTGGTGGTCATATGCCGTAAAATCACCCTTGATATAAATTAAACTAACAAGTTCCACTTATTTCCACAACAGTTTCTCTTTGTTCAACACACTAACAAGTCCACCTAGCCATCTACATCCATCCGTGGACTTAGCCCAGCTACACACTCATGTTTTAACCTGTTTGCTAATGTGTAAATTAAACAAGAAAGACAGAGAGTAATGCTACATAATCTGAGTAATTTTCCAGTCAAAGTTAAGATACCAATCTAAACCTACCATCTTCCTCTTTGCTCACTTGACAAAGGAATCAAACTAATACAAAAGAGAAGATATACAGCACATCAGAATAGCATACTCCAAATCTATCTTTTTGTTTGTTTGTTTTGATTAGACAGGAGAGGTTTTAGTCTTCATAGTGCAGAAAATAAGTTTATTTCAAGGTCAGAGGAATATTCCATTTTCACTTGTAATTTTCTATTTCAATTAATTGAATCTAATAATTATATTTCATACTTTACATTTTACTGGACTATTTCAATATAAATGAAAATGGTTATTAATGAAAATGGATGTTTCCAAATGATTGCATTTTAAGACTGTTTAAACCAGTACAAAATTTCTGATTTGTCTAATGTTGAGAGTAATTTTTTAGTGTTGGCAGTATTCATGAGATTAGTGACACATGATTAGGCTACATCAATGAACATTTCATAGAAAACAGCTACTTTTGTGACAGGAAGTCCAATTTCTATAATGGAAGTTCCTCTACTAGCATTTTGTTAAGTTCCTTTTGAATATAAAGATACGTTCTTATTAAAAATTAGCCTTTGGCTATAAATGAAAATATAAAATTTTAGCCCCAAATCTTATTTTTTCATCAAAATATAGAAACTGAAAACCTGGGGAAAAAAAAAAAATGCAACACTTCTCTCATCAGAGATTAAGGACAAAAGTAACTTAAAAAATATTCAAAATTATAAACTTATATTTTTATTTAAAAATATATTTATTTAAAAAAATATAAAAATAGCTTAAAAATATTCAAATTATAAAAATGCTCAAACCATGTTGGAAAAAAAAAAAATCACAGAAACATTAGAAAGCTATCTGTGTAAAGCAGTAAGTGTCAGTTATTCTCCTTGGAATTGCACATTTTTTGGCCATAGAGCATTATCACAAAACCCTTCATCTTTGACAGAAGTAGGAAAAATGTCTCTGTCCTGCAGAGCTGTTCAGAAGTTCTCCTTGATCTAAAGCAAGGAATGGCTGGAGCAGACTGGGAATCTTCAGAGATGACTTCCAGGAAGAAGTGTGGCACAAAGAAAGGATGACCTAGGATCAAACTAAGCGTGTGGAAGGAGCTCTGCACACAACATCTCGTTGGGCTGGTAGCACTTCTTGCCTGAAGATATAAATGTTTGAAGTGTGCCTAAAAACCTGAAGTTTGCCTCGAATCTGAAAAAGTTGGTATGTTTTCAGGGAAAATATTATATAGATTTCACCTGTCCTCACTCTTTTCCATGCATCTATGCAAAACCATTCTGTTTTGTTGTTGTTGTCTCTTTAGCTTCGGAGATACTTTGTGTTTGTCAGCAACAATGGAGTCAAAAACATCATCAGCATACAGACAGAGCTTACAAACATATAAGGGACATGTACAAGAATGAAACCTCATCACCCTGTTACTGAGCAAGGAGATCTTCATGCACGTAGTCCATGGAAAGACTGAGCTACAGCTCAATACTGTTCTTCCCAAAGCTCGAATGGGGGAGAGATGTCAACACCACACATCATGAGTCAAGGGGAGCCTCGAGCAGCAGAAGGTGGAAGAGTACAGCTAACATTTAGGTGCCCTCTTGAGAATATCCTAAACAGCAGGTAAAACCAAGAGAATTCAGCATAAAAATGAGTTAAGAGGGCTTGGCTAAGCACATGCTATTGCAGAAAACATAAAAGCTTGGTGAGGTTGTGCAGAACTGCACAACCATAGACTCAGTTTTGAACCTCCAAAGAAATTGCTTGTGTAGTGAGCAAGGGAACATTGTGGTGAGAGAGGGTTTGCCCATCCCAGAAGCTTGACATCCTTGTCTGACCTGCAACCAAAAGTGCTTTTAATAACTACCTTCTCTCAGGCCAGAAAAATACTGGACTCTGGCTGCCTACACAAATCCAAGATTTGTCTAGCTGCATCATTTTGTGTAGATGCATTTGATTTGTGTAGATGCATTTGTGAGCTGCATCATTCTCTGCACCTAGTCACCTCAATGCAGCTTCCAAAACACATGGAAGATGAGCTGCTGGAGGTATACCAGGCATGTTGCTATGACGTTGTTGTTGGAAGCATAACAGTGAATATACAGTGATTGTCACAAAACAGATCAGCTAGGCCAGTTCAGTCCAAATAAACTGTTAATATTCCTGGTACCACACAGGTATGCTGCATCACTCTAAGTTTCCTCAGAACTGGAAATTCTTCCAGCTCAGAACATCATCCTCTTTCTGTGTCCTGCCTTTGCAGTCCAGGTAAATGAAGACCAAGGTAGCAACAGACCTGTTAATGCCCTACATGTGACATTCACCTTTGCATTTTCTGAATGGAGCCGGGAAACTACTGAGTCTAGAAAGCTCCACAGAGTGTTATATCCTCCAGAAATGTCAGTCTTTCACTGCAATGCAATCTTCCCTGAAGAGAGACCAGCACTGACTGTCTGCAAAGGACAAAATGAGCTAGGCAAGCAGCAGAAGTCAGCAGAACCTTTGCAGTCACCAGAGACATGACCCTAGATGAAAATTGCTCAGAAGCAGATCAGGCAGGAAAAAAAAAATGATATATATATATATTTCTGGAGTGCAGATTTGTCAATGAGCACAGAAACTGCCAGGTGCGGGGGAAAGCTGTTACAGTTCTGCACACCAGTACTAACCTAGCTCCAGTTTCCCAACTAATCAGCCCACAGGAGACAGGGAATAACCCTGACAAGGTTAAAATGCAAGAGCTGAGTGCTAAAGAAGACAGACCAAACTGTCATAAAATCGGGATATTTAAGGTATCAGAAAAGAATTACCCCAAAATAGTGGAATCACTCATATTCTCTGCAGAATACTAGCAGTTGCTCTGGTTTACATGCTTATTTAAGATGACAACTCAGTGAAGAAAAGTCAAGCAGAGCTTAGGATGTAGCTGTGTGGCTCTGGTTGGTATTTCAGTTGGCCCCCATAGCCAACTTCATGGGGCTCAGTGCTCCACAGGAGAGGAGGAGAGTATGCTCTTGCCCAATTCTGCTGACTGCTTAAAGGAACAGAATACAAAACAAGGTCAGAAATGGGCACATAATATAAAGGGACACATAATATAAATATGTCATTACTACACTGAAAGGCAGGCTGTGAGTACAAAAAAAAAATCAAAATTTTTCTGGAAGTAGTGAAGCAAAGGAGTATTTTAAAGATGGAAATTGAGAAAGGACTGGAATCCTCATCAGGACCAGGTGCTAAATGTCTTTTCCTTTATAACACAGTTAGTTTAAAGAACAAAATAAAGAGACAAAAATCTACTTCAAAATGCATCTTCTGAACATTGCTGTTTCTGTGCAGCATTCTCATGCCAAGGAATCTGGGACTGTGCATACAGTCCCAATCAAGCTTTGCAAAGTATATTGATAAAAGCTATTAACTGTTGAATCAATGTTTGAACAAAGCCCACATTTTGCTGTTAAATTTATTGGGGGGCAAATGAAGTGTAGGGAGGGCAACAACCAACAAAGTCTGCATTTGATTTGAAGGTCTTCATTGCAGTTCTATCTGATTTATTATGATTTTTAAGAGTCTAAATTCAGGAGGCCCAGCTTCAGATCACAGCTGTACCACAGATGTCATTATACCACCTTGAGAAAGGCACTTAACCCCTTTGTCTCTTCTTCATCTATAAAAGAGAAAGAACAACTCCCATTCTCTTTCACTACAGCAAAAGGAGCAAAAAATGTTCAAATTATCTCTATAGACAGTACAGTCATGCTGAGGAATTAAAGTAGAAAGGGAAAGAAATAGCAGTTACACACTCTTACCATATTAAGATACGTTTATAGGTATACAGACATGTAGATCTGTATATAAGCATACAGGTTAAATTATGTACTCTTATTTTTATTTTTATTTTTCCAGGGATAAGATTATGAATAACCCTCCATGGATAAAGGTACCTTCAAAGGGGTACTTCTAAAACAGGATTATCAGCAGCCCACACACTGTATCATAGTCTCAACTACAAGTTACACTTTAAAGCATTCTGTACAGACATTTTATTCATCATGATTGGCCCAGTAGGGATCAGATGAAGAAGGTGGTACCTTTATTAAACTATAAACCAGTCACTCACCAGCTTTGTAACAGAGGTCCTGTAAAAAACACCTAAATATGTTTTTAACACAAGATATTTGCAAGTTGACTGCTAACAGTTAAAACACAAACATATACACATTTTATATCAGTTGCTGAATAGAGCACAAAGCCTGGTAAAAAAAGAGTCAGTAAGGGGAAAACAGCAGCAGTGTATCAAGGGCAAAAGAGCAGTATTATTTTCTGCAGAGCTAACAACTCACAACTGCAGGAACTCAACTGCAGGGCATGAGTCTCACTGTAGAACAAGATACAGGAATTTTCAAGCTGAAAAACTACAGGCTTATGTTTGTTCATATTTTGTTCATGGAAGCAGGAACTGTATTAAAAAAAAAAAAAAAAAAAAGACACATGGAATAGATTTTTTTTTTTTTAATTTCTCTGCAACCTTCAAAGCCCTGTCACTATCTACAAGCATAGCCCAGTGCAGCAATGTCACCCAAATTTATGGCAAGTGGAGAGCTTCTTTCTCCCACAGGCTCACAATCCAAAATTCAAACTTCCCATTGTCAAAGGCAAACTTATTTTGTTCTCTAACTCACTTTTTGGCATGCTTCTGCCGATGACAACTGAAAAGACATGTATTCCCGATTGCTGCTCAAGGTTTTTGTTTATGTTTGCAAAATGGTCTATAGAATTTTGCACTTTTGAATAATTCAAGAATCTTTCTTGTAACATTGCTTATGTTTTGTATAAATAGAGGCTGAATGATGGGAAAACAAAACAAAATGCTTTTCATTATTAAAAGGCTGCAAAAGACTGCATAAACAATTTTTTTTTTATTTTTTATTTTTTTATTTATTTATGTCTCCATGCAGAAGGACGATATGGTGCTTGCAGTGCTTTGGGAAATATACAGTTCCCAGTTGACTGTTACTGGTAGCACTTCTGTGATGCTTACAGTCCCAGTTAACATTAACTCACAGAACTACAAAACAGGTATAAGTATCTGGACTCTCCAGTCACCTGATTATAACCTAAATTTATACTGTTTGCAACGTGTCATCTAGTTTACATTCAAATTGTAATGGGAACCAGTTTGTATCAATAGTTTTGCATTTGCTGTTTATCTTACTCCACCTGCTGGGACGTGCAGCTCTCTGCAGACGCATAGCAGAGGGCACAAACTTCAGACATACTTATGACATCAGTGCATAGTCCTCTGCTAATGAAGTGAAGCGAGGCAAGACCAACAGGAACTCATGTAGCTCTTATAAAACTGTTAGTCAGCAGATCAGTGCTGCAGTGCTGCAGTGCTGCATGCCTCTGAAATCCAAATGGGAACCAAGGCAGGCACAGGGAGGCTGAGCTGAAACACAGCAAGCAAATTAGGTGAATGGCTGTTAAGATGAAAAACAAAGTAAATGCTAATGATTTTTAAACTGACAGAAACAAGTGATAAACGATTCCAGTTCCTGCTTGGAAAGTAAACCAAAGGAGAGTGGTAGAAGCACACCCATACAGTAAGCAGAGCACGGGAGCATGAAACGTATTCTCCTACCACTCGGTATTTTACATTATGACAAGAATGGTCACCTTCTACAATCAGCAAATAAAAAACTGGCCCTGGAGTCATATCTTCTGAATCTCAGAGTGTTATATGCTGGCTGGTTCTGCACCAACACTTCTCACCAGTGCATCCAAAAGGCTGCCAGGAAGGAAGAGAGCATTATGAGTCATATCTGTTACTAAATGCTGGAAATAAGGCACATCTTTGCACATATGTCACTAAATTTTTCTGCTTACAAGCCTGCCATGCAACAACACAGACATCAAACATCTAGCACCACCATCAGGCTAGTGTGCCTTCTCCTTCCAAACTGATATTCAAAGTGCCATGAAACACTGTTATAGCCTGGGCTTGTTTTCTTTTCTTTCTTCACCATCAAATGCAAAAGACACTCCAATATTCTTCACTGTGCTCACACCAAGGCACAAGTATTCTCAAACTGAGAGCTAGCAATTTTCAGAAATATAACGTTGGCTTCAAATTCTGTCTCTTCAGTGCTGCAAGAAATTCTCTATGGGGATCTGAAAAACCTTCATATTGCATGAGAACAAAAAAAGCAGGTGAGCACATGCACACACATTCATGCAAACCAGAAGATTAAGTTTCAGGCAAGTGTATGCAACTGTGAGAGAATATAATCAGGAGATCACTGTTAAAAACAAGTATAGTCACAAGTCCATTGAACTGGTGTTCTCTTGACAACTCTAAAAGAGTCCTTGTGGTCCAAAAGAGTTAAGATATCTTGATGATGCTAGGTTGACTACGAAAACAGAGGTCAGTGCAAATTCATCTCAAAACAGCTAACCTAAAAAATCACCTACACTGCCAAATATTCTACACAGTTTCACAGATGGGGCTCAGACTGCATCAGCTCCTGCAATGAAATCTGTCTTCCTCTGAGTTCAGGCAGCAGCCTGGCTAGCTGTTCAGGGACTGCCTAATGAAACCCAGAATTACGACACACATTACAACTATTCTCCTTACCACAAAGTTGCAGAGGATCATTGAAGGTTCAGTTTTGTTTTCACTTTCCAGAATCACTAACTTCTCCTCAGGACATCACAGAGATGAGAGACCCTGGAGAGAGAATGAACAGTGCTGACAAAATACTTTATATGCACCAATGCAAGCAGGATGGAAATTCTCTGTCAACAGCTGCCAGTTCGGGGGGGGGGGGGGGCGGGGGGGGGGGGCATAAACCAGGCCCTGAATGTGCTGATTAGTGTAGCCAAGCTATCAAATAACTGCTTATTGGAAATTGCCCATTTGCTATATCCCCTTATTGTAACTTTAACTGTAGGCCTCAGCTACAAAGAAGAGAGAGAGAGAGACAGAGAGAGTAAAACATGGCCACAAACATAATGCATGTTCGTAATTCTGTCATTCTAGCATTTGTCAGAAGGTATAAGGATTCCTCTGCCTTCATGAGGACTTGGGGCCCTTCTGGCCAAGCCTTGGATGTGGTACCATTCTCAACCAAAAGGCTACACAAAACAGAAGCTTGGAAGCAGATGGGGACATTGCAAGTTGGAATGCATTATGTGCCTGAAAAAAAATGGCCTAAAAATAAAAGTGTGTTTACTTCTTACCACCATAACAGAGATCAGGAAAAAGCACACCTGCCCTGGTTTACTCTACAGACAGGCCAGCCCTCATAAAGGCAGTATGAGGCTTCTGTCATAAGCACTTCCACAAAGGGAGCTACACATGAACTCAGGAATCAGGTACGCATGAGCCACCACACCAAGCAGACTGCAAGAAGCCATGAGCCCCATAGTTACATGGAGCCTTCACATCCAAAACAACAAATTCAGCATTATGAGACATTTACTTTCAGCAGCATCAGTAGTACCCCAGGAGTCAGAAAAATGAATCATGGCATAGGACAGGCACCCTAACAGACAATGACACAGTCTCTGCAGCATTTATACACCACAGGCAAGTCTGACTTTATCTGCAAAGCCCCTCTGAATCCCCCAACCACAGATAAAATTCTTGAACAGGGCACTGTAGAACACCATCCTGAATTCATAGAAACCTAAAATCATAGCATGATTTGGGTTGGAAAAGACCTTAAAGACCTCCTGGTTCCAACCCCCCTGCCATGGGCAGGGACAGCTCCCACCAGACCAGGTTGCCCAAAGCCCCATCAGCCTGGCCTTGAGCACCTCCAGGGATGGGGCAACCTCAGCTCCTCTGGGCAGCCTGTGCCAGGGCCTCATCACCTTCAGAGTAAAAAATTTCGTCCTTATATCCAATCTAAATCTACCTTTTTTTTTTTGTTTGTTTGTTTAAAACCATTGCCCCTTGTCCTATCACTACACACCCTGACAAAGAGTCCCTCCCCAGCTTTTCTGTAGGCCCCCTTTAGGTACTGGAAGGCCGCTGTACGGTCTGCCCAGAATCTTCTCTTCTCCAGGATGAACAACCCCATCTCCTTCTGCCTGTCTTCATAGGAGAGCTGCTCCAGACCTCTGATCATCCTCAATGCCCTTCCCTGAACTCACTCTAATACGTCCATGTCTTCCTTGTGCTGAGGTCACCAGAGCTGAACGTAGTAATTGTTGAAGGACAGTGCATCTACAGGAGCTTTGATACTGTCTTCTAAGGTTAGGAATAGATACAGAGGGTACAGGCAAGAAGAAGGCAGATTCAGAGACGAAGAAACACTTAAAAGCAACGAAGCGATGTAAGAAAACAAAAGGTAAAACTTATTTAGTCTCAGGATTTTCAAACACTTGCACAGGTTGCCCAGAGGGGTGATGAAGCCTCTGTCTTTGATAACACTCAAAACTGAACTGAACACTACCCTGAGCAGCCTGCTGTAGATGACCCTTCTCTGAGCAGGGGCATTGCACTAGACAGTCTCCAGAGGTGCCTTCCAACCCATACCACTTTGTGATTCTGTGTAAAAATCACATTATATTATCACAGGCCAAGGTGGAGAGGTAGTAGGCACCAGCTTCATTCTGAAGCATTATATATATTTTAGAGGACACTGAAACAATTAAGGAGCTGTGCAAATGCTTTATTACGGAATGTGACTATGCAGTTTTCATAGCAACTCAAGATCCTGAAGGCACAAGTGCAGCTTAAGGTTTCTCAGAGGATCTCCTCTGTGACCCAGTCCCTAAGTGGTGATTTCTGACCTGCCTCAAGTATCTCCACCTGAAGCACTTTCCTTAAATACTGATTTCAAGCCAAATCTGCAAGTGCTTTGAGGAGACTGCTTTCAGATCATTCTGGCCACAGTGGACAAGACCCTCATCTCATTCCCTTGAATAGCAGCCAAGCAGATATAATTTCCCACTGGGAGGTCACCTAGGACATTCTAGCTAGACTTCTGCTGGCTAGCACTAAGCGTGTCTCTCTTGTATTCTATGATTGATCCATTTAGCATTCAGTACCTGTAATCTGTGTGCTCTTACTGCAGCACTAAAAGGATTTCCCTGACTTTACTTTCCTGTAATTCTATGCCCTGAGGCAATTTGATTCCTGCCTGGTGCTGCACAAGATGACTCACTCTTCTCTTTTAAGAATTCCATTACCAACAAGCGGTGACTCATCACGACCAGATTAGCAATGCTGAGGTTTTGTGACTCTGGCCATTTCTCAAAGCTCATCCTCTGAATACCTGAAATTTTGCATGCTCAAAAAGCCTGGGGATTTGGAAAAGGGTGCTTATATACATTGATCTGGTGGTTTCACTTTGCAATAAGTTTGCATTTACTCTCACCAATGTGCCACCCAGCTCCTCATAAACACACTTGAACCGGTTTCCCAGGAGGTACAGCTGTGTAGGGCTATAGGCTAATGTCTTTGCTGTTCTGCCCCTCTCTCCTCTTTGAAGACTGTCATCCCCTTCAAATGTCGATACAACTACTTGCTTCAGCCAAAATGTATGCCAGGCAAACTTAAACATTTTAAAACAGCACACGTCTTCACTTGATCTGGTTGAAAAACAGTGGGAAGATAATTTCTTTCTGTAGTACAGCTTTGTTGTAAACACAGTACATTGATAATCCCAGAAAAGATGCTTGTCATCTTGGAATGTGTTCCATCCAGGATTTTTAAATCTCAGCTTTCAAGACTGAAGTGATGTACTTCACCATTTACTTTGCATACCCTCACCTTATCAGTAGAACATTTCAAGCCACATTACTACAGCAAATGTAGCATAAACTATCTGGACTTCAAAGCAGTTCAACTGAAAGTCAGGCCTGAGGACAAGGCAAGGGCACTGGGGTACACCTCACCAGAATATCCCAGTGGCTGCAGGGCCAGGACCCACCAAAGCCCACCTATGATCTGCTGGCACACAGTGCTGAAGGGACTCATGTGGGGTGACCTTTAGCATTACTCTTAACTGCATAACACAAAGACACACACCACTAAGTCTTTTATTTCCCTAAGTAACATGGTAATGGATTACTGGAAGATATAACCTGATTTTTGTTGTTGTTGTTGTTGTTAATTAGCTCAGATTGAGCAGAAGCTATCATCAGAGGCAGCCAGACACTTCTGGAAAGGACTTTCATGAGTTAAGATATGATACGTGACTATTTTAATGCCCTCTGAATCCAAAATTTAAGTTCTGGGACCTTAATAATTCCTTTACAGAAAAGACGCCTTGACTAATGCTGCTAGGAACACTGAATAACTAAATATGTTGGAATGAGATAAAGCATCCATA
Organism: Aythya fuligula; assembly: GCF_009819795.1. Lineage (NCBI taxonomy): Eukaryota > Metazoa > Chordata > Aves > Anseriformes > Anatidae > Aythya > Aythya fuligula. The sequence goes on along the minus strand of NC_045593.1, from coordinate 55,558,460 downwards.
AACTCTTAAAGGGAGACAGATTAGAGAATGATGAAAGTAACACACTTTCCCCAACAAACATACAAAATGAGAATTTTGTTCCAGCTTCATTTCTAAATGGAGATCCCCATCAAGACCAAAGGGCAAAAGAAAGAGGTCTTTTACTTCATTCTCCTTCTTTAAATGCAAAAGAGCCCCTGTGATACAGTTTCTCATCATTTCTCTCTGGTTTAGATAAATTGCATTTGTAGACCATTCAACCTCCTGTCCGAAATTGCTTTGGTTATTATATTAAGATGATGGGAAAAACAAATTAAAATCTCTCTCCAATTTCATCTTTTTGCTGAACAGCTTCCTGCCATTATGTAAGTTTGTCTTTGCCCACAGATTAAGCAATGCTTTTAGGGTCATTTGTCTGCTTTACTGATGGAATTTGAACAGAGCATAACTCATATACAAACTCCCAGCACTATTTTTTTCCCCTCCAAAGGAAAGAAAGCAGAGATTAGTGATCAAAACACTAGAAATACTTTCGCATGACCTCTGGTCTAAGTGCTGTCTGTGTCAGAAGTTCAAAGAGCCCCATAAAAAAAATAATAAGTTCTAAAAAGCCTAAACAATAATTGTTCTATCTTCTTTCTCAGCAAGCAAGCAAACAAACAACAAACAACAATAAAAAAAAAAATAAACACTATCATTTAGAGGCTGTGAGTGTCTTTTTATTAATGAAAGTAACTGAATCAAATTAGGGCCATATTGCACACATCAGCTGCAAAAGCCTAGAGGGGACGTTAAACCATTTTGTGTCAGGCACAAAGAACATCCAACACCACCAAGAAATGCTTGGCTGTTTGGCTACTGCTGTGTTTCACTCCACACAGGCAGGACATCTTTCTAATCTTCTGAGTCTCCATCATCACTGAGAACAACATTTAGCCAGCACAAATAGGATGGCAGCCAGGACACAGAAATCTAAGCTGAAGCTGGAAAACACATATTTTTCCTTGGAAACTTTTTTTCTCCACATATGTTAAAATGTAAGTCATTAAAATTTAATTCCTCCCTGTTAGGAATAAATTGCTTGTTAATTTTAGAGTTGTAACCAAACACCTGCACCTTTGTAGTTTCTCATTCATTGCTATGAAGGTTCTTACTGTTCTCTCTTGCAGAATTTTTTATTTTTGAATCAGGATCCCAAAGAACAAAAGAACATATTCTGTCCCCAAAACTTTACAATAAAGTGATACAAAACAGCAATGCATATTGGCAGTCAGGTAATGCAGAAGAAAATACAGATTGTCATGAGAGATGGTTTACAAAACAGCTACAGCTTAATCCATATATCAATTTTTGTGTGCATCTTGGTAAAGGTGAACATTTAGGAGAGCTGTGCAGTGGATATTTGAGATAGATTTGAAGACACTGTCAAAGTATCTTTTCTCCATCCTAGTACTAAACCAGCAAGGAGAAAGCTGGTGGTTAGACTGAAAAAATTATCTATGCAGGCTGGTGCTGTTGATGAAATGGAAGCCAACATTGATCTTTTAATATTTAATGAAGAGGAATACACCTTGATAGGCCTTTAAGAGGGTGTGAATAGTCAGCACTTACACTGCAGAGAAGGGGGAATCGGTGCAGACAAATAAGCAGAGGTCTGACATGTTCAAAGCAAGGGTCATGGACTGAGTCCATGACGTTTGTAGCAAAGTCAGCCATTTGCAGCAGTATGTGGAACATATCCTCCAAAAATCTCTCCAAAATGCCATGGTGATACACTCATCACTATCTGCCTTGCGTTTCCCCTGCTATGCCCAATACAGATGGTGTATTGCCCTGCTCAAGCCTGAAGCTGTATTCCACAATTTAATTATCAGAGACTACTGTCCCAATGCAGTCTGTGTGAGGTATCATGCAGTAATAGGGTCAGAGCTCATCGCTGCCTGAGTATTATCTATTTGACAACTGAGATTTTTGATTACATAAACCTCATTTTGCTTTAATATGTAGACTCTGAAAGAATTGAACTCTATCAATAAATTTATAAGCTCATCAAGAGAAGCAACTGTGTTAAAAATAGCTCCTGAGAGCTTGTTTTGCCCAGGCTGCCAGAGCTTTAAGAAAGCAGATCCTGAGGCCAATCCATGAAGTCCTCAGCTACAGCAAATGGGATTATAATCATATAGCTAATACTAGAAGGTCAAGTCACAGTGTGACATGTAATTGAGAATATCTGTTAATATCTGTTGTTGAATCCAACCACACTTTTAAGGCCCCAGCAGCCCTTAAGCAGTTTGTGTTAGTCAAACCTGGTTCATGTACTCTCGTCATAATACAATTGTTCCGTCTTGTCTTCCAGGTTCCTAAATTCAAGTGGGTTGGAAAGACTAATAATCACACACAACACTAAGTGTCAAAAACCCTGTTTACCCAACCCACTAGAACATTCACTTGAGTCTCACTGACATCAAGGAAAATGTATGCTTTTATGTAGGCTTGTGCTAATTCACCTTCATTTTCAGGGCATAACAAATTTATTCTGCCAGGTGATTAAAAATCTCTTCACAGCTGTCCACTATCCAAAAGATTACAATAGGAGCTCAAGCTTGTTTCTGCCAGGCAATATCTTGCTAGCTAGACCACAGAAAGTTTAACATGGTCTTTCCTGTGAGAAACTGAACCTGTTCTCAAATATCATGCTTCAGACATCATGCTTGTGGTCCCCCAGCAGCTTTTGTTCTATTTAAGTAGACTGAACAGGGTAGCATATGTAATTTGCATTCCTTGGCATTTTTCTCAGCTTTTTTTTTGAAAGGGAAAATGATGACATAATTCTGTAGTTCTACAAATCACTTGTGCCTTTCAAATTGTCAGTATCAGAGATTAAGGCTTTTCCTTCAGGAGTAAATGTTGGCTAATAATTGAAAAGTCTGTACTATGGGGTTATTTTTAATTGCCAATATTCTTTCTAACTTGACTTTCTTTCTGTCTTACAGGTCCTCTGGGTTTTCTTCAGAATCTTCTATCTTGCTTCCTTTTCTAATGATGTTTTTAAAAAAAAAAAAAAAAAAAAGTGCTAGGAAATCTAGAGATTATTAATTATGATTTATTCCCATTTGTCATAGATCACCAGGTGTTATTATGATAGCACAGAGCTTTCTGTAATTCACAATGTTCCCTCACTCCAGGCCATTTGCATAATAAAGGAATCATATTTCATTTAATCCCCATCAAATGGCATGGCAATTTTCATTAAAATACACTTATAT